>NC_134206.1:212783281-214033281 GCF_965140235.1 Caretta caretta
GGAAGCAAGGGGTAGGCTGGCAGCAGATAGTGCAGTACGACTGCTCGCCGTCGTCTCCTGGGTGTTGACAGTGCTGCTGGCTGGGAGAGCAGCCTGAGGCAGAATGGCCCCCTCAAGGACTGAACTCACAACCCTCGGTTTAAGCAGGCCAATGCTCAAACCACTGAGCTATCCCTCTGCCAATATTCCAGGCAGGACTGAATCTCCATTAGACAAAATTTAAAGAAGAGAATGACCTGAGTCACCCCCATTTATGTCCAGGCGCCTCTGACAGAACTCACCGAGGTCTGCCAGGAGCACCGATGTCTGCCCAGGCGCCCCTGACAGACCTCACCGAGGCCAGCCAAGAGCACCCAGGAGACAACAAGGGCGGCTACCAGTCATAATGCACCATCTGCTGCCACAAGGCAATGAGCTGCTGCTGTGTAGCAATGCAGTCCCACGTCTGCCAGCACCCAGGAGACGTGCGGTGACGGTGAGCTGAGCGGCCTCCATGCTTGCCGTGGTATGGCATCTGCATGGGTAACCCAGGAAAAAAGGCGCAAAATGATTGTCTGCTGTTGCTTTCACGGAGGGAAAGGGGACCTGACGACATGTATCCAGAACCATCCACAACATATTTTTTGCCCCATCAGGCATTGGGATCTCAACCCAGAATTCCAATGGGCAGCGGAGACTGTGGCAACTGTGGGATAGCTACCCACAGTGCAACGCTCCGGAAGTTGATGTTAGGCTCGGTACTGTGGATGCACTTCGCCGACTTAATGGTCTTAAGTGGGGACACACACAATCGACTGTATAAAATCAATTTCTAAAAAATCGACTTCTATAAATTCGACCTAATTTCGTAGTGTAGACATCACCTGAGATAGCACTCAATGTAGGAGCAAGTCTTTTTGTCCACAGGTTTCAGAGGACAGGACCATGAAGATGAAGAGCTCCAGAAGGGCAGTTTAATAGCACCTGTCCCAAAAACTTGGAACATGGTAGCTAAATCCTGATATCCCCAGGCCCAGAGAGCGAGGCTACCAGATCTTGACTCACCAGTGCAAGCCTGAGAACTCAGAGGAACCTCTCCAGGCACTTTAGTGCCAGAGCATGACATCCCCTGAGAATTGCCTCAATACAGCATAAGGCAGCCCTCCAGGGTTCACAGGTGTGGTTGGTGAACAACTAACACATGGAACGTCAGTCAAGAATTAATAAAATAGAAGAAATAAGAGTTGAAGAGCTCTCTGGCCCACTGATATCAGTTTCTAATAAAACCTGGAGTATTGGGGAAGTTTCAGAGGACTGGAAGAAAGCTAATGTGCAAATATTTATAAACGTACCACAAGGTGACCAGGTTAACTGTAGGCTGGTTAGTCGAACAGTGACTAGGAAAACAATGGAATGGTGAAAAGAAGACTCAAAGAATTACAAGGATAGAAATATAAATAATGCCAATCAACATGGTTTAAGGGAACATAGGTCTTTTCAATCAAATTATTTTTGGTAAGAACTTTGTCAGCTAAGCATGTAATAACTGACATATTAAGTATTATTTGTAGTATTGTAGCACCTTTAGAAGCCCTAGTTATGGAGCTGTGCTCCACTGTGCTGGGGGCTGTCAAAAACGCAGTTCCTACCCAAAGAGTTTACAATCCAAGTATAAGACAAAAAGACAACAGGAGGACAGACAGATAGGAATACAGAAAAATGGGACAATATTAGAAGTTATTGACTTTGTATAGCGTTATGGAACATACTAGATCTAGATCTCAAAATATGGGAAATCATCACTGAATACAAGCATTTCTTAGAGGGTTCTGCAGGGACTGGGTCTAAGCTATTCAATATTTTTATCAACAATCATTGCTGATAAGTTTGAAGATGACAAAGACTTGATGCAGTGGTAAATAATGTGAACAGCACAGAACAATCTGAATTGCTTGGTAAACTGAGCACATTTAAACATGTGTTTTAATAAGGTCAGATGCATCAAGATTCAAGGTCATGCATCCAGATCATCAGAATGTAGGCTGGGGGGAGACTGTAACCAGGAAGAGATGTGAATCTGAAAAGGACTTCAGTTCACAACAGATAAACAACTAAACAAGAGTTCCTAGTGTAACAGCGTGGCTAAAAGGGATAATGTAATTCATGGATGTATGAACAGAGGAATATCAAAGAGGAGGAGGGAAATGGCATTACCTCTGTATAGGGAAGTGGTGAAACCACTGCTGGAATACTACATCAGTTCTGGTGTCCACATTTCAAGAAAGGCAATGAAAAAGTTTGAGAGGCTTCAGAGAAGAGCCACTAGAATGATGTGTGGTCTGGAGCACATGCCTTATAGTAAGAGGCTTAGGAACTCTGTCTCTTTAGCTTATCAAAAAGAAGCTTAAAAAGGCAACCTGATCTTGTTCACAAGCAGAAGGTATCAGATACTAAAAGACTCTCAAACTAGCACACAAAGGTATAGTCAGATCCAATGGCTAGAAGCTGAAACTAGACAAATTAAATTAAAAGAGTGCCTTTTTTTTTGGACAGTGCACATAATTAAGCAGAACACATTAACAGGAATGTGGTGGATTCTCCATCACTTAACATCAGTAAATCAAGATTAAGTGTCTTTCTAAAAGATTTGCTCTAGTTCCACCATAAATTAGGTGCAAGAATTACTGGATGATGCCATATGGCCTGAGTTAGGCAGGTCAGACTAGAGGATCACAGTGGTCCAATCTAATGTTAAAAAAAATAAATCTATGGCTCTACCTGCTCCCCCTTCAAAGCAGAATAGGTATTGTGCACATCAGTCAGCAATAGGCATTGGGCCAACTCATAAGCTCAGCTTGAAGCCAATAGACTTTGCTTCACCTGTCACGGAAGTGCTTGTAATGGTACCCAAGTGACTCAGTGGAGCCTTGGGAGACTCAGGCCATGCCTACACTACAAACATTGGTTGACATAAACCTGTGTGCGTGTATACTTGGCTAGTGTCAGCAGTATGCATACGCACCAGGAACGCGTGTAACAACACACAGTTGGGTGCATGGGTAGGTATCCCACATGCAACCCATCACCAGCCAGCGCACAGTCTTTTGGGAAGTTTTGGCAACGCACAGTATGGCAGAAATGAGATGCACAGGAGTGTCAACCTTTGATTTAGTGGGGATTGGTCCTGCTTTGAGCAGGGGGTTGGACTGGATGACCTCCTGAGGTCCCTTCCATCCCTGATATTCTATGAACTTCTAAGTGTTTAACTGTCTACAACCCATAATGTCATCTTTATCCCACAATCTTCATGGCTAATTTTTCAAAATCACAAATCCGTGCTGCTCTCCTCGCTATTCACCATCTGAGACAGAAACATGGATCCCGCATAGCTCTGTACTACTGTCATGAGTGTTGCAAGCACAGTACACATGATCCTTTAGTATTTGCAGAGCTGCAAGAAGAACTGAATCAATGGGGAACATGATGAATTCTTAGAGGACAGAACGCTGTGGGATGTGTAGAAAAACAATTAAAGGTTGGTGGTGGTGTTCACAGAGCAGCTGCAGATCGTGGAGTGCCACTTCTGGGCCTGAGAAATGAGCACTGACTGGTGGGATCGCATCGTAATGCAGGCTTGGGATGACAAGCAGCAGCTGCAGAACTTTTGGATGCGCAAGGCCACATTCATGGATTTGTGCAAAGCTCGCCCAGCCCTGTAGCACAGAGACATCAAAATGAGAGCTGCACTGACACTGGAGAAACGAGTAGCGATCACAATGTGGAAACTTGCAACGCCAGATTACAACTGGTCAGTTGAGTATCAATCAGAAGTGGGAAAATCCACCGCAGAGGCCATTATCATACAAATGTGCAGGGCCATTAATCATCTCCTAAGTAGGATTGTGACTCTTGGCAACATGCAGGACATAGTGGATCAATCTGCTGCAATGGGGTTCCCAAAGTGCAGTAGGACACATTCCTATTTTTGCACCAGACCACATGGCCACAGAATACATCAACAGAAAGGGCTACTCTTTTTTGTTTATGCAAGTGTTCATGGATCACTGGAGACACTTCACTGACATTAGTGTGGGCTGGTGCATGACGCTTGTATCTTTAAAAAACACAAGACTTTTCAGAAAGCTACAAGAAGGGAGTTTCTTTCTTGACCAGCAGATTGCCATTGGGAATGTTGAAATGCCAATAGTAATCCTGGGAATCCCAGCCTACCCCTTGCTGCCCTGGCTCATCATGAAGCTGTACACTGTCTGTCATGGATCCACAGGTCTGGTGCTCTGGAACAGTCCCTGGGAGGACCCCTTCAGAGTGTTCACCACCTTAGGGTCTCTCACTCTCATTGGGGTAAGCCCATTAGCTTCACTGCCTCATGGGATTGAACCCTGAAGCCTTCAGCACCGCTGCTTACTCCGTGAGCTACCCTCAAAGAGTCCACTTGATTTGGACACCCGGGGGAAGGCTTGCACACCCAAAGGGAGCAATGCACCCCCAACTTCCTTAGACTGGAATGACTCTCAGCCAGTGCTGTAAAAACAGAAGGGCTTATTAGATGTCTGGAACACAGCATAGAAAGTTTTTGGTTAGCACACAGAGAACAGAAAAGTTACAGCAAAGTCCATCTGACTCTGTCCAGAGCTCTCTCTGACCTATCGAGTCGCAGTCCAGAATCCAGAGTCCTCCTTCCAACAGTCCATACTACAAACACCTGGCCCCTCCTCTGTCCTTTGTTCTGTTTCCTGGGGAAAACAGGTCACTTGGCTACCCATCCTTAACTCTTTGTTCTCCACCTGGTCACAGCCAGCTGGCTTCCTGCAGAGGGTGTTGGCAGCCCTTGGTCACTAGTTGTTGTCATGAGGTTATGGAAACTGTGACTTCCAGAGACTGACCCCCTGTGACATTTTCCGCTTCAACCCTGGGGTAGCAGAGGTGGAGGCCCCCCTTCCCCCCCCCGCATAGCCCCCTGCTGCCACAGGTGGTGATGGGGGCCCTAGAGACCAGCAGCGGGTGCTGGACCCTCCTTCCTCCCCATTTTGTCCGTTATTTTTAGTAAAAGTAAGGGACAGGTCACAAGCGTCTGTGAATTTTTGTTATTGTCTGTGACTTGTCCCTTTTACTAAAAATAACAGTGACAAAATCTTAACCTTAGTTATTGTTGCCTGCTGTGTCCTGCATGTCTGTGCAGTAAAGGGAGAAAAATTTCCACTAGGGTAAAAGGGCGGAGGTGAAGCAGTTACCTAGTGAGTTTAAACAGCCAGACAAGGGCTATTAAAAGAGCACCACACAGAGCTACAGAGCTCAGGGAGGCTTTGAAAGACCACTTCAAGAGTGATCCACAGTGATACACTGTGGTGTACTGTGTTTTACCAGGCTCTGCTGTTTTGTGGCCCATTAAGAACTGTGTGGTGCCTGGTGTACATGTATAATTCTAATACTATCAATGCACCTATTAATTTTGTCTGTGACCGATCCTAAGAGTTGTGTGACACTGTACAGTAACATATAATTGGTTGCTTTCAGAAGTGCTAGGCACTCGGGAACATATGTTGTGAACTGATACAGATAAATTATGTTCTAAATAATAGAATTTTATTCTGTTACCAAATCAGTACAACCTCCCCCCCCAAAAAAGTGCAATTTTAAAATAAATGCATTAAAAACTTAATAAAACAAAATAAATTAACAAGAACTGAACTTATGAAGGGAAAAGAACATTCATGTCAATTTCAGCTACACAGACCAAATATGGTTTTTACAGGTCAGAGTATGTGAAGCTGTGATTGTCTTTAACGTACCCCAGGGTGGAGTGGTACAGGTAGTGCAGCAGCCCCTGATGTCATAAGGACTGTTGGGGGAAAGGCAGAGAGGTCCCATAATAGAGTTCTCAGTGGGTTGCAGAGGAAAGTGAGCCCGGGACTGTTGAACCTGTAAGTCCACCAGAGTTGCAGTATCAGTGATTGCTGCCTGAGAAGCCCCATTATGTCTTGGTGCATTTCACTCTCCTTTTACTGCTGGAATTCCCAGGCCCCTGTCCTTTCCACTCTTTCCTTCTCCTGGCTGTCTGCAATGCTGACCCTCCAAGCCATGTGCTCATGGTCTGATGCAGCACTGGCATGCAAGATCTCACTGAACATGTCATCCTGAGTCCTCTTCTTTCTCTTATCTGGCTCAGGTATTCCCCGGGTGTGGTGGGGGAAACTTCAAGGCTGCAAGGGCAGCAGCTGCAGAGAAAACACAGAGCAGTACTATAGACAGTATTGTCACAGTCAACATAGTTACAACAGGTTTCAGAGTAACAGCTGTGTTAGTCTGTATTCGCAAAAAGAAAAGGAGTACTTGTGGCACCTTAGAGACTAACCAATTTATTTGAGCATAAGCTTTCGATAAGCATCCGATGAAGTGAGCTGTAGCTCACGAAAGCTTATGCTCAAATAAATTGGTTAGTCTCTAAGGTGCCACAAGTACTCCTTTTCTTTTTATAGTTACAACAGAAAGTGAAAATTAGATTCAGATTCTCCTCTTCCTTTGCACCTCTAAAGTGTTAAACAAGACAAGCTTATGGACACTTATGTTTTTGAATTCTTGATCACTGGTGCCATTCACAGCACCAGCCATGGTGAGTATGAGCACCATGAATGAGGGAAATAAGAGAATTGCTTGGTTGCATGAAACCAAAAATACAGGGAAATGGTATGGATACTGGCACCATTTTCCACAAGCAGTGGAGATTTCCACTGATATCTCACTCCTGAAGGTAACAAAGGCAGACAGAGAGCCCAGTTACTCCTGGCATTCCAAAGCGACCCAGGCCCGTACTAGTAGGTGTACTGCAATAGTGCCTGCCAAAGTTATCGCTGAGTGGTGTGGAGAAAGTTTCCTACCTCAGAGGAAGAAATAAGGCTGCCATCCCTAAAAACCTTTGGGAGAAGATTGCAGAGTACCTCAGTGAAAGTTTCATCCAGATCTCTCAGAAGGATTCAAGGGACGTCCCAGTGTACATAAACTGCCTCACATGGTCCCCCTTGCCTAACTCTACAGAGCAATGAAAGGCAGATCACAACACTCTCTCTCTTTGTTGTACCACTACCTCTTCTAGTTTGGATAAACTAATGCATAGTTGATAGCTGCATCCTGTTAAGTTGAGGGTGCCATCACTGTAATGAGAAATAAACTGACACACTTACCTGAGGTTCCTTCCCCTGCACTGGGCTCGTCTGTGTTTGGCTGCCAGGACTGAGTGGACTGCAGTGGAGTCTCAAACAGGTCCTGGTTCATGGCACAGTTGGACTCCCCAGTTGCAGGTTCCTCCATCCTCCTCTTCTCCCTTCTCCTCGCTGTTCAGGCCCACGTCTTCTGGGTCAGGCTCCTTGGAGGTATCGATGTTAGCGTGTGGAGTAGTGGTGCCTTTGCCAAGTATCGCATGTAACTCTTTGTATAAGTAGCAGGTCTGCAGCTTCACTCTGTATTGACTGTTGGCCACCCTGGCCTTCTGATACACCTGCCACAGCTCCTTCACTTTCACATGGCACTGCTGCTGGTCCCCATCTTCTACATCATCCCCTGAACAATCCCCTCATCGATGTTAACATTTCTACAGCTAGGCCATAGCTGTGCTTGTACAGCCTCTTCTCCCCGTAGGCCCAGGACATCCAATATCTCCTGTCTACGCCAAGCCAGAGCAAATCTGGGGTGTGCAGCCAACATGGTCAGCTGGGCAGCTGCACACAACAACAATGGAGAGGTGTGCTCGTCAAGCCAGACAATCAGGAAAACACAAATTCGTGGGACCTTCTGCTCTATGTGACACCTGGGCAGTGAAGTAATGTCAGACATTGTGGGATAGCTGCTAAAGGACTGTTAGGGTCGACATCAGTCATGAAGCATCTATACTTGTGCTATATTGACCTTGGCTCGATACCCCTCAGGAAGGCAGTGTTACTTCGTCAGCATAACAGGGTGCTTACGTCAGTGGGAGAGAAATTTAAGTGTAGACACATGCATAATTAAGTCGACGCAAGGCAGTTTATGTCGACCTAACTTTGTAGCGTAGGCCAGGCCTCCAGATCAAAATTGGCTACAGTTCTTCCACTAACACACCACTTCTAACCATGAATAAAAAACTATATGCAGTAAACACTAATTTTCACACGTGGAAATATCAACAAGGCAACAAAGGCCACTAGATTTCTAGCCTGTTGGTTTCCTGCTTGCTAACTTCAGCAGTTTCAAGGAACTCTACACAAGAAGGTTATACTGGATTAAAACAATACCTTTGGTTAAACCAATATAGATATATCGTCCCCGTATGGATACTCTCCCTCTGTGAATTCTTCCTTCGGCTTAAGTGTGGCTTATTTCAGTTTAGCTTAAATTGATTCCTAACAGACAAACTAAACCAGGCGTTCTCAAACTGGGGGTCGGGACCCCTCACAGGGTCACGAGGTTATTACATGGGGGGGGGTCGTGAGCTGTTCTCCACCCCAAACCCCGCTTTGCCTCCAGTATTTATAATGGTGTTAAATATATTAAAAAGTGTTTTTAATTTATAAGGGGAGGGTCGCACTCAAAGGCTAACTATGTGAAAGAGGTCACCAGTACAAAAGTTTGAGAACCACTGAACTAAACCAAAAGAATAGTATCCACAAAGCCTTTTGCACTTGCTTAACTAAATCAACCTAAAAATTACATCTTTAGTTAAGCCAGTGCAACTCTGTTTAGCAGTCGTAGCCACTCAGGTTGGAAGAGATGGTGAAGGGACACATTGCTTAAACAGACCCTACTACTCAACAGTTCCAAGTTCACAAAATCAGAGCTCTCAGGACACTTACAACAGAGATTCATGAAACCTATGTTTGCAGAGAAACTTCAAGTTAATGTCTTTTCTCTGTGAAAACACTTCTTGGCCCCATACAACCGCTTGGGAGCCTAAATCACCGTATATGTAGTGTCCTAGACCAGATTACATAAAAAAACCTTTTTAATATGCTATATTTTGACAGAGGCTATTCCAGTGGTTCTCAACCTGCAGCCCAATTAGCTGTGCTAAAGGCCGCTGGGTCACGCGGCAGGGTCCAGGTTCCCGGCTGCCTGGTGTGGTGGGATCCAGGCTTGGGGCTTGGGCTGGGGCTGCTACCTGGCCCCACACTGCGGGGGTCTGGGGCTGCCACCTGGTCCTGCAGGGTCCGTGATCTGGGGCTGCTAGCCAGCCCCGCGAGGTTGGTGTCTGGGCTGCCACCCAGCTGCCCAGGCTGCCACCCAGCTGCCCTGCCACCTGGCTCCCCGCAGTGGGATCCAGCAGGTCGGGGCTGCTGCCCAGCCCCACACAGCAAGGTCCAGGGTCCCTGCCACCCACCCCAGGCTCCGTTCCTGGCCCCACTCTGTAGAGGGTTCTGTGGGGTAGAGGCACTGGCCATAGGGGTCTGTGGGGAGTGTTTGGGGTGGTGGAGGTTGGGACGCTGTGGTTCTCAACCTTCGGCCCAGGTTGTGGCCCACAATGATAAACAGGTTGAGAACCACTGGGTATATTCTCTGAGGTGTACATTGATTTTAGTTATGATGTAATTCTGCCACATAGTTTCTATCCCAGGTGAGGCACGGGTGCAGTGCCCTAGCTGTTAACCAATAAACATGCAGTGTTCCCTCACTCGCCTGGTAGTTACTGGAGCGATATGCCATTTCAATGAAGTCCTGCTAACAGGGTGCCTACACCTTAGCAGGGAGCTACCTAAACAGCCAGTTGGGTAGGAATGCTTCTCTGTAGAGATGTTTGGCATAGATTCATGTGTGCGTCATGTTCCTGTCCAGATGTAAGACAGTTCCATACGGAATCAGAGGTGCACGTGATATTTATCACTTACACAGAGCATCAAGGTACTTAAGCTTCAAAATCCCTCAAAGTGTACATGTATTTATCCTTGTTTGACAGCTGGGAAAACTGCAGCACAGTGGGTAAGGGACCTGCTCAAGGTTGCACAACACAGGGACAGGACAGAGAATGGAACACGAGTCCTGAGTTTTACATCCTCTGCTCAGTCAAACAAGCAATGTTGTCTTATCTTTGTATGTACACATTGGCTTTCCAATTTCGGAATGGTGTTCCCAGGTCCACAGCCTCTTACACCACAGAGTGAGGACACCCAACACTAATTTTCATTACCTTCATAGAATCATAGAATATCAGGGTTGGAAGGGACCTCAGGAGGTCATCTAGTCCAAGCTCAAAGCAGGACCAATCCCCAATTTTTGCCCCAGATCCCTAAATGGCCCCCTCAAGGATTGAACTCACAACCCTGGGTTTAGCAGGCCAATGCTCAAACCACTGAGCTATCCCTCCCCCCTTGATCTCATTCCTTTCAGTTACACCCCCATTTATCATAGAAAAAAAATGTCTTTGCTTACTAGAGGTTTAGGCCCTTCAGCTATTTGTAAGCTTATTATACCAAACTCTTATCACATCTTTGACAAGCCAGGTAAACCAAACTCTTTGAACCAGAGTGGGACTCTTCTAGCACCTCAGAGCATCACTTGGAGCACCCTCCAGTTTGTCACTATCTTTCCAGGACAGAGGGTCCAGGTCAAAGCAATGTCTCTGGTGGGATTGTCTGAGAACCACACGAGGAAGGACTCTTTCTTGTTGCTCTATCCCAGCATAAAACACCAGTGGGATTCGCTACCACCTCAGCCCCCTTGGATGTCCATGTTTCCTTGGGGGCTTCTCTCTGACACTAAACATGCACGTGGCATTTCTGCCCAGCCTATGATGTGTCTGCTTAGCCACCCTAGAGGATGTGCCCATGCCCTTAACTGTCTGTGCATCCAGGAGTCTACACTGTCCCCAGTGCAGAAGGGCAGAGGCCACGCACACGCGGCCACACGAGACACGCTAGGGTCTGGCCGGCAGCTCAGGCTGGGGTCCCACGCTGGAGCCGGGGCGCACACAGGGGATGCGCAGCGCAGCCGCCTCCACGCCCACGCGCCGGGCGCGAGGGAGACCTTTCACCCCCCTCAGTCGGTTACCGGCTGCCCTGCGCCCGACCCCCGCCCGACCCCCGCCCTTACCCAGGAAGATGGAGACGATGAGGCGCAGCGCTTGCTCGGAGGAGCCCAGCGCCTCCGCTGCCTGGGCCAGGCCCAGACCGGACCCCGCCACCGCCATGTTCTCCCCAGGCCGCCCGGCCTGACCCACTGCCGCTCCCCGAACCCAGCAGCTGCAGCAGCCGCCGGCGCGGCCCCCTCACCTAGGACACACCCACTCGATAGCCATTGGCTGCGCCGATCCCGCTACGCTCTCCACACCGCCTCCAATTGGCCAGTGTGCAGCAGCGGGGCAGGACGGAGAGCTAACTGAGGCAAAGGTTACCCTACCTGAGGGAGGAGCGACGAATGTCCTTGTCAACCAACGATTGGACGAGCCTCTTCCGGGAGTCAGATTCTGATTGGGCAAGATGGGGCGGGGCCCTGAGCACGGGTTGGGATCCGGCTCCCCATTGGTCATGGCGGGGACAGGAGAGAGCCAGTCGAGGGTGTGGGGCTGAGGTTACTATCGGGCACTAGAGGGACGGTGGAAGAGGGTTATAACGGCCGCACCTCCAAACTTAAAATGACGTTAGCGTGGGCGTGGTCGAATCTTTTGCATATTTATCATATGCTAATAAGCCTAGCGCACAGTCCGCCTCATTTAGCCTTTCACCTGCATTTTTGGAACGTGTTCTATTGTCACCACGCCACGAGTAATGAGTTATATGCAAATTAATTTAAATATGCAATGTTCGGCTCTTCTGTTTTTATACCCTCAATTAATAATTCATCTTATGCTAATATTATCTTTGAATATGCAAATATTATGTTCAGAGATGACTTGCCTCTGCTGTGCTCTGAACTGCATCGCTGCAGTTGTGTGTTCCTCTTATGCAGATATAAGGCGACTGTTGTGGGGATGTTAAAGGGTCGATGGGAAATCAGGACCCTGAGACTGACAGGCCCCGGAACAATGGGGACAGGCCAGTGCTCCAGGTCAGCCCGATTGCCAGGGCTCACAGGCTAATCAGGGAGTCGGGGGGGTGGGGGGGCAGAGGGTTCTCTCCTCTATGTGAGCTGGAATTGCGTGAGTCAGACAGAGTAGGGCTGAGCTAAGGAGAGAGCAGGAGCTCAAGCTGAGCTGGGGAGCACAGCTGTGTCAGATTCGGAGGGGTCAGAAAAGCAGCCCAGGAAACAGGTCAGTGCTGGGAGCAGAGTTATAGAAGCATCCCAGAGAGCAGACCTGTCCTGGGAGAAGAGCTGCAGCAACCAGCGCCAGAGGGGCCAGAGAAGCAGCCCAGGGAGCTGGAGGCAGAGTGGAGCTGAGACAGAGAGCTGGAGCTGGGAGGGGGGCTGGAGCAGTCCGGAGCCAGCTGCAGTGAGCAGCTGGGGGGAGCGAGGGGGACACAGGGCAGCGGGCCCAGTGCAGGGAGTTGCCCCCAGCCAAGACGCCATGCAGGCCAGACTTGGAGGGGGATCGTAACTTCGACGGGGCAGGATGACGCTGGGAAGAAAGGTCCTGCCACTTACAGCCTGAGAGCATGTGGCCACTGCCAGAGCAAGTGTCCGACCAGCAGCATCCCTGCAGCACAGCCAGGGCCTGAGAAGGAGGCCTGGGATTTGTGAGGAACAGACTGTGAACTTCCCTTACATTCCAGAGACACTGGTTGTGATGTCCCCGTGTCACAGAGCAGGGTTGTGTGTTTTCCTTTATACTTTCCCATTTTTCCCTTATTTTTTTAAATTTGATTGCTGTTTAATAAATTGTATTTGCTTTGAACTGTATGTAATGATCAGTGGGTCAGGGAAGTGTCCAGTGCAGAGAGAGCACCGTGGAGTGGGGACATCTTGGCCCCTAAGTGACTACAACAAGGTTGGGGGTCGAGCCACCAAAGGAATCCTGGGCCCAGCCTTGTTGGGGTTACGAGGACTCTGCTACACAGGGTAAAGGAAGTGGGAGCAAGGACTTAGATCCTTTTGCTAGCCATGTCTCCAAGGATCTGAAAAAATCAGATGACTTTCAAACTCGAGTGACAGGTTTCAGAGTAACAGCCGTGTTAGTCTGTATTCGCAAAAAGAAAAGGAGTACTTGTGGCACCTTAGAGACTAACCAATTTATTTGACCATAAACTTTCGTGAGCTACAGCTCACTTCTCACGAAAGCTTATGCTCAAATAAATTGGTTAGTCTCTAAGGTGCCACAAGTACTCCTTTTCTTTAAATTCGAGTGAGTTAACCTGCACTTCTCCGGGGTAGTGTATAAGCCAGGAAAGTTCCCCACAATAGGTGGACCATTCCTCCGCTTACACATAATTAACTGTATGAAAGAGACCTTGCATGTAATTAATATCATGTAAATATTCTCATGCATAATTCATTTTATGCAAATTATATGTCTGCACATTTGTAACATGATTTCCTCATGCATAGCTAAACGTGCATTTTTTCCCATGTATGTAACTCGTATGGTGCACCTTCATCCATCATCATCATTGTTCATATATATTTTCTGTGTGCGGTGGCTCCCAGAGTAGATAGGAAAGAGACAATCCCTGCCCCCAAGGGATGGCAGACAAAATTAGACATACAGTGGTAATGAGGTTTTGTGGGAAAAGAGAGGGGCCGCAGCACTGTAACTACACAATTCCCTACGTGGGATGGGTCCATCCGGGGGAGGGTGTGAGTCTCCCAGGGCTGTGATGCTTCCTGCGGATTCCCAGGGGTGTGAGGCACCTTGCTACCACCTGCTTTTAGCCTGAGGAAGCCTAATCCATGTCTGCTAGGGGTCATCTCTCTGCCTCCACCAACCATGGGCAACACAAGCACTCCTCCCTTAGCCTGCACAGGCTCTGCTGTCCTTCTGCAGGTAACCAATTGGCACGCTCCAACTCTTGAGCCCTCTGAGTGTCCCCCTGGAGTGCCCAGCCCTTGATCCACTGGACACTCACAGAATTCACAGATCCGCTACTCCCAAAGGAACTGTACACCCCAGCTTACCAGATTCACCTCAGGATCACTGGTCTGCTCAACTCACAGCACTTAATTTGTTTATAATGAAAACAAGAATAATTTATTTAATGAAGAACAGAGATTGAAATAACAGCAAATAGGTAGAAATACCAGAAACAATTGGGTACATCCAAAACAAAATCATAATACACCTTCTAGAGTCTAGACTTAACTAACAAGAAACTTTCCTGGTCTAATGAAGTTTAGAGTTCACCCAAAGACTTTCTCCCAGTGTTTAACAGCCAGATCAGCTGTGATCCTCCATTCACAAGACAAGCACACAGGCAGCTTGTCTCCTAGGTGAAGGCTACCAGGTACACCCCTATACACCCAGCTATATTTCAACAATCCATTGTCTGTACTCTTAAACAGGATTCCTTCCCCCCAAACTGGTGTTTTTTTCCTGTAGGCTACTTTCTTGTAGATTTTGCAAATTTTATTTAGCTGATGGCTCTGTATGTAAATAGACTCACATTGTAAGACACAATACAAAATGGTCCACCAGGGAGATCAGGGTCACAGCAAACTTCTTGGAGCCGAGTTTCCTGTTCAAATATTTTTTCTTTTGTTATGTTGTCTCTCAGTCAGCCGGTTTGTGCCGTGTCAAAGCTGGGGTGAGTCTGGAGAAGGAAGGAGCAATGACCTTGTAGGTCAGTTTACAGAGGATGTTCCACATACCTGGGGCAGCACGGCAGAAGGAAGGGACGTTCTGCAGGAAGTGGATAAACAGGCAGACAATGGCATCACTGGGGAGTGGAGGGCAAGGGGCCATGCAATAAGAGACAATAGTGAGTAAATTGGGAGGGACAAAGGTGTGCGGGCCCTTGAAGGCAAGGACAAGAATCTTGGTCTTGAAACAGTGTAAGAGGCAAGGTAATGTGGTCAGCATGATGAGTCAGGGAGATGATTGTAGTATCTGCGTTCTGTGTGGACTAAAGGATAGTGATCTGTGTTTCAGGGAATCTAGCAGGAGAAGGTTGCAATAAGTGAGACAGGATATGATGAGGCCCAGAAGAGTTTTCCATATATGAGAAGGCAAATAGACTTTTGCAAATTTGTGATTCTTTTTTTTCCCCCTCACCAATTTGCAGATGTAGTGGTTTTAAAACACCTCATGCGTAGCTGGGTCTATGTAGACTTAACTCACAATAGCCAAGTTTTTTGAAAAGTTGAAAAGTTATTGTATACAAATTTATGTCATCCCTCATGTTTAATTATTATTATGTTGATTTTTCAGATGTGTGGTGTTTGTATCTCTCTTTAAAAAACACCCCAGTGCTTAAAATCTCTCATGGGCAATTATCCATATGTAGATTTATCTCATAAATAACAAAGATGATGGAAACTGATGTGCACATCAGTATTACAGTGGTGTAGGAGCACCCCTATAGGTAAGGTTGTGCCATGACATTTGTTTAAAGGTGGACCTTTTTAAGTCCTCTAAAATTGACATGTTCAGTTCATTCTCTTTTAAATTTGGTGTGCCTCGGGAGGGTAAAGAGTAGGATTAGTAATCCAAATGTGGAGTCATTTTGGCCAGGGGTTCCAGAGATAGAAGGGCACGGAAAGAGAGCCATTAAAAAAAAAAGTTCTAGGTTTTTTGGGCTTTTTTTTTTTTTTGGCAGAATTGGAGATCAAGTTATTGACGTGATGCACAATGGTCTTAATCTGTTGAGCTTTATCACAGGTCGTTCATGGCATCTGCTTAATCTTTGAGGGACCCTGTGACTGGGATCCAGTGGGGGCCAGCTGAGGTCACTCAATTAGGGTGAACTGCAAACAGACAATCCCCAAAACTGGTGGATATTCCAATACTTAGATTTACCCAGGCAGCACAAATCAGCTTCTTTATTACCTTACTGTTGCCCAGAAGCCAACAACACAGTTCCCTTAAAGTAACCCAGTCTCAGGCCTCCATCCAGGTACCTATGTCAAATATGATGATTTCTGAAAATCTTATTTCATCTTATAAAAGAAAAGGTTCTCCCAATCCCAAAGGATCAGACACATGACCTCCCAGGTTAATGAATATTCCAGATCTTACCCAAATACACGCTTACACCCCATTCTTATTAACTAAACTAAAATTTATTAAAAAAGAAAAGAGAGAGTATGGTTAGAAGATCAATATGCATACAGACATGAGTCAGTCTTGAGATTCAGATTCATAGCAGAGATGGTGAGCTTTGTAGCTGCAAAGAGTTCTTTCAGAAATAGTCCATAGGTTATCGTCCAATGTTTCTCTTCAGGGTGGTCCAGTCGGAACTGGGATCTCAGTCCCGATGGCTTAGGCATCCTCGGCATGAAACCTCAAGCAGATCGGAGATAAAAAGGATTGGGACCCAAACATCTTTTATACAATTCACGCCTTCTTTGACAGGTCAGAATCGCTTGGCTTACAATAGGTAATTAGGGCGACTTTGAAGGAGATCCATCACCGGTACTTAGCTATACGAATTATCATAAGGCAATTGCCTGTTCCTCCATCTTTCACAGATGGTTTGCTGTACATTTCAAAGAGAGATGAATACAGCGATATCCCGTGTTTACAATTCATTTAAATCAAAATGTTCTTTTGATCTCTGAATTATCGTAATACAGCATAGACAGGGACTGTTGATTACATTGTTGACCACTACCCATATATATGTAAATACACAAAAACACAAACATTACTTCCCCATATGTCTTTAAGGGTTGAATTTGAGTCATTCATCCTGCAGGATATTTAACCCTTTCCGGTCATGCGTCACAGACCCAAACTGAGAACAAGAAGAACATGTATCTTTTTTTTTTTAACACTATGGATGCGCCTATTCCAAAAAAACAGCAACATCAGTGGTTTTCAAACTTTTCCATTTGTGGCCCCTTAAAATATTTCAAATCGAGGTGCAGATCCTTAGAAATCTTAGACCACAGGTCAAAAACCACTGAACTAGAGGGTTTCCATTCCCAACTGTGACACTGCACCCAATATTCTTTGCAGTGATATTCTCATATGATTCTGACATAATTATAATGTATTTTATGCAAGGTAAGTCATGCAAGGTGTCATTGGAAAAGCTATGATTTGCTGACTATGATTATCCCATTTGTATGTGTGATGGGATCCCCGAGGTGCAGCCTGGGACTGTGGGACTGCCAAGCCCCCTTAACTCTCCAGCCTGGGCTGTCTCTCACAATGCTTTGCTAGTGACAAGCAGCAAACCCCTCTAGGCCCTGTAATCACTCAGCACAACAGCATGTGGGAGCCCCACACCTAACTAGATTGCATGAGTGCTCCCAGAGCAATTCATGAGTCACACAGAAATAGGCATCAGCCAAGTCCCCCCAGTTCCTCACCTTGTACGTCAGGAATATACTGTCTTGCACTGCCCAAAGCAGTGCAAATTTATTAATTGGTTCACCACTTCATCAACGGAAAGTGGATATACACCAGCCTTTGTAAACCTGAGCAAGCACACCCTTACCAAACACTTCAGGAAAACTCACGGGTAAAGATAAACAGTAAAAGAAGTTTACTGACTAAAAAAGATAGATTTTAAGTGATTATAAGTGATAGGCAAAAAGTGAGAGTTAGTTACCAAAATAAAATAAAATATAAACACGCAGTCTAATCCCTCCACCCTATTAGACTGGACAACATCTAGATTAAGCAATTTTTCTCACCCCTGGATATTATAGTCTTTAATATACAGGTTTGTCCCTAAAACCTGGGCCAGTCTCCTCTGTTGGAGTCTTCAGTCTTCTGAGTGTCTTTGTTGCTTGCAGCATAGGGAAGGGGGGCAGGAGAAAGGCCAAGCATGGCCCCTGTGTTCTGTTTTATACCCTCAGTCCCATGTGCTTGGAGAACACAAGTCCAGGCATGTCTGGTGGGCATTGCTGATTCCCCAGGCAACACTGAGCAATTCCCCTGGTGTGGCTTTATGCAGATGAGTCATCGCATTATAACTCCCTTGTTGAACAATGGCTGGTGATTTCTGTTCAGCAGAACCCACCCGGGTGTTGGTGACCTCCCTTGTCACAGGTGCCGACTTTCCAAAGCGCCAGGGGGTGTTTGACCCCGGCTCTGTCCCAGGTCCCGCTCCCACGCCACTCCTTCCCCCAAGGTCCCACCCCTGCCTCTTCCTGCTCCCTGCTCCACCCCCGGCCCACCTCTTCACACCCAGTTCTGCCCCCTTCCCCGAGCATGCTGCATCCTCGCTCCTCCCCCCTCCCTTCCAGTCTCCTGTACGCTGCAAAACAGCTGTTCTCAGTGGGCGGGAGGCACGGGGAGGGAGGCGGGGAGGCACTGATTCATGGGGCCCGCCGGCGGACCAGAGGTTCTGAGGAGTGAATGTGGGAGGGAGCTGCTGCCGCTTCCTGCGGCTCCCGTTGGAACGGTGAACTGTGACCACAGGGAGCTGCGGATAGCTGTGCAAATGTAACCAAACTGGTAGCCCACCAGTGGATTACCCTGACGGGCTGCATGTTGCCCACCACTGATACAACACATTCTCATAATTTCATATGCATTAATGATATACATATTTAGATAGAAAAATGACTTTCAGCAGATCATAACCCTTCCTCTGATACCTCCCATGGCCTGCTTTATATGCAATATCACAATTATATATAAATGAGGAATAAGGGGGGTATAAGGTGCTCCCCCAAGGTATAGAATGTCACAGTATGCATGTATCATTTTTGTATCTGAAGATATGAATATTGACAATGTATCTGTATTTCAAATGTAGTTACCCCTGGGTAAAGCTCACTAAACAAGATGCTTTCAGTCGAGATAGTTGGTGGGAAAGGGCCTATACAGGCAATGGGCCATTAGGAAAAAACAATAGGCCTTAGGAGCTTATCTCCCACCTGCAGAGCCTTCCTGAGAAGGTTACAGACAGCCTCCGAGTAATGGCTGCTGATTCTACAGGGATACATGATCAGACCACATGATTAGGACCCTACCAAATTCACGTCCATGAAAAAAGTGTCACAGACCATAAAATCTGGTCTTCCCCTGAGAAATATGTATAGTACAGGGTAAAAGCACACAAAAGACCAGATTTCACAGGGGAAGACCAGAGTTTCTCAAATTGGTGGTCCTGACCCAAAAGGGAGGTGCAGTGGGGTCAAAAGGTTATTTTAGGTGTGGGTCATGGTATTACCACCCTTACTTCTGCGCTGCCTTCACAGCTCGGTGGCTGGAGAGTGGCAGCTTTTGGCCAGGAGCCCCGCTGTAAAGGCAGCACCCCACCAGCAGCAGCACAGAAGTAAGGGTGGCAATACCATAGCATGCCACCCTTACTTCTGCACTGCTGCCTTCAGAGCTGGGTGAATCATAGAATATCAGGGATGGAAGGGACCTCAGGAGGTCATCTAGTCCAACCCCCTGCTAAAAGCAGGACCAATCCCCAGCTAAATCATCCCAGCCAGGCTTTGTCAAGCCTGACCTTAAAAACCTCAAAGGAAGGAGATTCCACCACCTACCTAGGTAACGCATTCCAGTGCTTCACCACCCTTCTAGTGAAAAAGTTTTTCCTAATATACAACCTAAATCTCCCCCACTGCAACTTGAGATCATTACTCCTTGTTCTGTCATCTGCCACCACTGAGAACAGTCTAGATCCATCCTCTTTGGAACCCCCTTTCAGGTAGTTGAAAGCAGCTATCAAATCCCCCCTCATTCTTCTCTTCTGCAGACTAAATAATCCCAGTTCCCTCAGCCTCTCCTCATAAGTCATGTGCTCCAGCCCCCTAATCATTTTTGTTGCCCTCCACTGGATGCTTTCCAATTTTTCCACATCCTTCTTGAAGTGTGGGTCCCAAAACTGAACACAGTACTCCAGATGAGGCCTTACCAATGTCAAATAGAGGGGAACGACCACGTCCCTCGATCTGCTGGAAATGCCCCTACTTATACAGCCCAAAATGCTGTTAGCCTTCTCGGCAACAAGGGCACACTGTTGACTCATATCCAGCTTCTCGTCCACTGTAACCCCTAGGTCCTTTCCTGAAGAACTGCTGCAGAGCCATTCGGTCCCTAGTCTGTAGTGGTGTATGGGATTCTTCCGTCCTAAGTGCAGGACTCTGCACTTGTCCTTATTGAACCTCCTCAGATTTCTTTTGGCCCAATCCTCTAATTTGTCTAGGGCCCTCTGTGTCCTATCCTTACCCTCCAGCGTATCTACCACTCCTCCCAGTTTAGTGTCATCTGCAAACTTGCTGAGGGTATAGTCCATGCCATACTCCAGATCATTAATGAAGATATTGAACAAAACTGGCCGCAGGACTGACCCTTGGGGCACTCCGCTTGATACCAGCTACCAACTAGACATGGAGCCATTGATGATCTAGCACCCGTGGAGCCCGATGATCTAGCCAGCTTTCTATCCAACTTATTGTCCATTCATCCAGCCCATACTTCTTTAACTTGCTGGCAAGAATACTGTGGGAGGCCGTGTCAAAAGCTTTGCTAAAGTCAAGGAACAACACGTCCACTGCTTTCCCTTCATCCACAGAACCAGTTATCTCATCACAGAAGGCAATTAGATTAGTCAGGCATGACTTGCCCTTGGTGAATCCATGCTGACTGTTCCTGATCACTTTCCTCTCCTCTAAGTGCTTCAGAATTGATTCCTTGAGGACCTGCTTCATGATTTTTCCAGGCACTGAGGTGAGGCTGACTGGCCTGTAGTTCCCAGGATCCTCCTTCTTCCCTTTTTTAAAGATGGGCACTACATTAGCCTTTTTCCAGTCGTCCGGGACTTCCCCCGATTGCCATGAGTTTTCAAAGATAATGGCCAATGGCTCTGCAATCACATCCGCCAACTCCTTTAGCACTCTCGGATGCAACGCATCCGGCCCCATGGACTTGTGCTCGTCCAGCTTTTCTAAATAGTCCAGAACCACTTCTTTCTCCACAGAGGGCTGGTCACCTCCTCCCCATGCTGTGCTGCCCAGTGCAGTAGTCTGGGAGCTGACCTTGTTCGTGAAGACAGAGGCAAAAAAAGCATTGAGTATATTAGCTTTTTCCACATCCTCTGTCACTAGGTTGCCTCCCTCATTCAGTAAGGGGCCCACACTTTCCTTGACTTTCTTCTTGTTGCTAACATACCTGAAGAAACCCGTCATGTTACTCTTAACATCTCTTGCTAGCTGCAACTCCAGGTGTGATTTGGCCTTCCTGATTTTACTCCTGCATGCCTGAGCAATATTTTTATACTCCTCCCTGGTCATTTGTCCAATCTTCCACTTCTTGTAAGCTTCTTTTTTGTATTTAAGATCAGCAAGGATTTCACTGTTAAGCCAAGCTGGTCACCTGCCATGTTTACTATTCTTTCTACACATCGGGATGATTTGTCCCTGTAACCTCAATAAGGATTCTTTAAAATACAGCCAGCTCTCCTGGACTCCTTTCCCCTCATGTTATTCTCCCAGGGGATCTTGCCCACCAGTTCCCTGAGGGAGTCGAAGTCTGCTTTTCTGAAGTCCAGGGTCCGTATTCTGCTGCTCTCCTTTCTTCCTTGTGTCAGGATCCTGAACTCGACCATCTCATGGTCACTGCCTCCCAAGTTCCCATCCACTTTAGCTTCCCCAACTAATTCTTCCCGATTTGTGAGCAGCAGGTCAAGAAGAGCTCTGCCCCTCGTTGGTTCCTCCAGCACTTGCACCAGGAAATTGTTCCCTACATTTTCCAAAAACTTCCTGGATTGTCTGTGCACTGCTGTATTGCTCTCCCAGCAGATATCAGGGTGATTGAAGTCTCCCATGAGAACCAGGGTGTGTGATCTAGTAACTTCTGCAAGTACCCGGAAGAAAGCCTCGTCCACCTCATCCCCCTCGTCCGGTGGTCTATAGTAGACTTCCACCACGACATCACCCTTGTTGCTCACACTTCTAAACTTAATCCAGAGACTCTCAGGATTTTCTGCAGTTTCATACCGGAGCTCTGAGCAGTCATACTGATCTCTTACATACAGTGCAACTCCCCCACCTTTTCTGCCCTGCCTGTCCTTCCTGAACAGCTTATATCCATCCATGACAGTACTCCAGTCATGTGAGTTATCCCACCAAGTCTGTTCTTCCAATTACATCATAATTCTTTGACTGTGCCAGGACTTCCAGTTCTCCCTGCTTGTTTCCCAGGCTTCTTGTATTTGTGTATAGGCACTTGAGATAACTCGCTGATCGTCCCGCTTTCTCAGTATGAGGCAGGAGCCCTCCCCTCTTGCGCTCTCCTGCTCGTGCTTCCTCCCGGTATCCCACTTCCCCACTTACCTCAGGGCTTTGGTCTCCTTCCCCCGGTGAACCTAATTTAAAGCCCTCCTCACTAGGTTAGCCAGCCTGCTTGCGAAGATGCTCTTCCCTCTCTTTGTTAGGTGGAGCCCATCTCTGCCTAGCACTCCTCCTTGGAACACCATCCTGTGGTCAAAGAATCCAAAACCTTCTCTCCAACACCACCTGTGTAGCCTTTCGTTGACTTCCACGATTCGATGGTCTCTACCCAGGCCTTTTCCTTCCACAGGGAGGATGGACAAGAACAGCACTTGTGTCTGAAACTCCTTTATCCTTCTTCCCAGAGCCACGTAGTCTGCAGTGATCCACTCATGGTCATTCTTGGCAGTATCATTGGTGCCCACGTGGAGAAGCAGGAAGGGGTAGCGATCCGAGGGCTTGATGAGTCTCAGCAGTCTCTCCGTCACATCGTGAATCCTAGCTCCTGACAAGCAGCAGACTTCTCGGTTTTCCTGGTCGGGGCAGCAGATAGATGACTGGCCAGAGAGTAGTGGCTGCTGACTGAGGCCCCAGCTCTGCAGACAGCAGCGCAGAAGTAAGGGTGGCAATACTCCATACAATGCCATCCTTACTTCTGCGCTGCTGCTAGTGGCTGCTCTGCCTTTGGAGCTGGGGTCTCAGCAGCAGCCGCCGCTCTCCAGCAGCCTAGTGCTGCTGCCAGCAGCAGCGCAGAAGTAAGGGTAGCAGTACCACAACCCCCCCTACAATAACCTTGCAACCCCCCCCCACACACACACACAACTCCTTTTTGGATCAGGACTGTTAGAGGGTGTGATAAATGAAAGGGAGGGGGTAGCTCCCATTTATGGACACCCAGCCATCCAGTTAGCTATAAATCCTTCTTGGTAGTTGTTCTCTACTTGCTTTACCTGTAAAGGGTTAAAAAGTCTTCTTGCATAGGTAAAAGGAAGGGAGTGGGCACCTGACCAAAAGGGCCAATGGGAAGGCTAGAACTTTTTAAAATTGGGAAAAAATCTTCCCCTTTGTCTGTCTGTGTTGTTCTCCCAGTGAGCAGACAGGGCTGGAACTATGCTGTAAAAAGCTTTGGGTCAGTTATGAAAAATCACCAGATCATACCTAGAAACTACCTATTTGAAACCTCAGATTTGTAAATAGATCAGGAAATGTCTAGGAAGACGCCATTAGGTTTATCTCTTTTATTTCTTTATGGTTTGTGAACTCCTCTGTGCTAACCCCAGGTGCTTTTGTTTTGCTTGTAACCTTTAAGCTGGACCTCAAGAAGCTATCTTGATGCTTAATCCTTGTAATTGTTGGGGTTTTTTTTAAAACCTAGCAAAAAGCCTAAGTTCCAGATGTATTTTCTTTCTTTTTGTTTTTAATAAATTTTACCTTTTTAAAGGACAGGATTGGGTTTTTGTGTCCCTCAGAGGTTTATGCACATGTTGTTCAATTAGCTGATGGCAACTGCTGATTTCCCGTTGTGAAAGGGCTTGAGGGGACCCCACAGGAAGGAATTCCCAAGTGCACCTTCCTGAGTTCTCAAAGGGTTTTTTTCACTTGGGTGGTGGCAGCATCTACCCATCCAGGTCAGAGAAAAGCAGTAACCTTGGGAGTTTAATACAAGCCTGGAGTGGCCAGTATTAATTTTTAGAATCCTTGCGGGTCCCCACCTTCTGCACTCAAAGTGCCAGAGTGGGGAATCAGCCTTGACAGAGGGCTTTCCCTTTACCCTCTCCCATGGTTTTTGTCATGCAGACAGAAAGCAGAAGACCAGAAATCCAAAGTGCAGGCAATGCAATGTTTATTGGGATTAGTTTCCAGCAAGCATGTATACCATAACTGTGACAGTGCAGAGCCTTATTTCCCAGTGTTCCGCCTCACCCTCTTCAGCAGGCATAATTATACCTGAAATGCACATCCACAGTCCCACCTCTTACAACTTATGAACATGTTCTGTTTTGGGGGGTTGTGGGTCTGGGGTCTTTGTCCCATCTCTTTTGTACTTCCTGGGAGGGGTAAGGAGTGAGGTTGTGCTATGGTCGGGGCAGGCATTTCTCTGGCCTTTTAGTGTTTTACCTTCATCCCAATCTTCTCTTGTCCCTTCCGACTGGTTGCTTGACCTTGCCTTGAGATAGGAGTAGAGGCAGTCTTCAAGTGTGTGCTCATAAATTATACTCCCACCATGCCCAGTAACACTTTAATTGTTCTTATCTGTTCCCATTATACTAACAAACCCATCTGGCTAGCCGGAGGCTACATACACAATGTTTTTGTTCTTTGTTTACACATATTAGTAAGAATGTATGTGTATCAAAAAAATCAAACTCAAAATACTATCTCAGGAGAAAGTACATGCCTGAATCCTACATCGGCACTAGCACGCCTAACAAGGACCCCTACAATTATAACACCATGAAATTTCAGATTTAAAGAGCTGAAATAATTAAATTTACTATTTTAAAAATCCTATGACCGTGAAATTGACCAAAATGGACCATGAATTTGGTAGGGCCCTACACATGATGCTGAACTCCATCTTTGGATGTCAGTATCTTTCCACAGACTGGTCTGGGAACCAAGCTTCGAAACAAAGGGTTCCTGCCATATGCAAAAGCTATTAAGGCAGGGAGTGACATCATCTGGGGTTCTTCACTCCCCACACAAGAAGGATCCTGAAAAGACCTGAGAAACAAAGACTGAAGTGGGGGAAGTGCTAGACCCAGGCTAAAGGGATTTCTAGCCTGTGAATGAAATGCCTGGGGATTCTAAGCCCCTTAAGAAACTGCCACCTGTTTGTGTCATCTCTTTGGATATGAATAGCAAATTCTCACCCTATTTATTTAGTGTATATTAAGCTTAGTTTGCGTTTTTTGTTTATTTGCTAGGTAACCTGCTTTGATCTGTTTGTGATCCCTTATAATCACTTTAAAAATCTATCTTTTGTAGTTAATAGACTTGTTTTTGCTTTATCTAAACCAGTGAGTTGGAGTGAAGTGTATGGGAATCATAACTCAGGGGAAAGGCTGTTGTATATTCCTCTTCACATTGAGGGAGGGGGCAAATTTTATGAGCTTATGCGGAGCAGTTCTCTGTGCAGTACAAGATGGTATAATCTTGGGTGTATACTCCAGGTGGGGTGAGAGTCTGGAAAGCTGGGAAATTGGTTGCTGTCTGCTGTATGTATTTGAGTGGCTTGGGTGAAGCAGCTCTCTCAGGTAGCTCAGTTTGGGTGTGTTGGCGCCACCTACTGTCATGTTGGGTGATAACAGGGCCTGGGTTAGGCTGGTTGTGTCCCCAAACAGTGTGAACAGGGCCAACCCAGCTGAGTGGTTAGAGGGGCCCAGCGGTTCCTACAGCTCCCAGACTTGCACCCCAGGGATGACAACTTGTCACAGAGGTGCAGACCCCTTTGTCAATCTTAGACCACAGGTTGAAAGCCACTGAACAAGAGGGTTACAATTTCCACCATTTTATATACTTTATACTCACTCAATAATCAATCGTATGTGCACTAAAATCCAGTTAGTCGGGTTGCTTTGAAATATAGTGTGCCTCATAGGGATAAAATTTGGGGATCATTTGACCAAGGGGTTCCTTAGTTATTACAGGCCTCCCAGAAAAACAGTTTCTTTCTGTTGCCTTCTATTGAGACGTACTAATGACTGGATGAATCACAGACCTTTTGATGACTGTGAACTCACCCTTCAATTAACATAACTCAGGGTACGTCTTCACTACCAGCCAGCTTGGGGATCTATCGGGGATTGATTTATCGCATCTCGTCTAGAAGAGAAATCGATCCCCGAATCGATGCCTGTATTCCACCTCGGCAGGAGGAGTAAGCGGAGTCGACGGGGGAGCCGCCACGGTCGACTCGCCACCATGAGGACGGCCAGGTAACTCGAACTAAGATACTTCGACTTCAGCTACGCAAATAGCGTATCTTAGTTCGAACCCTCCCCTAGTGTAGCCCAGGCCTAAGGATAAACTAATCCCAACCCCAACCTAACTCAAAAGGAGTTTTGAACTGAATGGCTAGAGGTGCTGCAATTTGTGAGTCATGGGTGCCAATTTTGCTTTGGAGGGAATGTTCCTGGGGGTGGAGGAATAGCTCAGTGGTTTGAGCATTGGCCTGCTAAATCCAGGGTTGTAAATTCAATCCTTGAGGGGGCCATTTAGGGATCCAGGGCAAAAATTAGGGATTGGTCCCGCTTTGAGTGGTTGGACTAGATGATCTCCTGAGGTCCCTTCCAACCCTGATATTCTATGATTCTATGAGGAGAGGCATTAGGAGGGAGAGAGCAGGTGTAGGGGGATAAATGTAGGTGGATGGAAGGAGAGGTGAAGAACTGCATCCCCCCAGCTCTGCCAGTGCACCCCACTCCCCCTGCACCCCAACCACCCTGTAGCCCCAGCTCTGCTAGTGCATCCTATAGCGGAGTTGCCATTCACCAGGTGTCCCCTTGTCGCCAGAGGTGTTTCTGCAAGGCCCTGCCTCTGTGGATGGTTGGTCCTGTTAAGGAAAAGTTAGCACATGTGACTCCATTTTGGTTTGGGGCCCACCATTGTTTAAATGCCAGCACATCATACACCAGGAGGAGTAATCCTTAAATACTGAATCCCTGTGAAAATCCTTCTCCTTGTCTCCAGCCTGCCTTGACTCTCAGTATCTGGTTTTTGTCAGTCTCTAATTTCCTGTCTCTTGGCCTTGATGTGAGGCCTCCCATCCTGATAATAAAAGTTACTGATGCATGGCTTTAGGACCATGCTGTGTAATTAACATACTGGTATAGCACGAGAAATGCACCAAGCAGGGATAGGTGGTAGATAAGACAAGGGTTTGTTTATTGGCTAAGGTTTCCGATGCACGAGGGCAACATGCTTTGCTAAAAGGTATATAACCTTTGTATAATCTGCATTCAGGGTCCCCTCCTGGCTAGCAGGGGGGCACCACGCTCAAGCGTAATAAATTTAGTGTTTTTTGGGAACTCTGCAGTTGTGGACTTTATTTCTGTGCCTCAGCCTAGATTCGAACTGTGCGTGTCCTATCAGGTATAATTCGCAGCATTAGTGTGCGTGTCCTATCAGGTATAATTCGCAGCACTTGTGTGCGTGTCCTACCAGGTGTAATTCGTAGCACTTATGTGCGTGTCCTACCAGGTATAATTCGCAGCAGTTGTGTGCGTGTCCTATAAGGTGTAATTCGTAACAGTCCATCCTTGTGGTCCATCATAACAACTGCAGTTCATACCCATCTCCCTGCTCCTGTCCTCCACAGAGACTTTGCTCCTGCAGAAGCCTAGCCTTCTGGCTTCCTTCCTCTATCTATAACACCCTGTTCTGAGACAGATGGCAGCGGATATAGTACCTCCTTCTGAGAGCTTCTTCCACTTGGACATGGCAGTGGGGAGTCCTGCTCCACCCTACATTACAGAGCTCCTGATTGTGGGCCCTTAAATTGACGGTGTCCTGGGATCTTCCCATCCCACTGCTAACACCCAAGACCACCTCTTCTCTTCTGGTTTCTGATCCTGTGCTCACAGTAACATCCCTGGAAAGGGGTCTCCTGGCCCCCCTTAGTGTAAGCGGGGGAGTGGTCCCACTATTGTGGGGAACTTTCCTGGCTTATACACTACCCCGGTGGAATGGGTTAGCGAAAGGATCTGAGTCCTCGCTCCCACTCCCTTTACTCAGAGGCCTGCCTCACCTCAAAGGCTCCCCTTCCACTCTCCTGTATGGCATAGTCCTCATAACCCCAACAAGGCTGGACCCAGGATTCCTGGGGGGGCTTGACCCTCAACCTTGTTGTGGTCACTTAGGACAGGGGTTAGAGTGTCCCCACTCTGGGGTGCTCTCTCTGCACTGGATGCTTCCCTGACTCACTGATCATTACATACAGTTCAAAGCAAATACAATTTATTAAACAGCAATCAAATTAAAAAAACAAGGAAAAATGGGAAAGGTTAAAGGAAAACCCGTCACCCCACCCTGTGACACAGGGATGTCACAACCAGCGTCTCTGGAATGTAAGGGAAGTTCAGTCTGTTCCTCACAAGTCCAAGGCCTCCTTCTCAGGCCCTGGCTGTGCTGCAGGGATGCTGCGGGTTGGACACTTGCTCTGGCGGAGGCCACACGTCCTCAGGCTCTAGGTGGCAGGACCCTTCTTCCCAGCATCGCCCCTGCCCCATAGGGGTTACGATCCCCCTGCAAGTCTGGCCTGCAAGGCCTCATGGCTAGAGGCTGTGCCGTTATTGACATGAACTGGGACCATATAGATCACTGGTGCAACCAAGGTCCTGTAGTGGCTCCAAATTTTGTATAAAGGGGGTCAAATAAGGTACCTAAGACAAGGTTATGGTTTGCTGGTTAGGATTATGCTATCTGTATGTATGTATCATTTTTGTATTTAAAG
The DNA here is from genome assembly GCF_965140235.1 of Caretta caretta. Lineage (NCBI taxonomy): Eukaryota > Metazoa > Chordata > Testudines > Cheloniidae > Caretta > Caretta caretta. The sequence continues at coordinate 212,811,960 of NC_134206.1, forward strand.
TTATAAGTATTGGCACTATACTGTCTGTATTTCAAACTTGTGCTATGCTTCTGGGTGACACCCCAGACAGTTTGGCATCAGCACCCATTAAGGGCCATCAGCTATACAACTGACCCATTGAGAGAAGGCAGATACACCTTGTGACTCAGCAAGGTATGCAGGAACATGCCTATGGACAGAACGCTACCGTTTTTTTCTTGCCATGTGCTGGAATGATTGTCTTTGGGACAAAGAAAGAAAGGCCACATGACAAGAGACTATAAAAAGCTGCTGCAGCTCCTCCATCTTGTCTTCAATCCTGCTTCATACCTCTGGAGGGACTTCACTACAAACTGAAGCTCTGAACAAAGGACTGAATGACCCATCCCAGCTGTGGATGTTCTCCAGAGACTTGATTTGGGGTTTATTTCATCACTGCTACAAGCCTGAACCAAGAACGTTGCCATGCTTGTATGTAATTGATTCCATTTAACCAATTCTTGCTCTCATATATATCTTTTTTCCTTTTATGAATAAACCTTTAGATTTTAGATTCTAAAGGGTTGGCAACGGCATGATTTGTGGGTAAAATCTAACTTGTATATTGACCTGGGTCTGGGGCTTGTTCGAGAGAACCTTTTTTCTTTTATTGGGGTATTGGTTTTCATAACCATTCATCCCCATAACAAGTGGCACTGGTGGTGATACTGGGAAACTGGAGTGTCTAAGGGAATTGCTTGCATGATTTGTGGTTAGCCAGTGGGGTAAAACCGAAGTCCTCTCTGTTTGGCTGGTTTGGTTTGCCTTGGTGTGCAAGGGAACCCCAGCCTTGGGCTGTAACTGCCCTGCTCTGAGCAATTTGTCCTGAATTGACACTCTCAGTTGGGTCTCACCAAAGCCAGCATCGTTACAGGGTCGTCTCTCTATGCTGGGCCTTCGGTCCAGGGTCCGCCTGGCTCTCCCAAGCTACTCACCACACCCGGCTCCAGACTGCTTCAGCTCCACTCTGCGCCAGCTCTGCTGCTACTCTGCCTCCATCTCCCTGGGCTTCTTCTCTGGCCCCTCTGGCTCTGGTTGCTGCAGCTCTGCTCCCAGCGCAGGTCTGCTCTCTGGGCCACTCCTGTGACTCTGCTCCCATCACTGACCTGCTTCCTGGGCTGCTTTTCTGGCCCCTTTGGCTGGCGCATCTCTGTTCCCCAACTCAACTTGAGCTCCTGCTCTCTCCTTAGCTGGGCCCCACTCTGTCTGACCCAGGCAATTCCAGCTCACATGGAGGACAGGACGCCCCTAGCCTCCTGACTCCCTGATTAGCCTGCCTGCCCTGTCAATCAGGCTGACCTGGAGCACTGGCCTCTCCCCATTGTTCCTGGGGACTGTCAATCTCAGGGTCTTGATTTCCTATTGACCCTTCCCCTTCCTTTTGATACTAGGAGCTAGCCAATTGAAAAAACCCACTGAGTTTTAGTAAGGGGACAACATAGAATCATAGAATATTAGGGTTGGAAGGGCCCTCAGGAGGTCATCTAGTCCAACCCGGGCGCAAAGCAGGACCAATCCCCAACAGTCCCTTTACATTAGATTTAACTGGGTAGGACACCTCATTACAGACCCCAACTTCCCAGCTCTGCCCGTGCACCCCAACATCCCTGCACTCCAAACTGCCTGCACATCACAGCTTTGCCAATGCACTCCAATCCCCCTGCTCTCCCAGTTGTCAGTTCATCAAAACCACTCTGCACCCCAACCTTCTTGCATCCCAACTCCACTGCACACCCCCAGCTCTGCCAGTGCACTCCAGCCACCTTTCATCCTCTATCAGTGCACCTCAACCCCCCTGCACCCCAACCGTCCTGCACACCACAGCTCTGCCAATGCACCCCAACACTTCACAAAAGCTATTAACAAGTGTTGGAAGGACATTAATCAGAAAATTGGAGAGTTCATTTCTCAAAGATGAGGTACATGTATTTGGGGTGTGTGTGTGTGTGTGTGTGTGTATGTGTGTGTGTGTGTGGATCTGTCCCTCAAACAAAAAATTATCAGTGTCTTGGAACAGAAACTCTGTCTGTAATTTCTCTCACTGGCCCTGCCACAAACTGCACACCCTCCCAACCCGTCTGAAACACATCCAGGAAAACCATTCCACTGTAACACAATTGTCGTTTCCTCCAGGCACTGCATGTGAGTCATGGGAAGTAACAGCAATAAAAATGTTTGTATACTAGAGAATGAAGACTTCAGGGAGATGAGTTCCTTGCTTGCAGGAGCAGGGTACAGTCGTGTGGAAGGCAGCAAATGAATCAGGGGCATAAATGAGGAGGTGTGTTGGCACAGGGCTGATGGAGTCCAGCTGATGTGAGTGTAGTGAGCTGGGTCAGTGTGTGTCATGATCACGGATCCTAGTTTTCCATGATAAAAACCCCCCCAAATTCTTTGATAAAAAACAAAAATCTGCACTTTTGCACAATTAAAAGGAAATGCTGAACTTTAGTTTCCCTTGCCACAATAGATATATATATAGGTATCAGTTGAACAGAATGATTTATTGATATATTTACAATTTTTAAGCAAGTCCAAAGCCTACCAGTGCCATCAATCATTAAAAAATAAAATTAATAGAGTTGTGTCGGGTTCCTTCCCCACTCTGAACTCTAGGGTACAGATGTAGGGACCTGCATGAAAGACCCCCTAAGCTTATTCTTACCAGCTTAGGTTTAAAACTTCCCCAAGGTACAAACTTTGCCTTGTCCTTGAACAGTATGCTGCCACCACCAAGTATTTTAAACAAAGAACAGGCAAAGAGACCACTTGGAGACGTCTTCCCCCAAAATATCCCCTCAAGCCCCACACACCCCCTTTCCTGGGGAGGCTTGAGAACAATATCCTAACCAATTTGTTACAAAGTCATCAAAGACCCAAACCCCTGGATCTTGGAACAACGGAAAAATCAGTCAGGTTCTTAAAAGAAGGATTTTATTAAAAAAAAGAAAGGTAAAAATCATCACTGTAAAATCAGGATGGGAAATACTTTACAGGGTATTCAGATTCAAAACACAGAGGATCCCCCTCTGGGCAAAACCTTAAAGTTACAGAAAACAGGAATAAACCTCCCTCTTAACTCAGGGAAAATTCACATAAAACAAAAGATAAACTAATCCGCCTTGCCTGGCTTACCTATACTGGTTTCAATATTTGAGACTTGGATTAGGTTGGGTTGGAGAAGATGGATTTCTGTCTGGCCTCTCTCAGTCCCAAGAGAGAACATCCACATAAACAAAGAGCACAAAAAAAGCCTCCCCTCCCCAAGATTTGAAAGTATCTTGTCCCCTTATTGGTTCTTTGGGCCAGGTGCCAGCCAGGTTAGTTGAGCTTCTTAACCCTTTATAGATAACAGCATGTTGCCTCTGGCCAGAAGGGATTTTATAGCACTGTATACAGAAAGGTGGTTACCCTTCCCTTTATATTTATGACAAGTTGCAATTTGTATTTCTTACAAATACCAAATACTTCTATGTCTATATTCTGTATTTCAGAAAATTGTTTTTTAAATGCACAAAAACACTGGATGATCCAGTAACAGTGCATTGTTTCTTTAGTGTTTTCAATGGCCCTACTGTTTCAGCCTCTTGTTTTCATTTCTTTTCATTCAGTTTATGTTTCGTGCTTTTCATGTGTTTTACAATTGTTTGCCTTGGAAAGTAATCTGCAGCCTTGCTGCATACCGTACAGAATAGCACATTACCATCAGCGTGAAATTTGTCCTTGCCAAACTCAGTGACATGGTCTTTAGGATGAGTTTTAAAGTTTTTGGCATCTTTTCCTAACTTTAATTACTCACGTCTGAGGGCTGAAGTGAAATTTGAGATGCATTAAAACACGAACCCCTATACACCATTGAATAACCTCTATATGCCGGAAGCAGTTTGTTGGAGTATGTTTAGCTATGTAAAATTAAAAGCACATTCAAAAATCAACCACAAGAGGGGGAGTTTGCACACATTGAATAAGTGACACTGGTACTTTCAGTAAAAGTTAGTTAATAGTTAATATGTTTTCATTTTTTCACAAAATGTAAAAACTAAAGATTCTCTGTAAAAATGCAAATTGCACATTTTTCTGTGGCAAATGGATTTTTAGGACCCCTGGTCATGACCTACAGGTCTCAACCCTGGATCTATAAGGGTCAGTGGTGCAGCCATGTGCCAACTCTCCACCTAGCAGCCTACTAACAACAGCTTACCTGAGACCCATGAAGCCCAGTCTCGGTGTGAGGCACACCTCTGAGGTCTGATTGGCAAAGTCCCAGAGTGGTTGATTGGCCCACGGGCCCTACTTAAGCCAGCAGCAGGACCAGCAAGCTATCTGAACAACTAGGCTACACCCTGCTCTGGACTATGTGGCCCTTGCCTCCCTCAGCTTGATCTCCTGGCATCTGACTCGTAGTTCCTGACCTCCAGTTTGTCTCCCGCCTCTGACCCCCTGGTATCCTGACCCAACCTGACTCTGGTTACCAACTCATGGTTCTGACAGTTTGTCTCCTGCTTCTGATCTCCTAGTATCCTGTCCCAGCTTACTCTTGACTCCTGTGTCAAGACATCAGACTCTGGCCGCCAGGTCTGGCCACCCACAACCTGGCTGTGACAGCTTGTTTGGACCACAAAAAGTCTGCAGGGCTGAACCCTGTGCAAGAAGGATGGACCTAGCAGCACCAACACAGCCACCAGAAGCACTGGACTGACCCAATGGGCCCTCCGTCTCCAGGAAGATAATCAAGCACTGCAGGCCAAATTGAGCAGCTGACCGTGGACAGCCAGCAGTTGTAAAGCAAGGCAGCTCAGCACTGAGAATACTGTGCTGTGAACACAGTGTGTGGCACTTTGCCCCAAACAGGGGCCTGCAATACCCTTGACCCAATGGGTTAATGCTGTGGCCACACTGAATATTTAGTTATGCATTCGGACTGACTGATGCCCCAGTGACATTCCAGTACTTCATTACCAATATGCTACAAGACCACTGGACCAGTTTGTGGTGGTATACTTTGTAGTGGTATACACTGATCTTCTCAGATGATCTTGTTGGGGACACTGGGGCATGGCCACTAGGTAACTCGAGGGGATGGAAGACCACGAGTGTCGATGAAGCCCCCTCGCACTAGGCCCAGGTGTCCTTGGCCCCCCTCCTGCCTGGAGGCACTTGCAGCAGCTCTGCGTACTAGGCCCAAGTGTCCTTGGCCCCCCTGCCTGGAGGCACACACAGCAGTTATGCTGAGAATCTGCAACAGTATGTTGCAGAGTCAGATTGCCTGAAACTAAGCAAGGCCAAACAGGGGAGATATGGAAAAACAATGCTGAATAAAGCAGCTTTATGTATAGTTTAACAAATGATACAGAGAATCAGGGAACTAGCTGGGAACTGGATTGGCTGGCTATATGGATACTTGGGGCAGCTTGCTATTGGATAAGTATGCTGGGAAAAAGGATGTATAAAAGCCTGTGTAACTTCCTGCTCTGTTGTGCAGGATTTGAGATTTTATTCTCCCTGTACCTTTTTGTAGCTGCAAATAAACTTTTCTGCTTCTCCACCCCGTTGTGATTATTGGGTGTAGCACACCGGGTAACGAACCAACTCAAGCTGTTGTTCAGCCTCTCGGCACTGGGTGCCGGCAACAATCTGGACCAACACACCGCTCACATCTGCACAGTCCTGGAGACACTACGACAACACAGTCTCTATGCTAAACTTAGGAAATGTGCTTTCGATCAGACCTCTACTGAGTTCCTGTGTTTTATCCTGTCCCCAGAAGGAATCAAGACGGATCTGCACAAGGTTCAGGCTGTCCATGACTGGGCAGCACCTCACAACGTGCGTGACCTACAACATTTTTTAGGCTTCGCAAACTTCTCATGGAGGTTCATGTTGAATTTTTCAAGACAAGACAAGCCCCTCACTGCTCTACTCTGAAAAACACCCAGTTCCATTGGTTGTTTGAGGCCCAGCATTCATTTGAGCAGTTGAAGCTTGCTTTCATTACTGCTCCAGCGCTGGCTCATCCAGACACGATATAAGCTTTCGTTGTAGAAGCCAATGCCTCTACTATGGTGATCAGGGCAGTCCTCTCCCAAAGGCATGGACCTGAGCAGATGCTGCACCCCACTACTTACTACTCAAAGAAGTTTACTCCTGCTCAACAAAACTGTGAGATCCCAAACAAGGAGTTCCTGGCAATTAAGATCACCTTCAAAGAGTGGTGACAGTACTTGGAAGGGGCTTGCTATCCGGTCTAAATATTTACTAACCATAAGAACCTGGAGTACCTGCACAGGGCCAAGGCCCTAAATAAGTGACAGCTCCGTGGGCCATATTCTTCTCCCCCCGGCCCCTCCACCGCCTGCCCCTGCTGGCAACCTGCCATCTCCCTTCGGATCCAGCTGTTCGCTTTGAACTTTGCCTTCCGGACCGGACACAACAGCCGACCACCCGAGACTCTTTGGACAAACGTGTGTGGGTCTGCACCCCCGCCCCAGATTGCTTATCCCACAGCTTGCCCCTATTACTGGACCCCGATTTTGTTTCTTCCCCCCCCCCCCCCCCAGTCCAACCCCCTCGGCATTCCCCCCCCCCCCCCGCCTGCAGCCTAGCGGGGAGGAGCGGCTACTCCGCTTCTCCCCTCCCCCCTCCTCCTCCTGGTGCCTCCCTGTCTCTCCCTGCTCACAATGGCAGGGAATGAGAGGGGTGAGGCCGCTTCAACAAAATTAGTTGTCCCTCCCCTACCACCACCCCTGCCCGACCCCCAAGGTCCCCCCACCACCACTATTGTCAAGATACTTGCCACCCCCCCTGCTGGGCCACCGGCAGCAGGAGGCACCGGGGTGATTGCTGCTGCTGCTGCACCCACCGCCCCCCCCAGATTCTAGGAAACCCCCCCCGGTTGGCCAGAAGGGCCAGGGTGGGAGGAAAGGAAAGGGCCCCGCTAAAACCACTAAGTCCTCCATGGCAGAGGCTGCCCCCACCGCTGTGGCCTCGTCATCAACCGTGGCACCCCTCCCTGCGTTTCCCTCCACCAGCTCTGCGATTGTCCCTCCCCCGGCCCCCAGGACGTATGCCCGGGCGGCAACGGGCTCCCCCCTGCCTGCCGCCTCGTCATCTCGTCCCCCCCTGCCTCCGCCACCATCACCAGCGGCCGGGGCCCTTTCCCCGCCTTGACCAGGAGGCACGGCATCCGTTGCCTCCTGGTGCCCGCCTCGCCCCACGTGGAGACATACGTGCAGGCGTTGGCGAAGGTGGTAGGACCCACGGCTATTGTGGCGGCCTCCAAGATGTATGGGAAGGTCGTTTTTTTCTTAGCTTCGGAGGATGCCGCCCAGGAGGTGGTGGAGAGGGGCCTGACGGTGGGGGGGGGGGGGGGGGGGGAGTTTGTCCCCCTAGAACCGTTAGAAGACCTGGGCGTTCGCCTCATCCTCACCTCCGTTCCTCCCTTCTTACCCAATGCTGCCCTGTTACCCGCTCTCTCCACTCTGGGGAAACTTGTCTCTGTCATCAGCCCTCTCCCGTTGGGCTGCAAGGACCCCACCCTCCATCACATTTTTTCGTTCCGCCGGCAAGTGCAGCTTCTACCGCCGGCAGGGGCGTGTGACAAAGAGGCGCTCAAGGGGTCTTTTCTAGTCCCCTACCAGGGAGCCCGCTATCGGGTCTTTTACTCTATCGGAGAGGCCCGGTGCTACCTCTGCCGCTCAGCGGGGCATGTCCGCAGAGACTGCCCTTTGGCCCGGGGGGGAGGGGCACCCGAAATCCCCGAGACCCGGCGGGACATCGGCCCCGTCGCTGCCGACGCCCCTGGCTACCCGGCACCTGAAACCAACCCTCCTCCTACTCGACCCATCGCTGCTCCCGTCTGGGCCCAAGAAATACCTTCCCTACAACGCCCGGGCAAGCAAGGGAGTTCCACCCTTGCTAGTACCAATCCAACAGAGCCCATGGAGGAGGGTGTGGCAAGGATATTACCGGGTATAGGAAAGGGCCCGCCCCAAGGAGAAACCCCCGCCCCTCATGCTGCCTCACCGCTACCCCCCCCGAACCCCTGAACCATCGCCTCCGCCCCCCGACACGACCCCTGCTAACCAACCCCCAGATGACGCTATGGAGGGCTGGATCCTAGTCCAGGGGAAGCGACGCAAGCGGAAGGCTCAAGCTCCGCTGCATCCATCCGACGCGGAAGCCCCCCGGAAGACCAGGAAAGGAGGCACTGATATCGAGCCTCCCGCCACGGCCACGAGTGAGATCCATCCGCTGGTGTCGGGAGGGGAAGACGGACTGGCATTGGAGGACAGAATCCCCCCTCCACGGGAGACCCTCCCCTCTGAGACTTCTGAGGACGCCCCTTCTGCCTGGATACCACCCGAACCCCCCGCGGACCCCGAGGCGACCGATGAGGCGGGCCCTAGAGGAGAGGCCCCTGGGGTAGCAGGAGCTGGCCTCTCCCCCGTGTATGTGGAGATTGAGGCCCTAGATTTGACCCCGGTCACCCAGGGAGGGGATGATTTGCTGCCGGTCGGCCTTGAGCTGGGCAACCTTACCCCAGCCTCCCTTTCCCCATGCAACCTCCCTCCAATTGTCTTCCCGGGTGAGCACCCTGCAGAAGGTGGTCCACCACCTGATGCCATGGCCGCTAAGACCACCATGGAGCCAGCGCCTAGCATTATTGGGAGCCCCCTCCCTTACCCCTTAACCCTTGACTCTGCTCAGGAGGCACTTTCCTTTAGCTGCTTGCCTCCTGAACCCCAGAGCCTTACCCCTGCCCCTGCCCCCACCCCTGTCCCTGCCCAAGTCCCCTCCTCCTGCAATGCTAATGCCGCCCCTGGGGTTATTTCCTTTCTGCCTTTCGCAGATTCCCCCCAGGGAGCAGTCTTTGCACTTTCTAGCCACGACCCATTAGGAGTGGCAATTTTTTCCCTGCCATCCCCCTCCACCCCAAAGCGTGAAATGAATTTAATAACCCCAGCCTGTCAGACGCCCCGTCGGTGGTCCGCACCCTGTCTACCCGCCTTAGCGGACCACGAGGCTGTATTAAAAGGCCCATCAGGGAATACCCCGGGAATTGTAACCCCACCCCCCCATGAGCTGCGGCATGCACTACGGAAGTTCCTAGAGCACACCCGTGGCGCCCGCAATAGGGTACAGCTGGCTCTTCAGCTATGGGGGGACTTTGATCACATCCTCCAGGCCACAAGGGCCCTTATAAAGGAGGGCAGGGGGCAAGGAAGTCGCGGTGCTGCGGCCTATGAGCGAGCCCGCAGCTTCCGACGCGATCTACTCACCCACGGGATGGGTCACGGGTTGCTGCGCAACCCACCAGGGGCCCTGAACACCCCTGCCAACACGAAACCCCCACCCTCCCAGCCCTCCGCATGACGCCTCTTATTATTGCGACCCTGAATACCAGGGGCTGTAGGATGGCTCTCCGCAGGTCCCAGGTGTTCTCTTACCTTCGGGAAGGGAGGTACTCTGTAGTTTTCCTGCAGGAGACCCATACGGACCCGGCCGCCGAGGACAGGTAGCGGCTGGAGTGGGGGGACGGGGTATACTTTAGCCACTCCGCGACCTGGCAAGCTGGAGTGGCGACCCTGTTCTCCCCAACCTACGGCCTGAGGTGCTAGGGGTCACTGAGGCCGTGCCGGGCCACCTGCTGCACCTTCGAGTCCGTATGGAGGGGCTCGTGGTTAATCTTGTTAACATCTATGCCCCGCAAATGAGCTCCAGGCGGCCACAATTTTATCAGCGGGTGTCCGACTTTCTCGGCACCCTGGACTCGCACGAGTGCCTGGTCCTGGGAGGGGACTTTAACACCACCCTCGAGGAACGGGACCGCTCAGGGGCCGAACCGAGCCCGGCCACCACGAATATTCTCCAAGGGATAGTTGAACATCACTCCCTAGTGGACGTCTGGCGTGACCATCACCCAGATGACACCTCCACGTTCACCTTTGGCCGGGTGGAGGCCCATCGGTCACACCACTCTCGGTTGGACCGTATTTACTTATCCTGTTTCCATCTTTCACAGGCCCACTCCTCCGCCATTCGGCCGGCCCCATTCTCCGATCATCATTTAGTCACCGTAACGGTCTCCCTCCGTGCAGAGAGACCAGGGCCGGCCTATTGGTACTTTAATAACAGCCTGTTGGAGGACGAGAGATTTGTGATGTCCTTCCGGGAGTTTTGGCTGGCCTGGCGAGAGCAGTGGCGTGCCTTTCCCTCGGTGCGGCGATGGTGGGATCTCGGGAAGGTGCGCGCCAAGCTCTTCTGCCGTGACTACACTCGGGGCACCAGCCGACGGCGAAATGCGATGATAGAGCAGTTGGAACGGGAGGTCTTAGAGATGGAGAGGCGCCTGGCCGCCAATCCCGAGGACCCGTCCCTCTGCGGAGCGTGCCGGGAGAAGCGGGAGGAGCTCTGGGCCCTCGAGGACCACCGGGCCCAAGGTGCCTTCGTTCGGTCCCGCATCCGCCTCCTTCGGGAGATGGACCGCGGCTCCCGCTTCTTCTATGCCCTGGAGAAAATGAGGGGGGTCAAGAAACATGTCACCTGCCTTCTTGCGGAAGACGGCACCCCCCTTACGGATCCGGAGGAGATGTGTGGGAGGGCCCGTGACTTCTACACAAGCCTTTTCTCCCCGGATCCGACCGATCCTGGCGCTTGCAGGGTGCTCTGGGAGGAACTCCCCACGATCAGCGTGGGCGACCGAGACCAACTAGAGTTACCTCTCACCCTGGCCGAGTTCTCGGAAGCCCTCCGTCGCATGCCCACCAATAAATCTCCGGGCATGGACGGGCTGACCGTGGAGTTTTACCGCGCGTTCTGGGACATTCTCGGCCCAGACCTAGTCACCGTCTGGGCTGAGTCCTTGCAGAGCGGGGTCCTCCCTCTGTCGTGCAGGCGAGCGGTGCTCGCTTTGCTGCCGAAGAAGGGGGACCTCCGCAATCTACGAAACTGGCGTCCCGTCTCACTCCTTAGCACGGATTACAAAATCGTAGCGAAAGCAATCTCTCTGCGGCTAGGGTCCGTGATGGCGGACGTGATCCACCCAGACCAGACCTATACTGTCCCGGGTCGCAGCATTTTTGACAACCTCTTTCTAGTCCGAGACCTTTTGGAACTCGGGCGGAGAGATGGTCTGTCGTTCGCCCTCCTGTCTCTTGATCAGGAGAAAGCATTCGATAGAGTAGACCGTGGGTACCTCCTGAGCACTCTGCAGGTGTTTGGATTCGGACCTCAGTTTGTGAATTTTCTCCGGGTGCTGTATGCCTCCGCGGAGTGTTTGGTTAGGCTTAACTGGACCCTGACTGAACCGGTCAGCTTTGGGCGAGGAGTGCGGCAGGGGTGCCCCCTCTCGGGCCAGTTGTATGCTCTGGCAATCGAGCCTTTCCTCTGTCTCCTCCGCAGGAGGATGACAGGGTTGGTGCTGCGGGAGCCGGAGCTGCGGCTGGTCCTGTCGGCGTACGCCGATGACGTACTCCTCGTGGTCCAGGACCCGGGCGACTTGGCGCGAGTGGAGGCATGCCAGGCCATCTATTCGGCAGCCTCCTCTGCCCGAGTCAACTGGATCAAGAGCTCTGGCTTGGCGGTGGGGGACTGGCGGCAGGTAGGCTCCCTCCCACCCGCACTTCAGACCATCCGGTGGAGTGCGGGTCCACTGCTCTATCTCGGCGTTTACCTTTCCGCCACGCACCCTTCCCCGCCGGAGAACTGGCAAAATTTAGAGGGCGAGGTGATAGAGCGGCTCCGGAAATGGACGAGGCTACTCTGATGTCTCTCCCTCCAAGGGAGAGCACTGGTGCTTAACCAACTAGTCCTGTCCACGCTCTGGTACCGGCTCAACACCCTGGCCCCGGCCCCGGGTTTCCTGACCCACCTCCGGAGATTGATTCTAGAGTTCTTCTGGTCAGGAATGCACTGGGCCCCTGTAGGGGTTCTTCATCTACCCCTGAAGGAAGGAGGGCAGGGCCTGAATTTTCTGTACACTCAGGTCCGTGTTTTCCGCCTCCAGGCCCTGCAGAGGCTCTTTTATAGTGCACGTAGTTCGGCGTGGAGCATACTGGCGCACGCCTTCCTGCGCCACTTCCAAGGGCTTCAATACGACCGGCAGCTCTTTTATCTTTCTCCGAGGGGTTTTCCGGGAGACTTCTCTGGGCTGCCGGTCTTCTACCAGGACCTCCTCCGGACCTGGAAACTGTTTCTAACAACCAGGTCCGTGGCAGCCACCGTGGGAGCAGATCTCCTCACGGAGCCCCTGCTACACAACCCCCAGCTCCGTGTGCAGGTGGCGGAGTCCCTCTCGGTGCACCAGAGGTTGGTCCTGGCTGAAGTCACGAGGGTCGGAGACCTCCTGGACTACGACCGGAGAGACTGGCTGGATCCCCTGACACTCGCTCGGCGCATGGGGCTCTCCAGCCCCCGTACCTCCCGGCGCGTACTTCAGGAGGTGAAGGCCGCCTTGACCCCCGCTGCTCGGGCTTATGTTAGCCGAGCCTTGTGCGAGGGCGCACCCCACCCATCCTTTACCCCAGGCCCGCCGGACCTTTCCATCGGGCCCCTACCCCGTAGATCCCAACAAACCCCTCACCCTTTCACTGCAAGCTGGCTGCACGAACTGCAGCCGGTTAGTTTTCAAATTGCACCACGGAAATATTTATATACACTCATGCTTCACACCCTTCACGCCCACACCCTGGTGTCCCGCCCCGATACAAAGTGGCGGGACCTCCTGCCACCTTTGGAGGGTGAGCAACCTCGGTGGGCCAGCCTGTATTCCACCTTAGTCCCGAGGCCCGTCGGGGACATCAGTTGGCGGCTCCTTCACGGAGCTGTGAGTACGGGCGTGTTTCTGACACGGTTTACCCCCATCCCGGACACTTGTCCTTTCTGTAACGTGAGGGAAACCCTGGCGCACGTATATTTAGAGTGTGCCAGATTGCAGCCCCTTTTCCGGCTCCTCACAAATATTTTATTACGCTTCTGGCTTCATTTCTCCCCTCATCTTTTTATCTATACACTTCCCATCCGTGGCCCCACAAAGTCGCGGGATCTTCTGGTCAACCTCCTCCTAGCCTTGGCTAAAACAGCCATTTATAAAACCAGAGAGAGGAGGTTGGCCCATGAAACGTCCTGCGATTGTGGGGCCTTCTTCCGATCCTCAGTACATTCACGTATCCGGGCGGAATTCCTCTGGGCGGCGTCCACCGACTCCCTGGACGCTTTCGAGGAGCGGTGGGCGCTGTCCGGGGTTCTCTGCTTGGTGACCCCATCCGGTTCCCTCCGTCTGACCCTTTGATTGAGGGGAAGAGTGAGAGATGCCAGCCCCAGCCGTTGCCGCTGTGGATACCATCATTCCTGTCATCTAGGAGGGGTCCACTAATACATGGGTGTCTACCCCCCCCACCCCTAAACCACCCACCCCGCAGCCGTGCCCATTTACCGGGCACTCTCAGGAGAGGGAGGATCGGTGACACTGTGCGCGGCACTAGGTAACTCGAGGGGGTGGAAGACCACGAGTGTCGAGGAAGCCCCCCCGCTCTAGGCCACCAGGTAACTCAGAAGGGTGGAAGACCACGAGTGTCGAGGAAGCCCCCCCGCTCTGGGCCCAGGCTAGCCTGAACACTTCTCCCTCCTGAAAGCTGCTGTGTTATACCTTCTGTTTGCGTTGTTTTGTTGCATAGTTGTTTTGTTTCCTTTGGTAATTTTGTAAGTGTTACCAATAAACTTCTTTTCTGTTTAAAAAAACAAACAAACAAAAAAAAAACCTTCCCTGTTGGGAAACGGAACGTCCTTTGCTTGCTCCTCAGCTATCTGCTTTCTATTCTTTCCTAAAGCCCCCTGGCCTGGATTTTTCTTACTTTTTGACCCTGCTTCAGTTCCCCCCCACCCCCGGACGGGACCAGACGCTTTTTCTTCGTTTTGTTTTGTTTTTTTGCTGTTTTTTTGCTGCCGTTCGAGTGCTGGTCGGTTGCCAGCCTGCTGCCAGCCCCACCCCCACCCCCACGCCTGCTCTCGGACACTGCTATTTGCTCTAGCTGAAACCCCCGGGGGGGGGGGGGGAAGGACTGCCGACCCACTACCCAGAGGAGGGGAGTGGAAGTCCCCAGACCCAGCCGTTCTGCTGTATGTTTATGGCCGAGAGGAATCTTCTTATCTTTGCAACATTCTTGGCCTGCTGAAAGCCTCATTACAAAGCCGGAAGAGAAGATAGCCGACAGAAAAAATCACCCAGGGAAGCTATAAACCATCGTGGAGGGGGCCGTAAGACTGAGTAATTTTTGAACTGTACTCTCGTGTGGGGGGAGTTTGACTGTGTTTTAATTGCGTTTGTAGGGGCACAGGGGGTGTGGCACGGAGCTGCCCCCCAATCCATCGGTGCCCCCCCCCAACACTACTACGACCGTCACGGCCCCCCCGCCGTCTGTCCCTGCTGGCAACTTGCCATCTGCCTTTGGATTCAGCTGTTTGCTTTGAATTTTGCCGTTCGGACCAGACACAATAGCCGACCAAACGAGACTCTTTGGACAAACGTGTATGGGTCCACGTTCCCCCCCCCCCGGACTGTTTACCCCACAGTTTGCCCCTATTACCGGACCCCAATTCCTGTTTTCCTCCCCCGTCCAGTCCGACCCCTTTAGCACCCCCCCCCCGCCTGCAGCCCAGCAGGGCGGAGTGGTTAATCTGCTTCCCCCCCGCCTCCTTCTGGTATCTCCCCGTCTCTCCTGCTCACAATGAAAATGGAGGGAAATGAGAGGGGTGAGGCCCCCCGCCCAACCCCCAAGCCCTCCCCCTCACCATTGCTATCAAAACACCTGCCACCGCCCCCGCTGGGGCATCGGCAGTAGGAGACACCGGGGCAACTACTGCCATTGCTACATCCACCGCCACCCCAGATTCTAGGAAACCCCCCGCAGCTGGCCGGAAAGGCCAGGGTGTGAAGAAAGGAAAGGGCCCCGCTAAAACCCCCAGGCCCTCCATGGCAGGGTCTGCCCCCACCGCTGTGGCCTCGTCATCGACCATGGCGTCGCTCCCCGCTGTTCCCTCCACCAGCTCTGTGAGCATCCCTCCCCCGGCCCCAGGACATATGCCCGGGCGGTGGCACCCCCCCCTGCTGCCTGCCGCCTCATCATCTCGCCCACCCACCGCCTCCGCTACCATCAATAGCAGCCGGGGCCCCTTTCCCACCATGACCAGGAAGCACGGTGTCCGTTGCCTCCTGATCCCCGCCTCGACCCACGTGGAGACATACGTACAGGCATTGGCGAGGGTGGTAGGACCCACGGCTATCGTGGCAGCCTCCAAAATGTACGGGAAGGTCGTCTTTTTCTTAGCATCGGAGGCTGCCGCCCAGGAGGCGGTGGAGAAGGGCCTGGCGGTGGGGGGGGGGGGTGTTTGTCCCCCTGGAGCCGCTAGAGGACCTGGGCATTCGCCTAGTCTTCACCTCCGTCCCTCCCTTTCTACCCAATGCCGCCCTGTTACCTGCTCTCTCCACCCTGGGGAAACTTGTTTCTGTCATCAGCCCTCTCCCGTTGGGCTGCAAGGACCCCACCCTCCGTCATGTCCTCTCGTTCCGCCGGCAAGTGCAGCTTCTACCGCCGCCAGCGGCGCGTGACGGAGAGGCGCTCGAGGGGTCCTTCCTAGTCCCCTACCAGGGAGCCCGCTATCGGGTCTTTTACTCCACGGGAGAAGCCCGGTGCTACCTCTGCCGCTCAGCGGGGCATGTCCAAAGAGACTGCCCTTTGACCCAGCGGGGAGGGGCACCCGAGACCCCCAAGACCCGGCAGGACGTCGGCTCCATCGTTGCCAATGCCCCTGGCCGCCCGGCACCTGAAACCACCTCTCCTCCTGCTCGATCCACCGCTGCTCCCGTCCGGGCCCAAGAGACACCTCCCCTACAACGCCCAGACGAGCAAGGGAGTCCCACCCTTGCTATCAACAATCCAGCAGAGCCTATGGAGGAGGGTGCAGCAAAGCTATTACTGGGTATAGGAGAGGGCCCGCCCCAAGGAGAACCCCCCGCCCCCCATGCTGCCTCACCGTTACCCCCCCGAACCCCTGAACCATCACCTCTGCCCCCCGACACGACCCCTGCTAACCAACCCCCAGATGACGCTATGGAGGGCTGGACCCTAGTCCAGGGAAAGCGAGGCAAGCGGAAGGCTCAAGGTCCGCTGCACCCATCTGATGTGGAGGCCCCCCGGAAGACCAGGAAGCCTTCTGCTATGCCCATGAGTCAGATCCATCCGCCGGTGTTGGGAGGGGAAGACAGAATGGCATTGGAAGGTAGAATCTCCCCTCCACGGGAGACCCTCCCTTCCGAGACCCCTGAGGAAGCCCCTTCTACCTGGATACCACCCGAACCCCCCGCGAACCCCGAAGCGACCGCCGAGGCGGGCCCCAGAGGAGGGGCCCCTGGGGTAGCAGAAGATGACCTCTCCTCCATGTATGAGGAGATTGAGGCCCTAGGTTTGACCCCGGTCACCCAGGGAGAGGATGATCTACTGCCGGCTGGCCTCGATCTGGGCAACCTCACCCCAGTCCCCCTTTCCCCATGTTCCCTCCCCCTAACCGCCTTCCCGGGCGGGCACCCTACAGAAGGTGGTCCACCACCTGATGCCATGGCTGCCAAATCCACCACAGAGCCTGTGCCTAGCATCACTGGGAGCCCCCTCCCCACCCCCTTAATCCTCGAATCTGTTCGGGAGGCACCACCTCTCAGCTGCTTGCCTCAAAAAGCCCAGAGCCTCGCCTCTGCCCCCGCCCCCACCACCAGCCCTGTCCCTGGCCAATCCACCTCCTCATGTAATGCTATTGCCACCCCTGGGGTAATTTCTTTTCCGTTTTTTGCGGATCCCCCCCAAGGAGCAGCCTTTGCATTTTCCTGCTGCGACCCATTAGGAGCTGCAATTTTCCCTCTGCCATCCCCTTCTACCTCAAGGCATGAGATGGACCTAATAACTTTAGCCTGTCAGATGCCCCGTCGGTGGTCCGCACCCTGCCTGCCTGCCTCAGCGGACCACGAGGCTGCATCAAGAGCCCCACCAGGGAACAACCCAGAAATCGCAACCCCACCCCCCCATGAGCTGCGAAATGCATTGCGGAAGTTTTTAGAAAACATCCGTGGCGCTCGCAACAGGGTACAGCTGGCTCTCCAGCTATGGGGGGACTTTGATCAAATCCTCCAGGCCACAAGGGCCCTTATAAAGGAGGGTAGAGGGCAAGGAAGGCACAGTGCTGCAGCCTACGGGCGGGCCCGCGGCTTCCGTAATGATTGACTCACTTACGGGATGGGTCACGGATTGCTGTGTGACCCGCTGGGGGCCGCGAACACCCCCGCCAATAAGGAACCCCCACCCCCCCCGCCCTCCGCATGACGCCTCTCATCGCAACTTTGAACACCAGGGGCTGTAGGATGGCTCTCCGCAGGTCCCAGGTGCTCTCTTACCTTCGGGAAGGGGGGTACTCTGTAGTTTTCCTGCAGGAGACCCATACGGATCCGACCGCCAAGGACAGATGGCGGCTGGAGTGGGGGGACAGGGTCTACTTTAGCCACTTCACGATTTGGCAAGCTGGAGTGGCGACCCTGTTCTCCCCCAACCTACGGCCCGAGGTGATAGGGGTCACTGAGGCCGTGCCGGGCCACCTGCTGCATCTCCGAGTCCATATGGAGGGGCTCGTGGTCAACTTTGTTAATATCTATGCCCCAACAACGAGTCCGAAACAGCCACAATTCTATCAGCGGGTGTCCAACTTCCTCGGCACCCTAGATTCTCACGAGTGCCTAGTCCTGGGAGGGGACTTTAACACCACCCTAGAGGAACGGGACCGCTCAGGGGCCGAGCTGAGCCCGGCCGCTGCAAACATTCTCCGAAAAATAGTCGAATATCACTCCCTAGTAGACGTCTGGCATGACCACTTCCCAGATGACACTTCCACATTCACCTTTGTCCAGGTGGAGGCCCATCGGTCACACCACTCTCGGTTGGACCGTATTTATTTATCCCATTTCCATCTTTCACAGGCCCACTCCTCCGCCATTCGGCCGGCCCCATTCTCCGACCATCATCTAGCCACCATAACAGCCTCCCTCCATGCAGAGAGGCCGGGGCCGGCCTATTGGCATTTTAATAACAGCCTGTTGGAGGATGAGGGCTTTGTGACGTCCTTCCCTCCCCTTTGTGACGTGGGGGAGGTTTAGATTGGATATTAGGAAAAACTTTTTCACTAAGAGGGTGGTGAAACACTGGAATGCGTTACCTAGGGAGGTGGTAGAATCTCCTTCCTTAGAGGTTTTTAAGGTCAGGCTTGACAAAGCCCTGGCTGGGATGATTTAACTGGGAATTGGTCCTGCTTCGAGCAGGGGGTTGGACTAGATGACCTTCAGGGGTCCCTTCCAACCCTGATATTCTATGATTCTATGATTCCGGGAGTTTTGGCTGGCCTGGCGAGAGCAGCGGCGTGCCTTTCCCTCAGCGTGGCGATGGTGGGATCTAGGGAAGGTGCGCGCCAAGCTCTTCTGCCGTGACTACACCCGGGGCACCAGCCGACGGAGAAATGCAGCGATAGAGCAGTTGGAACGGGAGGTCTTAGAGATGGAGAGGCGCCTGGCCGCCAGCCCCGAGGACCCGTTCCTCTGCGGAGCGTGCCGGGAGAAGCGGGAGGAGCTCCGGGCCCTCGAGGACCATCGGGCCCGAGGTGCCTTTGTTCGATCCTGCATCCGCCTCCTTCGGGAGATGGACCGTGGCTCCCGTTTCTTCTACGCCCTGGAGAAAATGAGGGGGGCCAAGAAACACGTCACCTGCCTTCTAACAGAAGATGGCACCCCCCTCACGGATCCGGTGGAGATGTGTGGGAGGGCCCGTGACTTCTACACAAGCCTTTTCTCCCCAGATCCGACCGATCCTGGCGCTTGCAGGGTGCTCTGGGAGGAACTCCCCACGATCAGCATGGGAGACCGAGACCGACTAGAGCTGCCTCTCACCCTGGCCGAGTTCTCGGAAGCCCTCCGTCGCATGCCCACCAATAAATCTCCGGGCATGGACGGGCTGACCGTGGAGTTCTACCACGCGTTCTGGGACATCCTTGGCCCAGACCTAGCCACTGGCTGGGCTGAGTCTTTGCAGGGCGGGGTCCTCCCTCTTTCGTGCAGGCAAGCAGTGCTCGCCTTGTTGCCGAAGAAGGGGGACCTCCGCGATTTACGAAACTGGTGTCCCATCTCGCTCCTTAGCACAGACTACAAAATCATAGCGAAAGCAATCTCACTGCCGCTAGGGTCCGTGATGGCGGACGTGATCCACCCAGACCAGACCTATACTGTCCCGGGTCGCAGCATTTTTGACAACCTATTTCTAGTCCGAGACCTTTTGGAACTCGGGCATAGAGACAGTCTGTCGTTCGCCCTCCTATCTCTTGATCAGGAGAAGGCGTTCGATAGAGTAGACCATGGGTACCTCCTGAGCACTCTGCAGGCGTTTGGATTCGGACCTCAGTTTGTGAGTTTTCTCCAGGTGCTGTACGCCTCTGCGGCGTATCTGGTTAGGCTCAACTAGACCCTGACCAAACCGGTCAGCTTCAGGCGAGGAGTGCGGCAGGGGTGCCCCCTCTCGGGCCAGCTGTACGCTCTGGCGATCGAGCCTTTCCTCTGTCTCCTCCACAGGAGGTTGACAGGGTTGGTGCTGCGGGAGCCGGAGCTGTGGCTGGTCCTGTCGGCATACGCCGATGACGTACTCCTCATGGTCCAGGACCCGGGCGACTTGGCACGGGTGGAGGCTTGCCAGGCCATCTATTTGGCAGCCTCCTCCGCCTGAGTCAACTGGGTCAAGAGCTCTGGCTTGGCGATGGGGGACTTGCGGCAGGCGAGCTCCCTCCCACCCGCGCTTCAGACCATCCGGTAGAGTGCGGGTCCACTGCTCTATCTCGGCGTTTACCTCTCTGCCTTGCACCCTTCTCCGCCGGAGAACTGGCAAAATTTAGAAGGTGGGGTGATAGAGCAGCTCCGGAAATGGACGAGGCTACTCCGATGTCTCTCCCTCCGAGGGAGAGCACTGGTGCTTAACCAACTAGTCCTGTCCACGCTCTGGTACCGGCTCAACACCCTGGTCCCGGCCCCGGGTTTCCTGACCAACCTCCAGACATCGATTCTAGAGTTCTCTTGGTCAGGAATGCACTGGGCCCCTGTTGGCATTCTTCATCTACCCCTGAAGGAAGGAGGACAGGGCCTGAAGTGTCTGCACAGCTGCTCGGGCTTATCTCAACCGAGCCCTGCGCAAGGGCACACCCCGCCCACCCTCTACCCCAGGCCCGCCGGACCTTTCCATCGGGCCCCTACCCCGTAGATCCCAACAAACCCCTCACCCTTTCACTGCAAGCCGGCTGCACGAACTGCAGCCGGTCAGTTTTCAAATTGCACCACGGAAATATTTATATACACTCACGCTTCACACCCTTCACGCCCACACCCTGGTGTCCCGCCCCGATACAAAGTGGCGGGACCTCCTGCCACCTTTGGAGGGTGAGCAACCTCGGTGGGCCAGCCTGTATTCCACCTTAGTCCCGAGGCCCGTCGGGGACATCAGTTGGCGGCTCCTTCACGGAGCTGTGAGTACGGGCGTGTTTCTGACACGGTTTACCCCCATCCCGGACACTTGTCCTTTCTGTAACGTGAGGGAAACCCTGGCGCACGTATATTTAGAGTGTGCCAGATTGCAGCCCCTTTTCCGGCTCCTCACAAATATTTTATTACGCTTCTGGCTTCATTTCTCCCCTCATCTTTTTATCTATACACTTCCCATCCGTGGCCCCACAAAGTCGCGGGATCTTCTGGTCAACCTCCTCCTAGCCTTGGCTAAAACAGCCATTTATAAAACCAGAGAGAGGAGGTTGGCCCATGAAATGTCCTGCGATTGTGGGGCCTTCTTCCGATCCTCAGTACATTCACGTATCCGGGCGGAATTCCTCTGGGCGGCGTCCACCGACTCCCTGGACGCTTTCGAGGAGCGGTGGGCGCTGTCCGGGGTTCTCTGCTTGGTGACCCCATCCGGTTCCCTCCGTCTGACCCTTTGATTGAGGGGAAGAGCGAGAGACGCCAGCCCCAGCCGTTGCCGCTGTGGATACCATCATTCCTGTCATCTAGGAGGGGTCCACTAATACATGGGTGTCTACCCCCCCCACCCATAAACCACCCACCCCGCAGCCGTGCCCATTTACCAGGCACTCTCAGGAGAGGGAGGATCGGTGACACTGTGCGCGGCACTAGGTAACTCGAGGGGGTGGAAGACCACGAGTGTCGAGGAAGCCCCCCCGCTCTAGGCCACCAGGTAACTCAGAAGGGTGGAAGACCACGAGTGTCGAGGAAGCCCCCCCGCTCTGGGCCCAGGCTAGCCTGAACACTTCTCCCTCCTGAAAGCTGCTGTGTTATACCTTCTGTTTGCGTTGTTTTGTTGCATAGTTGTTTTGTTTCCTTTGGTAATTTTGTAAGTGTTACCAATAAACTTCTTTTCTGTTTAAAAAAACAAACAAACAAAAAAAAAACCTTCCCTGTTGGGAAACGGAACGTCCTTTGCTTGCTCCTCAGCTACCTGCTTTCTATTCTTTCCTAAAGCCCCCTGGCCTGGATTTTTCTTACTTTTTGACCCTGCTTCAGTTCCCCCCCACCCCCGGACGGGGCCAGACGCTTTTTCTTCGTTTTGTTCTGTTTTTTTGCTGTTTTTTTGCTGCCGTTCGAGTGCTGGTCGGTTGCCAGCCTGCTGCCAGCCCCACCCCCACCCCCACGCCTGCTCTCGGACACTGCTATTTGCTCTAGCTGAAACCCCCCGGGGGGGGGGGGGGGAAGGACTGCCGACCCACTACCCAGAGGAGGGGAGTGGAAGTCCCCAGACCCAGCCGTTCTGCTGTATGTTTATGGCCGAGAGGAATCTTCTTATCTTTGCAACATTCTTGGCCTGCTGAAAGCCTCATTACAAAGCCGGAAGAGAAGATAGCCGACAGAAAAAATCACCCAGGGAAGCTATAAACCATTGTGGAGGGGGCCGTAAGACTGAGTAATTTTTGAACTGTACTCTCGTGTGGGGGGAGTTTGACTGTGTTTTAATTGCGTTTGTAGGGGCAGAGGGGGTGTGGCACAGAGCTGCCCCCCAATCCATCGGTGCCCCCCCCAACACTACTACGACCGTCACGGCCCCCCCGCCGTCTGTCCCTGCTGGCAACTTGCCATCTGCCTTTGGATTCAGCTGTTTGCTTTGAATTTTGCCGTTCGGACCAGACACAATAGCCGACCAAACGAGACTCTTTGGACAAACGTGTATGGGTCCACGTTCCCCCCCCCCCGGACTGTTTACCCCACAGTTTGCCCCTATTACCGGACCCCAATTCCTGTTTTCCTCCCCCGTCCAGTCCGACCCCTTTAGCACTCCCCCCCCCCCCGCCTGCAGCCCAGCAGGGCGGAGTGGTTAATCTGCTTCCCCCCCGCCTCCTTCTGGTATCTCCCCGTCTCTCCTGCTCACAATGAAAATGGAGGGAAATGAGAGGGGTGAGGCCCCCCGCCCAACCCCCAAGCCCTCCCCCTCACCATTGCTATCAAAACACCTGCCACCGCCCCCGCTGGGGCATCGGCAGTAGGAGACACCGGGGCGACTACTGCCATTGCTACATCCACCGCCACCCCAGATTCTAGGAAACCCCCCGCAGCTGGCCGGAAAGGCCAGGGTGTGAAGAAAGGAAAGGGCCCCGCTAAAACCCCCAGGCCCTCCATGGCAGGGTCTGCCCCCACCGCTGTGGCCTCGTCATCGACCATGGCGTCGCTCCCCGCTGTTCCCTCCACCAGCTCTGTGAGCATCCCTCCCCCGGCCCCCAGGACATATGCCCGGGCGGTGGCACCCCCCCCGCTGCCTGCCGCCTCATCATCTCGCCCACCCACCGCCTCCGCTACCATCAATAGCAGCCGGGGCCCCTTTCCCACCATGACCAGGAAGCACGGTGTCCGTTGCCTCCTGGTCCCCGCCTCGACCCACGTGGAGACATACGTACAGGCGTTGGCGAGGGTGGTAGGACCCACGGCTATCGTGGCAGCCTCCAAAATGTACAGGAAGGTCGTCTTTTTCTTAGCATCGGAGGCTGCCGCCCAGGAGGCGGTGGAGAAGGGCCTGGCGGTGGAGAAGAGGCCGTCATGTCCTCTCGTTCCGCCGGCAAGTGCAGCTTCTACCGCCGCCAGCGGCGCGTGATGGAGAGGTGCTCAAGGGGTCCTTCCTAGTCCCCTACCAGGGAGCCCGCTATAGGTCTTTTACTCCACGGGAGAAGCCCGGTGCTACCTCTGCCGCTCAGCGGGGCATGTCCAAAGAGACTGCCCTTTGACCCAGCGGGGAGGGGCACCCGAGACCCCCAAGACCCGGCAGGACGTCGGCTCCATCGTTGCCAATGCCCCTGGCCGCCCGGCACCTGAAACCACCTCTCCTCCTGCTCGATCCACCGCTGCTCCCGTCCGGGCCCAAGAGACACCTCCCCTACAACGCCCAGACGAGCAAGGGAGTCCCACCCTTGCTATCAACAATCCAGCAGAGCCTATGGAGGAGGGTGCAGCAAAGCTATTACTGCACTTTTGTTGGATCATATTAAAGAAGTTCTGTATTAAAATCACAAATGAGTTTGATTCCCCAGAGTTTAAATTCCAGGGTATTACTAATTAAGAGGTCTCTTGGTTTTTGGTACTGTTTCTCTCCCTCTATGTGTGAAACTTGCAAGCTGCTAATTGTGTTAGTACATTCTAAGACAGAGTCTATTCTCAAAGCAATTCACAGAGAGAGAGACTCAAAGCAATACTCTAACAACAGAAACAGCACCCAGAGACTCCCCACCCTTTTGTTGTATTAACAATTGTGATTAAAATAGAGATAGAGGATGTATGTGGATGGATGCTTGGTGTGGATAATAACTGAATGATCAGGGAGGTGCCAGCCTAAGAATCCAGTGTCCATCGGCTGAAGAAGGCGTCAAGTGGAAATAACCAGAGGACCCCCGGAGGGCAGACTGGAATCCACCCAACAGCCTCAAGAATGGGAGAACCAAAGAACAAGATAACATCTAGGAGCACGGGAGCCGTCAGGAATGTGCTATCTGCTGATTGATTCAGCAACAGCATGATGAAGCAATTCCCATAGACTGGCATGGGAAGAAATTCCTATAAAAATAGACTCTAAAAAGTGAGAACTTTGGGGTCTGATTCTGCAAACCAACTTCCAGGAGCATCAGATGAGCATCTGACAAGGCCCTGCTCCCTCCTCATGTCCAGGCCACCTGGCCAGTGGCTTGGCATGAGCAACTCTAAGGCTGGTAACTATGATAACAACCTTGCAGAACCTGTGTGTGTGTGTGTTTGTATGAATGAATGTGTGAATAAATATGAGATTGAATGGAATGTTATAACTAGAACTAACTGCTTACTATGATTCTTTCTGTATTCACAATAAATGTGGTATTTTGCCTTTTTCCCTTTAATAAGATCCTGCTGGTTTTTATTTTATTGGTACAACATTTTGGTGGAGAAATGCGAAAGGGGGAATATTGGTAAAAAACCTCAGTTATTGTAAATATTGGTGTGCATACCGCCAGCTCTAGTGAGCTAGGCATTTCTATTAGGTTAACCAGACCTGCTGGCCTCCGAGGAGGTAGCAGGGGACCTGCTGGCCTCCGAGGAGGTAGCAGGGGACCTGCTGGCCTCCGAGGAGGTAGCAGGGGACCTGCTGGCCTCCGAGGAGGTAGCAGGGGACCTGCTGGCCTCCGAGGAGGTAGCAGGGAAGAACAGGTTAACCGGACCTGCTGGCCTCCGAGAAGGTAGCAGGGAGAAATAGGTTAACCGGACCTGCTGGCCTCCGAGAAGGTAGCAGGGAGAAATAGGTTAACTGGACCTGCTGGCCTCCGGGAAGGTAGCAGGGGAAAAACGCATAGATTAAGCTATGATTTCAGAATCTAGGCTGTGTCACTTGCTAAGTAATACCATCAGTGACAAAGAGATTGAAATATCCATGTTAAGATGTTTAAAAGAAAACAGTGTAAGCCAGTAACAGAGGGAGGAATGGAGTCAGAAGGAACTCCAACCTCACCTTTTGTTAAAGAAATTACACCTTTTAAACAAATCCTTCAAAAATGTGGGCACAGTCCTTGGACTAAACAAGCCCTAGCTGATGTCTGCACTATTTCGGACCTAGAGGATAGATTGGCTCAGTATATCCTCATATACAAACCTTCTAGTGCTGCCAAAAGAGATGCAGCAGCAATTTGGTTGTTGTGGGAGGCATGTAAGGATTCTTCCCTCCGCTTGTCTTCATGTAAAGAGGAAAAGGCACAAACGGAAAAGGGAGCAGACAATTGGAAGGTGCTGGCTACAAATACCCAAAGCCAGCTGAAAATAGTGAAAGAGGCACTCCAGGAATACAAAAAGAGTGAAAAAGTTAACTCTGCAGAGGCTGGAGGGACGCAGGTAAAGGGGGAGAAGGCCCTATGTACGGCACCCCCAGGCATAATTACAAAGAGAAAAGAGAGTAAAAAAAAAAAAAAAAGTTAACTCTGCAGAGGCTGGAGGGAATTAAGCAGTTAAACTTTGTATTTCACCCAAACAACTTTTAACCGAAAATGTTAAAAAGGAAAAATGTTAGAGAAAGAGCATTCTTGGTTTCTTTGCAGCCATTCTGAAAGAAAAATGGGCCCTTTTCCAAAGGAATGTCTGTAAATTAGCCAGGCAAAAATAAACTATCTGATTAAAATCATTTGACTGGACAATTTAGTCAAATTTGATAAAAGAACATAAGAAGGTTCTATTGGAACTTAACTGCCTCAAATGTATAAAGGGAATGTAAGATGTAAAAAACAGAGCAGTGTGGAAGGGATGTTAAGGAAAAGAAAACGTGTATGTATCTGTCTGTGTGTGTGTAAATATGTAAAGTTCTAAGGACAAGTTAGTTTTGTTTTTGTTTTAAATAATGCCACTAAAAATCCATTTGACTCTTTAATTCAAAGTTGCAAAACTGACAGACCTTTTTGCTAGACACAGGTAATTAGTGTTGTTTGGCTTTGGGATTTGGCATTTAACCCTTAAAAGGTAACTCAATGCTTTACAAAATTTAAAATGTTTTTAAGTTGTGGCTGCAGCAGGGCAGTCAAAATCAGGAGAATATAAAAAAAAATTTTGAATTCTTTTTGTTTGTTTGTTTTTTGTTTGTTTGTTTTTGTAACAAAATAGCAGATGAGAGTTATAGTAAAAAAAAAATTTAAAAAAAGACAGTGCCTCTCTGAAGCAACAGCAGGGGTGAGGTGCACAAAACAAAAAGAAGCAATGTTAGAAACACTGAGTCTTAAAATGGCTCTGAGTAATCAGACTGTCACTTTGATAAAGGTGCATGAAAACTCTGTAAGCAAAAAAAGAAAGTGACACCTTATGTAAAAATGGATCTGGATAATGTTATAGAAGTTAAACTATGGAAGGAATGTGCATTTGCCCCAGAACATGTGCAGGGTATATTGTAGAAGGGGCAAAAGAAATGCAAACATACCATGCTACTTAATTAAAATGCTATTAGGGCTCCAAAGGGAGCCACAATAGGTTGGGTTTTCTTTTTCAGATTGCTGTGTGTTTTGGAAGCAGAAGTTAAAAGTAATCAAAACGCCGGTGAAAGTTGATTGTGTCCCTTTTAAGATAGAGTCTCTGAGCTGCTGATGGCTTTAAATCCAAAAGCAGGAAGTTTCTGTGAAAATGCAAATTACCTAAATGATGAAGGAAAGAACTAGCAGCACAAAAGAGCTGCAGATAAAGGACATACCTGGTCAGCAAACAAATTGTCTAAATAAAAGGCATGGGATAACAAGATAATTTTAATAAATTTAATGATAATAAGTATCCCTGTAACAACGTATAGTGTGTATGATTTTTGGAAAAATCCTTTAAGGTCGTATGGTAATGATGCTTCTCAGTTATTACCTGTAAATAAAACTTAAAGCTTAACACAGCAGGAAAAACATTATAAACTTGGTCTGCTGTATAAGAAGGAAAACTCAGGGATTTAATGACTAAACAGTGGGATAATGGACCTCTGGTGTGATTCCGGTGCAATGAACTGTAATCTGTTGGGGTTCCTGGGGCAGTTGGCCTTTACATGCCCCAGCTCGTTACATTTAAAACATCGTCCAGCTGACGGGTCACTGGGGCGAGGAGGGTTGCTGGAGAACGGGGTGGTGGGACGATAAGGGGTCTGGAAGGTTCTTTGGGAGGTAGGTGGGGCTTTGGGCGGCCCCCGGTAATAGGGTGTGGTCTGGGGTGGTCCCTTCTGGTCTCCACTCCAACTGCGACCAGTTTTCTTCTTCTCTGCCACCTCCACCCATCTGGCTCCAATCTCTCCTGCCTCGATTACAGTTTTGGGCTTCCCGTCTAGGATGTATCTTTCTATTTCCTCAGGAACACCCTCTAAGAATTGTTCCATTTGCATTAGGAAGGGCAAATTTACTGGAGATTCAACACTTGCTCCTGATATCCAGGCATCCCAATGTTTCACAATGTGGTAGGCATGTCGGGTAAATGACATGTCTGGTTTCCACCTTAGGGCTCTGAACCTCCGACGAGACTGCTCGGGTGTTATCCCCATTCTGACTCTCGCCTTGGATTTAAACAGTTCATACTTGTTCATGTGTTCTTTAGGCATTTCAGCTGCCACCTCAGCTAAGGGTCCACTGAGCTGCGGCCTCAGCTCTACCATGTATTGGTCAGTAGAGATGTTGTACCCAAGGCAGGCCCTTTCGAAGTTTTCTAAGAAGGCCTCAGTATCATCACCTGCCTTGTAGGTGGGGAACTTTCTGGGATGGGAAGTGGTACCTGGAGAAGGATTGCTAGGGTTTGTTGGTATATTCTGCTGGGCCTTTATCCTCTCCACCTCCTCCACATGCTTCCTCTCTTTTTCCTTCTCCTCCTCCACATGCTTCCTCTCTTTTTCCTTCTCCTCCTCCACATGCTTCCTTGCCTCCATTTCCCTCTTGTGGGCAGCCTCCTGTACCTCCTTCTCCAGCCGCATGAGTTCTATCTGTCTTTCATGTTCCCTTTGTCTTTCCTCAGCCTGAAATTTGGCTAATTCCAGCTGTAGTCGAGCTGAGGATTTGGTCATTCTAACCTCTCTGTTTTTAACTAACTTTACACCCGAGGTTTAGAAATAAACAAACAAACGTGGCTGTAAACTTTTGCTGTGCTGGAATAGAATACCTTTTCTCTGATAGTGACTGTCAGCCTACAGAAAAAGACAATTCCCTTGTCTCTGCTCTGGGCCCAAATTAAAGCAAAAAACCTCCAACTACTTGGAAACCTGCTTACCCAGCCCAAAGAAAAAGCAAATGGGTAGAACACACACCCCCTATTTACTTTTAGGAAGAAAAGAAAAAAAAACCTCTGGGTTGGAAGACTGTGAATTTCCCTGCAGGAGTTAAGTACCCTGCCTCCAGGCAAAGAAAACCTGCAATTCACAAGATAATCCCCTTTTGTCTCTGCTTGGCCACAAAGCAGAGAAAAAACAATCTGCTTTCAGGACTTTCTTTCCAAAGGAAAAAAAAATTTCTTTTTAAAATCTGTATTTCTAGTTCAAAAAATCTCAACTGGATCTCAAAATGATTTCAGGTTAATCCCACCACTGTGCCACCATGTCAAGGTTCCTCCCCCACTCTGAACTCTAGGGTACAGATGTGGGGACCTGCATGAAAAACCTCCTAAGCTTATCTTTACCAGCTTAGGTCAAAACTTCCCCAAGGTACAAAATATTACACCCGTTATCCTTGGAATGGCCGCTACCACCACCAAACTAATACTGGTTACTGGGAAAGAGCTGTTTGGACGCATCTTTCCCCCCAAAATACTTCCCAAAACCTTGCACCCCACTTCCTGGACAAGGTTTGGTAAAAAGCCTCACCAATTTGCCTAGGTGACTACAGACCCAGACCCTTGGATCTTAAGAACAATGAACAATCCTCCCAACACTTGCACCCCCCCTCTCCTGGGAAATGTTGGATAAAAAGTCTCACCAATTTGCATAGGTGACCACAGACCCAAACCCTTGGATCTGAGAACAATGAAAAAGCATTCAGTTTTTTACAAGAAGATTTTTAATAAAAAATAGAAGTAAATAGAAATAAAGAAATCCCCCCTGTAAAATCAGGATGGTAGATATCTTACAGGGTAATTAGATTCCAAAACATAGAGAACCCCTCTAGGCAAAACCTTAAGTTACAAAAAAGATACACAGACAGAAATAGTTATTCTATTCAGCACAATTCTTTTCTCAGCCATTTAAAGAAATCATAATCTAACACATACCTAGCTAGATTACTTACTAAAAGTTCTAAGACTCCATTCCTGTTCTGTCCCTGGCAAGAAGCAGCATACAGACAGACACAGACCCTTTGTTTCTCTCCCTCCTCCCAGCTTTTGAAAGTATCTTGTCTCCTCATTGGTCATTTTGGTCAGGTGCCAGCGAGGTTACCTTTAGCTTCTTAACCCTTTACAGGTGAGAGGAGCTTTCCCCTGGCCAGGAGGGATTTCAAAGGGGTTTACCCTTCCCTTTATATTTATGACATTTCCCATAACCCTTAAAAGATAAAAGCCATTGAAACCTGGCCTGCCTATAGAACAAAAACAGGAAAATATGGGGGCAATTTCTCTGTTTTGCCTGCAATCAGCAAGGGTATTTGTAAAAGAAATATTTTAAGCAATAATCTGCCACCCCAAAAGGGGTAGAAACATGTTCTTTTTGTCTTTCAGAAAATCAGGAAAAGCTGATGCCAGCTGAAAAGCAACCCAATACCATGAATCTACTGTCACAATAGAAATTGTGTTCTGTGTTCTATGTTTTGTCTTGTGTTTTGTCTTGTTGCTAGCACTGTTGTGTGTTTAAAAAAAAAAATACTGAAGACCTGCAGGAACTTAAAAATAAATTAAGCTTTCTGTCCCAGCTACAGGACAGCCTGATACAAAAACAAGTACATGCCAATGTAGACTTGGTCCAAATTGGTCTGGGTAACCTAAAAGGCCGATGGAATCTTTAGTAATGGCTTAATACTACCACATGGCTTATCCATAAGAAAAAAAAATATATTAGAAATAGGAAACTACACAGCCATAGCTACGGGATGCACTGAAATGCAAATACTTGCACTAGCTACTTTGGAACACAAAATGTTCTGGGTCATATTGGGAAATGTTAAGGGTTTGATGCATTTGTTAAAAAAAAGAAAGAGATCATTGTTTGACACTTATCAATATGAATGGATGCAATATGTTTCCAGTACTGTAAACCAGACTTGTTAATGGGAGAAATTGTTGTCAAAATTGCACACCAACAGTCCCTGGAGGCAAAGGTATTGAAGGTTAACCCACTCCCCATATTACACATGGGATCCTTTTGGCTACCCTGGACCTTGAGCCAGTGGGCTGGGGAGGGAGGGAAGCTATTGGACACCAGAGGTTGTACCGAATGGACTCCTCAAAAGTGGGTGTGCCTCACCTTGCCTGTTGCCCCAGAACCTTGTAGTAAAGATACATCACTAGGATCATGTATGTGGCATGAATTGGAATCACAAACTCAAATTGCCTCACAGTACTTTCTCTTGAATAGGCTACATAGAAAGTGACACTGACGATTATAAATCTTAGTGTCAAAAGGGGGATTATGTTGGATCATATTAAAGAAGTTCTGTATTAAAATCACAAATGAGTTTGATTCCCCAGAGTTTAAATTCCAGGGTATTACTAATTAAGAGGTCTCTTGGTTTTTGGTACTGTTTCTCTCCCTCTATGTGTGAAACTTGCAAGCTGCTAATTGTGTTAGTACATTCTAAGACAGAGTCTATTCTCAAAGCAATTCACAGAGAGAGAGACTCAAAGCAATACTCTAACAACAGAAACAGCACCCAGAGACTCCCCACCCTTTTGTTGTATTAACAATTGTGATTAAAATAGAGATAGAGGATGTATGTGGATGGATGCTTGGTGTGGATAATAACTGAATGATCAGGGAGGTGCCAGCCTAAGAATCCAGTGTCCATCGGCTGAAGAAGGCGTCAAGTGGAAATAACCAGAGGACCCCCGGAGGGCAGACTGGAATCCACCCAACAGCCTCAAGAATGGGAGAACCAAAGAACAAGATAACATCTAGGAGCACGGGAGCCGTCAGGAATGTGCTATCTGCTGATTGATTCAGCAACAGCATGATGAAGCAATTCCCATAGACTGGCATGGGAAGAAATTCCTATAAAAATAGACTCTAAAAAGTGAGAACTTTGGGGTCTGATTCTGCAAACCAACTTCCAGGAGCATCAGATGAGCATCTGACAAGGCCCTGCTCCCTCCTCATGTCCAGGCCACCTGGCCAGTGGCTTGGCATGAGCAACTCTAAGGCTGGTAACTATGATAACAACCTTGCAGAACCTGTGTGTGTGTGTGTTTGTATGAATGAATGTGTGAATAAATATGAGATTGAATGGAATGTTATAACTAGAACTAACTGCTTACTATGATTCTTTCTGTATTCACAATAAATGTGGTATTTTGCCTTTTTCCCTTTAATAAGATCCTGCTGGTTTTTATTTTATTGGTACAACACTTTTCCCCTCACCTTTTTATTTACACACTCCCCCTCCATGGCCCCACAAAATCGGGAGATCTCCTAGTTAACCTCCTCCTAGCCCTAGGTAAAACAGTCGTTTATAAAACCAGAGTGGGGAGGTTGGCTAATGAAGCATCCTGCGATTGTAGGGCCGTTTTTCGATCCTCAGTATATTCACGTATCCGGGCACAGTTCCTCTGAGCAGTGTCCACCGACTCCCTTGACGCCTTCGAGGAGTGGTGGGCGCTGTCCGAGGTTCTCTGCTCGGTGACCCCGTCCAGTTCCCTCCGTCTGACCCTTTGATTGAGGGGAAGAGCGAGAGACCCTAGCCCCAGCCGTTGCCGCTGTGGATACCATCATCACTGTCACCTAGGAGGGGTCCTATAACACGTGGGTGTACACCCTCCCCCACCCCCAGACCGCCCATCCCGCAGCCGTGCCCATCTTGTTGGGCACTCTCAGGAGAGGAATAATCGGTGACACTGGGCGTGGCACTAGGTAACTCGAGGGGGTGGAAGACCACGAGTGTCGAGGAAGCCCCCCCGCTCTAGGCCACCAGGTAACTCAGGAGGGTGGAAGACCATGAGTGTCGAGGAAGCCCCCCCGCTCTGGGCCCAGGCTAGTCTGAACACTTCTCCCTCCTGAAGGCTGCTGTGTTATACCTTCTGTTTGCTTTGTTTTGTTGCATAGTTTTGCTTTATTCTCTTTGGTGATTCTTTGTAAGTGTTACACAAATAAAATTCTTTTCTGCTTCAAAAAAAAAAAAATTACTCTCCTATAACCATCTGGCCTGACCCTGTCAGACAGTGTTCACAGTAAGCTGAGACTTTTTTGGTTGTGGCAAATAGTAAATGTGATTATTGGTAAACACAGTACTTACATTACATTTACATTTGTCTACTGGTGGGTTGCTAACACTTCTATTCTCCCAAAACACTTCTTCCCAAGAATTAACACATACACAAAGCCCATTATACCGTACTTTGATCTTATTATTCAATTCATCCCACATACACGAGCCTAGTGAAATGTCTTTACTACAGGGCTCTGGAGCAACAGGCAAAGACAAGCACACCCACTTTTGAGGTACAACAACTGGTGTTCAATAGCTTCCCTCCCTTCCCAGCCCTCTGGCTCGAGGTCCGGGGTAGCCAGAAGGATCCCATGTGCAATATGGGGAGTGGGCTAACTTTTCATATGTTTGCTTCCAGAGCCTGTTGGTGTGTGATTTTAACAACAATTTCCCCAATTAAGAGGTCTGGCCTTACTATGCTAGAAACATACTGCATCCATTCGTACTGATAAGTATCAAACAGTGATATTACCCAAAACATTTTGTGTTCCAAGGTGGACAAAGCAAGTATCTGCATTTCAGTACATCCCATAGCTAGAGCAGTATGGGTTTTTTTTACTTCCATTTGTTTCTGTATTAGGCTGTCCTGTAGATGGGACAGAGAGATTAATTTATTTTTAATTACCTCCAGGTCTACAGTATTTACAATCTCTGCTCCAAAACCAGTTCCTCCTAAAATGGTGTCTGCTACCTGAGGATGTTTCCCTGCAGTATTTAATACACAACAGTGCTAGCAACAAGACAAACAACACAAGGCAAAACATAGAATACAAAACACAATTTCTATTGTGACAGTAGATTCATCGTATTCTGGGTTGCTCTTAGCTGGTATCAGCTTTTCCCGATTTTCTGAAAGACAAAAAGAACATGTTTCTACCCCTTTTGGGGTGGCAGATTATTGCTTAAAATTTTGCCTAATTTAATGGTGTCCAGTTTGCAAATTAATTCCAGTTCTGCAGTTTAGGCTTGAATAAAGACTGGGAGTGGATGGGTCATTACACAAACTAAAAACTATTTCCCCATGCTAATTTTTCCCCTACGGTTACTCACACCTTCTTGTCAGCTGTTTGAAATAGGCCATCCTGATTATCACTACAAAAGTTTTTTTTCTCCTGCTGATAATAGGCCACCTTAATTTATTAGTCTCATTAGAGTTGGTATGGCAACCCCCATCTTTTCATGTTCTCTCTCTCTATATAATCTTCCTACTGTATTTTCCACTGCATGAAAAGTGGATCTGATGAAGTGGATTTTAGCCCATGAAAGTTTATGCCCAAATAAATTTGTTAGTCTCTAAGGTGCCACAAATACTCCTTATTATATTCACACTCATTAGCATATTTTCATAAAATCATATGGAGTGCAACGTCACACAGGGGTAGTCTCATAGATGATCATCTAGTGCTGCTAACTTTCACAGTTTTATCAGGAGTAACATTATATTTGGTATTTTTCTTAGAGCCCCTGCTCCTGGAGTCACATGACTAGGAAAAACTTTTTCACTAGGAAGGTGGTGAAACACTGGAATGCGTTACCTAGGGAGGTGGTGGAATCTCCTTCCTTAGAAGTTTTTAAGGTCAGGCTTGACAAAGCCCTGGCTGGGATGATTTAGTAGGGGATTGGTCCTGCTTTGAGCAGGGGGTTGGACTAGATGACCTCCTGAGGTCCCTTCCAACCCTGATATTCTATGATTCTATGATTGAGTTAGAACATAAGAACAGCCATACTGGGTCAAACCAAGGTTCATCTAGGCCAGTATCCTGTCTTCCAACAATGGCCAATGCTAGGTGCCCCAGAGGTAATGAACAGAACAGGTAATCATCAAGTGATCCATCCACTGTCACCCATTCCCAGCTTCTGGAAAACAGAGGCTAGGGACACCATCCCTCCCCATCCTGGGCTAACAGCCATTGATGGAGCTATCTCCAAGAATTTATCTAGTTCTTAACCGAACCCTGTTATAGTCTTGGCCTTCACAACATCCTCTGACAAGGCGTTCTGCAGACTGACTGTGTGTTGTGTGAAAAAATACTTCCTTTTATTAGTTTTAAACCTCCTGCCTATTAATTTAATTTGGTGACCCCTAGTTCTTGTGTTGTGAGAAGAAGTAAATAACACTTCCTTATTTACTTTCTCCACACCAGTCATGATTTTATAGACCTCTATCATATCCCCCCTTAGTCATCTCTTTTCCAGGCTGAAAAGGCCCTGTCTTATTAATCTCTCCTCATACAGAAGCCGTTCCATAACCCTAATCTTTTTTTTTTCCCCTTTTCTGAACCTTTTTAAATTCCAATGTATCTTTTATGAGATGGGGCAACCACATCTGCACATGATGTTTTCAAGATGTGGGCATACCATGGATTTATATAGAGGCCATATGATATTTTCTGTCTTATTATCATTACCTTTCTTAAATGATTCCCAGCATTGTCAGGTTTGTTGACTGCTGCTGCACCTTGAGTGGATGTTTTCAGAGAACTATCCACAATGATTCCAAGATTTCTTTTTTGAGTAGTAACAGCTAATTTAGACCCCATCATTTTAAATCTCAAGTTTCATTTAAAGAGAGTCCATTTCTACCCTTCAAGCTTGAAAATATGACCTGCGTGTACCCTAAAGGTTCAAAAATCAGAAGGGTAGGATCTGATGAGAAAAAATCAAATAAAAAAGAGTCCCATTCAATTACATCACATAATGGCAGACAGCTAAAAAGTGACAATTTTTTAAGTGCTTATATACCAATGCTAGAAGTCTAAATAATATGATTGGTGAACTTGAGTGCCTTATATTAAATGAGGATATTGATATAATAGGCATCACATAAACTTGGTGGAATGATGATAATAAACAGGACACAGTAATAACAGGGTACAAAATATATCGGAAGGACAGAACAGGTCGTGCTGGTGGGGGAGTGGCACTATAAGTGAAAGAAAACATAGAGTCAAATGAAGTAAAAATCTTAAATGAACCAAACTGTTCCATGGAATCGCTATGGATTGCAATTCCATGCTTTAATAATTAGACTATAGTGTTACTTGAGTTGCCTGTTACTTTGGAGTATGCTGATTTATTAGGGTTACTCTTCTGTGGGGGGATTGTTCTGTAATTCTATCAATGTACTGCTTGTGTCACTTGTGTTCTCATATGGAGCTCTACTTCTCCCTTCTGTAAGTTCCCTCGCAATGGAGCTATTCTGCAGGACCTAGGTTCCGTAGGGCTAGGTTCTTCCAGCCCCAGAATCAGGCGAACACACACACACACACATTAACAGAGAGCGTCTGAGAGGACTGGGTTAATCAGCACTCCCAAGCTGACTCATTATATGCCCCTGGTCTCAGCAGGCTGGGTCGAACAGCATTTCCAAGCTTACACCCTCATATGTCCAAGGTTCGGCATGTCCCTATCCCCACTTTCACGTTACAATTGTTCTGGTAGTAACCCACTTGATAAGCAAACCCCACAGGATTTTTGGGTGCTACAGGGATCTTTAGCTTCTGTACGAGCGTTGCTGCAGAGAGAATGGGGAAGCCAAAAAACACCCACAAGGGGGAGAGAGAGAGAGAGAGAGAAGCAACCAGCTTAACAATGAAAGTTATTTATTGCCAGGTAATAACCGTATAAGGGGAGCCAAACAAACAAAACAGTTATAATATAAAAGGCTATACAGAGAGAGAGAGAGAGATGGGTTCTCACCACTCAGTGAAGCTTGAATCGATCAGGGTTCCCAGGTGGTGGTGGTAAGCTGAGGGTCCGGAGTTTTGGAGACAGGCAGAGCCCCCAGGATGATCAGTCAGGAGAAGATGAAGTCCGAATGGAACTGATACAGATTTTGGATCCAGGCATCAGAACACTTACTTGAGTATGGGTAGGGGTTTTTGTAGGAAAAGAACAATGATTCAAGGGAGAACACTAGATTTGTTTATGGGTAAACTGATGACTCAAGGGAATGTACCAAAGTTGTTTTGTTCAGGCTAGACAATAGAAAATGCTCATTCCTTGTTGTGGGCGGTGTTCCTTTGAGGGAACTTACAATGCAGTTAGGCATCTTCAGTATTGTGGATACGAATAAAGGATTTATTACTAGAATTGGTCTGATAACTACTGAGCTGGGTGTGTGCAGGTGTGGGTTCATAAACATCTGGAGCAGAGATTCCCCATCATGCAGTGCTTCCCTGTTTTTCTGGTCCCAGAGTTCAGTGTGGTTCTTGCCTTGGAATCTCTGTTCTCCATTCTGTATGCTAACTGGGATGCCTCCCTGTCCCATCTTCAATGCAAATGAGGCTAGGGGAGTTTCCTTAATCCTGTCATCCTTGTCCGGAGGGTTCAGGTGTGTCTTCCACTGCCTTTTCATAGAATCATAGAATATCAGGGTTGGAAGGGACCTCAGGAGGTCATCTAGTCCAACCCCCTGCTCAAAGCAGGACCAATCCCCAACTAAATCATCCCAGCCAGGGCTTTGTCAAGCCTGACCTTAAAAACTTCTAAGGAAGGAGATTCCACCACCTCCCTAGGTAATGCATTCCAGTGTTTCACCACCCTCCTAGTGAAAATTTTTTTCCTAATATCCAACCTAAACCTCCCCCACTGCAACTTGAGACCATTACTCCTTGTTCTGTCATCTGCTACCACTGAGAACAGTCTAGAGCCATCCGCTTTGGAACCCCCTTTCAGGTAGTTGAAAGCAGCTATCAAATCCCCCCTCATTCTTCTCTTCCGTAGACTAAACAATCCCAGTTCCCTCAGCCTCTCCTCATAAGTCATGTGTTCCAGTCCCCTAATCATTTTTGTTGCCCTCCGCTGGACTCTTTACAATATTTCCACATCCTTCCTGTAGTGTGGGGCCCAAAACTGGACACAGTACTCCAGATGAGGCCTCACCAATGTCGAATAGAGGGGAACGATCACGTCCCTCAATCTGCTGGCAATGCCCCTACTTATACATCCCAAAATGCCATTGGCCTTCTTGGCAATAAGGGCACACTGCTGACTCATATCCAGCTTCTCGTCCACTGTAACTCCTAGGTCCTTTTCCGCAGAACTGCTGCAGAGCCACTCGGTCCCTAGTCTGTAGCGGTGCATGGGATTCTTCCTTCCTAAGTGCAGGACTCTGCACTTGTCCTTATTGAACCTCATCGGATTTCTTTTGGACCAATCCTCCAATTTGTCTAGGTCCCTCTGTATCCTATCCCTACCCTCCAGCGTATCTACCTCTCCTCCCAGTTTAGTGTCATCTGCAAACTTGCTGAGGGTGAAATCCACACCATCCTCCAGATCATTTATGAAGATATTGAACAAAACCAGCCCCAGGACTGACCCTTGGGGTACTCCACTTGACACCGGCTGCCAACTAGACATGGAGCCATTGATCACTACCTGTTGAGCCCAACAATCTAGCCAGCTTTCTATCCACCTTATAGTCCGTTCATCCAGCCCATACTTCTTTAACTTGCTGGCAAGAATACTGTGGGAGACTGTGTCAAAAGCTTTGCGAAAGTCAAGGAACAATACGTCCACTGCTTTCCCTTCATCCACAGAGCCAGTTATCTCATCATAGAAGGCAATTAGATTAGTCAGGCATGACTTGCCCTTGGTGAATCCATGCTGACTGTTCCTGATCACTTTCCTCTCCTCTAAGTGCTTCAGAATTGATTCCTTGAGGACCTGCTCCATGATTATTCCAGGGACTGAGGTGAGGCTGACTGGCCTGTAGTTCCCAGGATCCTCCTTCTTCCCTTTTTTAAAGATGGGCACTACATTAGCCTTTTTCCAGTCGTCTGGGACTTCCCCCGATTGCCATGAGTTTTCAAAGATAATGGCCAATGGCTCTGCAATCACATCCGCCAACTCCTTTAGCACTCTCGGATGCAACACATCCGGCCCCATGGACTTGTGCTCATCCAGCTTTTCTAAATAGTCTCGAACCACTTCTTTCTCCACAGAGGGCTGGTCACCTCCTCCCCATGCTGTGCTGCCCAGTGCAGTAGTCTGGGAGCTGACCTTGTTCGTGAAGACAGAGGCAAAAAAAGCATTGAGTACATTAGCTTTTTCCACATCCTCTGTCACTAGGTTGCCTCCCTCATTCAGAAAGGGGCCCACACTTTCCTTGACTTTCTTCTTGTTGCTAACATACCTGAAGAAACCCTTCTTGTTACTCTTAACATCTCTTGCTAGCTGCAACTCCAGGTGTGATTTGGCCCTCCTGATTTCACTCCTGCATGCCCGAGCAATATTTTTATACTCCTCCCTGGTCATTTGTCCAATCTTCCACTTCTTGTAAGCTTCTTTTTTGTATTTAAGATCAGCAAGGATTTCACTGTTAAGCCAAGCTGGTCGCCTGCCATATTTACTATTCTTTCTACACATCGGGATGGTTTGTCCCTGTAACCTCAATAAGGATTCTTTAAAATACAGCCAGTCCTCCTGGACTCCTTTTCCCCTCATGTTATTTTCCCAGGGGATCTTTCCCATCAGTTCCCTGAGGGAGTCAAAGTCTGCTTTTCTGAAGTCCAGGGTCTGTATTCTGCTGCTTTCCTTTCTTCCTTGTGTCAGGATCCTGAACTCGACCATCTCATGGTCACTGCCTCCCAGGTTCCCATCCACTTTAGCTTCCCCTACTAATTCTTCCCGATCTGTGAGCAGCAGGTCAAGAAGAGCTCTGCCTCTTGTTGGTTCCTCCAGCACTTGCACCGGGAAATTGTCCCCTACATTTTCCAAAAACTTCCTGGATTGTCTGTGCATTGCTGTATTGCTCTCCCAGCAGATATCAGGGTGATTGAAGTCTCCCATGAGAACCAGGGTGTGCGATCTAGTAACTTCTGCGAGTTGCTGGAAGAAAGCCTCGTCCACCTCATCCCCCTGGTCCAGTGGTCTATAGTAGGCTTCCACCACGACATCACCCTTGTTGCTCACACTTCTAAACTTAATCCAGAGACTCTCATGTTTTTCTGCAGTTTCATACTTGAGCTCTGAGCCGTCATACTGATCTCTTACATACAGTGCAACTCCCCCACCTTTTCTGCCCTGCCTGTCCTTCCTGAACAGCTTATACCCATCCATGACAGTACTCCAGTCATGTGAGTTATCCCACCAAGTCTCTGTTATTCCAATCACATCAAAATTCCTTGACTATGTCAGAACTTCCAGTTCTCCCTGCTTGTTTCCCAGGCTTCATGCATTTGTGTATAGGCACTTGAGATAACCCGCTGATCGCCCCTCTTTCTCAGTATAAGGCAGGAGCCCGCCCCTGTCACGCGCTCCTGCTCGTGCTTCCTCCTGGTATCCCACTTCCCCACTTACCTCAGGGCTTTTGTTGGGGACACTGGGGCATGGCCACTAGGTAACTTGAGGGGATGGAAGACCATGAGTGTCGATGAAGCCCCCTCGCACTAGGCCCAAGTGTCCTTGCCCCCCCCCCCCCCGCCTGGAGGCACTCGCAGCAGTTATACGTACTAGGCCCAAGTGTCCTTGGCCCCCCGCCTGGAGGCACTTGCAGCAGTTATGCTGAGGATCTGCAACAATATGTTGCAAAGTCAGACTGCCTGAAACTAAACAAGGCCAAACAGGGCAGATATGGAAGAACAATGCTGAATAAAGCAGCTTTATGTATGGTTTAACAGATGGTACAGAGAACAAGGGAACTAGCTGGTAACTGGATTGGATGGCTATATGGATACTTAGGGCAGCTTGCTATTGGATAAGTATGCTGAAGGAAGGATGTATAAAAGCCTGTGTAACTTCCTGCTCTGTGTGCAGGATTTGAGATTCTATTCTCCCTGTACCTTGTTCGCAGCTGCAAATAAACTTTTCTGCTTCTCCACCCTGTTGTGATTATTGGGTGACGCACACTGGACAATGAACCTTGCTGTTGTTCGCCTCTGGCACTGGGTGCTGGCAACAGCTTTTGGCGTCCCTGGGTGGGCGACGAGGCTGCTATTTAGCCTTGCCTGGACCCCTCCTGGAGGTCGAGGATTGCGGCGAGAACCGACACCCAGCGTGCACCGGTGAGTTCATCGGGGGCCTCGGAGGAGACGCGATTTGATCTACCCCGAAGGGCACAACGGTGCAAAGCACTCATATAGTGGAGAAGCAGCTGTGGATGACGGTGAGGAACCGGTCCCTTGGACATAGGGGAGGAGCAGCTGCGGGCGACAGAGGGGAACCGGTCCCTTGGATAAGGTAGGAACCTTTTGAAATCCGGATTGTATACTCTGTTGGAACTTGGGGACACCCAGAGTTACTCTGTAGGTATGGGACAGGGACAGAGCTCAGGGGTTAGGGCACGGTGTACGCCCCTAGAATGCATTCTAGCAAACTGGAAGGTATTTGGTGCAGATCCGATGATTAAGAGTCAATTAAAACGATTCTGTACAGTTGACTGGCCTCAATATCAACTAGAGGACCAGGAGTGGTGGCCACCAGAAGGGTCAATTAATTACAACACTCCAGTTACTTCTGTTCTGTCAGAGAACGAGGAAATGGAATGAACATATGTATGCGCATTTGTTTTTGGCTTTATGTACTCGACCAGATATTTTACAGTGCTGTAATCTGACTCCGACTGGTTCGGTAGCAGCTAATGTTAGTCCCCAAACCCCCACCCCCACTGTAATGGCAGAGCCGGTGTCCCCTTTGGCCCCTACACCCATGCCTTGTAAGTCCCCAGTGGTTGGCTTATACCCCTTAATCACCGAAACTAAAGTCGCCCGGTCTGGATTGGACAGGCATCCGGCCACGACTATGCAGGTTTATACTCATGTGCCCTTTAACCCTGTGGATTTGGCTGCTTTCAAAGCACAGGCAGGAGAGTTTTCCACCAACCCAAGCAGGTTTATTTCAGTTTTTGAGGGATGTCTTAGCAGCCACAAGCTGGACTGGGATGATTGTAACATCCTCCTGCGAACCCTATTGTCTGAGGTTGAAAGACAACAGGTTGTGTCCAAGGCAAGGGAGGAGGTGCAGAAATGGTACGACCGGGATCGTATTAATGTCCCTGACCCGGATTAAAGTCCCCAGAGCAGACCCCAGGTGGGATCCAAATAATCCTGGGGATATGACCCGCCTTACCTCCTATAAGGAGTTGCTTTTGCATGGACTCTGTCACTCGGCTGTCCGACATAATAATTGGGCAAAGCCATATGAAGAAATGCAGGATCTAAAAGAAAGCCCAGGGGCCTTTCTACAGCGTATTCAGGATACGATTCGACAGAACACTAATGCAGACCCCGATGATCAGGCAACTGAGTCAATCATTAAGGGAATTTTTACGAGCAGAGCAGCCCCTGATATTAAGAGAAAGTTACAAAAAAAGGAGGATTTAATGAGCATGACCAAGGCACAAATCTTAGAAACTGCAAACCGAACTTATAGTCTGAGAGAGCCAGAGAAGGAGAGAAAGCAAGTGAGACTGATGGTAACAGCGGTACAGGCCGGCACTAAGGGAAGTGGCCGGGGAGGAAGGGGCCATGGACGCGAACGTCCGGGCTCGCAGGAGAGACGACTGGGTCGCAACCAGTGTGCCTTGTGTCGACAAGAGGGACACTGGAAAAATGAGTGCCAAAAGAGGAAAGAAAAGGGGGGTGCCTCTATGATGGCGATGGCGGAGCAGGAATAGGGGTGTCAGGGGAGACGGACCACCCTACCCCCAGAACCCCGAGTAAAGATGCAGGTGGGAAGCTCAGAAATAGATTTTTTAGTGAACTCTGGAGCGGCATGAGCTGCCGTAAATCGACCCCTTCAGTTGCCAGTAGCAGATTCCCTTACCGTGGTGGGAGCCACAGGCAGAGACACCAAGTGCCCAGTGTATGCCCCAGCAGAATGCGCTTTGGAAAACAGGACTATATCCCACAAGCTGGTATACCTCCCTGAGTGTCCAACACCTCTGCTGGGACGGGATCTGCTTTGTCGCCTCGGTGCCACCCTGCATTTTACTGAGGATGAAATAACCCTTACCTTACCCCCTGAGAATGCATGGATCATGACCCTTGCAGTTGAGCCCTCAGCTATGCAAGCCCCAGAATGGAGCCCATGGGAAGACCAGGTGTACCCCCTCGTGTGGACATCAGGATCCCAGGAAAGGCCACCCACCAGACCCCCATTACCATTCAGCTCATACCAGGGAAAGGCCCAGTGCAAGTAAAACAGTATCCAATCAAGAGGGAAGCCAGAGAAGGTTTTCAGGAAACTATGGATCGATTCCTAATCTATGGTATTCTCCGGGAATGTCAGTCAGCCATTCTACCCGTATGGAAGCCTGATGGCACGTATCGGCTGGTACAGGACCTAAGGGCAGTCAATGAACGGGTTAAGACTCTGCACCCTCTTGTCCCTAACCCGTATACCTTATTGGCTTCTATAGGGGGACAGTATACCCATTTTTCAGTCCTCAATCTGAAAGATGCTTTCTTTACCATCCCAGTTGCCACCCCATCACAGGAGATCTTCTCCTTCGAGTGGGAGGACCGAAATAGGGTTAAAAAGCAACTTTGCTGGACAGTGTTGGCCCAGGGATTTAAAAACTCCCCCACCCTCTTTGGCCAGGCTCTGGCCAGGGACCTAGAGGAGTGGGATAATGAGGTGGCCCTCCTTCTGCAGTATGTAGATGATTTGTTAATTGCCCCTGTGGGCCAAACCCCCTGCATTAAAGCCACCGTGAGCCTCCTGAATTTTATTGGACTCCGGGGATATCGGGTAGCACAAAGTAAGGCTCAAATCGCCCTCCCAGAGGTATGGTACCTCGGGTTTCACATACGGCAAGGGGAGTGTCAGCTTTCAAGTGAAAGAAAGGAAGCTATCTGTCAAGTTCCTACCCCAAGTAATCATAAGCGGCTCAGGGCATTTCTGGGTATGGCAGGCTTTTGCAGGATATGGATCCCAGAGTTTGGACTATGGGCTAAACCCCTGTACGACTGTGTAAAAAGAGCAGATCATGACCCCTTCTATTAGACCCCAGAGGCTGACAGGGCATTTAAAATCTTGTAAAGGAAGTTGATGGAAGCCCCGCTCTGGGCCTGCTGGATCTCTCTAAGCCGTTTCAGTTGTATGTACACGAACGAAAGGGGGTGGCCCTAGGAGTGCTCACACAGCTGTTAGGAGCATGGAGACATCCCGTGGCTTATTTTTCTAAGAAACTGGATCAGGTTGCAAAGGGTTGGCCAGCATGTTTACGGGCGGTCGCAGCTACTGCCCTAGTGCTTGAGGAAGCTGAGAAGCTAACATTGGGAGGGGATATGCAAATCTATAATCCCCATATGGTCCGAGCCTTATTGGATGCAAAGGGAGGGCTCTGGCTCACCCAGGCTCAGATTGCTCAGAATCAGGTTAAGCTGTTAGAGAACTCAGAAGTCACCTTACAGCCTTGTCCCGCCCTTAACCCAGCCACTCTCTTGCCAGAAACAGAGGAACAGGAACATGACTGTTTAGAGATCATAGATGCCCAGTACTCCAGCCGTCCGGATTTAAAGGATGTACCCCTCCCAAATGCAAATTATGAGTGGTACACTGATGGTAGCAGTACTGTAATAGATGGGCAAAGGAGGGCGGGTTATGCTGTTGTGACCCTCCATGACACTGTGGAAGCTGAAGGTTTGCCTGCTGGGACCTCTGGCCAGCTGGCCGAACTAATAGCCCTGACCCGTGCACTTGAACTGTCAAAAGGAAAGCGGGTCAACATTTTTACTGATTCAAAGTATGCTTTTGGGGTGCTACAAGCTCATGCTAGCCTATAGAAGCAAAGGGGAATGCTGACAGCCCAAGGCTCCCCAGTCAAGTACGGGCCTCAAATCCTCTGGCTTCTAGAAGCCGTACAACTTCCCTTGGAAGTGGCGGTGGTACACTGTAAAGCCCATCCAAGGGAAGATCAAGATGTGGCCAGAGGTAACGCCTGGGCAGATAGAGAGGCTAAGCATGCTGCCACCCTGCCATCCCCTCAGGCTGAGAACGTCCATATACATGCCCTTATCCCATTAGTAGGGGAGCTTCCAACCCCTCAGTACTCTGGGGAGGAGAGACAGCTAACTGACAAACTCGGTCTCTGGGAAAAGGAGGGATGGCTCCATTCCCCGGAAGGGAAGGTCCTCCTACCAAAGGGCCTGATCCAGCCAGTGCTGCAGAAACTACATCAAACCACTCATGCTGGCAGGGAAGCACTTATCCAACTAATGGGAAAATATTTTATCACTTCCGGACTCCGACCCCTGGCTGCCCAGGTACAAGCGGACTGCTTAGTCTGCCAAAAGAATAACCCCCAACCGGGACATCCTGTGCCACCAGCTGCCCTGGAACCCACTCCAGGTCCCGGACGAGTGTGGCAAATAGATTTTACTGAGTTTCCCCGGACCCAAGGCTCAAATATCTCCTTGTCATAGTGGATCGGT
The DNA here is from genome assembly GCF_965140235.1 of Caretta caretta. Taxonomy (NCBI): domain Eukaryota; kingdom Metazoa; phylum Chordata; order Testudines; family Cheloniidae; genus Caretta; species Caretta caretta. The sequence goes on from NC_134206.1 coordinate 212,856,821, forward strand.
TCAGCGGATGGCCAGAAGCCTTCCCATGCCGTAATTGCACTGCCAGAACAGTGGCCCTCAAGTTTGTTAAGGAGATCATTCCTCGCTTTGGACTCCCCCAGTGGATAGAATCTGACAACAGGACACACTTCATATCAAAAGTCATTCAAAGCATCTCACATGCCTTACAGATCCCCTGGAAACTCCATACGCCCTGGAGACTGCAAGCGAGTGGTGTAGTGGAGCATACCAATCAGACCCTTAAAAGACATCTCTCAAAAGTGTGCCAAGAAGCCTCACTGCGATGGCCTGATGCTTTGCCCCTCATCCTACTCCTGATCCGCGTTCTCCCAAAGGGTAGATCAGGGCTTAGTCCCTTTGAAATTATGTTTGGAAGGGCATGGCCTATGAATGGCACCCCGGTTCTGACAGGGGAATGGGAGTTGGGTAATGTTTTTTTGGCTCAGTATATGTGTTCCCTGTCTGCTGTTCTCTTGTCTCTTCACAGGCATACCAAGGATTCCCAGCCTCTCCCCTTGGACTCTCCTGTCCACTCCTTACAGCCCGGCGACTCTGTGCTTGTTCGTACCTGGAAAGACGAGCCTCTCCAGGAAAAGTGGAAAGGACCCTATACCGTCCTGCTGATCTCCCATACAGCGGCAAAGATCGAGGGACACAAGAACTGGATCCATCACTCTCGTCTGAAGGCAGTACCCGCCCCCTCGTCAGCAGAACAGTGGACCGTCCAACCTGCTGACTCCTCATCTAGTGACGATCTTGGGCTAAAGCTACTGTTTATGAGACACAAATAGCGGGCACCTTAATGCTAAAATGGGCCCACCCAGGTACTGGAGACCCTGGGTTGCGAAGACTCTGGTAATAATTAATTGGGTAAAATGTTATTCTCTGTATTGGTATTTCCAAACTGTGCATATCGGGAGCATAACTCCTTTGTTTCGCTTGCGCACCATGTTGCTACTTTAACAAACCAGACTGATTTCTGGGTATGTGCTCCAACTCCACTGTCCCCCAAAACGGGAATGCCCCTTGACATGCTGCCCCTGACCCTAGCAGAATTAGCCGCCACCAAAGAGCAGGAAAGAACGGACTCACCGTTCTGGAACAAGACCTCTTTACAGCAAGCCACCTAACAGGACCAGGAGTATTCAGTTGCAGTACTCACTGAGGGAGTATTTTGTTTTACCCGAAACCAACCTGATCACTATGGGCGTCCTGTGGGAAAAAGCTCCTGTGTTATTACACAGTGGGCTGATGGGTATTGGATAAAGACCAAGAGGGGAGGCCAGCGGTGTGGGTGTAATGGTTCCTCCCCTTTTAGGGAAACTCTTATGAATAATCTTACCACAAAAGAAGGGTTTGGAAATATAACTTGCCGTCCAGTTAATATCTTCAATGTAGCAAGCCAATGGTGGGTTTGTAGTGGTCCCTATCGCGAGTGTAATTTGAAAGGTACAATTAGAAACACTCCCACTTGTACCCGATCAGGAGGATGGGATGCCCCCTTAGGGGCATATGAACTGTTTCGAAAAGCAGCCAAAGCAGCCTTAAATATCCCAGGAATCCCCTTAAAAAACAGTCCTTACTGGGCCCTACAGGGTCACTATTTTGTATGTGGCCAAAAGCCTTACATGGTGCTGCCAGCCAACTGGACAGGTAGCTGTTATATAGCTCATGGAGTTCCTCATCTGTCAATAACTGCCACACTGCCCAAAGGAAAGATTAGAAATGCCTGAGATACCTCTGTTGAGTCACAAGAAAAGACCCTGCGGCGACTGACTACGGCACTGGAGGGCAATATAAAGAATCCCCTCACAACCGAGAAGCTTGTAGGGTGCTCTGTACTGGGAATAGCGCCACTGTTTACCGGGCCAGCCATGGCATGCATAGGCCGCTATACTATAAGGCTGCAAATGGTACTTGAGAAAGTTGCCTTAGAGTTAGAGGACTTGGTTAGTGATTTAGGGTCAGCAGTAAAAACATTAAATAAAGAGGTACAGCAGCTCAGGACATTTTCCCTCCAAAACAGGCTGGCTTTGGACTATGTCTTGGCATCCCAAGGAGGGGTTTGTGCCCTCGTCGGGCTCCGATGTTGTGTATATGTAAATGATAGCAGTTATGAGATCTATGAAAAGGTGGTACAGGCTGAGGCCCATGCCCGAGCCGGAGCACAGGTTGCCTATACTGCCCCCGAGAGCGATTGGTTGCAAACCTTGTTTTCAGGCTGGGGTTTGTCGTTTTGGCTTGGTGATTTATTTAGCCTGTTATTGAAACTTCTCTTTCCTGTATTGCTTGTGTTAATGGTGTTATGCTGTGCAGTATCATGTGTCAGGACCCTTTTGCAAAAGTTAATGTTATTCTTTTCAAGGCTATCACAAAGTGATTATGCAAAGTCTTATTGTAAAGAAATAAGTAGCCCAAGTGAGAAAACTCAGAGCCAAGGCTGTTGAGTGTTCTCAAAGGAGGGAGTAGTTGTTGGGGACACAGGGGCATGGCCACTATGTAACTCGAGGGGATGGAAGCCCACGAGTATCGATGAAACCCCCTCGCACTAGGCCCAAGTGTCCTTGGCTCCCCGCCTGGAGACACTTGCAGCAGTTATGCTGAGGATCTGCAACAATATGTTGCAAAGTCAGACTGCCTGAAACTAAACAAGGCCAAACAGGGCAGATATGGAAGAACAATGCTGAATAAAGCAGCTTTATGTATGGTTTAACAGATGGTACAGAGAACAAGGGAACTAGCTGGTAATTGGATTGGCTGGCTATATGGATACTTAGGGCAGCTTGCTATTGGATAAGTATGCTGAAGGAAGGATGTATAAAAGCCTGTGTAACTTCCTGCTCTGTGTGCAGGATTTGAGATTCTATTCTCCCTGTACCTTGTTTGCAGCTGCAAATAAACTTTTCTGCTTCTCCACCCCGTTGTGATTATTGGGTGACGCACACCGGGCAACGAACCTTGCTGTTGTTCACCTCTGGCACTGTGTGCCGGCAACAGCTTTGGTCTCTTCCCCCGGTGAACCTAGTTTAAAGCCCTCCTCACTAGGTTAGCCAGCCTGCTTGCGAAGATGCTCTTCCCTCTCTTCGTTAGGTGGAGCCCGTCTCTGCCTAGCACTCCTCCTTCTTGGAACACCATCCCATGGTCAAAGAATCCAAAGCCTTCTCTCCGACACCACCTGCATAGCCATTCGTTGATTTCCACGATTCGACGGTCTCTACCCAGGCCTTTTCCTTCCACAGGGAGGATGGACAAGAGCACCACTTGCGCCTCAAACTCCTTTATCCTTCTTCCCAGAGCCACATAGTCTGCAGTGATCCACTCAAGGTTATTCTTGGCAGTATCATTGGTGCCCACGTGGAGAAGCAGGAAGGGGTAGTGATCCGAGGGCTTGATGAGTCTCGGCAGTCTCTCCATCACATCGCGAATCTTAGCTCCTGGCAAGCAGCAGACTTCTCGGTTTTCCCGGTCGGGGCGGCAGATAGATGACTCAGTCCCCCTGAGGAGAGAGTCCCCGACCACCACCACCTGCCTCCTTCTCTTGGGAGCGGTGGTTGCGGAACCCCCAACCCTAGGACAGTGCATCTCATGCCTTCCAATCGGCGAAGTCTCCTTCTGCTCCCTTCGCTCAGACGTATCATCTGGTCCACTCTCCGCATTAGTACCTGTGGAGAGAACATGAAAACGGTTACTTACCTGTATCTGCGTTGCTGGTACATGGACGTTCCCCTTTTTTCTTCTGGAGGTCACATGATGCCAAATTTCTTCACCGTCCTCCTGTCCCCGATGTGCAGCCTGCTCTGAATCTTCAGAACCTTGTGCCCGTAGAAGCATATCCTGACGTCTGTCCAGGAAATCTTCAGTTTCTCTTATGCAACACAGGGTCGATACCTGTTGCTCCAGACCTTGAACCTTCTCTTCCAATATGAAGACCAGCTTGCACTTTGTACAGACAAAGTCGCTCCTGGCTTGTGGAAGAAAGACAAACATAGCACATCCAGTGCAGGTCACAACAGCTGAACACCCCCCATCCATATTACCTTCCTTCTACGAGCTTCCTCAGGAGTTGGAGTAATTACTCAGAGAATCCGGCAAGATGTAAGCCTCAGTGGGCTTTCCCCAGGGAAACTCCTTCTGTTAGCTGCTGTGCTGTTCGCTGCTTTTCATTGCTTTTTGTAAGTCTTTCTTCTGATTGGCTTTGGTTCAAGCAGAGGCTTGGGGGAGGGGGGTGTCTTTCTTGAGTCAAACAGGCTGGACACTGCGTCCTGGTTCCCCAAGAACACAGAGCTGACAGGTAAAAAGTCCCCCCATTGATAGGCTGCTTGCACTGTGCGAGTATCCCCATTACATCCTTACTTTGTGGTACCAGGTCTGATCTTCAATTCATTGCAGCTGCCGCATTGGTAGCAGGATCCAGCAAACCAGTAGAACCAGACCAATAGCTAGTATACTTTGGAAACCGATGATCACCATAATGGGGTGAAGCATACTATTCAAAAGATCTGTTGCACTGGGGCTCCACCCAAGCAGTCTCCCACCTGGAGCCTGTGTTTTTAACTGTAGCTGCTAGGCTAGAGATCTCCTGCTTGTGGTGTTGAATCTCGAGTTTGCCATTCTCCCCCAAAATTCGGAGCTTCTGTAGGTCAGTTTTTAAGGAGGGATGAGTTAATAGTCCCTTAATGGCAGTGAGACCCAGTCCCAGTGACATGGGGGAAACCTCCTTGTAGAGTTCAGGATAGGCTTTCAAATGTTGTTCAGTCCATATAGGCACAGTAAACATAATATCACAACTAACAATGGTGGTTACATTACAGAAACAGCAATTAACGTAAGGCACCATGGGTTGAATCCAATGTCCATTAATCAATACAATATTATATCTCGTTCTTACACGCTCACATGCTTTACCAACATAGACAATAACAGACCCCTCTTCCTTCATGACATCGAAGGAACAGTGAGACTTATTTCCAGGTTATGGGAAGAAGCATTAATCATGTTCCTCCAATGCTTGGTCTTCACAGATATAGCCCAAACCTTCTTTTCTCCTACACCCTGTTACATTTACTATATTCCACACATTCTCTTTCCACCAGACCCAATTGTTAGGCTCTCTGGAGTACAGAGTTATCATTAATCTGTAATCCCAGTGGGACTACTGGGTGGATTACTCTACTTTCTTTGCCTGCCACAGTTATCAGGAATGACTACAAGCTTTGCTGGTGTTGATTGTACAGAGTATTAACTAGTCTTCACCAGGGCTGGAGGACTAATTCTTCCTCCGTTACATGGGGCCGAATCAAGTTGATTGCCTCCATGGGAATTTGTCCTGCTACAGCTTGCCGAATCATTCCCATGATTACATTCTGGGTGAGAGCCTGAGCTTGCTCACACACTGAGGTCAATGAGACACTATTCTGGAGGGACTATACACCAGACATCATTAACTTTGTCTTTTTCTATGACTCTTTCCCACCCAGGAAATAACTTACTTATTAACTGCTGTTCCTCACTTAACTGTTTTAAATATGCTGTTAATGGGGTTCCCATCTTTCCTATATTTTTGGTTGAATATGATAGTTTATTAGCCAGAACTTCTATGTTTGAGTCATTAACTAAAGAGATTCCTGTTCCTACAGGTGCAATCCAATCTCTTAATTCCCTTTTTACTCTATTTACATGATCGGGCCCTTGCCACATTCTTACCCATTCATCCCAACCCTTATGGCTAGTTCCAATCAAGGAAGCGCATAGAGGTGCAATGTGAGAGATATTCATGCCTTCCAAGGGGATTTGAACCTCCTTCAGAGAAGTCTGCAGTTGAAGAACCAAATGTTCTTGTTGATCCAATTTCAACACATGAGGTCCTGAAATTGGGGCTCTTAAATGTTGGAGGGGAGCAAGATTTGTGATCAGAGGGTCGAATTCCTCTCCTCTTTAAAACTGTTCGTTGTTGTTGGCCCAATTTCATTCTGTACAATCCGGGCTCACGGAATCCCTCCAAAATGGCAATGTGCCCATAGAATTTAAACCAAATTGTTGGCATGAGCTGGTCACAATGTGTGCACTTTAATGGAACTACCCAGTCTGGGGGACCTTGCTGAATCAGGTCATGTCCAGCTAAAGTCCAGTTCTACGGTTCTCAGTTCACGAGGAATCATGTGATATTCTTGCTTGCTGGAGTGATCAGAGACAGCTGCAGTTCATCTCTGGGTAATGGAGGTATCTGAGTTCCAATGGCAATGATGACATGGATCATAGAATCATAGAACAAGGTCAGCTCCCAGACTACTGCACTGGGCAGCACAGCATGGGGAGGAGGTGACCAGCCCTCTGTGGAGAAAGAAGTGGGGGGGAGGGATAGCTCAGTGGTTTGAGCATTGGCCTGCTAAACCCAGGGTTGTGAGTTCAATCCTTGAGGGGGCCATTTAGGGATCTGGGGCAAAAATTGGGGATTGGTCCTGCTTTGAGCAGGGGTTGGACTAGATGACCTCCTGAGGTCCCTTCCAACCTTGATATTCTATGATTCTATGATTCTAAGTGGTTCGAGACTATTTAGAAAAGCTGGATGAGCACAAGTCCATGGGGCCGGATGCGTTGCATCCGAGAGTGCTAAAAGAGTTGGCGGATGTGACTGCAGAGCCATTGGCCATTATCTTTGAAAACTCATGGCGATCGGGGGAAGTCCCGGACGACCGGAAAAAGGCTAATGTAGTGCCCATCTTTAAAAAAGGAAAGAAGGAGGATTCTGGGAACTACAGGCCAGTCAGCTTCACCTCAGTGCCTGGAAAAGTCATGGAACAGGTCCTCAAGGAATCAATTCTGAAGCACTTAGAGGAGAGGAAAGTGATCAGGAACAGTCAGCATGGATTCATCAAGGGCAAGTCATGCCTGACTAATCTAATTGCCTTCTATGATGAGATAACTGGCTCTGTGGATGAGGGGAAAGCGGTGGACGTGTTGTTTCTTGACTTTAGCAAAGCTTTTGACACTGTCTCCCACAGTATTCTTGCCAGCAAGTTAAAGAAGTATGGGCTGGATGAATGGACTATAAGGTGGGTAGAAAGCTGGCTAGATTGTCAGGCTCAACGGGTAGTGATCAATGGCTCCATGTCTAGTTGGCAGACGGTACCAAATGGAGTGCCCCAAGGGTTGGTCGTCAGGCCGGTTTTGTTCAATATCTTCATAAATGATCTGGAGGATGGAGTGGATTGCACCCTCAGCAAGTTTGCAGATGACACTAAACTGGGAGGAGAGGTAGATACGCTGGAGAGTAGGGATAGGATACAGAGGGCCCTAGACAAATTAGAGGATTGGGCCAAAAGAAATCTGATGAGGTTCAACAAGGACAAGTGCAGAGTCCTGCACTTAGGACGGAAGAATCCCATCCACTGCTACAGACTAGGGACCAAATAGCTCGGCAGCGGTTCGGCAGAAAAGGACCTAGGGGTTACAGTGGACGAGAAGCTGGATATGAGTCAACAGTGTGCCCTTGTTGCCAAGAAGGCCGATGGCATTTTGGGATGTATAAGTAGGGGCATTGCCAGCAGACTGAGGGACGTGATTGTTCCCCTGTATTCGACATTGGTGAGGCCTCATCTGGAGTATTGTGTCCAGTTTTGGGCCCCACACTACAGGAAGGATGTGGAAAAATTGTAAAGAGTCCAGCGGAGGGCAACAAAAATGATTAGGAGACTGGAACACATGACTTATGAGGAGAGGCTGAGGGAACTGGGATTGTTTAGTCTGCAGAAGAGAAGAATGAGGGGGGATTTGATAGCTGCTTTCAACTACCTGAAAGGGGGTTCCAAAGAGGATGGCTCTTGACTGTTCTCAGTGGTAGCAGATGACAGAACAAGGAGTAATGGTCTCAAGTTGCAGTGGGGGAGGTTTAGGTTGGATATTAGGAAAAACTTTTTCACTGGAAGGGTGGTGAAACACTGGTATGCGTTACCTAGGGAGGTGGTAGAATCTCCTTCCTTAGATATTTTTAAGGTCAGGCTTGATAAAGCCCTGGCTGGGATGATTTAGTTGGGGATTGGTCCTGCTTTGAGCAGGGGGTTGGACTAGATGACCTCCTGAGGTCCCTTCCAACCCTGATATTCTATGATTCTATGTAGGGGCATGGTTGCTCCCCGAACTGTGGAGGAAACCATGACTATCCTGCACCTTCTGCCACCCAGGAGGCTGTCACTGTTTGCATTTGATGGTGTACATCTCTTTTGAGACCACAACTGCTTACAGAAGAATGGGACGGAGTCTGGTGTGTGTGATGGGTTTGGTCACAGAAACTCCTTAATGACTGTCACTAGATATGCCGGGATACCATTGAGAACAAACTCCACTGCCAGAGAAGGCTTTCCTCCACTCCCGGCTTGCTGAGCTGGACATACCAGTTGGCTACAGCACAAACCAAGAGGTTGGGCCAAGCCTACCTGCAGTTCACAGAGACTAAGATTCACTTAGCTCAAGGGCTTCTCAGTTAACAGGGACTTTTCCAGAACCCAGTATTCAGTCTTTCTGGGAGCCTAAACCCCAAGTAAATCTGTTTTACTCTGTATAAAGCTTATGCAGGTAAACTCATAAATTGTCCACCCTCTATAACACTGATAGAGAGATATGCACAGCTGTTTGCTCCCCCAGGTATTAATTACTTACTCTGTGTTAATTAATAAGCAAAAGTGATTTTACTAAGTATAAAAAGTAGGATTTAAGTGGTTCCAAGTAATAACAGACAGAACAAAGTAAGTTACCAAGCAAAATCAAACAAAACATGCAAGTCTAAGCCTAATACACTAGGAAGCTGAATACAGGTAAGTCCCACCCTCAGAGATGTCCCAATAAGCTTCTTTCACAGACTAGACTCCTTCCGAGTCTGGGCCCAATCCTTTTCAGACCAACGTTGTGGCTTATGACCTGGGTCCAGCAATCATTCACACCCCCATAGTTACTGTCCTTTGTTCCAGTTTCTTTCAGGCATCTCTTTGGCGTGGACACACCATCTCTTGAGCCAGCTGAAGACAAAATGGAGGGATTTCCAGGGCCTTTTATATTCTCTCTCTTGTGGGCAGAAAACCCTTTGTTCTTCTGTACAAACCATAGCAACAAGATGGAGTTTGTAGCTACCTTGTCAAGTCACATGATTCCACTTTTTGCATTGTTTACATGTTATTTTGAACATTCCCAGGAAAGCTCAGATGTGGGTTGACATCTCCCAAAGTCCATTGTCACTTAAATGTTTCTTGAGTGGGCACTTACTCAGAATAGTCCTTTCTCAAGAAGCTGACCAAATGCTTCACTGATGCAACTTAGAATCAAACACATTGATTATGAATATTGGCTATGTACTTGTATCTCAGATACAAAAATGATATACACATACAGACAGCATAATCATAACCAGCAAATTAGGACCTTTCCATAGACACCTTACTTGACCTCCTTTGTACAAGATTTGGGACTTTGGTTGCAACAATGATCTATATGTTCACAGTTCATGTCAATAACATTACACCCTCCTCCTGAACTTACTGCCAGAGACTTGGAAACTGTCCATGGCAGAGGCAATACTTGTAAAATCCCTGTTTTCTCTGGTTACACATTCTCCCAGTACCTTTAAAGCCTACGATGTCATTCACAGGTGTTCTAGCAGGGTTTGGGATTCCTGGTCTCTGGGTGCCTGAAAACATGTTGAGGTCTAGTATTACTAACAGAATGCAGATAGCAATATCTGTTAAAGTGTAGGTGTCTTGGCATTTAGCCACCAATGCCACAAGGCGGTATGCCTCAGTTTACTCTTCCACTACAAAAAGAGTGTACCCATGTATCACCTTAGAGTCTCTTAGAGCCATTAAAATGATTGGTAGTTTTTCATCCCAATCCCTCCCTGAGCTTTTTACTTATTTTTTCAAAGCTTCCTTTAGAGTACGATTGGTTCGTTCAACTTGTCCAAAGGACTCAGGGTGCCCAGTTATGTGGAAACATTGCTTAATGCCTGAAGCCTTACATAGCTCTTCAATTACTCTGGGAATTTCCATTCTTGAGAAAACTATGTGTAAGCAGGGGAATGGTCCTGCTATTGTGGGGAACTTTCCTGGCTTATACACTATCCTGGTGAAGTGGGCTAGTGAAAGGATCATAGAATATCAGGGTTGGACGGGACCTCAGGAGGTCATATAGTCCAACTCCCTGTTCAAAGCAGGACCAATCCCCAATTTTTGCCCCAGATCGCTAAATGGCCCCCTCAAGGGTTGAACTCACAACCCTGGGTTTAGCGGGCCAATGCTCAAAAAAAAAACCATCTGAGTCCTCGCTCCCACTTCCTTTACACAGGGGCCTGCCTGACCTCAAGGTCTCCCCTTCCACTCTCCTGTGTGGCGGAGTCCTCGTAACACAAACAAGGCTGGACCCAGGATTCCTGGGGGGCTCGACCCCCAGCCTTGTTGTGGTCACTTAGGGCAGGGGCTAGGTGTCTCCACTTCGGGGTGCTCTCTCTGCACTGGATGCTTCCCTGACCCACTGATCATTACATACTGTTCAAAGCAAATACCATTTATTAAACAGCAATCAATTAAAAAAATAAGGAGAAAGTGGGAAAGGTTAAAGGAAAACACATAACCCCACTCTGTGGCATGGGGACATCACAACCAGCATCTCTGGAATGTAAAGGATGTTCACAGTCTGTTCCTCACAAGTCCCAGGCCTCCTTCTCAGGCCCTGGCTGTGCTGCAGGGATGCTGTGGGTCGGACATTTGCTCTGGTGGTGGCCACACGCTCTCAGGCTCTAGGTGGAGGACTCTTCTTCCAGCGTTGCCCCTGCCCCATCAGGGTTCCGATCCCCCTCAAAGTCTGGCCTGCAAGGCATCTTGGCTGGGGGCGTCTTTCGGCACTGGGCCTGCTGCCCAGGGTCCCCCTTGCTCTTCCCAGCTGCTCACCACACTTGGCTCTGGGCAGAAATTGACTGGTCAGGGGGGTCAAGCAGCTGGAGGCAGCATTAGGAGAGGGGCTAAAGGGCAAAATCAGGGCTGGGTGGGAAGGAACAGGAGTTAAGCTCGTGGTGAAGCACTGGCAGAGGGTGACAGAGGGCAAAACCTGGTACAGGCAGGGGCACAGGGGGTAACAGTTACCCCAGTGGGACTGAGACACCAGTGTTTGCAAAAATGGTCGGGGGAAAAGGGGCTTTTTTATTTCCCTTCTCACAGACAGCACCTCTCAGAGTCAGTTTCCCAGGGCTGGGTTCTTAAAGGCACAGGCATCCCAATGCCTAGTCAATGCAGCTCCTCTTTGTCTGATCTAACCTACTGAGGCTATGTCTACACCAGTGGTTCTCAAAGTCGGTCTGCCACTTGTTCAGGGAAAGCCCCTGGAGGGCCGGACCGGTTTGTTTACCTGCCGTGTCTGCAGGTTTGGCCGATCGTGGCTCCCACTGGCTGTGGTTCGCCGCTCCAGGCCAATGGGGGCTGCGGGAAGGGCAGCCAGTACATCCCTTGGCCCATGCCGCTTCTTGCAGTCCCCTTTGGCCTGGAGCGGAGAACCGCGGCCAGTGGGAGCCGCGATTGGCTGAACCTGCGGAAGCGGCAGGTAAACAAACCGGTCTGGCCTGCCAGGGGCTTTTCCTGAACAAGCAGCGGACTGGCTTTGAGAACCACTGGTCTACACTACAAAGTTCAAAGCGCTGCCACTGGTGCCAGAGCTCCTGGTAATCCACTTTGATGAGGGGATTAGCTCCGAGCACTGGGAGCCGAGCCCATCCACTTTAAAGCGCTCAAACTTGCTGCGCTGGGGGTGGGGTGGGGGTGATTTTTCACACCCCTGAGCCAGCAAGTTAGAGCGCTTTAACTTGCCAGTGTAGATAATCCCTGAGACTTAATTCAGTGAAACATTTTACATATATCCCCTCAGAAACAAAGAATCCTCAGAAACATAGAGTCTCATAGCAGTTTCCTAAGTTGCCTTATCCGCTGCTGGGATTCCCCGAATTCTCTGAATCTTTAATTCTAATTTTTTCTTCTTATTTTTAGAGCAGATGTTTATTCTGTTGGATCATCTGACTTCCACTCTGACTGAATTTCTGGCCTACTGTCAAAATTTTGTTTTGAGTCTTTTGCAACTGTTATTTTGCCTCTCAGTCTAGCCCTTAGTGTTTTTCTGCATGCCATTGCGTACAACTTGATTCTCAGATATTCAATAAAGGCAGTATACTATCTCCTATAACGTCTTTCTCCCTGGAAAAAAATCTATTGTAATTTTTGCAGAAAATTAGAACTGCCATCGTGGGTCAGACCAATAGTCAGCCTAATCTGGTATCCTTGTCTTGTGACAGCGGCCAATGCCAGGTGCTTCTAAGGGAATGATCAGACCAGGCAATGACTCAATGAACCATCCCATTGTCCACTCCCAGCAGCTGGCAGTCAAAGGACAGTTTAGGGACATGCAGAGCATGAGCCTGCATCCCTGATTATCTTGGCTAATCGCCAATGTATAGAATCATAGAATCATAGAATATCAGGGTTGGAAGGGACCCCTGAAGGTCATCTAGTCCAACCCCCTGCTTGAAGCAGGACCAATTCCCAGTTAAATCATCCCAGCCAGGGCTTTGTCAAGCCTGACCTTAAAAACCTCTAAGGAAGGAGATTCTACCACCTCCCTAGGTAACGCATTCCAGTGTTTCACCACCCTCTTAGTGAAAAAGTTTTTCCTAATATCCAATCTAAACCTCCCCCACTGCAACTTGAGACCATTACTCCTCGTTCTGTCATCTGCTACCATTGAGAACAGTCTAGAGCCATCCTCTTTGGAACCCCCTTTCAGGTAGTTGAAAGCAGCTATCAAATCCCCCCTCATTCTTCTCTTCTGCAGGCTAAACAATCCCAGCTCCCTCAGCCTCTCCTCATAAGTCATGTGTTCTAGACCCCTAATCATTTTTGTTGCCCTTCGCTGGACTCTCTCCAATTTATCCACATCCTTCTTGTAGTGTGGGGCCCAAAACTGGACACAATACTCCAGATGAGGCCTCACCAATGTCGAATAGAGGGGAACGATCACGTCCCTCGATCTGCTCGCTATGCCCCTACTTATACATCCCAAAATGCCATTGGCCTTCTTGGCAACAAGGGCACACTGCTGACTCATATCCAGCTTCTCGTCCACTGTCACCCCTAGGTCCTTTTCCGCAGAACTGCTGCCTAGCCATTCGGTCCCTAGTCTGTAGCGGTGCATTGGATTCTTCCATCCTAAGTGCAGGACCTTGCACTTATCCTTATTGAACCTCATCAGATTTCTTTTGGCCCAATCCTCCAATTTGTCTAGGTCCTTCTGTATCCTATCCCTCCCCTTCAGCGTATCTACCACTCCTCCCAGTTTAGTATCATCCGCAAATTTGCTGAGAGTGCAATCCACACCATCCTCCAGATCATTTATGAAGATATTGAACAAAACCGGCCCCAGGACCGACCCTTGGGGCACTCCACTTGATACCGGCTGCCAACTAGACATGGAGCCATTGATCACTACCCGTTGAGCCCTACAATCTAGCCAGCTTTCTACCCACCTTATAGTGCATTCATCCAGCCCATACTTCCTTAACTTGCTGACAAGAATACTGTGGGAGACCGTGTCAAAAGCTTTGCTAAAGTCAAGAAACAATACATCCACTGCTTTCCCTTCATCCACAGAACCAGTAATCTCATCATAAAAGGCAATTAGATTAGTCAGGCATGACCTTCCCTTGGTGAATCCATGCTGGCTGTTCCTGATCACTTTCCTCTCATGCAAGTGCTTCAGGATTGATTCTTTGAGGACCTGCTCCATGATTTTTCCAGGGACTGAGGTGAGGCTGACTGGCCTGTAGTTCCCTGGATCCTCCTTCTTCCCTTTTTTAAAGATTGGCACTACATTAGCCTTTTTCCAGTCATCCGGGACTTCCCCCGTTCGCCACGAGTTTTCAAAGATAATGGCCAATAGCTCTGCAATCACAGCCGCCAATTCCTTCAGCACTCTCGGATGCAACTCGTCCGGCCCCATGGACTTGTGCACGTCCAGCTTTTCTAAATAGTCCCTAACCACCTCTATCTCCACAGAGGGCTGGCCATCTCTTCCCCATTTTGTGATGCCCAGCACAGCAGTCTGGGAGCTGACCTTGTTAGTGAAAACAGAGGCAAAAAAAGCATTGAGTACATTAGCTTTTTCCACATCCTCTGTCACTAGGTTGCCTCCCTCATTCAGTAAGGGGCCCACACTTTCCTTGGCTTTCTTCTTGTTGCCAACATACCTGAAGAATGTACTTATCCTGAGAGACTGATCTAATTGTTTTTTCAACCCATTCATAGTTTTGCCTTTCAAAATATAATGAACACACATCTACAACCCCAAGATACCTTTAAAACCACAAGAATTCTAAAATCATGAGTTATACACCCTTTAGTCAAGAGATTTTAATAAATAAATGTCTTTTTTTTTGTGTGCCTCTTTGTTCCTGAGCCTGTAGGGTGCAGTAAGGCCAGTTCCAATGCCTTGAGCCTAAACACCTGAATGAATCTTAGTCTACCTCATACTGTTCCTGTTTCCTCTCCCAAACATTTCCTATACCTAAGGCCATATCTACACTTTAAGTGTGGGTTAACCCAAGTTATGTCAGCATAGAGTCACTACGGTTACTGTGTCACTTGTGTGCATGCCTCCTGGACTCCTTGCTTCAGCAGTCAGGATACTCACCAGAAGCACTTGTATAGATTCAGAGTGAGGTGCACCATGAATAGATATCCCACTGTCCACCCACTGTATTTTGGGAAGCTTTGGTTTGGCATTGTATGCTGGGTACCAAACAGGTCCGACAGGGGTGGTTGTGGCCATGGGATTCAACTTCCTATAATGCATTGTTAACCAGCCACTAATTTTATATGTATCCCATACATAAATGTATATGTAATGTTTACACCTTTTTTTCTAAACCCACAAACCTGCCTGGCCCTCCTCACTACCTTCCATCTCACACAGAATCATGGACCTTGCATGGCTCTGCACTATCGTCATGAGCGTTTCAACCCAAAGGTACATGTTCCTTTACTATTTGCAGATCATCAAACATACATGTGGGGTGTGACATTATACTCTATATTCTTCATGAAAATATGCTTATGATATGGATATGACATAGCTAATATATACTTTATGCAAGATGGCTGATGTGGGGTATCATTGCAAAACTTAAGACTATTGACTGTGTTTATCCAATCCGTATGTATATAACGTTTGTATCTGAGGCTAGAAGTATTGACCGTGTCTCTGTATTTCAAATGTGCTCTCTTGGATGAGGCCAGACAATGTTAGTGGCTTATTGAAGGAATGCACAAACACATAAAGATTACCCCAGGAATTGTGTGCAATAGAAACCTCTGAAAGATAGTGCTATACAACAGGGACTAGTTAACTAAGATCAGATACCTCTACACAGTGGGTGCTGTTTAATCCATGTCACAGCAAAAGAGCCTCCCAGAAAGTGTGGGGAAGAAAGAAAAGGTGGACAATGACAGCCTACAAGAACAACCAGAAACACGTGAGGTACAAAGACTGAACAGTGAGAAGTGATTGTCCCAGCAATCTGGATGATGGGAAGACAGACACTTCAGCTCAGCATACTGAGAACCAGAAGAATCTGACATTATCAACCACTGAAGAATAATCCAGGTGTGTATATCTTGTGTCCCCATTATGCAGACATAGGACTTTTTCTCACTGCTAATAAAACTAATGAAAACAACACAAGTTAAGTTTTAACAGTGAAGACAAAGGCTAAAGAAAATGTCTCTAAAATTAAATGAGAGAGCAATGAAGTGATATGTGAGTACCACAGTTCTGAGTGTAAGTTTTGTGGTGATACCTCTTTGCTCCTCATGTGTGTATAACAGTGACAGAAGTGGAAGTCTGTATAAAGCACAATGGTAGATTTTCTGCCTATGAGCTTGCTTTCCAAAGGAATCAAGTATTTCACATACTATTTATAATGCTTTTCACTACTCTCAATGTTTTGTGTGCATTCAACTTTTTTTTTAATGGACTGTATGTCCTACTATGCAGTGGAAAGGGACTAATAAAGATTTATTTTTAAGTGTTCAGACTTTCATTAAGGGTTTTTCATGCAATAGCCATGAAATTCCACTTGCAAAATGTTTTTTAAACAGTCCTGAAAATATAGGAATGTGGGGTTGGTTCTCTCTACTTCAATAATGTGTTTGGTATCAAGTGTTTGTCTAATGGGTATTTTGATGATGGCGACTAAGCATCTTGTCATACAGCGAAAGTGTCACCTAAGATTTCTTGAGTAATAAACATGTACATAAGGCTGTGACACTGGCCCTAAACCATGGTGGATTTGATTTAAATAATAATTTAAATCACTAATCAGGAAGACTCGATTTAATCATGGTTTTCTAGATAAAAGTGCATTCCTGTTGGTTGTTATAGCCTTAATACATATTCTTCACAACTCAGAGTTAGATATAAGTTTCATTTCTAGAAGGTACACATTATACATTTTTAAACAGTGATTTATTTAGAAAACTTTTAAGAGTAGTTTTACAGCTATATCAGAAAATGAATGTGTGACATTCTATACCTTGTGGGAGTGTACCCCATATTCCTCATTTTCATACAATCATGATCTTACATATAAAGCATGCCTCGTAAGGTATCAGGGGAAAGGGTTAGGGTTAGGGTTACACACCAAACCTGTCCAAAGGAAAGTTTATGGCATACGTTTTTTCCTTTCAGCTTAACCTAGAGATGTGCAAAAAATTGGGAATACAACATAGCTTCACCAGCCCATACCATCCACAAACCAATGGACTAGCTGAAAACACAAAAAAATCCATCAAAAGGTAATTTTAGGGCAGGGAAAATTACAGTATTAATAAAAAGGAGACTGCACTATGACAGAAGCTACAAATGGCTTCAAATTTTTAGTACATTGAAACTCAACTTCTCTTTTATTATCCCACAGCACTAGGATGACCTCTTTATGCCTTTTCGATTTGCAAACAATTTCTCTCAGAAAAGACAGTCCTTTCTCCTTCTCCCCCAAATAATCCATCACCATTTTTTACAGAGCATTGCGCAAGTTGGTTGCTGACAGTGCGACTAACTGGGATGAATTTCTTGGTGATGTATTTTCTTTGCTAACAAAACCAAACATGACTACTTTATGGCTTTGAGGCAAGATTCCCAGACTGAGTCTCAGACAACTACACGGTAAGTGTCCTTCAGCTTTCAGGTGCACATGTTATTCTGTGATTGTTCATTTTACAAACACAACTCCTTCTCCATTTGTTTCCAAAGCCAACAGATTTTGAGGAACTCAATGAAGAATACTACAAAGAGTACATCATGAAAACTGAAGCTAGACATGATGCTGGAACTAAACTAGCTATTAGTAATATTTCAAAAGCACAAGAAAAGCAACAAATACAGTATGCCAAAACTAAGACTCGTAAACATGGGGAAATAACATTCAAGGTTGGAGACACTGTCATGTTACTGAATGCAAGAAGAAAAACAAGAAAGGGAGGGCAGCTACAACCTACCTACATGGGACCATACACAATTGCCACTGTAGAGGGCAAAAGAGTTAAATTAGAAAACAAGTTAGGGAAAGGTTTAGCAACGTTGTACAGTATCTCCCAACTAAAAGTATTTAAAGAGCCTAAAAATTAGGTGAGGAAAACATATCACAGAGAAACATGGAAAAGGAAACTGCTGTGGATGACACTGTGAAAACCTCAGAGGTAGGAGAAATGGGAGGCACTGAATCTCACAAGCCTCACAACAGCCAAGTGGAGGTCACACACACGGAAGAGGAGGAGTGTATAGTGTCAGGAGTTTCAAGCAGTCATCCAGGTGATTTTGATGACATGGTTATGGAGGATGATGAAGACAGAGAATGGTTTCTCAAAGATATTGCTTACCACACAGTTGTTTTTAAAGAATTTGTTGACACACTTTCCATTTACCAAGCATGTCAATAGTTTCCATGTAGGAATGGAATGTTTGTTTGTAAAAATCATTTCTCTATCTCTTTTGTCCACTACACCACACAAGAGAGGTGGGAGGCACACCAACTTCTATCTAACACCTGGTGATAGATCCAGAGGGCTGAAAAGATCTGCTGCTGAAATCAGAATTGGAGCTGGCCGATTTACTCTTGAGTTAACAGGGCAGGGGAAAGTTGAGAGGACAAACTGGAGGCACACAAGTGATGTAACTTGCCAAAGGTTACACAGCAAGTCAATGGAAATCCTGGCTCTCAGTTCCCTGTACTTTTCTTCAGAATTCCAAATTATACAATTTCTGGATTTCCCTGATAAATTCTCAAAAGTCCTGACCAGTTGAATCTCTCTGGTATATTCCCCCACTATATTTCCAGCAGCAGCAGCTATTATCTAGCAGGTTCATCAACTGAAACTCATCTTTCCAAATGTCATCTTGTGTGTATTTCATTTTGTGCTGAATGAGAGAAGCCAGATGAAGGTAGGGAGTGTGATTGGCCTGGGCATGTGCAGAGTTTAGCAGAAAGCTCTTCTAACAAGAGAGAGATCTGTGTGATACTTGTTTACATCACATTCTGTCAGCTGCAGTATTCAGCATTAGTTTCTTTTGCTCCTAATGAAAATAGCAGGGTAGGTTTGTTTACTGTGCTAGGCCAGGGGTTTTCAAACTGTTGCTGGCACCCAGTGCAGAGAGGCTGAACAACAGCTTGAGTGGTTCGTTACCCGGTGTGCTACACCCAATAATCACAACGGGGTGGAGAAGCAGAAAAGTTTATTTGAAGCTTCAAATAGGTACAGGGAGATTTGAATCTCAAATCCTGTACCCAGAGCAGGAAGTTACACAGGCTTTTATACATCCTTTTTCCCAGCATACTTATCCAATAGCAAGCTGCTCTAAGTATCCATATAGCCAGCCAATCCAGTTCCCAGCTAGTTCCCTGGTTCTCTGTATCATTTGTTAAACTATACATAAAGCTGCTTTATTCAGCATTGTTCTTCAATATCTCCCGTTTGGCCTTGCTTAGTTTCAGGCAGTCTGACTCTGCAACATATTGTTGCAGATTCTCAGCATAACTGCTGTATGTGCCTCCAGGCGGGGGGGGGGGGGGGGGGCAAGGACACTTGGGCCTAGTACGCAGAGCTGCTGCGAGTGCCTCCAGGCGGGAGGGGGGGCCAAGGACACCTGGGCCTAGTGCGAGGGGGCTTCATCGACACTTGTGGTCTTCCATCCCCTCGAGTTACCTAGTGGCCATGCCCCAGTATCCCCAACAAAACTATTCGTTGTGGCTTATAAGGGAAAGCTGCTAGCTGGCCGTGAGACACTGTTTACCTGAGCATCCACAGGTACGGCCCTTCGCAGCTCTCAGGAACTGCTAATGGTAAGAATTCACTATCTCTCCGCTGCAGGTTGCAAATTGCTAGTTGCAAAGTCTCACATATCTATGGTGTGAGAAACTGCTATCTGTAGGAATTAGTTTCATCACATACATAGCAGGTTGCATGTAGCACATCCCTACAGATTGCAGTTTCTTACACATATGTGTGTGTGAAAATGCTATCAGTAGGATCATACTACCTGCAGCAGCGACAGGTCCTACTTTGCTAAAAAAGGCCATCAGACTAACACGGCTGTTACTCTGAAACCCATCTGATGTAGCTAATTCAAGCAGTCTCACATGTAAAACCAATCTGATAGCTTTCTTTAACAGTGTAACAAGCATTGTGGATGGGGGGGAAGTGACTGACATGGTCTATTTTGCCTTTAGTAAGGCTTTTGATACTGTCTCCCATGACCTTCTCATAAACAAACTATGGAAATGCAACCTAGATGGAGCTAAAATTAGATGGGTGCAAAACTGGTTGGGAAACAATTCCGACAGAGTAGTTATCAGTGATTCAGTCAGGCTGGAAGGGCATAACAAGTGGGGTTCTGCAGGGATCACTTCTGGATATGTTTCTATTCAAAATCTTAATCAATGATTGAGATAATGGCATAGAGAGTACACTTATAAAGTCTGTGAATGATAACAAACTGGGAGGGGTTGCAAGTGCTTGGGAGGATAGGATGAAAATTCAAAATGATCTGGACAAACTGGCAAAATAGTCTGAAGTAAATAGGATGAAATTCAAAAAGGAGAAATGCAAAGTACTCCATTTAGGAAGAAACAGTCAGCTGCACACATACAAAATGAGGAATGACTTCTTCGGAAGGAGTACCATGGAAAGGAATCTAGGGGTCATAGTGGACCACAAGCCAAATATGAGTGAACAGTGTAAGGCTGCTGCAAAAAAACAGAACATCCTTCTGGGATGTATTAGCAGGAGTGTTGTGAGCAAGACACAAGAAGTAATTCTTCCGCTCTACTCCACACTGATTAGGCCTCAACTGAAGTATTGTGTCCAGTTCTTGGTGCCACATTTCAGGAAAGATGTGGACAAATTGGAGAAAGTTCAGAGAAGAGAGAATTTTTTTTAAGAAACATGACCTATGAGGGAAGATTGAAACATAGTAACAGTTTTCAAGTATGTAAGAATCAAGTAGCATTTTTTTACAAAAGCTGTTTCTTGCAAGCTATTCATGTCAATAACTGCTACAGATAGCACATTTCTACATGTAGCAATTTCACACATTCTATAATGCAAGAAACTGCTATCTATAGGCATTTGCTGCATTGGGCAGCAGTTTTATTCAATAGCAGTTTCTTACAATCTAATATGTATCAGTAACTGCTACCAGTAGCACATTCCTACATGGAGCAGTTTACTACACTACACCAGCGGCTGGGCCCCTGTGTGCATAGCCTGGAGCAGGGCCGGCAGACGGGACTCCCAGGCTCGGGGACAGCAGTTGTGATGCGGGACCCTGCGTGCGTGGCCAGCAGCCAGAACTCCGCATGTGCAGCCAGCAGCTGGGACCCCACATAAAACCTGAGGGTGCTGCAGCACCCCCCAGATCCCTAATTCCTGCACCTATGGATTTGGGAACTAGGGTAGGTGTACCTCTTGTTATCTGGCAAAATGAAGAGAGGACTGGCATAACCTGGAGGACAGTGCTTGAGTGGCTGAAAGACCGGTGGTGTTCCATGTTAGGAAGCTTACATCCAGCTACCACAGGCAAGACTCCCTCACACTAGGGGCAGGGGGTAACGAGGTGACTTGCAGTTCTGTGTACCCTCGCAACGTACCCTCCTCAAATGGGGGTGAAATGGAGTAGGCACCTCCCTTGGATCTGTCCCTCTCCTCGTGACAGGCCCATGCCATTCAGCTCTGCAAATCTATTGTAGTAGCACCATGCAGTATTTCCAAGGGACATCTGGGTACAAGAAATGACCTACTATCGCCTCTTTCTGCCCATTCAGGATTTGTATTCACAAGGAAAATTGATTTAAGTCAGGTCCAATTTAGTGACAGCATTTACTCAATTACTTTTCCAAACGAGATGCAGGATAAAAAATGGTTATTTATGCATATTGTAGCTGTTCTTCAAGGTGTGGTTGCATACATGTATTCCAGTCAGGGGTACATGCACCCAGCATACCGGAGTTGGAAAGTTTTCTGCAGTAGTACTCATTGGGGCAGCACATGTACCCTGTGTTCCTCAGCGTCCTTCCCAAGGAAATGCAAGGACAGTGCTGCTGTCTGTACTCAGAGCCGGGTTTACAATGGCGCCAGTGGCGCCAGGCCCATGCTCAGAAGGGACCCCAGCCGCTCTGCTTGCACTGTGCCCTGAGACCAGCTGACTCCTGCACCCTCGCCCCTCACGCAATCACTTGCTCCTCTTGGACTGCCCGCTGGCGAGCCAAGGACTCCTCTCTGCCCCCCTGGCTGGACCCCAGTGCACCCCCAATGCCCTGTCTGTCTCCCCAGAGCTGAGCTGCCTGGGACTGGTGCAGAAGCCTGGCCAGTCTTGGCAGTCAGAGCGGGGAAGGGGACAGTGGAGGGGGGGCTTGGCTGGGCCCCTCCAGGCAAGTGGGTCCTGAGGCAGCCCGGCCAAGGCAGGCCCTGGCCTGGCTGATTGCACCAGCACAGTTGCCTCCCAGCAGGGCCAGTGAGTGCAGCCAGGAGGCAGGGAGTCGGGGAGTGGGTCCCCGGGGGGGGGGGGGGGCAGGGGTGCTGGGCTGTGAGGGGGCGGGGAAGATCTGTGGGTGTTGGGGCACTCGGGAGTGGGGGCTCTGTGGGGGGTGCTGGGCAATTGTGGTGGGGCTGTGGGCAGGGGTGGTGTTCTGCAGGGCGCTGTGCATTTGTGGGAGGGTCTTGAGGGGGTGCTGGGCATAGCAAGTTTGGGGGGACTCTGGCCATAGGGAGTCGGGGGGTGTTGAGATGGGCGGCTGTGTGGCGCGGCATAGGCCTACCCCCAACAGGAAGGGACATGCTGGAAGCACAGGGCCGGGCAGGAGATTGTGCATCTGGCAAAAAATAGTGCCCTTGCACTGGGCTGGGCGAAGCGGGGCCTCCCCTGCCATACCATGCCCCTGGCTAGCCCTTCGCTCCAGGGACCGATCTCCCCGCGCCATGCTCCATTACCCTCATGGGTGCCCACAAATATATTTGGTGCCAGGCCCACAAAAGGTTAATCCAGCCCTGCAAGCAGTACAGCTGGGAGGTTGGGCTCAGTCTACTTGAATAGTGACAGCAGGATTGCTTTTTGGAAGCATGCATCAGATCTTGAAGCAGTTGTGATGGTGTAATGGTGAGTGAAATTATGCACAGAGGACCAAACAGCAGCCCTATAAATATGGGTGTGTTTAAATGGCACAGTAAGCCTGACTTAGTGTGACCCACACCTGCAGACAGGGCTTGAGCATCCACACTGCATTGGAAACCCGGGCCTCACAACTGTGTTAGCAAAAAGAAAAGGAGTACTTGTGGCACCTTAGAGACTAACCAATTTATTTGAGCATAAGCTTTTGTGAGTTACAGCTCACTTCATCGGATGCATGCAGTGGAAAATACAGTGAGGAGATTTATATACACACAGAACATGAAAAAATGGGTGTTATCATACACACTGTAAGGAGAGTGATCACTTAAGATGAGCTATTACCAGCAGGAGAGCGGGGGCGGGAGGAGGGAAGAAAAGCTATTGTAGTGATAATCAAGGTGGGCCATTTCCAGCAGTTAACAGGAACGTCTGAGGAACAGTGAGGGGTGGGGGGTGGGGAAATCATAGAATCATAGAATATCAGGGTTGGAAGGGACCCCAGAAGGTCATCTAGTCCAACCCCCTGCTCGAAGCAGGACCAATTCCCAGTTAAATCATCCCAGCCAGGGCTTTGTCAAGCCTGACCTTAAAAACCTCTAAGGAAGGAGAGTCTACCACCTCCCTAGGTAACGCATTCCAGTGTTTCACCACCCTCTTAGTGAAAAAGTTTTTCCTAATATCCAATCTAAACCTCCCCCACTGCAACTTGAGACCATTACTCCTCATTCTGTAATCTGCTACCATTGAGAACAGTCTAGAGCCATCCTCTTTGGAACCCCCTTTCAGGTAGTTGAAAGCAGCTATCAAATCCCCCCTCATTCTTCTCTTCTGCAGGCTAAACAATCCCAGCTCCCTCAGCCTCTCCTCATAAGTCATGTGTTCTAGACCCCTAATCATTTTTGTTGCCCTTCGCTGGACTCTCTCCAATTTATCCACATCCTTCTTGTAGTGTTGGGCCCAAAACTGGACACAGTACTCCAGATGAGGCCTCACCAATGTCGAATAGAGGGGAACGATCACGTCCCTCGATCTGCTCGCTATGCCCCTACTTATACATCCCAAAATGCCATTGGCCTTCTTGGCAACAAGGGCACACTGCTGACTCATATCCAGCTTCTCGTCCACTGTCACCCCTAGGTCCTTTTCCGCAGAACTGCTGCCTAGCCATTCGGTCCCTAGTCTGTAGCGGTGCATGGGATTCTTCCGTCCTAAGTGCAGGACTCTGCACTTATCCTTATTGAACCTCATCAGATTTCTTTTGGCCCAATCCTCCAATTTGTCTAGGTCCTTCTGTATCCTATCCCTCCCCTCCAGCGTATCTACCACTCCTCCCAGTTTAGTATCAACATGGGGAAATAGTTTTACTTTGTGTAATGACCCATCCACTCTCAGTCTCTATTCAAGCCTAAGTTAATTGTATCCAGTTTGCAAATTAATTCCAATTCAGTAGTCTCTCGTTGGAGTCTGTTTTTGAAGTCTTTTTGTTGTAATATTGCGACCTTTAGGTCTGTAATCAAGTGACCAGAGAGATTGAAGTTTTCTCCAACTGGTTTATGAATGTTATAATTCTTGACATCTGATTTATGTCCATTTATTCTTTTACATAGAGACTGTCCAGTTTGACCAATGTACATGGCAGAGGGGCATTGCTGGCACATGATGGCATATATCACATTGGTAGATGCGCAGGTGAACAAGCCTCTGATAGTGTGGCTGATGTGATTAGGCCCTATGATGGTGTCCCCTGAATAGATATGTGGACACAGTTGGCAACGGGCTTTGTTGCAAGGATAGGTTCCTGGGTTAGTGGTTCTGTTGTGTGGGGTGTGGTTGCTGGTGAGTATTTGCTTCAGGCTGGGGGGCTGTCTGTAGGCAAGGACTGGCCTGTCTCCCAAGATTTGTGAGAGTGATGGGTCGTCCTTCAGGATAGGTTGTAGATCCTTGATGATGCGTTGGAGAGGTTTTAGTTGGGGGCTGAAGGTGATGGCTAGTGGTGTTCTGTTATTTTCTTTGTTGGGCCTGTCCTGTAGTAGGCGACTTCTGGGTACTCTTCTGGCTCTGTCAATTTGTTTCTTCACTACAGCAGGTGGGTATTGTAGTTGTAAGAATGCTTGATAGAGATCTTGTAGGTGTTTGTCTCTGTCTGAGGGGTTGGAGCAAATGCAGTTGTATCGTAGACCTTGGCTGTAGACAATGGATTGTATGGTGTGGTCTGGGTGAAAGCTGGAGACATGTAGGTAGGTAGCGTGTAGCTGGAGACATGTAGGTAGCAGTCAGTAGAAAGCAGACTTTGACTCTCTCAGGGAACTGATGGGCAGGATCCCTTGGGAGAATAACATGAGGGGGAAAGGAGTCCAGGAGGACTGGCTGTATTTTAAAGAATCCTCATTGAGGTTACAGGGACAAACCATCCCGATGTGTAGAAAGAATAGTAAATATGGCAGGCGACCAGCTTGGCTTAGCAGTGAAATCCTTGCTGATCTTAAAGACCAAAAAGAAGCTTACAAGAAGTGGAAGATTGGACAAATGACCAGGGAAGAATATAAAAATATTGCTCAGGCATGCAGGAGTGAAATCAGGAAGGCCAAATCACACCTGGAGTTGCAGCTAGCAAGAGATGTTAAGAGTAACAAGAAGGGTTTCTTCAGGTATGTTAGCAACAAGAAGAAAGTCAAGGAGAGTGTGGGCCCCTTTCTGAATGAGGGAGGCAACCTAGTGACAGAGGATGTGGAAAAAGCTAATGTACTCAATGCTTTTTTTGCCTCTGTCTTCACAAACAAGGTCAGCTCCCAGACTACTGCACTGGGCAGCACAGCATGGGGAGGAAATGACCAGCCCTCTGTGGAGAAAGAAGTGGTTCGAGACTATTTAGAAAAGCTGGACGAGCACAAGTCCATGGGGCCAGATGCGTTGCATCAGAGAGTGCTAAAGGAGTTGACGGATGTGATTGCAGAGCCATTGGCCATTATCTTTGAAAACTCATGGCGATCGGGGGAAGTCTCGGATGGATGGAAAAAGGCTAATGTAGTGCCCATCTTTAAAAAAGGAAAGAAGGAGGCTCCTGGTAACTACAGGCCAGTCAGCCTCACCTCAGTCCCTGGAAAAATCATGGAGCAGGTCCTCAAGGAATCAATTCTGAAGCACTTAGAGGAGAGGAAAGGGATCAGGAACAGTCAGCATGGATTCACCAATGGCAAGTCATGCCTGACTAATCTAATTGCCTTCTATGACGAGATAACTGGCTCTGTGGATGAAGGGAAAGCAGTGGACGTATTGTTCCTTGACTTTAGCAAAGCTTTTGACACGGTCTCCCACAGTATTCTTGCCAGCAAGTTAAAGAAGTATGGGCTGGATGAATGGACTATAAGGTGGATAGAAAGCTGGCTAGATTGTTGGGCTCAACAGGTAGTGATCAATGGCTCCATATCTAGTTGGCAGCCGGTATCAAGCGGAGTGCCCCAAGGGTCGGTCCTGGGGCCGGTTTTGTTCAATATCTTTATTAATGATCTGAAGGATGGTGTGGATTGCACCCTCAGCAAGTTTGCGGATGACACTAAACTGGGAGGAGTGGTAGATACGCTGGAGGGTAGGGATAGGATACAGAGGGACCTAGACAAATTGGAGGATTGGGCCAAAAGAAATCTGATGAGGTTCAACAAGGACAAGTGCAGAGTCCTGCATTTAGGAAAGAAGAATCCCATGCACCGCTACAGACTAGGGACCGAGTGGTTCTGCAGCAGTTCTGCGGAAAAGGACCTAGGAGTTACAATGGACGAGAAGCTGGATATGAGTCAGCAGTGTGCCCTTGTTGCCAAGAAGGCCAATGGCATTTTGGGATGTATAAGTAGGGGCATTGCCAGCAGATCAAGGGAAGTGATCATTCCCCTCTATTTGACATTGGTGAGGCCTCATCTGCAGTACTGTGTCCAGTTTTGGGCCCCACACTACAAGAAGGATGTGGATAAATTGGAAAATGTCCAGCGAAGGGCAAGAAAAATGATTAGGGGACTGGAACACATGACTTATGAGGAGAGGCTGAGGGAACTGGGATTGTTTAGTCTACGGAAGAGAAGAATGAGGGGGGATTTGATAGCTGCTTTCAACTACCTGAAAGGGGGTTCCAAAGAGGATGGCTCTAGACTGTTCTCAGTAGTAGCAGATTACAGAACGAGGAGTAATGGTCTCAAGTTGCAGTGGGGGAGGTTTAGGTTGGATATTAGGAAAAGGTTTTTCACTAGGAGTGTGGTGAAATACGGGAATGCGTTACCTAGGGAGGTGGTGGCATCTCCTTCCTTAGAAGTTTTTAAGGTCAGGCTTGACAAAGCCCTGGCTGGGATGATTTAGCTGGGGATTGGTCCTGCTTTGAGCAGGGGGTTGGACTAGATGACCTCCTGAGGTCCCTTCCAACCCTGATATTCTATGATTCTATAGAAAGCAGGCACTCCCCCGAGTGATCAACATTCACTTTCTTTCTCGAATGATCAACATTGAGTCTCTTTCTTGAATGATCAACTCTTCTTTGGGGAAAAATAATAATGGCAAAATCCCAGATGTTTTTAGATATTTAAAAATTCCTCCCGGATAGTGATTTAAGAACCAAAAAGCTGGACATGTCTGGGAAAATACGGACGTATGGTAACCCTAAGTTACCAGGCTGGAGCGCCCCAGCTCCTCTTGCCTTTCCCCAGCACTACTCTACCTCAGGTACCCTTCTCTCCCAGGCAGCCAGGTCCTTCTTTCTCCAGCGCTAGAGAGAAACTGACTCAGCTCCTGGCTCACAGCCCTTTTATAGGGCCAGCTGTGGCCTGATTGGGGCGTGGCCCCATCTGCAGCTGCTTCCCCAATCACCCTAACCTTTCACAGGAGCGGGGTAACTGCCCCGCTACACTGCCCATGGTCAGTCACAGGGGTAGATTCATAGACACTCATGTGGCATGTATTGACATGGTGCAGATGCCAGGGTGTTCCAGAGATTGGGACTTTACCTTCATGGACAAGTTGGGACTTTATTCCCACTGAATGATATTGTTATAAATTGTGTCACTGTCCCCACTGTTATTCTAGTGACCCTGCTAACCCTGGCGCCATGGTTAATGAAACCATGCCTTGATTTCCGAGGACCTGACAAAAGAAGGTTCAGTGACCCATTCAGTAGCTATAGGATTGTGGTGGAATGTGCATTTGGCAGGTTGAAATCCTGTTGGCGCTGTCTTCAAAACTGTTAGGATACCAGTGTCATCAATGCTGTCTGCATTATGTTTGTGAGGAAAAGGGAGAACCTTTTTGCCAGGAGTGGACACAGGACCCTTCTGGATATCTGAACTGGTACACACAGCCAGACAGTGCACCTCTCATGACTGGTGCAGGATCCAGACACACAGTGGAAATCAGGGATGCTTTTTGCACCCACATAATGGGTTTGCATGGTTCCATGCATGAAGGGGAATGAAGTGGTATTTGGGGTTCTTCTGTGCATGTGTGTGGCCCAAGTCATGGAAAGATTTTTTATTGTGTATCATGAGTTCTGTAAACAATTTAGTCCAATGTATGGAAATGTCTTATGAATTTTATGAATACTGGCCATGTGTGATGTTATTGACACAAACTGGGACTGTATAGATCATTGGTGCAACCAAGGTCCTGTAGTGGCACCAAATCTTGTATAAAGGGGGTCAGATAAGGTGTCTAAGACAAGGTTATGGTTTGCTGGTTATAATTATGCTATCTGGGTGCATGTATCATCTTTGTATTTAAATTTATAAGTATTGGCTCTGTACTGTCTGTATTTCAAATTTGTGCTATGCTTCTGGGTGACACCCCAGACAATTTGGTGTCAGCACTGCCTAGCCTGCTTGTTGGCCCATGAAGGACCATCTGCAACTGACCCATTGAAAGAAGGCAGATACACCTTGTGACTCAGCAAGGTATGAAGGGACGTGCCTATGGACAGAACTCTAAGGTTTTTTCTTGCCCTGTGCCCAAATGATTGGAACAAAGAAAGAAAGGCCATATGACAAGAGACTATAAAAGACTGCTGCAGCTCTCCATCTTGTCTTCAATCCTGCTTCTTACTTCTGGAGGAACCTTGCTGCAAACTGAAGCTCTGAACAAAGGACTGAATGACCCATCCCAGCTGTGGATGTACTCCAGAGACTTGATTTGAACCTGCAGTTTATTCTACCACTGCTACAAGCCTGAACTTTGCCATTACTGTATGTAATTGATTCCATTTAACCAATTCTTGCTCTCATCTATATCTTTTTCCATTTATGAATAAACCTTTAGATTTTAGATTCTAAATGATTGTGATTTGTCAGTAAGATCTGACGTGTATATTGACCTGGGTCTGGGGCTTGGTCCTTTGGGATCGAGAAAACCTTTTTTCTTTTACGGGGGCATTGGTTTTCATAACCATTCATCCCCATAACAAGTGGCACTGGTGGTGATACTGGGAAACTGGAGCATCTAAGGTAATTGCTTGTGTGACTTGTGGTTAGCCAATGGGGTAAAACCAAAGTCTTCCCTGTTTGGCTGGTTTGGTGTGCAAAGGAACCCCAGCCTTGGGCTGTAACTGCCCTGCTTTAAGCAATTTGTCCTGAATTGGCATTCTCAGTTAGGTCCCACCAGGACCAGCATCGTTACACCATGTATTGCAACTTTCAGTTTATGGATTACTGTGTAATTGTTTATTATGAAAATTAGAGATCGGGCATGTGATGACATTCAGTAATCTTTGCACCACTTTTACGATCATATGCAATAAAACTTATTGTTGTCTTGTGTGAAAATTCAAGATTTTATTTTACATAGGTATTTACATGTCACTGTAAGAACCAAAAGGCAGACCAGCTGTCATCATAGTGTGCAATGCAATAAATAAACTCTGTGCCAAAAACCAGTCAAAGATCCATGTGCCCAAATGAGATATCCAAGTGCTCCTGCATGTTCCCTGTCTCTCTGTTCTCCTTGGCCTATTTGGCATGTTTTGTACATGTGGACCATGCCTGGACAGGAGTGGATGAGTGCACAGGGTACATTGTCTTTTGCATGTGCTCATGTGTGCCTGTGCCTTGATCCAGCCACCCCCTGAATTGTCCAAAGGATTTGCCTGTGGAACAGGAGCTAATGGTGGCGCTGGAGCATGCAGTCTGTTAGCCATGAGCTCAAGTAATTGCTCGAACAGCTCCTTCTTCTGCTCTGTGGCAGAGAGATTCGTGGAATATGACTGCTGGTTGAAGGAGAAAGACAATCTCACCCCACACTGTGCACCTCTGTCTCTCTTTCCACTCTGCAAGCATCCTTAGCCTTTTGGTACTCCAGCTGGTCCTTCTGGACTTGGAGCTGCTGACTAAATTTATCTAGAAGTTCTCCTACCAGCTCAATCTCAGACTCTCTTTCTCTTCCCCCCCAGTAGATTGGTCCTCCACCTCCAGGCTCCTCTTGTCATGTTTTTAACCCTGTGGAGGTGAAAGGGCCTTGAAAGGAGAAAGACAGAACACTATTGAATGAGCATCCTAAAAAACTACATTTCACACTTTATGAAAGGGACTGTTTGTATTCAACATCAAAATATTATACTTTTATCAATGGGCTGAAATCTATTCTATTCACACAAAAACATTGTCCACTTCTGATGTCTTTTGGAGCTGCAGTGAAAACCAGCAGACATCATGGTAAGACACTCACACAAAATTCAGTTGGAATTATTTATGTACCCCGTCTCCTTTTTCTGAGAAAAAAAAAGGGGGGATAGAGAATAAGACGGAGAATATCTTATTGCCCTTATATAAATCCATGGTACGCCCACATCTTGAATACTGCATACAGATGTGGTCCCCTCATCTCAAAAAAGATATACTGGCATTAGAAAAGGTTCAGAAAAGGGCAACTAAAATTATTAGGGGTTTGGAACGGGTCCCATATGAGGAGAGATTAAAGAGGCTAGGACTTTTCAGCTTGGAAAAGAGGAGACTACAGGGGGATATGATAGAGGTATATAAAATCATGAGTGGTGTGGAGAAAGTGAATAAGGAAAAGTTATTTACTTGTTCCCATAATATAAAAACTAGGGGCCACCAAGTGAAATTAATGGGTGGCAGGTTTAAAACAATAAAAGGAAGTTCTTCTTCACTCAGCTCACAGTCAACCTGTGGAACTCCTTGCCTGAGGAGGTTGTGAAGGCTTGGACTATAACAGGGTTTAAAAGAGAACTGGATAAATTCATGGAGATTAAGTCCATTAATGGCTATTAGCCAGGATGGATAAGGAATGGTGTCCCTAGCCTCTGTTTGTCAGAGGGTGGAGATGGATGGTAGGAGAGAGATCACTTGATCATTACCTGTTAGGTTCACTCCCTCTGGGGCACCTGGCATTGGCCACTGTCGGTAGACAGGATACTGAGCTGGATGGACCTTTGGTCTGACCCAGTATGGCCATTCTTATGTTCTTGTGGGGGGGGGGGGGGGGGGAGTATGAGGGGTACTTATGAGTGGTCTAGTTACAAGGTAAGGTTGTTCAATCACGTTAGGCAGGACAACCTCTGGAGTGAAAGCTTGAGCTTCTGTTCCAGGCCAGTGGAGGACACCCATCTGTGTATGCTAAGGAGTTATTTAGGCGCCTTGTGACTGACTGGCATATTACAGAATGGAGGGGGCTCATGAGCTACATAGCTAGATGTAAGAATTGTGCTCTGTCCCAGAACATAACAGACCACCTGCAGTTCCTACTTTGTGAGAAGTTCACTTTCACCACCAGCTAGAAATGGGTGAAAATTCAACAAAGTCCTGAATTAACATGGAGACACAGTACAGCCTCCTTGTTGGCACCCTGTTTCCATGCAAATACCTGTCTCTGCCACCCATTGGAAGTCTGAACACAGACAGACTGACATCATCCACTGCAGTTTGGACTCATACATTAAAGCCAGCAAATACACACTGTGGTTTTGTTGGGCTCATAACAGCCAGATTTTTGGGGA
The DNA here is from genome assembly GCF_965140235.1 of Caretta caretta. NCBI lineage: Eukaryota > Metazoa > Chordata > Testudines > Cheloniidae > Caretta > Caretta caretta. The sequence goes on from NC_134206.1 coordinate 212,888,535, forward strand.
CTGCATTCAAAGTCAGTCCAGGACAGTATGGGCTTGGCCGATTTACAAGGTGCGCAGTATTAGATGGGAGGGGTACATGAAGCTATGAATTATGGAGCCCACACCATACTTATAATAGTCAGTGAGTAACTAGTAAAAATTCCATGATAACTGCTTGTTTAGCCATTTTCTTCTTTTCACAGTGTCCATTCTGAATCCCACATACCACCTGGAGCAAAGGGAGCAGGGCGCTAAGGAAATAGCATGGGTTTTACCCTGAATGGAAGCACAACAAATTCCAGACTTCTATAAATAACTTAAAAAGAAAAGGAGTTTTCTTTTTGCGGATACAGACTAACACAGCTGCTACTCTGAAACCTATAAATAACTTAGTAGGCCCATAAGCTGGAAATCTCTCCTATCCATATATTAATAACAACAAATATGGTGACAGAAACTTACCAGGCTTCGGCTCCAGCTCTTGTTCTGATGCTGGTTCTGCAGTGGGCTTCTCCCCAGGGGCACCCTGAGATGAAGTGGGACTGTTCTTAATGTTTCCTCTGAATAGTGTGGGGGTGCCTCAGTTTCCCCTATACAGTTCTTGAGTGTCTGGGTGGTGGGGTAAGGGTGCATGATCACTGCAGAGCCCTAGAGGGCAGGTGTGTGCAGGAGTCTGGACACAGAGAATGGCCGACACCCTGTTTCCTGGCAACTGATGGCCTGGGCCCTTCCCCCCTGCAAGGTGAGAGCTAAAGGGTTGGAGAACAAAGGAATCAGGTGACCTCTTGGCCCGGGAAAGGGACAAAGCCCAGAGGAGGTGGGGCTGGAGGGAGTTTTCAATTTGGGGCTGGCTGGGACATGGAGTGAAGTGCAGACATGGTTGTCTGGCTCACTGCCCCCCCCCCCAAAATGAACCCAGCTGCGGGGTCCTGTTCTCTGCACCTGCAAGCTCGGTGTTAGACCATGTTCCTGTCGTCTAATAAACCTTCTGTTTTACTGGCTGGCTGAGTCACATCTGACTGCGGGGTTGGGGTGCAGAACCCTCTGGCTTCCCCAGGAGCCCCGCCTGGGCGGACTCGCTGTGGGAAGCGCACGGAGGGGCAGAGGATGCTGAATGCTCCGAGGTCAGACCCAGGAAGGTGTAAGCTGTGTGTCCTGCAGACAGGCTGCTCACAAGAAGGCGACTGCCCCAGAGTCCTGAATTGCATCATGGGGAGCAGTTCCAGAGCATCTGTCAAGGTTCCTTCCCCACTCTGAACTCTAGGGTACAGATGTGGGGACCTGCATGAAAACCTCCTAAGCTTACTTTCACCAGCTAAGGTTAAAACTTCCCCAAGGTACAAATTAATTTTATCCTTTGACCCTGGATTTCCACTGCCACCACCAAACTTTAACTGGGTTTACTGGGAAACGTAGTTTGGACACGTCTTTCCCCCCAAAATCCTCCCAACCCTTGCACCCCACTTCCTGGGGAAGGTTTGGTAAAAATCCTCACCAATTTGCATAGGTGACCACAGACCCAAACCTTTGGATCTTAGAACAATGAAAAAGCATTCAGTTTTCTTACAAGAAGACTTTTAATAGAAGTAAAGGAATCACCTCTGTAAAATCAGGATGGTAGATACCTTACAGGGTAATTAGATTCAAAACATAGAGAATCCCTCTAGGCAAAACCTTAAGGTACAAAAAAGACACACAGACAGGAATAGTCATTCTATTCAGCACAGCTATTTTCTCAGCCATTTAAAGAAATCATAATCTAACACATACCTAGCTAGATTACTTACTAAAGTTCTAAGACTCCATTCCTGTTCTATCCCCGGCAAAAGCAGCATACAGACAGACACAGACCCTTTGTTTCTCTCCCTCCTCCCAGCTTTTGAAAGTATCTTGTCTCCTCATTGGTCATTTTGGTCAGGTGCCAGCGAGGTTACCTTTAGCTTCTTAACCCTTTACAGGTGAGAGGATTTTTCCTCTGGCCAGGAGGGATTTTAAAGGGGTTTACCCTTCCCTTTATATTTATGACAGCATCGCCCCGGGACTCCGTGACAATTCGTGTCAGAAGTGGGATGTACTGCACCCCATGGATGGCACTTCCTGCAGTAAGTGACTGGGGAGCAGTAAAACGAAGGGGGATTGACGGGGACCAGGCGTGCTGAAGATTCAGAGAGAGATGGTTTTAGGGGGCGGTTAACCCCTGGGAGTGTGACCAGCGAGAAGGACTGTGCACTAATGGGGTCCCCCTGGGGACTGCGGTGAGCAGTCTCAGGGATGGAGGAGCCTGCGGCTTGGCCCTGGGAGAGAGAAGGACTTTTGCAGTAACAGGGTCCCCCGGGGGATTGCAGCGAGCGGTCCCAGGGGTGGAGGAGTCTGCAGCTTGACCCTGGCAAAGAGGTGGTGACCTGGAGAAGGGCTGGCACACTAGGGGTTCTCCCTGGAAACCATGGGGAGCTGAGAGCACACAGGCCTGTGAGTCCACAACAACTTGGGAAGAGCGGAGTGATGGCCTGTCACCGTCTCCTTAAGAAGGACATTGTAACCCTGTGCAGAAAGGAAGGGTTGAGCCTTGGAAAGTTCACCAAAGCAGAGTTAATCGTGCAGCTGGAGGAGGATGACTGCTCTAAGGAACAGATTCCTGACCCAGATGGGGCTATAGCAGGATCTGGGAGCAGCTGGAGTGGTAGCCAGGCCTCCCTAAGACTCCTGTCCCTGACCAGACGAGGGTCTTCATGGTCGGGTTCCCCATCTGGGGATTGGAGATGGATGGGATTGGAGCTGAGTCTGAGAGAGCAAGAGGACTGTGAGAGACAGTGAGAGTCCAAGAAAGAGCTGCAGAAGCAGCAGCATCATGAACTGGTGGTGGTGGAGTGGAGAGGCATAGGGGACCTCCTCGGGGTGAGTGGAGATAGACCCTGGGGTGCTAGTTCTGCAGGGAACCTCGAGACTAAATTGTTGCCCCTGGTTAAGGGGGGGGGGAATGTGGATGCCCACCTCACTGCCTTTGAGCAGGCTGGCGATTTGAACCAAGGGGACCCTGCGGAAAAGCCCCGGTGTCTAGCTCCCTTGCTGGGTACCAAGGCCATAGACTCCATCAGCGAGATGGGTGGGGAGGTGGACAGGCTCCCACTGCTGGTCCCAACCTATATGTCTGTGTGGAGTTTCCTGGGGCCAGGCCCCTCGGGCCTCCAGTGGGAGTGGAAGGTGATGGTCAATGGGGAGACATTCCTGGAGTGGCGAGATCCTGGGACAGAGAGAACTGTTGTCAGGCCCTGGGTGGTGCAGCCTCAGATGCTGAGGGGCTGTGTGAGCTGGGTGAGGGTCCCAGGGACGAAGCCCCTCGCCCTGCCTATGGCCCAGATCCCTGTACAGACCCAGGAGGGGTGGGGCTGGCTGGTTATTGGGGACACCAGCTGCGAGACCCTGTTGTGGGGTGACTGTGCCTCTTTGGGACAGGATCCAGGCCCTGCTCCTGTAACTGCCAAGGGTTTGAATTTGAATCCAGGGAACCAACTGGTGGAGAGGGAAATGGTCAGTGAAAATGCAAATGACCTGGCTGGCAGGGGGGAGGAGCGGCTAGGGTTAGGCTACCTGCCTGCCTATAACCAGACCCCTGGGGCTGGGTGGGACAGAGAGATGCTCCCCGCCCCCCTTGCACACCGGAGCGGGGCGGCTCAGGCTGGCTCTGATGCAGTGAGGAAAGCAGCGAGCTCGCGGCCTACCCCCATTGGGACAGCAAGGGCAGCGCTGAGCACAGTGGGAGCTGAGACCCAGTCTGAGTGGGGGGAGACACAGGCAGGGCAGGGTATCTGTTGGGAGTGGCAAGGTGCTCGGTAAGGAAAGTCTGGATGAGCCTAGGCAGCCTTGTGAGCTGATGGCTTTGTCTAGTCAGCAGTGTGGGAAGGCGAGGAGAGTGGAGGATGAGTGTCCCTGGACCTTACCTGTTACCTGGGTGGAGAACTGTGACAGTGAAGGAAACGTGCCTGTGTCTGTCAGGGGTATTGACTTGCCTATGGAGGGAGCTACCCTGATCTCCAAGCAGTTGTCTGTGACCAGCCTTGTGGGCTGGGACAAGGGGAAAGAGATCCCAAGCGGTGTGTCTGGGAAAGGAGAAAGTGTGTCCGGCTCTTCTTTGTCTCTGGAGCAGACAGAAGGGGCCTTTCAGCCTGTGATGGTTGAGGGTAGTGCAGTTGTCTCAGAGCTGGTTCTGGATTCAGCTAAAGCCCAGGAAGGGAAGGGTCCTAAGTTTGTGTCTGCTCGGGAGACTGGCACTGTAACTAGGTCGCATCCAGTTAGTGTCTATGTAAAATCCCAGAGCCCAGACAATTCTGGTGCTTGTATTTTGCCTGTTGCTAGTGTATTGTTGGGAAAGGGTGTAGCAACTCTGTCTAATCAGGGTGAGATCCTAGCCAGGGTACAAGGAGAGCATGAAGGTGATGTGATTGTGTTACCTACTGAGGGTGTGGAAACCTGTAGCAAGAAGGAAAAGATTCCTGAACTTGTGTGTGGCAAAGGGAAGGAGAATGCTTCTGACCTTTTATCTAGGAAGTCTGTAAGTTTGCCTGAAAGGGGATTGTGTAGGAATCCACCGGATGGGCTAGAGGTAATTCTGGATGTAAGGGAGACCCAGAAAGAGTCTGTTGTTGCTCAGGAAAGTGTTCCTCTAAAGCAAGCCCTAGGTAAAGAGGGTAAGAGCAGAATTTCTGTGAGGGGTGAATTGTTGCATAGAAAAGCCCTTGGGAAAGGAATCTTCATGGAGTCTTTGCAAGCAGTTTACTGCAACTGAAGGGTGAGAAACTGATTTAATCAAGAAAGTTTCCGTTCCTAACAGCCAGAAATTTTCTGTTGTGAATGGATCCACTGACTGTCCTGTTGAAAGATCCAGTGTGGATAGTTTTGAGAAGGTCTCAGATGAAGTAAAAGCTGTTAAGAAAGTTAAACAGGCCTATAACCAAGTGGCAGTGTTTGGCCAGCTTGTTAGGGAGAAGACCCAATCCCAGTTTGACCCCCTGGGGTTTTGGGGTGGCCAAAGGGCACGGGCCACATAAACCTTCCCACATGCAGCCTGAGAGTGCTATTGACCCCCCCCCCCCCCGACCTAAGGGAGGGCGTGAAACTGGAAGGGCCTGGTGTAACTCCTACCAAGGAATGGGAGAGATGTTGGAGCATCCATGGGAACGTTGGTGGCTTCGAACTTCCCCAGGTCACCGGCTAAAGTGACCCCGCTCAGTTCGAACTCAAAGGGGGGGAGAGATGTGATGAAGTGGGACTGTTCTTAATGTTTCCTCTGAATAGTGTGGGGGTGCCTCAGTTTCCCCTATACAGTTCTTGAGTGTCTGGGTGGTGGGGTAAGGGTGCATGATCACTGCAGAGCCCTAGAGGGCAGGTGTGTGCAGGAGTCTGGACACAGAGAATGGCCGACACCCTGTTTCCTGGCAACTGATGGCCTGGGCCCTTCCCCCCTGCAAGGTGAGAGCTAAAGGGTTGGAGAACAAAGGAATCAGGTGACCTCCTGGCCCGGGAAAGGGACAAAGCCCAGAGGAGGTGGGGCTGGAGGGAGTTTTCAGTTTGGGGCTGGCTGGGACATGGAGTGAAGTGCAGACATGGTTGTCTGGCTCACTGCCCCCCCCCAAAATGAACCCAGCTGAGAGGTCCTGTTCTCTGCACCTGCAAGCTCGGTGTTAGACCATATTCCTGTCATCTAATACTGGCTGGCTGAGAGTCATGTCTGACTGCGGGGTTGGGGTGCAGGACCCTCTGGCTTCCCCAGGAGCCCCGCCTGGGCGGACTCGCTGTGGGAAGCGCACAGAGGGGCAGAGGATGCTGAATGCTCCGAGGTCAGACCCAGGAAGGTGTAAGCTGTGTGTCCGGCAGACAGGCTGCTCACAAGAAGGCGACTGCCCCAGAGTCCTGAATTGCTTCATGGGGAGCAGTCCGAGAGCATCGCCCCGGGGCTCCGTGACACACCCCCAAACAGTTTCTCTGAGTACAGACCCAGGATGTGCTGTAGCTTCTCTGGCAGCACAACCTTTTTAGTTGCTGGCCTCTGCACTACGGTGATTTCATTTGGCAACTAGCTGTCCTCTGGTGGTGCCTGTGAGTGGGAGGTTATAAGGGCACCATTCTTGCTCAGCAGACTGTCCTGCACCTCTGTGGGCTCAGTGCCTGATATGGTTGAATTCCTCGTAAAAGAGGCAGGAAGATGGGGAGTTTCCAGAGGTGCCGTTAGCAGCCTTGACTTTGAAGTACTCTGTCTTTAGATGCTTGATTCGCCCCCTGCATTGTTTTGCTGTCTGGTCGATCCTCTACCCTGTCAGCTGCTTGGACACAGTTTTGTTGACAGGATCATTTGTTGTGCTCTTGCTGCAGTCGAATGTCTTGCTCACTTGTATGTGCATTCCTCTGTCCACCAAGCAGACTTCATTTTACTGCTGGCCATTGCTAACACACCTCAGCGTTGATTGTGTTTCCAGTTGAGCAGTCTTTGTGAAATGAAGGGTTAAATACCAAGCAGCTGCATTTGAACCAGGAGTTTCCTTCCAGTTCCTGGGAAGCAAGTGCGAAGTTTTGGGATGGAAGGGCTAAGAAGCACAGCCCCAGGGCATTGTGGGATAGCATTGGCAGACTCTTCACACCAGAGACTGATGACCAAACAGAACCAGAACCAAGGTAACTGAAGCCCTTGTTGAATAGGTCAGTATTGTCTGTGGAGAAGAGGTGTTTGTGTTTGCCACACTGTACACCATCACAATACAGGCAGTAACCTATATGGAATCTGTCTGGCTGAAACTGCCTGATCGTCCATTCTGTTGGTATATGAAACAAAGCGACAAGGAGAGAGCCTGAAAGGCTTGGTCCTGTCCAGACAAAGGCCAGTGCTCACTCTTTTGTTCAAAGTATGCAGCTGCTCTTTGTCCCCATTTGAGTCCAGCTTTGGGGCATAAAAAGGTAGGTATGTTATCTGGTTCAAATGAAAAGCCAGTGTTAGAGGGTTTTCCCTTCACCCTCTCCCCTGATTCTTGTCACACAAACAGAAAGCAGAAGACCAGAAGTCCAAAGTGCAGGCAATGCAATGTTTATTGGGGTTAGTTTCCAGCAGGCATATGTATACCATAACTCTGATGCTACAGAGCCCAGTTTCTCAGTGTTCCCACTCTCTCCTCCTCAGCAGGCATAATTATACCTGAAATGCACACCCGCAGCCCTATCTCTTACAATTTATGGTCATGTTCCATTTTGGGGGGGGGTCCCCGGGCTGAGGTCTTCATTCCCACCCCTTTTGTACTCCATGGGAGGGGTAAGGAGTGAGGTTGTACTCCGGTCAGGGGCAGGCATTTCTCTGGTCTTTCAGTGTTTTACCTCCCCCGCACAATTCCCCCTTGCCCCTCCCAACTGGTTGCTTGACCTTGCCTTGAGATAGGAGTTGAGGCAGTCTTCAAGTATGTGCTCACATATTACATTCCCACCATGCCCAGTAACACTTTAACTACTTTTATCTATTCCTATTATACTAACAAACCCATCTGGTTTAGGCAAAAGCAACATTTACAGTGTCTGTCTTTGTTTTTAGTAAGAATCCCTTTGTTCACACATATTAGTAAAAATGTACATACTTCCAAAACCGAACAGGCAAGCAGAACTCAAAGTACTATCTCAGGCAAAACTACAGGCCTGGATCCTACATTGACACTAATACTCCTAACAGCCAGCACTACTTTAGTTAAGAATTTTGGAAGCAACCTCAAGGCTACTTCATCTCTGAAAAATAGCACAGACAGCGGTCCTGCCATCAGAGCCTGAATCTCCTCCGCTCTTCTGGCCGATGTCATGGCAATGAGAAAGGATGTCTTTTGATAGGTGAGGCCAAGGGCAGGTTGCCAAAGACTCAAATGGAGGATACATCAGAGCTGCTAATACAGTGTTGCTTCAAATTGGTACCGTATCTTTAACAGGAGGAAAAAGCTGAAAAATCCCTTTTAAAAGTCAAGGAACCTTGCAGTTGGAAAAAAATTATCTCCCTTGCACGGGAAGGATAGCTGAAATGGCTGCTAAGTGGAGTCTCAGGCAATTTAGAGAAAGGCCTGAGGATTTAAGATGTAAGAAGTACTTTAAAATTCCTGACTAGTGGATCAGATCAAAAAATGCTTCCACTTAGCTAAATAAGTGGAGCTAGTGGACTGCATCCTACTACCTGTATTAAGTAGTATCTCTTGAACTGCCACTGAGCAGCCCTTCTTCGAATGATCTAACTACCCAGCAGCCATGTTCGGATCTGGGTGCCACATTTGTCCATGCTGTTCGGACAGCACATCTGGAAGAGCAAGCAGAGGCCGCAGGGATTGAATCAAAAGATTGTGAAGATCTGTAACGATGCTGCCTCTGGCAGGACACAACTGAGAGTGTCAATTCAGGACAAATTGCTTAGACCAGGACAGTTACAGCCCAAGGATGGGTTTCCTTTACTATTAAGGCACACCAAACCAGCCAAACAGAGAGAACTTCGGTCTCACCCCACTGGCTAACCATAAGTCATAAAAGTAATTCCCTTAGACACTCCAGTTTCCCAGTATCACCCCCAGCACCGCTCCGTATGCGGATGAATGGTTATGAAAACCAATCCCCCTGTAAAAGAAAAAAAGTTCTCCCGATCCCAAAGGACCAAGCCCCAGACCCAGGTCAATATATGTCAGACCTTACCCACAAATCATGCTGTTGCCAATCCTTTAGAATCTAAAATCTAAAGGTTTATCCATAACAGAAAGAAATACAGATGAGAGTTAAAATTTGTTAAAGAAATCAATTACATACAGTAATGGCAAAGTTCTTGGCTCAGGCTTGTAGCAGAGATGGAATAAACTGCAGGCTCAAATCAAGTCTCTGGAGTACATCCACAGCTGGGATGGGTCATTCAGTCCTTTGTTCAGAGCTTCAGTTTGCAGCAAAAAGAAAAGGAGTACTTGTGGCACCCTAGAGACTAACCAATTTAATTTTCCACTCCATACGGCTAAATGCAGTGCCTTGCATAATGACAGGTTTCAGAGGAACAGCCGTGTTAGTCTGTATTCGCAAAAAGAAAAGGAGTACTTGTGGCACGGCTGTTCCTCTGAAACCTGTCAGTTTGCAGCAAGGTTCCTCCAGAAGTAAGAAGCAGGACTGAAGGCAAAATGGAGATGATGATGCTGCCTTTTATAGTCCTTTTGCCATGTGACTTGTGCTTTCTTTGTTCCAACCACAAGCTACCCAGCACATGGCACGGAAAAATCTTACAGGTCTGTCCATAGGCATGTTCCTGCATGCCTTGCTGAGTCACAAGGTGTATCTGCCTTCTCTCAATGGGTCAGTTGTATAGCTGATGGTCCTTAATGGTTCATCAAGCAGGTTAGGCAGTGCTGATGCCAAATTGTCTGGGGTGTCACCCAGAAGCATAGCACAAGTTTGAAATACAGACAGTATAGAGCCAATACATATAACTTTAAATACAAAAATGATACATGCATTCAGATAGCACAATCATAACCAGCAGATCGTAACTTTCACATAGACACCTTACTTAATCTCTTTTGTACAAGATTTGGTGCCACTATATGATCTTGGTTGCAACAATGATCTATATGGTCACAGTTCATATTAATAATGTCACAAGATCAAAGAACCAACACCATCTCAACCACATTGGCACATTGAGAATTATCTTGGCACTATCTTAGTATGACCTGAGGGATGAGCAAAATGGGGGGAATGAATCCATGAGCTCCAGTCTCCATCTCAGGAGAAAGGCATTGATCAGTGAGCCTGGACTGTGACCATTCAAGGGGAGAACTGATGGCATTTCTTGTTGTCTTTTGTTGTGAATAGGTTGAGTTCAGGAATATTCTAGTCTTGTAAGATGTCCTCAGCACACCATTGTTGAGGGACCCCTTGTGACTCTGGGAGAATATCCTGCTGACATGGTTGGCCAGCTGGTTCTGGGAGTAAGTGAGTGGCAATGGGAGTAATGTAATGATGCAAAAGCCCCAGAGATTCATCACTTCCTGGCAAAGCGGATCAGATCATGCCTCTCCTTGTCTATTTACACTGCGGTCTCTCCTTGTTGTTATTACTGAAGCCATCATCCTAGAGGCCTCTGCGTCAAGTGCAGGCTGTAGCTAGTCTTGGCCACCAAGTGACTTTCTGCTAGAAAAGTCCTAAATTCCTCCCTTGCATCTTCAGGGAGTTTATCAGTCAATTTGGACATTGCATCCCAGTTTCTGAAGTCATATTTAGCTAAACAGCACCTGGGACTTGTTTGCTATGCACTTCTGGGGAGAGGAAGTAGAATAATTTTTTCTCCCCAACAAATTAAATCTCTTGGGCTCCTTTTTGGGGAGTTGATTTAATGCTCCCCTGACATGATCGTTTGTTAGCAGCAGTAAACATCAGGGAGTTTGGGGCAGGGTGGGAATAAAAACTTTCAAAGCCTTTTATTGGAATGTGATATTGTTTCTCCATGCACTTAGATGTAGCAGCTAAGGAAGCCAGTGCATGCCATAATGTCTTTGCTGACTCCAGAAGAGTTTCATTAATAGGGGGTGGCTACCCTCCAAAGGGCTACTGCCTGGAAAATGTCCAAAAGTGGTCTTTTGCACCAGATCAGCTTGTATGCCCAAAGCCACAGCCATTTTCCTCAGCAGGTTTTGCTAGGATTTAAAATCCTCTGGAAAGAGATCAGGAGTCTGGATTACTGAGTTGTCAGGCAAGGAGGCAACAGGTTTGCAGGAGAGAATGAATCCTCCTTTGATACAACCAGCTCCTCTGAAAATGGTTCATCTTGCAGGACTGATTGCTCAGGGGGATCAATGTTTGCATGTGCCCCCAGCCTAGGTAGCTCTGGAAATGACTTTGTGGACCAGTCTGGCAACTTTCACCTTGAATGGGCCAGAGATCAAGACCCAGGGGTTTGTGAATCACTCCAGGGTTATAAATAGGCCATTAATGAGGGAAATTTTAAGGCAATAGGCACCAGGCCATGATGATCTGTCTTTGCTGTATGAACAATCCCAGTCCCAGTGCTCTCCTAGAAGACTGACTCAACTGGTTGCACCCAGCAGAGGATGGCAAAGTACTGGAGGACTCTGAACCAGACTGCAAAGAGCCATCTGAATAATCAGTGGGCCCACTAAGCAACCTAACTTACCCGTAGTCCATTGTGAAGAGGCCAGTATTGGTACTGATGTGGGCATGATAGTACCACAAATGTGTTCCAAGTTGTAAAGATTATCATGTCAAGACTCAGTACCAAGAAGGATTTTGCAGTGCAAGCCATGGTCAGTGCCCACTCTGAGAATTGGCCTGCTACTAAGACTGTAGGTGCCAAGACAGGGCATGGAACTGATGTCAAGGCTGAAGATTGCACCAGTCCCCAACATAGTGCGCACTGATACTGAAGACGGTGCCAGGGTTGTCAGGAATCAGAGCCTGCAGCAGAGCCAGTCTCCAGGCAACCTAGTGAACACAGCTGGCTTGTAATAGGCTGCCTGATTGGCTACACCACCAGATTGGTGGGAAGAGTGAGCAGACCAGCTTTTAAGCCCGACAGCAGCAGCAGTTTGGCAATTGTTCAAAGTATTTGCCCACTGCTGTGATAGCTCCTGTGGGGGAGGGGTCTTTATGTGGAATAGGCACCCCACATGATGGACAGCACTTAGAGTTCAGTGCCTGAGCGCTGCATGCCACCAGTGCCCAGCACCTAAAACTATTAAATAATAAAAACAAAATAAAACAATAAAGGAAGCCTAACTACTGGTACTCACTGCTAACTATTTACATACTCTTCAGCATCCGATGAAGTGAGCTGTAGCTCACGAAAGGTTATGCTCAAATAAATTGGTTAGTCACTAAGGTGTCACAAGTACTCCTTTTCTTTTTGCGAATACAGACTAACACGGCTGCTACTCCGAAACCTATTTACATAAAAAGTAAAGCGATAAAGTCACTGACAACGTAGAGACAAAATGGTGAGGTAAGTCACATGGGGAGATCCAGCTCAGACCATGGGTGATGAGAAGGAACTGAAGGGGATTGGGGAGGTACTGCCCTTATATAGCCTCTCCAGGGGCCATAAGGATGCACAGGGTACATGTGCCGCCCTGACGGCTACTGTGGCAGAAAACTCACCAGCTCCAGCACACTGGGCGTGCACATGGCTGAGTGGCATGCACGTGTGCAACCAGGCCAAGAAGAACACTTTTATCTTGCAAAGGCTACACCTCAGTCAACTAAAATCAAGCTACAGGTGTTACCCTGCATCCACCCTAGAAAAAAGGTGGAGTTTATGTGGGGTTTAGCTAGCACACTAGCCATGTCCAACTGAAACTCACTCACTTGGAGTGAAGCCCTCAGATGCATAACTTCACTGCTAAGAGTAGGAATGGGAGTTGGAACCTGTAAGGTCATCCTTTCCAATCCAGCACCAGGATGGGAGGTTTGGCTGGCTCGGAGATGAGAGGTTGAGGAAGGAGATAAGCGTCCTGTCAACCCTAGGCCACAGTCTCCAATCAGGTCTCAATCTGGCTGGTTTAGAGGGAATGTCTGGGAATAAGATATGAAACTTCTCTAGGGCTCCAGTTCTAACATAGCCCAGGTTGACTGTGATGATGGCCCCACATTGAATCTCATGGTCAATTGGTGGGTCGTTGTATGTGAAACAAGTTTGTGGGCTCTCAGTCTAGTTCCTAACATGGCAAGGGATCACACTGCAAAAACCAGTGGATCAACTGGCACTAACTGGCCCTTGCTGGCAGCCTCAAGCAGAGAGACCCAGGAGTGAATGGGCCACAGAGACTGAATCACCTTTCTCCTTCGAAGGAGTCCTGGTGAGGCACTTTAGCAGGGGGCAGTGTAGTTGTGGTGGCTGCTCTATGACTGTCTGGAGCTGAGGGGCCAGCACCTTTTCTTAACACTTAAAGCCTTTATTGACAACTTCTTATCAGGGTTCCTCCTTCTCCAAATCCTCTGACCTTCACAGCCAGCCTCCCGCGAGTGGGATGTGTGTGTGTGTGTCAGAGATTAATTTCTTCCAGCTGGAATTTCCTTTGCCCTCCCTCTTCCCAAAAGTCACCTGATTTCCCCGAAAACCAGCATGTGCTAACCCAGCCCAGATCCACATGCTCCCATCCCAGGGACTCAGCCAAGGGGATTGTGAAACAGGCTCTGGAAATTCCGCTGCGTGGGAGCTTAGGACGTGAAAAAGCTTTATCTGAGAAGGAGAGGCAGGGAAGCCACATTCCACAGGCAGGGGGTGCTACAGCATTGTGAGTAACGGCTCAGACCCTTCCCTGTCAATTCCCTACATCACTGACTGGGATGTGGTCTCGAGACAGAAAAAAAGAGAGACGGGACAGGGAGAGAGAAACAGGCAAAGACGGAGAGAGAAGGTAAAATCTCCCAAACTAACATTAGAAATGGGCATGGACACAGTTCCCCATTGCTATTGTTTGGGTTGCTTGGATCGGAAAGGGGTTAATCCGTGTGGTACAGCAGAAAGCAGTAGGGGGCACTGTCCCCAGACTCCAGTATAGTACAGGAGATTCTGTGCTGTAAGCTGGGTGACTCAGCAGGGAGCACTTTCTGCCTTGAGTTAGTACTGATTCAAATACCCTAGCCTGGTGCTTGAGGATGCTGTGTGATTGGGTGTGTGTGTGATTCATAGGGGGTGCTCTCCACTGTGAGTCAGTACTGACCCCTACACCCCACCATGGTGCTGAGGTGCTATAGTGGAGGAGTTGCTGTTGTTTGGATGAGAGGTACAGCTTCCTCTCCAGGCATAGGAACTAAAGTTGCTTTGGCACGTTCCCCATGAGTTGGGACATTGAAACTGTTGTGCTGGCCACCAAGCACGCACACAGAGAGAAAACACTAATCAGTGCTGTTGTTTTTGTCCCAGTCCCGTAACTCCAAAGTCCAGAAGCTGAGGCTTTTCAGGAAGGACACAGGATGGAACTTTTGCAGAAGTGGTGAGTTGCTGGGTATAGAAGGGGAGTTTTAGCTAATTAATAATTTAATGAACAATGCTGCTCTCCTTGAGTCTTGCATCAATTCTGGAATCTGGATTTAACTACAGCTTTCCCAGGTCCCAGGGATGGAAACAGGGAATGGGACCTAGCTTCCCTGCAGGGACTAACTCCCAGGCAGTGCTGGACCCAGCCCCTGTAGCACTTCCAGCACCCAGGAAGTGGGAGACTAGGTCTGGGAATGGAATCAGTGCCAAAGTCTCACCTGGCAAGAGCTCCATGTAAAGAGCTGCAAGAGGAAGCTATTCTCAGTGTACAACAGCAAGTCTCATTGCTATTGAAAAACTCTGGAACTAGGCTGCATATTAATCTTCAGAGCCACCCACTGGAACTTTTCTATTAACTATTTACATATAACCAGACATAGAGCACTCCGGTAACATTGCCTTCCTCTTCCCTCTCTCAGGTGGCTCATCCTCTGTTGCCTCCTGGCCTGGGCTGATGCAGCCCCCATGTATGGCGAGATTCTGTCCCCTAACTATCCTCAGGGGTACCCCAATGATGTGAAGGAGTCCTGGGAAATCAGTGTCCCCCCAGGGTATGGCATCCGCCTCTATTTCACCCACCTAGACATAGAGCCATCCCAGGACTGCGAGTATGATTCTGTGAAGGTACAGTACCCCATCCACCCCTACTCAGGGGAACAGAGGGGATTGTGGGGCAGGACTGAGGAGCAGCAGCAGACCTCAGTGGGGCCTGTGGGGAAGAACTCTGTATGGGAGCCCAGGACTGGAATAGGGGACCTACCAGCCCCTCCTGGTGTTGAACTGAAGCACAGATGATTCAGTGCGTCCACACTAGCCATAGCTGAATCAATTTAAGTTTTGCCTGGCATCCACATTAGCACTGTTTAAACCAATTCAGTTTCAATGCTCTCTGGTCATCTGTTCTCACTACAGAATTATACGCAGAGCTACCAGCTCCATTCCACAGCTGTCTCAGCCATTGAGCCTCCGCTAGTTTGCCAGCCGAGTGTCCACTCTCACCCCTCCCCATTTCCCTTCCAATTATGTCCCCCACATTGTCTCCATTAGAAATGCCTTCCCAACTGCTACTAATGCCCCCTTCCAGTCACGATCTCAGTCAATGAACCCTGTTTGTGCAAAGGCTATTTTAGCTATGACTGCCATTGACCTTCATGCTGGCACCCAAACACTTAAGCCTGAAATGACTCAAAGTTAACCTCTGAACAATCATAAACTATGCTGTGTAACTGGTTGCATGATAATGAGCTGCTGGGGGAGCTTGGGTGTAGACCTGGGGCATATTGCTATTGTGCCAAGGGGCTCAAATGTTGATAACCACAACAAATTTCTCTAGTGAGACAAGACTTCTCTGTCTGTCCCTCTGCAGATCCTGTCCGGTGACCATGTCGAGGGCCTGCTCTGTGGTCGAAAGCGCAGCAGAGACCCTGGTTCCCCAATCCTGAAGGAATTCTATGTCCCTTATAACACCCTGACTGTGACTTTCCAGTCAGACTTTTCCAATGAGGAGCGTTTCACTGGTTTCACTGCCTACTATGTTGCAGTGGGTAAGACTGGGCCTGCCTCTGAGTCTCTAGAGTGCCCTATGGACATGAGTTTCTGTTGAGCAGTGTCCAATGACTGGCAGGAGGGAGGGGCTTTGGCACCAAGGTCTTCCTCACAGTGCTGTCCTATCACTGCCCAACTGGGAGAGACACCAGCAGAGTGAGCTTCTCCACAGCAGTGCCAGTCAGCACCCTGCTTCAGTGCTTCTACTTGAGAGGCCTCCACTGCTTGGCATCAATGCCTGTTTACCCCACTCCCTAATCATAACCTGCTTTCTTCCCCCAGTTTCCTCTCTTATGCTCGGCACACTCTGGTCTCACTTTACTCCTTGCAGATGTGAATGAGTGCATGGATTTCAAGGAGGATGCCTGCAGCCACTATTGCAATAACTACATTGGTGGTTACTTCTGCTCCTGCCCCCCAGAGTACTTCCTGCATGAGGATCAGAAGACGTGTGGAGGTAAGAGCAGGAGGTGATATAGGCACCACTGACACTGAACTGGGAGGAACTTCTCCATGGGTGGTCTGACTGTTAAGGAAATGCACAGGGGATGGTAAATGGGAAGGAGCTGCAATAAACAGGGAGTACAGGACAATAAATCAATGGGATATAGAATGGGAATAGCAAAATGATTCACCATCTGAATGGGGAGGAATAGCGCTAAACAATGGGAGGCAGTAAAGAACTAAAGAGACCAGTAAACCAGAAGTTTGCAAAGTGTTTTGGCTTCCAGAGAGGCCAGTGCAATTTTGGGGGTTGAATAAATGGAAGCATCCTGGAGTATGAAAGTATCAATACAGTCCTGAGAAGATCCCACCAGGATACTGTGCTCAGCTGCAGGGGACTCAGTCTCAGAGGCCTCACATCCCAGAACAGAGAGGGGACAGTTCTTCTCCATAGAGCTTGGGGAGACGCCACCTGGGGTACTGTAGGCAGCATGGGATCCTTAATTGTAAGAAAAGAGTGACAAACTGAGAGAGCTCAGAGAGGAGCCCAAAATGCACAGGGAATCAGAGGGGTACATTCAAAGAGCTAAATCCCACCAGCTAGGCAAAGCCCTTGTTGGTTGTGTAACACAAACACTATCTACAAATGCGTGAGGGGCACAAATCAGAGATGATGGGGCATTGTTTTGGAAGGCTGAAGGGGGAGAACTAGGAGAAATGGGGATGAGATTGAACCAAAGGACAGGTGCTCAGGACCCATCACCCATTCCAGGGGGATCTGTGCAGTTGTCTCCCCAGATGAAGGACCAAGAGCACCACTGCTCAGGACACTTGGAAATGAGATCCCCAGAAAGTGGATGGGAGAACAATCCTCTCCTGGTCCACCAAGGGGAGAGACAGGTTCTCATTTCTGGCTGATGCAATGTCTCAACATGATTAATGCAGGTGATAGGACACTGGAGGTGGATTGGAAGGTGGGGGCTCTCCTCTCATCTCCCTTCCTGACCTCCCTGTCCATGTTCCTTCCTCAACCCTAGTGAACTGCAGTGGGAGTGTATTCACTGAGCTGTCAGGGGAAATCTCCAGCCCCAACTACCCCAACCTGTATCCTGAGAGCTTGTACTGTGAATACCGTGTGGTCCTGGAGCCGGGCTACCATGTGGTGCTGAACATCAGGAGTGGGGACTTTGATTTAGAACCGGCCGACTCAGAAGGGAACTGCCCCGACAGCTTAACAGTAGGTGGTGGGGTACACAGAGGAGATCTTTATGACTGGGGTCCCCTTACCCTGCTCACCCCTGATCTCAGCCATGTCTTCCTAGAGATTCCCTCCCCTCATACTCAGGGCTCCTCTCTCCCTGCTCACCCCTAATCCCAGATGTGTCCCCCCCCAACTAGAGATTTCCTTCCCCTCACATTCAGGGCCCACTCTCCTTGCTCAACCTTAATCCCAACTGTATATCCCTGTTAAGATTTCCCCCAACCCCCTCCCCTTGACTCCATCTCTTTCACTTTCTCTCTGTCTCCTACTCTTCTCTTCCAATTTTTCATTGCTTCTTGATTATTATTTTCCCAGTTCACAGACGGAAAACAACATTTTGGTCCCTATTGTGGCAACAAATTCCCAGGGCCTCCAAAAATTAAAACCAGGAGCAATATTCTTGATATTATCTTCCAAACAGACAAAACGGCACAAAAGAAAGGCTGGAAAATGCGCTACTTTGGGGACCGTGAGTAAATACCCTTGGAAAATGCTCACTTTGCTGCTCTGAGACAGAAAGGATAGATAGATGGTTTGGCTAAGTGGATGCCTGTTGCTTGGGTGAAAGGGTGGTTGCTGGCTGGGAGTCAAAGAGAGAAAGGTGGGAAAAAAGAGAAAGTGAGTCTCAAACCGATCAGTCACTGATATCCTCTTTCCTCCCCAAAGCAATAACCTGTCCCCAGACTGTCACCCCAAACTCTATTCTTGACCCCCTGAAGGACAACTACATCTTCAAGGACTATGTGAAGGTGACCTGCATGGAAGGTTATGAGGTTGAGATGGTAAGCTGCCCATCCAGCCCTGCAATGGGGTCCTATAATCCCTTCCCCTCAGATGTCATGAGAACCCTGTTGACCTCAATGTACCTCTCCCAGGCACTATGAAGCACCTTCTCCTTCCTCCCTACCCACCACAGAAGCTGAAGGTCAGTTCCTTAAAACCTGACAGGGAGAGAATATGTTGTGTGCAGATTTCAGTGCAGAACCACTTGAACAAATGGGGACCCCTTCCCCAACAGCTCTGCAGTGGCTCTGGATGCCCTCACTGGTCTTGAAACTGGTTTTGCTATGGCTGACTCAGACCACTGGGCATCACACCTTCCACCCCACTCCAGACTAGGTCAGATCAATAGCCTTGTCTAACGTAGTACTCTGCCTCCATCTATACCTGACTGCTCTGCAGATATCCCTACATCTCAGTGAAATCCCTCCACAGGGGAGCTTAATTTGGTTACATTTTACTCTCAGGAACTGACACGCATTCTTCTTTCACTCAGCAACAAGGCAGCCTAGCAGCCTTTCACTCCAGCTGCCAAAGCAATGGAGAATGGAGCAACTCGCACCACAAATGTGTCCGTAAGTTTCCCTTTCCTCTATGGCTGTCGGAGATCTGGAAATGGGATACGGGCCTTTCAGTGTTAGGGCATTAGTTTCAATCTGACCTTAGATGTGGGGGAATGGGTGATCCACAGGGGAATGAGGAATGCTCTCTGAGCCTGCCTAGTGCAGTGATGACCAGTGACAAATGAGGAGTTGCAGTGGTTCCTAGTCAGACAGTGTAAATGGATTGTTGGGTGGGGATACCCCTTTGATAACCGTCCTTTCTGTTTTTCTCTGCAGCTGTGAACTGTGGTGTCCCTGACACTATTGACAATGGCAAAGCCACCTACCTGTCAGGATTTGAGGAGACTCAGTATGAAGCTGTTATCCGCTATGGCTGCGAAGAACCATATTATACCCTGCAAACCAGAGGGGATGGTAGGGATTCCCCAGCCATGGTGGCATCTGCCTGTGATTAAAGGCCCAAGAAAGAGCATTGTCCAATTGCTGTATTCTGACTGCCACCAGTAAGATCCCCTCATGGGGCTGAGGCTGGGACTATATTCCTAGGGAAGACTGAACTGTTTAGTGTAGCCCAGTCTCGCCCAGATAAAATCCCCTAGTTGGGTGGGCTTGTAGCTAATGGTCCTGTTCAATGGTCACTGCCATGGTGTCTGAGTTTGGTGGTTTGTTTGCATTGTGTTACTGAGCTCTCAGTCTAGCTCCCAGGTGCCCAAACCACCAAAAAACCCACCATCACAACTGGCACTGATAGTCTCTGCCACTGGCAGCTTCAGAAGAGAGGTCAAGGATTTAATAGGACAGAGACCATACTCCCTGCTAGGGTAGGGGCTGAGGCACATTGGCAGGGGCTCTGTGTCTGTGTGAGGGGGAGCTCACTCTGCTGCTAACTGGGCTGTACTCACTGTCAGTCTGTCACCTTTGCACAATAATCTCTCCCTTTCCACACATTAACTAGATTAAAAACTGGCTAACTGACAGGTCTCAAAATGTAATTGTAAATGGGGAAGCATCATAGAGCAGTGTTTCCAGTGGGGTCCCACAGGCATTGGTTTTTGGCCCTAGGCTTTTTAGGGTTTTTATCAATGAGCTGGAAGAAAACATAAAATTGTCACCGATAAAGTTTGCCGATAACACAAAAATTAGGGCAGTGGTAAATAATGAAAAGGACAGGTCACTGATACAGAGAGATCTGGCTTGGTTGGTAAACTGGGCACAAGCAAACACTTTGTTTTAACATTTTAATACAGCCAAATGTAAATGTATGCATTTAGAAACAAAGAATGTAGGCCATATTTGTATGATGGGGAATTCTAGCCTAGAAAGCCATGATCCTGACAAAGACTTGGGGGTCATGGTGGATAATTGTGAACTCCCAGTGTGACGCTGTGGCCAAAAGAGCTAATGTGATCCTTGGATGTATAAATGGGAATATTGAGTAGCTGTAGGAAGATTATATTACCTCTGTATTTGGCCACTACTGGAATACTGGGTCCAGTCAGAACACAGAGGTCCCTAATTCATTTAAGATGCTGATAAATTGGAGAAGGTTCAGAGAAGAGCTATGAGAATGATTAAAAGTTTGGAAAACATGCCTTATAGTGCTAGACTCAAGGAGTTCAATCTATTTAACTTAACAAAGAGAAGGTTAACGGGTGACTTGACCTCAGTCTACAAGTACCTATATGAAGAACAGAAGTTTGATAATAGACTCTTCAGTCTCGCATACAAAAGTATAACAAGATCCAATGGCTGGAAATTGAAGCTAGACAAATTCATACTGGAAATAAGGCAAATTTTTAACAGGGTGGGTAACTAATCCATTGGAACAACTGACCAAGGGCCATTGTGAATTCTCCATCACTAGCCATTTTAAAATCAAAATTGGATGTTTTTCTAAAAGATCTGCTCTAGCCCACACAGGAATGAATAAATTAATGGAAGTCCTGTGCTCTGTGTTTTGCAGACTAGGTGATCACAGTCATCCCTTCTTGCCACAGGATCTAAGAAAACCAGTTCCCCAGAATTGTTGGTCACATTCTCATGATGTTTTGTACTGAAATCCTTTCCATGCTTCTGTGTTTTCCAAGGGCTTTATCGGTGTTCAGCCAGCGGGAAATGGGTGAGTGAAGAGATGGGAACAGAGCTTCCAGTGTGTGTTCCAGGTATCACAAAGAACTTTGTCTATGTGTGCATGTTCTGTGTGTGTGTGTGTGTGTGTGTGTTTTGTGGAGACCCAATCACCATTAAAAGTCAGTTTCTCTCCATCACTTCTCTCTAATTTAAAGAAAGCTAAACCAATCTGCCTGAAAAATTGATGGTTCCTTTTCCAGGGCAGAATTTGACTGGTAATTTGAGTCACATTAGATCTGGTGTTTTTGAGATCGGTGGGTTCCTGAGAAAGATCAGAGGGAGCAGCAGAAGGAAGCTGGGAAATACATAAACTCTACCAGTCTTCTAGTGAACCAGAACAGGGTCTCACTGCAGCCAGTATTGGACCCTGCTGCCGCCTCAGTTTCCCTACTATTGCCTCTGCTTGTTCTCATGTTTTAGCCCTTCAGACAAATTAAAATTCATCCCCTTCCAGCAGGTAAACAAAAAACGTCTAAAAAACAAAACAGATGTCCAGCAACCTCACACTGGGTCTTCCCCAGTTTAGTCAGGTGCATCCTCACCAGGCCCCATAAACTTTTCACCCTCTCTTGGATGTAGCTTCTCTTGTAGCCTCCTCCTGGGCTCAGCAGTCCATTATGTGCTCTTGGAGCAGGGCAATAGACAGGGGACTTCACTCACCTTCACTGGAAAGCCCAGCCTAGACCCCTAAGAAAGCATAAATGTTAATTCTCTTCAATACTCATCCATGCTCTCCTGGCCAGACTACCTTGAATATCCTTTCTCAGGGCCTCTAATTGCTCCTTAAGTTGCTCCTGTCCCTTGCTACAGTTAGCTCCAGCCAGGCCTTTCCCTCTAGCTAGTATGGAGAGCTTCTTCCCTAGTGCTTTCTGGGTCTCCTGTAGGTCTCTCACTTGTGACTCATTCAGCAGGCTCCCTCTGATAGGAAGCACCAACTCATGGCTACAGGTATATGTTGCCTGGTCACCTGAACCAACCACCAGGTCCAACTCAAACTCACCATCTGGGAGGTGGATAACTAGGTACTGGTGAGGCTGAGCCAGCCCCCCTGAAAGGCCTTGCAATGTCTGCATAGACTCCTGTGAAAGGGAAACTCCTGAAACATGTTATAAAAAATAAAACTAAGGAAACTCCATGACAGAACGATGAATTAAGTTTCAGTGAAGTTTGAAACTGTGGCCTGGCAATTGTACAACCTAACATTCTAAACTAGGGACATTAACTAGTATATAAATAAAGTCCACAAAAGAATGATGGATAATTGTGAATAATAATCACAGACTTCACAGATTATGATAGTGAGCAGCCTTACGTGTGGGGCCTTGTATTATCACTGAATAAGCTGAATCTCACAGACAACTTTATCCTCAAAGAACACACAAGTTCACTGCATCCATGAGACTCATTGCCTGTGACTCTCCTAAACAAAGCCTCTACACTATAGGATTTACATACCACGAGCAGAGAAGAGTGTGATGGCAAAAGATCAAAGACAACTATGTGTAAAACCAGTGCATTATACTTCAGACTATCCAGAGTCCATGTATATATTCTCCAACAGAGTGGGTTTGTCTGATTTAATTCTTTCTACGGCCTTTACCAAACTCCTTCACAAAGAAATCCTTCATCTTAAGGGACAATATTGCAAAACAAGAATGATGGGAACAGTAGATGGACGATATGAGCTTGGCAGTGATAAAAGGGCAGAACTGAACCTGTTTGGGTGACTTTAACTGTGAATTTCTTGACTTCTACATTAGAATTTGAGGGTGCATAGGAGACAAGGTGGGTGAGGACCCACTTTTGTTGGTGGAACGTACAAGCTTTTGAGCTACACAGAGTTCTTCTTCAACCAACATGGCTTCAACAACAATGCGAACAATTTAAGGATGGGCATTTTTATACTTCACTGAAGTTAATAAACTTTTTATTTCCAAATTTGCTTACTGTGGGCTGTCAATTAATCACATTTAACTCAAGCGATTAACGCAAAACAAATTAATGAGATTTTAAAAAATAGTTGAGATAAATTGCACTTTTAATTACACTGTTAAACAATAATAGAATACCAATTTAAATTTATTATAAATATTTTTGGATGTTTTTCTACATTGTCAAGTATATTGACTTCATTTACAATATAAAATACAAAGTGTACACTGCTCACTTTATATTACAACAGTGCCATGCGAACACCTGTTCTCACTTTCAGGTGATATTGTAAATAAGAATCAGGCAGCATTATCTTCCGTAAATGTAAACAAACTTGGTTGTCTTAGTGATTGGCTGAACAAGAAGTAGGACTGAGTGGGCTTCTGGCTCTAAAGTTCTACATTGTTTTGGTTTTGAGTGCAGTTAAGTAAAAAAAAATTCTACATTTGTAAGCTGCATTTTCATGATAAAGAGATTGCATTACAGTACTTGTATGAGATAAATTGACAAATACTATTTCTTTTATCTTTTTTACAGTGCAAAATATTTGTAATAAAAATAATAATATAAAGTGAGCAGTGTACACTTTGTATTCTGTGTTGTAATTGAAATCAATATATTGAAAATGTAGAAAAACATCCAAAATATTTATAATATATTTAAATTGGTATTCTATTATTGTTTAACAGTGTGATTAAAAGTGCGATTATTCACGACTATTTTTGTAAACTCACAATTAATTGTGATTATTTTTTTAATCATTTAATCACCCTGTTCCTTAGTTCTTCTTTTCTGTAAACTTTGGATGCAGATTATTTGACAGAGAACTGCCATAGACACAGGTTACTCTGGACCAGGGTGATGTCAAGTAAACAGGAGAGAGAGGGGACTATAGGGTTTTTAGTGATGCACAGACAACAACCCTACTAGCAAGTGGTAATTCTCCCATTGCGTTTCTCCCTTTTTATTTCCCTTCTAGTCTGTGGGATCCCCAGTACACCCATCGAGGAGCAGCAGAGGATTTTTGGGGGCACCCGTGCTAAGCCAGGCAACTTCCCCTGGCAGGTCTTATTCCAACACCCACGGGGAGGTGGGGTACTTATTTCAGACCGCTGGGTGCTGACTGCAGCTCATGTGCTGGATGATTCAAATAGCAAGCCCACAATGTATGCTGGGGTGACCAACATCAACCAACAGCTCCAGAAGGAGGAGCCCATACAGCTGTTTGAAGAAGAAGTGTTCATTCACCCTAACTGGATGAAGGTGGCAAACCCAGAAGCTCGGACAAATTTTGATAATGACATTGCGCTGCTGAAGCTGAAGGCGCCTGTGAAGATGGGCCCCAAGATCTCACCACTCTGCCTCCCTGGTGGTTCCCCTGAATATGAGCTGGAGAAAGGCAGACTGGGCTACATATCTGGCTGGGGCCGGACAGAGAACCGAAGCAGAGTCTACCATCTCATGAAGGCGCAGATCCCCGTGGTGGACATGGCACAATGCCGTAGTGTGAAGCCGAAGCCACCTGCTGATTCCACCACTTTCCAATTCACTGACAACATGGTCTGTGCTGGAGATGGCACAAAGGACAGCTGTTCTGGGGACAGTGGCGGAGCCTATGCCATCAAAGACCCCCACAATGACAAACAGTACTATGTGGGTGGCCTGGTCTCCTGGGGACCACAGTGTGGCACGTATGGCCTTTACACCAGAGTGGGGCGTTACCGGGACTGGATCATAGGGACCATGAGCAGATATGAGGAGGGAGAGGGATCACACAAATAGATTCTTCTCACCCTAGGGCACTGCCATCTCACCAGGTGTTGAGGTCAGATGTCCCAGCAGATTGGCTGACCTTTGATCCCATCTACTCTTTGTGCAACAGACCCAACTGCATTGTGGCTGTGCCAGAGTAGGGAGTCAGAAACAATGAGTTATCTATTGCATTGTAACTACATCAAGGAGGGGCATCTCTCTTCCTTCCTCCACTGGAATTGCCAGGGCAGGAACAGAGAGTGTGAAGGGTAAAGAGGCCCTTTTTTACCTTTACCCATAACATTCTTTGCTCAAATTCCTTGGTTTTCAGAGAGAAGCTAGCCATGCCCCATCCACATGATAGCTCTGAGGCTGAAACCCATCAATGGGGACAATAGAGGGTAATTGCTGGTCTGCAAGGACTAGGTTCAGAGCCTAGCCAACTAATAGAAGAGGGGCTGCTCCTTCTCCTCACTGGCACAACAACAGCTCACTGACTTCCGACTCATGTATTCTCTGTATCACTCACACTATCTAATTGCATTAAAGGATCACCAAATCACCTCCTTGTGTGTGCAGTCTCCTTTCTTCTCAGACTAGATCTAGGTTCCCACCTAAAGTGACCAATCTACCCCCTCACTCCCATGCTAAAAGCTGTAGGCCTTTTAAAAGCTGTGGCTCATGATACCTCACTGCAGCATCTGGGATCTTTATATGAGCCACAGATGTACTGGCTGGAACCTCACTGGCAGCTGCTGTCAAAGAGAAGTGGTTGTTTCACAGATCCAGGTCTAGGAATCAAAGCTGAGGGGAGTGAGTCTTCCACATTCACCTGCCTCAGGGCCAGATTTTCAAACTTAATCATATTGTGCAACACACACAAAGTCCAGGGAGGTCACTGGACTTACACCAGAGATGTACTTGTCAATCCTCGATGTCTCACAGACACCTTCCTTTCCAGCATGCTACTCCCAGTCCTGAATTCTCCATACACGTTCTGGAGTAGTGAGGAATAGTTCCTCTCTATGTGGATCGGAGGAGACATCATCAGAGTTACTGTGCTCCGCTCTGGGATCCTCAATCTCTGAGGCTTCATGTTCTGGAGCAATGAGGGGATAACACCCCTTTGTATGGCTCTTGGGGAGACACCACCTGGATACTCTGCTCAGGTCTGGGCCCTTGAATCCCAATGCTATGTTTCCATTCAGCCTTGGACAGGCCCCACCTAAGGGCCTGCTTTCAGAATTGGGCCTCTTATCAGAAAGGGCTTTGGAGGTCAGTTGAAAAAAACACTGGAAGTCCTAAGAATAGCCAGATCTGGGCTAGCAGAAAGCCTGAGTGTCTGATGTTTGATGGCTACTTCAGCAGAAGCAGCTCTGCAGAGTTCAATTTGGGAATCACTGATCCTTTGGAAGCGATGGAAATGGGGATCTCCAAATTAAACAAAGACATTTCTTTATCATGCAGGAAACTCTAGTCTCTTTTTTCCACTTAAGCCCAGCAGCATCCCTCAGTTCTTCACTGGGCCCTTGTTGGAGAGAGATTGTTTCCTATGGGAACTGGGAAGTATTATGTTAATTTCCATGGAATAAAATGGACCAGAGAGTCAAATATGTTATCATGGCTTGGTCATTGTACTACACTAAACAGTTAAGCATTGTTTGGGGTTTTGAATACAGAGACCTTGCCCTGCTTAATTCCATGGCAACCACCATTAAAAATCTGTATAACTTTTTATTAAAGGTACAGAAAAAGAAGGAAAAACAGTTAAAGCATTTGAAATGTAAAATACTAAATGAGGCTTTCATTTTAACAATATCTCTTCTTCCCTTTCTCTTTTGCTGTAGGGAGCTTTCTGACTGTCCTTAGATGGTATTAACTGTCCTTTGTGGGGAAAAGAGAAACAGTTGAGAGTCTAGGGTTGCCAACAGTCGCTTATTCTACGGGATGTCCCTTTTTTTTTTTAATCTCTGTACAATAAGATTGGGAGGTGCTGAGTGCAAAAAGCAGCAAGAAAGACCCTTGGCGAATGTAGCTGAATACTGCTTATTAATTATTAATTAATCTATATATATATTATTTTTGAAATACAGTGTTGGCTACCCTAGCTGCAGCTGCTGTTGTTGAAGTCTGATCCTGTTTCCTTTAAGCCAAAACAAGACAAACACACCCAAAAGGGGACAGAAAAGAACAGCAAAGTTGAAAATGCAGTTTCTGTTTCTAGTGTTGACTCTCACTTGCAGCCTCACTACTGTAAAAAACAGTCATAGCCGGGACAAGACCTGACAAACTTATACCAGCATCAGGCAGTTTAAGAGGTTGCTTTTAGCTGCCTCTCTGGTCATGCACTCACAGCAGTGTTGCGAAAGAGACAGTCTTGGCCAGCTAAGACAGTCTGTTAGTAAACAAAAGGCAAAATGAGAGTGATAGGAAAGAGAAAAAAATCATCAAAGGAAAAGGACATCAAAGGACTGACAGGAGGCAACCAAGGGTCACATTCCAGGTGTTATTCAGGACTTAGCTGAAGCTTGTGGGGTGGTGAAGTAATCAATTCCCTTTCTGTGGCCTGGTGTGGTTAGGACGCCTTTCAGGACCAGGATGACGACAGCTCAACAATGGCATGGTGGATTCTGGGTTCCCAGGAGAAGTTGCGGGTGGAGGGGGTGGCAGCCAGAATGGTGAAGCTCATTCCTTTCAATACACCCATCCCCTTGTTTTGATTGTCCCCTAAATCTCTTTTTAAAGAACCCCAAAAGAGGGTGATAAGCCCATCCCCTCATTATTTTGTCCACCAATTAGGCCGAATTTCCAACACACCAATATCGTTTTATTAAGTTCTGATGCCATTCTCCCCTTGTTTACCCCTCATAATCGCTAAAGAGCCCTTGGGTAGTATCAGCAGACCTTTTTGTTTGGACTAATTCATTCTCTGTCTCCCTTTTGTGTGAAAAAAAATGTTTCTGTCACAGGCTGAGTTGGACTTTTGCTATTCTGAATACAGTACAGGCCCCTACACAACAGAAAGACCAGGAGGACAAAATGTTGCAGTAATTCAGAAGAAAGAAGGGGAAAGAGAAAAACAGAAATAGGTGGAATTGAATGGGCCAGGACAGGGGATGAGAACACGAGGAGGCACTGAGAGGCTAGGGATTCTATTCCCAATTTGAACCCACATTTCCTATGTGACTTTTGGGCAAGTTGCTTCATCTTTCTGTGCCTCAGTTTCTCCACATGTAACATGAGGGACACTTATAGGGGGCTTCTCTCATTAGCATTTGTCAAGTGCTTTAAGACCATAAGGGATTGCATGATTTGTAGCTTCTTTAGGCTGAGTGCATTGCACACACTGGGCCTCCATGCTTCCCTCTGTTCCCCCCACCACCACCTCGTGGGATCTCTACATGCTCCCCATGTTCTCTTGACCTATGCCCCCCTAAGTCCCCATACCAGTGTCCTCCTCTCCATGCCAGAGGCCCTGTGTGTGCCCCATTTCCCCCATATCAAGGTTCCCCACTTCCCCCATGCAGAGGGCTCTGTGTGTGCCCTCATTCCCCTCTACCATCCTTCAAAATGAATAGGGGTCTGAGCTCCTAGAGAGAGGGCAAGTATTATAATTAGCATCAATATGTTTATCAGCCCTGCCCTGTTCATGTCTCAGACCCTTTCCCATGGCAGAGGATCTCCAAAAGATGAATAGGGCAGAGACCTGAAGGGCTCTCAGAAGGAGAAGGAAAGGAGCTGCATCCTGCAGCCAAGGGACTGGCCTTCATCTTAGCCTGAGGGGCCTGTTCCCCTACAACTCCCTGCCCTGACGGGCTTATGATCTAAAGGCAGAAGCCAACAAAGGGTGGGCGATGGGGATACACCAGTCAAGCAGTGAGCCTGGGGAAGAACTGGTTCAGTTTGCTAGCTCCAAGGAGCTTTCTCAGTGGGGTTAGAAGGTTCTGCAGGGAGGGGGAGGACAGGAGCAGGAGAAGGGAAGGATGGGAAGAGACTGCCACAGCTCAGCACCTGCCTGGCCGTGATCAGCAGGCTGGGTTTGGGAGGCCTCATGGCAGGGAACTGGAGGAGGAGGAGGCAGTGGCCGTTTGGATTTTACTGGAGTGTTTTCCCCATGCACGGGGGCAGCGTGGGTGGGAGCACGCAGGGCTGACTGGTGGTGGTGGGAATGCTGGCAAAGCGACCATGGGGACCAGTCTCAGTAGATCAGCCAGCCAGGGCAGAGTTAACTCACAAAGGGCCTTACTGGGAAAGCCAAGGGGGTTGTGTCTGACAAGGAGGTGCATGGAGAGCCGGCAGAGGGATGCCCAGGCCAAGCTGACGTGGTCAGATCCCAGAGAAGGTGATTTTAACAGCAGCGTTCTAAACAGACTTGAAAGGAGGAAGGGCTGGAGAAGAAGAGGTTGTAACAGTTGAGGGGGGTGGGACGAGAGTTTTGGACGAGAGAGTAAAGCCCAGATTTTAGAGATGTCGTTTGGGAAAAAGGGGTCAGATTAAAAATGACCTGAACATGTGGGTCCAGTGAGAGGGGTAATTCAAAGATGGACCCTGGCTTATGGGCCTCAATGACTGGGAGGGTGGTGAGGCTGTCCATGGAGATGGAGAAAGAGGACAGAAAAGGAGACTGGGGGAAGAAAGAGTGAGTTTTGGTCAAATTCAGATTAAGATGACAACTGGACAGGAAGAGATATCCGAAAGACAGGCCGGGATGCTGGGAGATGGCACGTGTCCAGAGCAAGAAGGATTGCACTTCCAGCAACACAACACCCCTCACTGCCTTTAACATTACCTGCGATGGCTTCATAAAGGGCAGGTTGCATCTCCTCCTCTGTGCTGTCCTCCTGGGGCCCCTCGCACAGAGCTTGACAATCCTCCA
The DNA here is from genome assembly GCF_965140235.1 of Caretta caretta. Classification (NCBI taxonomy): domain Eukaryota; kingdom Metazoa; phylum Chordata; order Testudines; family Cheloniidae; genus Caretta; species Caretta caretta. The sequence goes on from NC_134206.1 coordinate 212,917,829, forward strand.
GTCCATGGAGAGAGGCAGAGACTGCTGACAGCAGACAGAAGCCCAGTCTCCAGAGGCTAGGGTATCTGGGAAAAGTGAGGCCTACCTAAGGTTTAGGTAAGATAGAGATGCATGTGGGCTTTTTGTTGTTTTAATCCTTTTCTCCTGTTATGCTGTGGTCCCACTCTTCCGATTAAACCACACTCTAAGAAGGCTGTTTGGGGACACTGTATTCATGGCTGGTCACAAGCTGCTGGAAGAAAGAACTGCAAATACCAAGTCAAGTATCAACCATGTAAAACATGGTAACAACCATGTAAAAAGAACAGGAGTACTTGTGGCACCTTAGAGACTAACAAATTTATTTGAGCATAAGCTTTCGTGAGCTACAGCTCACTTCATCGGATGCATGCAGTAGAAAATACAGTGGGGAGATTTTATATACTGTGGCAAAGTTCCTCCTCTACCTTGGTGGGTCTTGCACTTATTGGCAGATTTGCTCACCTTGGAGCTTCATGGCAGCCCTCAGCTTGTCCGTTTTTCTGAACGCACAGTCCAGGTCAACTCCTCCTGTGTCTGACCAGGAGTTGGGAGATTTGGGGGGAATCCGGGCCCGCCCTCTACTCCGGGTTCCAGCCTAGGGTCCTGTGGAATGCAGCTGTCTAGAGTGCCTTCTGGAACAGCTGTGCAACACCTACAACTCCCTGGGCTACTTCCCCATGGCCTCCTCCCAACACCTTCTTTATTCTCACTATAGGACCTTCCTCCTGGTGTCTGATAATGCTTGTACACCTCAGACCTCCAACAGTATGCGTTCTCACTCTCAGCTCCTAGTGCCTCTTGCTCCCAGCTCCTCACACACGCACCACAACCTGAAGTGAGCTCCTTTTTAAACCCAGGATTAGCCTGCCTTAATTGATTCTAGCAGCTTCTTGATTGGCTGCAGGTGTTCTAATCAGCCTGTCTGTCTTAATTGTCTCCAGAAGGTTCCTGATTGTTCTGGAACCTTCCCTGTTACCTTACCCAGGGAAAAGGGACCTACTTAACCTGGGGCTAATATATCTGTCTTCTATTACTCTCCTGTAGCCATCCGGCCCAAACCTGTCACAATACACAGAGAACATGAAACAATGGGTGTTACTATACACCCTGTAACGAGAGCGATCAGGTAAGGTGAGCTATTACCAGCGGGGGGGGGGGTGGAACCTTTTGTAGTGATAATCAAGATGGGCCATTTCCAGCACAAAACTAGACAAGCCATTTACAACACATACTTTGCTTCTCTACAAAAGAAAAAGGACACTAAACTATCTAAACCACTACATGCCACAAGGGGCCACAACAATGGTTCCCTTAACCCACGCAGCAATATTGTTAATCTATCCAGCTATACTCTTAGCCCAGCAGAAGAATCTGTCCTATCTTGGGGCCTCTCCTTCTGCCCCTCCACCCCCACAAACATGATATAGTTCTGTGGTGACCTAGAATCCTATTTTTGACGTCTCCGATTCAAGGAATATTTCCAACACACCTCTGAACAACATACTAACCCACAGAGACCTTCCTACTAACACTACAAAAAGAAGGATTCTGGGTGGACTCCTCCTGAAGGTCAAAACAACAGACTGGACTTCTACATAGAGTGCTTCCGCTGATGTGCACAGGCTGAAATTGTGGAAAAGCAGCATCACTTGCCCCATAACCTCAGCCGTGCAGAACACAATGCCATCCACAGCTTCAGAAACAACTCTGACATCATAATCAAAAAGGCTGACAAAGGAGCTGCTGTCGTCATCATGAATAGGTCGTAATATGAACAAGAGGCTGCTAGGCAGCTCTCCAACACCACTTTCTACAAGCCATTACCCTCTGAGCCCACTGAGGGTTACCAAAAGAAACGACACCATCTGCTCAAGAAACTCCCTGAAAAAGCACAAGAACAAATCCGCACAGACACACCCCTAGAACCCTGACCTGGGGTATCCTATCAGCTACCCAAGATCCATAAACCTGGAAATCCTGGACGCCCCATCATCTCAGGCATTGGCACTCTGACTGCAGGATTGTCTGGCTATGTAGACTCCCTCCTCAGGCCCTACACTACCAGCACTCCCAGCTATCTTCGAGACACCACTGACTTCCTGAGGAAACTACACGCCATCGGTGATCTTCCTGAAAACACCATCCTGGCCACTATGGATGTAGAAGCCCTCTACACCAACATTCCACACAAAGATGGACTACAAGCCGTCAGGAACAGTATCCCTGATAATGTCACAGCAAACCTGGTGGCTGAACTTTGTGACTTTCTCCTCACCCATAACTATTTCACATTTGGGGACAATGTATACCTTCAGATCAGCGCCACGGCTGTGGGTACCCGCATGGCCCCACACTATGCCAACATTTTTATTGCTGACTTAGAACAACACTTCCTCAGCTCTCATCCCCTAATGCCCCTACTCTACTTGCACTACATTGATGACCTCTTCATCATCTGGACCCATGGAAAAGAAGCCCTTGAGGAACTCCACCATGATTTCAACAATTTCCATCCCACCATCAACCTCAGCCTGGACCAGTCCACACAAGAGATCCACTTCCTGAACACTACGCTGCTAGTAAGCGATGGTCTCATAAACACCACCCTATACCGGAAACCTACTGACGGCTATTCCTACCTACATGCCTCCAGCTTTCATCCAGACCACACCACACGATCCATTGTCTACAGCCAAGCTCTACGATACAACCTCATTTGCTCCAACCCCTTAGACAGAGACAAACACCTACAAGATCTCTATCAAGCGTTCTTACAACTACAATACCCACCTGATGAAGTGCAGAAACAGATTGACAGAGCCAGAAGAATACCCAGAAGTTACCTACTACAGGACAGACCCAACAAAGAAAATAACAGAACGCCACTAGCCATCACCTTCAGCCCCCAACTAAAACCTCTCCAGCACATCATCAAGGATCTACAACCTATCCTGAAGGACGACCCACCACTCTCACAGATCTTGGGAGACAGGCCAGTCCTTGCCTACAGACAGCCCCCCAACCTGAAGCAAATACTCACCAGCAACCACACACCACACAACAAAAACACTAACCCAGGAACCTATCCTTGCAACAAAGCCTGTTGCCAACTGTGTCCACATATCTATGCAGGGGACACCATCATAGAGCCTAATCACATCAGCCACACTATCAGAGGCTTGTTCACCTGTGCATCTACCAATGTGATATATGCCATCATGTGCCAGCAATGCCCCTCTGCCATGCACATTGGCCAAACTGGACAGTCTCTACATAAAAGAATAAATGGACACAAATCAGATGTCAAGAATTATAACATTCAAAAACTAATCGGAGAACACTTCAGTCTCTTTGGTCACTCGATTACAGACCTAAAAGTGGCAATTCTTCAACAAAAAAACTTCAAAAACAGATTCCAACGAGAGACTGCTGAATTGGAATTAATTTGCAAACTGGACACAATTAACTTAGGCTTGAATAAAGACTGGGAGTGGATGTGTCATTACGCAAAGTAAAACTATTTCCCCACCTCTTCTTCACACGTTCTTGTCAACTGCTGGAAATGGTCCTCCCTGATTATCACAACAAAAGGTTTTTTGTTTTTTGTTCCCCCCTCCCCGTCCTGCTGGTAATAGCTCACATTACCTGACATGCATCCGATGAAGTGAGCTGTAGCTCATGAAAGCTTATGCTCAGATAAATTTGTTAGTCTCTAAGGTGCCACAAGTACTCCTTTTCTTTAAGTCCATTAATGGCTATTAGCCAGGATGGGTAAGGAATGGTGTCCCTAGCCTCTGTCAAAGGATGGAGATGGATGGCAGGAGAGAGATCTCTTGATCATTACCTGTTAGGTTCACTCCTTCTGGGGCACCTGGCATTGGCTACTGTTGGTAGACAGGATACTGGGCTGGATCTTTGGTCTGACCCAGTATGGCCATTCTTATGTTCTTATGTTCTTAAGTGGCTCTTGTTGGAGGGAAGCACAGCTGATACCCAAAGCCTGGGACACCAAGAGGTGAAGGCTCGAGGCCTAAGACCTGGAGGGGGAGCACTCAGAAGAGACCACATGAGGGGACAGAGGCACAGCTAGCCTGGAGCTACGATAGTGGTTTTTTTATAAGATAGGGAGACCAAAGAATATTTGTACTTGGAGGGAAAGGCACGTGCTGAGAGAGATTGAGAAGGAGAGTGAGAGGGGGTGAGGGAGTTAGGAGGAGTCACTTGGGCAGGAAAAGAAGAGGGGATAGAGGAGGACAGCAGGAAGGATGTCTCAGGGTGTGGCAGAAGAGCAGGAGGAAAGTGTACTGGGAAGTGGGGAGTTCATCCTAGATCTTATTGATAAGGCTCTTGTTCAAAACAAATTATTCTGGGGCAGTTCCATGGCCCGCGTTCTACAGGAGGTCAGACTAGATGATCACAATTGACCCTTCTGGCCTTGGAATCTATGATTTTTTTTCTTTGAGGACATCAGCAAGGAAAGGGAGGAGGGAACAGGATAGGGAGGATCTGAGGAAGGAGACCAAGGGAGTGAAGAGGAAGCAAGAATTTGATAAAGGAGGAGAAGTAGAGACATTTAGCTAAGAAGATGGCAGAATTACAGGAGGAAAGAGGGACCTGGGTCTGGAAAACATCAGCATCGTTCGTTATGAGACCGTCACCAGAGAGACTCAGCAGCACAAGAACAAGGGTATAGAAAATAGCTGTTGGGGGGTCAGGAAGGAAATTTTGTCAGGAAGGATTTTTCCCTGATGTATTCTATTTTGTTTTTGTCTCCTTATTCTGAAGCATCAGAGAGGATCATGGCAGGATATGTGACACCAGATAGGGTGGGCCAGTGCTCTGAGGCAGTACTGAGAATTCTCTCAGGTGCCTGGCTGGCAGGTTCTGGCTCACATGCTCAGGGTCTGACCAATCATCATATGTGGGGCCAGGAAGAAATTTTCTCCAGAGGGGTGGGGGGGGGAGGGAGGGGTCTGCAGCATGGGATGTGGGTCACTTGCTGGAATCAGCTGTGTATATGTCACCTAGTCAGTTCCTTGACACAGTGCGGGGCCTCAGGCATTGGTGGCACCTTGGTCTTTCCTACTCTCTGCTTGTGGCTTACCATAGTTTAGTCTCTTGAGGGCTGAATACTTTAATCCAGGTTATTGGACTGAAAGAGGGGGTAACTGGGTGGATTTTTGGCCGGTGATGTGCAGGAAATCACACCAGAAGATCTTCTATGACTGTGGGTGAGCCAGGCCATTATATTTTTCAGTGTAAGCAGGTGTAGGCTGGATCAGTACTTATATGGGAGACCTCCAGCGAATACCCACAATGCTACAGGTGTGCTCTCCCTATCTGAATCAGTACTTATACGCCAATGCCTCAAAGGCATGATGGGCGGGGGGTGCCATGCTGCACATTTCATCTGGCGTGTAAAATCAAAGTCCTGGCCCCTTGTGGTCACTACAGATTCCTTGGCTCTTTCCTCCATGAGCTGTGCTGTTAATCCCTGGGTCCTGAACATGCCATGATTCAGGCAATTCCTTTCTAGTTCCTTAAAGTTTCAGCTTGGTCACTGAATTCCTTCTAATCTGTCCTAAATGCTGTTCAGTGTTGCTGTTTGACTATTCAACATATGCTATACATGACTCCAGAGTAGGGTTGCCAACCCTCCAGGATTGTCCTGGAGTCTCCAGGAATTAAAAATTAATCTTTCATTAAAGATTAGGTCATGTGATGAAACCTCCAGGAATATGTCTAACCAAAATTGCAGCTTTCTAACTGCAGAAAACTGATCACCCTTGCCCTGCCTTTCCCCAAGGTCCTACCCCTGCCCCACCCCTTCTCCGAAGCCCCAGCCCCTGCTCACTCCATCCCCACTGCCTCCGTTACTTGCTCTCCCCCATCCTCATTCACTTGCTCATTTTCACCTGGCTGAGGGTGGATTTTTATGAGCTTGTGCTGTGCAGATTTTTCTATACAGTGCAAGACAGTATTATTTTGTGTTTATCTCCCAAAAGGGGTGTGCATGTGAGTGCTGGGGGAGTCCTCTCTCACACAGAGCTGACTTCAGTCTGTGCCTGCAGTGGGGTGTGGCCCTACCTGTGTGCGTATGCTGCAAGAGGCTGGAGAACCTAATTCAGCAAAGCAGTGAGAGGGAACCCAGGCTGTTCAAGCAGGAGAGGCTCAGTGAAATCCCAGTACATCAGGTGGCATCCCAGAAAGGGGGTCCAACCCATCACACTGGGGATGAGGGGTTTGGGGTGCAGGAGGGAGTGCTGGGCTGGGGCCAAGGGGTTCACTGTGTCAGAGGAGCTCCAAGATGGGGCAGGGGGTTGGCGTGTGGGAGGGGTTCTGGGCTGAGGCAGGGGATTGGGGTGTGGGAGGGGGTACAGGCTCTGGGCTGGGGGTGCAGGCTCTGGGGTGGGGCCAGAAATGAGGGGGGTCAGGGTGTGGGAGGGGACGTGAGGCTGGGGCAGAGGGTTGGGGTGCAGGGGGGTTAGGGTTCTGGCTGGTGGTACAGGCTCTGGGGTGAGGCCAGGGATGAGGGGTTTGGGGTGCAAGAGGGGGCACTGAATTGGTGATGAGAGGTTCAGAGTTTGGGAGGGGACTCAGGGTGGAGGCAGAGAGTTGAGGTGCAAGAGGTGGTTCAGGGTGCGGGAACCGCAGCCAATGGGAGCTGCAGAGGCAGCAACTGCGGGTGGGGGCAGTGCGTGGAGCCCCCTGGCTGTCCCTCTGCCTAGGAGCTGGAGAGACATGTCACAGCTTCCCAGGAGCCTCACAAAGTCAGGCATGCAGGCTGCCTGCCCCGCTGGTGCTGCAGGAGTTCCAGTCAAAAATTGGATGCCTGGCAACCCTACTCCAGTCTGGATGAAGCAATCTCTGTATAGGCACAGCGTGCAAGTTTCTTGAAGAACTTGGTGGAAGGAAGGTGCTTTTTAATTATTAAAAAATCCAGGTGGGAGTGGAAGACAGTGAAATAAAAACAGCTGGTTCCTATAGCAGTGATTTTAATATTGACAGAACCTCATTGGTGCCAAGGCATGAATACAATCTGCACTCAGCACCCTTCAGGAAGCTCTACCACATTGCAAGCATCTCAAACAATAGTGCAAGAGATTTCAGAAGTCTTTATGACATCACCAAGACTTCAGCCAATAGCATGTTGGATTTCACAAGACTGCCTGACATTGTCAAGGCTTCACCCAATAGTGAAGGTGCATATGGAAACCTTAGAACATCAACAAAGCTTCAGTCAATGGCACAGAGGCTTTGGGAAGCTTTGATGATGTCACCAAGAATTCAACCATTGCTATGGCAGTTTTGACATCACGATCCTTTATGACATCACAATGATTCAGCCAATGATGTGTGGGTGTTTGGATACCTATATGACATCACTGAGCCTTCAGCCAATAGGATAGTGGCATTCAGAGCCTTTACATCCCTGTTATCTTTTTGATCCAGTCTAGGTAGTTGATGACCTTGGTGTAGAAGCCATAGCTCTTGTGACAGCCGATGCCCCAGGAGACGATCCCGGTGGCTATCCAGCGCTCACTCTCTGAATCCTGCACAGCGAAGACACTCCCACTGTCCCCCTGGCAGGTATCTTTCCCCCCACTGGGCGAGCCAGCACAGAACATGTTCTCAGAGAACACCATGGCCTTCCCATTGACCTCCTTTTCCTGCAGCCATTTCTTGCAGGATCTCTGGTCACCCACTGGCAGTGATACATACTTCAGCCGGTCTGCAAGAACGTTTTTCTCTACCCCAAAACCGCTCACATAGCCCATGTATCCTGTGGTGTAGAAAGTGCTGTTACTAGCATCTGGGAGGCAGACAGGCAGCAGGTTGGGGCCCAGTGGCACTGGGTCCCGCAGTTCGATTAGTGCAATGTCCCCACTGAAGTTGTTCTCATCATCAGGATCATAGTCAGGATGCACGGACACGTTGCGGACGGGGTGGTTACCCAGCTCGTGGATCTTATTCACCTCCGTGTGGCCAAGGAACACTTCGGCCTTCTTAGCCACCTCGGCAGGGCTCATCCTCCCAACTGTCTCTGTCACTGACCTGTGTTCCTTGGGATAGATGGTGTGAGCAGCTGTCAGGATCCAGCGGTCACCCAGCAGCGCCCCACCCCCGAGCCCAAATATATTTGTTTTCGCCTGCCATGGGAAGCTTCTCGGCGGTGCTGTGCTGCCACCGATGATCCGCTGGATTCCAGTGACGGGATTGTCTGGCTTCCCACACACTGTGGGGAGGGACAGGAACCAAAAAGGCTATTACATACTCTCTTCTCTGGCTGTCTCTCTCTTCACCCCATACCTTTCAGTTCCCTGCTCCCCTGCTCTCATGCTGTCTTTCCATCTGGATTTCTCCATCTCCTGCACTGCCACCTCCCTCACAGACAGTCCCACATTACTGTCAGTTCCACTTCTCCATCTCTCTCTCCCTCTCTGCTTGTCTCCCTTGGTTCATGCTGACCCTGAAGGCATATTGCTGAGTGCTGAACACAGTGAGATGTTCCCTACTTACCTGGTAAACACATGGGGATGTCCTCATGGCCGTCTTGGTCTGCCCAGGAGCCCTGAGCGGAGCAGTTGTATGTATCTGAGGGAAAAGAGAAGAAGATAATGAAACCAAGGATTGCAGGGAGCGATCATCAGGCACAGGGGGAACGGGGAGATAGTCCCTCTGTCTAGGGCACTGGAACAACCCCACCTGGCATGCTCTGCTCAGCTCTGGGCCCCCCTCAGTTCCAGAGAGATAGTGACAAGTTTGAGGGAGCTCAGAGAAGAACCACATAAATGCTCAGAGGGCTGGAGGGGATTGAGGGGTAATGATATGCTCATTGAAAGTTATATTATTCAGTCACTAGATGACCTGAGTGCTGAATAGAGTTCAGGGTGTGATCTCAGGTAAATTTGAGCTGGTTTAGCTGTATGCGTCATGTACAGCTGGTTTGTCTAACACATCCCTCCTGTGTAAGAAGGACTGGGATTCCTTGATTCCACATATCATGACACTGAGTTCTGGGAGAAATTCAAAGAGCTAAGTCCACCTGGCATGGAACAGTCATGACTAGAGAGGGGGTGGGAAAATGTGAGGATCTTTGCAAGTGTCTGATGGGTTTAAAATCTGAAGATTTTTTTTTTTTGAATGGTTGGGGGGAGGTGAGAATAGGTTGAGACTGAGCCAAGGCAAAGGAGCTCAAGAGTCTTCCCCCTGCACTGGGAGCCAAAGGGACGCCAGAGCCCCATTCCAGAGCACAAGGAACTAGGAGCATGGGGAATGGATAGGGGGATGCTTCTAGCCTAGGCCCAAGGGGCTACGTGGGGAGATGGGATCTGAGGGAGCATAGCAGGCACCATCCCCAAGCACACCCCCCACAACTGTCCCCAAGCACACCCCCATGTGGCACAGCATGGCCCTGCAGTTCCACTGCCCCCATCCCCCTTGGGTCTTGCAATGGTTTACTCTGAGATCACAGTACTTAGACCAAGATTACCCCTTTACTGGCTTATTTATTAACTTTTAAACAGAGCACAGAACTCTTTAGCTCCTCACCCCCACCCCTCTCCTGGGAGCCTGTGTGCTAATTCAGAGACAGGCCCCCTCTCTTAAAAGGTCAGGAGTCCCACAGCCCCCTCCTGGGCCTGTGTAATAATTTAGGCAGGCTTACTCTCCTTGCATTCAAGAGTTCCACCGCCTTCCTTCCAGTACTGTGCTAATTCAGGCCAGCTGCAGCCTTAAAGCAACTTCTCCCAGCTGGCCCTTTTTCAATTCATTTCTTCCAGCCCCCATATGAGGAAAGCTCAGCACCTCCTGTTAGGAGAGACGAGGCAGCAAATACGCTGCCCTCCTTCCCAAGGCTCATCCTAATTGGCTGGGAGTAAAGGGAGCCTTGCCTCCACCCTACATTAGGAGGCTCCTGATCCCAGGCCCTTAAAGAGATAGTAGTCTTGGTTTTCCCCAAACACTAATTCCCCGGGACTGCTTCCTTTCTCCTGTATCTGCCTCTGCCATTCCCCAGGTCCTCGTGTTCCCCCAAACTCCTGGATCCTGAAGGAGCCTGGCCATGGAACATAGGTTGACTGATGCCTAGACTCTCTACTGCCCTTAAACAGGACGGATCACCCTTGTTACCAATGCTTTCCTAGCTCAGATTGCTATGGCTCTTCCTGGGTCAGAACTCACCGCTCCCTCTGTTGGTGACTATGCGGTAATAAGGCTCCTTGCACCGGTAGGTGATCACTGACTGGTAGTCATTGTTCCCATGTTCGCTAACATAATTGAAGGCCCCATTGGTGAGATTTTTGGGGTCACCACAGTTCACAACTACAAAAGAGAACAAGGAGAGGAGTCAAGGGGGAGCCACAGTGCTCACTGCAGCAGTGAGGTTCAGAAACTCATGCTCGACTCAGTTGGAGCCCATGATGTGACGGAGGGATGGGGACTGTTCATGAGCCCGCTGGAGGGGATGCAGGGCCAGTCTCCATTTGGCAGAGACTAGAGTTGCTTAGAAAATGGAGAAAAAGGCACACAAAAGTTCAAAGTTGTTCAAACCTGACCTATTTTTTAATTTAATGACACTTTATCAACATTTTTATCAAAAAGGGTTACATATTTCAATAATAATTCTGATTAAAGTAATGAAAATATTGCAAAAACCAAAAGAAAAAAGAGAAGATCAATAGGGTTTTTTTGCAATAGTTTTTAAGTGGGGGGAGGCTATTTTTGTACTAAACACGTTTTTATTTTAAAAATGTTGCCCAACCCCAGTGGAAAGCATGGTGGCCATTTGACACCCCCCTGAGTGCAATGATTTTGGGGAGGGGTGGACTCAGTCTAGGGCCCAGTAGGACCTATGCCTAAGGACCACAATGCCTAAGATACTGCCAGAACTGGCATTTATGAGTCCCCTTGCTGACAATAGAAAGGCCAAGGACTATGTGGGTTATAGAGGATGTACTCCCCACTCACCCCCTGGGGTCAGGTATCGGTTCGGGGGGATAATCCATGTGTGGGGGTGGGATTATTGACTCACTTTCACACCGGGGCATGGGTCGGTGCCAAGTCCCATCATCCTGGCAGACAGCAGTGAAGGATGCCAACTTCTGGTCACCCTTCAGGAAAAAGAAGAGAAGAGCTGAGGACCACATGTAACCTCAGGTTCCTGCCCCCAACCCCAAATCATGGGGAGGGAGCCTCGTGTCTGCCTTCTCATTGCTGTCCAACTCTGCTCCTGATGTCCATCTCAGTGCCCTTCTGTGACCCATGAACCTTTCCTCCTTACCCAACCTTCTACTCCTCCGTCACGCATTGGCCTTGGCTACCCCTATTTCAGCAGGCTCATGCTGCAGCCTCTTTATCCCAGCCAGAAAAACTTGCAGTCACCAAACTGGTAAGCTCTGATTCTACCCCAGAGACACCTAGTCCTGGGGATGGGGCACCTGTTCCTGTGAAAAGGCAGGGAGCGAAGAGGGGGGAGGAGATTGCAAGGAGGAAAAGAGGGAGAAGAGACTGGAAAGGAGGAGACTTCGGCAGAAGAGAAGAAAGGAGAAATGGAGAAGAGAGCAGAAGGATGGGGAGAAGAAGGGTCTCACCTCCATCAGTTCATACCCAGTCTGGCAGCTGACAATGAAGTAGTCACGAAATCTGTACAGGGGCTGCAGGTCTTTGATGAGGGTAAATTGGTCCTTTGGCACAGGCTGTGGGCACCGGATTCCTGTTGGGGAACACGCAAGGCTTTAGCAAGCAGCATGCTCAGGCCTGGAGTAGCTCTGGGAAGGGAGCCACTTACTCTCTGAGCTGTAGTGGATCCTCCACCCATGACTGAACCCTGACTCATCTGTGAAGAACAGTACATCCACCGCATTGCTGTTGGTTTCGATGCTGCCAGGCGACACCTTGCCACAGAACTCACCAATTTCTCTCCCACGTGCCTGGATCTGGAGAGGAAGAAAGCCAGAGCTAGAATCACACCAACAGGCCTCTCCACACCAGTACCCACTCCTCCCCTGCATCAGGCCAGACCAAGGGGCCCATATGCCCCAATGCCCCTCAGTGGGCCTGTGACCCATCTACTTTGGGGTCCCCATTGCCAGATCAAACTAATGGGCCAGTCCCTGCTTCTCCCAGCCTGGGGTCAGACCTATGGGTCCATCTAATCCTGAATCTAGGGAAGTGGAGAAGGATGAGGGATGAGGAAGTAAAATGGAGCAAAGAAGGACGTTTTCTGATTAGAATCCAGGAATCACGCCCAGCACTGAGGGGTCTTGGAGGGGCCCAGAGCCCCATTGCACAGGATGTTGGGGACTAAGTACCCCGGAGGATGGACTGGGGAAAACAACTTTGCTGTGGACCTTGGGCATTCCCCCTTTTCTAATCTCTGCTCCCTCCTGCCAGCAGTGCTGGCCCTGAGAACTTCCCTGGGAGAAGCAGTTTGTTATGGTCTGATGGCAGGTGGGACACAGGTTTGGACTGGTTTCCAGTACCTTGAGCTGGTCGTAGGGACAGTGGACCTGCTGGTGATCATCGATATCAAAGGGCTCCAGGAACTTGAGGGTGATGGCCAGCCCCCTGTCCAGGCGGATGCTGTAGTTGCACCGCAGCTCCGCAGGGTAGGGCAGGGGGTATTCCGGGCTCGACAGGTACCCAGAGGTCTCTGTGAACAGCTCACTGCTGCACTCCACTTGGGGAGGAAAGAGAGCACCAGTTACAATGGATACAAAGGAGGCAACCTCTCGTCCCACCAATTGCTTCCTAGGTCATTCCTCTTTCCCTTTCCCCTCTGGGTGGTGTCGAGCTGAAGAATGAAATTGTTTCTTTTCTTTAATTACTATTATTAATAAGACTCCATATTGTAACTCAAACTCCATTTTAAAAAGCTTACTCCATTTTGGAAAATGCTGCTGTAATCTTATTAGTTTAGTTTAGATGTGTGAATGAGGTATGTATGGATAATGGAATCAACCTCCAGCCCCAGCCTGTCCTGATGAAATAAAGTGTAAACACCAACAGCTGAAAATTCAGACAACAGCCCTAACAAAGTAAGAAGAGTCCACCGTCAAAAGAAAAGAACAAAAGTGCAATTGAAGGAAGATCAAAGCCAGGTCAGAGGCTGAAAGTCACGTCTGCAATCACACCGAACTCAGAGGCAGCATGACACAGCAAGACCTATAGACTCTGGATTCAAACTAAAAGCCTATATAAAAGATTGGTGAGATGGAAGACTTTGGGTAACGTTCTGCTGCCAACATTGAAGGTCATTGGTGCATGCCTGACAAAGACCCAGCCCTTCCTTGTGCCCGGCTTTCCTGGCCAGTTAGCCGCCACGAGCTATGAACCGAAGCTGCGAAATCAAGCCATGGACTCAAGCTATGTTCAGGACTAGTAACTATCCAGTTGCTGCAGAACATTTGATATATGTGTGTGTGTGTATAGGTATTAGGTATTAGCTATTGGTCATAGATCAAATTGTTATCATAATAAATGTGGAATCTTGCCTTGTCCCCTGAAACACTCTTGTGTAGTTTTATCTGCATAACAGCAGCTCCCACACTTGGGTCCTATTCCCCTGCGTCAATCTCTGCACCTTTCACTCACCTCGGCAGGAGTGGTGGTCGCTCTGCAGCTGGTAACCAGGGCGGCAGGAGCAGATGTAGCCACCCACATAGTTGTGGCAGAGGTGCTGGCACAGAGGCCCCTCGTCTTCCTCAAGGGCATTGCCATGGGCACACTCATCCAGATCTGAGGGGAGAGGGGGTGCCAGGCAAAGAGAAGAAAGAGTTAAACCTGACTGAAAGCTCTGTATTGGTGGTGCTGTGGGTCTGGCTACTGTCCTGGGGTCTCTGCCTGTTGGGGATGGGGCCCAGGGCTCCTCTGCATTCTCCTGGTGAGGAGCAGCCCTGTGTACCCCTCCTGCATGGTGTGGAGCTCTCATACTCACCCACAGCTTGGTAATAGGCCAGGAAGCCCTTGTAGGGGATAAGGGTGCCGTTCTCTTCGTTGGAGAAGTCAGAGTGGAACATCATCCTCATCCGGTTCCCTTTGGACACAAACTCCCTGACTCCTGGGTGGTTGCCTGTGGCTGAGCCTAGTTGGCCACAGTACCGGCCCAGGTCCTTCTTATCTGCTGTGATCTGTCCAGGAGAAAGTGGGAGGGGAAATCATGAGAATTCATGAAGTTCAACTTGCTCCATGTATCACCATTACCTGGTCTATGCATTTCCAACTCCCTCCCTCTCCTTTGTGCCTGTTGGATAGCAAGGAGAACCTGCTTGCTGTTGAAAAATGATTGTGTCCTGAGGTCACCAGCTTCCCCTCCCCAGCCCTACCCTAGGTCTCTGCTGCACGCACCTTGACGTAGTCATAGAGACAGGACTCAGACGGCTCCAGGTCGAACTGCCAGAAGTTCAACTTCACCACAAAGCCCTTTGGGACTGTAATGTCCCAGGTGCTGATGTTGTTGTTGGGGTACGGCTTGGGGTAATTGGGGGATGTGATCTCCCCAAAAAGCTTCCTTGGGGTTGGGCTGGAACTGACCACTCCAAAGAGGAGAGACCCCCACAGGAGGAGCCGGGGGAGCCTGTGAACACAATGTACATGGAGCATGAGTTACAGACCAGCCATAGATCTGGGCCATATTCAACCAGTAGAAACTTCATGGGAGCCTCATGTGTAGTCCAATGGACCCCTGGGTACACTGGGTATCGACCAGGTGTTATAGAGCCAATGGAGACATAGGAGACATTGAAGAGACCCAAGATCCAATCAGGTACCAGTTGGGCATCAGGTACTAGCCAAGAATATGGTTCCCTCAGACCAGAAAGCCATTTCAAGGGAAACTAGGCACGAACCCCATGGGCACTGGCTGTTTGTTACACACCAGCCATGGACCTGGGTCTCTTGGAACCAGGGGGAGGAACAGTAAGAGATCCAGCCTTATAGGCTCTGAAGGTTTCCCTCCACCTGGCTTTGGGCCACCTGATTCAGCTTGTGTTTGTTAGCTTGGGAGCTTGCCCAGCTCAGCAGTTCAGGGTCCAAAGGTCCTCAGTATGGCGGGGAGTAATCCCCAGCCATGCCTGGGTCCCTCTCCTGTGACCCCCTGTTGAGGGAAGGGGTGGGGCCTGTGCAAGGTCTAGCTAATATTCTCTCCCTTTCCACAGGGTGTGGTATGGAAATCTGGGCAGGTTAGTTGTCCCTTCACATCTTGGTCCCAATCTCGGGGTTACTTGGGGAGTGAGGCCATTACGCTCCTCCAAAATACACTCATTCCCCTTCCCTGGAAGGAGATCAGCCAGGGGGGATTCAAACGCTGCACCACTTCGAACAGGAGGATTAATGGGATAATAGTGGGACATGGATTTAACCCCGTCCACCTCTCATCCTTCCCCAAGGAGTTGGACCCTTCAGTCTTCTCCCCCATAAAGATGCCACCACCTCCCTCCCCAGGCCAGATTGGCAGCACTCACATGTTCTTAGTCTTGTCTGATGTGTGTATGTCTCTCTCTCTCTCCCTCCAAGCGCTCTAACCAGGCGAGTTGTAATCAAATGCAAACTCTTAACCCTGCCAGATCTAATTCAACGAGGTGGGGGAAGACCCAGAGGAGAGGGACGGAAGAGAGACAGTTAGGTTACAAAGCAATTGGCAACGTGAATGGGTTTCATTAGTCCACATTCTGCTGCCCTCTGCTGTCTCTTTGCTGGAACTGTGGCCATGAACTTTTTTTTTTTAAAACAAGATCCAACAGAGTTGTACACATTTGTGTGTGTATAGATAAGGTTGCTCAAGAGACACTTAACTGGAAATTTCCCTATATTAAAGTGCAATTTTGGGGGGAGTTTTGTTTTTAAAGGTATCATAAAAAGGAAAAAGAAATAGGATCTGTGTTCTTCCTGCCCTTCGTTTTTGAGGCATTTTTCTGTTGTGGGAAGAAGGTTTGAAATGTTATTCTTAAAAAATTTAAAAACTGCTCCTTTTTACCTTAGAAATATCAATACTGCCAGGTCTTTGCCTTACTGTTTTGCTGAAGAGCTCCTCAGAGGTGTGAATCAGCAGCTTCCTTGATGAGGAAACAGGAATGTTAAATCTTTAACAAAGAGAAGTTTTCTTTCAGCTGTTTCTTCTGCATTTGTGTTAAATAAGTGTTAATGATAATAAACAAAGCTCAGAGAGTTTAAAACACTATGAATACAAATACCTTCCTCTCTCCCAATTAGTCAGGCCTCTCTGGTTGTTCTGCAGTTGTCTACAGAGTCTTCCAAGGGAAATAGGATTTACAAGAACTGAATTATGAATGTGAAAAAAAACAGTAAAAACAAACAATTTTTCAGGCTTTCTTCATACAGTAGGGAAGAAGGCTCAAGCCCAATATTATTGTTCCTCTGTACATGAGCTTTCAGTTTAGATTTTCCTGGCTTTCTAATGTTGGGGTCTCTAAAATGTCACTGATGTCTTACAGATTTTTCTTTAAAGACACTGATACTTCTCAAGCTTAACACTATTTTTCTGGGAATCCACAGTAAAGAGTCCAAGTCCATGAAAAAAGTCACAACAATGAAATAATGTAAGTGTCCGAGGGTGAAGGAAGCATTTTGAGATGTTTATGCATGTGTATTTAAGGCTGTAGAGAAACTGTACATTATATATATTGTTATATTGTCTGAAAAAGAACATGTGACCCTGTAATTAATGACTCTCATAATAATGTACACACACAGGACCAGAGTTAAGGTTAAATGGGCAATATTAACTCTGGCATTTCCTGACTTTTGAGTGCTTTCCTGTGCATGATGCACATTCTCAGGCAGCCCCAATCAAGGCCCTGGAGGGAAGCTCTCTGGCACAGGACACCATCAGGAATGAAGCTCACAACCAATGGGCACAATCTGTATGGAAGTTTTCAGCCACAGGACACTGCTAGGAGAGAAACTTATATCAACGCGGCACCAGTAGGAGGGAAGCTCACAGCCACAGGGCACCAATGGGGCCCAGTTTAGGGTCATAGAGCATTATTGGCAAGGAAGCTTGTAGCCATAGAGCATCAAAGTTTGCAGCTACAGGGCACTGTTTGCAGGGAAGTTTGCTGCCACCAGACATGATGACAAGGAACCTTGTTCCCCCAGGGCACTGCTGGGAGGGAAAGTGATAATACCCATGGGAATGACACCCATAGGACACTGTGTGAAAGCAGCTCATAACATCAGCTCGTAACATAACATCTGGGTCTCCCACAGTCTTACAAAGGAACATCACTATGTGAAATGCAATTGTGTGTGTGGAAGGAGCCTAAGACTAGAATAGGGTGAGTGCGGAAGTGTGTGTGCTACAAGTCAGGTCTGGGGTTTACATGTTCATAAAGAAGGCAGAAATGTTTCAATACCAGGCCAGATGCCTCTCTTTTGTGGCCTCAGCATGCCATGGGTGTGAGAATCTGTTTGCATGTGGCTGTCATGCCATTTCACTTCCATGGGAGTAGCTGTCTTTACAGCCGGTTACAGCTCCTAACCCTCTCTGTTCTCATGTGTACTTAGCATTGAGATTCTCCTCATAGGCTGATGGTTTCCCTGCAAAGCAGCTGTCTTGGGAATGCTGGTTTTGAATTCAGCTGTTGGAGAGAACATGAACTTTCCAGCTTAAAAGAGTCACTTGGACCTTTTGTGGAGGGCACAAGTAACCCTGAAAATTCTCCAAAAGCTTAATTTTCCAGAGGCTTGCTGGGCTCCCACCAGGGTGTGTTTATCAGGGCCCCCCTCCCTCTGAGGCACTGCTTTCAAATGAATCTTTTACCCTACAGGAAACTTTCCCTTCCTCACCTGTACTCCTCACCCTTGGATTGCAGGGAGAGGCTGTTAGCACAGAGTGACTGGGGCAGCCAAGGTGAGGCAGATGGAGTGAGGGAGGAGAAGAGTCCATTGCCGGGGGCATGGGGACCAGTTCCAGTTTTTCTCCTTCAGTGGGAAGAAGGGTCCTTCCAGGGTTGCCAATTTTTGGAATGTTGTAATAGTAATGTGTCCCATGAATTTTACATTTATTTTAAAGCCCCAGCTCCTGGGGGTCATGAGTCTCTCACCTTTCATTTTAAATAAATGAATTTCTAATTTCTAACCCTCAGTGTTGCAAAGAAAAGGTTGGAAATGTGACCCCTAAAGGTACAGAATTCCAAAAGCAAATACAGAGAAAACATTTATTATTGTATAAAATCCCATGACTTAGAATCCCTGTGATTTGGGGGGGTCTAACTCATTATTTTTGACTGTTTGGGCTGGTAATGTTGCTTCCCAGATGGTCTTTGGTTCCAATTCAGTTCCAATCCAGAGAGGGACTCAGAGGTTAAGGGAAGTGCTGGATATCAGCAGTGGCCACTAGGGGTCAGCATGTGTCCTGAGAATGCTGGGGGTCCAGGTTTATAGGGCAGGATTACTCTCCTTCTGATGAATGGGCAGAGATGTGCTGACCATGGAACCCTAGCTTCCTTCTGACCACGAGAGGTCTGGCCCCTGCCCTATTCTCCACCCCCCGCCCAGCCTGAAGAGAGCACAAGGTGAAGGTAGCAATGGGATCGCTCAGGCAAGACAAGCCCTAGGCCCCTCTCTTCACCAGCTGCTCCACAGCCCTGCCCCTGGGGGTGAGGCAGATTCACTTCCCATTTGGGCCCAGTTTCCCCCTTCCATCTGGAGTTCAGACAAGCCGTGACTGCACCACTCCACCTTTCTCCACCCCTCCCCTCTGGCTGCGATACCAGAGCTCTTATTCTGAAAGGATCTCACTGAAACCTGAAGCCACATTTCCCTCCCACTCCACAGACAGACCTCCCTCACTTCCCCACCCCCATGACCTCCCTCCTTCTTTTCCTTCTCACACTGATTGGGACCCCCCCTCATCCCACAGACTGCCCCAGCCATCAGAAATTCCCCCTCTCTTTTATTGTCCCCTCACTTCTTTGCAGACAGATCTGGGGCTCTCCTCACTGTGGAATTCGCCTGTGGATGGGTCTCAACTTGTCTGCACAGCACATCACCATGGAGCACTAACCCCTGGCCTCAGCTTCTCTCCCAGCACTAAGGAGTAGGGACCAGAACGGAGAACCAAATCTGGGTCTCCCATATGACAGCACAGGGCCAGGGCACTAACCTTTAAGAGGCACCAAAACCAACTCTGCAGGGCTCCCAGTCCCCAGGGAGTGAGAGAGTGGGCTGGAGAATGTAAGCTGGGTGTCACATGCTTTGGCACCTAGATGCAAGATGAACGTAGACAGTAATAAGGAAACACAATTCAACAGAGGTTTTGGCCACTTGTATTTTTTATTCCAAAGCAGGGGGGGGTGGGGAGCAGATTTGATAGCTTTGGTCTTGACTCTGCAATGAAACTAGTTCTGTCCAAATGGGTTAGTGCCCAGTACTGGGAAGGTGTTGTGGTTACTTCACTTTCTGGAAGATCTGTACACAAACCTCATCTTCTGCTGTCATGCGCTGGGAAGAAGAAAGGGAGGGAGGGAGATAAAAGAAGAGACTTTGGGCAGGTCTGCTGGGGCTTCTCAGTTCAAACCCACAGTTCTCATGCTTTCCAGTCCTGGCTCCCCCTGCACACAGCACTGCCAATGCCCCTCAAACCTGACCCACACCAACCTCCCTGCTATTCCAGTCCTGGCTGCCACCTGCATGCAGCTCTGCCAGTGCCCCATAGTTCTCCCAGTGCCCCAGAGCCCTTACTCACAGCCTCCCTGCTATTGAACCCCTGCCCCCTATGCAGCTCTGGCAGTGCCCCATAGTTGTAACCCACAGCCTCTCTGGTATTGTATTCCTGCCCCTCACCCCACGCAGCTCTGTCAGTGATCCATTGCCCTTACCCATAGCCTCCCTGTATTTCCATTTTTCTCTTTGTGTCTTAAGAGGTTTTGCTGAGGTTTTAAGTGTCACACACAGGAAACCTTGTGTCTGATTCATCTCTTCCCTTTTCCTCTCACAAAGCCCCAGGAGCAACAGTCAAATTTCAGGGCAGGGCAGGGACATTGGCCGATTCACACTGAGCTCAGCCTAGTCAACTTTTGAACCCTACAGAAGGATGTTTGTGTGAAGTGGCTGTTGCCTGGAGAAACTCTGCATAACCTATGGGGCCTAGCTTGGGATCCAAGGAGGGGAGGAATGATCATCCCATTCTGAGCCTCTGGCATTCCCCTAGTGAATCCCCTCTTGAGACTCCCCTTTCTGGGGTGTTAGTGTGCCGCACCCTACTCAGAGCTCCGTCTCACCAGATGCAGATGGTCCCCCTCTAGCCAATGCCTCCAGCCCCGGTTCCTCTTCTCTCCTTGCTGCTCACATACCAGCTGATCCCCTTCCCAGGAGACGACTGTCTGAAAGGGGTTGGGGGAGAGACAGGCAACACTGTCAGGCATAGGAAAAGACCTTGTCTGCTTCTTTGTACTGTCACCTTTCTACACTGACCCACTACCTGCCCCTCCCTCTAAGACATTTTCAAATGCAGCTCCTGTTTTGAAGGGTTTTTTTGTTGTGTTCCTAACTTTAGATCCCTTGGGTCTGTTTCTCATGTATGCTGAGCAACCTCAGTATCTTATCAGGTCAGACATTTCATGACATGCGATGAATCTGTTTGTTCCAGTGGATAAATCATCTGACTTTCTGATTTTTTTCAGGGCATTGCTGCAGGGGATAGATTTAAGGGTATCTGGGTCCTGAAATTTTAGACTTCTGGGCTCTATTGTTTATTTAACCTTAACTCTCATTTCCCTGCTCATCACACATATTCATCATTAGACCTGAACACATTAGCTATTAGCCTGTCAGATCCAGCATAGCTCTGAGCTGAAGTCTACTCTGGCTCCTGCATCAGAAACAGGATTGTTCTGATTATTAGGCAAAGCCCGGGCCACTGACCACAGTCAAGCTGCCCTTTAAGTCGCTGGTCGGTCCTCTCAGCCCTCTCACCAGGCACTTGCGTCCATCCACTGGCCCCAGGTCCTCTTCAAACTCCTTTCCCAGGTCAAAGTCCATAATGTAGTTGCGCAGTGAGGTGATTGTGCGGATGGTCATGTGATCTCCAGCATGGATTATCTCCTTGTCTGGCTTCAGGAAGCAAACCAGTTTTCTCAGGGCCACATTAATGTCTAGGTGGGGTGAGGTGGAGGGAACAGATAATGGGGTGTTGGCAGCAGTGAGCTTCCCATAGCAGTGCCCTTCCCTGCTCCTCCTTGGTTCTCTTGCTACATTCTCCTTAATGACCCTCACTGCCCAATCAATACATCTCATTTTCTTCTCCAAGCAGGTTCCACCTGCCCAATTCAGACTGCCCACCCCTCCTGCACAGACTGGGTTCATAGTCAGAGAGTTTAGGGCCAGAAAGTCCCACCAGATCATCTAGTCTGACCTCCCATGTATCACAGGTCACCAACACCACTCAGCACCCACACCCTAAACTGGACAACCAAAATTAGACCAAAGTATTACAACTGCCAGGAGACTAGACTGTTGTGTGCCACAGGCAGAGAATAGGAGGGACCAGGGTGCACCACCTGTGTCTGAGGCCCCACAATGGCAGGGAAGTGATTATGTGAGAAATAACGGGAAAATCCTGGCTAGTGACCCACACCCACACGCTGTAAAAGAAGGCAGCTCCCCCCCCCCGTCACTGCCAAGCTGACCTGGGGGAAGATTCCTGACCCCACATAATTGGACCCTGAGCATGTGAGCAAGAACCAGCCAGCTAAGCATGTGAGAGAGAATAATCAATGCCACCTCAGAGACCTTGCCCGCACAACATCCCATCTCCAGCTGGGGCCATCTCTGATGCTTCAGAGGAAGGAGACAAAAAAGCCCCAAATCCCAGAATACATGTGCCCGGGGACAGGCGGGGTTCTCTTCCTGACCCCTGCAGGTGACTGGCTGAAACCCAGGAGCATGAGATTTTAGGAAGATCAGACATAAACCAGAAGGGAACTCAGGGCTACCGAGCCCTGCTGTCCGCCATCACAAACAACCCATTTTACAATCCCTCTTAAATTTCTCCAGCTCTTTCGAAAAACTAATTGTTTGCTTCCCCCATCCCTAACTCCTGCTGGGAAACTGTTCCAGAATCTTACTCCTCTGATGCTTAAAGTCAACGGGACGGGGGAGGGGGGGGGTCGAAAAATCCCACCCCCCTTGGGGTGCCCTGGGAGGTGACATCTTTGGAGAGGGAGGGGTGGAAAAGATAGAAGGGGGAAGCAACCAGGGAAGGGTGTGGTTACCTAAAGCCCGAAGGTAACCGTCCATGTTGTCTTGGGAGACGAATCGATAATAGCCGGTCAGATTGGGAGGCATCACAGGGCAGATGGGCAGAATTGATGGTTGGAATGAGATAAGGGAAGGAGAACAGAAGGGATGAGACCGAGACAAAGCTGGGGACCTTGGACTCCCTCCTCCTCGTTGGTTCCTTTCCTGCTTTCTCTCCCTTAGTCTTGGGGTGGGAGGTGTTATATAGCAGCCCTATGGACAGGCGTCTTGCTGCCGTAAGAGTCCCATCGTTCCTTACTGGGGAACACAGAAAGGGCTGGGGCTCGCTATGTTCCTGCCACCTCCACTTCAGTGTGTGAAGGACCAGGGGGAGCAACAAGCGATCAGACACCAGGCTGAGCTTCCCGGGCCTTCCACACTGGAATTTTTAACTCATGGGTGCCAACCAGGAAGTGTCTGGCCGGCGTCCTCTCTCCATAATTCGGACAGAGTGAGCTTACTCACAGCAGTGCTCTGTCACTGCCCAACTCGGGAGACACCCCGGCAGCTGTGAGCTTCCCCACGGCAGTGCCCTGTCACTGCCCAACCCGGGAGACACCCAGGCACTTACTCCCTATCAGGTTGAGCTTCATGACTGCTGTGGCCAGGGCTGCTGACTGAGTCTGGGGAACCATGGGAAATTGGAGAGCCCTGCTATTTCGTCCCCTCCCAGCGCAGGTGCCCTCCACCCTTCACACACAGCTCTACCGCTGCCTCTCAGCACTACGCTGCAGCGCCCCCGCTATTTCAATCCACCCGCCCCCCGCCGCGCTGCCAGCGCCCCTGCAGAGCCCCTCACCAAGGGCTCTGGAACAATTTGTTTAGTGCGGGTGCTGAGAGCCTTTGAACCAACCTGTGAACCCTGTACAGGATGGAAACCACTTCAAGTCAGGGGGTGCAGCAGCGCCCCTAGTTCCAGCACCTCTGCCCCTCACCCCCAGGCTCTGCTCCCCCAGCCTCCTCGAGCTTGCAGCGAGGAGGAAAAGATTGTCTCCCACCCCTGTGGCTCGCCTCCCCACCATTGGTCCCTTCCCCCCCTGCAGCACCTGGCTCCCGCGCCCATCGCATTGGCTGCTGGCGCCCATCAGTCAGTGCTGGGCTCTGCTGACATCATGCTGCAGTAGAGGGGCTGGGCTGGGGCAGGGAGCGGAGCAGTGCGAGCTCGCTCCATCCATCCCTCCCTCCCCGCTCTGAGGGGCTGCGAGACCAGCCGGCCACCTGCTCAGAGCTCTGCGGCTCGGCGCCCTGCCCTCCGCCCCACAGAAGGCTGAGAGGAGTGAGAGCACAGAGGGGCGGCTGCACATCACCACGGAGCAGGAGGGAGCCGGCTTCCAGGATGGGCTACCCGCCGCCCCTCGCCTCCCTCTTCTTCCTATGTGCCTTGCTGGCCAGCAGTTTCTGCAACAAAGGTGAGCGGAAGCCCCCCAGGGCCAGGTGTCCCGGGGGGATGAGGGGTCCCTCCGGCTTGTGGGCTGGAGCGCAGCGCTCGGGAGCTATCTGCTCTCCAGTCATGTCAAGCGATGACACGCAGCTGCGATCAGCTCATCAGATCCAGCTCCTGGCATGGCGGTGTCTCCAGCTCCCAGCTTGGTGCTGAGCGCTCTGAAGGATCCCTGGTTCTCTCTGTTCATTGCTCCGGTTCCTGTTCACATTGTCACTCTAGTCCTGTTACCCACTTTCCTTCTCTGTCTCCCTCGCTCTTTCCAGCTCTTTCTCACGTTCTCAGGTCGCCTAGTTCTTTCTTCCTCCGAGTTTAGTTCTTCAATTCTTTCCCTCCCCACATATCCTTCCTTTATTT
This sequence comes from Caretta caretta, assembly GCF_965140235.1. NCBI lineage: Eukaryota > Metazoa > Chordata > Testudines > Cheloniidae > Caretta > Caretta caretta. The sequence continues at coordinate 212,941,905 of NC_134206.1, forward strand.
CAGCTCTCTGGCTGTAAGTACCTTGCTTTTTGTTTCTGTCTGTTGAAATACAACACGTAAAATAATTGAGCTATCCAGCACCACACAACATGCCTCTATCTCCATCCTTTGATCCTAGAATTGTCCTTCCAGCATCTGTCTATTTGATTGATTTAAATGGAAATATGTAACCTATGTGAGTTGCATATAAGAGCAAGAGTATTTTATGTGCTAAATATGGGGATGCCAACCTAGAGCTCATACATTCTGAGCATGGATGTTGTCCAAAAACACAGAGAGAGAGGTTACAAGATCTATGGCTGTAGGCACAGATGGGGAGAGAGAGAGAATAATTTAATAGGGCAGAGTAGCATACAAGGGGGCAGAAGGGATGCCTAGGAACAGGGAGTTCTGGGCCCCTTCGCTCCCCATCGGAAGATGCAAAGCTGGTTCTGGTTACTGGGTGCAGAGCTATGTGTGTATCAGTTTTGGAGGAGGTAACCCCTTATTATTAATTATTATTATTATTATTTATTATTATTTGTACTGCGGTAGCACCTAGGGGCACAATCATGTATCAGAGCCCCCTTGGGCTAAGTGTCCTCCATTTCCCCTTGCATCTGCCTTTAACAAGTGTCTTTACCTCTCATGGGATCTTCTTGGAGGTGGCAAGAGCCTTCCTCTGCCCCCAAATCTTCCCATGATCCCTGGAGACTCCCCTCCCAAGAAATCACCCCGGTGCCTTCCAATTGAGGGACGGATACAGTCAAGATTTATCCCTCCACCATCAGCTTGTTGCCCCAGCAACGGGGCGTACCTGGTATTTACAGCCATCTATTCCCACCTCTATTACATAGTTTATAAATCAGAACCTGCCTCAGAGTGGAACGGGATCGGGGCTTTTCTGTGGGAGGGTAAGGTGAGGTGTGGAATTGCACACAGGAGGGGGTCCCGTTGCATACTGATGAGAATAAAGGGACAATGGATGTTTCTCTGGGTTTCAACACAATGCAGCGTTAATCAATATGGTGAGATATAAATCCCAACCCACAGCCTTTCCTGCTACGCAGGCTGGATGTCCCCTTCTGATGCACCTTAGTCCTGACCTGGAGCCCTGCTTGCTGCCTGAGTCCTGGACTTGCTACACACAGCTCTGCCAATGCACCTCAATTCTGATCTGTGGAAATGAGTGGCTGACTCTTATAGGGGTCACGCTGAATCAGGACTGATCCCAATGTCCCAACATGGTGCAAGGCAGAGCTCTGCTGCAGGAAAGCACCCCTATATTAGAAATGGTGCCCTTGAGGTGAAAGGCTCTGTATCCTTTTCCCCAACCCCTCTGAGCCCATGCTGTGTGGTCGAGCATTGCCTGGGTGTGACTGTATCCTTGTCTCCCTGGACAGGGGGTGGGGTAGGATTAGCTGGGAGATGGGGGTTGAAACTAGGCCATTGCATTATAATCCCTGAGACCCATTCAGCAGGGATTGGATGGTGGGGAGGTGGTGTTCATTTGTAATGATTTTCCTTCTCCCTCTCACTCCCTTCCTCCTCCTTTCTCTCTTTCCCTGCCCCGGAGCTTGTGTGATAAAGATTAATTTGCTATTTCTGGGCCTGTGACATTTTTCAGAGCCTCCTGTTGGCTGCTGTCTCAAAGCTGAGTCTGGCCAGGCTCCAGCCAACGAGATTAGCACTTCGGGCAACAAGGAGGGGCCAAGGGAATATGGGACATACCATGGAGCCAGGGATGAAGGAGAAAGGGACTCATGGAGTGGGACATATGCATGGAGAAAGCAGCACAAAATATCTATTCTGGAGCCCTTCAATTCCTGGCCCCACAAAGAGGTGGGGCAGAAGTGGTCAGGTTGCTCCTCGGGAATATTCCCTATGGAGACCCTAAGGGCGGCTCTGTCCTTTAATAATGACTTTATTAAGCTGGGGGCAGGGTGGGATTTAGTTCTTTGAATCTCTCCTCAGAACTTGACTCCTCCAGCCTCTGGAGAGTTGCTGTGGCTCTTGTCTGAGCTCCCTCCTAGGAATGAGGGCCCCAGGACAGAGCACAGTATTCCCAGTGGAAGCTCTCCAGAGCCACATAGAGTGGGACTATCCCTCCCTACCCCTTATCAGCCTACTTTGGGCCCCCTTTATTTCAGGGTTGAGCGTGGTGCCCCCAGCCTGCATCTAGGGAGCCATTAGCTCTATGATTGTGGCTAACTTGTTCATATCCTCCTCTTCCTGTACCCCCAAACCCCCTCAGCAAACAAGCACAAACCCTGGATTGAGGCTGAATACCAGGGCATCGTCATGGAGAATGATAACACAGTCCTGCTCAACCCACCGCTATTTGCTCTGGACAAGGATGCACCATTGCTCTATGCAGGTATCTGGGTAACAGGCTTGGGGTAGAGGAGATGGGGCGGACAGAATCAGAAAGAGAGAGAGGATTGGATTGTCGCTCAGCACAGGAACTTTACAGCACCTCTGGCAAGGACCCCACCGCAGGTTAGAACAGTGTATGGGCTGCCCTAACATGCACCAGTTGCCGGTGGACCTGGGAGCCTTTCACAAAGCCAGGAACACCCTGGGCAAGACTCCTGCTTCCCCTAGGAATGCCCTGTACTGGGGGCTTCTGCAGAAGGTGATCTACCCTGGTAACGGGTGTCAGCAATGGTATAAAGAAGCCATGAGGCAAGCATGAATCCACACGCAGGGAGATAAAAATGAGAGCATGATAAGGGAATGGGTGAGGGAGAAAGGAAAGGGGTGTTCTCAAGATGAAATGGGGGGGACGGGACATAAGAACGGCCATAATGGGTCAGCCCAAAGGTCCATCTAGCCCAGTATCCTGTGTTCCGACAATGGACAATGCCAGATGCCCCAGAGGGAATGAATAGAACGCGTAATCATCAATTGATCCATCCCCTGTCTCCATTCCCAGCTTCTGGCAAACAGAGGTTAGGGACACCATCCCAGCCCATCTTGGCTAATAGCCATTGATTGACCTATCCTCCATGAACTTATCTAGTTCTTTTTTGAACCCTGTTATAGTCTTGGTCTTCACAACATCCTCCGTCAAAGAGTTCCACGGACTGACTCTGCGTTTTATGAAAAAATACTTCCTTTTGTTTGTTTTAAACCTGCTGCCTGTTAATTTCATTCGGTTCTTGTGTTATGAGAAGGAGTAAATAACACTTCCTTATTTACTTTCTCCATACCAGTCAAGATTTTATAGACTTCTATCATATCCCTCCTTAGTCGTCTCTTTTCCAAGCTGACAAGTTTGGAAGAGGGACATGTTGCAGAGAGATGGTGAGGTGTGGTGTGGATGGGCAAGGACTGGGTGGAAGGGGAAGGTAACTCCTTGCTGTCCTCATTGTCCTGTTCCTCTTCCCCTTTCTGTCTCTCTCCCTCTCCTCCCCTGCTCTGGGGGACACCAGGTGAGATATGTGGCTTCCGGATCCATGGGGCAGGGGTGCCCTTTGAAGCTGTGATCCTGGACAAGGCCACGGGTGAGGGGCTGATCCGGGCCAAGGAGCCGATGGACTGTGAAGCACACAAGGAACACACCTTCACCATCCAGGCATACGACTGTGGAGAGGGACCTGATGGGACCAACACCAAGAAATCCCACAAGTGAGGCAGGAGTGGGGGGCTGTGGTGGCTGGAGCCTACCTCTTAACCTGCCAAAGCCCAAATGGGGCATTCAGTGTATCACAGAGACCCAATGTGAGGGGGGCATGGACACAAATGATTCATGCAGGAAACTAAAACTGCTGTGGGATTCTTTCCTCCAGTGTGAAGAACTCTTTCTAGAACCTCCAGTTCACCAGTCTGCATTTTTTATGCCAATCATTGCCAATAATAAAAGTGAGGGGACACCAAGTGTGTGTAGACTGTCAGTAACTATGGGGCTAAAATGAGTGACACCTTTGAAATGAGAGATGTCTGAGAGCTGTGTCCTAGGGGTCAGTGCTTTGTGCTGCTGTATAGGCCGGACCCCCAGGTTACATTACTAAGAACATAGGAATGGCCATACAGGATCAGACCAATGGTCCATCTAGGCCCAGGACCTGTCTTCTGACAGTGGCCAGTGCTAGATGCTCAGAGGGAATGAACAGAACAGGGCAAATTTATCAAGTGATCCATCCATTGTCGTCCAGTCCCAGATTCTGGTAGTCAGAGTTTTAGGGATACCCAGAGTATGGGGTTGCATGCATGACCATCTTGGCTAACAGCCATTGATGAACCTATCCTCTATGAACTTATATAATTCTTTTTTAAACTCCATTACAGTTTTAGCCTTAACAACATCCCCTGGCAATGAGTTCCACAGGTTGACTGCACATTGCGTGAAAAAGCACTTCCTTATGTTTGTTTTAAACCTGCTGCCTATTAATTTCATTGGGTGACCCCTGATTCTTGCATTATGTGAAGGAGCAAATAATACTTCCTTAATCACTTTCTCAACACCATTCATGATTTTATAGACCTTTATCATATCCCCCTTTAGTCATCTCTTTTCCAAGCTGAATAGTCCCAGTTATTTTAATCTCTCCTCATATGGAAGCTGTTCCATACCCCTAATAATTTTTGTTGCCCTTCTCTGCACTTTTTCCAATTCTAATATATCTTTTTGAGATGGGATGACCAGAACTGCACACACTACTCAAGATGTGGACATACCATGGATTTATATAGAGGCATTATGATATTTTCTGTCTTATTATCTATCCCTTTCCTAATGGTTCCTAACATTTTGTTAGCTTTTTTGACCGCTGCTGCACATTGAGCAAATGTTTCCAGAGAACTATCCACAGTGAGTCCAAGATCTCTTTCTTGAGTGTTAATTTAGACCCCATCATTTTGCCACCTCACTCTTTACCCCTTTTCCAGATTATTCGTGAATATGTTGAACAGCACTGGTCCCAGTACAAATCCTTGGGGGATACTGCTACTTACCTATCTCCACTGTGAAAACTGACCCTTTGTTCCTACCCTTTGTTTCCTGTCTTTTAACCAGTTATTGATCCATGAGAGGACCTTCCCTCTTATCCCATGATAACTTAATTTGCTTAAGAGCCTTTGGTGAGGGACCTAGTTAAAGGCTTTCTGAAAGTCCAAGTGCATTATATCCACTGGATCACCCTTGTCCACATGTTTGTTGACCTCCTCAAATAATTCTAATAGATTGGTGAGGCACGATTTCCCTTTACAAAAGCTGTGTTGACTCTTCCCCAACAAATCATGTTCATCTATGTGTCTGACAATTCTGTTCTTTACTACAGTTTCAGCCAATTTCCATCCCAGTCTCTCTCTCATGAGAGAGGCTGTCCCAGAGCTCCCTAGAGGTCAGTGCTGCTGTGTGGAGACCCAAATCTCATTCCCTGTCCTGGACTTTAATTCTTTGAGTGCTGGGATGAGGCTGGCACCCCCTAGGGATCAGTGCCTTGGTCTGTCTTGCGGAAGACTAGGTTTCATTCCCTGATCTGGTCTCTTGCTTCCTCTATCACTGCCTCATCAACCAGCTGCTCATTCATCTCTGTCTCCATCAGGGCCACCGTGCACGTGCGGGTAAATGACGTGAATGAGTTTGCTCCGGTCTTTGTGGAGAAGTTATACCGTGTGACAGTGACCGAGGGGAAACTCTATGACCACATCCTGCGGGTGGAGGCCATTGACGGAGACTGCTCCCCCCAATACAGCCAGATTTGCTATTATGAGATCCTCACCCCCAACATCCCCTTCCTGATTGACAATGATGGTGAGAACCTGCCTCTGTATCCCTCTGAGACCACAGTTCACTCCATGTGCCCCCTGCCACCTCTGCCTGGTCCATTCCTCCATGTATGTGTGCTGTGTGATCCTTTTAGCTTTCCTTACATTCCTCCAGCCATCTACCTTGGAGTAGAGACAGCAGCCCTTTTGTGTTCAGAAGTGTTTCAGCATGTTACAGAGCACAACAAAATGACATTGCATGATGACATAACTTTTTGGTTCTGCCGTGTTTGTTATTGTGATGGCTCAACAATAAACCTTATTTTAGAATGAGACTCTCCTTATGCGTTGTGAGTGGGGAAATGGAGCAATGTTCTGCTAATGTGCATTTCTGTTTCCTTCTCACTCTGTCTTCCTCTCCCTTCTTTTTCTCTTTCCCTGTCTCTTGACTCTTGTCTTTCTCTCTCTGTCTCAGTCTCTCTGCTCCCCCTCATAGAATCATAGAATATCAGGGTTGGAAGGGACCTCAGGAAGTCATCTAATCCAACCCCTTGCTCAAAGCAAGACCAATCCCCAATTTTTGCCACACATCCCTAAATAGCCCCCTCAAGGGTTGAACTCAGAACCCTGGGTCAATGCTCAAACCACTGAGCTATCCCTCCCCCCAATACCTGTCTCTCTCTCTCTCTCTACCAGGGAACATTGAGAACACAGAGAAGCTGCAATACAGTGGAGAGCACCTATACAAGTTCACAGTCACAGCCTACGATTGTGGCAAGAAGCGAGCATCTGATGATGCCGAAGTGGAGATCCAAGTGAAGCCCACCTGCAAACCCAGCTGGCAGGGTATGAAGCCTCCTCTCCCACTCAGCTCTTACCATGACTTCCTTCTCACCCCTAGCCCCTCCCACCATGGCCCAGCTACCCCACCCATACCAACATAATCCTACCCTGTCACCCTATCCCCTTCCTTCTCATACCCTAACTCTTCCTCTATACCTTCCCCTTTCACCCTTCCTTCGTCTCCCCAAACCCATGCAGTGTAAAGACTCTCCACCGACCCTAATCTGCCATGGTAGTGTAAAGATCCTAACCTCTGACCTTTCACCTTACCCACCAACATCTTCAGACAAACACAAAGCTGATGGCAAATGTGTACAAATTTTCATGTATTTGCTTAACTACAGGCAAACTCATCAGACCCATGTGCTGTCATCCTATTACAAACACCAGTGTGGGGAGATCCCTGCTTGCATCTGTGGGAAGTCTTGAGTGTTTGCCAGGTGCCATATTATAGGTGGGGCTGGTCTATTATTAAGGTTGCCCAATGCTATCCATTATATGACCCTGTTTTCAGTTTCTTATAACTTTGCGAAACTTTAACTGTTAGGGCTGAAATTTCCCATGCCTGTTGCCTGCCTCTGCTTGAATTTTTTTTTTTTTAATTTCAGCCATTTCCAAATATGTTTTAAAAAATTCTAGTGACCTTTACTTTGGACAGTTCTAGAGCCCCTGTGCTTTGGAGCAAGGATTGAAATTTGCCAGGGAGTGGCCATTGTGTCAGGGATGTGCCCAGTGATGAGCGGCCAAAATCTTAACAACCGGTTCCCTCCTCACCCCACGAGGGGGTCGTGGCCCACCCCGGCCCCAGGGACTCCTGTTCCATCCAACACCCCGTGTTCCTTGATGCCCCCCCGGATCTCTGCCCCATCCACCCCCATCCCCGTCCCCTGACTGCCCCCAGAACTGGGCAGGAGGGTCTCATGGGCCACCATAGTGAGTGCCCACCCCGCCCCTAAGAGCCAGAGGGACCTGCCGGGGGGCGAGGTGGGGAGTCCTGGTGGTGCTTACCTGGGGCAGCTCCCAGGAAGCATCCGGCAGGTCCCTCTGGCTCCTAGGGGCAGGGGAGCGTAGCTAGGGGGGGAGCAGGGAGAGCGGTCGCTCCCCCCACTGATCACATCAAAAGTGGTGCCTTAGGCGCTGACTCTGTGGGTGCTCTGGGGCTGGAGCACCCACGGGGAAAATTTTGTGGGTGCAGAGCACCCACCGGCAGCTGCCCGGCCCCAGCTCACCTCACCTCCGCTCCTCCTCCTCCCCTGAATGCACCGCCCCGCTCTGCTTCTCCGCCCCCTCCCCCGGCTTCCCGCGAATCAGCTGTTCGTGTGGGAAGCCTGGGAGGGCTGAAAAGCAGGCAGCAGCTTCGCACTCAGGCTCAGGAGGCAGAGGTGAGCTGGGGCGGGGAGCGGTTCCCCTGCACGCCCCCTCCCGGGTTACCTTCTGCGGTGCAGGCGGCCCTCCTCATGCTCCCCCACCCCAGCTCACCTCTGCTCCGCCTCCGTCTCCCTGGGCCTGAGTGTGAAGCCGCCGCCTGCTTCTCAGCCCCCCGGCTTCCCACGAATCAGCTGCGGGAAGCCAGGGGTGGGGGCGGAGAAGCAGAGCAGGGCGGCGTGTTCAGGGGAGGAGGCAGAGGCAGAGCAGAGGTGAGCTGGGGCCGGGTGCGGGGTGGGGCGGGGAGCTGCCGCTGGGTGCTCTGAACCCATCAAATTTTCCCTGTGGGTGCTCCAGCCCTGGAGCACCCACAGAGTCGGTGCCTAAGGTGCCACTTTTGGCCAGTTGTTAAATTTAGAAGCCCTTTTTGAACCGGTTGTCCCTCGGGGGACAACCGGTTCTAAAAGGGCTTCTAAATTTAACAAGCGGTTCTAGTGAACCAGTGCAAACTGGCTCCAGCTCACCACTGGATGTGCCTTTTGCTGACCCTGTGAAAACCCAACCAGATCTGGCCAAGTTATAAGGCTTTGAAAAATCACAGTTTGCTCATGCTCAGCACAGACTTACCGGAGGTTAACAGCTAAAATCTCCAAAGACCCCATCCACACTGAGCATCCTCCACCCCCTCCCAGCTCCTAGTGCTGACTAGGGTTGCCAACTTTCTATTGGCACAAAACCAAACACCCTTGCCCCGCCCCTTCCCCAAGGCCCTGCCCCCGTTCACTACATTCCCCCATCCCTCTGTGATTTGCTCAGTCACTTTCACTAGGTTGAGGCAGGGGGTTGGGGTGTGGGAGAGGGTGAGGGCTCTAAATGGGGGTGCAGGCTCTGGGGTGGGGCCGGGGATGAGGGGTTCAGGGTGCAGGAGGGGGAGTTTGTGGGGGGGCTCAGGGCTGGGGCAGACGGTAGGGGCTCAGAGTTGGGGCACAGGCTTACCTCAGATGGCTCGCAGTCAGCAACGCAGTGGGGCTAAGGCAGGCTGCCTGCCTGGGCTCCGCAGCAACCACAGACTGGATTTTTAACGGCGCGGATCCCTTTTTGACCAGGTGGTCCAGTCGAAAACCAGACATCTGGTCACCTTAGTGCTGACCAGAGTGCATGTGCCATCTCCACAGAATGACTGAGCATGTTCCATCCAGTCCAGGGCTACAGGGGCACACCAGACTTTCCCTGTAATTGCTACTCCAGGGGGGTGGGGCTGGACACTGGAACTGAGAACAGGAAGCCTGTGTCACCTGTGGTCTCAGTCACTCCCACCCTGTGCTGGCACTAGGCAGCATGGAGGAGGAAGCCATCTGATTCAAATGCAGAAGGTACAAAAGCTGGACCTGGGGTGCTGCTGGGGGAGTAGACTGGGATAAGATGCTGGGTGGGGGGCAGAGGTTAGGACTGGAGGCCATCAGGGGGCAGAGATTGAGAGCTGGGAGCCAGAGGTAAGCAGAGACTGGGACTGGCTGGGCAATGAGACTAGGTCTGGGAGCCATGGGAGGGAAATTTGGAGGTGGTGGGGAGGGAAAACTGAGATTGGATGAGGAGCTGAGGGAAGACTTGGCAGGGCAAGGAGACTGGGAGCATGGGTAGGCTGGGACTGGGATGGGGAGTCTGAAGGGGTGAGGCTAGAATTTACTGGACAAGAAGCTTGGGACTGGAATCAGAAGCCTGACAATTGGAGACTGGGACTGATTAGGAGAGGAAAATGGTTCTGGGACAAGGAGCCAGTAGAGACAGGACTGGGATTGGGACAAGTTGGAAGGGATGGGGCAGAAGGGGTCCAGTTTGAGGGGGAACAGACAGAAGAGTCAGTGCCCACTAGAGTACACTCTCCTCCAGAGCCTGGAATGGAACCCAAGATCTCAGAGTCTCACCATTCCTCAGCTGTCAGCAAATACCTGGTAAACCCACTGGCAGAGTGTCCCACCCTGCTCTAGTTCTGGTCCACACAGAGGATAACAACCTACTATTGCTCTCAGTTACTCCGTTAGCTCAAGTGGCAGGGGTCTTTGTGTTGGATCTAAAGTTTCCAACCCTGCTGAGGAACCATGAGGGTGTCAAATTCCATCATGTGTAATCATATTCTGTTTATTCAGTTTTCTTTTTTAAAAACCTAGGAAATTACATTAAAAAAACCCTATGTTAAAAGAACATTGTCTGCAAAGTCTCACTCAGAAGTTAGGAAATGACAGTATTAAGGTTGCATTAGAATAGTCTTTAATTGTGTGATCACTTACTCTTTTTTTTTTCTTTTTCTTTTTTTCTTTTTTTTTTTTTTCTATAGAATCCCTGTCTTATTCAGAACACAGAATTGGCCATCATCTGAGATAAATCAGGGCTGTATAGGGAAGAGGGCTGTTGTCTGTAGGACCCTTGCCTCATTTGTTGCAGAAATTGGAAGGCATGTACTGAAGGAAGCAGGGAGTTGCAGGAAGAGAAAAGAGGGTCTCATGGTTAAGGCTGCCTTGGAGAATTGGATTCTATGTCTGCCTCTGCCACAGAATGCCTCTGTGATACTGGGCAAATCACTTCATAGAAGATTAGGGTTGGAAGAGACCTCAGGAGGTCATCTAGTCCAGCCGCCTGCTCAAAGCAACTAAATCATCCCAGCAAGGGCTTTATCAAGCCGGGCCTTAAAAACATCTAACAATGGAGATTCCACCACCTCCCTAGGTAACCCATCCCAGTGCTTCCCCATCCTGCTAGTGAAATAGTTTTTCCTAATATCCAACCTAGACCTCCCCCACTGCAACTTGAGACCATTGCTTCTTGTTCTGTCATCTGCCACAACTGAAAACAGCTTAGCTCCATCCTCTTTGGGAACCCCCCTTCAGGTAGTTGAAGGCTGCTATCAAATCCCCCCTCACTCTTCTCTTCTGCAGACTAAATAAGACCAGTTCCCTCAGCCTTTCCTCATAAGTCATGTGCCCCAGCCCCCTGATCATTTTTGTTGCCCTCCGTTGGACTCTCTCCAATGTGTCTACATCCTTTCTGTAGTGGGGGGCCCAAAACTGGATGCAGTACTCCAGATGTGGCCTCACCAGTGTCGAATAGAGGGGAATAATCACTTCCCTCAATCTGCTGGCAATGCTCCTACTAATGCAGCCCAATATGCCTTTAGCCTTCTTGGCTAATGGCATATCCAGCTTCTTGTCCACTATAATCCCCAGGTCCTTTTCTGCAGAACTGCCACTTAGCCAGTCGGTCCCCAGCCTGTAGCAGTACATGCGATTCTTCCGACCTAAGTGTAGGACTCTGCACTTGTCCTTGTTGAACCTCATCAGATTTCTTTTGGCCCAATCCTCCAATTTGGCTAGGTCTCTCTGGACCCTATTCCTACCCTCCAGCATAGTATCACCTGCGAACTTGCTGAGGGTGCAATCCATCTCATCATCCAGATCATTAATGAAGATGTCAAACAAAACCTTTGGGGCACTACGCTTGATACTGGCTGCCAACTAGACATTGAGCCGTTGATCACTACTCATTGAGTCCGATGATCTAGCCAGTTTTCTATCCACCTTATAGTCCATTCATCCAATCCATACTTTTTTAACTTGCTGGCAAGAATGCTGTGGGAGTCGGTATCAAAAGCTTTGCAAAACAGACTTTTCACAGGTGGTCACTAATTGTGTGTTCCTTGTTTTCTGGAGTCTGACTTGAGACACTGGGTCTGATTTGCAGAAGTGCTGGGTACTCACAGCTGCAACTGAAGTTAATGGGAACTGTGCTCTGAACATATACATTTCTATATAATGCTAAGTACTCTGATTTTTCAAATTGGTGTTGGTGTTTCAAACAACAAATTGGGTGTTTCAAATTGGGCACCCAAAATTAGTGCTCACTTTTGCCCTTAATCTCTCAGTGCCTCAGTCACCCAGCTGTAAAATGGGGATAATACCACCCCTTTGTTTCACAGGGGTGTTGTGAAAATAAATTCATTGATGTTTGTGAAGTGCTCAGATACTGTAGTGATGAGTGCCATAGTAAAGTCCATGGGGAAATTAATTCTGCCTTCAGAGCAGGGTTTCAATAGTATGCAGTAAATGAAGCCTGGGGTCAGATATTGAATTACATGGAGAAAAGAAAGTATTGAATAGCTGCTTATTTAAAGAGCCCCCTCCATACTGTGCACTGAATGAAATGGGTCCTGTGGAACAGTATGTGATCATGTCACTTAAGATTGTGCCATAATGTATGTGCACAAGGAAGCAGAATTTCTGGCATATCCTAACTTGTGAGTGCTTGGCTTTGCAACCTTAATGTAAGTTTTTATGTGTGTTTATTATGAATACTGTATTTAGGTGACCACTGATTTTGGGTGCTTCAGTTTGAGACAACTTGGGCCTTTCAAAAGTGCTGAGCACACACAGGTCCAGCTGAAGTCAGTAGGAGCTGGGAGGATTCAGCACCTCTGAAAATCGGGCTGAGAGATGTCAAAAATCCAAGGGTCTCTGTGATATCCATCAGTACCAGGGCTATAAACCCACAAAACCCACTCTCTAATCTCCTGTGAAATCTCCGCCTGTGTTGACCCCAGCTTTAGAAAACCCAGTGGACAGGTTAATTTTTCAATGTGGAAAGGGCCAAAAATCTGTCATTTCCAGGGAAAATCAGTAGTGGTGGAGGGTCTGTGCCAGCTGCCCTGACCTGGGAAGGCCTCAGGGCAGGACCCTTAACTCCTCTTTCTCTCTCTCTCTCTCCTCCAATAGGCTGGAATAAGCGGATTGAGTACATGCCAGGTGCAGGCAGTCTGGCACTGTTTCCCAGCATCCACCTGGAGACATGCGATGAGCCGCTGTGGAACATCCAAGCTACAGTGGAGCTGCAGACGAACCATGTGGCCAAGGGGTGTGATCGTGACAACTACTCAGAGAAGTCACTGCGCAAACTCTGTGGTGTGCATTACTCCTTCCCCAAGTGGAGCCAGGGTGTGGCGGGGGGTTTACCCTCCCTCACCCCACTCCACGGGGAGCCAAAGGGATGCAGACCTTCCAACTCCTGCACCAAGTAGAGCCTGGGGGATACCTGGCCCACCCCCACCCCCAGCACTGAGAGGGGTCATGGGACACTACCCACATACTGAGGGGAGAGGACCCCCTACACCTTCCTGCAGCCCCTGCCTTCCGGGGAGTCGTGGACCTGTCCCTCAGCACTGAGGGGAGCCACTGGAACAATCCCTGCATCCTTTCCACCAAAGGAGCCCTAGGCAGCTCCCTCTGTCCCTCTCCTGATATCTCCCACTGTCCTGAGCGGAGCTGCCGGGAACCCCTCTGCATCCTCAGAGACCCCTGGCACCTTTCCAACCCCATGTCACACTCCACCCAGCCCCCTCTACTCTTCGTCCCGGTGAGTCTGTCTCTGCCTTGACATCTGTCTCTATCTCCGTTCTGTACCTCGGTAGGTGCTGCCTCAGGTGAGGTTGACCTGCTGCCTGTGTCCAGCCCCCTGGCCAACTGGACGGCACGGCTCTCAGTGCATTACAGCCAGGACAGCAGCCTCATCTACTGGTTCAATGGCAGCCAGGTGGCCCAGGTGCCTGTGGGCATTGGGGTGGGTGCTCACGAGAGGCTCAGTGACCACTTCACCCTGTCGCTGTGGATGAAACATGCTGTGGTGCCTGGCAAGGGCAAGAAGGAGGAGGAGACAGTAATCTGCAGTACGGTGCAGAGTGGTGAGACACCCTGGAGACAGACCCTCTTCCTGTGAGACTGATACTCCCCACCATGAACCCTCAGAATAGACTCTCCTTCCAGATGGGAATCTCTTCCCAAGCTCCAGACTAGAATGGATCATTCCATCCTGGTGGGATTCTCTCCCTGCCCCCTTCCCCAGCCAGGCTGGGCTCCATTGTAAGTTCTGGGAGCAGCCAGCCCCAGGAGAGATACCCTGACCATATTGTAAGGGAGAGGGGGTGGAAAGGTTTCTTCTGCACTATTCTGACTGCAAGGCTCATGTCCTGTGTGATGAGTGGGTGGGATCTCAGCCCAGTTGCTCAAGCTAACCCAGCTCTCTAAGGGTCCCAGGCTAGTGCTTTGTGGAATTTTCTTTGATCTTTCATCTCCCTCTATGCCCCCTCTCCCTCTCTGCAGAGGATGGCTACTCTCACTACTCCCTGGCTGTGCATGGCTGCCGAATTGCTTTCCTATATTGGCCTTTGCTGGAGAGTGCGAGACCTGTCAAATTTCTGTGGAAGTTGGAGCAGGTGAGGAAGGATCTGCCTTTCTCTGTCTCTCTCTTTCTCCCTTCCTCTGCTTGCTGATCTCTCCTTCTGCCTTTCACAGGTCTGTGATGATGAATGGCATCATTATGCCCTCAATCTGGAGTTCCCCACTGTCACACTCTATGTGGATGGTGTGTCCTATGACCCTGCGCTCATCCATGACAATGGCCTCATCCATCCCCCGAGGCGGGAAATTTCTCTCATGATCGGAGCCTGCTGGGCTGGTGAGTGCCCCCCCTCAGTATTGCCCCAACGAAAGGGTGGACTGGAGAGGAGGCAGAAGGGTCCAGATGTTCTACCTAATGCCAAGCAGTGGCCAATGCAATGAGAGCACTATGGCCAGCTCAAGAGGCATTCTCAGCATCAAAACCAGTGTGGTGCCCCCCAGTGGACCAACCCAACAGTGTCTTGGTGCAACTCAGTGGGCAATGGCAGTACAGGCAGCATCCCTGTGGATACCTGCACCTGCATGGATCCCCTCTAGGGTCAGAGGGGAGTTCAGTCTTTGTAGTCATTCAGTTCTTGGCCTCTGCTAAGGCTTCCAACAAGGCGGCCACTCAGTGCCAAGAGTGACGCTGGTTTCGTTGATGAGGGTTCCTATATCATTAGGAATTGAACTGAGACACCTCAGCTCATTCCAAATGGGAGGCAGGGTGGGAGGGCTGTGAATGGTGTCAGATAGGAAAAGACTCTAGGCCACTACAGACTTGGGGCCAGATTGGAGCCAACGCCCTGGAGATGAAAGGCTCCTTTCCCCAGTTCCCTGTTTTCCTGCAAGGTATATTCTAGTCCAGGGGTGGGCAAATGACGACCTGGGGGCCACATCTGGCCCTTCAGATGTTTTAATGTGGCCCTCAAGCTCCCGCCGGGGAGTGTGGGCCAGGGCTTGCCTGGCTCCATGCCATAGCTCCCAGAAGTGGCGGCATGTCCCCCTTCCGATTCCTATGGGTAAGGGCAGCCAGGGGGCTCTGCACGCTGCCCCTGCCCCAAGCACCGCCCCCATAGCCCCCATTGATCAGGAACCATGGCCAATGGGAGCTGCAGGGGTGGCGCCTGCAGACAGGGCAGCGTGCTGAGTCCCCTGGCTGCCCCTACGTGTAGGAGTCAGAGGGAGGACATGCCACTACTTCCGGGAGCTGCTTGAGGTAAGCACCACCCGGATCCTGCCCCCTCCCCCCCTCCTGTGCCCCAACCCCTTGCCCTAGCCCTGATCCCCCTCCTGCCCTCTGAGCCCCTCTGTCCCAGCCCAAAGCACCCTCCTGCACACCCAACCCCTCATCCTCAGCCCCATCCCAGAGCCCGCACCCCGAGCTGGAGCCCTCACCCCCTCCCACACCCCAACCCTCAATTTCATGAGCATTCATGGCCCACCATACAATTTCCATACCCAGATGTGGCCCTTGGGCCAAAAAGTTTGCCCACCCCTGTTCTAGTCCCTCTACTCAGAACCCTCAGGACTACAGCCAACTAAATGTAGCTGCAGTCTGTCTTCTCCACAGCAGGACTGAGCCCCATCTTGCAATCATGCCTCCTCTTGGACAGAGATCCTCTTATAGCACAGCACCCTACCATGTGTAAGCCACAAAAATTGTTCCGCTGCCCTGTGAGTTCCCCCTGGAATTATCTAGCTTTCAAATGGAAAAGCTAAGTGGCCTGTGAGAACTGGCTAAGATCGATAAGAAACATCAATCCATTAAGTTCATAAGGTCAATATTGTTGGGAGGCAGAAAAAACCCTATACATTCACCTCCACATCTGTCAGCCATCTGACTGTCCCCTCCCGGCTCTGCAATGTGAGGCCTTTGCTACTGAAGGGCCTAGTGCTGAGCAGAGTGTGCCAGCCAGGTGTCTCTCTCTTCCCTGGCTGACACAGCCCTCTTGTCTTTCCTGACCTTATAACTCACCTGCTCCCAAAGGCTGATACTTAGTCAATGATCGGAATGTTTTCCTCTTGCAGAGGAGAAAACCAAAGAGAAAATCAGAGGGAACGAGAACTCCACAGATCCTACACAAGGTATGGACTGGGGATGAGGACTGCCCCCTTCTCCATCACGCATGACTTCCGTCCGCTTCTCGCATGGCATTTGTTCCACACAGCTCCCTCTCCCACCCCATCTTTTCTGGGAGGAAAACTCTTGTTATTTGGCAGCATACTGATCTCTGTGGAACGTGAGAGGACTGGTGCAGGGATCAGTGGAGCCTATTTTGGGGAGACTCAATATGTTTATCCTGTGGGAAACAGGTAAAATGGTCCCCACTCCTGATCATTAAAGCTGGTCACTGAGGACAGTGTGGGAAATGAAGAGCAGGGACACAGAAAATGCAACCTCTCCCTAAATTATCTAATGGGGATCTGACATTCTTTACGCCCTCATGAGAACCACAATGAGCAAAACAAGACTGGGTGGGGGAAACCATCTCTGTCAAGGGCTCTGTGTCTTGGCAGACACTTCTCTCACTCTCTCCATCCTTATCTGCCTTAGTCTCTTTCCTTTTATCTGGGTTTCCCAGACTTTATTCCTCCCCCTTCCCTTAACCCCTCCTCTTTGTTGTCTTTGTCTTTCCCCATCCCACGCTCACTTTTGTCTCTCTCTACCTCCTGCATTCCTGTCTCCCTCACACTCTCACTTTCCTTCTCTTCTCTCCATCTCTGTTGCGTCTCTCTCTCTTGCTTCCCCTCCCCACCCCCCGCACTGTCTCTGTCTCTCACATCCTCCTCCTCCTCCTGTGTTCCCCTTAGGAGACCCTCTGCTGATTCACCACTACTTCCATGGTTACCTGGCTGGCTTCACCATGCGCCCCGGCAGCCTGGAGAGCCGGGAGGTGATTGAGTGCCTCTATGCCTGTCGTGAGGGGCTTGACTACAGTGACTTTGACAGCCTTGGCAAAGGGATGAAGGTATGCCCCCTCCTCAGCTCGCATGAACCTCCCCCACTCTCCCCTTCTGCCCTGTCTCCTGCCGCACCCCAGGAATCTCCCTGTACTCCTCTTCTGCATCTCTTACTCCAGAATCAAAGCATCCACAAGGGACTCTTCAGTCCATTCTTTCCTTTCCCCCCCCCCGCATAGGTTCATGTTAATCCCTCCCAGTCCCTGCTCACACTGGAGGGTGACGATGTGGAAACCTTCAACCACGCAATCCAGCATGTGGTTTACATGAACTCGCTGCGCTTTGCCACGCCTGGAGTCCGGCCGCTCAAGCTCACCACCACTGTCAAGTGAGTGCAGGAACTCCAGGTGGAACCTCTCCCCCAGGCAAATTGGAGGGAATCTGTTGGAGTGTTATCCTACAATGTATCCCTTTGTAGCTCATAGCAAGTAGCACCTCATGCTAAGCTCACCAATCAGACAGGACTGTATTGTTAAAATTCACTACCCTTTGTTGTTTTTTAATTTGGGGTTGATAATCTCAAAATGTACAAGAATAAACCTAAAAAAAAGTAGGAAAATTTGTCCCAGTATATTTTGGGAGTATAAATATAAAATGGATACAGAGCCATCACCAATGGCACTTGTGCACTGGCATCTGGTTGGACACCCCATTCGCTCGTGTTGGCTTTTGCTCTACCTATGGGTTGGAGCTTGTGGTGATGATGACATCACAGTGCCATCTCTAAATGCAATGGTGCAATTCCCAGAATACCACTCTGCAGAGCACAGAAGGTTGTGGGGAAGCACTTAGAAGCTGGCAGTCACAAGATGGTCCGCCCCTTGCCAACAGTACTAGAAAGGCGAGTTACCCCCTCCAGAATGAAGCTGGCAGACATTGGTGTGTAGGTACTAACACTCTGTCCCATTCCTCTGTCAGGTGCTTCAGTGAAGAATCATGTGTCTCTATCCCTGATGTGGAAGGCTACGTGGTGGTGCTGCAACCTGATGCCCCCCAGATCCTGCTGAGTGGTAATGCTCACTTTGCTCATCCTGCATCAGACTTTGAGAACCCTGATGGGGTCCCCCTGTTCCCTGACCTCCAGGTCACCTGCTCCATCTCTCACCAGGTGAAGGCCAAGAAGGATGAGAGCTGGCATGGCACAGGTGAGTGGGGCACATGGAAAAGAGGCTTACTCACAAACAGGCAATGAGAACACAAAATAGGAAGTATTGTTACTTAGAAATTGGAAATGATGTCACTAGAACAGAAAATGACGTCTCTTAGTTACAGGAAGTGGTGTCACTACCAACACAGAAACAGAAAATAATTTTGCTTAGAAATAGGAAACAGTGTCACTGGAAAAACTTAAATGGGAAGTGACATACTTAGAAATAGGATGTGGTGTCACTTGAAACAGTTCTCTGTATTCCCAGAACCCTGTCTCTTTCTTTTCTTTCCCTATGTTCAGCTCTACCCCACCCAGTTTCCTGCTTACATACTCACTCCGTGCTCCTCTCCCAGTCTCCTGTCCCCATCTGCTCCCACACTTTACCTCCCTTTCCAGAATCCATCACCTTACATTTTAACTCTGCCACCCCTATTGCCCTGAGCTCTCCTCAGTCTCTCCTCCTTCTCTTTAGCCTCTCTCCTGCTCCCCACATGTCCCTGTCACCCTTAATCTCCTCTAACACCACACATTCCCCTGAATCCCCCCCATCTCCTTCACCACACCATGTTATCTTGCTTCTCAGCCTCTTCCTGCATCCCCTTCAGATTCCCTTCCTGCACCCCACAGTCTCCTACCACACTCCTTCAGCCTCCCTCCTGTTGCCCACATTTCCTACATTGCTCTTAGCACCCTGTCCAACCTCCCTAGAGCTATAGCCATCTTCCCTGAGGGCAGCCTGGCTTCAGTTCCATTTAAAAGAATGGGGATTAGTGGCCACTTTACTAGGGCAGCCTTACTTCCCCATGCAATTATGACTGTATTGACTGAGGATAGGTTGGCTTTAGCCCCATTGAAAGTAATGAGAGATGGTGGCCATTTTGAATAAGGGAATATTTAAAAGAGTTATGCCAGCATTTTTAAGATCATTGTGTGGAATCTTTTTTTTAAAGTCTCATGTATCTGAGCTGGTAACACTGCAGTATCAACAGAACCATTCCAGGCAAGATGTGCTGTCACTAAAAATCCCCAAAGTGTCTCATTCTTAGAACATGAAGTGATTGTTTTAGCAAGCAGAAGCAATGTCATTAGAAGCAAGAAGTGGCAACCACACCAGCAAATAACATGACAGACAGGAAGATACCACTCAGTGAGAACTGCCAACAGAAAGTGACATAATTAGCATGACGGCATAGTGCAGCACAGATGTGATGCAGACAAGGTCTCTTATTAAGTGGGTATCATGAGCTCTGTCCATTTTGAGCGCTGGTTTTGCTTTTTTTATCTCTTGATCCCTGTCTCTATACCTCTTAGTGACAGACACGCGAATGTCAGATGAGATTGTCCACAACCTGGATGGCTGCGAGATCTCCCTGGTGGGAGATGACCTGGACCCAGAGAGGGAATACCTGATCCTGGATGGAGCATCCCTGCAGCAGCGGGGCCTGGAGCTCATCAACACCTCTGCCTACTTCACCATCACAGGTAGACTCTCCCCCAGACAGGACTTCCTGTTTCCTGTCTCCTCCACTTCCTGCCAGTCACAGCCAAAAGAATTGCTTGCCAGATGTTAGAGATGGAGAAGCCTCATTACGCTGACTGAGACCAGGGGAGGATTTGTCCTGTCCATCCGTTCCCTGGACTCTTGGTTCTTAGTGTCCTGAGTGATAGGGCTCTGGGTCTGGAAAGGGAGGCGTTACCCCAGGCTCACAGGGCTGCGGTGCGGGATCTGAGTTCCTTTCCTTTGATTCAGTTGTACTCTGCTCCCCTCCCCTTGTGGTCTGCACTTCTCCATTCCAGAAGTGTTTCCCATGTTGCCTCTGGGTGGCAGTGGATCCCACTGGTTGTGTGCAGGTGCATTTCCTAGTGGGGGTTTGGAATCCGACATGTGTGACTGTGGCTGCTGGACCCCACCTTACCTTCCCTGGACATTAATGACAGACACTAGGGATTTCCTGGGCCCTTTGAGGTTGCAGACACCTCAAGGGAGCCACACCTAGCTCCGCTCCCTTTTAGGTATGAGCCTGGTTTGTCCTTCCCACACAACTTTTCTTTAGGCTCAACAGTGTTGTGTCAGGTGGACCTTGATCATTTGGAAATGGAAGCTCCCTTACCCCACACCTGAATCTGTCTCTCTCTACCCCTGGCCCCAGGCGTGGAGAGCATTGCGGTGTATGAGGAGATCCTCCGCCAGGTCTCATACCACATCAGACATGGCACTGCCCTCTATGAGAGGAAATTCTGCCTTTCCTGCACCGAGA
The DNA here is from genome assembly GCF_965140235.1 of Caretta caretta. NCBI lineage: Eukaryota > Metazoa > Chordata > Testudines > Cheloniidae > Caretta > Caretta caretta. Next base: position 212,962,376 of record NC_134206.1, read on the forward strand.
TGAATGGACGCTACTCCAGCAATGAGTTTATTGTTGAGGTACAAGGCCATCAATGACTGTGTACGTGTGAAGGCCTGATTTCATTAAATCCAGAGACTGAATCTCTTCCTCTTCCCCTTCCACAGGTGAATGTCCTCCACAATATGAACCGGGCTGCTCATCCTAACCACATCCTCAATTCCCAGCAATTCATGCACCGAGGTCACCATCTACCAGAACTATCTGGGCACAGCCTGACCAACGTCCATCACAACTCCAGTATGCAACCCTGATGATCTGGTGACAGCCTACATGCAGAATTACCCCAGGGGCAGATTTGTGTAGAAACCTACAGTGACTCCCTGCTGGCATGTCAGGACTGACCCCAGTACTAGGCAGCACTGTGCTGCAAGGAGTGGTGTGATTGACTAAGCAGGGGGTGCTCTCCCCCGGAGTCAGGGCTGGCTCTGGTGTGGAGCTAAGGAAGAGGTGACGTTCAGATGAAATTTAAATCTGAAGCAACAGCTTCTCATGGTCACTGCAGATCTCCTCTCACTATTTCCCTGAGTCAGGTTATAAACCCTGGGCTCCTGGCAAAACCCAATACTGGGTGATTCCTTTCTGTCTCCGTATCCTCCCGTCTTAGTTTTAATCACCTAGAAGATTCTTCTTGGCTTTCTGTCACATACTGTCATTCATCAACTCCCAGAACTCAGTCCAGAAGTGGCTGCATTTTAATGCTTGGTGTAGTGGTTCATGAGGTTGGTTGATGTGCGTAATAGTCCTTTGAGATCCTCTTCCAGACAGGGCTAAGAAGAGTGGAGTGGCTGGGACTGCTTCATTTTACATTTCTCACAGGTTAAAGGCGAGACAGTCTGGGAACCTTTGTTTGGTCAGATGTTTGTAACCTCCTTATCCCTCCCCCTCCAGTGGTCCCCAGTGCAGCCACCATCATCATCGTGGTGTGTGTGGGCTTCTTGGCACTCATGGTCATCCTGGGCATCCTGCGTATCCACTCCCTACACCGCCAGGGGGCTGGGCACGAGGCTGCAGGGGCTGCTGGGGAAGGCCATGCAGGAGCCAGCAGCAAGGAGAGTGACATGTTCTGGGATGACTCAGCCCTCACCATCATCGTCAACCCCATGGAGGTGAGATGGGACGAGGAAGGTGGGGATGGTTTCTGGTTGGCAATTGATGCTCTACGCCAGAGGCAGGCAAACTTTTTGGCCTGAGGGCTGCATTGGGTTTGGAATATTGTATGGAGGGCTGGTTAGGGGAGGGGAGTGTGGTGTGGCCTGCCCCCCCCATTCCTCTCCCGCTTCTCACCCCCTGACAGCCCTCCCCCAGGACCCCTGCCCCACCCAACCACCCCTTCTCTGTCCCCTGACCGCCCCCGGAACCCCTGACCGACCCCCCAGCCAACCCCCCCTTTCCTTCCTTACTGCCCCCCCCAGGACCCCTGCCCCATCTAACAACCCCTTCTCCCTGTCCCCTGACTGCCCCCGGAACCCCTGCCCCTGACTGCCCCCTGCCGCCTTATCCAATCCCCCCTCTCCTTCCTGACTGCCCACCCTGGGACCCCTGCCCCCATTCAACCCCTCTGTTCCCTGTCCCAACTGCCCCCTGCTGCCCTATCCAACCCCCCCTCCTTCCTGATTGCCCCCCAAGACCCCTTCCCCCATTCAACCTCCCTGTTCCCCACCCTCTGACCACCCCCCTGAACTCTCCTGCCCTCTATCCAACCCACCCTGCTCCCTGCCCCCTTACCGTGCAGCACAGAGCACCAGGTTAGGCCGGGCTCTGCAGCTGCGCTGCCCCAGGAGCTCGCAGCCCCCACCTGGAGCATTGCATCAGCAGCGCAGTGAGCTGAGGCTAGGGGCAGGGATGAGCCTCGCAGGCCAGGGGCTCAGGGGCCAGGCAAGAGGGTCCCGCGGGCCGTAGTTTGCCCACCTCTACTCTAAGCCCTCTACTTACCCCCATGCCCCTTCTTCCCAGTCATACCAGAGCTGCCAGAGGAGGCCAGCAGCAAATGGGGAGACCAGAGCTGTAGAGGAAGTGGAGGAGGAGGATGACGACAGCAGCGACTCAGACACACCGGACACCCCAGGCAGTGATGACGGAGATGACCAGCACATTGTGGGCAAAAGAGATGGCCCCTGCTGCTACTAGGAGCCCTGTGCTGTGGGAGGAGGGAAGAGAGGATGCTAAACAGATAGATTCCCCACCACCATCACCCAGCCTGAGGGGGTCACTGCCCTCTTCCCCTTTTTCTCTCTCCTTGTGTATATAAATACACATTTCCCACAACCCCCCTAATTTCTCTTGCCTGTTTCCTCTTCCTCTGCCATTTTCACTAGGGGGATGGCACTTTCTACTCTTAACCCCTCTCTTCTTCTCCATAGCACCCCAGGAACACAGGCTGGGGCATGGGCTCCTTGCCCATACTCCCTCACATTAGGTCCCTCTCCTGAGGATGGGATAGTATAGGGACCCATGTGAAGGGAGTGGAGCGTTTAGGAGCAGCAGGGAAGAAGAAAACACCCACCAGCAAGGGTTGGGCAAGCGGGGTCAGCTGCAGGCCCCCACATATTATATATATATATATTGTATATTTTTTCAATGTTGTCATTTGAGGTTTATTCTTGTTTGATGCAAAAAACAAAAACAAAAAAAAACCCCACAAACCTGCAGCTTGTGTCGCTTTGTAAAATTGTCAATAACCCTAAACAAGTGAAGGAAGGAGGGAACGAGGTGGATTTTAAAATAAAAGGATTTAAAAAAAACAGACTCAAGGCCTCTGGGATTCTTCATTCTGAAAGGCAGAGGCTGGAGTGGGTACTTGAAGGGCAGCAGTTAGCCATATAGGCCCTCTTGACTGGCAAAATGGCATGATTTTCCAGCCTGTTACCTCCATTTAGGTAGCTGAAAACCTTAGACATTTGGTCCACAGCAGGGCCTTAGTTTTAGACAGTCTGGTCCCCCCGCAGTGGGTTCAAGGAGGTTGGGGGATTAGTCCCTCAGATACAGACTAAATTGAAAACATCAAATCTTATTTTTTCCCCATACACTTAAGTGTATTAACAAATCCCTCAACTTCAACGCTTGCATCCACCCTCTAAATGACATTCACAGGCACAAAACAGTATATTTCACACACCAGGAATCCAGCTTGGTTTTTATATCTACTGTTCCTCATGTCACAGTAGAGGAAGGCAGAGCTGGGCCCTTGCAGGCTCCTTCCCTGCAAAGAACACACTTGAGAGAGGGATAGATGGGGCCTATAGTAACATAAGCTGCCCAGGCCAGAGCTCCCCCTGCCAGGATGCATCCTGCTTCTCTTGATACATGGGGCTGAGTTCTAACCCACTACCCTGGCCTCTCTTAAGGAGGGGAAAAAGGCAGAGTTAACTGCTCAGCTGTATGATTCTTTCCACAGGTGATTGCTCCCTTAAGGAGATGATGTAAGATGCCTGCTAAGTACCATGCACTAGGATGTCTATCAGTCAGGCTTGGAGAATCCTTTGGAAGAAGATAGAGTTGTAGGGGCTAGGACTCTGTATAGAGACCCTGACTATGTGTAGAATCCCAGGGAGTAGCTGAAGGAGTAGCAAAATCTGTTTGCTGCATCAGTTTCTTCAGATTTGTTTACTCTCCCTATCCACTGACTGACTACATGTCCAGCTACGCCCATAGGCCAAGCCCAAGAAGAGTAGAGCTCCTGGGGCTGTTAACTATACATGTACTTTCTAGTGATGGGGATGGCCAGCTAGGGAATATATAAACATTTATTTATCCTCCTCTCTCTTTCTCCACTGCACTCCATGCTCTTGGGCTTTGCACTAGGATCCCCCACTGAACATATTCTAGCTGGTTTACTGCCTCCTTAGAGCATCAGACCAGTTATACTTTCTGGAGGTTGATGCTAGAGGCTACGCACCATCCAGAACCACCACTCTGGCCTGAGAACTCTGCATCCTGACAGTAGACTGCCACACACAAGTTCATCACCACACAGGCCTCCTGCTACAGAGTGAGCAGCACTACCTTGTGGAACAGGAAAAACATGTCAGGTTACAAGACCTTGGCTCTCCCATGCACAGCCAGCAGCCTCAACAAGGGGCTGGTGCATTTGTGCAGGGTCACAGTTTGGTGGCCAAGTGGATGATCAGTTCATAGGTAGCCATCATGATAGCTGTGTTGGGGATCTGGCGCATCATCTGGGCCAGGAGTCCTCGGTACAGAGCCAGGGGTCCCTCTTCTTGGGCCACCAGCCGCAGGGTCTGCAGAAAGGAGCGATAACGGGACCCCTCTTCCCGCAGCCGTGTCCGGACAACCTCTGGGAAAACAAAGGGATGGGACTTTAGCAGAGTCACCCTCCAGGCCAGGCCTCTCCCAGTAGGAGGGTGGTGGAGGGGAGGATGGAGAGCTCACCGTGTGGGTATGCAATACATGAGGCACATGTCTTGGAGATGGCAGCAGCTGCCATGAGTCCAAAGAAATCATGGCTGTTAGGTGCAAGTGCAAAGGCTGTTGGGAGGAATGGCTGTTGCTCCCGCAGCTGTTGTTTCAGCGCCTCATAGATGACAAAATGGATGACTGTCTCGGAGACTCCAGCGTAGGAGGCACTGATTCCACGGTAAAATCCACGCAGGCCCTCAGTGCGGTACACTCGTATGGCACACTGGAGGGCATTACTCTGCTTCTCCCCCCTTGCCCTGCAGAGACCAAGGGGGGATTAGAATCATCCACACACAGCTCTGCCACTGCCCCTCAATACTGATCAACAGCACATCCCCCACCCCTGCCAAAACATATACCCCTTGTTATTCCTGGCCTGGGTATGTCGCAGCTGTGTTTGGAAGCTCATTAATAACTGCTACTTTTCCAGTGTCCTGAAAGCACACATTCTGTCAGTGGGTCACCCCCAGCCCCATGCAGTCTGTGTGCACACACGTGTGTGCGCTACCTTCCTTACCTGGCTTCCAGCTGCATCCTGGTTTTCACCAGCCAGATGGGATTGGTAAGTGTGGCGGAGGTGACCCCTAGGGAGTAGAAGGTCAGAGGTCATGACAGGTACCAGAGTGGTGCTACAACAGTGCAGACAGTTTGTGGGGAGTTACTGGTGGGTTAGCTCTTTGAATGCTAATTAATCTGCAGCTGTGTACCAATTTGGGCATAGTTTGGGGGTCCCCTGGAAGTGCTCTACTGGGAGTGAAGAGTTCTAAGGTGAAGCCTGTTTGGCTCTGCTTCCCCTTACTGGGAGCCACCCATCCTGTGCACACCTCTGTATTTGGCACTGGTACAACCACAGCTGGAATACTGTGTCCTGGTCTGGTGTCCATAATTCAAGGAGGTTGATACATTGGAGCGTGCTCAGAGAAGAGCCAGGAGAACAATTAAAGGATTAGAAAACCTGTTTTACAGTGAGTGACTCAAGGAGCTCAATCTGATAATCTTAACAAAGGGTAGGTTGAGGGGTGACTTGATCACAATTTATAAGTATTTACATGGGGAAGAAATATTTAATAATGGGCTCCTCAGTCTGGCAGAGAAAGGTCCCATGGCTATAAATTGAAGCTAGACAAATTCATATGGCAAATAAGGCGTAATAACCATGAGGGTAATTAACCACTGGAACAATTTAGCAGAGGTCCTGGTCCTTGAGAGGTCCTTGACCATTTTTAAATCAAGATGGGATGTTTTTCTAAAATATGTGTTCTAGGAATTATTTTTGGGACATTCTGGCCTGTGTTATGCAGAAAGTCAGATGAGATGATCACAATGGTCCCTTCTGGCTTTGAAAACTATGAATCTCATGGGTTTCATTATAGCCTCATTTCCCCCACCCCTGGTGCCTGGAACCAGAAAGAAGGAGGCTGAACCTGGAAGGAGAGGCAGGAAACAATGAGACTTGCTGAGGACAGAGGGTCTCATTAGAGCAGAGGTCAGCAACCTTTTAGAAGTGGTGTGCCCAGTCTTCATTTATTCACTTTAATTTAAGGTTTCGTGGGCCAATAATACATTAACGATTTTTAGAAGGTCTCTCTCTATAAGTCTCTATATTACATAACCAAACTGTTGTCGTACATAAACAAGGTTTTCAAAATGTTTAAGAAGCTTCATTTAAAATTAAATTAAAATGCTGATCTTACACCACCGGCCTGCTCAGCCCGCTGCCTAGGCCAGTGGGCTGAGCAGTTCAGCCCGCTGGCAGTCTGGGGTTCCGTCCGCGGGCTCCTGCCAGCCAGGGTCCCGGCTGCTGGCCCCCCTCAGCCCACTGCCGGTCTGGGGTCCCAGCCCTGTCCATATAGAGTAGGTACCTACCTTCTCCCTGGTTCTAGCCATTCTCTTCCTCTCTCTGCACTGAGATGAGGGTGGAAGTGTGCTGAGAACAGGGCTGGGGGTGAAGAAGCCGCCTGGGGGTTGGGGTGCAGAGTCTGGCCAGGAGCTAGAATGAGGGAGGGAGCTCAGGGTTGGGGCAGGAGGTTTGGGTGTGGAGCGCTTACCTGGGCAGCTCCCACTTGGTGCGAGGGGTGCAGGTGGGAATGTGGGGGGTGTGTGTGCAGGAGCTCCCGTTTGGTGCTCAGGGTGGAGTGGGGATATGGGGGGTGCAAGAGTCAGGACATGGGGTGTGGGGGGGCTGGGTATGTATCGGGGGTGCCGGAGTCAGGGCTGGGGTCGTGGGGGTGCTCCCAGCCCCCTACCCTGAGCAGCTCACGGCAGGGGACTGGAGGGGATATACTGATTCCACCCCCTTCCCCAAGGTCCCTGGAGCAGAGAGCACGCTCCACTTTTCCCTTGCCCCTCTGTAGCAAGGGCAGTCAGCTGATCGGCTGCAGGGAGGGAGAGGAGGAGGGGCAGGAACCCAGCACGCTGGGGGAAGAAGCAGGGGGAGGGGGAAGCTTGCATGCCCTGCAAGGAGAGAGCGGTGGGCGGGGGGTGGAGAAGAGCGGGCCAGGCAGGGTAGGATTTTTAATGGCAGGGTGCTGTCTGCTGGGGTAGGCAGACAGCAGTGTGCCATTAAAAATTGGCTCACGTGCCATCTTTGGCACGCGTGCCACAGGTTGCTGACCCCTGCACTAGAGAAAGGGAAGACAACAGGAGTAGGAAAGGCAGTGGGACTGCTGAGATTGTGTGTGTCGGTTAAGTTACCTGGGTCCCCTGTAGGGTACCCTGTTTCCCAAGGCAATCAAAGAGCTAATGTAGTGATACTCAGACTGAGGCTTCTGAGCCGCAAGTGGCTCTGTAGTGTCTCCTGAAGCTCTTTGCAGCGCACGATATTAAAACACTGGATTTAATTATTAACCAATCAGGATGCCTTTACTAGGTTATTAACCAATTGTAGTTGATAAAATAATAGTGGGTCAGTCATTTTGCTGTGAGAATTATATCTTAAAAAAACTAAATATTTCCCATCATACTGTTTAAATATGAATCTACAGCACTATAGTAAATGAAATGATGAAGTGGCTTTTTTGGGTAAGGTTGATGGCTAATTTGGCTCCTGAACCCCACTGAGGTCTGAGCATCACTGGGCTAAGGCCTAGATCATTGACACTGAGAAGCAACATCAGGTGAATTAATAGAGATTGTTTCTGTTGTGTTTCACTGACCTAGAAAGCTGCTGCAGCAGGATGAGGTGGGAGAAAGAGCTTCAGAAGGGCTAACAAAGAAATGAGGGGATTATGTGAATGAGAATGGCCTGAGCAGTGACCCCAGATGGTCAAATACGCTCATGTTTACAGGGATCCCAGGCTGAATGGGCCCACTGGTCTAATCCGACATTGGAGAAGCTCACCTGCACAGACTGCCGAGAGCACATGAACTTTCTTGGACTCAGGTCTGAAGACAACATTGAGCTTCTCCTTAGCCCCAGCATAGGCAGCAAAATAGATGGCCCTGGTTGGGGAGAGACATACACGTCCAGTAGGAATCCACCCGAGAGGAGTAACAGAAGCATAAAGGGACCTTGTTTCCACATAACTTAGCCCAGACAGACCCTGCACTGAGGATACCTCAGACAACAGCCACACGTGTCAACCCAAGCCTCACAAGGCATGGTGAGGGGCCTCCATTGAGTGTCCCCATGGAGGGGCCAGAGACTGCACTGTACCCAGGGCCTGGACACTGTGGGGAGGTGGGGCAGTGACTGGTAAGGACCCTAGGAGAGTGTACCCTAGTGAGACCCTATTTGGGGGGGGGGATATCCTCACTGAGTGATTCTTACCTGGACGGGGCGACTCCAACAAGGTTGGGACCCAGGCCTCGGAAGAGGGAGCGGATTCCTTCCTTCTCCAGGATGGCCCTGTGGAAGAAAGGAATAAATAAAATCAGAGAAGGAGTGGGACCAGGCTGTCTGCTCTCCTAGTCCTCCTTCCCCTCCGTTTGTCCCTACCAGCCCTTCCGCTTTCTCTGCATCTCATTCTCTCTGCATCTCTCCCTGGCCTCCTTCCTCTCGCTCCTTTCCTCCACATTTATCTTGCTCCCCCCATTTTCTGTTCAGCCACTTCTTCACTCTCCCCTCAGTATTTCTTCATTTCCCCCAATTTACCTGCACAATCCAGAATCTGTTTATTCTCCACCAGCTGTGACCTTTGTCCCAGCCCCAGCAGCTGCCTCTCAGAGCTTACCTTCATGTCAGTGCTGCACCAGTACCACTGTAGTGCTTTACTGAAGATGCTACTATTCCAACAGCAAGAGCTTCTCCTGTCAGTGTAGTTAATCCACCTTCGTGAGAGGTGGTAGCTATGTCAATGAGAGAAGCTCTCCGACTGTCACAGTTCTGTCTACACCTGGGGTTAGGTCAGCATAACTGTGGCTCAGGGTGTCCGACACAGGTCTGTAGTAAAGACCTGGCCTCAGACTGAGAGGGTATGTCTACACTGCAATCAGATACCCACGGCTGGCCCCTGCCAGCTGACTCAGGCTTGTGGGGCTCTAGCTAGGGTGTAGACACTGCAGCTCAGGCTGCAACCCAGGCTCTGGGACCTTTCCACCCCACAGGGTCCTAGAGCTGAGACTCCAGCCCAAACCTGGACATCTACACTGCAATTAAACAGCTCCATGAGCCCAAGTCAGCTGGTATGGACCAGCTGTGGGTGTCTGACTGTAGTGTAGACATACACATAGCTGAGAGAGACAGGAAGCACACTGAGACACACCGAGACACACCCTGTGCCCTGAAGCCCTTTCCTCCATGGCTTTCATCTCTAAGTCCCACTTCCATCCCCCACCCTTCTCCAATTGCTGGCTGGCTCTCCCAGCCTGAACCCCTCATGCTGCTAAATTGCACATGCAAGTAACCCTTGTGACATTATTGACATGAACTGTGACTGTATAGATCATTGTTACAACCAGGGTCCTATGGTTGCATCAGGTCTTGTACAGAGGGGGTCAAGTGGGATGTTTATGGAAAGGTTGTAGTTTGCTGGTTATGATTATGCTGTCTGTATGGGGGTATCATTTTTGTATTTGAAGTTATGAATATTGGCTATGTACTTGTGTTTGACTATGTACAATGTGTTTGATTCTAAGTTGCCTCAGTGAAGCATTTAGTCAGCTTACTGAGAATAGTCCTCTCTCAGGAAGCGCCCACTCAAGAAACACTTAACTGACAATGGACTTTGGGAGACGCCAATCCACATCTGAGCTTTCCTGGGAAGGTTCAAAGTAACATGTAAACAGTGGCGTCAGCTTGCAAAAAGCTGAATCATTCATGGACATGTGACTTGCCCAGGTAGCTACAAACTCCATCTTGTTGCTGTGATTTTGCACAGGAGAACAAAGGGGTTTTCACCCACAAGAGAAGAATATAAAAGACCCTGGAAAGCCCTCCATTTTGTCTTCAGCTGGCTCAAGGGATGGCTTCTCCACCCCAGAGGGATGCCTGAAAGAAACTGGAACAAAGGACAGTAACTACGGGGGTGTTAGTGATTGCTGGACCCAGACTAGGAAGGAGTCCAAACTATGAAAGAAGCTTATTGGAACATCTCTGGGGGTGAGATTTCATCTGTAATCAGTTTCTTTATGTATTAGGTTTAGATTTACGTGTTCTGTTTTATTTTGCTTGGTAACTTACTTTGTTCGGTCTGTTATTACTTGGAACCACTTAAATCCTACTTTTTATATTTAATAAAATCAATTTTGCTTATTAATTAACCCAGAGTAAGTAACTGATACCTGGGGGAGAGAACAGCTGTGCATCTCTCTATCAGGGTTACAGAGGGCAGACAATTTAGGAGTTTACCCTGTATAAGCTTTATGCAGAGTAAAAGAGATTCATTGGGGGTTTGGATCCCATTGGGAGTTGGGTGTCTGGGTGCTGGAGACAGCAGCACTTCTTAAGCTGTTTTCAGTTAAGTCTGCAGGTTCAGGCCCTGGGTCTGTGTTGCAGCGGGCTAGCATGTCTGGCTCAACAAGGCAGGGTTCCTAAGTCCCAAGCTGGCAGGGAAAACGGGCTCAGAGGTAGTCTCAGCACATCAGATGACAGTCCCAAGGGGGACTCTGTGACCGAACCTGTCACCCCCCTCCCCAGCTCACCTCATCAGCTGTAGCACGCCAGGTGAGGGTGAGGCTGGACGCACAAACCCCCCATTCAGCCCCTGCAGCTGCATCTCAGGAAGGCAGAGAGGGCGCAGGGCCAACGAGGATGACTGCAGACGTGTCTTCACCACTTCCAGGGGGCAGGTCAGGATGGCTCCAGCTGTGCCACCACATCTGGGGAGACAGCGAGGGCAGATTGGAGTGAACAAGAGTTACTCCTCAGGAACAGGGGGCAGCAGCTCTGACCTCCCCTGCATTGTTTCCCTGTTGTCCAGGCCCTCTGGCCTTTGTCACGTGTGGCCTCTGGCTCCGGCACTAATTAACGTGCTGGCTCTAACAGCTCCTGGCCAGTCCTGCTCAGGTATCAGCATCTGAGAGAAGCTAAGTCCAGGGAGAGGACTCAAACTCACGACCTTTGCACCGGAGCTGCCCACAGCAAATAGCTCAGCTGCCCAGTCCCACCACAGGACTTTGCTGATAATGTCAGCAGCTGACTTGACAGCCCTGAAGAGGGTATGATCTGCAGGTCCGCAGAGCAGATTCAGTCCCTGCATTAGCAGGGCCAGTGCCCACATTTTGTCCACATGCCTCAGCTTGCCATGGAGGAACCCCCCTTTTAGTCTGGAACCCATTAACTCCTGGGCAATTGCTGAAGCTGCCACTGAAGGAGCCAGTTAGTAACAATTGCACTTGTCCCACCAGGCCTGGGCTGACATCCACCAAACTGGTTTATAACATAAAAGCCACTAATGGCTTATGTGACTTGTGGTCACTATTGACCCAGGGCCAGACAGGCTCTGATGCCCTAGAGAAGAATGGGATACAGGGACTTTCTCCAGTCCCTTTGAGGCAGACAGACCCCATAATATAAGGCCAGACTAGAATCAGAAAAATCGGAAGGCCCCATAGTCCATGCCCATGGTTTGTCCGTTCAGGGCCTTTGGATGAGTCTGGCTTGTTTGCACCCCAAAAGACTTGTTTACAGAGATGAATTCTAGCTGGTGACCCTGGCCCTTAGTAGTGGTGGGTGGGGCAAGGGGAGTTGAGAAGCTGACAGATTTTTCTTGGGATTGGGATTTTTAAATCTCTTTCTCCGAGTACCTGAACATTTTGCCCTCCACTTTGTGTCCAAAGGCACATGGAGGGTAAAATTCTAAGCAGAGGGCCCAGGGAGAGAGGCAGCATGATGGGTATTTGAGGTAACAGCCTAAGAGATCTGATGATTCAAACTGATACTTATACTGACACTTACCCAGCAAGGTCAGATCTAGTGTGGGGAGCCTCAGAGTGGGAAGCAGAGAATGGCTGACGGGCATCAATAGAGCTGTGTGAGGGCAGAGGATTGCAATACCATGGGGTCTGATCTCTATGGCTGGAGTTCTGAAGAATGGTTTGACCCAGTCGGGGGAGGAGACGGACAGAGGCGCACCCTGGAGGGTCAGCCTTGCAAACTATACCTCTCCCCTTCCAACCCCACGTTCCCTGTCCCCTGCGTCCTCTCCCCCCTTCCTCCTCTCCCCCCTTCCTCCATCGCTGTCTCTCCTTCCCTCCTCCTCCTCTCCAGCATTTTCCTCCCTCGCTCCCTCCCCAGAGACAAGGGAAGTGCCTGGGAAATGCAACCGAGGCAGGCAGGTCGCCAGAGAGCCAGCCCTGCTCGCTCGTGAGAAGATGCGCTCAGCCTCAAGTCCAGGGTACGGGCTTGTGATAAAGTGCAGGCAGCCACACCTTGCCGCGGACCTCTCCCCGGCAGAGGGAAGCTGGAAGTTTCCCATGGGGGCGATTCCCAAGCCCTCTGATTCCGGCTCCTTGATTTATTTGCCCAGAAGTTTTCCCTGCCAGGAGGAAGGAACCAAAGATGAACCCTCCTTGCGTGCACAGCTGGGTTGCCATGAGGCAACCTGCGCACAGAATGGGACAGAGCTGCCCAATGTAGTGTGTGAAAGAGACAGAGAACAAGGGAGACCCGGGTACAGGGGAAGGCGGCTTAGGGGAAAGGATCGAACTGCGCCCCATCCCATTTTGGATGAAGCAAAAAAAATATTGGGGGGCACCGCTTTTTAGCGCCCCCACATCTTGGGGCCCTAGGCAGCTGCCGAGTTTGCCTAGTGGTTATACCGGCCCTGCCTGCAGTTGAAATGGTTAAAAACTGTAATGACATCAAATGCGGACAGCAACTCCTGCAGTGAGCAGGGCTGCCCATTGCATAAGTACTGCATTCTAGCCCTATCTTCCCATATTATTTTTGGCTTGGTAAGAACGGTCCCATCATGGCACCTGATGTCTTTCAGTGTCATCAGCAGCAGTTACAGCTGGCAGGAGCCTGGGGATTGGATACAATTTAGCTAGAGAGCCAGTATCAGGTTCAAAAGGCAACTCTGGGACACCCAGTTCAGGGTGGTATGGAGAACTCAGTTGAACAGCCTGACAACATATGAGACCCAAAAGTCAGCCCCACCTGGGTCCCATGTCAGATCATTGAGTGTTGTACAGTCTGGAGGGCTCGGAAGTAAATCTTGATAGTCATTTAGGGCATCAGAGCAAGGAGTTAAATAGCAAAAGGCACATGGGCAAAAATAAAACCTATCAATGCATCTATACCGAGTGGAGAAGCCTGAAGACAAAAGTTAGGTGAACTACAATGCCAGGCTATGGAAGAGGAGCTTATTGTCAGAGGCATTACTGAAACACAGATGACTTACAAATCAATGAGATACCACAGTTAAGGCTAAGATTGTGTCACAGAATCTGTGACTTCCAGAGACCTCTGTGCATTTTCTGCTTCATCCCTGCCATGGGCAGACTCTGCAACTCCCAGCCACCGTGTGTAGGACCCCAGAGCCGCAGCAGGGGTTGGTGATGGACCCCCACTCCCTCCCTTCCCATTTTGTCAATTATTTTTAGTAAGAGTCAGGGACAGGTCATAGGCTTCCGTTAATTTTTGTTTATTGCCCATGACCTTCACTAAAAATAACCGTGACAAAAATCTTAGCCTTAACCATAATACCTGGCTATGAACTATATGCAGAGGACAGATGTCATAACCATACAGCCAAGAGTAGCCTAGAATTCCCCCTTACCTATAAGGGATTAAGAAGCTCAAATAACCTGGTTGGCACCTGACCAAAAGAACCAATGGGGAAAGAAGATACTTTCAAATGGTGGGGGGGCAGAGGGGGGAGAGAGAGAAGAAGAAGCTTTGTTTGTGCTTTTTATTTGTGTGTTTTTTCTGCACTGGGGGGAGTCAGTCAGAAATCCATCTCCTCCAAAAAATCCTGAACCAGTCTCTAATATTAAAAAAAAAAAGTAAGTAAAAGCCAGGCAAGGTGTGTTCGATTATCTTTTGTTTTAGCTTGTGACTTTTCCCTTTGCTGTAGGGAGGTTTATTCCTGTATTTTGTAACTTTGAAACTAAGCGTAGAGGGAGTTCCTCTGTGTTTTTGAATCTTTTGTTACCCTGTAAAGTTTTCTTCCATCCTGATTTTACAGGAGGTGATTCTTTTAACTTTTCTTTAAATAAAATTCTTCTAAGAACCTGATTGATTTTCAGTGTCATCAAGACCCAGGAGTTTGGGTCTGTGATCACTTGTAACCAAATTGGTTAGGACAGGGGTCAGCACCAATGAAAAGTGGTGTGCCGAGTCTTCATTTATTCAATTTAAAGTTTCGCGTGCCAATAATACATTTTAACGTTTTTTAGAAGGTCTCTCTCTATAAACCTATATATTATAACACTCAACTATTGTCGTATGTAAACAAGGTTTTCAAAATGTTTAAGAAGCTTCATCTAAAATTAAATTAAAATGCTGATCTTACGCAGCCGGCCTGCTCAGCCTGTTGCCGGCCTGGGGTTCCGTTCAACTTAGGCTGGAAGTGGGCTGAGCGGGGCCTGCGGCCAGGACCCCAGCTGGCAAGGGGCCGGCAGCCAGAACCCCAGACCGGCAGTGGGCTGAGCGGGGCCAGTGGCCGGGACCCCAGACTGGCAATGGGCTGAGCAGCTCAGCCTGCTGCCACTCGGCCCACTGCCAGTCTGGGTTCCGTCCGCCGGCTCCTGCCAACCAGGGTCCCGGCTGCTGGCCCCCCTCAGCCCTGTCCACATAGAGTAGGTACCTACCTTCTCCCTGGTTCTAGCCATTCTCTTCCTCTCTCTGCACTGAGATGAGGGTGGGAGTGTACTAAAAACAGGGCTGGGGGTGAAGGAGCAGGCTGGGGGTTGGGGTGCAGGGTCTGGCCAGGAGCTAGAATGAGGGAGGGGGCTCAGGGTTGGGGCAGGAGGTTTGGGTGTGGAGCGCTTACCTGGGCAGCTCCCATTTGGTGCGAGGGGTGCAGGTGGGAATTTGGGTGTGTGTGTGTGTGTGCAGGAGCTCCCGTTTGGTGCTCAGGGTGGGAGTGGGGATGTGGGGGGTGCAAGAGTCAGGGCATGAGGTGTGGGTGGGCTGGGTATGTGTGAGGAGGGTGCAGGAGTCAGGACAGGGGGCTGGGGGGGGCTGGATATGTGTGGGGGGTGCTGGAGTCAGGGCTGGGGTTGTGGGGTGGGGTGGGGGGGTGCAGAGGTCAGGGCAGAGGGCTGGGTGTGTGTGCGGGGTGGGGGGGGTGCAGCGGTCAGGGCAGAGGGCTGGGGTCATGGGGGTGCTCCCATCCCCCAGGGGGCTGGAGGGGATATGCCGATTCCACCCCCTTCCCCAAGGTCCCCGGAGCAGAGAGCGCGCTGTGGCTCCGCTTTTCCCTCCCCCGCTTTTCCCTCCCCCGCTTTTCCCTCTCCCCCTCCGTAGCAAGGGCCATCAGCTGATCGGCCACAGGGAGGGAGAAGAGGAGGGGCAGGAACCCAGCACGCTGGGGGAAGCGGCGGGGGGAGGGGGAAGCTTGCCTGCCCTGCAAGGAGAGAGCGGTGGGAGGAAAAGAGCGGGCCGGGCAGGATTTTTAGTGGCGCGCTGCTGTCTGTCCGGGTCTGGCAGACAGCAGCATGCCATTAAAAATTGGCTTGTGTGCCGTGTTTGGCATGTGTGCCATAGGTTGCCGACCCCTGGGTTAGGATATTATTCTCAAGCCTCCCTAGGAAAGGAGGTGTAAGGGCTTGGGGGCATATTTTGGGGGAATAGGAACTCCAAGTGGTCCTTTCCCTGAACCTTTGTCTAAATCACTTGGTGGTGGCAGCATACCATCCATCCAAGGACAAATACAGATTTGTGCCTTGGGGAAGTTTTAACTTAAGCTGGTAGGAATGAGCTGAGGGGGTCTTTCATGTGGGTCCCCACATCTGTACCCCAGAGTGGGGAGGGAACCCTGACAACAGATTAGGTAGTGGAGGGGAGGGAGCAGTGCTAGACCCAAGGGATTCAACTATGATAAACCAATTTGAATGGATGCAAATCCCAAGACATAAGAATACAAGTATATAAGCAGGGTTTCACTCCCTGCCTGCAGATCAGGGAAAGGTTTTTGAGTGCAGTGGTGAGTGAGATCACAGAGGCAACAAAGTCCAATAAAATGCTACTAAAGGGGTGATTTCAACTGGGCAAATGTCACAATGGGACAAAGTTTAGAGAAGCAATTTCTTGGTACTTTAAAGGATTACTTCTTGGAAAAGCTAGTGCTACAGCACACAGGAGGAGAGGCTATTCATAACTTAGCTGTGTATAACACACAATTTATTCAAGTAATAACTGTAGCTGAGTCACTTAATACTAATGACCACAATATCATCCTAAGGGGAGCAAAGATACTAAGAACTTGCATAGAAAGGAGGATTTAAAAATAAAAGTGAGGAACCTAGTCAAAAAGGCCACAAGGTCAAAAGCAAAGAAATTAAAATCCTTAAGTGAATTACAGAAGCTGCTTAAGCAACCATAAGGGAGCCCCAATTGAAATGCAGATTTGTATACTGGTATGGCTAAATGGCAAGGCTCAAGAGGTTCTCTCAGGGTGCTAAGGACTAGAAGTATATCAGGAACAAAAGGTTTCAGAGTAGCAGCCGTGTTAGTCTGTATCCGCAAAAAGAACAGGAGTATTTGTGGCATCTTAGAGACTAAGAAATTTAAATTTAAAATCTGTTAGTCTCCAAGGTGCCACTAGTATTCCTGTTCTTTTATCAGGAACAAAAGATATTCTAACAATAGCATAGCTCCAGTACTAAATGGGGATGGTAAAATGATTCATAATTACACAGAAAAAGCAGAAGTGTTCAATAAATATTTCTTTTCTGTGTTTGGAAAGAAGCACGATTATGTACTCCTATCACAAGGATGGCAAATACCTTCTAGTCCTTTAGTAACTAAAGAGGATGTTAAATACCATCCACCAGAGACAAAAAATTTATCAGCAGCCCCAGATAGCCTCTGAGAGCGAGAGATGTCCTCAACCTGCACCCAAGCATCCTAAATTAATTGGCTATCTTTTAATAAATTTTTGAACTCCAGGGAAATTCCAAAAGACTGGAAGAGTGCTAATGTTGTGCCAAAATTTAAGAAGGGCAAGGGGATAGCCTGGGATACTATAGGCTGGTTAGCCTGACATCAAACCTGGGCAAAATAAGGGAAAAGAGGATATGGGATTCAATCAATGAAGAATTAAATTATGGGAATTTAATGTCAATCAACATGGTTTTATGAAAAATCGTTTGTCAAACTAACTTGATTTCATTCTTTGATAAAATTCAAGTTTGGTTGATAAAGGTAACTATATAAGTGCAATAGTCAGACTTTTGTAAGGCATTTGACTTTGTACCTGACATTCTGATTAAAAAATTAGTACTGTACAGTACCAAAGCACACGTTAAATGGATTAAGAACTGACTAACCAACATATCTCAAAAAGAAGTTATCTATGGAGAAATCATCTAATTGGGAGGAGGGTGGTGTCTAGTGGGGTGATGCTGTTCAATATTTTCATCAATGATGTGGAAGTAGATATAAAAATCACTGCTGATCAAATTTGCAGGTAACGCTAAGACTGGCAGTGATAAATAATGAGGACAGGCCGGTCACAGAAAACAATCTGGATTTTTTGGTAAACTGGGCCCACTCAAACAAAATAATTTTAATACAGCCAAAAGCTGTATCTAGAAAAAAGAATGTAGGCCATACTTACAGAATGCGGGACTGTACCTGGAGATGCCATAACTATGAAAAGGATTTAGAAGTCATTGTGAACCAACAACTTAACATGCACTCCCAGAGAGATGTTGTGGCAAAAAAGTCTAATACAATTCTAGAATGCGTAAACAAGGAAGTAATCAGCAGGAACAGGGAGTGATTTTACCTCTGTATATAGCATTGGTGAGACTAATACAGTAATAGCTCATCCAATTCTGGTGTCCGCATTTTAAAAAAGATATTGAAAAATCTGGCGAGGGTGCAGAGAAGAGCCACAGAAATGACTCAAGGGCTAGAAACAATGCCTTATAGTGAGAGACTTAAAGAGATCAATCAAAAAGAAGATTAAGATGTGACTTGATTACAGTGTCTGTACCTTCATAGAGAGAAAATATCAGGTACTAAAGGTCTATTTAATCTAGTGGAAAAATGCTTAACAAGAACCAAGGGCTAGAATTTAAATCCAGACGAAAATGCAAATTAGAGCTGAAGCACAAACTGTTAGCAGCGAGGGTGATTTAACCACTGGAAACAACTACCAAGGGAAGTAGTGGATTTCCCAACCCTTGATGTCTTCAAATCAAGACTGGAAGACTGTCCGGAAGATATGCTTTAGTCAGTTTGGGCTCAATACAATGTACGTATAATGGTATGACCTGTGTTTGCAGGAGGTCAAGTTGGATGATCCAATGGTCCTTTTTGGACTTACAATCAATGAATCGGGTAAAGAGCTTAAGGACATTGTAAAGAAGCAATGCAGTTTCTTTGCATGAGTCTTCACCACTGAGGATGTTGGGGCGATATCTAACACAGACCTGCTCTTTTGTGGTAACAAAGCGGAGGCACTGCCAGAAACTGACATCTCAAAAGAGGAGATGCTGGAATAAACTGGTAAATTAAAGAACAAGTCACCAGGAGTAGATGGCGCACCCATGTATTCTGAGGAATTTAAGAATGAAGAGGCTGAGTTGCTAATAGGAATATGCAACCTAATTAAAATCAGCTACTGTACTGGAGGGTAGCAACTGTTGTACCAATCCCTGAAAAAGGCACTAAGAGTGATCCTGGGAATTACAGATCAGTGAGTCTTACCTCTGTACCACGAAAACTGACTGAAATAATAATTAAAAATAGCATTATGAACCCTCTGTGTGAACAAAACAGGGACAAACCATCACAGCTTCTGCAAAGGGAAATCTGTTATAATTCTTTGAACTTATCAATAAAATAGTGAATTAAGGAGAACTGGCTGATGTAGCTTTCAAAAAGCCTTTATTAAAGACCCTCACAAGAAGCTGTAAAGGAAAGCAAGCAGCATGGGGTGAGAGGTGAATTTCTGTCATGGAACGGAAACTAAGAGGAAACAAAGAGTAGTATAAATAGCCAATTTCCATCATGGCAAAAGGTTAGGAATGAGCTGCCTTGTTCTATACTAGGATTCATATTGTTTAGTTAATGATTTGGAAAGCAGGGAGGGGTGAATGAACAGTGAGGTGGTAAAATTTTTAAATGACAATTATTTAGATTAGTCAAGACTGGAGAAGACTGAGGAACTTCAGAAGGATCTAACCAAGTGAGGTGAATAGACAAAATAAAAATAGATTAGATTCAGGCATGACAAATGCAAGGCAATGCACACTGCAAGGAATCATCGGAATTCCTCCTACATCTTACTGGGTTCTCAATTAACTGTAACCTAGGTGCTCTTGTGGTCAATAAAAATCTATGTTCCATGGGCAGTGGCAATCAAAAATTCCAATAAAATGTTACGATGCAGAGGAATGGGATGGAGAATAATACTGGAGCTATTCCAACATCTTTATAAAAGCAGTGGAATACCCTCACATAGAACACTGTGTTCATCTCTGGTCACCCTCTCTGGAAAATGACATAGATGGAACAGAGCCAGGGTATGGAGATGGGGAGCAAAAATGGCGTGAGGCCTGGAGAGGATTAGGAGGCAAGACTGAAAAGACTAGTTTAGAGAGATTAAGAGGGGATATGATAAAAGGTATACAAAATAACAATGGGAACTGAGAGGGTAGGTAGGGTACTCTTTACTCTCACAATAAAAGGCAGCAAATTGAAAACCGATAAAACACTTCATACACGCATAATTACCCTGAGGAATTCATGGTCACAAGATAATCAGAGTCCAAGACCTTAATGGGATTAAAAAAAAAGGAGCTGACATTTATATGGATAACGAGAACTTCAGTTACATTAGTAAGGATTAAAACCTCTGGAAGTTTGGAAGGGATCTAACCTCTCTGGTTCAGGGGAACAAGCTGACTTCTAGCCATTGGGGGTCAGGAGGAAACTTTCCTGGGCGGAGAAGAGGGAAAGATAGGTTCCCCTGCAGGGTTTCCTCCCCTTTCCTCTAAAACTGCTGGTACTAGCCACTATCAGAGACAGGGCACTGGACTAAACAAACCATTGGTTGGACTCAATTCAGAAATTCCCATGAGATATAGTTGCTGAGCTCAGTGAAATATAAGGGCAAATAGAAACTGGATATCTGAATATAATAATAATATTTTGCTCTTTGCTGGCACCAACTGGAGCATTACAAAACACTTTAAAACATTAATAATTTAGGTCTCACCCTCACCGTATCAGACAAATAGCTGCTATTTTCCCTTCTTGTATAAAAGGGGAAAATGAGACAAAGAGGTGCGAAGGGACTTGCTTAAGGTCTCACAGCCAGTCACTGACAGAACTGGGATTAGATCACACACACCCCAATACACCTATTCCCATAGCTGGGAACAAAACCTTGATTCTTGACTCCCAGGCCTCCTCTAGCCACCAGTGACCAGGCCCCATTCCCTTCTAATATTAGCCAAGTGCAAAAGCTACAATACAATGTAAAACAGAAGATATACAGGAATTTGTCCTTTATTTTGCTAATCATAAGGTTTGTTCTTGGGGAGCAGCCAAGATGTCCCTGGACTGACTATGCTGAGATGAGTCCTGATCCAATTCTCATTCCCCAACTCCCCTCAATCTCTGCACCCACACATTTCCTGCTGAATTCAGGTGGGTGATCTAGGTGGAAAAACTGGCCTAGCAACCAAGCAGCCTCACTCTCTAAGGTTCTATTCTACATAAGTACAGTCCTATCCACTTGCACAAGGTACCACATACACGTCCAACATGATTAAGCCTGCACTTGAGACTGGAATAGGAGAGTGTAAGTCAGGACTGAAGCGCATTGCCAGTAACCAGGGTGTGGGGAAGGATAGGATTCTCTGCACTGAACCCTTTAGCAGGGAGCCAGAATTTATGGAACTGGAATGTGCAGGGGAGGAGGCGCCATCTCTTTTCTCATGTTCCAGCCACCATGAGGGTGAGGGACAGAGGGAGATTCATGCAGAGAATCTGGGGCTGATGTGTCCCTAATCCCACACCGTGCTCCCTTCAGGAGAGGATGGAGAGAAGCGAGGTATACAGAAGCAATCACTGGAAGGGAAGAACACAGGATGAGGGTGTAGTGTGAGAGTTGGGGAGACTGGAGACTCATGTCCCCACCTGGCCTTGAGAATGGACGAGTCAGGGATTTGGTGGGATAACAAGGAAAGATACAGGGGTTTTACAGCCCAGATGTGTGGGAGGAATCTGGCACTCAAGAGGGACAGCAGAGAAATACATGAGAATGTGCCCCAGAAACAAAAGGCAAGGCATCTGGGAGAGGAATAGGTGAGACAAGTGTGTACCCCCAGAAGCAGGGTTGGGGTCAGGCATGTGGGGGACAACACAGATACAAGATTTCTACCTTAGAGATGGGAAAGCACATGTGGGGGACACTCAGGAGAAGGCACAATAAGAGATACACAGTTGAACCCGCCCAACTATGAAAAGGAGAGGATCCAGATAATGGGGTGACAGATATAGGGATGGGTATCCCCTAAACTCAAGTTGATGGGACCATGACACAACCCAGAGAAGGGGTATCCCAGTCACTGCCGTGTGGCTCCATGGGGCGGGGGGGAGATTTCACATCCCAAAGCACAATGTCTGCAGTCTGTGCCTGCCTGCAGCTGCCCCAGTAGATTCTGTTGATTACGGGAGGGGAGAGAACTGTGACTATGGGCTCGGGACTAAGAGCTCTTGAGCCCTATTCCCCTCCCTAGCTCCGTCCCTAGGAGGAGCCCTGCTCCCCTAGCAGTGGTGTTGGTGGATGTGGTGAGCTCTTCAGTCCCCTCCCCTCTGGGTCCAGCCTGGGCTTACTCCGGGCTGGTTTGCTCAGGCTGAGACAGGGCCACGTGCGCAGAAACAAAACTCATGCGTTTCCCGCCCCCATTCCCTCCTTCATGCCGCAGCGGAGGGCCTGCGGGCCAGGAACCGCGGGGGAGGGGGGAGGGGCTCCCCGCAGTGCAAGGGGAAAACCAACCCGCGAGCCCCGCCCGCCTCAGGGTCGCTCGCTCACCCTCCTGCGAGCAGGTGCAGCAGCGTGCTCCTATAGGGCATCACCGCCGCGCTCTGCCTCTAGAGCGTCTGTCCACCAGCGGGAGCCCGCGATTACCCCCGGACCGCAAGCGCCGCGCTACGCTCCTCGCTTCCGCCCAGCGGCGCAGCCCCCCTCTCCCATTGGTCCCCAGACGACCGCTCCGCCGTGACGCAATGGCCGGACGAGTAAGGCGCCCCGCCCGAGCGGAAACAGTTTGTGCTTTGTCAGGTCAGGTGCCTGACATCGGAGAGTCGGGATCCGCCTGTTTCGTTTGGACGCCCGCTGCCAGCCCGGCCCTGCCAGCCCTGAGCGCGGCTCGCTGGCCCAGGGGATCTCCGGCGTGGGAGGCGGAGGGTGGCATGCCTGGGGCGCACATCGTGTGTGTGGGCGGGAGTGGATTGTCGGGCGGCCGGTGTTTTCGGCCCTCGTACAGGTCGGGAACGGGAGGGCGCTGCAGTGGAGTCTCGGGAGTGTCGTGGGGCTCAGGGGCCGAGAAGAGTACAAGCTGGGAAAGGTCTCCAGCAGATGGAGAGGGGCGCAGGCTGGGGTGGGGGGATTGGGAAAGGCAGTAAAACAGGTGGGTTGCCTGCGGTTAAGGATATATCTATATATATACCTTATATATCTGCCATATCTTAACGGTTAAGGATTCAACATGTCTGAAATGCCCCTGTATGGTTTTCCTGCTTCCTTGCCATTTTCTGAACTCTACCTCCGAGTGAAACGTGCCTGTTTTTTGTTTTTGTGTTTCAATCTAGCCATAGCTCCTGCGGAAAGATAGATTAACTGCAAGCTTCAGGACTCTCCCTTGCTTTCCCTGTATATCTAAGGGTGCCAGCAACGACTGATAATAAAATTCTCACTCTCTGTAGCACCTTCCGTCCTAGGAACTCAGAGGTCTTTGCAAAAAGCAATTAATCCAATCTCACAACAAAAGAATCTCATTATCCTTAATACAAACTGGGGAAACTGAGGCACATAAAAGCAAAGTACCTTGTCCAAGATTGATAGCAGGGAAGTGATAGAGCCAGAAACAGAATCCAGGTGTCCTATGTTCTATTCTTCATGCTCAATCAACCAAAGCCACAGTCTCTCTCTGCTAATGTATAATTTTATATGAAATCTGGCTAATACACACTAGAGGCAGAAAAGTCTCCTGAAAGGATTAAGTCCCTGGCTTTGTATGTAAAAGATTGCCTAGACCTGATACTGCAGTTTGACCATCAGTGTACATAGGAGATGAGAGCTCTTTAGCCCAAGAAATTGTGTGTGCTTCCACAGACTCTTTGTTTTATGGGTCTGAATTGATTCAGAATCTGCACACAAATCATATTCACCATAACACTGCCCTCTTATACTGCAGGTTTCAAGTCACCTGTGGGATTTGGGATACTCTTAGTTATTCTAATGTCATGTTTTTCTTCATTCTGTTTTAATAGTGGCTGGTGCAGGTGCTAGCTTGGCAGCCTCTGGGAGCAGAATCATCTGTACAGTGAGTATAGCCTGGGCAGTGGCAGGGCAAGCTCCCCATCCCCCAGCAACGTGCCTCAAGGGTGTGTCTACACAGCAATACGAGATGTAATTGCAGCATGGGTAGACATATGTGCCCTAGCACGGCTAAGAATAGGAGAGTCAAACAGTGGCTCAGGATTCAGTGTGGGGTGTGCAAGCATCTTGGGAATGCTGGGTTTATATTTGCATTGCTAGGCTATGCTGAAGCCTGTGGCACCACATCTACGCTATTTTTAGCCGTGCTGGTGCTAGTAAAGCTAAGGAACATATGTCTACCAGTGCTGCAGTCACACTTAGGATTGCAGTGTAGACATACGCACAGGAGAGATGGTAATTCAGTCCTGGGTCTTTCTGGTGAGACCACCAAAAAACAGCCAATTAGAGCTCTGTGGACAGGCCTCATTACTTTTATGTCCTCCCTCTTGGGTGGAATCACACAATATTCCAACTCTCAGATCAGGAAATGGGCTGTAGTCCCCTGTGTACCATCCATGATTTCGTAGGCAGGTCCAAGTCTAACTGGGTTTTGGCCCCTGCTGTAGATTTCTCTCTAGGAGCTATAACTATTGATTTTTACAGTGACCAAGTAGGTTCCTTAAAGAAAAGTATTTTTTGTTCAGAACCATGGCATTCAGTGAAACAGCTTCTTAAGACAATAACAGTCTATATGCATTTATGTCTTGCCTATGGCTTAGGCAGGCCTAGCTTATTCCAGACTCCCCACTTCTGGACTCTGAGATGCAACATATTTCCATGCAGATCCAGTGTGTCCCTGTCTCATTGGAAGCTTTGCTCTTAATAGTTCCAAAGCACTTTGTTTAGATTTCTCTCCTGGATCCCCCTCCCTTGAGTCACCAGCCAGGCAGTGTCCCAAGCAAGGTAGAAGTAAAACTTCAAAGGAGCTCACAACTTTATTGTTTTTGAGTACCTGCAACATTGTTTGCTTTCTGCCCAGTGTAGCCAACTTTCCGAAGATTTAGCTCTGATAGTCACATAGCAAACAATACAACAGCAATCCACAAGCAGACGGACATGTGATATTCATAAAAGCAGCTTCCACATTCTCCATGGTGTCTATGCAGGAATCCTTCAGTGAGCTCTGAAATTCAGCCACCTTTGGAGCAGGGCACAGCAGTTATTAATACAGGGATCTCATCTCACCTACCTCTGAAATGAGCCAAGAATACAAGGGATCTTCACCAGACTGAAATAAAGGCTCCTGAAGGGGTAGAGAATCCCAGTATGTCACTGTTTCCCCACCACATCCTCTGATAAGGGGGCAAAGAAAACCAGTATGTTCCTATCCCATCAATGTAATAGCTGTTGGGAGAGGGAAGGGGATAGAAAATCTTGACCCCGCCCCCCCAACACCTGCTGAGGCAGGGTTACAGAATTAAAGTATGTCCCAGTTCTCCCAGTGTGGGAGCTATTGTTTGATATCAGAGCAGCAGGATTCACAGCTCTTAGATCTGTCATTCCCTGAAACTGTTCTGCCCTGTGCTGGTCATAACACAGAAGTAAAGGAGAAGACCCAAATTGCAGGGACATAGGCTGGAGCATTCAGACCCTGGAATCTAAACCTGCAGGAGACTTTCCCCTCTGACTCGGTACTGATCCCCCCCCACATTGCCAACAGGGTGCATAGGCTGCTTTGCTGCAAGGAGTAATGTGGGTGACACATTGGAGAGTTCTTCCTTCTGAGCCAGTTCTGATCCCACGCTTTTACAATGGATGATCTTCTGGCCAAGATGCTGGAGACCAAGCAGATGAGCTTTTGCCAGCCTCCACAGTAAGATGAGGGGGACTGGAGGGCTGGGGAAAGAAATGGCTGTCCTCTGCTCAGGGGATTAGGGCTTCTGTCAGCCCCCACCCCCATCCCCCAGCAAGGTGGTATGTCTTGAGGGGCCCCAAAAGAGGGAAGGGAAGGGTGTGTCTGATGATCAGGAGGTTAGGGCTTCTCTAATCCTCATGGAGAGTGGGGCTTGTTACTGAGCTTCCTCTCTTTCTCTCTGCATCTAGGGTGACCAGACAGCAAATGTGAAAAATCGAGACAGGGATGGGGAGTAATAGGAGCCTATTTAAGAAAAAGACCCTAAAATCGGGACATCTGGTCACCCTACCTGCATCCCAGGTGTGGCAGCCCTGGCTCTGTCTGAGAACTCCATGGGCAGCTTTCTCATGATGGTTGGTGCTAAAGAGTTTCTTTGGTTGCTTTCTCAGGGTGCCTACTGTGACACCCTGGCACCCCAATATTCACCACTGTCATAGAATAGAATCATAGAATATCAGGGTTGGAAGGGACCTCAGGAGGTCATCTAGTCCAACCCCCTGCTCAAAGCAGGACCAATCCCCAACTAAATCATCCCAGCCAGGGCTTTGTCAAGCCTGACCTTAAAAACCTCTAAGGAAGGAGATTCCACCACCTCCCTAGGTAACCCATTCAAGTGCTTCACCACCCTCCTAGTGAAAAAGTTTTTCCTAATATCCAACCTAAACCTCCTCCACTGCAACTTGAGACCATTACTCCTCGTTCTGTCATATAATTAGGATATGTTTTGCACAAAGTATGCCTTGTGACATATCTTTCTAAAATTCTTGGTCTTCTACACATTAATATCTCATTGAATTGTATGTGTTATCGTATGTGAAGTTATGAAGTTTGGCTAACACCCACAAGCAGCCTTTCAGGTACAACAATAAAAAGGCCAAACAATGTCAATGTCTTATTGAGGAAATGCACACAGGCACAAGGATTACCCCAGGAACTGTGTACAATAGAAATGTCTCAGAGCTATCAATATACAGTGGGAACTGTTTGACCCAGGTCACAGCAAAAGAGCTTTCCAGCAAGTGGGAAGAAGATATAAAAGGGAGAAATGACATCATGATGGTACCTCACTCCTCCTACAACTCACCTGGAAACACCTGAGGAACAAAGACTGAACTGGGGGAAGTGATGGTCCCAGGCTAAAGGGATTTCTAGCCTGTGTATGAAAACCTGGGAGACCCAAGCTGCAAAGCAAAGGCAGCTTGTGCCTTAAGAATTTGCCAGTCTGTTTATCGCTCAGGATGAGAATTTGCTAATTCATATCCTACCTATCTAGTATGTTAAGCCCAGTTTGCATTATTGTTTATTTACTAGGTAATCTGCTTTGATCTGTTTGCTATCATTTATAATCACTTAAAATCTATCTTTTGTAGTTAATACATTTATTTTATGTTCTAATCCAAACCAGCGTGCATTTGAGCTTGGTTACCACAAGTGTGCATGGTCCTCTTCACATTGAGGGAGGGGCAGACCGGATGTTAAAGCCATATACTGGTCAGATTTGACCAGGGCAGGATGGTACTGCTCTGGGGTCCTAGGCTGGGAGGCTGGTGGTTAGAAAGCCTGCATGTAACTGCAGCTGGGTGTGTCCCTACCTGTGTGAATGCTGGTGAAAGTGCAAGCTTGTAGGGCTTTGCAGCTTGTCACAGTAGCACAGTGTGAGAGGGAGCCCAAGCTGTTGAGTCAGAGGGCTCACGGTACCCCAGTTCCAGGTAGCACCCCAGGGGGAACCTGTCACACCTACCCCTTTAGGAACTCTCATTGGTAGTCTTTCAGGGTGTCTGGCCCTTTAAGAGCTCTTTCGTCCTATCCTCTCAGGTGACCAATGTCTTTAAAAACTCCTGGGATTATCCTCCAGACTAGAGCTATTTATAAAGTCTCCTCTGGGTTCCTGCCCTTTTGAGGAACCCAGTCTGTCATGTTGCCATGATGAAATTCATTTATAGTGCATAACAAGAACTTTATGGAATCTATAGACTTCGATGGCACTGTTTAAATTAACGGTCCACATATAACATCTACATAGATTACATGCAAATAAACTATGCTAAAAGAACATTATTTAGGTCACAATACCAAGCATTCAAAAGTTAGGAATATCAGAATTAAGGTTCTCGGTGCAACCTTAATCTAGCACCCTTGTGCATATCAATTATGATATCATCTGTAAAGGCATGTTTTTAGAACAGGACTGCTGTGTCTTTCAGTAGACAGGAAGCGGGGTGCTCAAGGAATGAAGTGTTGCCAACTCCTGTGATTACATCACAAGTTTCATGATATTTGGTATTTTTTCTAGCCCTCATGGCTGTGGAGACAATCTTGACAGCAATACCTCAAAAGGCTCAAAACCCAGAAAGCAAACAAAAAGAACCCAGCATTTATTATTTTTAAAATATCATGATTTTGGGACCTGACTCATGATTTTTGAACACTTGGGGTCAGCAATAATGGGAATGAGGCAGCTGTTCAATATTTCTTATTTCCCCTCATCTTTTACTATGTGGCCCTTTGCCTTATTTACTGCATAGCTTCCATGTCCTGCATTATTTCTTATTATTTATTTCTTCATGGGATTTTTTGATACTCATCAGCATAGTATCTGAGCCTCCCAAATATTAATAAAAGGCTCTCCACATCTCTACTATGAAATAAGAGAGCACTATTATTCCTATTTTATAGATGGGGAAACTGAGACTTTCCTGAGGCCACACAGGGAATCAATGGCAAAACAGGAATTAGAACTCAGAAATTTCTTTATTGCTCAGTCTGTGCACATGCTTCCAGACCACACAGTATTACTGCCAGAGGTGCTGAGCACCCACAGCTCTTATTGACCTCTGTTGCAGTTGTGAGCACTCAGCATTTCTGTGAATCAGGTCCCAAGCTGG
Source organism: Caretta caretta (assembly GCF_965140235.1). Lineage (NCBI taxonomy): Eukaryota > Metazoa > Chordata > Testudines > Cheloniidae > Caretta > Caretta caretta. Next base: position 212,990,662 of record NC_134206.1, read on the forward strand.
TCTGTCTCAAGTTCATAGAATCATAGAATATCAGGGTTGGAAGGGACCCCAGAAGGTCATCTCGTCCAACTCCCTGCTCGAAGCAGGACCAATTCCCAGTTAAATCATCCCAGCCAGGGCTTTGTCAAGCCTGACCTTAAAAACCTCTAAGGAAGGAGATTCTACCACCTCCCTAGGTAACGCATTCCAGTGTTTCACCACTTAGTTGAGCATTCAGAAATTAAGGAACGCAGTTAGTGGCCACCTGCTAATATTCTGATTTAAATAACTTGTCCAACATCACATGGGAAACTTGTGGCAGAAGCAGGGATGGGACTGAGTTCTCTTCTACAGTATAAACTTGCCTAAGCCACAAGACCATCTTTTCTCTTCTTGCAGCCCTTCCTTCCTCATAATCTTTACGTGTCTTCCAACTTCTGCAAAAATGAGGCAGGGATCCTACAAACAGCCTCATTCACTGCACAACCCTGATTCATTCCTTGTGCACCTAGCATTCTGTGCACTGAATTAAGAGTATCACATAGTGCTCTCTCAGGGTGTTGTTCTCACATGGTGCCTTCTTTGGTCTTTAGAGTTCTCTGGTCTTGCCCTCTCAAATCACCTGTCACTTTAAGAGTTTCCTGTACTGCCAGCTCTGGTCGTTTGATCAATGGAAAGCTTCTTGTATTACATCCGATGAAGTGAGCTGTAGCTCACGAAAGCTCATGCTCAAATAAATTGGTTAGTCTCTAAGGTGCCACAAGTACCCCTTTTCTTTTTGCGAATACAGACTAACACGACTGTTACTCTGAAGTCTGTATTACTTTAGCACGTGTAATATGGGCTCATAAAAATCAAAGGATTTATCAGGACACTGAAAGTAACTCCAGCACACACAAGCTGGACTTGATTTCCTCCTAGACCCATGAGCAGATTAGATACAACAACATAATATGAAAACAAGACAAGAATTTAGTTGTAAGGTAAAAGATATAGCACCACCTCCTCATGGAGGGGCTGTCAACACTGATCATTACACATGGTAGCTAGCCCTTTAGGAGCTTGTGGGGTGGCCTCTCAGAACACCTAGACCTAGCAATTCACTAACTTCCTGGTGCTGCTCTGATTTGACTCCTGCCCCCCTTCTGGTGCTGCTGTCTTAAGTTTTGTCTTCACTAGGAAAGAAAGGCTCCTCCATCTAGGTTACCTTGATCAGCTAATGTGTTAGAACTACAACAGCCTTGGCTACATTAGGGTGTCAGCATACATACATTGACATGATCTGGCTAACATGCTTCAAACACACCTTTCTTCCTAGTGGAGACATGGCTTAAGTGGGGTTGATCCCTTAAGAGAGCTTCTAGGTTCCCTGAAGTGGTGCCTAGCTCTTTAAGAGCTTCCTGCACTGCTCTATTGCATTGCCTCACCTGCTAAGCCCTGGGTGGGTTTCTCTCTCAGGGAGAGGGTGAAAAGCTTTTTGTGCTGCTCTGCCATATTCTCTGGCCTTCTAAGAGCTCACTGGGCTGCTCTTTTAGGCAGTCTGGTCCTTTAAGAGCATTCTGGTGGTACTGCTCTGTTAGGGTGCAGAGGCCGTGGGGCAGCGCGGCTTCTTCTCAGGGTGCGTGGCCCTTTAAGAACTCCCATAGCTGTTCTTTCTTGCTGCCTGGTCCTTGAAACTTCTCTTTTCTCCTGGGACTTGTCTAAACACCGAAATTGCACCGGTTTAACTCAAATCAGTTAAAACACTAGTTGAATTAAATCCTGTTTATTTAGAGCCGTTTAGTACAACTTCTGAGTTTAGACGGGGTCGGGGCCCCTGTGTGAATGGCGCTGTAAGAGAGCGCTACCTCACAGAGGGTGCCTGCCGCTGGCTCTTTAACACTTCCCCTTCCCGCCGCTGCCCTCGTAGAGCGCTTGTGCCTTTAAGAGCTAGCCCCGCCCCCAGGTGCCTGGTGAGTGTTGCAAAAGCTACGGCAGGGGCAGAGCCAAGGTAGCGTATGGAAAGAGGGGAGCCCCCAGTCCCCCTTCCCTGCCCCTAGCTGGGGTGGGTGAGCGAGCTCCGGGCCCGCGTGAGACAGGGAGATGTCTGGCTGACCGGGGCGGCTGAGGCCTTGCAGCTCTGGGGAGTGGGTTGCATCTGCCCAAGCGTAAGGGGACGGACAATGAGGCCCCCGGGGAAAGGGAGGCCCAGCAAAGGACAGCGTGTGTGTGTCAGGGGTAGCAAAGGGTGGGGGAGGATGACGAGGTGAAGTGAGTGAGACAGCGGGGCGGCGGCGGCAAGAGCTGGGGAAGGCGGGGATCCCTCCCAAGGGCAGATGCAGGGAGGATGGGGGCGGGGGGACTTTGTCATGGCGTCCGCAGCAATTTCGTTCTGCATCCCCCCCGTCAAGTCATTCTAGGGGTGGCCACACCACGACCTGAGAGGCCCAGGCCTGCAGTGCGGTTCGTTCTCCTGGGGGGAAAGGCGCTCTCGGCCCCCATGGTCATTCGGTCCTTGGCCTTTGCTCAGGCTGGGGGTGGAGTCTGTAACATATGTACCCGTCATGCAGCTCAGACGAGACCCCACTAGCTTGTTTATGGAGCGGATGAGTGCTGGGCAAGGCTCTGCATCCCAAAGCCCTACCATCACGTGTGCTTTGTTTCCTCCCCCCCCCCCCCCCCCCCAGACGGGGTGAGGTGCAGTGCTCCCTGCACTCACCATGGCCATGAGGGAGCTGGTGGAGCCTGAGTGCGGGGGTTCTAACCCCCTTATGAAGCTGGCTGGCCACTTCACCCAGGACAAGGCCCTGCGGCAGGAGGGGCTCCGACGTCCCTTGGCCTGGCCCCCTGCAGGTCTTGGGGCAGAGGCAGTGAGTACTGGGGAATGGGGAGTCCATCTGACCGCTGATGTGAGGAGTGTTGGTATTTCTGTTATGTTGTGAGTGAGGGGCAGGGATGCACTGGGGGTTTGGGAAGTGGAGGTCTGTCTGAGCACACTGGAGGCTATCAGGACAGGTGAGGGCTATCAGGACAGGTGAGGGTGTGGAGGTTGGGAGGGGGCTGTCGTCTTAGTGGGAGAAGGGCTTTGAGGGATCATGGGGCTTAAGCAGGGGATCTGTCTGGGTAGGATGTTAGTCCTGCTGTGTGTGTGGTGTGGGTCTGTCATGAGTGGGGGTATGGTACAAGTCAGTCCCATGGTAGTGGGGAGGTGATGCTGGAGGCCAGGTCCCATCACTGGGGTGATTGTTTGGCGTCTTTTCCCACAGGTGACCAAACCTTTGGGAGTGGCCTCTGAAGATGAGGTAAGAACAATTGTATCTCTCCCCTTATCATCTTTCTCACTGCTACATTCTCTCTGATCCCTCTTCACTCTTCCTGTGTCTCATTCCCTTTCTGCCCTCCCTTCTTTCTCTCCTGTTTCCAGTTCCAGAGCTCCTGCTGGGTATTTCTCATCACAAACTCTCTTTTTCTCTCCCTGGCAGCTGGCTGGAGAATTCCTACAAGAGCAGAATGCCCCCCTGCTCTCCCGTGCCCCGCAAACCTTTAAAATGGATGATCTGCTGGCTGAGATGCAGGAGATTGAGCAATCTAGCTTCCGCCAAGCCCCACAGCGAGGTGAGGGGGGAGGGGGAAGGACTAGGGGCATTGGGGCTTCTGCCAGGCCCTCCTTCCTCCCCTCCCCCCCAAGGTGGTATGTCTTGAGGGGAACTGAGAGAGAAGGCCTGCTGAGCTAGGGCAGGGGGTATCTGAAGATTAAGAGGCTAGGCTTTCTCTAATCCTCATGGGGGTGGAGCAGTTGGGGCTTGTCACTGAACCATCCCCATCTCTTGCTCTTTCCCAGCTCCAGGTGTGGCAGCCCTGGCTCTATCTGAGAACTGGGCCCAGGAATTTCTGGGGGCTGCGTATACTACAACTGATGTCTCCCCAGATTACAATGAGGCTGACTGGTCGCAGGAGTTCATTGCGGAGGTGACAGGTGAAGGCTCACCTTGTGAAGTTTGGGTTGGGTGTTGCCTGGTAGCATGCCCCCCTCCGTTCTCCCATGCAGGGGTTGTCTGTTGTATGTGAGATTAGAGAGCATCTGGTAGATGCAGCAGATAGTATTCAGAGTAGGGCACTCCGCCCTAGCAGCTTGCCTCGGTGGGAATGTCACTCTTATACAATTTGAGGGACAAAATTAACCTTATTTAGAGTTTAGGGCCAGAAGGGACCACCAGATCATCTAGTCCAGAGGTGGGCAAACCTGGGACCATCCTGCCCAGCTCATGAGCTCCTGGCCGGGGAGGCTAGCCCCCAGCCCCTCCCCTGCTGTCCTCCCTCCCCCGCAGCCCACTGTGCCACCAGTGCTCTGGGCGGCAGGGCTGTGAGCTCCTGCTGGGCAGCACAGCACTATGGCTGGCTCCGGCCAGGCGGCACGGCTGCCTGTCCTGGTGCTCTAACCTGCACAGTATGGGGGTTGGGAGCAGGGGGGGTTGGATAAGGGGCAGGTGGTCCCAGGGGGCAGTCAGGGAGCAGGGGGTGGTTGGATAGGCTTGGGAGTCCTGGGGGGCCTGTCAGGGGGTGTGGATAGGAGTCAGGGAGCAGGGGAGGTTGGATAGGGCGGGGATCCCAGGCGGGGGCGGTTAGGGGTGTGGGGAGTCCCGGGAGGGGGCGGTCAGGGGACAAGGAGCGGGGGGGGGGTTGAATGGGTTGGGGGTTCTGAGGGGGGCAGTTTGGGGTGGGGGCCAGGCTGTTTGGGGAGGCACAGCCTTCCCTACCTTGCCCTCCATACAGTTTCGGAACCCCGATGTGGCCCTCAGGCCAAAAAGTTTGCCCACCCCGATTTAGTTGGACCTTGTGTATGTCACAGGCCACCAGCACCTGCACTCTGGTCTCATTTTAGTTGTTGGGTTTAAAGTATTACAGCCCCCAGGAGACTAGAGTATTGTGTGTATTAGTAAATCATGCAAGCAACCCCATGTGGGCCTTCGTATTGGGGTGCAGGAATGTCTTATTTTGGTTTAGCTAAAATCTTTTGGGAACAGGTTTAAGCTAAAGTAAGATGCTCTTACACTGAAATAAGAGTGTCCAGAGAGAAGTTTGCACCAGTTTAACTAATTTGGTTTAAAAAACTTTAATTTAAACTAGTGCAGCTTTTCCACATAGACAAGGCCGAATCGCTGGTCTCTCCCTGGCTACATGTAGCTCTCTGATGCTCCTTGTTGGGGTGAAACTTGGGTCCTGGCCCAGAGGGGAATATTTTGTTGAATGTTTCAGCCAAATCTGTTGTTCAGTTTCTGTGATCTGTGAGGAGAGGGGGAAAAAAAATCTACGTTTCCCACTTCAAAATAAATGTTGTGGGGTCCTTTCTGTGCCTGAAAACAAATGCAATTAATGTTTCCTACTGGGAGGGGAATACTCTGCTTCCCACTAGCCAATACTCTAGCCAATATCTCCAGTCCCTTGTTGCACCAGCTGGGGAAGTGACTTGCCCAAGGTCACACAGCATGTAGAAGATGTGGGATCGACTCTAGTCTCCTCCGCCCTAAGCAACAGAATCTCTACCTTAAACTGTTGGGCAGCAGTTAAACGGCTGCTATGCCCCATCCCAGAGGTGGCTTCTTTTCATTGATCAGTGAAACTGTCCATATTTATTCCTTTCGTACACCTGTTGGAGACAGGCATCATAATTAACATTTATGATGATCCTGAGAGGCTCTGATGAAAGGAGCTAGAAATTTGCAATGCATTATTTGTTTTCCTGATGCATACAACAGCCCACTTTGCTGCTGTCCATGTGGGATAAGACTATATTTTTGCAAATGCAAAAAAAAGTTTTGGTTTTTTAATATAGAAACGTAAGAAAATTGGCACTTTGCCTAAAATGAAATCTGTCTGCATAGATTAGTTGAATCTGAGGTTTGTTTTATTTTCAAGTAAACAAACAAAACTAAGGAAATGAATGGAAAGAAACCTCTGTTAATGTAACAATCTGGACTACAAATCTAACTGTAAATTGGAGAGATCCAAATTGAAGTTTCTCTGAGCAGTGTTCTATTTTATCTTCTTGTTCCTCACTCTTCTCCCACCACCCAATCACCTGTACAGACCCTCTATCTGTATCTCCTGCCAAGTGGGCAGAAGAATATCTGGAGCAGTCAGAGGAGAAGTTGTGGCTGGGGGAAACAGAAGACCAGTCACTGGCAGATAAGTGGTGAGTTTCTCTGTTCTTCCCTCCTACATCCACTAATGTCCAGGGTGGGTGAGGTGTTGGAGATGACAGAAATCCACTATGATCTCAGAACTTTGGGTCTCAGCCAAGTTCTCAGATCCTTGGTTGAAGAAAGCGGAAGAGGCAGAGCCTCCTCCACCCAAGACTGGCCGTTTCTACTACAACAACATAACTAAACACGGGGATCCTGGTTTCATAGGGCTTGTCTACACTGTGGCAATAGATGCATCGGCGGTCGATTTAGCAAGTCTAGTGAAGACCTGCTAAATCAACAACTGATTGCTCTCCCGTGGACTCCTGTACTCCACCTGATCGAGAAGAGTAAGGGGAGTCAACGGGAGAGGGTCTCCCGTCGACGGCATGTAGTGTGGATCCTGCAGTAAGTAGATCTAAGCTACATCGATTTGAGTTACACGATTCACATAATTCAAATAGCGTAGCTTAGACTGACTTTTCCCTTTACTGTAGACAAGGCCATAGAGTTTAAGGCCAGAAGGGACATTATGATCATTTAGTCTGACCTCCTGCATAACACGAGAACAGAAGGTTAGATTCACAAAGGTACTTAAGTGCCGAAACACCAGATTTAGCTGCCCAAGTTCCAGTTTTAGGCTCCATTGCAACTCACACTCCTGCCAAACTCTGTAGGTACCTAAACTTACTCGGTGTCTACGTTTGCAGGGTAAAAGTTCCTCAGGTTCCTAAGTTTCTGGGCATGTGTATTGTTGCCTCACAGTAGGTGTCTGGGCACCTAAGCCCCAGAACGATTCACAAACTCAGGGAAGATCGATGTTCACCTGTCTAAGTCCTGTGGGTGCCCAATCCAGTAGATGTGCTCAGAGGCTGCCTACTGCATCAGGTCCCATTCAAAATCCATCTGGAGATGGTGGTGGTGGCAGCAGCCCCGTATAACTTTTAGCCCAGTGGTTAGAGCACTTGTCTAGGCTGTGGGAGAGACAATTTAATTCCCTCCTCTGCCATAGGGGAGAACAGATTTGCACAGGGGTCTCCCACCTCTCAGGTGTGTGCTCTAACCACTGGGCGATGGGATATTCTGGTGTGGGGCTCTGAGTCTCTCCTGCTGAAGCTGTTCTATTGTAGATAAATAATTTTAAAAATTCATGGGAGCCAGGGGACTGGACTTAGGGTCTCCCACCTCCCAGGTGAGCGCTCTAACCACCAGGCTACAGAGTCATTCTCTCTCCCTCTGGCCAGTTACCCTTTTTTAAGAGTGGGCCTGGTGTGGCAGTGCCATCTGTGCCATAGTATACCCGGTGCTGAATCTCAGAGACATTTTTCATTTTGATCACACACCTCTGCATGACTATCTGCATTGCCATACGCAGCTCCCTCAGCCCCCAGTATTTCACACTGAGCTGTATGCCCATGTGGGTTTACCAGTGTCCACAGTGAGTAGAAGTTTCATAGTGATCAGGGAAACTCCCCACAGATTTATCTCCTTCCTCATCAGATCTTCTGTAGGCATGTCTCCAGTACCACCCTGTTTCATCAGTCACAGTATGTGGTCCTAGTCTCAGCTCAAAGTTCTAAAGCCAGCAGATATCTGATCAATTCTGACAAATCCCTCCCTCAGCACTCCTCCTACCATTTGAGCAAGCCACTTGCAAACACCATTTCCTGCAAGTGAGGACTTAGGCCGTGGGAATCTGAAGACACCAGCCTTTCTCCCTCTGCTTCTAGTCTACTACTTGATCACCACCAGCTCTCCCCATGCTTGTTTCCTTTCTGCTTTGGACATGCTCCCCAACCAGCTGGGGCTATTCTCCCACTGCAACCCTGACCTGCTTCTTCTTTCCCTGCTTCCCTTGACATTCCTTTCCTACTGGTGACCTCTGTTCCTTGAGGTTAATTCCAGTTTCTTTATCTGCTCTCGCTTAATGGCCCCTAGTAGTCACAGAGCCACCTGCAGCTTCTCTCACTGTAGCCATGGGGCCAATTGCCAGAGGCCAGCCTTAGATAGTTGTAGCTACTAGTCAAGGGAGGGGTGGCAATTCCAAGGCTGAGCATGCTTGAACCTTGCAATGGTGGCACTAGGGACTCTAAATCCTCAGCGCTGGCCCTAGGCAGTTGCAGACTCTGCAGTTAAGCACTTCCCTCCTCTAGGCCATGTCTTTAAGTACCTGAGATGCCCATCACCTGCAGCAGAGGCCACTAATTCCCACGCACCACTCAGTTACCACATAGTCGTGCAGAAAGTGCAGCCTGAATGATATTGGAGGCTGGGGTGCAAGGAGGTTCCCATCCCCGAGCAGCAGCTCTGCAACAGGCTCACATGGCCCCCCTCTGCTGTGGGACCAGGACCCTGTGAAGACAGTGGAGTTACCCTGTGTAAACCAGTTCTGTCCAAAACCTGTTGAAGTGAGTGGGAGTCTTTTCATTATTTTTAATGGACTGTGTATAGAAGCAAAGGACCCCATCCTAGACTTTAGGAACAAAGTGCATTCTATGCTGCACAGGTTTACTGTTGTAACAGGAAGGTCTCACATTACCTAGTGAATAAGCAACACCTCCCACAGCACCTAACTTTTTCTGAGAGGCTTCCCACCCAATTACTAAATGTAAACGTGCTTCACTTACAAGGGCTGAAAATATCAGGTAGTATGGTCACAAAAGCAAGGCACTTCTGAATTCAGTAGGAATTTTGGATGTGCACAGAACACAGACGGGACTGGTTCCCGCATGGTTACAGTACTGCAGTAAAGTGGAACAATTTTCAGCTTGTGTGATTGGAGGATATTTGGATCCATATTATAATACTGTCCTACATAAATGAGGAAGAGTTGAGGTGCCTTTATTATTCTTTTGTTCCACTCTTCATTTCTATGGGGAATTTGCCAATACAATATTACTGTCTTCCTTTTAAACAAACAAAACTAAAAAAAAAAAATGGTAATGGCTGTTGAAAATAGCAATTCCAGCCCTAGTTAGTGCTGGGGAGATGCCACCATTTGTTGCTCAATTTTATCCTACTTTTTCTACAGCAAATTACAGTGGATCAGCATATTTGATTTGGGAGAAATGAAGTAACAGCAGCCTAAATTGAGCTTGAGCACTCCTGAATTTTAAGGGTGTTCAAATCTGGAAGGCAGGTGCTAGATTCCCTTTCTGAATACTAGATAAATCTAGAAAGGAAAAGTCAATTTCCACTTCCATGGCTCAGAAGTGGAAATCCTACATGCCTGGTACTGTATCTAAAGCTGCCCAGGTCCTCTGGTAGAGCCTCCCCTCCCTTACTTTTCATTTTATCTTCTAGTGGGATCCACATACCTCCCTTGCTAGGCTTCAGATAGAGAGGTGCACTGTCCATTTAGTCCACCCAATTCCTTCTCTGGGGGCTGCCAGGCGAGGTCACACCAGCATCCCTAATCCAGTCTGGGAAAGTCCTCTGAGGGTGATGTCTGGGCCAAAGCCTTCTACTCCTTGGGCATATTTGTTCCCCATTCACGCTGCCACCCCCTTCTAATAGCCAGCTCTCCATTCATAGCAAGCTGTGGTGCAAGGGGTCTCAGCTTCCTCACTCCCTCTCCCTCCCTTTCCTGTTGATAGCTGCCAAGGGAATGCTGGGAAATGTAGTTACTTCCCTGCTCCAGGGCTGGCCCTATAGGCAGGGAGCTGGCCAAGGAACTACAGCTCCCAGGGCCCTGTGGGTTCTCAGCTCCCATGCTGGATCCCTGCTGCTCCGAGCCTACGCTGGGAGAGGAGAGGAAGTGAGTGTTATGGGGCTCCTTCTGAGCTTGGGCCTGGTGCTATGGCACCATTGGCGCCATGGTAAAGCTGGTACTATTCCTAACTTGTTTTCACAAGAAATACCTTACGTGCTGAAGAGTCTGACTCCAGGAGAGGGGCTCCTGGCTGTGGATCACTAGCAGACGCAGGTGCCTATCTCTGTGCCCTGCTTAGGTGACTCCTCACCGAGTCCACTGGCTTTTGCGAATCACATTCTAAGGTGCCCGTCTTTCTTCAGTCATTGTACAGGAAGCCTGGATGCCTGACTCTGGCTTTATGCATCACAGTGTTGTTCCTGTGATTTTTCTGGGTGCCCGAAAGTTAGGCATTGCAGTGCTCCACAGAACACCACCTAAATTCCTTTGTGAATCTAGCCCAGGGATGTCAGCACAAAGACCAGTAACTTCTGTTTGAGCTAGAGCATATCCATTAGAAAGATATTGAGCCTTGCTTTAAAGATTTCAAGTAATGGAGAATCCACTGCATTCCTAGGAAGTTATTCTAATGGCTAGTTATCCTTGTTGCTTAAAAAAAAGTTGCACTTCATCTTCAATCTAAATGTATCTAGCTTCATTTTCCAGCCATTGGATCTTGTTTTGTCTTTGTTGGCTAGATTAAAGAGCTCTCTCCCATCAGATATCTTCTTCCTGTGTAGCTACTTATAGACAGTGACTAAGTTACCCCTTCACCTTCTCCTTAATAAGCTAAATAGTCTTAAGTCATTAGAACACTGGTTTTCCAGACCTCAAATCTTTCTTGTTCTTTTCTGAACCCTTTCCCATTTTGCAATATCCTTTTTCAAATGTAGACACCAGAACTAGACATTTTCAGGAATGGCTTCACCAATGTGTATACAGAAGTAAAGCCACTCCTCCTACACCTGTTTGCTATTCCCATGTTTATATGTCCAAGGATTGCATTTGCCCTCTTAGCCAAACTTTGCACTAGGAGTGCCTGTTCAGTTGATTATCCACCCTGATCCTACATCCTTTCCAGAGTCACTATTCTCCAGGACACAGCCCCAATCCTGTATGTGTGACCTCTGTTCTTTATTCCTAGATATCTGACCTTGGTTTTGGCAGAATTAAAACATATGTTTATCAAGGGATCCAGATTGCTCTATATAATTGATTTATCCTTATTATTTCACTCCACCAATCTGTGTCATCTGGCACAGTTATCACAGCAATGACTTCCAGATTGTCGATAAAGATACTGAATAGTGTTGGGCGAAGAACAGATCATGTGGGCTCTCCAGCCCTAGGAACTATTGTGTGGCCTGATGCAGAGAAAGGGGCAGACTGTGAATAAATATGGAGCCCCCTACTGCTAAGTTTCAGCTCAGACTCTGTCTGTCTCTCTGGTAATAGGTATGAGGAATATCAGCCTGAGGATGATCTTAAGAAAACTGCCAACGATTTCCTTTCTAAAGTGGATGACCCCAAACTCAACAATTCTGAGGTGAGAAATGCCATGGAGCCCCCACCAAGGGGGAGAGGGGAGACCTCCTGCCATTCTGCGTCTCCCCTCTTTTCTCCCTCTAGTTCTGGGGGTTGAGCCCTACAACCCCCAGGATCATGCCTTCCACCATACAACTCCGATGATCCCCTTTTCCTTCTGGTTCTATTGATTCTGGGGGCCCAGATCTGCCTAGCAAATATGGGGAGTTTGGTGAGGGTTGTTGGTGAAGGTTTCTTCCCACATTTCATTTCTTTGACGCAGTTCCTAAAGTTTGTCCGCCAGATCGGAGACGGGAGGGTGTCGATCGAGGCTAATCAGGTGACCCTGACCCCCAGAGACCAGGATCAGGCAGAGCAGTGGGCAGCTGAGTTTATACAGCAGCAGGTAGGACCCCAGCCCCAGCTGCTCACAGGTGTGCAAACTTCCTTGCAGCACTGCCCAGCCTGGGAGAGGGGAGGAACAATGGCAGGGTGAACTTTCTTTCAGCAGGGTCCTGTTAACACTCAGCCAACAGTGGCGTGGGGCTCCCAGAGCATGAGCTTCTCCAAAGCAGTGCCTAGCCAGGAGCAGGGATGGGCTCTGGCAGTGTGAACTTCCTCACAGTGATGCCTTGGCAGGTGAGAGACTCCAGAATGTGTCTGCTCCATTGCAGTATCCCTGTGCAATTAGTGTTCACTTGCAGAGAGAGAGGGGGGGTCCTTACAGTACCCACTGCTGGAGGGGGAGATGCATTGCATTGCTTTTTAATCTTACAGTCTCAAGGTGCTACATGTTATTTCCTTCCCTCTAGGGGGTGTCGGATGCCTGGGTGGATCAGTTCACCCGAACTGGGAATGCGTCAACTCTGGATACAGAATTTGAGCAGGCCAAGACTGCTCTAGAGGTAAAACTGGAGGGGAGAGTGTGACGTTCCCCTCTGGTGTTACCTGGACCGGTGATCTGCTAGGGCACTCCAATCCTTGACTCTGGGAGTCAGCCTTGCCCTGCTCTGCTGTTAAAACCCCCTGCTCCTGGGCTGCTCATGCACAGCCTCTGGCATGTAAGCTGCTTGGATTGTGCAACCAAATGACACTAGCCAATATCTCCAGTCCCAGACAGAACCCTAGGAACCTCCTGTGATGGGTTGGGTCACAGAGACCCCCTTGGGACTGCCACCTGATGTGCTGGGACTACCTCTGAGCCCGTTTTCCCTAATAGCTTGGGACTTCAGTACCCTGCCTTGTTGAGCCAGACACACTAGCCTGCTACAAACACAGCCCCAGGTCTGAACCACGTCCCCCAAAAGCTGCCAGCTTCACTGAAAACAGCTTTAGAAGTGTTCCTTTCTCCAGCACCCAGATACCCAGTTCCCAATGGGGTCCAAACCCAAAAAGTCTGTTTTACTCTGTATAAAGCTTATACAGGGTAAACTCATAAATTGTTCACCATGTACAACACTGATAGAGAGAGAGACACAGCTGTTTGCTCCCCCAGGAATTAATTACTTGCTCTGGGTTAATTAATAAGTAAAAAGTGATTTTATTAAATATAAAAAGTAGGATTTAAGTGGTTCCAAGTAATAACAGACAGAACGAAGTAAATTACCAAGCAAAATAAAACAAAACATGTAAGCCTAAGCTTAATACAGTAGGAAACTAAATGCAGGTAAATCTCACCCTCAGAGATGTTCCAATAAGCATTTTTTACAGGCTAGACTCCTTCCTGGTCTGGGTCCAGCAATCACTCTCACCCCCGTAGTTACTGTCCTTTGTTCTAGTTTCTTTCAGGCATCTCTTTGGGGTGGAGAGGCTATCTTCTGAGCCAGCTGAAGACAAAATGGAGGGGCTTCCAGGGCCTTATATAGTCTCTCTTGTGCAACATCACAGCCACAAGATGGGGTCTTTAGCCACCTGGGCAAGTCACATGTCTGAATGATTCAGCTTTTTGCAGGCCGACGCCACTGTTTACATGTTAGTTTGAACATTCCCAGGAAAGCTGAGATGTGGATTGGCTTCTCCCAAAGTCCATTGTTAGTTAAGTACTCCCAATTACTTGAATAACCCCTTCACACTATGTTGACCATATTTGCCTTATGTGTTTCCTACAGCAAACACTTTAAATACAAGCGTAGAGCCAATGCTCATAACTTCATATATAAAAATGATACATGCATATAAATAGGATGAATATATTCCATAGATCATAACCTTTGCAAAGATATGTTACATGGCATATCTAGCATAAAACATATTCCAGTTATGTCATATTTACACTCATAAATATATTTCTATAAAGCATTATGGGGTGCAATGTCACACATCCGTCTTGCAGTGTCCAGTTATGCCCACTGGACACTGCAAGCTTATATGAGTTTGTCAGTTTAACAAAGAAATTGATATGTGCCAGGCTTGTTATCCTAAGGGGAGTCTCTGACATGCTTCAAACGCACTGCTTCAGGTAGAATAAACAAACAGATTTATTAACTATAAAGATAGATTTTAAATGATTATAAGCCAAAGCATATGCTTGCATAACAAGTCGAATTTGGTCAAATGAAATAAAAGCAAAACGCATTCTAAGCTGCTCTTAACACTTTCAATGCCCTTACAAACTTAGATGCTTCTCACCACAGGCTGGCTGGTTGTCCTTCAGCCAGGCTCTCCCCTTTTATCAGCACTTCAGTCGCTTGGTGGTGATGTCTGTAGATGGAGGCGGAAGACAGAGGTAGAGCATGGCAAACGTCTCTCCCTTTTATCATGTTCTTTCTTCCCTCTTGGCTTGTGTCCCCTCCCTCCCCTTTCACAGTCAGGTGAGCATTACCTCATCACAGTCCCAAACTGACCAAAGGAGGGGGGGACTCACTTGAGAGTCCAGGAGATCCTCTGTTGTTGCCTAGGCTAGTGTCCTTTGTTCCTGTGATGCTGGGCTGAGTTTGTCCCATATATGCCCCGATGAGGTGTGAACTACCTCTCTGCTCTTGGGGAGTTTTTGCATGGACTTGCTTTAAGCCATGAGGACACATTTTCAGCCTCATAACTATATACATGAAATTATAACCTATAACATCACTATAACAACAATTACTATAACATCACTATAACAACAATGCTCAGTGCATCATGAGCCTTCTGAAGACACCCAACATGACAAACTTTGCATTGGATACCACACAATCATTTTATAAGGATGAACATGGGGGTGTAAGATGTTCCCACAAGGTACAGAATGTCACACAGAGATTGGGGTATGAAGGGTGCTTTAGGGCCCCAGAACTGGCTGAGCCCCCTTTCTTGCCATGTAGGGGAGAGATGAGGAGGGGGGCTCGGAGCTCTAGAGAGCGGAATCTCCAGGGAACATGTAGGGGGAGTTCAGCAGGGTGCTATCCTTTAACCACCTCCTCCTCCTCTCTTCAGTCAGATGTGGATTTCTGGGACAAGCTTCAGGCAGAGTGGGAGGAGATGGCCAAGCGAGATGCAGAGGCTCACCCCTGGCTCTCCGATTATGAGGACCTCAGTACCTCCTCCTATGACAAGGTAATGGGGGGGCAGTGAATGCAGGTCCGAATGCTGTGCTGGGCAGTTTTGAGAGCTTCCAAAATCCCTTCTCCCAGTCTGGGTACTGAGAGGGCTGCTGTCCCACTCCTCTTAGTGTCAAAGGCCAGGCACTGTTCTTAACAGCCAGTCTCTTGTCTGGGCATGGGTGGGGCACTGCTGTGAGGAAGTTTGCTGTTGCCAGAGTCTCTGTCAATACCTTTGACCAGGGGTCAGACTGGAAAAAATGTATGGTGGTTCTTGCCAAAGCCCTGCCCACTGCTGAAGATGCAAATCAATTGTAACACACCAGCAGTTAATTCTGGTGCGTTACAACACAAGCCATTTTCATCAATATAGGGGACACAGAAAGAGACTCCCTAAATTTGGTAAACTTACACACACAGCCCTGCAAACTGATACATCTCTCCTCAGGCTGGGGCATGGGATCATTCACCCCAGACTGAGTGGGGAGCAGAGGGGGCAGGAGCTGTTTTGCCCCAGTCTGCTGTGAGCTGGCACACTCTAACCCTGTGCTCTCAGGAGGGAAATACCAGCCACTCCATGTGCTGAGGTACCACCTGTTCGTCACCCATTGCAGTGTCTCTGGCTGTTGGAGCTGAAAGGGGTGGGAGAAGATAGTAGCAGGCTTTCAGAAGTGTTGATATGGCATGTGGGCGCACATCAGCTGTTTCTGAGTCATGCCCTTTACCCACCTGCCCATAGTGTTAACCCCTTGCTTTCTGTCTCTGGTAGGGTTACCACTTTGAGAAGGACAATCCCATGAGGGATCATCCGCAGGCATTTGAAGAGGGGCTGAAGTGTCTGGAGAAGGGTGACCTCCCCAATGCTGTCTTGCTCTTTGAGGCTGCGGTGCAGCAGAAACCTGACCACATGGAGGTGAGCAGGGCAAGGAGAGCAGGGCTTCTCCAGGTATCTTGCCATTTGGAGCCTGGCCAGCTCCCGAAGCAAGGTCAGGCTGGGTCAGTCTAGGGATGGGAAACCCACTTGTCACAGTTTCAAAGCAACTGCACTTGGATCCTCACCTTCGTGGCCCACTCCAGGGGTGCTCAGCCTTGTCTCAGGTTTCTAGCCCTCACATGTCCTGGGCAGGGCACACATGTCCTGGGCAGGGCACCCATGTCCCACTCCTTTCTGGCTGGGAGTTTCACAGCTGCACAGCTCCCTGCCATACACTATCGCCAGCAGGCCAGTCTGCCTAATGGCCAGAGCCTCTGCATTGCTTTCTCTCCACAGACAACAGTGTTTTCACCAGTGACTACTCAGCTCTCCCAAAGCAAAGTACATTTATTCTAGGGCAAAAGCATCACAGAGAAACCATGTTAAAAACAATAAACGTTCTTACCCACTTGCTAAGTACAGCAGCAATCACCCACCTTCCACATGTAGAGTCTGATAAGCCAACGCCCTTCCAGTCCTTCCGCAAGGCTTGGGCCTCCCCTTGGACAGAAGGTCCTGCCCATTTGCTGAATCAAAATGAAGGTCCTGAATATCTTTAAACTCAGCCTTTTATACCAGAAGCCCTTTCTTTCACTTGATCTCTGGAAGATCCAGCTTGTATCAGTATATGCAAACCTCCCTTAAGTAAGGTGCTTCTCTGGGGATGTTTACAATCCCCAGGGTAATCACCCCCATTGTTTTTAGCTCCTGGAGTTGCTGCGGTAACCTGCCCCCATGGAGTAGAACATGATCATACAGAGAACTTTCATGAATGTAATACAAGGGTCCCCTGAGATACGGTCTGGATTTGCAATATGGCCCACCACTCCAGTGCTGGGGGAGCTGTGCTGCAGGGGGTGGTGTGGCTGACTCCAGTTCTCAGGTGTGTAACTCTGGCTGTGTACTTGTATGTGAACCCCAGGGGGCTCACTGAGAAGATGGTCAAGCTGTGTGCACCTGACCTATGGTTCAGAAGGTCTCCCAGTGTAAAGCTGATTAGAATCTTGGGGATATAACTGAGATGGGTCAGGTTCTAGGGTATCTGTCTTCCTGAAGCACCAGACTCCCTGCATGAGACGCTGAAGTCCTTACCGTGGTGGCATTGGAGTCACGAGGTTGGTGATGCTCAGTGTCTTCAACAGCCACACAAATGCTGAGTCTTTTGAGTCAGCTGAGGACTTGACAGCTAGGGCGGGTTGGTCCTAGGCATCTGGCTCAACTCATAGACAGCTGGCCTCACTTCTGATTTGGTGTCCTGATTAGGACTGGAGGTTGGACAACTGGAGAGCTTACCCATGTCCTGGCCAGATCACTATCTCTTGTGGTTTGAGGTCAGGGCACGCTGCTCCATTTGGGTGAAGACCAGTTCTGACAATCTGCTGTCAGCAATGGGAATGAAACACTTGGGGGAGATAAACATGCTACTCTATCAGTGGTTTGATAGGACTATGGGCTCTTGTCCTTGCCATTGATTATGTGGCCTCTTAGGCACCCACTTCCTTGGCTTTGTCCTTACAAGTCACCATGGTTTAGACTCTAGAGGGCCAGTGACAGACTGAGAGGGAATATTGCTGGAATGGCCATGGTGGAAGTCTTGGGCCCATTCTGCATGGTGTGCTATGGCTGTGCAGGAGACAAAGAAGGGATGCTTTGCCTTCATCCTAGTATTCACAGTGCCGTGATCAGGAGGCTGGTCTGAGTCCTTGCTGTGAGAATGAAATTAAGATTCGGATGAAACTCTGTTTTCCTGGGGACAGGGCAGTGTTCTGAGGGCACACATGTTCAATCAGCTCTGCTTGAGTCTCAGGTAGGTAGTTTCACACTGAGGCTCTGGAAGGGTGGGGGCACTTAGTCATCACCTGTGTTG
The DNA here is from genome assembly GCF_965140235.1 of Caretta caretta. NCBI lineage: Eukaryota > Metazoa > Chordata > Testudines > Cheloniidae > Caretta > Caretta caretta. The sequence continues at coordinate 213,008,375 of NC_134206.1, forward strand.
GCTCATGAAGGCCATTGACAAGTGGCTGGGTCCATTGCTGGTGGAGAGCAACACTTCTCTTAAAGAGAGCAGGGTGCTGGCTTCCCTGCTTAAGGGAACTTTTGTATGGCTTATGCTTGTTACTTCATGCTGTCAGTCCAGCCAACTGTCAGCCTGGATCAAACCTTCTGTTTCTGACTAAGATGATGGAACACACTTGGGGTGGGGAGTGAGACAACTCATAATATCTAGCTGATTTAAACCTCTTTAACGTTAGTCAATTGGGGGCAGCTGTGGGTGCATCAAGGACGCTGTGTTAGCTACATGGGTAGCTCTGGTGATGGATGAAGATCAAATCAGGTGTCAATGCTGCTATATTTAGTTCTCTCAACTGCCTCAGTACTGTCGATCATGACATAATGATTTGCCTGTGGACCATAGCAGGCTGCTTGTGACTGAGTCTCTTATTTCTTAGCATTCCCACTCCAATATTCTGTCCGCTGGGCTGTGCTACCTCTCAGAAGCCCTCAATGGCCGGAGACCTGCTTCTTTCTTCCTCACCCTGCAGTCTAGTCCCAGTTGTGATGGGTGGAGGTACTAAAGCTGGAGCCCCCAGGGTTTAGCAGAGAGGGGACTGCTGGTAGCATGTTGTGTGTGGGGACAACTCACTCCCCCTCCACCTTTCCAAATAGCCCAAACCTGCTGACTTCCAGGATGCATTGCAGAGCCCACCTGTTTTCCTGGGGAGTGTGGGAGAGGTGAAGGTGCTTATGCGGGGTTAGTTAACACGGGCTCTGTGGAGTGGGCTGAGGCTGCTGACTTGGGTACATCTATTTTTAATCTCCAAAAAAGGTGCCCAGGGCACAAGATGGTGCCTTTAATTGTACTTGCAATGTGAAGAAATATAAATAAGTTTCTCTGTTTCTGCATCAGGCCTGGCAGTACCTGGGAACCACCCAAGCAGAGAATGAACAAGAGCTGTCTGCAATCAGTGCCCTCAGGCAGTGAGTAGCTGATGAAGAGGGGATCTAAAGCAGGACTCCTGGGTTCTGCTCATGGCTCCTAGAGGGGCTGGGTTGCTGGCCACTAATGACAGACCATATCTCAGTTGCCCCACTTACAGGCTGAACAAAGTTCCAGTGCTTTTTTTTCCCCTGAACCAAATGCAAACTCGGAATGATAAATTTACTGTGGGCTGCTGTAGCGAGCTGGTTTCTGACCCAATCAAGGTCTCCTGCCCCCTAATGGATCCTTCCTTAATTTGCCTGGACACTGGCGCTTGCTGTTCAGCCTGTTTATAGCCCACCCAGGTGGTTGGAAAAGAGTTCTTAAAAGGCCACTGAAGGTTCCTATCCACATCTCCAAAGATGTGAATGCTGTGCGCTCTCTCCCACTCTGTCCTGCAGGTGCCTGGAGCTGCAGCCAGGGAACCTCACTGCACTCATGGCTTTGGCCGTCAGCTTCACCAATGAGTCTCTGCAGAAGCAGGCATGCGAAACCCTGCGTGACTGGCTGCGCCACAAGCCAGCCTATGCCCACCTGATGGGGAAGGAGCCGGAAGGGAGCAGCTTGGCATCCAGCTTGGGGTCCTCCAAGCGCATCCTGGGCTCCCTACTGTCTGAGTGAGTCTGGGCGATGGGGAGACTGGGGAAGGTGCAAAATATCCCAGTCCTGCTTGTGGTCTTGTAGCTGGGTCCATTAGGGTGGGGGTGACCCCAGGAAGAGTTGCGGGGAGCTTGAACCCTCAATGGATGAGTTCCCTCATTCTCTCCCTCCCTAGCTCCTTGTTCATGGAGGTGAAGGACCTGTTCCTGGCAGCCGTGCGCAGTGACCCCTCGGCCGTGGACCCCGATGTGCAGTGCGGCCTGGGCGTCCTCTTCAACCTAAGCGGCGAGTACGAGAAGGCTGTGGACTGTTTCAGTGCCGCGCTGAGCGTGCGCCCCAACGTAAGGGGGCAGAGTGGGGTTGGGGGGGGAGGGGCTGATTCAGGATCCTGTGTGTGTATAGGGAGGTGGGGCTGGGCTCTGCCCTGGGGGGGAAAGGCCGGTGGGGTGAGCAGCAGGCTGACCTGAGGGGGTGGGTAGGTTTGAATGCTGGGTGGAGTGGGGAAGAGATGGGGAAGTGGGGAGCGTTGTGAAAGACAGGCTCTCTGGGAGGTAGGGTGGGATGCCTGTTGCCCCTGTCACTTGCTTCCTGCCCCCCGTTCCAGGATCACCTCCTGTGGAACAAGCTGGGTGCCACTCTGGCCAATGGGAATCGCAGTGAGGAGGCTGTGGCTGCCTATCGCCGGGCACTGGAGCTGCAGCCAGGCTACATCCGCTCCCGCTACAACCTGGGCATCAGCTGCATCAACCTGGGGGCCCATCGGTGAGTGGGAACGAGGGGCCAGCTGGGGGTTGGGTGCTGGCGGTTGGGTGCCAGGTCTGCTATGACCGAGTATGGGTCATATTGGACCGAGTGGGGTCCAATCAGTTATTTGGGGGGGGTGGGGAAGCTAGGGGGCTATTGGTGAGGATGTTCCACTTGGTCCCTTTGGGTGTAGGATGTGCTCCATAACCCTGGCAAGCAGGGAGCAGAGAATGTTTGTCTGCCCCAGGAGCAAAGTACCAGCCAACATGTCTCCCGCACCCTTGGTTCTCAGTATCAAAGGGAGGGAGCATCTCAGAACTACGGAAAGGATCTGTTGCAGTGATTGCCTTCAAGCTTGTGCCTGGAGGTGAAGCTGTCAAGCCACGTCCATTACAGCTTAGACATTGGCTCCATTGGTCCTGTGGGCCAGTGATGAGGGGTGTGAGGTGCAGGGATAAGAAGAATGGCTGGAAGAAGTGTGGAAGGGTGATTATTGAGCCATCCAAAGGGGATCTAGAGGGTCCTTCTCACCCATAGGATGTGCAGACCTCCCCAATTAACTCTGTCTCCCTCCCTCCCTGTTCATGCTGGTAGTGAGGCAGTGGAGCACTTCCTGGAGGCCCTGCACATGCAGCAGAAGAGCCGGGGCCCACGGGGCCAGCAAGGTGCCATGTCTGACAACATCTGGAGTACCCTCCGCATGGCCCTCTCCATGCTGGGCCAGAGTGATCTGTATGGGGCAGCCGATGCCCGTGACCTTCCCACCCTGCTCCAGGCCTTTGGCCTCCAGCAGTGACTCAAGGACGGGCTCCCCTGTGAGTGCAGGGTGGGCCCGGGCCAGTAGTTATGTCCCACAAACCCCTTCTGGGGGGAAAAAAAAGGTTTACTGGGGTTCACACACATCTATTCTTCAGTTGCTGGGGGCAAGTCATTGGCTGCCATTTCTGTAGGACCTCCCACAGTAGAGGGTAACTTCTCTCACCTGCATCTTGTGGCCTGAGCATCTGTGAGCAGCTCATGTGGCACCATCTCCCCACAGGACTCTGACCCTCCACAGGGACATGAGCTGCTGGCACTGGGAAGCAAATCAGTGGGGGGTGGAAGGGATGGGGAAATAGGAATGTATCAGGATCACTTCTTATAAGATAAAATAAAAAAGCTTGCGTTTTGTGATACCCTCCAATAGTAGCCCCAGTTGCTCATGTCAGACCCTGTCATAACAATCCTGTCCAGCGGAGACTGTCGGCTCAAGCAACTGGCTCTGGGTGTGCCGGTTAGGGTTAGAAAGTAGGATTACTTTCTAGTGCTGGGGCTGCCCGTCCTGGTTTGCTGTGAGATCTGAGAGTGTCTGGGCTACTAACCCTAGGTCTTTCCCAACTGAGCATGCAGCCCCACCCCCACCACGTGTGTGCAGTGGGTAGGTCACTTTGTGAGGCTTGTAGGTTTTTTTCCCCTCCTTCCAGGTACTAATAACAGTGTCCTGGTTCTGAGCATCTCACTGGGCTCACGCTCACTTGGGATTTGGGAGAAGGCTCTGAGACTGCAGTGGGGAGAAGAGTCCCTGGGGCTGAGTTCAGGGGGGTCACCCAGGGACTGGGGGAAAGCTGACTAACTATAAAAGCACCTTGGCCAAAAGCAGGGGTGGGGGTAAGGTCTTAAGTTTCACTTGATTGTCTGTCATTGTAGAATAAATTGGGAATTATTTTCTCTGTGCAGATGGTCCTCCCCAGCCTGTAATTGAATCTTGTGAATTATAAATATCTGTATATGATTTTTGGAGGGAAAGTTTTTTTAATTGTAAAATATTTTGTATAATAGAAGGGAAAAAATTAAACTCATCAAAATATTGTAGTGTCTGGCTGTGTGTGTGTATTGGAAGGGTGTACGAGCATTTGTGTGGGGAAGCTCCTGTGGAATTTGAGAGGATGCTACCCCTGCTCTGGGATGGTTCGACATCCACAGAAAGGATGTTGGGGTAGAGTGTAACTGTAGAGGGTTGCTGCTGATGTCTGTCTCCCCCTACCCTGCACCTTCGTGGGACATTAAGGCAATCTAGGCCCCCACCAGTTGGAGTTCTGGTGCCAGACAAAGGCCCCCAATCTGCACAATAGTCAGTGGCAAAGATGGTCTTAGATGGGCTCCCCCAGAGAATGAGGGGAGGTAGCCTAGCACCCCTCTTGAGTACTTTATCTTGGGGTAGGTGGGTTCTTTGGCTGGGTCTGCTGCACTTTTCTCCTGCCATGTGCAGAGCCCCAGTTGGGATGGGGTTGGTGGAGCTCATCAGAGTGGTGGTCTTGGTATTAACACCCTGTTCAGATGAATGGGGCAGTTTCTACCTCTCAGAGCTGGTGATTCAGGTGCTCCATGGATGCCCCTGCATCAGTTCTGCTCAGGCCATGTTTTCCAGCTTTTCTTGCTAACCATGAAGGCTAGAAACTTTTTTAATAGTGAAAGCTGAGCTTTTGCTGTGGTCACAACTGTGGGAGTTGGGACCCTGGGCATCGGGACCCTGGGCATCACAGACCTACGCCTATGACCTAATCTCTCCCTGTCTGGGACCAGAATGTACTCTTGCTGCCCTGGGCCCCTTCCCCATTTCAGTGGGGGAGAATTGGACAGGGAAGCTTTCTCAGAGCTGGCTCAGGAGAGTGGCCATGTGCATGGACCTGTCTCATATAGGTCTCTTCCTTCCCCCTGCCCCTCAGTGCCACGTCTTCATACTCTAGCTGTTGTGGGAGGAAGGAAGGGGTGTGATGGGGAAAATGTTAAATATGCTACCAACCTGCATCCCTGCACAGGACACAGCCCTCATAGCTTTGCCCCTACAAGGAGGCTTTGCACTGGTATTCCTCAGAGCTGGAGACTTTTCTAAGAAGTCTGACAGCTGCTTCTGTGGCAAGGGTCTCCCCCTATCCCAGACCAGCTCATCCAAAGGAAGGGGTTAATCTCTTTAAAATGCCAGGTGCACTGAGCTGCAGCCATTCTGGGCTTGCCAGGTAACATAGGTCTGGGGGCAGTGAATGTTCATCCAGCACAGCATGGCCTCTCACTGCTCTCATATGTGGCTCCTCGCACAATTGGCACTCTATGCTGGGAGAAGCACTGGCCCAAGGGCTTCCCAAGCCCTTTCAGCACCAGGCTCGAGCCTCCTTGCCCTGCTGCACTAAAGGACTGCCTGTGTAACTTCTCCCTGTGGAAAGACCCTGGCTCAGCTCTAAGGCCTAAATATTCAGAAACATCCACTGCTTTTGGGTGCCCACCACACTTGGGGGCTGAACACCCACATCTTTCCTGGCCTTCAGAAGGAGGGTTAGATAGGTGTAAACTTCCTGCCTGTCTTTGGAGCTTTCCAGCCTTATTGCTACATTTCTTCAGCTGCAGTGACATCTAGCGGTGAATCCAGAGCTGTGTACCCTTTGACTCAATGTTTTCTTGCTTGTCTCAAAGTTCACAGCATGTGAAAAGAGCCCAGGAGCCTGGCCTGCTTGTCTTTGATTCATACCTGTGTCCTTTTAGTGTGACACTCAGGGCCCGAGTTCCAGCCAGAGGGATTTCATTCTGCTTCTTATGGCAGCAAAGCCGTCATTGAGCTGAATTCCTAAAGATGAATTTTTATTGGTACTTGTAGCTGTGGCCAAATGGGGCTAGGTTCTTTAGTGTCCAAGTTTGAATTTACAAATGTCCCCCTGCTATTCCAGTGGTGGGCTCCCTACACAGCTCTGCCAATACCCCTCAGTCCTGCAGCCCATTCTATTCCAGTCCTGGGCTCCCCACACAGCTCTGCTGAAACTTTCAGGTCAGCATGGTGGCATAACAGTACTGTGTGAGCATTATGAAGCACTGGGTATGTTTTCTGATTGCAATACTATGAGCTGTGAAGCAGAAGCTTCCACAACCACCTGCTGTGCACTGAAGTAGCCCTGGGACTTGCTACCTTCCCTTTCCCTCACTGCAAGCTGAGGTTGGGGACCTGTTTGTACTACCAGTGCTAGGGCTCGGGCACAATTGCTAGGAAAGAAAAGTGGCTAGATATGAGAAGTTTTCCAGCTGTTTATTACACTCAAGTGATTAGACCTGAGGGGATACCCCTAACCCTATCCCATGGAATTAGTGACAGCAGGCCCTATCTTGGGTTGATTAGCATAGAATCAGTGAGTGAGGGCAGAGAACTCTGAGATTCTCTCTTGTCCATCCGCTGTGGGCAAGGCATGGATTGTTCCACACAGCCTTCTTTTAAATGGCCCCAGGGATGGAGCTCCAGTGAGAGATGCCTCCAGCAGCTGCTAGACCTTTTTGATATGAGCAAATGTTTTCTGAAATCCAGTCTTACAGCTTTTGTTCAGTGTGAGGATACACATTGGGCTTGAGTTGCAGCCCACTTTACCATCCTCCTATTGCACCTATTGTATCCCTTTGCTCTTCCAGTTTTAGTTCACAATTACATCTGTTGTGATGATCAGGTGTCAAAGTGTTAAGATAGTACTAAAGCCCTCATTTCACTGTCACAGCATTAATGAGTTAATTGTGGTCTGGGCTGTTTTGTATATTGACTGCAGTCTGCTCTCCCCTCAGCAACCACCCCACTGGAGCCATTTCAGACACTTATTCTGCACGCCCTCAGATAAACGAAACAGGAGTATTCATGGAATTCCAAAATTCAATGGTCATTCGTGGAGGGAGAGCTGCCCTTTTGTGTATTTATGCTCAGTAAAGGCCTGCAGAGGGGAGATGCTGGTTATAATTATTTGTTGTTAGAGTAACTAGGAGCCCCAGTTATGGAGCAGGACTCCAGTGTGCTGGGTGTTGTACAAATGCAAGACAGAAAGACAGTCCCTGCCCCAAAGCACTTACAATCTAACTATAAGTCAAGACAAAAATGACTTGTTGCTATCAGATTACTTTCTTTGGGAAAAGTCAATCTAGTGTTGGATTCTGGCTCAACAGTTGTTAAGGCTATTCCTGCTCTTTAAACAAACATGACCTATGCACAAAAAGGGGAGAAAGGACAGAAAAGAAAGGGAGACAACTGTCACTGATGCTGACTTCCCTTTATATGCTATAGGCAGGATGGGCAGCTCAGTCATAAACAGGTGTGGTTCAGATACAGGGCCCCTGTTCACTTCCCTTGTCTTGCATGATACCTAGCTGTCATGCCCTGGCATCCTCCCACTGTCTATCTTCTGTCATGCTAAGGCAAAGCTACTTATGCAGTCTTCACCTGTCAGACAAGTTACGGTGATGGTATCATGCAGTTTACAGTATTATTAACACCTAGTCTTCAAAAATCAGGCCCCCAAAATCATGAGATTTAAAAAATGCAGTTCTTTTTCTTTGCCTGCTGGTCTCTGAACCTTTGGTGGACATTCTGTTCCCATTTTCAGGCTTTTCCCCACCACTAGGAGGACTAGTGGCTTTTTTTTTTTTTTTTTTTTTAATGAAAGATGAGATTTTTCCCACAGTCAGGTGGCTCCAGGAGCAAAAGGCTTAAGGAAAATAGAAACTGTGAGATGTCTCATAATAGTTAATTTCAGTGCTGGTTCAGCCTGGAATCAAGAAGAAGCCAAAAAAGACAGAGGGGAGAGACTAGAATGGGGATGAAATGGGACACAGGTCATGGAGATGTCAGTATCTTAAATCTCTCATCCCAGAGTTTGTCAAATGCTCTCCATCAAGTAATATCGAAAAGGGTTGGACAAAGTTTCTATCAAACTAGTCAAGTATTCAGAGTTCCAGGTACAGCCACTTTCCCTCATTTTAACAGCATTTGAATGTGTTGCTAAACACTTAACAATGTTAATTCTTCAGCCATATTAGGAGATTTGAAAACCCTCTTAATCAATTATCAGGGGGTAGCCTTGTTAGTCTGTATCCACAAAAACAACCGGGAGTCCGGTGGCACCTTAAATACTAGCAGATTTATTTGAGCATAAGCTTTTGTGGGTAAAAACCTCACTTCTTCAGATGTATGGAGTGAAAGTTACAGATGCAGACCTAAATATACTGACATATGAAGAACCTCTTGTGAGGTAACTCCCTTCTCTTCATGTGTCAGTATATTTATGTCTGCATCTGTAACTTTCACTCCATGCATCTGAAGAAGTGAGGTTTTTACCCACAAAAGATTATGCTCAAATAAATCTGTTAGTCTTTAAGGTGCTACCGGACTCCTGTTAATGCTTCATTTGATATAAACTGAGTTTGAATCAAATGAAGCATTAACATCAGTCCTTAGGCTCTGCTCTGAGCTTCATTTCAACAACATTACAGAACAGAAGAGAGAGTAAAAGACGTTCCTGCCTCTTTCACCTTCTTTAGTCTTGAACCCAGCTCCACTCCTGGTCCAACAAACCCACCCTGGACACTCAGCCGGTGAACAGCTGAGAGTTCACCAGCTGGAGCAGCTGAGCTGGGAACTGTGCTCCTGACAGAGCTTCAGCTATCAGCTCTCTCCCTCTCCCTCCCCAACCTGACAGGAGGAAGGGCAATGGAATAACTCATACTGAACTGTCTAGGAAGCAGAGCTAGTAGCTCAGCTTCTCTGGTAACTTCCAGGCCAATGCTCTGCAGCGTAGTTCCAAAATAAATGTCTAACTTCATATTTCAAGTTATGCCCCTAAATATAGTTACATTAGATCTCAGCTTGGGGCCTCTGTGGGTTTTTTTGGCCTTGGCTATGCTTCAAAATTAGGTCTATGTAAGTTGCCTTGCATCAACCTACTGCGTGTGTCTCTACTCAGATTTGTTGCTATCTGATGTAAGTGTCCCACTACTGTGATGCACTAAAACCAACTCCCTGAACAGCATAGAACTATGGTCGACCTACTGAGAGGTCCATGCAGTGTGAGTGTAGAGACTGCATGAGGGGTGTTGACCCTAACCATCCTCCAGCAACTGTCCCAAAATGCTCCATTCCCTGTGACCATGACTGCTCTGGTCACAATTGTAACTTCCCCATCCTCTACCCAGCAGTCACAGAGATTAGAAGCCAACCACTGTGTATTTTTGAAATGCCTGTTCCTGGCAAGCACACCTAGCTGTGCTCCTGCCTGGAGCAAACAGGAGGTATTGGATCTCCTGGGCCTGTGGGGAGAAGAGGCTGTACAAGCTCAGCTACAGACCAGCTGTAGCAACATGGATCTCTTCAAACAGATTGCATGGGGGATGCAGACAAAGGGGTATAACAGGGATCAGCAGCAGTACCATACGAATGCAAAGGGACTGTGCCAGGGTCACCACAAAGCCAGGGAGGCCAACAATCAATCTGGTGCTGAGCTGCAGACCTGCTGCTTTTACGACGAGCTGCATGCCAGACTTGGCGGAGACCCCACCAGCAGCCTGCACACCGCTACGGATATCACGGAGGAACCCAAGTCAGAGGCCCCTGCCATGAACAGCAATTGGGGGGCGGGGGGTTCAGCCACACCACTAGCCTGTTCAAGTGTATCCAGTCCTGCCAGCCAACCATTGACAAGTCTGAAGAAGGGGAAGGGTCCTCCGGTAAGTGTGTGCATTTAAAAATGGCACTTGGCCCAGCCCTTTCACTATGTTACTCGAAGAGGCAGTGGTACAGCAAACAGTGGGAGAGTTATCTGCTTTTCATGCTCTGTAGGGCTAGGCAGGGGGAGGAGGCATGTGGAACAGTTTGTTTCTGTACATAGACATGTCCCTTGGATCCTCCCAAGGGATCTCTAGGAAACTTCCATGGAGGTGTTCTGCAACCCTCTTGCAAAAGTTTCTAGAGATGGCTGCCTTATTTCTTCCTCCACGATGGGACGCTTTTCCACACCACTCCATGGTGAATTCAGTTGGCACCATTGCATACAGGCCCAGGTACGTTCCCCAGTAGCTGTTGTGCTCACTGTGCCTTTTGTTATTCTCAGGAGCAAGATATCAGCTAAAACCACCACCCCCTGTGGAAAATAGTGTCAATATTCAGTCCAATTGCCCTAAACTCATACCCATGGAATAGGGACCAAAATATCATTGTTTCATGCAACCAAAATCCTTTTCCCTCCCTCTCACCCCCAGCAGGCCTTACTCACCATGGCGAGCAGTGCTGTGCAGAGGTGCTCCAAAGCTGAAGTGTCAATAAGCATGGCTTAAAGTTTTCATGGGAATAAGGGAAGGGAGTTTTGAACCTTATATTTCCCTTTGTGTTGTGTGCCAGTAAATCAAGTGATACAGTTGTCTGGTTTTATCAGCAGCTGCGGCTGTCACAGCCGTGGGGGTGCCCCCGCCATTCCTGCAGAGTGCCTGACCATGATCAGGAGGAGAAACAAGAGAACTAGGGAGGAGATGTTCAGCAAGCTCCTGCAAGCCAGTGCTGCATCAGAATGTGAACAAAGGGCCTGGAGGGCAAACATGGCAGAGCTGGAAAGAACAGACAGGAAAAGAATCCCAGGAACCCCAGCAAGGAAAGGATTGGGAAATGCACCATCACACAGGGCTGTCCTTACCCGTATGCAAAGTATGCAGCTGCATAGGGCACCAGGAAATGTAGGGCACCAAATTTAGGGCAGTCCCTCCCCCCCCGCCCTCCCAAGCCTCAAGGCTGGGAGCCAGGGGAGCAGAGCGGAGCAGGCTGGAGCCAGGTCACTCCACTTCCCACCACCCAGTCAAGCCTGCCCTGCACTCACCGCGTGGCAGGAAGTGGAGCAACCTGGCCCCAACCTGCTCCGCCAGTGAATGCTGGAGGGGTGGTTTCTCCCCTGCCACCCCCAAGCCTTCCCCCCCACCAGAGACCTGGGGCCGCACACACCCCTCGCAGGGGGCTGCGTAGGGCACCAAAATGGCTAGGAATGGCTCTGCCAGGACATAATGGTTCTTCTCAGGCAGTAAACCCAAATGCTGAAGATCCAAAAATCCCAGGCTCTCCACCCTTTGCAGCGTTAGAGAACTCTATTGCTGCAACTCCTGATATCCCCCACCCCAACATACCATGTGGCATCATTGGCCACATTCTTACTCCTACCACTCTGACTGTAGGACAGCAAGGAAAACCGGAGCTTCACATACATCAGCTGTAGTTCTCACAGGTCAGTGTATGTGAAGCCACAAGAAACAACATTAGTGCACTGAAACAGTTGTTTGCTGATTTTCCAGTTTTAAAGTTTTGTTCTGTTAATTTATGTTCAAAGTTTGTATTGCATTGTCTGTTGTTTTTTGCACATTGTTTTTCTGAAATGTTTTTTGCAAAAAGAAAAGGAAGACTTGTGGCACCTTAGAGACTAACAAATTTATCTGAGCATAAGCTTTCATGAGCTACAGCTCACGTCATCGGATGCATTCAGTGGAAAATACAGCAGGGAGATTTATATACATAGAGAACATGAAACAATGGGTGTTAACATACACATTGTAATGAGAGTGATCTCTTAAGGTGAACTATTAAGCAGGAGAGTGGGGCGGGGGAGGGGGAACCTTTTGTAGTGATAATCAGGGTGGGCCATTTCCAGCAGTTGACAAGAACGTCTGAGGAACAGTGGGGGTGGAGGGAATAAACATGGGGAAATAGTTTTACTTTGTGTAATGACCCATCCACTCCCAGTCTTTATTGAAGCCTAAGTTAATTGTATCCAGTTTGCAAATTAATTTCAATTTATTCCAATAGCTACATTAATCAGCATATCCAGCTTCTTGTCCATTGTAATCCCCAGGTCCTTTTCTGCAGAACTGCCGCTTAGCCAGGCTGCCCGCAGCCTGTAGCAGTGCATGGCATTATTCTGTATTAAGTGCAGGACGCTACACATGTTCTTGTTCTTGGGAAGCACAGTATGGGGAGGAGGTGAGAGGTGATAAGGTAGCTAGAAAGCTGGCTTGGTCGTCATGCCCAATGGGTAGTGATCGATAGCTCGATGTCTAGTTGGCAGGCGGTATCGGTATCAAGCGAAGTCCTCTGGGGAGGACGGGCAGTGGCAGTCTGTCCTGGGGACGGTTTTATTCAACATGTTCTTTAACGATCTGGATGATGGGATGGATTGCACCCTCAGCAAATTCGCAGATAACATTAAGATGGGGAGAGAGGCAGATATGCTGGAGGGTATAGATAGGGTCCACAGTGACCTACACAAATTGGAGGAGTGGTCCAAAAGAAATCTGATGAGGCTGAACAAGAACAAGTTTGCATCTGAGAGTGCTAAAGGAGTTGGCGGATGTGATTGCAGAGCCATTGGCCATTATCTTTGAAAACTCATGGCGATTGGGGGAAATCCCGGACGACTGGAAAAAGGCTAATGTAGTGCTCGTCTTTAAAAAAGGGAAGAAGGAAGATCCTGGGAACTACAGGCCAGTCAGCCTCACCTCAGTCCCTGGAAAAATCATGGAGCAGGTCCTCAAGGAATCAATTCTGAAGCACTTAGAGGAGAGGAAAGGGATCAGGAACAGTCAGCATGGATTCACCAAGGGCAAGTCATGCCTGACTAATCTAATTGCCTTCTATGATGAGATAACTGGTTCTGTGGATGAAGAGAAAGCAGTGGATGTGTTGTTCCTTGACTTTAGCAAAGCTTTTGACACTGTCCCCCACAGTATTCTTGCCAGCAAGTTAAAGAAGTATGGGCTGGCTGAATGGACTATAAGGTGGATAGAAAGCTGGCTAGATTGTCGGGCTCAACGGGTAGTGATCAATGGCTCCATGTTTAGTTGGCAGCTGGTATCAAGTGGCGTGCCCCAAGGGTCGGTCCTGGGGCCAGTTTTGTTCAATATCTTCATAAATGATCTGGAGGATGGTGTGGATTGCACCCCCAGCAAGTCTGCAGATGACACTAAACTGGGAGGAGAGGTACATACGCTGGAGGGTAGGGATAGGATACAGAGGGACCTAGACAAATTGAAGGATTGGTCCAAAAGAAATCTGATGAGTTTCAACAAGGACAAGTGCAGAGTCCTGCAGAAGTGCAGTTCTACAGAAAAGGACCTAGGGGTTACAGTGGACAAGAAGCTGGATACGAGTCAACAGTGTGCACTTGTTGCCGAGAAGGCCAATGGCATTTTGGGATGTATAAGTAGGGGCATTGCCAGCAGATCGAGGGACGTGATCGTACCCCTCTATTCGACACTGGTGAGGCCTCATCTGGAGTAGTGTCCAGTTTTGGGCCCTACACTACAAGATGGATGTGGAAAAATTGGAAAGGGTCCAGCAGAGGGCAACACAAATGGTTAGGGGACTGGAACACATGAGTTATGGGGAGAGGCTGAGGGAACTGGGGATGTTTAGTTTACGGAAGAGAAGAATGAGGGGGGGTTTGATAGCTGCTTTCAACTACCTGAAAGGGGGTTCCAAAGAGGATGGCTCTAGACTGTTCTCAGTGGTAGCAGATGACAGAACAAGGAGTAATGGTCTCAAGTTGCAGTGGGGGAGATTTAGGTTGGATATTAGGAAAAACTTTTTCACTAGGAGGGTGGTGAAACACTGGAATGCGTTACCTAGGGAGGTGGTGGAATCTCCTTCCTTAGAAGTTTTTAAGGTCAGGCTTGACAAAGCCCTGGCTGGGATGATTTAGCTGGGGATTGGTCCTGCTTTGAGCAGGGGGTTGGACTAGATGACCTCCTGAGGTCCCTTCCAACCCTGATATTCTATGATTCTAAGTGTAGCCTCTGTCCCCAGTCTGGCACCTGAGGTGGCTGCCTCAGTTTGCCTCGCGGTAAGATCCACCCTGGTCGAGCTGAGACTCATGCGAGTCTCTGATTCTGCCTAAGTAAAAAGTAGACTGCATGAAACCAAGTGCTTCCATGTGAGGAAGTCACATGACTTTTCACTGCGGTGACTTTTCACATACATTGTTCTTCACCCAGCATGGGAGTATATGAAAGCTGTTGTGGGGAATGTGTCATGAGCACATTCCCCACAAGCCTGAGCACGCAGGGCCAATTTGTGTGTGCTTGCTTTTCCAGCACGCTCAGAACAGGGGTCTCTTGGGCTCAGCTATTTGGGACTCAGCTGTTTGCCTGCCTCGTAGTTAAACTGAACTTTATGAACCTTCTTAGTGGTTTTAAATCTTTCTTTTGTAAAAATCTCATTGAAAGGACAAAAGTCAAACCACAGACTACATACGCAACATTATATTCATGATGCTTTGATGAAAAAATTAATCGATTCAGAGAATAATAAGAATTTAAAAAATCACCCCTTTTGCACAATTTTTTCCTCTTTCCCTTTTGCACGAAAACTAAAGAACTCTGTAATGTGGCCTTTGACCACACTGTTGCTTCTTATGTTCTAATTCTTCAAATATCGCTTATACGCAAGGTATGTTGTCCAGATGTTATTTTATAACTTTTCTTTCGTGTGTGTGTGTGTGTGTGTGTGTGTGTGTGTGTGTGTGTGTACTGCTGTCAGTCAACCATGTTTCTGTTATCATGAAGCATTCAGTTTCCATGGTCATAGATAAACACTATCAGTCTCTGAAATGCCACCTGAATCAAAGAATGGGGGAGAGTCTGCTATCACCCCACAGTAAAAGGAGAGGGGTGACTAAAGGAGATACCAGGAGCCCCAGGAGCAGTCTGGTGATCAGATAAGAGATTCTTAGTTTAAGCTGATTTCAGAGTAGCAGCCGTGTTAGTCTGTATTCACAAAAAGAAGAGGAGGACTTGTGGCACCTTAGAGACTAACCAATTTTTTTGAGCATAAGCTTTTGTGAGCTACAGCTGACTTCATCGGATGCATAAAGTGGAAAATACAGTGAGGAGAGTTATATACACACAGACCATGAAAAATGGGTGTTCATCATACACATTGTAAGTAGAGTGATCACTTAAGATGAGCTATTACCAGCAGGAGAGTGGGGCGGGGGAGAAAACCTTTTGAAGTGATAAGGTGGGCCTTTTCCAGCACATTTCCAGGAGTTAACAAGAACGTCTGAGAAACAGTGGCGGGGGGGGGGGGGGAGGAAATAAACAAGGGGAAATAATTTTACTTTGTATAGTGACTCAACCACTCCCAGTCTCTATTCAAGCTTAAGTTAATTGTATCCAATTTGCAAATTAATTCCAATTCAACAGTCTCTCGCTGGAGTCTGGATTTGAAGTTTTTTTGTTGTAATATCGCAACTTTCATGTCTGTAATCGCATGACCAGAGAGACTGAAGTGTTCTCCGACTGGTTTTTGAATGTTATAATTCTTGACGTCTGATTTGTGTCCATTTATTATTTTATGTAGAGACTGTCCAGTTTGATCAATGTGCATGGCAGAGGGGCATTGCTGGCACATGATGGCATATATCACATTGGTAGAAGTGCAGGTGAACCAGCTTCTGATAGTGTGGCTGATGTGATTAGGCCCTATGATAGTGTCCTCTGAATAGGTATGCGGACACAGTTGGCAAAGGGCTTTGTTGCAAGGATAGATTCCTGGGTTCGTGGTTCTGTTGTGTGGTGTGTGGTTGTTGGTGAATATTTGCTTCAGGTTTGGGGGCTGTCTGTAAGCAAGGACTGGCCTGTCTCCCAAGATCTGTGAGAGTGATGGGTCGTCCTTCAGGATTGGTTGCAGCTCCTTGATGATGCGTTGGAGAGGTTTTAGTTGGGGGCTGAAGGTGATGGCTAGTGGTGTTCTGTTATTTTCTTTGTTGGGTCTCTCCTGTAGTAGGTGACTTCTGGATACTCTTCTGGTTCTGACAATCTGTTTCTGCACTTCATCAGGTGGGTATTGTAGTTGTAAGAATGCTTGATAGAGAATTAAACACTTCAGTTTAGAATTGTTGTCAGGGGTCTCTTATGGGATTATCCCGTGCCTCGTGATCAAAATGGCTTCTTCTTCAGTGACTCTTGTGAATTGTTAGTCTGCAGCTGTAAAAGCAGCAAAGAATCCTGTTGCACCTTGAATGGGTGGGAAAATAGATTCAGTGTGACGTTCCTCTGCCAATTTCTCTTCAGAACGGTTTGAAATCGTTCATCTGACCGGTAAGACTGTAGGTCTGACTTTGCTTTGCTTTGTCCAACTGGTCCATTGCTCCAGATATTTCAAGGGCAACACTTTGGAGTCTCTTGCTTACCACATTTATTTCAAAGAGTATGTCATGCCACAACACTAAGCCACACGGAAATTTGCAGTTATGTATGTTTCTGGTGATCCCAGTTCCCTCTGCGACTGTTAGCCCACGCACACTTTCCGTCATACGGAGCATAATCCTCCATAATGGGTTTCTGAGTACAGACGCCAGGGCCCCTCCACTTTGTCACCGTTGGGGCTTCCACACCAGTAATGTGTGGGAAACTTCTATTTTCTTTGTCTTTGGGGAACAAGAAGTTTTTTTCACTTGCTGTGGCCCACGCACTACAAGGAAGTCCTTCGGGCTACTGCTCCAGTGGGTCCACAGTCCTGGATCATCTAGACTTAAGAAAGTAGACTCAGCAGCGGCTGTTTCTTGCGCCTCCACCACACCCTTCTCTGATCTACACTTTTCTTCAGGCATGTGTATGGTTGCATGCATTTGAGGCGGAGAGATGGGCGCTGCAGTAGCTCATAGGTCACCTGCACTCTGACTACCTGGAAGATCAGGCATCGCTTCAGTGGGGCCGGAAGGCTCACTGTGAGCATTTGTATCTGTATAGCTCAGGAGACTCTTCAGAAAATGTGGGCACAGGAACTTCACACGGGAAGCTATTTTCCCACCCATTGAAGAATAGGAGAATAACTGAAGAAGAAGCCATTTTGATTAAGAGGCAGGGGATAATCCCATAGGAGTCCCCAAAGAAGAATTCGAAGTAGAATTCTTTCACGTGCTAGATTGTGCACACATTCATGCAGCTCCAGAAAGACAGCCCTATATTTGGGATGTTGGATGCTTTTCCAAAACGCCTCACCCTACCTGAAGACACCCTCCACCAGCAATGCAGGGCACTAGAGACAGTGCGCCCTATTGATGCCAGTGAGTTAAGCTCTTTCAAGTTATATTTCGGCAGGATCAACGCCAAAGGCTGTTCTGGAACATATGTGCACAAATAAGACCACCACCCTCTTTCCAAACGCTTTTGTTACTCTGCGCATACTTCTAACACCTCCTGTGACAGTTGCCACTGGCGAACGCAACTTCTCCAAGCTGAGGTTAATAAAAACACATCTACTCCCTACAATGACACAGGAGAGGCCGGTCGGCCTTGCAACCATCTCAGTAGCTCAGGAGCTGGCCCAGACTGTGGACATTCAGGAAGCTGTTCAAATCTAGCAAGAATTTTTATCTTATTTCTAGATATAGTTTCCATTCGTGATAAAGAGTTTATCGTGAAACGTCTTTATTTTGACGCTCATAAGTAAGAGGCTGTATTAACGATACGGCTCCTTTTATTTTCAATTCAGACATCATTTGCATTATACTTAGCATGGATATGGTTTCACTTTTGATCACCAGACACACACAGATACAAACACACACACAAACCCAGTCATACTAAATTCACCCAGGACAAGAGCAGGGAAAGTGAGTCCTCCAGACCTCCCTACAGAGGCTGTAGAGAACTAGCCCATTTGAACCCAGCAAACTGAGCTAAAAGGAGCTTCAGGGCCTGAGCAGCTCAGTTCCTGGGTGGGACAAGACAGCAGGATGCTCCTCTTTGAGGACAGGGGCTCCACCGGCTGTATAAGCTTAATCTGGGAGAGCGCGGACCCAAGAACTTTAACCCAAGGCGAGGGCTGAGGATAAAGGGGCCAAGTGGAAAGCGGCCCTGGGAAGTACCAGCAACTAATTGGCTGCTCTTTAGAGGGTCCCTGGCTTTCACGCGGGAGTAGGGGGAGAGCCCGCGTTCCTCCACTGGCCACCCACAAAGAGTCAAAGACCCTGAGAAGGAGCCCGGGCAAGTTTGGCAACTCAACTAACGCGCTGAATTGAAAAGCCCCAGAGCTCGGGGCTGAAGAAACTGGTGAGCGTATATCCGCATGGGAATTGTGTAAACTTGGTTATTCTCTGGTGTGCCACCTGGCTTAGCGTCTTCATCTCGCTCAAGTTTGCCAACTCCACCCAACCCTTTTTTTCCTCTTGTTGACGCTGAGAATTGTGTGGCTGGTGCCAAGGCTGCTCCTGGACTCCCGGATTGTTTCCTTCTTCAGTGCCATCCCATTAGCTTGGCGTGATGTTGGGGCTGATCTACGCAACTCAAGAAAAGGAACCCAGAAGGAAACAAAACCTTGACTGATTCTAAGGCTCTCCCAGATCTCTTTCATATGCCTAGGGAAGTAATCGTAGCTGCCATCCCTTTCATTAGAGTCTTGCTTTCATCCATCCTATTGCTCATCTCTCAATGGAACTACACAAAGAAAATGAACCACAGTGTTACCGGTTTGAAAGTTCTCCGTGTGAAAGCCCATAGCAATGCCATGAAATCTCTGCTTTCCGTCTTTACCCTCTTCATTATATGTTTTGTGACTATACTATCATAGTATTATAGTATACTAGTATAGCATTCTGACGGAGACGATAAAGGTCTACTTTCTGCATATCCTTCTGGACACCTCATTATTTAGGTTCTGACCAATCCAAAGCCGAAAGCGATATCAGGAAGAGTCTGCGTACAAGCAAATGCCGCCCGTGAATCCTAGGACAACAGCCCCAAAGAGGGGGCCTTGCACTCTCATCCAACATAGGAAGGGACTCAAATCCATAGTCTCCATTTCACATGAGATGGTTTTTTTCCTCCATGCTATTCCTCAGATAAATTATTCGCTGAATTGCTGTTTCACTCCCAGCCCTGCATGGAAAAGGCTTCCCACCTTTTTACGCTCTCCTTCTCTCTTCTCACAGAGCCTTCATTAATAACCGCTCTTTCCATGAACTAGTCTTACGTTAGCCTACGGCAGCACCCTTTTCGGAATTCTTGGCTTGCACTTCAGTTCGATAGCGTTCCGTTATAACCTCTGTGGCTTAGTCTTTCCTTGGCACTAACCAAATATATTTAAGTTGCTATTTAGGGCCATAGCGAATACTTGTCTAGTAGGCCATTATTCAACATTGTGAAATATTGGTGACTGAAATCAAGTGTAATTGCCTGTGTGTAATTATAAAGTACGGTCCTAGACACTAGATCTGGGACCCAGCGGCATAAAAGAGTAAAAAGCTGAAAGGCCACTGGCACAGCTCCCGGGACCATCGGAAGACTTGCCACTTGGACAAATATGGCTAACTGTGCTTGCAGGATTCCTTCTACAGCTTCTACAGGTGGTGCAAACACTGAGGTCTCCTGAGTGCAAATACTTATTGAATTGTCTAAGGCAATTAGCAAGCTTTGAGAGGATAGAGCTGTCCCAATGAGACACATTTTTATGGGGGGTGGGGGGATTCACATCGATACTTTGCCAAGTGTAAATCAACGCGAGTCCAAAGGAGTGCTTCCTGAACAGTAACAAATGCCACTCTTTTGACGCAGAATTTCTGATTCCAACAAAACATGACTTCCCCCCGCCCCGTGCCTGAGAGAAATTGTAGTGCCAGCTAATAGTGATTCTGTTTATTGAATTGCTTTCCTTGAGACTGACATCCTTGTACCTGGTTATTTTAATGCTTCAGTCTTAATCCCGTACACCGTCATGTAAATTTCCTGTCATGTAAAGAATGCATGGATTGTGCCATGCCTAGCAAATCCAGGGAAGCAAAGCGCACCCCAAGTTCTTCAGATTTGCACCTTCATGCAAAGGCCAAGCTCCAACGGTGTTAAGGCAGACGAAATGCATGGACTGTGTGTCAGTCAGCTCTTCTTGTCAGAGAACACAGTAGGCATTCCTCGGTTGACTAACAGGTAATGTTAATTGTTGCTTCAAGTAAACTCCCTATTTCTTAGGCACATCCCAGCAGCTAGTTACATTAATCAGCATATCCAGCTTCTTGTCCAGATGCGAGCCATGTGAAGGACATTAGCTAACCCACAAGAAGGAAAGGGACTGGTTTAGACACCAAGAGCTGTGACTAGGGGCTTGTCTAGACTCCAAGGTTCCTTTGCCAGTATTCTCAATAGCTGGTTGTCCACTGGGGGAAGCTGTAGTACAAAGATTGTTTACTCCGCAAAACCAACTGGGAGATGGTTCACTGTTCCGTAGCAATAATTCCTATCAGACCTGATACACTCACTACACCTACCATGCTGCTTTGATAGTATTTATCCAAACGAGGGTCGGCTTGATCCTCATGCTTATTGAGTGATTAGATTTGGAGGCGCCATTTAAGGCGTTATGTAGGTGTGCTGAAAGAGACGGTCATAAAATCCATGTAAGAGGCAGAGCTGACAAACAGACGTAGGCTGTTTGTTGTCTGCGTTCTCCACTGGCAACTGTTACAGGAAGTCTTAGAAGTATGCGCAGAGCAAGCGAAGCATTTGGCAAGAGGGTGGTCGTCTCATTTGCGCACATCTAGTCCAGAGGAGCCTTTGGCGTTCATCCTGCTGAAATGTAAGGTGAAAGGGCTTTCAGTTCATCACTCGCATCAACATCGCGCATGTGCTCATGTCTCAGCACTGTCTCTCGTGCCCTGCATTTTGCGGGTGTAGATCTTCTCACGACAGGAACTCCTCACGATAGCACAAGAAGACCTACACCGAAGTTCCTCACGATACCTGAAGAAGATCTACACCAGCAATGCAGGTCACACGACATCCCAGATACACTGCTGTGTTCCTTCCTTGAGGCGCATGAAACGTTCTTCAACTGACTCTATTGCACAATCTAGCACCTGGTTCAAGAATTCCGCTTGGAATTGTTGTCAGGGGTCTCGCATGGGGTTATCCCGTGCCTCGTGATCGAAAGCAAACACAAAGCATTCGGACTCTTGTGGAATTGTGTAAACTTGGTCAGGCTCTGCTGTGCCACCTGGCTTAGCGTCTTCATCTCGCTCAAGTTTGCCAACTCCACCCAACCCTTTTTTTCCTCTTGTTGACGCTGAGAATTGTGTGGCTGGTGCCAAGGCTGCTCCTGGACTCCCGGATTGTTTCCTTCTTCAGTGCCATCCCATTAGCTTGGCGTGATGTTGGGGCTGATCTACGCAACTCAAGAAAAGGAACCCAGAAGGAAACAAAACCTTGACTGATTCTAAGGCTCTCCCAGATCTCTTTCATATGCCTAGGGAAGTAATCGTAGCTGCCATCCCTTTCATTAGAGTCTTGCTTTCATCCATCCTATTGCTCATCTCTCAATGGAACTACACAAAGAAAATGAACCACAGTGTTACCGGTTTGAAAGTTCTCCGTGTGAAAGCCCATAGCAATGCCATGAAATCTCTGCTTTCCGTCTTTACCCTCTTCATTATATGTTTTGTGACTATACTATCATAGTATTATAGTATACTAGTATAGCATTCTGACGGAGACGATAAAGGTCTACTTTCTGCATATCCTTCTGGACACCTCATTATTTAGGTTCTGACCAATCCAAAGCCGAAAGCGATATCAGGAAGAGTCTGCGTACAAGCAAATGCCGCCCGTGAATCCTAGGACAACAGCCCCAAAGAGGGGGCCTTGCACTCTCATCCAACATAGGAAGGGACTCAAATCCATAGTCTCCATTTCACATGAGATGGTTTTTTTCCTCCATGCTATTCCTCAGATAAATTATTCGCTGAATTGCTGTTTCACTCCCAGCCCTGCATGGAAAAGGCTTCCCACCTTTTTACGCTCTCCTTCTCTCTTCTCACAGAGCCTTCATTAATAACCGCTCTTTCCATGAACTAGTCTTACGTTAGCCTACGGCAGCACCCTTTTCGGAATTCTTGGCTTGCACTTCAGTTCGATAGCGTTCCGTTATAACCTCTGTGGCTTAGTCTTTCCTTGGCACTAACCAAATATATTTAAGTTGCTATTTAGGGCCATAGCGAATACTTGTCTAGTAGGCCATTATTCAACATTGTGAAATATTGGTGACTGAAATCAAGTGTAATTGCCTGTGTGTAATTATAAAGTACGGTCCTAGACACTAGATCTGGGACCCAGCGGCATAAAAGAGTAAAAAGCTGAAAGGCCACTGGCACAGCTCCCGGGACCATCGGAAGACTTGCCACTTGGACAAATATGGCTAACTGTGCTTGCAGGATTCCTTCTACAGCTTCTACAGGTGGTGCAAACACTGAGGTCTCCTGAGTGCAAATACTTATTGAATTGTCTAAGGCAATTAGCAAGCTTTGAGAGGATAGAGCTGTCCCAATGAGACACATTTTTATGGGGGGTGGGGGGATTCACATCGATACTTTGCCAAGTGTAAATCAACGCGAGTCCAAAGGAGTGCTTCCTGAACAGTAACAAATGCCACTCTTTTGACGCAGAATTTCTGATTCCAACAAAACATGACTTCCCCCCGCCCCGTGCCTGAGAGAAATTGTAGTGCCAGCTAATAGTGATTCTGTTTATTGAATTGCTTTCCTTGAGACTGACATCCTTGTACCTGGTTATTTTAATGCTTCAGTCTTAATCCCGTACACCGTCATGTAAATTTCCTGTCATGTAAAGAATGCATGGATTGTGCCATGCCTAGCAAATCCAGGGAAGCAAAGCGCACCCCAAGTTCTTCAGATTTGCACCTTCATGCAAAGGCCAAGCTCCAACGGTGTTAAGGCAGACGAAATGCATGGACTGTGTGTCAGTCAGCTCTTCTTGTCAGAGAACACAGTAGGCATTCCTCGGTTGACTAACAGGTAATGTTAATTGTTGCTTCAAGTAAACTCCCTATTTCTTAGGCACATCCCAGCAGCTAGTTACATTAATCAGCATATCCAGCTTCTTGTCCAGATGCGAGCCATGTGAAGGACATTAGCTAACCCACAAGAAGGAAAGGGACTGGTTTAGACACCAAGAGCTGTGACTAGGGGCTTGTCTAGACTCCAAGGTTCCTTTGCCAGTATTCTCAATAGCTGGTTGTCCACTGGGGGAAGCTGTAGTACAAAGATTGTTTACTCCGCAAAACCAACTGGGAGATGGTTCACTGTTCCGTAGCAATAATTCCTATCAGACCTGATACACTCACTACACCTACCATGCTGCTTTGATAGTATTTATCCAAACGAGGGTCGGCTTGATCCTCATGCTTATTGAGTGATTAGATTTGGAGGCGCCATTTAAGGCGTTATGTAGGTGTGCTGAAAGAGACGGTCATAAAATCCATGTAAGAGGCAGAGCTGACAAACAGACGTAGGCTGTTTGTTGTCTGCGTTCTCCACTGGCAACTGTTACAGGAAGTCTTAGAAGTATGCGCAGAGCAAGCGAAGCATTTGGCAAGAGGGTGGTCGTCTCATTTGCGCACATCTAGTCCAGAGGAGCCTTTGGCGTTCATCCTGCTGAAATGTAAGGTGAAAGGGCTTTCAGTTCATCACTCGCATCAACATCGCGCATGTGCTCATGTCTCAGCACTGTCTCTCGTGCCCTGCATTTTGCGGGTGTAGATCTTCTCACGACAGGAACTCCTCACGATAGCACAAGAAGACCTACACCGAAGTTCCTCACGATACCTGAAGAAGATCTACACCAGCAATGCAGGTCACACGACATCCCAGATACACTGCTGTGTTCCTTCCTTGAGGCGCATGAAACGTTCTTCAACTGACTCTATTGCACAATCTAGCACCTGGTTCAAGAATTCCGCTTGGAATTGTTGTCAGGGGTCTCGCATGGGGTTATCCCGTGCCTCGTGATCGAAAGCAAACACAAAGCATTCGGACTCTTGTGGAATTGTGTAAACTTGGTCAGGCTCTGCTGTGCCACCTGGCTTAGCGTCTTCATCTCGCTCAAGTTTGCCAACTCCACCCAACCCTTTTTTTCCTCTTGTTGACGCTGAGAATTGTGTGGCTGGTGCCAAGGCTGCTCCTGGACTCCCGGATTGTTTCCTTCTTCAGTGCCATCCCATTAGCTTGGCGTGATGTTGGGGCTGATCTACGCAACTCAAGAAAAGGAACCCAGAAGGAAACAAAACCTTGACTGATTCTAAGGCTCTCCCAGATCTCTTTCATATGCCTAGGGAAGTAATCGTAGCTGCCATCCCTTTCATTAGAGTCTTGCTTTCATCCATCCTATTGCTCATCTCTCAATGGAACTACACAAAGAAAATGAACCACAGTGTTACCGGTTTGAAAGTTCTCCGTGTGAAAGCCCATAGCAATGCCATGAAATCTCTGCTTTCCGTCTTTACCCTCTTCATTATATGTTTTGTGACTATACTATCATAGTATTATAGTATACTAGTATAGCATTCTGACGGAGACGATAAAGGTCTACTTTCTGCATATCCTTCTGGACACCTCATTATTTAGGTTCTGACCAATCCAAAGCCGAAAGCGATATCAGGAAGAGTCTGCGTACAAGCAAATGCCGCCCGTGAATCCTAGGACAACAGCCCCAAAGAGGGGGCCTTGCACTCTCATCCAACATAGGAAGGGACTCAAATCCATAGTCTCCATTTCACATGAGATGGTTTTTTTCCTCCATGCTATTCCTCAGATAAATTATTCGCTGAATTGCTGTTTCACTCCCAGCCCTGCATGGAAAAGGCTTCCCACCTTTTTACGCTCTCCTTCTCTCTTCTCACAGAGCCTTCATTAATAACCGCTCTTTCCATGAACTAGTCTTACGTTAGCCTACGGCAGCACCCTTTTCGGAATTCTTGGCTTGCACTTCAGTTCGATAGCGTTCCGTTATAACCTCTGTGGCTTAGTCTTTCCTTGGCACTAACCAAATATATTTAAGTTGCTATTTAGGGCCATAGCGAATACTTGTCTAGTAGGCCATTATTCAACATTGTGAAATATTGGTGACTGAAATCAAGTGTAATTGCCTGTGTGTAATTATAAAGTACGGTCCTAGACACTAGATCTGGGACCCAGCGGCATAAAAGAGTAAAAAGCTGAAAGGCCACTGGCACAGCTCCCGGGACCATCGGAAGACTTGCCACTTGGACAAATATGGCTAACTGTGCTTGCAGGATTCCTTCTACAGCTTCTACAGGTGGTGCAAACACTGAGGTCTCCTGAGTGCAAATACTTATTGAATTGTCTAAGGCAATTAGCAAGCTTTGAGAGGATAGAGCTGTCCCAATGAGACACATTTTTATGGGGGGTGGGGGGATTCACATCGATACTTTGCCAAGTGTAAATCAACGCGAGTCCAAAGGAGTGCTTCCTGAACAGTAACAAATGCCACTCTTTTGACGCAGAATTTCTGATTCCAACAAAACATGACTTCCCCCCGCCCCGTGCCTGAGAGAAATTGTAGTGCCAGCTAATAGTGATTCTGTTTATTGAATTGCTTTCCTTGAGACTGACATCCTTGTACCTGGTTATTTTAATGCTTCAGTCTTAATCCCGTACACCGTCATGTAAATTTCCTGTCATGTAAAGAATGCATGGATTGTGCCATGCCTAGCAAATCCAGGGAAGCAAAGCGCACCCCAAGTTCTTCAGATTTGCACCTTCATGCAAAGGCCAAGCTCCAACGGTGTTAAGGCAGACGAAATGCATGGACTGTGTGTCAGTCAGCTCTTCTTGTCAGAGAACACAGTAGGCATTCCTCGGTTGACTAACAGGTAATGTTAATTGTTGCTTCAAGTAAACTCCCTATTTCTTAGGCACATCCCAGCAGCTAGTTACATTAATCAGCATATCCAGCTTCTTGTCCAGATGCGAGCCATGTGAAGGACATTAGCTAACCCACAAGAAGGAAAGGGACTGGTTTAGACACCAAGAGCTGTGACTAGGGGCTTGTCTAGACTCCAAGGTTCCTTTGCCAGTATTCTCAATAGCTGGTTGTCCACTGGGGGAAGCTGTAGTACAAAGATTGTTTACTCCGCAAAACCAACTGGGAGATGGTTCACTGTTCCGTAGCAATAATTCCTATCAGACCTGATACACTCACTACACCTACCATGCTGCTTTGATAGTATTTATCCAAACGAGGGTCGGCTTGATCCTCATGCTTATTGAGTGATTAGATTTGGAGGCGCCATTTAAGGCGTTATGTAGGTGTGCTGAAAGAGACGGTCATAAAATCCATGTAAGAGGCAGAGCTGACAAACAGACGTAGGCTGTTTGTTGTCTGCGTTCTCCACTGGCAACTGTTACAGGAAGTCTTAGAAGTATGCGCAGAGCAAGCGAAGCATTTGGCAAGAGGGTGGTCGTCTCATTTGCGCACATCTAGTCCAGAGGAGCCTTTGGCGTTCATCCTGCTGAAATGTAAGGTGAAAGGGCTTTCAGTTCATCACTCGCATCAACATCGCGCATGTGCTCATGTCTCAGCACTGTCTCTCGTGCCCTGCATTTTGCGGGTGTAGATCTTCTCACGACAGGAACTCCTCACGATAGCACAAGAAGACCTACACCGAAGTTCCTCACGATACCTGAAGAAGATCTACACCAGCAATGCAGGTCACACGACATCCCAGATACACTGCTGTGTTCCTTCCTTGAGGCGCATGAAACGTTCTTCAACTGACTCTATTGCACAATCTAGCACCTGGTTCAAGAATTCCGCTTGGAATTGTTGTCAGGGGTCTCGCATGGGGTTATCCCGTGCCTCGTGATCGAAAGCAAACACAAAGCATTCGGACTCTTGTGGAATTGTGTAAACTTGGTCAGGCTCTGCTGTGCCACCTGGCTTAGCGTCTTCATCTCGCTCAAGTTTGCCAACTCCACCCAACCCTTTTTTTCCTCTTGTTGACGCTGAGAATTGTGTGGCTGGTGCCAAGGCTGCTCCTGGACTCCCGGATTGTTTCCTTCTTCAGTGCCATCCCATTAGCTTGGCGTGATGTTGGGGCTGATCTACGCAACTCAAGAAAAGGAACCCAGAAGGAAACAAAACCTTGACTGATTCTAAGGCTCTCCCAGATCTCTTTCATATGCCTAGGGAAGTAATCGTAGCTGCCATCCCTTTCATTAGAGTCTTGCTTTCATCCATCCTATTGCTCATCTCTCAATGGAACTACACAAAGAAAATGAACCACAGTGTTACCGGTTTGAAAGTTCTCCGTGTGAAAGCCCATAGCAATGCCATGAAATCTCTGCTTTCCGTCTTTACCCTCTTCATTATATGTTTTGTGACTATACTATCATAGTATTATAGTATACTAGTATAGCATTCTGACGGAGACGATAAAGGTCTACTTTCTGCATATCCTTCTGGACACCTCATTATTTAGGTTCTGACCAATCCAAAGCCGAAAGCGATATCAGGAAGAGTCTGCGTACAAGCAAATGCCGCCCGTGAATCCTAGGACAACAGCCCCAAAGAGGGGGCCTTGCACTCTCATCCAACATAGGAAGGGACTCAAATCCATAGTCTCCATTTCACATGAGATGGTTTTTTTCCTCCATGCTATTCCTCAGATAAATTATTCGCTGAATTGCTGTTTCACTCCCAGCCCTGCATGGAAAAGGCTTCCCACCTTTTTACGCTCTCCTTCTCTCTTCTCACAGAGCCTTCATTAATAACCGCTCTTTCCATGAACTAGTCTTACGTTAGCCTACGGCAGCACCCTTTTCGGAATTCTTGGCTTGCACTTCAGTTCGATAGCGTTCCGTTATAACCTCTGTGGCTTAGTCTTTCCTTGGCACTAACCAAATATATTTAAGTTGCTATTTAGGGCCATAGCGAATACTTGTCTAGTAGGCCATTATTCAACATTGTGAAATATTGGTGACTGAAATCAAGTGTAATTGCCTGTGTGTAATTATAAAGTACGGTCCTAGACACTAGATCTGGGACCCAGCGGCATAAAAGAGTAAAAAGCTGAAAGGCCACTGGCACAGCTCCCGGGACCATCGGAAGACTTGCCACTTGGACAAATATGGCTAACTGTGCTTGCAGGATTCCTTCTACAGCTTCTACAGGTGGTGCAAACACTGAGGTCTCCTGAGTGCAAATACTTATTGAATTGTCTAAGGCAATTAGCAAGCTTTGAGAGGATAGAGCTGTCCCAATGAGACACATTTTTATGGGGGGTGGGGGGATTCACATCGATACTTTGCCAAGTGTAAATCAACGCGAGTCCAAAGGAGTGCTTCCTGAACAGTAACAAATGCCACTCTTTTGACGCAGAATTTCTGATTCCAACAAAACATGACTTCCCCCCGCCCCGTGCCTGAGAGAAATTGTAGTGCCAGCTAATAGTGATTCTGTTTATTGAATTGCTTTCCTTGAGACTGACATCCTTGTACCTGGTTATTTTAATGCTTCAGTCTTAATCCCGTACACCGTCATGTAAATTTCCTGTCATGTAAAGAATGCATGGATTGTGCCATGCCTAGCAAATCCAGGGAAGCAAAGCGCACCCCAAGTTCTTCAGATTTGCACCTTCATGCAAAGGCCAAGCTCCAACGGTGTTAAGGCAGACGAAATGCATGGACTGTGTGTCAGTCAGCTCTTCTTGTCAGAGAACACAGTAGGCATTCCTCGGTTGACTAACAGGTAATGTTAATTGTTGCTTCAAGTAAACTCCCTATTTCTTAGGCACATCCCAGCAGCTAGTTACATTAATCAGCATATCCAGCTTCTTGTCCAGATGCGAGCCATGTGAAGGACATTAGCTAACCCACAAGAAGGAAAGGGACTGGTTTAGACACCAAGAGCTGTGACTAGGGGCTTGTCTAGACTCCAAGGTTCCTTTGCCAGTATTCTCAATAGCTGGTTGTCCACTGGGGGAAGCTGTAGTACAAAGATTGTTTACTCCGCAAAACCAACTGGGAGATGGTTCACTGTTCCGTAGCAATAATTCCTATCAGACCTGATACACTCACTACACCTACCATGCTGCTTTGATAGTATTTATCCAAACGAGGGTCGGCTTGATCCTCATGCTTATTGAGTGATTAGATTTGGAGGCGCCATTTAAGGCGTTATGTAGGTGTGCTGAAAGAGACGGTCATAAAATCCATGTAAGAGGCAGAGCTGACAAACAGACGTAGGCTGTTTGTTGTCTGCGTTCTCCACTGGCAACTGTTACAGGAAGTCTTAGAAGTATGCGCAGAGCAAGCGAAGCATTTGGCAAGAGGGTGGTCGTCTCATTTGCGCACATCTAGTCCAGAGGAGCCTTTGGCGTTCATCCTGCTGAAATGTAAGGTGAAAGGGCTTTCAGTTCATCACTCGCATCAACATCGCGCATGTGCTCATGTCTCAGCACTGTCTCTCGTGCCCTGCATTTTGCGGGTGTAGATCTTCTCACGACAGGAACTCCTCACGATAGCACAAGAAGACCTACACCGAAGTTCCTCACGATACCTGAAGAAGATCTACACCAGCAATGCAGGTCACACGACATCCCAGATACACTGCTGTGTTCCTTCCTTGAGGCGCATGAAACGTTCTTCAACTGACTCTATTGCACAATCTAGCACCTGGTTCAAGAATTCCGCTTGGAATTGTTGTCAGGGGTCTCGCATGGGGTTATCCCGTGCCTCGTGATCGAAAGCAAACACAAAGCATTCGGACTCTTGTGGAATTGTGTAAACTTGGTCAGGCTCTGCTGTGCCACCTGGCTTAGCGTCTTCATCTCGCTCAAGTTTGCCAACTCCACCCAACCCTTTTTTTCCTCTTGTTGACGCTGAGAATTGTGTGGCTGGTGCCAAGGCTGCTCCTGGACTCCCGGATTGTTTCCTTCTTCAGTGCCATCCCATTAGCTTGGCGTGATGTTGGGGCTGATCTACGCAACTCAAGAAAAGGAACCCAGAAGGAAACAAAACCTTGACTGATTCTAAGGCTCTCCCAGATCTCTTTCATATGCCTAGGGAAGTAATCGTAGCTGCCATCCCTTTCATTAGAGTCTTGCTTTCATCCATCCTATTGCTCATCTCTCAATGGAACTACACAAAGAAAATGAACCACAGTGTTACCGGTTTGAAAGTTCTCCGTGTGAAAGCCCATAGCAATGCCATGAAATCTCTGCTTTCCGTCTTTACCCTCTTCATTATATGTTTTGTGACTATACTATCATAGTATTATAGTATACTAGTATAGCATTCTGACGGAGACGATAAAGGTCTACTTTCTGCATATCCTTCTGGACACCTCATTATTTAGGTTCTGACCAATCCAAAGCCGAAAGCGATATCAGGAAGAGTCTGCGTACAAGCAAATGCCGCCCGTGAATCCTAGGACAACAGCCCCAAAGAGGGGGCCTTGCACTCTCATCCAACATAGGAAGGGACTCAAATCCATAGTCTCCATTTCACATGAGATGGTTTTTTTCCTCCATGCTATTCCTCAGATAAATTATTCGCTGAATTGCTGTTTCACTCCCAGCCCTGCATGGAAAAGGCTTCCCACCTTTTTACGCTCTCCTTCTCTCTTCTCACAGAGCCTTCATTAATAACCGCTCTTTCCATGAACTAGTCTTACGTTAGCCTACGGCAGCACCCTTTTCGGAATTCTTGGCTTGCACTTCAGTTCGATAGCGTTCCGTTATAACCTCTGTGGCTTAGTCTTTCCTTGGCACTAACCAAATATATTTAAGTTGCTATTTAGGGCCATAGCGAATACTTGTCTAGTAGGCCATTATTCAACATTGTGAAATATTGGTGACTGAAATCAAGTGTAATTGCCTGTGTGTAATTATAAAGTACGGTCCTAGACACTAGATCTGGGACCCAGCGGCATAAAAGAGTAAAAAGCTGAAAGGCCACTGGCACAGCTCCCGGGACCATCGGAAGACTTGCCACTTGGACAAATATGGCTAACTGTGCTTGCAGGATTCCTTCTACAGCTTCTACAGGTGGTGCAAACACTGAGGTCTCCTGAGTGCAAATACTTATTGAATTGTCTAAGGCAATTAGCAAGCTTTGAGAGGATAGAGCTGTCCCAATGAGACACATTTTTATGGGGGGTGGGGGGATTCACATCGATACTTTGCCAAGTGTAAATCAACGCGAGTCCAAAGGAGTGCTTCCTGAACAGTAACAAATGCCACTCTTTTGACGCAGAATTTCTGATTCCAACAAAACATGACTTCCCCCCGCCCCGTGCCTGAGAGAAATTGTAGTGCCAGCTAATAGTGATTCTGTTTATTGAATTGCTTTCCTTGAGACTGACATCCTTGTACCTGGTTATTTTAATGCTTCAGTCTTAATCCCGTACACCGTCATGTAAATTTCCTGTCATGTAAAGAATGCATGGATTGTGCCATGCCTAGCAAATCCAGGGAAGCAAAGCGCACCCCAAGTTCTTCAGATTTGCACCTTCATGCAAAGGCCAAGCTCCAACGGTGTTAAGGCAGACGAAATGCATGGACTGTGTGTCAGTCAGCTCTTCTTGTCAGAGAACACAGTAGGCATTCCTCGGTTGACTAACAGGTAATGTTAATTGTTGCTTCAAGTAAACTCCCTATTTCTTAGGCACATCCCAGCAGCTAGTTACATTAATCAGCATATCCAGCTTCTTGTCCAGATGCGAGCCATGTGAAGGACATTAGCTAACCCACAAGAAGGAAAGGGACTGGTTTAGACACCAAGAGCTGTGACTAGGGGCTTGTCTAGACTCCAAGGTTCCTTTGCCAGTATTCTCAATAGCTGGTTGTCCACTGGGGGAAGCTGTAGTACAAAGATTGTTTACTCCGCAAAACCAACTGGGAGATGGTTCACTGTTCCGTAGCAATAATTCCTATCAGACCTGATACACTCACTACACCTACCATGCTGCTTTGATAGTATTTATCCAAACGAGGGTCGGCTTGATCCTCATGCTTATTGAGTGATTAGATTTGGAGGCGCCATTTAAGGCGTTATGTAGGTGTGCTGAAAGAGACGGTCATAAAATCCATGTAAGAGGCAGAGCTGACAAACAGACGTAGGCTGTTTGTTGTCTGCGTTCTCCACTGGCAACTGTTACAGGAAGTCTTAGAAGTATGCGCAGAGCAAGCGAAGCATTTGGCAAGAGGGTGGTCGTCTCATTTGCGCACATCTAGTCCAGAGGAGCCTTTGGCGTTCATCCTGCTGAAATGTAAGGTGAAAGGGCTTTCAGTTCATCACTCGCATCAACATCGCGCATGTGCTCATGTCTCAGCACTGTCTCTCGTGCCCTGCATTTTGCGGGTGTAGATCTTCTCACGACAGGAACTCCTCACGATAGCACAAGAAGACCTACACCGAAGTTCCTCACGATACCTGAAGAAGATCTACACCAGCAATGCAGGTCACACGACATCCCAGATACACTGCTGTGTTCCTTCCTTGAGGCGCATGAAACGTTCTTCAACTGACTCTATTGCACAATCTAGCACCTGGTTCAAGAATTCCGCTTGGAATTGTTGTCAGGGGTCTCGCATGGGGTTATCCCGTGCCTCGTGATCGAAAGCAAACACAAAGCATTCGGACTCTTGTGGAATTGTGTAAACTTGGTCAGGCTCTGCTGTGCCACCTGGCTTAGCGTCTTCATCTCGCTCAAGTTTGCCAACTCCACCCAACCCTTTTTTTCCTCTTGTTGACGCTGAGAATTGTGTGGCTGGTGCCAAGGCTGCTCCTGGACTCCCGGATTGTTTCCTTCTTCAGTGCCATCCCATTAGCTTGGCGTGATGTTGGGGCTGATCTACGCAACTCAAGAAAAGGAACCCAGAAGGAAACAAAACCTTGACTGATTCTAAGGCTCTCCCAGATCTCTTTCATATGCCTAGGGAAGTAATCGTAGCTGCCATCCCTTTCATTAGAGTCTTGCTTTCATCCATCCTATTGCTCATCTCTCAATGGAACTACACAAAGAAAATGAACCACAGTGTTACCGGTTTGAAAGTTCTCCGTGTGAAAGCCCATAGCAATGCCATGAAATCTCTGCTTTCCGTCTTTACCCTCTTCATTATATGTTTTGTGACTATACTATCATAGTATTATAGTATACTAGTATAGCATTCTGACGGAGACGATAAAGGTCTACTTTCTGCATATCCTTCTGGACACCTCATTATTTAGGTTCTGACCAATCCAAAGCCGAAAGCGATATCAGGAAGAGTCTGCGTACAAGCAAATGCCGCCCGTGAATCCTAGGACAACAGCCCCAAAGAGGGGGCCTTGCACTCTCATCCAACATAGGAAGGGACTCAAATCCATAGTCTCCATTTCACATGAGATGGTTTTTTTCCTCCATGCTATTCCTCAGATAAATTATTCGCTGAATTGCTGTTTCACTCCCAGCCCTGCATGGAAAAGGCTTCCCACCTTTTTACGCTCTCCTTCTCTCTTCTCACAGAGCCTTCATTAATAACCGCTCTTTCCATGAACTAGTCTTACGTTAGCCTACGGCAGCACCCTTTTCGGAATTCTTGGCTTGCACTTCAGTTCGATAGCGTTCCGTTATAACCTCTGTGGCTTAGTCTTTCCTTGGCACTAACCAAATATATTTAAGTTGCTATTTAGGGCCATAGCGAATACTTGTCTAGTAGGCCATTATTCAACATTGTGAAATATTGGTGACTGAAATCAAGTGTAATTGCCTGTGTGTAATTATAAAGTACGGTCCTAGACACTAGATCTGGGACCCAGCGGCATAAAAGAGTAAAAAGCTGAAAGGCCACTGGCACAGCTCCCGGGACCATCGGAAGACTTGCCACTTGGACAAATATGGCTAACTGTGCTTGCAGGATTCCTTCTACAGCTTCTACAGGTGGTGCAAACACTGAGGTCTCCTGAGTGCAAATACTTATTGAATTGTCTAAGGCAATTAGCAAGCTTTGAGAGGATAGAGCTGTCCCAATGAGACACATTTTTATGGGGGGTGGGGGGATTCACATCGATACTTTGCCAAGTGTAAATCAACGCGAGTCCAAAGGAGTGCTTCCTGAACAGTAACAAATGCCACTCTTTTGACGCAGAATTTCTGATTCCAACAAAACATGACTTCCCCCCGCCCCGTGCCTGAGAGAAATTGTAGTGCCAGCTAATAGTGATTCTGTTTATTGAATTGCTTTCCTTGAGACTGACATCCTTGTACCTGGTTATTTTAATGCTTCAGTCTTAATCCCGTACACCGTCATGTAAATTTCCTGTCATGTAAAGAATGCATGGATTGTGCCATGCCTAGCAAATCCAGGGAAGCAAAGCGCACCCCAAGTTCTTCAGATTTGCACCTTCATGCAAAGGCCAAGCTCCAACGGTGTTAAGGCAGACGAAATGCATGGACTGTGTGTCAGTCAGCTCTTCTTGTCAGAGAACACAGTAGGCATTCCTCGGTTGACTAACAGGTAATGTTAATTGTTGCTTCAAGTAAACTCCCTATTTCTTAGGCACATCCCAGCAGCTAGTTACATTAATCAGCATATCCAGCTTCTTGTCCAGATGCGAGCCATGTGAAGGACATTAGCTAACCCACAAGAAGGAAAGGGACTGGTTTAGACACCAAGAGCTGTGACTAGGGGCTTGTCTAGACTCCAAGGTTCCTTTGCCAGTATTCTCAATAGCTGGTTGTCCACTGGGGGAAGCTGTAGTACAAAGATTGTTTACTCCGCAAAACCAACTGGGAGATGGTTCACTGTTCCGTAGCAATAATTCCTATCAGACCTGATACACTCACTACACCTACCATGCTGCTTTGATAGTATTTATCCAAACGAGGGTCGGCTTGATCCTCATGCTTATTGAGTGATTAGATTTGGAGGCGCCATTTAAGGCGTTATGTAGGTGTGCTGAAAGAGACGGTCATAAAATCCATGTAAGAGGCAGAGCTGACAAACAGACGTAGGCTGTTTGTTGTCTGCGTTCTCCACTGGCAACTGTTACAGGAAGTCTTAGAAGTATGCGCAGAGCAAGCGAAGCATTTGGCAAGAGGGTGGTCGTCTCATTTGCGCACATCTAGTCCAGAGGAGCCTTTGGCGTTCATCCTGCTGAAATGTAAGGTGAAAGGGCTTTCAGTTCATCACTCGCATCAACATCGCGCATGTGCTCATGTCTCAGCACTGTCTCTCGTGCCCTGCATTTTGCGGGTGTAGATCTTCTCACGACAGGAACTCCTCACGATAGCACAAGAAGACCTACACCGAAGTTCCTCACGATACCTGAAGAAGATCTACACCAGCAATGCAGGTCACACGACATCCCAGATACACTGCTGTGTTCCTTCCTTGAGGCGCATGAAACGTTCTTCAACTGACTCTATTGCACAATCTAGCACCTGGTTCAAGAATTCCGCTTGGAATTGTTGTCAGGGGTCTCGCATGGGGTTATCCCGTGCCTCGTGATCGAAAGCAAACACAAAGCATTCGGACTCTTGTGGAATTGTGTAAACTTGGTCAGGCTCTGCTGTGCCACCTGGCTTAGCGTCTTCATCTCGCTCAAGTTTGCCAACTCCACCCAACCCTTTTTTTCCTCTTGTTGACGCTGAGAATTGTGTGGCTGGTGCCAAGGCTGCTCCTGGACTCCCGGATTGTTTCCTTCTTCAGTGCCATCCCATTAGCTTGGCGTGATGTTGGGGCTGATCTACGCAACTCAAGAAAAGGAACCCAGAAGGAAACAAAACCTTGACTGATTCTAAGGCTCTCCCAGATCTCTTTCATATGCCTAGGGAAGTAATCGTAGCTGCCATCCCTTTCATTAGAGTCTTGCTTTCATCCATCCTATTGCTCATCTCTCAATGGAACTACACAAAGAAAATGAACCACAGTGTTACCGGTTTGAAAGTTCTCCGTGTGAAAGCCCATAGCAATGCCATGAAATCTCTGCTTTCCGTCTTTACCCTCTTCATTATATGTTTTGTGACTATACTATCATAGTATTATAGTATACTAGTATAGCATTCTGACGGAGACGATAAAGGTCTACTTTCTGCATATCCTTCTGGACACCTCATTATTTAGGTTCTGACCAATCCAAAGCCGAAAGCGATATCAGGAAGAGTCTGCGTACAAGCAAATGCCGCCCGTGAATCCTAGGACAACAGCCCCAAAGAGGGGGCCTTGCACTCTCATCCAACATAGGAAGGGACTCAAATCCATAGTCTCCATTTCACATGAGATGGTTTTTTTCCTCCATGCTATTCCTCAGATAAATTATTCGCTGAATTGCTGTTTCACTCCCAGCCCTGCATGGAAAAGGCTTCCCACCTTTTTACGCTCTCCTTCTCTCTTCTCACAGAGCCTTCATTAATAACCGCTCTTTCCATGAACTAGTCTTACGTTAGCCTACGGCAGCACCCTTTTCGGAATTCTTGGCTTGCACTTCAGTTCGATAGCGTTCCGTTATAACCTCTGTGGCTTAGTCTTTCCTTGGCACTAACCAAATATATTTAAGTTGCTATTTAGGGCCATAGCGAATACTTGTCTAGTAGGCCATTATTCAACATTGTGAAATATTGGTGACTGAAATCAAGTGTAATTGCCTGTGTGTAATTATAAAGTACGGTCCTAGACACTAGATCTGGGACCCAGCGGCATAAAAGAGTAAAAAGCTGAAAGGCCACTGGCACAGCTCCCGGGACCATCGGAAGACTTGCCACTTGGACAAATATGGCTAACTGTGCTTGCAGGATTCCTTCTACAGCTTCTACAGGTGGTGCAAACACTGAGGTCTCCTGAGTGCAAATACTTATTGAATTGTCTAAGGCAATTAGCAAGCTTTGAGAGGATAGAGCTGTCCCAATGAGACACATTTTTATGGGGGGTGGGGGGATTCACATCGATACTTTGCCAAGTGTAAATCAACGCGAGTCCAAAGGAGTGCTTCCTGAACAGTAACAAATGCCACTCTTTTGACGCAGAATTTCTGATTCCAACAAAACATGACTTCCCCCCGCCCCGTGCCTGAGAGAAATTGTAGTGCCAGCTAATAGTGATTCTGTTTATTGAATTGCTTTCCTTGAGACTGACATCCTTGTACCTGGTTATTTTAATGCTTCAGTCTTAATCCCGTACACCGTCATGTAAATTTCCTGTCATGTAAAGAATGCATGGATTGTGCCATGCCTAGCAAATCCAGGGAAGCAAAGCGCACCCCAAGTTCTTCAGATTTGCACCTTCATGCAAAGGCCAAGCTCCAACGGTGTTAAGGCAGACGAAATGCATGGACTGTGTGTCAGTCAGCTCTTCTTGTCAGAGAACACAGTAGGCATTCCTCGGTTGACTAACAGGTAATGTTAATTGTTGCTTCAAGTAAACTCCCTATTTCTTAGGCACATCCCAGCAGCTAGTTACATTAATCAGCATATCCAGCTTCTTGTCCAGATGCGAGCCATGTGAAGGACATTAGCTAACCCACAAGAAGGAAAGGGACTGGTTTAGACACCAAGAGCTGTGACTAGGGGCTTGTCTAGACTCCAAGGTTCCTTTGCCAGTATTCTCAATAGCTGGTTGTCCACTGGGGGAAGCTGTAGTACAAAGATTGTTTACTCCGCAAAACCAACTGGGAGATGGTTCACTGTTCCGTAGCAATAATTCCTATCAGACCTGATACACTCACTACACCTACCATGCTGCTTTGATAGTATTTATCCAAACGAGGGTCGGCTTGATCCTCATGCTTATTGAGTGATTAGATTTGGAGGCGCCATTTAAGGCGTTATGTAGGTGTGCTGAAAGAGACGGTCATAAAATCCATGTAAGAGGCAGAGCTGACAAACAGACGTAGGCTGTTTGTTGTCTGCGTTCTCCACTGGCAACTGTTACAGGAAGTCTTAGAAGTATGCGCAGAGCAAGCGAAGCATTTGGCAAGAGGGTGGTCGTCTCATTTGCGCACATCTAGTCCAGAGGAGCCTTTGGCGTTCATCCTGCTGAAATGTAACCTGAAAGGACTAGTTGTTGGCCTCTCCTGTAGTAGGTGACTTCTGGGTACTCTTCTGTTTCTGACAATCTGTTTCTCCACTTCATCAGGTGGGTATTGTAGTTGTGAGAGTGCTTGATAGAGAATTAATGACTTCAGTTAAGTATTGTTGTCAGGGGTCTCGTGTGGGGTTAGGATTAGATTTTTCGAGCATCTCTTGCAAGAGAATTTATCTATCCGGTGAGCAGTGCTGGTGATAGGCCAGCTGGTGATGCCTGTCCCTAAGCAGGAATATTTCCCCACCCCCACACACGAACACAATCCTAAAACATGCAAGTTTTTATAATAAAAAGCCAAAGGGAGCTGCTTGAGCTGCTTGTGGGTCTAAGCAATTACGAATCTTGCTTATGCCCAGCGCCATCTCTTCTAGACATTCAAGGTAAAACTTGGTTAGAACAAGAGTAGATTGGATCTGGTTTTGCAGCATTGTTCCTGTATGTCTCATGTGATCTTGCCAGGAGCTAAAGAATATAGTTGCTTTATCCATACAAGCGGTGGGAAATTTTGGAACCCATTTACTAGTAGGGCAGTATAGATATTTATGTTGTTCATAGTATAGGAATCGGCATTCAGCTGTGAAAGAAAAATAGCAGTGTGACTTTGTTTTCCTTTTCTGTAGAGTACATTAGGTCTGGAATATCTTTTCTCCTGTGAAAATTTCCAAGACTGTTAACAGCTGTATTTGTACACTAGAACATGACCGTAAGTTGTAAGGGACTGTATGCGTCTGTTGCAGGTATATTTGGGCCTGCAAAGGAGGGAGAAGACGGAATTGGAAATGGGAAATGAGGCTGGTGAGACAGGCAAGGTTCTGTGGCGTCAGAGCTGGGAAAAGGATACGGAGTAAATGCTCTGTGATGTCAGAGCAGGAAATGGAACACTAGGAAACAGACCGTGTTGTGTGCAGAGCAATGTTTACTTGGCATTAACCCCAAGAAACCTCGCATTGTCTGCACTTCGGACTTCTGTTCTTCTGCTTTCTGCCTGCATGACAAGAACCAGGGGAGGGGTGAAGGGAAAACCCTCTAACACCTTCCATTACTATCTTATATATCAAGCACAGACTTATCGCTCATAAATGCTGCACAGCCCTAGACTACTATACTACACTCTTCCATATGCCTATAGTTATACTTATCAATTAAATCTATTCATCATACATTGATTGAATATGGGTTAATATTATTGGCTACAATTAACCCCTTTAATGGAATGAATATTCTGGAAAATAAGAACTCCATAACAACCATTACATATTGATACCCGGCACACACTAAAATTCAATATAAGCATACTCAAAGTTCTATATGTAGCCCTAATTAGTCTATGCTTATTAAGTGCTAGTTTTCTCTTCCTATGGAATCTCATGTGGTTGACATACCGCTTCTGCAGGCTATTAGTGATGCACGGAAGCGCATAGGAAGTGATGCATAAATTTCCGCCTGCATTATCTCTGCAGTATCTATGGGTGTTGATGGAAAGTGGCCAGAAAGGGAATTAGGTTGGAGTAGTAGGTTGGACTGAGTGGGTCTTGTTCCTCTGCATTTCTTGACTTGATCTTTCCTCATAAAGCAAAATTAATGCCCGAAGTCAGGCTGCTTTGGAGAGTAGTCCATCCCTTCTATCCAATTCCCCTCCTTCCAGGTTGGCTAATACTTCACGTAGTCTATCTATCTAATAATGACAGGTTTCAGAGTAACAGCCGTGTTAGTCTGTATTCGCAAAAAGAAAAGGAGTACTTGTAGCACCTTAGAGACTAACCAATTTATTTGAGCATGAGCTTTCGTGAGCTACAGCTTCATCTGATGAAGTGATGTAGCTCACGAAAGCTCATGCTCAAATAAATTGGTTTGTCTCTAAGGTGCTACAAGTACTCCTTTTCTATCTAATTATGTAGTCAGCATCCATTCTGCTTGATCCATGTTGTTACGAGTTTCTCTTTTGTGAATTTTTCCTTTCTAACAAATGTTTTAGATGTAACTTTCACCCTGCTGATTCTAAAACTATAGCAGAAGTAAAACTGATTCTAAAGTGGTGGAGGACTGGTCCATTAATTAATATATGAACGCCAATTAATTAAAGTCTACAATTCATTTCATATGAAACCTGATTTTTGTTTTTATCAAAAGTCTGGCGGCAAAAGTAGCAACTGATGCCCCGTTCAATAAGACGGGTAAAACCTCTAAGTCACTCCTGGTTTTATTAGGCAGTGGATAGTAACATTTAGGAGAAATTACACAAGAGAACAGGCTAACTACAGTGCAAATCTGCTGGTATTTCGTTGGCACATGCACTCACCTTCCGTCTTTGTATATTAGGCCAGCACCTAAAGCTGATGACAAAATTAGGGATATTTTCAGATGATTTTAAAAGAGCCAACTGTATTTAGGATGATGCAAATTTCAGGCAGAGTCTATTACTGGTATTTCTTTCTGCTCACATATATTTCAATATCCTCCTCTACAATTTATTAGTTTTATGAAACCGTGATGACTTTATCTTTACTACTGCATGTTTGGATTCTGGAAATCAGACGGCTGAGTAGCAGATCACAAAACTTGATCGATGAGGAGACACTTGTCACTGACACTTTAGAAGTATTGAATGCAGATTGCAACAAGGATCTCACAATGTGCACACAAAGGTCTTTGTTGCTGTTACTATTTTTTGGGTGTTTATGATTTCTTTTGTCTGTTTAATGTCATTTAGTTTAACTGAGTTGTATAAAAAATTTGTTAAACATGGGGAGAAGACAGAAGGAGAATTTTTGGTAGTTGAAATGGGACAAGTTAGTGAAGAAGCAGGGAAACAAGATGTGTCTGACTGAAAGAAAAAGAGAAGGGTAAGACTCTTATGGACAAATGTACTTTTCCTATCCTCATTAAAGAAGAGGAATTGTTTGAAGTTTATTTACAAGGGCTACAGCAGTACTTGATGCATTCCGGGTTCAGAAAGAGGTCTCACCTGCCACCTACTGATGAATTGAGGGAAAAGACCTCAGAAGCAAACGATTTTGGTATAGACAGACATGCGTTTCCAATCTGATCAGTTTTGGCTTAGTATTGAAATCAGCGCTAAACAACTATTTTATGACTAAATGGCAGCAAAACTGTACTTAGCATGCACCAACTGAGCCTTGAACCTCACTTACTAAACGGGGTAGTGCTGCCAAATCAAGGAAGAAGTTAAAAGTGGTGCAACAGTGAAGCCTTTGTTTAAAATAGTTTTATATTATTTGAGTCTCCCACTCCACTGTTTAAGGATAGAACTGATCAGACTCCAGTTCTTACTTCTGCTCAATGATCACTAAAGCAGCATGATGAGCAGATGCAAGTACACTGTTACACTGAAAACTTCCATGATAAAGTGATTGTACTACAGTACTTGTATATGGTGAATTGAAAAATATTATTTCTTTTGTTTCTTTTTTACAGTGTATATATTTGTAATAAAAATAAATATAAAGTGAGCACTGTCCACTTTGTATTGTGTTGTAACTGAAATAAATATACTTGAAAATGTACAAAACATCAAAATATATTTAAATTAATGGTATTTTATTATGGTTTAACAGTGCGATTAATATTTTTAATTGCATGATTAATTGTGATTAATTTTTTAATCATTGCCAGCCATATTATTTATACTGCAGTATCACCTACTGACCCCAGTCATAGTCCATTGCGGCAAGCACTATACAGAACACAGCAAAAAGACAGTCCCTGCTCCGAGAAGTTTATATTCTCAGTATAAAATAAGAGTAAACAGATACAGACAAGGGAAGCACAAGGAAACAGTAAGAACTGTGTAAGATTGGATTCAGCAGCTTCCATGGAGCTGCTTGACATCTGCTTCATGCCTTGTTTTGCCTGCTCAGTGTCCAGCTCAGCTACATGGTACAGGGCCTAATCCCCTTTTCTTTTCCTTTTATTGGGTAACCAGGTGAGACTGGGACGATCTTTATTTTTGTGCATTGTATAGCACCGAGGCTGCTGTCCACGCTATGTAAATAGGAAATAGCAATAAATGGGATTGTTTAAAGAGAATATGAAAGGCCATGTTCTGTTACAAATGCATCCAATGTGTTAGCTTCCTTATACACACATTTTCTCCTCTTTCTGTTTGAAAGCTAAGCATTATGCTCAGATCTAATTGGACTGATATTATACCAAATAGCTCTTACTTTTGTGAAATAATAATTAATTCAATAGACTAGCTATGAAAACTAATTAGTTAGTGAGTGAGTCATTTGAGACAAGTCTATCTGATATCTGAAATTAGTGAAACAATTGTATTTGCTGTGACTTCATTGTCTTTTTTTAAAGCCTTTCATTCTGTCTTTTCTAATTTGTACAAGAGAGGCAGAAGTCAGGCTCAGCATAGCGAGTATTTATGTGTTAGCCTACATCCCAAACTCTCCTTCTTTCGCGCTCTTCCTTTTGCTCTATAATACGCATGCTTCATTGGAATCTGTGTGGTGAGTGTAACTGAGTAGAAATTTTTCTGTGAATTGCCCTTTTAAAGGTGGAAGAGTTGTCTCTTCTTGTTGCATTCTTTTCAGATTGTTGTAGAGTATGAAAAGCACTATGTGTGCTTGTTCAACCATTTGTTTGCTTTTTGTTTTTCCTTAATATGCAATCAAAGCCATCTAGACTGAGAAATACTTGCTTTGCTGTTACTAGACAAGAAACGTAACAGTTGTTTTCATCATCCAGCAATCACATAATGGTGATTTTTTACAATCAGTGAAAGTTACATTTAAAAAAAATCTCAGAGATTCTTCAGTCACCATTATTTCATCCCCATCCCCCTTTATTAAGAAGCCTACCAGCTCTGTACAATTTTTCTCCAACCTAAATATAGTTGTAAACATTTCTTATTTCTCTTAGACCCCATTTCAATGCCAATGCATTAACTCATGCTACTTGTTTCCTTTGTTTTTTACAAGCTGAATTGACTGAATTTCAATGCTAGCTGGGCCTCTAACTCCCAGAGGCCCTTTGTATAGTCGAGCCTGAGTATTCAGGTTTGGTTGTCCCCTCTCCCTCCATCTTGCCTCTTCATTTCCAGTACAGGCTTTGCTTCAAACCTCGTGTTCTTGGGCACTTTCTTGGCTTCCTTGTTCACTCTATTCTTTTTTTCAGAAGTATAATCCTCCCCCTGTTCTTCAACTTATTTATGATGCTCTAGGAGTCTTCGGCCTATTACTACACTACACTTTTGCCTGTTCCTACACTTTGGCTCTCATTTATACTGCTGTATGTAAAGAGTAATTATTTAAAGCAAAAACAACAGAAGAATTAAATCTTAATTTACAGCAGTTCATGAGAGCAGACTGTAGGTAGTGGTTTAATTTTTCTCCTCATTGCATCACACTCAGCAGGGGACTGGCCCTGTTCACACTTTCTCAGACTCGTAATTGAATTATCACACTTTCTCAGACATTTCTAATTGAATTTTCTGTGTCTTGTTTCTTAATACATTTTGCTGAAAATGTAACATCCTCATTAATTGTTATTCCACATAATCTATTTTGTTAAACCACACTCATCAGCAAAAGAGGGTGTTTCTTCCTTTACTTTAACTACATTTAATTCTGTGCACACACAGCTTGTGGTGCAACTACCAAGTTACCGTTATGTCTTGAGATAATTCTTTGCTACAAATAAGAAGTGGAGAACCAGAATGCTTTCTGAATTATAAAATTTTCTACTGCATAGTTTAGGGACCACTTTGATAATAATTGGGATTGGCAATATCTGTTAGCTAGCTAGATAGTTTTATGACCCCCACACTACCATAGTATTAGAGCAGCTCCCATTTAGTTATGGATTTACTTTAACAACACCCCTGAGGCAGGAAAACGTTATCCTGATTTTAGCAATGGAAAATTACAGCAAATACAGGTCAACAGGAAGTCTGTGGCAAAGCAAGAAATTGAGCACAGATGTCCTGAGTCCTAATCCATGAGATCATCTTTCCAATACCAATTGACATCTGACTAGGAAGACAGCAGATTCCATTGTTGCTGTTGAAATTTGCAGGGGGACAGTAGGGTTGAGGTCTGTTATTTCTCCCCTCTATATTTTATTTATTTAAAAACATTTTTGCTGTTAACATCTCTGGAGACACAAATCCACAGTTTGAGAACTGCAAAACTCAGCATCTCTGATGGTATCATCTAGACTGAGCACTGAGTCACAGAGGGTAGATAGAAAGATTAACGTAAATAATCTATACAGAAGCCCCTGGAACCCCATGAGATTGGGTCC
Source organism: Caretta caretta (assembly GCF_965140235.1). NCBI lineage: Eukaryota > Metazoa > Chordata > Testudines > Cheloniidae > Caretta > Caretta caretta. Next base: position 213,052,644 of record NC_134206.1, read on the forward strand.
CTAATCCATGAACTATGGAACTCATTTACAAACCTTTTCTTAAACATTACATGAATATATTGTCTCATACTATAGAATTAGAATTTATAATCCCTATTCCATGATGAGATATCTTTGAGTTATATTGTTTCTTAATTAAAACAGTCTTTAGATGGGTTTTTTCCTCAAAAAGCATTTTATCAAAAAAATCTGATTTAATAACTTTTTTAAAAAAATTGATTTTTTTAAATTCACCCTGGTTATTTATTATACTACTGCTTCAAAAAAGTTTCCATCATCAAAGCAGAGTGCAGAACCAATTCCACGTGACTTAGGTGACCAGCCACACGCAACCAGAAACAAATTGCAACTGACTGAAGTGAACGGTTTAGAACAACTCTCCATAGGCTGAAAATTCTTCATCAAGTTTATTGATTATTTAGAAATAATGAATAGATCAGTGGGAATCAGGATAGACTTTTGAATGAGTCACCCAACAGAAATGGGGCTGAATTCAAAACAAGTATTACTGGCAACGAATAGTTTGACCTGTTCTAATAGAGAGGGTTAAGACCCCAAGGACTGGTGCCACTGTACATTGGACATCCACGAATATAGCTAGTGCTCAAGATATTAATACTGCTACTTCTTAGCACTTAACTTGAAATCTGCCCTGTGCCATTAGTGAGCTAGTGCCTAACGTGCAGAGAAGCTGAGTACCCACAGTTCTGGTTAAAATCAGTGGAATTGAGGATGTTGAGCACCTCTGAATATCAGGTCCTATTTGTCTCTAGTTGGACTTCCAATTTGAGGTCCCAGACCTAGAAGTAACTCTTGAAAGTTTGGCCCATGATGTTTTTGGCCATAACAAACTTTGAGTCCACTCTCCATCTGAGACCAGTGCAGACCGTGTTCAGCAAGCTATTCCCATAGATGAATCCCAACTAAGTCCCTTTCCTAGAGCACCCTCTCCCTGTTCAGACCCTGCTGCAGACTTGAGTGGCTAACTCCTTGGGACAGTCCCAAGGAAATCCCATACAGAAGTAGGCTTCTTATGAACATTGGCAAGAGTTTCATTAATGGCCTTTTTGCTCCTTGGGGACATTCCCAGGGCAGTGGCAGACTTCATTGGTTGATGCCGTTCCTATGCTTCCTCAATGTGTCTTTCTGTCTTTCACATCAATCCCAGGCAGCCTTTCTGCCATGCGCTTTATCACAGCCGTGGATATGACACAGCCACAGTTCCTGGAGCCTGTGTCCAGAGAGCTCTGGATGCGCATCTGGTCCCGGGTGAGTACTTCTACAAATCCCCAATCCAGCTCCTTTCCCCATCTTCCTGACCCTCCTCTGCCCTCAGTCAACCATGTAGTGTCAGCAGGAGCGTTGAAATCTGTGGTTCAGGGTCCAATCCAAGGAAAGCACTACATTTCAAGTCAATTTCAGTTTCTGTTGCTGCACCAATAGTTAATTCCAGAGTCCACATAATCCAGTTCCAGTTTGGGTGAATGGGATCTTTTACTCTTTCCTGTGGGAAATTCTCCAATAGGATCCCTGTCCTCAGCTGAGCTTTTCTGACTCCATCCCTGCAGGAAGACAGGGTCACTGTGAGAAACTCTTTGTAGATTCAGCATCTTGTTCATAAACATTTAACCATTTGATTTACTCCTCCTCCTCTCACCAGGATGAAGATATCACCCAACCAGAGAGTATATTGGCAGTAAGTTTCTCCCTGTCACTACTGCTTCTACATTCATTTGTTGTGATTTATTGGATGTGGGTCTTAGGGTTACCGTCTATGGAGACAACTTAAATAATTTTCACTGGCTGTGGATTTTTTAAGGGATCATTTGGAGTTATCAGGAAATTCTCTTCGGGAAAATGTGACTCCCATGTCAGTGACTCCAATCCCTTAGATCTGTGGAAATGTGAGGGTAATTTCCCAAGTAACTTTGGTGCATTTTATTGCCAGGCCTAGGGTGGATATTTAGGTACCGGTGCCTTCCCTAGCAGGATGCCCCGGAATAGGCAGTGGATACACAATTAAAATATAATTAATAAACAGTAATAAAGCCAGGAGCAATGTTCAAGAGGGAGCTCAGGGAAGGGAGTGGGTTTGCTTCTATAAAAGGCTTTTAACTTGAATTAAAATTTGATTCAGAAGGTAGATTGTGGAGGGGACAGTGCTGGTGGTGTAGCTGGGCTCCATTCTCAAACCCCAATTTCTTGGTATGCCTTTCTTTGAAGTTGCTTTGAAATAGTGTCAGTTCTTCTTTTCCGCAGTTCCACTCTCTGCATCCTGCCTCTTCTGTTTGTTAGATCTCTGGCTATAATGCAGAGATAGGTTTCAGAGGAACAGCTATTAAAGCGCTTTAATTAAACCACTGTTGCATGTCCACACTCTGCTCCTTGTGTCACTGGAGTGCATCCAAACTAGCAGCTCTTGCTATTACTATTACAAGAGAGCAGTGCACTGTGGGTAGCTATCCCACTCTGCAACTGGCTGGGTGCTTTGGGAAGGGTTTGCAGTGCCTCACATGATGCAGGTTTCTCAATCCCATTGTTCCACGGGCATCCTAATAGATTGCCAGTCACTTTTCAACTGAAGTGTGGAGGGTAGCGAGGGAAGGTGTGTATGTGTGTGTGTGTGTCTTCTCATGCTGTCTCGTAAATTCAGACAGCCAGCAGAAACAATCAGTCCTGAGGGAAACCCAACATCAGCCCCTGCCTCCCTCCCTCCCTGGCTCTGGGACAGACAGACACACACCCAAACCTGCCTGCCTCTGTGTTTAGTGTGGGAGACAGCAGGAGCCTTCCATGTTAATGATTTGCTCTTTTGTTTCCCCGGAGCGGAGCAACACAGCGTGCTGATTGTCAGAACGGAGCTTTGAAAGGGGAGGGGTGCATGCCCGCAGCGCTACTGAGCTCAAAACAATGTGAGCGGTTACTTCAGGCATTGTGGGACACCTCCAGAGGCCAATGACAGCGATAAAAGCAAGCAAGATGTTTACGCTGGCACTTTGGCGATGTTGGGAGCAGTTTTTTTCAGGTTAGCATTAATTGATGGGAACAGGTTTAAGCTAAACGGAAATAAGCAACCCTCAGAATGAAATAAGTGTCCCCAGAGCAGGGAGTTGCAAACCACTTTACATTCAACTGGTGCAGCTTATTTGTATAGACAAGGCCTGAATATCCAGGTTCAACCCTGCTGATGGTCCATTTTGTGGACTTTATGGTTACATGTGAGAGAATTTGTTCAAGTTTTTTTTTCTTTTTTCTTTAAATGGGGTTCTTTCATTGACACAGGGAGATTTTATAGTAAAGATCTTTATAATCTGTACATTATGTTGTGACCCAGTAAGATATGGGTGTCCCACTTTTGGGCCCTGTGTCTCACGTTTTGATTGTTGGCATCACACCATGGCAGATTTGAAGTTTGAGAAGTTCACTGCTAGAACAAGGGATGAGGATCCTCTTTTTGTCTCCAATGAAGTAGCACATGCGTTGCTCTTCTGTACCAACATTCCAGTTCTGAAGATCACCCACCAACTTCCAGTTAGGCTTACTGAGTTTGGTCTCTGTCATGCAGTGTCACTCCTCGTTCCTCTCTTGCTGTGTTTGGCAGGTTCCTTCCAATACTGTTTTGACACTTTTAATACATTAATACTCATCTTCATCTTCTTTTCCACTACAGCACTTCATCCGTCTTAGTTCGTATGTTGAAAGTACTTAACTTGAACTAAGCATAAACTCCCTTTCCCCCTTTTGCTAGCTAATTGAAAGCCCACCTAACAAGAGCTGCATATTTTGAGCCTGGGAGGTGATATCCCTTCATCTTCATATTCAAAAGTCACTCAGAATAGGTGATGTAACCAGGCAGTGGGAGAAAGTAGGCCAGACGTCCTGCCAGAGAAATATTCTAGGAGGAATAATTGTGTGACAACAGATCTTCAAGCAATGAAGATGCATGTAATTTATTATGTAACTATCATGAAAACAGTGGCTGTTCTTATTTTCCATCTGTCTGCCTCCTCAGGCTGCAGGAGAGGCTGGGTTACCCTCAGCGCTGGCCCAAAAGCTACTGGCAATGACCTCAACCCCTGAGGTGAAGAATCGCCTGAAGGCGACAACAGAGGAGGCACTGAAATATGGGGTGAGAAGCTCCCATTGCCACATGGGGTTAGATCTGTGTGTTCCTTTCCCAGCAGTGATATTGTGGGTCAAGGCAGGATGAAAGGGTAGATCAGAATACACAAGGATCCCATTTCTCTCAGACTTTTTTGTATTTTAAGCACACATCTTGCAAGCCAGCTCAATACCCTCAGTATTAGTGCAGGAAACTATCTTTTGGGAAACCCAGGTCTGATTCCTGGCCCATTCGAAGGGAGGTGTCAAGAGACTGGCATGCCAGAGACCAGAGCTAGTGCCTGGGGTCACTGCTCTCCACTACCATGCCTGAAGCCGTGGTTTGATTCTGATTCCTTTTCTCTCAGTCCCATGGGATGACAGGGCCATAAGAGTTTTGCAGAATCCAGGCTTGGTACATGGGACCCAGATTTGAGATAGAGAAAGAAGAAAGGAAGGGAAAGGGAAAAAGAAAGTGAGAGCGTGAGGGAGGAGGAAAGGTGATACAGTTCTTTGTAGAACTTTTTCTTAGAACTGGTCTTGTGCTTATTCGTCTCTTTGTGATTCTCCCTGTTTTGTCTCCATGGGGGCATTAGGCGTTTGGAATGCCAGCACTTGTGGCCCATGTTAATGGTGAATCTCACCTCTTCTTTGGCTCTGATCGTTTAGAGCTCCTGGGCAATGTTATAGGTGAGTGTTTCTTGTAACGTTTCCCTCTATTTTCTCTCCCTGGTAATTATCCATCTGCTCTAATGGGATATGTAATGTGACAGACAAATTAACACTCTGGGGGTATGTCTACACTGCAATTAAAAGCCCATGGCTGGCATGTGCCAGCTGGCTCAGGCTAAGGGGCTGTTTAACTACAGTGTAGACACTCGGGCTCAGACTGGAGCCCAGGCTCTAGGAACCTGCAAAGGGGGAGGTTCCAGACCTCGGGCTGTAGCCTAAGCCCGAATGTCTGCACCACAATTAAACAGCCCTGCAGCCTGAGCCCTAGTCAGGTGGCACAGGTCAGCCATAGGTGTCTAATTGCAGTGTAGACATACTCAAAGAATCAGAATCTCTTTTCCTCTTGGGCCAGAGGAAGGGAGAGCTATATCTTTGTATCATCTGCAGGTTATCAATTATTTTACATTTTCTTCCAGATCATTGATGATAATAGTGAATATCATTATACCAAGAACTGATCCCTGAAGGATCCCAGTGAAGGCACCCCAAGTACTTAAGTCTCAGTTAGTAGCTACATGTTGAAACCTGACAGTTACCCAGCTTTTAACCCATTGAGCCATATTGATTTTGAGTAGCACTCATGGTTGAATCAGAAAATCAGGTGGTATTAATTCAAATGTCTTACTTAAATCCACATCTCCACAGAGTTACCTTTATCTACCAGACTTGAAATCTTTTCAAGAATTATATAAAATTTGTTTGACCGGACTCTCCGTTATTTTAGCCTGGGCTTTATGTTAGACTGACTAGCCCTTAATTATCCAAATCATCCTATTTACCCTTTTTAAGGATTGGCCTGACAGTGGCTTTCTTCCACTTCTGTCCTTTTCTAGTTTTCCTAGGGTTCTTAAAAATTAACATCAGTGGACCAAAGAGCGCCTTGATAAGGTCTTCTAAAACTCTTGGTTGCAAATCAATCAGATCAGCTAATTTTACAATGTTTAACATTAGTAGAAGTTGTGTAACATCCTCCTTAGTTACCACTGTAAAAGAAGGTATGCTTGTCTGATTAACACAGCTTTGGTGGCAATATTCCTTTTCCCCATGCCAGCCCCCTCCCCAGTGATGAGGTTACATGTTGAGCTCTGCCTCTGCTGGCAGAATGTCTGGAGACTGATGACCAGATGCTCAGCTGGGGAATGGTGCAGCTACACACTATGGACTAAATCCCCAGCTAAAGATCCAGACTTTTAAAAAAAAATAAAAAAAAATAAAAAATAAAAAATTGAAGCCTTCCCAGTCACCTGATGTCCTGTTTTAAGACTGTCGGCATCTCCGAGGTGCCATTCTCACGCTACTGTAGCTGATTAAGGTGGAATTTTGAAAATTAATTGTAGGTGCTGGACAGGAAATTGCAACTAGATAACTCAAGTAAAGTTTATTTTTGGTATAAAGTGGCAAAAAAAATTGAGCTCAGGTGAGACCCTGTATTTGTTGGGTGTAATAGCTGAGGAACCACCTGTCCAAATCATTTCAAATCTGACAGAAGAATATACCTCAATCCTAGACTTACCCTAGTAAAGGGAAATCAGCCTAAAACTTGTTTATGGATTTTAGCAAGGAGAAAGAGAACAAATTCAGGATTACAATGGAGACCTACTACTACCAGGACTTCATTAATCCTAAAATGAGAGGGGTTCTAGTTCCATTTCCATAGCAGACAGTCCTGTTGGATGTGTATTCTGCTTAGCTTATAGTTTTGTGATTTCTTTTTCTTTTTTGTTCTAAAATAACTTTAATTTTAATTAAGAGAACTGGCATAGGTTGTGGTGACTGTAAAAAAAACAACAGCATTACCCCCTGTTGGATGAGCCAGAAAAAGGGAAACTGAATTTCAACCTCAGATTTGGCAGTGTTTGGGGAGTGGCGTGTCAGTCATGGGAAATGAGTTTATGATCTCTCTTTGACCTAGCGCTTTGAGGAAACTGGTTAAGGGATGCCAGGCTTGATGACAGGCTCCATAGCCCATCCTTAACCCCCAGATCTTAACATTCAAGCTTATCTTTGGTGCTGGGCAGTACATCTCAGGTAGCAGAGTCCAGTAGCCTAGATGTGAAAAGCTTTGCATCCCATTAATTACGTTCCCATTCCAGCACAATTACCCATTCCATGAGGAGGAAGGGCAGCCTTACCCTGCAACCCACCCCCAGTATCAGGATTTAATTTATGTTGGCTTTTCTTACAGGAGAGAAATGGCTGGGACCAGTTCCTGCAGCTTCAAAACCCAGGATGTGAGAAATCCAGGTGCAATATGAAACAACCAGAAAATAAGTGACTAAAATTCAAATGAAGCAGTAACATCCATGCCTGAGCCGTGGCATCTAGGGCCCCAGAGGGTCTGGGAGGAGAGCAGTGATGTTCCCCTGGAATCCTCTGTCAGGAGAATAATGGGGACTCTAGTTCTACTGAGGTAGAGCTCTGTGATAGACTGAGACTGATTTTTCACCATACAGAGAGATTTTTCCAGGCAGGATGGGGATGTGGTGACATTTTGGTGAGTGAAATGTTAATACAGGGTCATGGGCAGTGGCAGAGCTCTGGCTGGCTGATAAGGGTGAATGAAATCTTGTCTCACTAGTGGTCTGCAGTCTGAAAGTGCGCTGCTGAGAACAACTCAATTTGTTTCACCCTGTGAAGTGTAAATGCTTGTCAGGTTTTTGTCTCAATCTAACCAAGGTGGGCAGTATTTGGTGATCAGTGGGAACTGCTAGGGGCACTACAGCTGTAAGTTTTATATATTCCAACTCTCCTGACCTGGCTGCAGGAAATTGTTTTCAGGCTGAGAGCTCAGAGCAGGGTTTGAGTCCTGTCTGTATCAGTGCCTTGCAGCTCAGCCCGAATTGCCAGTCCATTGCCTCATTATCTCTGCATTGCTGTGCACTTGAATGCCTCTCATGTGGTTGTTGTATAATGTAATTCTCTCTCTCTCTCATTATCTGAATCCCTCACTTGGAATAAATTTCATCTGATTGTTAGCCTGGACACTGGCTGATTATTCCCCCACAAAGTGCAATTTATTCTACTAGTGGAATCCTCAGCCCCGATTTAGGTGCCTCACAAAATAAGAAACAAATACACAAATACAGCAATATCTAGGTCTCTATATCAGAACAGACCAATATCTCAAGTGGCCTAGTGACCTGTCTGCCATATCACCTCTAGGAGTCACCACTTCCTTGGCTGAGCATGTTTGGGCTAGGAGACCGCTCTCCCTGGCGTGAGTGTGACTTGGCTGGGAGCCACAACAGCCTGTGTGACTGATTTTTTTCTCTCTCCTGGGCAGTGTCGGGAACAGGACGCATACCAGGGTTGGCGAAGGACTTGGGAATTGGAATTGGGGACTAGCACTGTGAGAGGTCCCCTCCTGTGGGTGGAACAAGCTCTTTTTCCCTCCTCCTCCTTTCATTCCTCTCTTCCCCCTCCCCCATGCAACCCCGCCCAAAAATGACAACAAACTATACAATGTCCTGAACTGTCTTAGCATCATGAGCATTTTTAGAGGACTGTAGCGTGAAGATGTGAGCGTGCCAATAACAGCCTTACAGAGCCCAGGGTTGGTTGGCCACAATCTCCTTTTATTGCGAGCCCAAGATGCCACACACACACACACCAAAAGCATGGAGCGAGGGTCAGAGATTGACATTTACACATCTTGCTGCTGCAGGGTACAGAGAGTGGAGGGCAGAGAAAGAAAAGGGAGAAGACACTGAGGGAAAATGAACTCCTCAAGGACAAGGCTGGGGAACTCATCAGGTACTGTAAGAAGAATGACTCCCAACTGGACAATGTTTCCTACACTAAGTTTGCCGTGTGATGAAAGATGGGGGAAGGAGAGACCTTCATGTACACACATTCTGAGGGATGGGCATAGCTCTCAATGGCTTCAGGGCCTGGGCCTCTCTTTAAATGACAGGGTTAAAGTAATGACCTTGGAGCTGCCACTGCTTCTGAAGGGACCATCTGGCCTCACTTGTTCTGTCTACTCCTCAACCTGACCACCTCCCTCCACCTCAGATAAGATATTGTCATTCATGAGAAACTCCTGTGGTGCAGCCAGAAGTCTCCTCTGTGATGGTTATATCCAGGTTAGGATTTAAGGAGACCCTGGGGGTGACACTAGGCAGCACAGGCTGCTAGTCTAGGAGTAAAGAGAGCCTCAGAGAATTTGTGGTGCACATTTGGTTGTTTCAGTGCAGGCCTGACTAAAACATCTCCAGGGTGAGAGACAGAATTTGCCATTGAGCCAAAGACACTGGACCAATCTTGCAAGGTGCTAAGCACCTCTGGAGAGATGAAAAATGCCCTCAACTCATGTGGTTTGAAGATGAGGATTTTCAGCACCTAGTGTTACTAGGCCCAGGGGTAGCTATGGGGCAGAAGAAGAATTACCTACTGGCCATTTAGGGTTATGCACATAGAATGGGCAAAAATTTTCAGCTGAACCTTTTTTTACTGAAAAATGCAAATTTGGGTCACCTGACACATCTCATCAATTTGCCAAAGTCACCAAGTGCTTTTGGTAAAAAAGTAAATACATAAGTAAAAGCTTGATGTATTTGTATTATTGCAGTGCCTAGGGGCCCTAGTCATGATCCATCATCCTGTTGTGCTAGGCGCTGTACAGACACAGAACAAAGAGATGGTCCCTGCCCTAAAGATCTTAGTCTAAATTGTGTTTCATTTAGACATTTTCAAAATGAAATATTTAGATGTTTCAATTCTAAATGACTTTGTGTTGAACTTTACTTTAACTTTATTTTTAAAAATTGACAAACATTTAAAAAACTCAAAAGCCAGATGAAATGGTTTGTTGAACCTGAAACAGTTTTTTTTCTGACTTTTCAGAAGGGCCAGCAAACAGAAAATCAGCTATTCCGTCTAAATGCAGTGTACTTCCTTCCCTGTGGGTGTTTCCTCTGCTGCCCTGTCTCCCCCATGGTTATATTGCTAAATCTGCAGTCCCTGTGGGGAGTGTGTCACAGTCTGACATCCCCATCACCCATGGGGCAGTGGGATACTTTGCTCTCAGGTCAGAGAGAGGAAGTTTGTCACCTGGATAACTGACTCACCAAGACATTAACAAAACCAGAGAAACTGCTCCCACTGCATCTCAGAAACCCTAGGGACCTTGCTGCTCAGAGAGCTCCCTCCAGCCCTGCTACCACTCACCCCATTATTACTTTGTCTAGTAGCTGATAGTCACATTATGACTATCTGAAAAAACTGTAACACTGCAACAGAGAAGCACATCCCACCGATGGACAGACTGAAAGCAGCAGACAGACAGACATGGAAACAGATGCAAAACTAGCCCGTGAGCAAGAGATGGTTCAGCAAAATAGGAAAACCCTGGGAACCATGGGGGATGTCTGAGCAAAGTGGGAAACTTAAAGAGCATTTGGGGGAAAGGGGACAGCACTAAGAAGGGGCCAGAGTATGATGAGGCAGGGAGAGGTGGCTGGGGAAGGTTATGTTGTTGAGTGGGGTGCAAAGAAGTTGCCAGAGAAGGGGGCTCAGCTAGATGTGTAGGGGCACAAAGAGTTGGCCATGGAAGGAACCACTAGGATGTTGCTTCATTGTGAATCTGCCTCGTGGAGGGGTGGGGATGGGGCAAAGGCCCCTTCTCATCCTTCACAGTTCAGCTACCTGCCTCCAAACCTCCATCCAGGGGCATGAAGGCTCCTAGTATGTTAGTTACCTGTACATTACCCAGCATGCACTGTGACACCCCTCCAGCGATGACATCACCGCACAAAATGGAGGCCTGTAGAACAAGGAAATTACAGTTCTTTAACCTTCTCTGAAGCATCTTCCCGTAGCCAATCCTGTAATAAATTAACTTAAAGGATTACTAAGAGGAAAAAGGAATGAGAGAGTTATTTACAGGATAAAGCAAACAAACATATATACAGATGAGTTGCACTCTAAATCCTAAGAGTGACAGAGTTGTAGTGATCTGTTGTTTCAAAGTGTCTTTCCAGGCAGACCCAGGGGAAACCCTTTGGGCTCTCTGGCTTCACTTTGGTGTCTCTGACTCTGTGGGAGTTCAAAGAGCAAAGTGATGGAAAAATTTCCCTGTGTCTTTTTTTTATTTCCTTCATGCAGCTGCCAAGTCCATAGGATGAGCCATTCACCTGTGCCTTGTATTGCAATGTTCCTTTATGGCCCAGCTGATTTTGGTAGTTCTGCTGGATGGATATGGTGGAGACACTCTTCCCATCTGAGTTTACAAGTGTAAGCCAGGGAATGGTCCCGCTATTGTGTGGAACTTTCCTGGCTTATACACTACCCCGGTGAAGTGGGCTAGCGAAAGGATCTGAGTCCTTGCTCCCACTTCCTTTACCCAGAGGCCTGCCTGACCTCAAGGGCTCCCCTTCTACTCTCCTGTGTGGCAGAGTCCACGTAACCCCAACAAGGCTGGTCCCAGGATTCTGGGGGGCTCACCCCCCCCCCAACCTTGTTGTGGTCACTTAGGGCAGGGGCTAGGGTGTTCCCACTCCGGAGTGCTCTCTCTGCACTGGACGCTTCCCTGACCCACTGATCATTACATATAGTTCAAAGCAAATACAATTTATTAAACAGCAATCAATTAAAAAGATAAGGAAAAATTGGGAAAGGTTAAAGGAAAACACGTCACCCCCCTCTGTGGTACGGGGTTGTTAGGATATAGATATTCAGGCCTGTCGGTAAAGGCCTGTACTCGAATAATTTAGGTGTATTCTTATCACTTGGCTAATTAGAGGTATAAAAGAAAGAATCAAAATCACTGTCTGCCAGTGTAAGGTCCTTCTCTTACTGTGACAGTCTGAGGCCCTGTTCTTAGGCTAAGGCCTTTGGCTAAGCAACAGACGCAGCCATAAGCTGGGAAGTGAACGGTCACCTCCTCACATTCCAAACTAGTCACATTGAAAGAAGGTGCTATTGGGCTGTTAGGAATACAATCCTGTCCTGATAATGCCTATCACCTCCAGAAAAAGGGAAGTGCCTAGAAAATGTAAAAGGAAACTTAGTTTGATAGCATCCTGTCTGGCAAGAACTAACTTATCAATAGCTGGGATGTGAAATCCTCATTTCTTTGTTGTTCTATCACTGTAGTCCCCATTTCCCTATTGTTTGTCTGTATAATCTCTGTCTGGTTCTGTGATTGTTTCTGTCTGCTGTATAATTAATTTTGCTGGGTGTAAACTAATTAAGGTGGTGGGATATAATTGGTTACATAATCATGTTACAATATGTTAGGATTGGTTAGTTAAATTTCAGGAAAATGATTGGTTAAGGTATAGCTAAGCCAAACTCAAGTTTTACTATATAGTCTGCAGTCAATCAGGAAGTGTGTGTGTGTGTGTGTGGGGGGACTGGGGGTAAGGAAATTGGAATCATGTTTGGCTAAGGGCAGGAATGGGAACAGGGACACAGGTGTAAGGCTTTGTGATGTCAGAGCTGGGAAGGAGGATACTAAGGAAGGAAACTGGAATCATGCTTGCTGGAAGTTCACCCCAATAAACATAGAATTGTTTGCACCTTTGGACTTCGGGTATTGTTGCTCTCTGTTCATGCGAGAAGGACCAGGGAAGTAAGTGGGTGAAGGAATAAGCCCCCTAACAAAAAGGTTCAGAGAAGGGCAACAAAAATTATTAGGGGTATAGAACGGCTTCCGTATGAGGAGAGATTAATAAAACTGGGATTTTTCAGCTTGGAAAATAGGTGACTAAGGGGGGGATATGATAGAGGTCTATAAAATCATGAGTGGTATAGAGAAAGTAAATAAGGAAATGTTATTTACTCATTCTCATAATACAAGAACAAAGGGCTACCAAATGAAATTAATAGGTAGCAGGTTTAAAACAAACACAAGAAAGTATTTTTTCACGCAACGCACCGTCAACCTCTGGAACTCCTTACCAGAGGGTGTTGTGAATGCCAGTACTATAAGGGGCTTCAAAAGGGAGCTAGAGAGATTCATGGAAGATAGGTCCATCAACGGCTATTAGCCAGGATGGGCAGGAATGGTATCCCTAGCCTCTGTTTGCCAGAAGCTGGGATTGGGTGACAGGGCATGGATCACTTGATGATAACCTGTCTGTTCATTCCCTTTGGGCCACTGTCAGAGGACTGGGTTTGATGGACCTTTGGTCTGACCCAGTATGGCTGTTCTTACGTTCCCCGTGGTTCCTGGGGACTGTCAGTCTCAGGGTCCTGATTTCCCACTGACCCTTCCCCTTTCTTTTGGTACTGGGACCTAACCAACCAAAACACGCCCACTGAGTTTTAGTAAGGGGACAACAGTCCCCTTACACAAGTTTAGAGCAAACATTTTGAAAGTTATAAAGCAGCCCTTACCTAATTCCTTACAGCATGGAATACAGACATTAGAGGTCAGATTGACGCATGCAGCACCCTGCAAACATCCTACAGAGTCTAAACACTAAACACATTCTTATCAGACTAACACCTATTCTGAGCAACATTAACACATCAATGAACTGGTCTGGTGTCCAGCTGTGAGTTTGTCAGATCTTAGCTAATGCCTGCAGCTTTGGCAAGAGCTGGCACCTGGCCTGCTAGAGTCACAAAGGGCTTGTGCCCAGTGCTTCAAGCAGGGATCAGCAGCAGAGACCAGACGCCAGAGCCAAAGTCAAGAATTGGAGCTAAGGATCAAAAACAACTTGCCTGCAGAGAGGCAAGGCAGTGCAAGGCTGGGGCCAAGGCAGGAGCAGAGCTGGAACCAGGCTGGGAACAAGCAGGCACAGGCACAATCATAGAAAAATGCTCTAAGCAGCTACTGAACTGCTGCTGCTGGGTGTAAGAGCTGCTCTGCTCACACTTCCCACCTGTCAGGTGAGGTAACCAGTCAGGCAGCCTAGTACAGGCCAGCTGCTCTCCTTAGATTGCCTGGAGACTGGCTCTGCTGCAGGCCCTGCTTCCTCACAGACTGAATGCACTTTCAGCAGCTTTTGTGGAAACGTCACCACGTTGCGGAGGAGCAGTTACAATCAGTGAATGACAAACTGCACTTGGAAACCCAGCAACTTGCAGACCTGGGTTGGAGAAGCAACAACAGCAGGAGAGCGTGGAGAGAGAAAAGGGCCCTCAGCATGAACTGGAAATGGAGAAACTGCCCCTATAGTTTCATCCAGTACATGTTGTTAGAGCCCATATACCTGTTTCCCTGGGTGTTGTGAACTCCAAATTATTTCCTCACTTAGGGAAGGGGAGGACATGGGTGAGTTTTTAAAAGTTTTTAAAATGTGGTGTGAGTTGAACCAGGGAAGGCAGGCAGACGTACTGTGCCTGGCTCTGTTACTGTTGGGGAAGGCCTTAGATGCTTTCACCCATGTGGCCTGAGCAGTGGAGCATGTAAGGTGCCTCCAGACCCCCCCACCCTTCCACCCAGGCTGGGAGGTAAACTCTGTAGATGAACTTCTGACCTCTGGGGCTGCACTGACTAAGGACAGCAACTGTGAGTGGGGTGACTTTTGGGTTGCTGGACTCAAGAACCAAAGGGAAAGGACACGGTCCAATCTACTTCGGGGTGGGTCTTCTGGTTCATGGTTTGTGTTTATGAACCCTAGTTGTGGTGTTTTCCCAATTTAATGCTGAGTTGTTTTTGCTACACTGAGACTCTCAGCTTGCGAGAGGGGAAGCATTGCCTCTTTGAGGTGCCCAGGGGCGTGTGTGTAATTTTCCCAGGTCACTGGGTGGGGGCTTGAGCCAGTTTTGCATTGTATTGTTGAAAAGAAACCCCTATGTACTGAACCCGGCCCTTGTTGCTGTCAACTCTGCCTGGCAGAAGGGTTACAAATGCAAAGAGGGGTCTGGTTGGAAGCTGTGAGAGAATCCTGTGTGAAGAGCTATTTAATAAACAGTTTAACAGGGGAACGTCATACCTGCTGGTGAAGGAAGATAACATATTGGATCAACCTCTGGAGCAGATTACATGCAGTATTCAAAATGTGGAAGCAGAAATTGGGGGTTCCTTAAAGATATCAGCTGTTAATTCCCAGCCTTGCAGTGACTCCTTTGTACCTGATACATCACTTCAAGAAATGATTGCTACTGTCACAGTTTAAGAGTTAACTGCACTTTTGTCCCCCAACTTGCTCCCTTCATTACAAGTTATGTCAAGTGTCAGATCAAGAAGAACAACCTGGCACAGTTCATCTGTTTCTGTGTGTAGCAGGGGTGGCCCAAACGCGGCTCATGAGCTGCATGCGGTTCTTTTACAGTTAAATTGCAGCTCACAGGCTCCCCACCCCCCAGGCCATTTCTCCGCCTAACAGACTGAGGAAAGCTCGGGGCTTCTGCCCTCAGGTGGACTGGTGGGGTTAGGGTTTTCTATCCAACAGGGAGGGGGGTTTCAGGGCTTCAGCCCTGTAGGGCACACCTACCAGGGCTCAGGGCTTCAGCAGGAGTAGGGCTGAAGCCCCAAGCCCCAGCAGGCGCACCTGGCTCTCAAGCTTCTCAAAATTAGTGTATGTGGCCTAGAGGGTTGGTACATTTGGCCACCCCTGGTATATAGCTTACGCCTTTGATCTCTGG
Source organism: Caretta caretta (assembly GCF_965140235.1). Classification (NCBI taxonomy): domain Eukaryota; kingdom Metazoa; phylum Chordata; order Testudines; family Cheloniidae; genus Caretta; species Caretta caretta. The sequence goes on from NC_134206.1 coordinate 213,068,016, forward strand.
CCTCCTGAAAAGCTAAGACCGATCAATTGCCTCCTCTCTGGGGACGAAGCTTCAAACTCTGAGTTTTACATAGGAGTTGTTGGGGAATTTCCATTAACCACTCCTCAGGGAGTCCTCAGGGAACCCACTCAGCAAGCCTGGACCCCTAAAACACATTTCCCACTTATTGTCACAAAAGTCCATGCCAGTCTGGCTCATTTCACTATTTCAGGTCCTCATGCTATAATTACTACAAGGTGGGTTCACAACTGCTTGAAAGCCCATTCTCAAAGAGTAATTATGAATGATTTGTTGTCAAACTGGGAGGGGTCCTGCAGGGATCAGTTGTGGGTCTGGTACTATTCAATATATTGAGTGTATGCTTGTAAAATTTGCAGTGTATGCTTGTAAAATTTTCGATGAGGAGACACTTGTCACTGACACTTTAGAAGTATTGAATGCAGATTGCAACAAGGATCTCACAATGCACACAAAGGTCTTTGTTGCTGTTGGACAATGGAGTTCAACTCTGAGTCTCCACTGATCAAGGACAACACCAGTGAGTGGGGTGTGGTGGAGGGAAAAGTGAGGGGCACGTTAAATAAACATTTGTTTGTTGGACTATATTTTAGTGACTTTGCTCCAGAATGCTAGATTTGTGACTGGGAATGGAAACTTATATACATATGTTTCCTAGTAGGCCAAGGTTTTTAATATGCATTATTTGCCAAGGTTGTTGTCTCACACTGTTGCTATCTTGAGAGGTTACTATGTAGGGGAGTTTCTGTATCAAACATTTTTATTATTATAATTAATTTCTACATAAGAATGGTCATACTGGGTCAGCCCAGTATCCTGTCTTCCGACAGTGGTCAAGGCTAGGTGCTTCAGAGGGAATGAACAGAACAGGTAATCATCAAGTGATACATCCCCTGTTGCCCATTCCTAGCTTCTGGCAAACAGGCTAGGGACACTCAGAGCATGGTGTTGCATCCCTCCCCATCCTGGCTAATAGCTACTGATGGACCTATTCTCCAGGAATTTATCTTTGTTCTTTTTTTCTTCCTGTTATAGTTTTGGTCTTCACAGCATCCCCTGGCAAAGAGTTTCACGGGGTTGAATTTATGTTGTGTGAAGGAGTACTTCCTTTTGTTTTTTTAAAACCTGCTCCCTATTAATTTCATTGGGTGACTGCTAGTTCTTGTGTTATGTGAAAAGAAAAGGAGTACTTGTGGCACCTTAGAGACTAACCAATTTATTTGAGCATGAGCTTTCGTGAAAGCTCATGCTCAAATAAATTGGTTAGTCTCTAAGGTGCCACAAGTACTCCTTTTCTTTTTGCGAATACAGACTAACACGGCTGTTACTCTGAAATGTGTTATGTGAAGGATTAAATAACATTTCCTTATTCACTTTCTTCACACCAGTCAAGATTTTATAGACCTCTATCATATCCCCCCTTAGTCGTCTCTTTTCTAAGCTGAAAATTCCCAGTCATTTTAATCTCTCCTGTTTCATACCCTTAATCATTTTAGTTGCTCATCTCTGTACCTTTTCCAATTCCAGTATAGCTTTTTTGGGATGAGGTGACCAGATCTGCACACAGTATCCAAGGTGTGCACGTACCATGGATTTATATAGAGGCAATATTATATTTTCTGTCTTATTATCTATCCCTTTCTTAATGATTCTCAAAAAGAAAAGGAGTACTTGTGGCACCTTAGAGACTAACCAATTTATTTGAGCATAAGCTTTCGTGAGTTACAGCTCACTTCATCGGATGCATACTGTGGAAAGTATAGAAGATCTTTTATACACACAAAGCATGAAAAAATGGGTGTTTACCACTACAAAAGGTTTTCTCTCCCCCCCACCCCACTCTCCTACTGGTAATAGCTTATCTAAAGTGATCACTCTGCTTACAATGTGTATGATAATCAAGTTGGGCCATTACCAGTAGGAGAGTGGGGTGGGGGGAGAGAAAACCTTTTGTAGTGGTAAACACCCATTTTTTCATGCTTTGTGTGTATAAAAGATCTTCTATACTTTCCACAGTATGCATCCGATGAAGTGAGCTGTAGCTCACGAAAGCTTATGCTCAAATAAATTGGTTAGTCTCTAAGGTGCCACAAGTACTCCTTTTCTTTTTGCGAATACAGGCTAACACGGCTGTTACTCTGAAAACTGTCATTAATGATTCCCAACATTCTGTTTGCTTTTTTGACTGCCGGTTCACATTGAGTGGATGTTTTCAGAGAACTATCCACAATGACTCCAAGATCTCTTTCATGAAGGTTAACAGCTAATTCAGACTCCACCATTTTGTATGTATAGTTGAGATTGTTTTCCAATCTGCATTACTTTGCATTTATCAACATTGAATTTAAGCTGCCATTTTGTTGCCCAGTCACCCAGTTTTGTGAGATCCCTTTGTAACTCTTCGCAGTCTGCCTGGGACTTAACTATCTTGAATAGTTTTGTATCATCTGCAAATTTTGCCATCTCACTGTTGACCCACTTTTCCAGATCATTTATGAATATGTTGAACAGTAATGGTCCCAGTACCGACCCCCTCAGGGATACCACTGTTTATCTCTCTCCATTTTGAAAACTGATAATTTATTCCTGCCCTTTGTTTCCCATCTTTTAACCAGTTACTGATCCATGAGAGGACTTCCCTCTTATCCCATGATGGCTTACTTTTCAAAAGTCAATTTAAATTAAATACATTTTTTTTAAATTATATTTTTTTTAGAAATCTAGACCTGTTGTGTGTTTTGGTGTAACTTGCATTATCTTAACAAAACATTTACTTTATTCATATCTCTTTTGTATGTTGCAGGTCACAGTGAAAATGAAAAGACAAAAAACAATACAACAAAGGCCACTCAAAGGCCTTTTCCACTCAAAGGCCTCAAAAACTAACCAAGGTGAAGAACACATCAAGAACCAAGAATATATCAACATGTCAACTGAAGGTTCAAGTTGTGTATCTACATCTGACCAGCCTGAAGCACAAATACAGCTATCTATTGAAGAAACATTGTCTCCAAAACCTAAAGGCATTTCCCGATGTTTGTCGGTCAAAGTGTTCCCATTTATTGAAGTTACAAAAGATGGCTACTGGTGCACCTCTTGTAAGAAAGCTTGCGAAGAAGGAAAGCTTCCCAATGCTATAACTGGTAAAAGTGGAGGAGCTTGGTTTGTCAAACCGATCAGCAAAACCAATGCTGACAAACTACGTGAAAAGGCTGCAAAACACCAGGCCTCTGGAGTGCATCAACGTGCAGGAAGCTCACTATCTTTCTGCAAGAAACTCAACTGACTGGCTAGAAGCATGTGGTGCAACAGTGAAAAAGACTTAACAGTTGAAAAAGTGAAGAAACTCTCTCACCACATTCAAAAAATGTGCATACATGGCTAATGAATGCACTGATGCAAATGGGCATCAAGTATTAAGTCATTGTGTACTTTATCTTGATGTCAGGGGTAGAAGCCACATTTGGATCAATCAGAGAGCTATCCATTGAAAAAGTACTGGAAGAAGCAAAGACTTCAGTCCAGAAGTTGACTAATGAAGGCATTTATATTCAATCCTTAAGTGAAGAAGACAAGAAGTGTTTGTTAAGACAACTGAAAAAGTACACAGATTTGATTCTTAAAAATCTACAACAGTGATTTCTAGATTTTACTCAACCTCTATGTAGCTTTTACAGATGCCTGTCCTATAAAACACTGACAGTTGAGTGGAGTGAGACACTACCAGCAATGGGACTGCCATGTGATCAGGACAGAATAGAGAATTTGAGCATAGAGTGGAATATCATGCGACGAATGAATGAAGATTTGACTTCAACTAGTGGCTCGACCTGATCTTTGTGTTCCGTGTCCTGGGCTGAAAGAAGTAGGAGTTCATCCCTTGCTACTCCCAGTCACAACAGCTACAGCTGAGCTTTCTTTTTCCTCATTGAATAGAATTTTGTGTTCTGAAAGAAGTCGCCTTCTGCCTGATCATGTGAATGAACTAATGAGCATATCAGTTGAAGGAACGGAAGTACCGGACACAAGAGAAGCCACCAAAGATGAATGCAATGCATTCAAGAAGTTCATTAACAGAGTTGTACAAAATTATAACAGGAAACCAAAACGCATGTAGACATAGTGCTTCTTAGAAGGCTTGAGTAGCTAACTTTAATTTTGTGTTAAATCTCATAAAATGGTCATGAAACATTTTTCAGTTTTTCCTATGGTGCCGTACCGCCCGCCCACCTTCACCCTCACAGCCTCACCCCTCATTGGCCCTGACACCCCCCATTGGCCCTGACACCCCCCACCTGTAAATTCGAACACCCCCCTCCCATTTCAATTCCTGGGGAAACCACTGCCGGCACCCCACCCTCTGCCCTCCCGCACTCCGAACCCCTCAGCCCCACCGCGTGTGGCTCTCACATTGAAGGGGTTTTGCCAAAGTGGCCCCCACTTCAAAACCTGCCCGGGACCACAGGCGAGTAGAAGGCCCCAGCAGCCCTGGGACCAAGTCTCTGCGCTGAGGCGCGCAGGGCCGGCGGCAAAGGGAACCGCTTCAGGGCCCGGGGAGAGCGGCCAGCAGGGGTCAGCAGCGTCCTGCCGCAGCGCGGCGGGGTGAGTGTCACGCCCTGTGCTCGCGGCCCAATAAGCGCCCCCCGGCCAGAGGCCGCCACGGGGCTGGAGGGATCGCAGCCGGCTGAGCGGCGCCCCTGGGGAGCGGGGTAATGGCGGCGGCGGCAGTAGCAGGGGGAGGCTTTGGCGGCAGCAAGAAAGTGGTGGAAATCTTCTACGACGTGGTGTCTCCGTATTCCTGGCTCGGGTTCGAGGTGCGGGGGGAGCCGAATGCGGGGACAGACAGACCGAGAACCGCAGGGGGAGAGGGACGAGGGCAGCGGGGGCGGGGAAGAATAGACTTTAGGCCTGTGGAAGTCCTAGGAAATCCCCGGTGTTTCCTGAGTCTCCGAGCCCCAAGGTGCTTCCCCTCCGTGTCATTGCGGAATTTTCCCTGGCTGGCAGCAGGCCTGGTCCGGACCTTGCTGGAGAAATGGGAGATCATTTCTCCCCCACCCCTGCGCTTCTCTCCAGGAGAAGTGTGTGTGTAGTAAGAATAGTTTGCAAGGTCACAGCTCCCCTCTGTGTGTACTTACAGCTGGTTTGTTGGCCAGCTCTGGCTTACTTGGTTTCCTACAGGATTCCAGCTCTTGTTTTCTTTACAGAGGTGTGTTTGTGAACTGAGCTGTAGCTCACGAAAGCTTATGCTCAAATAAATTGGTTAGTCTCTAAGGTGCCACAAGTCCTCCTTTTCTTCACGCTGACTGCGTTGCCTTGCCTGGAACAACCGAAGTTAGTACAACTGGATAAAAGCCAGCGAGGAGTGCTGACTGTTCACGGGAGAAAGTTACTCATTATACTTCAGAGAAGATTAATGTTCTACAGTTATTACTGGAGCACAGGTTATGAGCCTGATCTTGATCTTAATTACACAGGGCCTTTGGACTAAATTGAGCCCCATGGAAACTCAGTGAAATCAAAACTGTTTCAGGAACATCAGGAACCTACTGCACCTTATGCCTAAAGCTAGCTGGAAAATGCTGCTATTTTTTTTAATTTGCAATAATTTTCATTCCACACATTTGGAAGAGGAACCAGGTTTTGGGAGGGGTTGTCTTTGTTGTTTTTGTTTTATTTGTAGTTGGTTGAAAATGTTGTAAACAAACTTTTTAGTTTGCAGTTTCCCCCATTTCTCTCAACTATTTCCTGTTTCCATTTTGGCTAATGAAAGTGGGAGGAAGAGAAAGGGGCAAGGAAACAAATTTTAACAACAAAGCCAAAAAATTTTCACTTTTGTCAAAAATTGAAAATTGCAACAAAAAAAATGGCAGTAACTTTCATTTTTTTTAAAATGACCTTTGTTTGTCAATGTTTAGAATGAGAAATTTCAACCCACTCTATTTGTACAAGACTTACAAGGGTGACTTTAGGGATACACACATTGACATCATACCTGTCTAACCTCTGGTTTTTCCGGGATTTCTCAAGCCCAGTGGTGGTGTTTCCAAAATCTCAGGATGTTTTTTTTTTTTTCTTTAGTGATGCTTTGGGTGGCATGTATGTTGCTACCATGAAAATGACATTAAAATCAAGGCAAAATTAAGGCAATCTGAGGCTAATAGTTATATCTCAAGCAATAGATAGTGGGTTCAGTCTCCGCTCCAGTGACACACCTGGGGCATCACATTACACACTCTTTAAAATGAAAATTGAGATTCTCATTTTATCACATGACTCCATAGCTGGGTCCTATAGCATCTATATCATCATCTGGTCCTGGATTAAATAGATTAGAGCAGCAATAAACGGAGTTGTTCTGTGAGACAGGCCCAGAGGAAATAGATCTAATTTATACTCATGAAGTGCTTAAAGAAAGGGGAGATGCTGTTATTTTCCTGATTTAAAAGAGAGAAATGAATCTGCTGTGTTATTTCTTCTTCCTGCTCCAGAGAGAAACCTGGGTGCAGTGGTGCATTTATCTCCATGGCTATCATTGGAGTGCATTTCACAGGGGTTTAGGGCTGCTTGATATTTTAATTCCTGGTCCCTCTGTAGGAATTTACAAACCTTCCCCACAGTATCACTGGCATGAAGATCTGAAGTGCCTTGCTGATCCCAAGGTTGATTTCTAATGGTCTCAGACAGATTAGGCTTTATCTGCTAGATGTATTTCAGTGCCCAGATCCTGGCTTCTGTCAGAGACTGGGCCCCTGGGCTTCATTGCAGGTCTTAGATGTTGTTTATCCATTATTATTTGTCCCATTGCAGGTGCTTTGCCGGTACCGGCACAACTGGAGCATTGAGTTGCGTTTTCGTCCTGCTTTCCTTGGAGGCATAATGAAGGAGACTGGTAGGTGTTCGACTGCTCCTGACCCTCAACAGAGAACATCTGGAACCTCCTGCAGAGTGTGGCTATGAGAGAGTGGAGATTCCATCTTGCACTTGAGCTCTGGCAGGGCACTGCTGTTAGGGAGCTCACCACAGACCCCAAAATGGATTCTATGGGGAATATCACAGACCACTGAGACTCCCTGCTGTCATTAGCCAGGCATTGCTGAAGCCCTTCCATTCTACTTGGAGGTCTAAGGCTTTGTCTACACTAGCACTTTTGTTGGTCAGGAAACATCCCCTCCTCCCTCCCCCCCCCCCCCCCCCCAACTGACAAAAGTTTCACCAGCAAAAGCTATGTGGACATAGCTACTGCTGCTCGATAGATTGAATTATGCTAGCAGGAGGGCTCTGTCATGAGTTCTGTTTCTGGCTCTGCTGGAGATTTGATTTGCCTGAAATCGCAAAGCACTTCATCTTGCTGTCCCTCAGTTTCTCACTTTTAAAATAGGATAATGATCCTCATCCTCCTTAGTAAAGTGTTTTATGATGAACAGCACTTTACTGTACCCAAAAGTTTATTTATCTTTTAAAAACTGATTTAGCTGGTGCAAACTCCTTTGTGGACATTCTTATTGGTTTAAAACTGGTTATGTCAGTTTAGCACCTGCAAATTTAAACCTGGCTTCAGTTTCACTTGCATCAGTAAACTCATATAAGAGTGTACTCACACAAAGTAGCAACTGTTTTACTAAATCAATATAAAATTACACTTTTCGTTAGACTAGTTTAAATTTGTGTGTAGACCAGGCCTACCTTATTATAACTAAAAAGAAAAGGAGTACTTGTGGCACCTTAGAGACTAACCAATTTATTTGAGCATGAGCTTTCGTGAGCTACAGCTCACTTCATCAGATGCATACTGTGGAAACTGCAGAAGACATTATATACACAGAGACCATGAAACAATACCTCCTCCCACCCCACTCTCCTGCTGGTAATAGCTTATCTAACGTGATCATCAAGTTGGGCCATTTCCAGCACAAATCCAGGTTTTCTCACCCTCCGCGCCCCCCCCCCCCCCCAACTCACTCTCCTGCTGGTAATGGAGAGTGGTCAGTTTGGATGGGCTATTACCAGCAGGAGAGTGAGTTTGTGGGGGGGCGGGGGGGGGGGCGGAGGGTGAGAAAACCTGGATTTGTGCTGGAAATGGCCCAACTTGATGATCACTTTAGATAAGCTATCACCAGCAGGAGAGTAACACGGCTGTTACTCTGAAACTTATTATAACTGGAATCTTCATTTTGTAATTTTACCTTTTCTGTAAGGTAACCAGCCCCCAGCAATGGTGCCCAAACGTGGGGAATACATGATGAAGGATATAAAGAGGATGGCAAAATATTACCAGGTCCCACTGCAGCTCCCCAAGGATTTCGTTGGAAGTGTTATCAGAAAAGGTAAGTAGAGGAGGCTGCTTGGTCAGTGAGTTGACCTTTCACCTTAAGGAGCTCTGGGTCCAAATCTTACATGACATTGAGGGGGGGGGAAATGAGATTAAATGTTCTCTTCTTCTTCCCCCATTTGTGATTTGTATGAAGTCAGTGCATAGCTTCGCATGAGTGGAAATTCCTACTCGGGAAAGGCCTGAGAGTCGGATAGCATAAGAGTTTCTGCAGATTGTGACTAAGGTGCTTTGGCAGAGGTGGGAGGGGGAACAGCTCAGGGTAGGAGGCAAGGAGATAGGAGGCAAGCCCACAAGCTCTGACACTGTAATATTTTTTTCATCACTGAATTACATGAGGCACAGATCTGTGTTTAAAAATAGCAAATAGTTTTGCAAATAAAAGCACTAGGTTCAGATCAGTCCTATTCACAGGGTCATGTTACTTGTGACTGTTCAGATGACTGCCAGAAATTCATGACAATATTCACAAATGCTGAAAATCTAAAATATTATCACAAAAATTATTTGGTCAAAAATTCATACAGGAAAGTGTGTTCTTTGTTGTTTACAGGGTTTGATTTAAATCATGATTTAAATCACTAGTCAGGAAGGCTCGATTAAATCATGATTAAAAAAGTGCATCCTTGGTTGGTTGTTGTAACCTTAATACATATTCTTAACAACTCAGATAGATGCAGGTTTCATTTTTAAAAGGTATACACTGTACATTTTTTAAGTGATTTATTTTGAAAACTTTTCAGATTAGTTTTACAGCTATATCAGAAAATGAATGATTGTTTATTTCATTTACCAAAGATAATTGAAGCACTTTACCTCCCAATGACTTCATAAATATCGCCAATTCAACGGTTAATCATTAATATTTGGAGGATTTTCTTGCCATACTGTATTAGGAGAAAAATATCACCAGACAGGCATTTAAATTGTTTTGTTTAACTAAAACAACAATGGTATGTGTTCTGGATTTTTTTCTTCAACAGCAAACATATAATATTTTAACAAAACAAGCATATGAATTTTTGCATTTAGTTAAACATTCAAGTTTTTTAAAATCAGGTTTGTTTTTGTTAAAATTTTTTTTAACTAAAATAGTTAAATGAAATATTTTAAAAAACCAAAAATTAAATCGACTGTCAGCCAGGTCAACATGAGAAACTTAAAATATTGGCTTCTGCAGCTAACTCAGTCGTCTTCACCTTCATTTTCCTGTTTGTTCATAATTTGTAAAAGAAAAACAAGCTTTCCTGCTTTTTCAGGTCGCAAATGATTTCTCAGTTCGGAATGAATTAGTCCAAAGTAAGAAAATATTCTTACAACACCAGCAGAAGAAGCTACTACTGTTAAAAGTGAGATTATCACTTCAACAGTCTCCGAATCCAAGTGCTTAAGTGACTTCTACCACCAGTTCACTGGTGTGACTTTCTTTAAAACATCATCAGCAAACATATATTTTTTGAATGGTTTCACCCTTAGCTCTGAAGTTTATTATAGTTGGCATTATGGAGGGATGATTGCTGGAGGTCCATGTCATAGTCAACTCCTCTTCTTCAGCAGTTAAGGTTTGACCCTGGTACCAAGTATTGAGAATATTTACAAGAAAATGAGCTGGGGATAGTGCTTGTCCCATTTGTTTTTCAATGCTTATAATGTAACTCTGTCCTCACATATTTCTCTTTTTAAGATCTCACTCTGTTCCATCCCAATTTCTACAACATCAGCAATAAAACAGCTATTTCCCTGCATTTTGTTCATGGCTGCAGAAATAGGCTTCAGGATATTCAGCATGTGGTCAACATTTCTCTTAAGCCCCATGTTGAGAACTTTGGCTGTCACAGTGCCATCTGTTTTTTCACAATTTTGTTCACAAACTGTCATCAGATTAGGCCAGTTCTTGATATAGTGCTCAAAACAGTCCACTACTGAGTTCCATCGCACGTCTTGTGGGAGAGTTAGCTTTGTTCCTTCCACTTTTTTTTCAGAGCAGCTGCTGCAAAGTGGCTGTTACGGAAGTATTTTGCAATTTCAACAACATTAGCCTTTATTTCTGGAACACTGAAGTCTTTGACTAGGAGGTGCATCAGATGAGCACTGCAACCGTATGTTATTAGCTTGGGACTCTCTTCTAAATAATTTCTTCTCATCTTGGATACATTTGCAGCATTGTCTATGACCAAGCTGTGTACTAAACATTTGATTTTTTTTTTCACAGTTTGTTATAGCTTTTACTGCTGCTACTTGTAAGTATTGTGGTGTGTGTGCATTTCCTGATGTATCTATTGTTTCTGTAAGGAAGACATTCCCTTCTTCTGTTGTCACACAAGCACATATAACAGGATCATTGTGGACATTGCTCCACCCATCAAGACTCAGGTTAACAATTTTACCCTCTACACCTTTTGCACACTGATCAATTTCTCTTTCATACACTTTATCCAGAAATTTGCCTGCAACATCTGCTCTGTTGGGTGGACTCTATCCTGGTCTTAATGACTGAACCATGTTATTGAAGTGTGGGTTCTCAATCACAGGGAAAGGAGAGTTTGTTGCATAAACAGGGCAGTTTTTTCATCAATTACCATTTTTTGTAGACTGCTGGTTCTTATCACAAACTTATCTATGGTTGTTTCTGGATGATTGATTTTTCTTTTTCTTTTTGCTACAGGTGATATACTGTGGCTATGTGACATACATGATGTGACTGAAACACTATCATTGGCAGATAACTCTGAAACTATAGAAAATGATGGTGATCTTGAAGGTGGATAGTCTTCAGAATCCTGTATGTTGAGGATGGATTTTCCTAAACAAAATAAGTCACTGCAGTTATTTAATTATTATTACCATACTGCTCATTTAGTATTACTCATTGCATTCACTGACACTCAGTACTACTTTAAAGGTGACATTGTAAAAGGAAGATCTGCCTATTTCAGCTATTTATTTTTTATCACAACTGCATCTAAAATGATAGTACCATAGAGTAACAACTATATTTTTTGTTCAAACATGATAATTTAAGAATAGTCCAGAAGGAAGACAGGCAGTCCTTAAGAAAGAAGTATGAAATAAAAAAGTTTACCAACCTGGAGATTCTGCATGTTCAGACATGTTCCTTTCATCATCTTCAACGCAGCTATCTCCTGAAAAGGAACACTTCTCATGATGTTGTTTCATTTGGCAACCAGGCCTTGCATTTCTTTGTTGCACTGTTTGCATTTTGCATGCATCCCTGTCTTATCCACAGGTAGAGGAACTTCATTAAAATATTCCCAAACTGGGTCTCTTTTAGGGCCTGCTGCCATTATAGGTTTTCCCTTCTAGTGAGAGAATGGTATGGTAGATCTCAAATCAATGAAGGCTACGCTCAGAAAGACCTCAAGACTTCTAGAATATGATGCTCAAACAGTTTCACTGTTTTGTTTCTACTGCCTGTCCTTCCCTTCTGACATTTATCTCCAAGCTTCTTCTCCTTGTCCAGATCTATTCCACCCCCAACCATCTTCTATTCATTGAACTTTTTGAAACTTTGCACTTTTAGAGAGAGGTAAGGGATTGACTCTGTGTACACAAATTTGCAGAGGGATAGTAGGGTTGAGGTCTGTTGTTTCTCACCTCAATATTTATTTAAAAACATCTTTTGCTGTTAACATCTCTGGAGACACAAATCCAGAGTTTGAGAACTGCAAAACTCAGCATCTCTGATGGTATCATCTAGACTGAGCACTGAGTTCCAGTGGGAAGATAGAAAGATTAACCTAAATAATCTATACGGAAGCCCCTGGAACCCCATGAGATTGGGTCCCTAATCCATGAACTATGGAACTCATTTACAAACCTTTTCTTAAACATTACATGAATATATTGTCTCATACTATAGAATTAGAATTTATAATCCCTATTCCATGATGAGATATCTTTGAGTTATATTGTTTCTTAATTAAAACAGTCTTTAGATGGGTTTTTCCTCAAAAAAACAAGTTATCAAAAAAATCTGATTTAATAAATTTTTTTTTAAAAAACATTGATTTTTTTTTTTTAATTTACCCTGGTTATTTATTATACTACTGCTTTAAAAAAGTTTCCATTATCAAAACAGAGTGCAGAACCAATTTCATGTGACCAACCACACGCAACCAGAAACAAATTGCAATTGACGAAGTGAATAGTTTTCAACAACCCTCCATAGGCTGAAAATTCTTCATCAAGTTTATTGATTATTTAGAAATAATGAATAGATCAGTGGGAATCAGGATAGACTTTTGAATGAGTCACCCAACAGAAATGGGGCTGAATTCAAAACAAGTATTACTGGCAATGAATAGTTTGACCTGTTCTAATAGAGAGGGTTAAGACCCCAAGGACTGGTGCCACTGTACATTGGACATCCAGGAATATAACTAGTGCTCAAGATATTAATACTGCTACTTCTTAGCACTTAACTTGAAATCTGCCATATGCAGTTCATACATTAGTGAGCTAGTGCCTAACGTGCAGAGAAGCTGAGTACCCACAGTTCTGGTTAAAATCAGTGGAATTGAGGATGTTGAGCACCTCTGAATATCAGGTCCTATTTGTCTCTAGTTGGACTTCCAATTTGAGGTCCCAGACCTAGAAGTAACTCTTGAAAGTTTGGCCCATGATGTTTTTGGCCATAACAAACTTTGAGTCCACTCTCCATCTGAGACCAGTGCAGACCGTGTTCAGCAAGCTATTCCCATAGATGAATCCCAACTAAGTCCCTTTCCTAGAGCACCCTCTCCCTGTTCAGACCCTGCTGCAGACTTGAGTGGCTAACTCCTTGGGACAGTCCCAAGGAAATCCCATACAGAAGTAGGCTTCTTATGAACATTGGCAAGAGTTTCATTAATGGCCTTTTTGCTCCTTGGGGACATTCCCAGGGCAGTGGCAGACTTCATTGGTTGATGCCGTTCCTATGCTTCCTCAATGTGTCTTTCTGTCTTTCACATCAATCCCAGGCAGCCTTTCTGCCATGCGCTTTATCACAGCCGTGGATATGACACAGCCACAGTTCCTGGAGCCTGTGTCCAGAGAGCTCTGGATGCGCATCTGGTCCCGGGTGAGTACTTCTACAAATCCCCAATCCAGCTCCTTTCCCCATCTTCCTGACCCTCCTCTGCCCTCAGTCAACCATGTAGTGTCAGCAGGAGCGTTGAAATCTGTGGTTCAGGGTCCAATCCAAGGAAAGCACTATATTTCAAGTCGATTTCAGTTTCTGTTTCTTTAAGTGTGGAGATTTTCACCAATAGTTAATTTCAGAGTCCACATAATCCAGTTCGGGTGAATAGGATCTTTTCCTCTTTCCTGTGGGAAATTCTCCAATAGGATCCCTGTCCTCAGCTGAGCTTTTCTGACTCCATCCCTGCAGGAAGACAGGGTCACTGTGAGAAATACTCTTTGTAGATTCAGCATCTTGTTCATAAACATTTAACCATTTGATTTACTCCTCCTCCTCTCACCAGGATGAAGATATCACCCAACCAGAGAGTATATTGACAGTAAGTTTCTCCCTGTCACTACTGCTTCTACATTCATTTGTTGTGATTTATTGGATGTGGGTCTTAGGGTTACCGTCTATGGAGACAACTTAAATAATTTTCACTGGCTGTGGATTTTTTAAGGGATCATTTGGAGTTATCAGGAAATTCTCTTCGGGAAAATGTGACTCCCATGTCAGTGACTCCAATCCCTTAGATCTGTGGAAATGTGAGGGTAATTTCCCAAGTAACTTTGGTGCATTTTATTGCCAGGCCTAGGGTGGATATTTAGGTACCGGTGCCTTCCCTAGCAGGATGCCCCGGAATAGGCAGTGGATACACAATTAAAATATAATTAATAAACAGTAATAAAGCCAGGAGCAATATTCAAGAGGGAGCTCAGGGAAGGGAGTGGGTTTGCTTCTATAAAAGGCTTTTAACTTGAATTAAAATTTGATTCAGAAGGTAGATTGTGGAGGGGACAGTGCTGGTGGTGTAGCTGGGCTCCATTCTCAAACCCCAATTTCTTGGTATGCCTTTCTTTGAAGTTGCTTTGAAATAGTGTCAGTTCTTCTTTTCCGCAGTTCCACTCTCTGCATCCTGCCTCTTCTGTTTGTTAGATCTCTGGCTATAATGCAGAGATAGGTTTCAGAGGAACAGCAGAAGACAGTGTTCGGATCTGAACCAGGATTAGTTTTGGGGTTTGTGTTTGAGGCCAAATCAAGGCCACAGTTCCAGTTTGATCCCAAACTAGGATCTCATATTCTAGCCCTGGATGGTAGCCAAGTATTAGCTCCCACCTTAATTTTACAAACACTATTTTTACGACTACTCTTATATAGCACTTTTCATCAGTATATCTCAAAGCAGAGAGGTTGCAGAAGATTATTTTAGGCAGTGTTAGCATGAGAATCCAGGTCTCTAAAAGTCTTAAGCTATGTCTACACTGCTAAGTTTTTTTTTACCAAAAGTTATGCCACATCTATTAAAGCTCTTTAATTAAACCGCTGTTGCATGTCCACACTCTGCTCCTTGTGTCGCTGGAGTGCATCCAAACTAGCAGCTCTTGCTATTACTATTACAAGAGAGCAGTGCACTGTGGGTAGCTATCCCACTGTGCAACTGGCTGGGTGCTTTGGGAAGGGTTTGCAGTGCCTCACATGATGCAGGTTTCTCAATCCCATTGTTCCACGGGCATCCTAATAGATTGCCAGTCACTTTTCAACGAAGTGTGGAGGGTAGCGAGGGAAGGTGTGTATGTGTGTGTGTGTGTGTGTGTCTTCTCATGCTGTCTCGTAAATTCAGACAGCCAGCAGAAACAATCAGTCCTGAGGGAAACCCAACATCAGCCCCTGCCTCCCTCCCTCCCTGGCTCTGGGACAGACAGACACACACCCAAACCTGCCTGCCTCTGTGTTTAGTGTGGGAGACAGCAGGAGCCTTCCATGTTAATGATTTGCTCTTTTGTTTCCCTGGAGCAGAGCAGCACAGCGTGCTGACTGTCAGAATGGAGCTTTGAAAGGGGAGGGGTGCATGCCCGCAGGGCTACTGAGTTCAAAACAATGAGCAGAGCGGTTACTTCAGGCATTGTGGGACACCTCCAGAGGCCAATGACAGCGATAAAAGCAAGGTGTTTATGCTGGCACTTTGGCGATAAGAAGCCTTATCACTCTTGTGTAGGTGGTTTTATTAAAACGCTGCAACTGAGGAGGTTTGTCTTGAAAAGTGGCTTTGTAGTATGTACATCTCTGCTGTTTCATTGCCAAAAGCTGCCTTTTGGTGAAAAAACTTGGCAGTGTAGACCAGCCCTTAGCCACACAGTCACACTACCTTTCAGAATAAATATTCTAGGTATATGTGCTGTGGCTTGTCCTGTCTCTTTTCCCTCTTAGACCAGAGCTAGAACTCAGAACATCAGCTCTCCAATAGTCTACTTCTTCCTAGCAAATGTAAATCTAATGGGAAAAGATGTGTCAAGGCCACTCTTAGTAGCTGGTCCACATAGTAATTAGCAGTTACTCCTGTAGCTCAAGCAATAAAGCTGTATGCTGTTGAACTGAGGCTTTAACTATGTGAGAAAGTTGCACCAGTTTAATATAAGGTGTGAATTTAAAATAAAGTAGCTAAATTGGAGCAAACCCCTGTCTAGACACTTATTGTGGTTTAGGAGCAGTTTTTTTCAGTTTAGCATTAATTGATGGGAACAGGTTTAAGCTAAACGGAAATAAGCTACCCTCAGAATGAAATAAGTATCTTTCATTGGTTCTTTCATTGACATAGGGAGATTTTATAGTAAACATCTTTATAATCTACATTATGTTGTGACACAGTAAGATATGGGTGTCCCACTTTTGGGCCCTATGTCTCACGTTTTGATTGTTGGCATCACACCATGGCAGATTTGAAGTTTGAGAAGTTCACTGCTAGAACAAGGGATGAGGATCCTCTTTTTGTCTCCAATGAAGCAGAACATGCGTTGCTCTTCTGTACCAACATTCCAGTTCTGAAGATCACCCACCAACTTCCAGTTAGGCTTACTGAGTTTGGTCTCTGTTATGCAGTGTCACTCCTCGTTCCTCTCTTGCTGTGTTTGGCAGGTTCCTTCTACTGTTTAGACTCTTTAATACATTAATACTCATCTTCATCTTCTTTTCCACTATAGTACTTCATCTGTCTTAGTTCATCTGTTGAAAGTACTTAACTTGAACTAAGCATAAACTCCCTTTCCCCCTTTTGCTAGCTAATTGAAAGCCCACCTAACAAGAGCTGCATATTTTGAGCCTGGGAGGTGATATCCCTTCATCTTCATATTCAAAAGTCACTCAGAATAGGTGATGTAACCAGGCAATGGTTGAAAGTAGGCCAGACGTCCTGCCAGAGAAATATTCTAGGAGGAATAATTGTGTGACAACAGACCTTCAAGCAATGAAGCTGCATGTAATTATTATGTAACTATCATGAAAACAGCGGCTGTTCTTATTTTCTGTCTGTCTGCCTCCTCAGGCTGCAGGGGAGGCTGGGTTACCCTCAGCGCTGGCCCAGAAGCTACTGGCAATGACCTCAACCCCGGAGGTGAAGAATCGCCTGAAGGCGACAACAGAGGAGGCACTGAACTATGGGGTGAGAAGCTCCCATTGCCACATGGGGTTAGATCTGTGTGTTCCTTTCCCAGCAGTGATATTGTGGGTCAAGGCAGGATGAAAGGGTAGATCAGAATACACAAGGATCCCATTTCTCTCAGACTTTTTTGTATTTTAAACACACACATCTTGCAAGCCAGCTCAATACCCTCAGTATTAGTGCAGGAAACTATCTTTTGGGAAACCCAGGTCTGATTCCTGGCCCATTCGAAGGGAGGTGTCAAGGGACTGGCATGCCAGAGACCAGAGCTAGTGCCTGGGGTCACTGCTCTCCACTACCATGCCTGAAGCCGTGGTTTGATTCTGATTCCTTTTCTCTCAGTCCCATGGGATGACAGGGCCATAAGGGTTTTGCAGAATCCAGGCTTGGTACATGGGACCCAGATTTGAGATAGAGAAAGAAGAAAGGAAGGGAAAGGGAAAAAGAAAGTGAGAGCGTGAGGGAGGAGGAAAGGTGATACAGTTCTTTGTAGAACTTTTTCTTAGAACTGGTCTTGTGCTTATTCGTCTCTTTGTGATTCTCCCTGTTTTGTCTCCATGGGGGCATTAGGCGTTTGGAATGCCAGCACTTGTGGCCCATGTTAATGGTGAATCTCACCTCTTCTTTGGCTCTGATCGTTTAGAGCTCCTGGGCAATGTTATAGGTGAGTGTTTCTTGTAACGTTTCCCTCTATTTTCTCTCCCTGGTAATTATCCATCTGCTCTAATGGGATGTGTAATGTAACAGACAAATTAACATTCTGGGGGTATGTTTACACTGCAATTAAAAACCCATGGCTGGCATGTGCCAGCTGGCTCAGGCTAAGGGGCTGTTTAATTACAGTGTAGACACTCGGGCTCAGACTGGAGCCCAAGCTCTAGGAACCTGCAAAGGGGGGAGGTTCCAGAACTTGGGCTGTCTGCACCACAATTAAACAGCCCTGCAGCCTGAGCCCTAGTCAGGTGGCACAGGTCAGCCATAGGTGTCTAATTGCAGTGTAGACATACTCAAAGAATCAGAATCTCCTTCCCTCTTGGGCCAGGGGAAGGGAGAGCTATATCTTTGTATCATCTGCATGTTATCTATTATTTTACATTTTCTTCCAGATCATTGATAAAAATAGTGAATATCATTATACCAAGAACTGATCCCTGAAGGATCCCAGTGAAGGCACCCCAAGTACTTAAGTCTCAGTTAGTAGCTACATGTTGAAACCTGACAGTTACCCAGCTTTTAACCCATTGAACCATATTGATTTTGAGTGGCACTCATGTTTGAATCAGAATATCAGGTGGTATTAATTCAAATGTCTTACTTAAATCCACATCTCCACAGAGTTACCTTTATCTACCAGACTTGAAATCTTTTCAAAGAATTATATAAAATTTGTTTGACCGGACTCTCCATTATTTTTGCTTGGGCTTTATGTTAGACTGACTAGCCCTTAATTATCCAAATCATCCTATTTACCCTTTTTAAGGATTGGCCTGACAGTGGCTTTCTTCCACTTCTGTCCCTTTCTAGTTTTCCTAGGGTTCTTAAAAATTAACATCAGTGGACCAAAGAGCGCCTTGATAAGGTCTTCTAAAACTCTTGGTTGCAAATCAATCAGATCAGCTAATTTTACAATGTTTAACATTAGTAGAAGTTGTGTAACATCCTCCTTAGTTACCACTGTAAAAGAAGGTATGCTTGTCTGATTAACTCCACTTTGGTGGCAATATTCCTTTTCCCCATGCCAGCCCCCTCCCCAGTGATGAGGTTACATGTTGAGCTCTGCCTCTGCTGGCAGAATGTCTGGAGACTGATGACCAGATGCTCAGCTGGGGAATGGTGCAGCTACACACTATGGACTAAATCCCCAGCTAAAGATCCAGACTTTTTTAAAAAAATAAAAAAAATAAAAAATAAAAAATTGAAGCCTTCCCAGTCACCTGATGTCCTGTTTTAAGACTGTCGGCATCTCCGAGGTGCCATTCTCACGCTACTGTAGCTGATTAAGGTGGAATTTGGAAAATTAATTGTAGGTGCTGGACAGGAAATTGCAACTAGCTAAATCAAGTAAGGTTTATTTTTGGTATAAAGTGGCAAAATTGAGCTCAGGTGAGACCCTGTATTTGTTGGGTGTAATAGCTGAGGAACCACCTGTCCAAATCATTTCAAATCTGACAGAAGAATATACCTCAATCCTAAACTTACCCTAGTAAAGGGAAATCAGCCTAAAACTTGTTTATGGATTTTAGCAAGGAGAAAAAGAACAAATTCAGGATTACAATGGAGGCCTACTACTACCAGGACTTCATTAATCCTAAAGTGAGAGGGGTTCTAGTTCCATTTCCATACCAGACAGTCCAGCTGGATGTGTATTCTGCTTAGCTTATAGTTTTGTGATTTCTTTTTCTTTTTTGTTCTAAAATAACTTTAATTTTAATTAAGAGAACTGGCATAGGTTGTGGTGACTGTAAAAAAAACAAAACAGCATTACCCCCTGTTGGATGAGCCAGAAAAAGGGAAACTGAATTTCAACCTCAGATTTGGCAGTGTTTGGGGAGTGGCGTGTCAGTCATGGGAAATGAGTTTATGATCTCTCTTTGACCTAGCGCTTTGAGGAAACTGGTTAAGGGATGCCAGGCTTGATGACAGGCTCCATAGCCCATCCTTAACCCCCAGATCTTAACATTCAAGCTTATCTTTGGTGCTGGGCAGTACATCTCAGGTAGCAGAGTCCAGTAGCCTAGATGCGAAAAGCTCTGCATCCCATTAATTACATTCCCATTTCAGCACAATTACCCATTCCATGAGGAGGAAGGGCAGCCTTACCCTGCAACCCACCCCCAGTATCAGGATTTAATTTATGTTGGCTTTTCTTACAGGAGAGAAATGGCTGGGACCAGTTCCTGCAGCTTCAAAACCCAGGATGTGAGAAATCCAGGTGCAATATGAAACAACCAGAAAATAAGTGACTAAAATTCGAATGAAGCAGTAACGTCCATGCCTGAGCCGTGGCATCTAGGGTCCCAGAGGGTCTGGGAGGAGAGCAGTGATGTTCCCCTGGAATCCTCTATCAGGAGAATAATCAGGACTCTAGTTCTACTGAGGTGTAGAGCTCTGTGATAGACTGAGACTGATTTTTCACTTTTTTTACCATACAGATAGATTTTTCCAGGCAGGATGGGGATGTGGTGACATTTTGGTGAGTGAAATGTTAATACAGGGTCATGGGCAATGGCAGAGCTCTGGCTGGCTGATAAGGGTGAATGAAATCTTGTCTCACTAGTGGTCTGCAGTCTGAAAGTGCGCTGCTGAGAACAACTCAATTTGTTTCACCCAGTGAAGTGTAAATGCTTGTCAGGTTTTTGTCTCAATCTACCCAAGGTGGGCAGTATTTGGTGATCAGTGGGAACTGCTAGGGGCACTACAGCTGTAAGTTTTATATATTCCAACTCTCCTGACCTGGCTGCAGGAAATAGTTTTCAGGCTAAGAGCTCAGAGCAGGGTTTGAGTCCTGTCTGTGTCAAAAGTGCAATTTATTCTACTCTGAAAAATGATATTTGAGCTAGATCCCTGTGGCCTCGTTGAATCCTCAGCCCCAATTTAGATGCCTCACAAAATAAGAAACAAATACAGCACTATCTAGGTCTCTGTATCAGAACAGACCAATATCTCAAGTGGCCTAGTGACCTGCCTGCCATATCAGATCAGACTCTTGGGCCATTTAACTTGGAACTCTGCCTGAACAGTACCCCAGTCGCTGCTCTGAACCAACACAAAGTCAGCCTGTTGTCCCATGTTTTACCTCTGTGTGTGTGAGGGGGGAGAGAAAAGCAGGGACTGAAGACTGACATGATTATTTCTATCACTTTCCTAAGTATCAAAGTTACCCCCAGCAGGGACTAAGCTGGAACGAGCCTTGATGGGTGGGGCTGTGCTAGTGTTTTGGCTGGGAGAGAGATCTCCCTAACCAAGCTGCTAGGAGTTACATTAAGTATCTCACCCCTAGGAGTCACCACTTCCTTGGCTGAGCATGTTTGGGCTAGGAGACCGCTCTCCCTGGCGTGAGTGTGACTTGGCTGGGAGCCACAACAGCCTGTGTGACTGATTTTTTTCTCTCTCCTGGGCAGTGTCGGGAACAGGATGCATACCAGGGTTGGCGAAGGATTTGGGAATTGGAATTGGGGACTAGCACTGTGAGAGGTCCCCTCCTGTGGGTGGAGCAAGCTCTTTTTCCCTCCTCCTCCTTTCATTCCTCTCTTCCCCCTCCCCCATGCAACCCCGCCCAAAAATGACAACAAACTATACAATGCCCTGAACTGTCTTAGCATCATGAGCATTTTTAGAGGACTGTAGCATGAAGATGTGAGCGTACCAATAACAGCCTCACAGAGCCCAGGGTCAGTTGGCCACAGTGTCCTTTTATTGCGAGCCCAAGATGCCACACACACCCACACACCACAAGCATGGAGCGAGGGTCAGAGATTCACATTTACACATCTTGCTACTGCGGGGTGCAGAGAGTGGAGGGCAGAGAGAGAAAAGGGAGAAGACATTGAGGAAAAATGAACTCCTCAAGGACAAGGCTGGGG
This sequence comes from Caretta caretta, assembly GCF_965140235.1. Classification (NCBI taxonomy): domain Eukaryota; kingdom Metazoa; phylum Chordata; order Testudines; family Cheloniidae; genus Caretta; species Caretta caretta. The sequence continues at coordinate 213,089,564 of NC_134206.1, forward strand.
AACTCTTCGGGTACCGTAAGAAGAATGACTCCCAACTGGACAATGTTTCCTACACTAAGTTTGCAGTGTGATGAAAGATGGGGGAAGGAGAGACCTTCATGTACACACATTCTGAGGGGACAGGCATAGCTCTCAATGGCTTCAGGGCCTGGGCCTCTCTTTAAATGACAGGGTTACAGTAATGACCTTGGAGTTTTATGGCAAATTCCATGTCAATTCATATAGCAGCAATCATGAACTGGATTTCTCTGCCGCCTCCAAGAATGGACTCTTAAGTGCTGTCTTCCCTAGAAGAGAAGACCATGAACAGGCTATCTGAACCCTTCTGCAGTGGACTCAATGGGGAAAGTTTTATACCAGGAATAAAAACAAACTGAAAGTGCTCCCTTTTCACTCTCTCCTCTCCACTGGTGGATGGAAATCCCCTAGTGGAATAGCTTGTTTCTGGCCCCTGAGGTGGTTGAACTGTAATGATATACTTGGATGAATTAATGCCACATTTGGTTTCATGGTTGGTTTTCTGGCTGCTTTTGACACAACCATCACTGGAGGAAGCAGAAGGGCCAGCAGTCTTGGGAATCCAGCTTTGTCTCCTCTGAATCTCTAAGGTGAGGAGTAGCCAGGCCCTTCACTTCAGCAGCAAATCCTGAGAGAGAGAGAACCAGACACACAGTCAGTAAAAGCAAGTTCCCCTCACACAAATCTTACAGCTGCCACTGCTTCTGAAGGGACCATCTGGCCTCACTTGTTCTGTCTACTCCTCAACCTGACCACCTCCTTCCACCTCAGATAAGATATTGTCATTCATGAGAAACTCCTGTGGTGCAGCCAGCAGTCTCCTCTGTGATGGTTAAATCCAGGTTAGGATTTAAGGAGACCCTGGGGGTGACACTAGGCAGCACAGGCTGCTAGTCTAGGAGTAAAGAGAGCCTCAAAGAATTTGTGGTGCACATTTGGTTGTTTCAGTGCAGGCCTGACTAAAACATCTCCAGGGTGAGAGACAGAATTTGCCATTGAGCCAAAGACACTGGACCAATCTTGCAAGGTGCTAAGCACCTCTGGAGAGATGAAAAATGCCCTCAACTCATGTGGTTTGAAGATGAGGATTTTCAGCACCTGGTGTTACTGGGCCTAGGGGTAGCTATGGGGCAGTAGCAGGATTACCCACTGGCCATTTAGGGTTATGCACATAGAATGGGCAAAAATTTTCAGCTGAACCTTTTTTACTGAAAAATGCAAATTTGGGTCATCTGACATATCTCATCAATTTGCCAAAGTCACCAAGTGCTTTTGGTAAAAAAGTAAATACATAAGTAAAAGCTTGATTTATTTGTATTATTGCAGTGCCTAGGGGCCCTAGTCATGGTCCATCATCCTGTTGTGCTAGGCGCTGTACAGACACAGAACAAAGAGATGGTCCCTGCCCTAAAGATCTTAGTCTAAATTGTGTTTCATTTAGACATTTTCAAAATGAAATATTTAGATGTTTCAATTCTAAATGACTTTGTGTTGAACTTTAACTTTATTTTTAAAAATTGACAAACATTTAAAAAACTCAAAAGCCAGATGAAATGGTTTGTTGAACCCGAAACAATTTTTTTTCTGACTTTTCAGAAGGGCCAGCAAACGGAAAATCAGCTATTCCGTCTAAATGCAGTGTATTTCCTTCCCTGTGGGTGTTTCCTCTGCTGCCCTGTCTCCCCCATGGTTATATTGCTAAATCTGCAGTCCCTGTGGGGAGTGTGTCACAGTCTGACATCCCCATCACCCATGGGGCAGTGGGATACTTTGCTGTCAGAGAGAGGAAGTTTGTCTCACCTGGATAACTGACTCACCAAGACATTAACAAAACCAGAGAAACTGCTCCCACTGCATCTCAGAAACCCTAGGGACCTTGCTGCTCAGAGAGCTCCCTCCAGCCCTGCTACCACTCACCCCATTATTACTTTGTCTAGTAGCTGACAGTCACATTATGACTATCTGAAAAAACTGTAACACTGCCACAGAGAAGCACATCCCACCAATGGACAGACCGAAAGCAGCAGACAGACAGACATGGAAACAGATGCAAAACTAGCCGGTGAGCAAGAGATGGTTCAGCAAAATAAGAAAACCCTGGGAACCATGGGGGATGTCTGAGCAAAGTGGGAAACTTAAAGAGCAGTTGGGGGAAAGGGGACAGCACTAAGAAGGGGCCAGAGTACGATGAGGCAGGGAGAGGTGGCTGGGGAAAGTTATGTTGTTGAGTGGGGTGCAAAGAAGTTGCCAGAGAAGGGGGCTCAGCTAGATGTGTAGTGGTACAAGGAGTTGGCCATGGAAGGAATCACTAGGATGTTGCTTCATTGTGAATCTGCCTCGTGGAGGGGTGGGGATGGGGCAAAGGCCCCTTCTCATCCTTCACAGTTCAGCTACTTGCCTCCAAACCTCCATCCAGGGGCATAAAGGCTCCTAGTATGTCAGTTACCTGTACATTACCCAGCATGCACTGTGACACCCCTCCAGCGATGACATCACACACAGCACAAAATGGAGGCCTGTAGAACAAGGAAATGGCAGTTCTTTAACCTTCCCTGAAGTATCTTCCCCGTGCACCCTGGACTCCTGAGCATACAAAGCCCCCTGCACCATCATCATCTGGATGTTGGTGAGGATGGAAGCACATGGAGGCCTGGCACATACCGGGCTGTAACGCTGAGCATCTGCCTTGCTGCCTTTCCCCTTCTCCATGGAGCCTGCAGCGTTGCTAGACGGGAGCAGTCGGGTTACTAGAAGAGAGCCAAGCACACAAGAAAATTGGCTCTTCCAGGAATGTGAAAAGCAGTTCTGTCACCCCAATCTGTGATCCATAATCTGTCTCAACCCCTCAGCCATCACCCCCATCTGTCTGATCCCTACAATCTCTTGCATTGTCTGGTAAGCTTGCCCGCATGTGGCAAAGCTGCTCTCCAACCGTTTTTAATTTGAGCCAGGTCTTGCTAGGGTTGAGCTCCAGCACCTCTAGGCTTGGCAGTTCATATCCGCAGCAACTGTGGGGTTGCTGTGTCAGTTATGAAAGTAAAAACATTGCTTGAGCCCTGGCACCTTTCATTACAAATTAAGCACTGTCTCCAACCACTCCAAATGTGCATATTTCTGTCCCCTCATTTCAACCCCACTGTCTACTGTTACACACAGAAAACTATTTTAAAAGAATATTGTTAAGGTTGTAAAGTCAAGCACTCGAAAATGAGGAAATGCCAGAATTAAGGCTGCCTGTGCAGCCTTAGTTCAGCCTCCTTGTGCATATGCATAATTATTTAATTACATACTATTTTTTCCACAGGCCCCTTGCCTCTTTCAGTACACAGGATGGACAGTGCTCAGTTAATGTTTCGTTTTCTCCATGTTGTTCAGTGTGTAGCCCCAGGGCTTATTTACACTACTCAAACACTGTTCTGAATTCAGAATTAATTTCCTCAGGGCCTTTTTTATGGTGCTCCTCACTACAGTACCTGAGTGCTTCACAGACTTTAATCATTTTATCTTCACGACACCCCTGTGAGGTTGTGGGGTGATATTAGCCCCATTTTAGATACTGGGAAGTGAGGCACAAAGAGAATAGTCAGAACTGTCCATTAATTTTGGCAGCCTAATTTGAGACTTTTAGCATTATATAGCAGTTCATATGTTCAAAGCACAGCTATCATAGATTTTAGCACTTCTGCAAATCAGACCCCAGGATCTAACACTGGGCACCTAGAAAATGAGGAACACACAATCAGTGACCACCTAGGAAAAGTTTGGTTTAAGTGACTTGTCCAGTATGAAATAGGACAATAATTCCTACAGCATATCTTTTTTTTAAAAAAAAATCCAATCTTGATTTAAAAATTGCCAGTGATGGAGAATCTACTACAACCTTTGGTAAATTGTTCCCATAGTTAATGTTAAAAATTTATGCCTTATTTCCAGTCTGAATTTGTCTAGCTAAAATATCCAGGCATTGGAGCGTGTTACACCTGTGTCTGCTAGATTGAAGAGCTTATTATTAAATATTTGTATCCCAAGTAGATACATATAGATTGTGATCAAGTCATCCATTAATCTTATCTTTGTTAAATAAATCGAGCTCCTTAAGTCTATCACTATATGGGATGTTTTCTAATTTCATTCAAGTGGCGCTTCTCTGAACCCTCTCCAATTTATCAACATCCTTCTTGAATTGTGGACACCAGAACGGGACACAGTATTCCAACAGCATTCACACCTGTGCCAGATACAGAGGTAAAACAATCTCTCTACCCCTACTCAAGATCAGTACCGGATTTAGCCATGGCGCCAGGCCCAGGCTCCAAAGGGGCCCCAGCCCGCTCTTCTGCACCCACCGCTCTCTCCTGCAGGGGCAGAAGATTGGTCCTGCTGGCTCCTGCTGCAGGGCAGGCTCCGCCGGCAGCCAAGCTCCCTCTCCCCCCGCCTCTTCCCCCGAGCGTGCCACGTTCCCGCCGCTCCCCCTCCCAGCGCTTCCTCCGCCTCCAAACAGCTGTTTGCTGCCACGAGGGAGGGGGAGGAGCAGGGCTGCAGTGCACTTGCTGCTCGGGGGAGGAGGTGGAGAAGACGCGAGTCAGGGCTTTGGGGAAGGGAGTGGAATCGGGACATACCCCCTCCAGCCCCCTGCCGTGAGTTGCTCGAGGCAGGGAGCACCCCCATGACCCTCTCACATCCTGAGTCCCCTGCTCTGACTCCTGCACCCCCCTCACACACACCCATGACCCCAGCCCTGACTCTTGCATACCCCCACAGACACAGCCCCCTCCATGCCCTGACTCCTGCACCGCCCCACATCCCCACCCTGAGCACTAAACGGGAGCTGCATCTCCACCCACATTCCCACCTGCACCCCTCTCACCAAACAGGAGCTACCCCAAGTAAGCACTCCACACCCCAACCTCTTGCCCCAACCCTGAGCCCCCTCCCTCACCGTAACTCCTGGCCAGACCCTGCACCCCAACCCCCATCTTGCTCCTTCACCCTAACTCCCTCCCAGACCCTGCACCCCCAGCCCTGAGCCCCCTCCCGCACCCTACGTCCTGACCAGACCCCGCACCTCAACTTTTTTTTACATTTTTTTTATAAAGCGCTCTTATCCAAAGCGCTTTACAATAGTTAGCTAACGGTACAAACAATATTTGAAAAGATAAGTGGTCCGCCGAGACTCCCAGCAATTTTCAAGTGGTCTGTGGAAAAATAAGTTAGACTACAAAAACAATCAAGGTACCTCACTTTATTTTCATTTACTTGCTATTAGAGGAAGAGGAGGAAGAAAAAAAGAATGAAATATGGGGGAGGGGGGGAGCTAAGAGAGAATGTTTTTTTTCTTGGCTGGGTTCCAAGGAGGGGCCCCAAAAATGAAGCTGAGCACTAACTCTAAATCCACTACTGGCTGTCACGTCACCTGGGCTGGGAATACTGTGTCAACGGGTCTCCAACCTACCTGGGCAGTACAGCAGACATGGCCCTGCCCACTAGCACGTCTCCACTGCCTAGCCCACCCACCACTTGCTTACCCCCTTCCCCGGCTTAAGGCTTAGTCCTCTCACTTTTAAAAATGATTGCTTGCCCCTCAGGCTTTTCTGGCACCCCCTGTTGCCAGGTATCTAGTTTTAGACTGGAAACTCCAGTAGAAAATGGACCTGAGTGTCTGGTTAGCAGTGCTGACTGGAAACTAAAAGTCTGATTATAGGAGTAATCACATTAGCCTCTGCTCCTCCTACTCTCAACACCCACCCCAGGGGGCTGGAAGAGAACCTGTCCTGGTGCTGCTGGATGTCATGGAGTGTGAGGGAGTCAGGGCCCTGCACCCCCCACTTCCTGCAAGTCACCGTGACTCTCAGCCAGCCAGTAAAACAGAAGGTTTATTAGAAGACAGGAACACAGTCCAAAACAAAGCTTATAGGTACAGAAAACAGGACCCCTCAGCCTCCCTCCGTTTCCCCAGCCAGCTCCAAACTGCAACCCCCTCCAGCCCGTCCTCTGACCTTTGACTCTTTCCCGGGCCAGGAGGTCACCTGATCTCTTTGTTCTCCAACACCTTCAATTGGCACCTTGTAGGGGAGGGGCCCGGGCCATCAGTTGCCAGGAGACGGTGTCAGCCATTCTCTGTGCAGACAGCATCACACCTGCCTAGGGCTCTGCAACAATCACACACCCTTATCCCACCACCTAGATTCTTAAGAAATACATAGGGGAAACTGAGGCACCCACACAGTATTCAAAGAAAACATTAAGAACATTCTCATTTCTTCACACTGGCAGAGGGAGATGAAGGGAATGGGTTAGAACCATGGAGACTGTAGGTACCCACTTTATGTGGACAGCGGCGGGGGGGAGGGCTCCTGTTTACCCCTTCCCCAGCCCCGCTGTGCTTGCAGTTTACCCCTGGCCCCTCCCTTGCTCCAGGGACCAACCCTAGCTCCCTTTCCGCTGTGCTTTTGCCCCCAGCCCCTGCCTTGCTCCAGTCAGCAGACTAATCCTCCTGCCATGCCCCACTGTGCTCATCTTGCCCCTGGCCCCTGCCTCACTCCAGCTGGGGACCAATTCTCCCCCTGACACCATGCCCCACTGTCAGGGTGGATAAAAATCAATTTAAAAAAATCAGATTTTTTTAAAATTTAAATCGGATTTTTTTGATAAAATGCTTTTTGAGGAGAAAAAACCTACCTAAAAATAGTTTTAGTTAAGATACATTGTAGCTCAAAGGTTTCAGAGTAACAGCCGTGTTAGTCTGTATTCGCAAAAAGAAAAGGAGTACTTGTGGCACCTTAGAGACTAACCAATTTATTTGAGCATAAGCTTTCGTGAGCTACAGCTCACTTCATCGGATGCATACTGTGGAAACTGCAGAAGACATTATATACACAGAGACCATGAAACAATACCTCCTCCCACCCCACTCTCCTGCTGGTAATAGCTTATCTAAAGTGATCACTCTCCTTACAATGTGTATGATAATCAAGTTGGGCCATTTCCAGCACAAATCCAGGTTTTCTCACCCCCCCCCCCCCTTTTTCCAAAAACCACACACACAAACTCACTCTCCTGCTGGTAATAGCTTATCCAAAGTGACCACTCTCCTTACAATGTGTATGAAAATCAAGGTGGGCCATTTCCAGCACAAATCCAGGTTTTCTCACCCCCCACCCCCATACACACACAAACTCACTCTCCTGCTGGTAATAGTTCATCCAAAGTGACCACTCTCCCTACAATACCCACCTGCGGAAGTGAAGAAACAGATTGATAGAGCCAGAAGAGTTCCCAGAAGTCACCTACTACAGGACAGGCCTAACAAAGAAAATAACAGAACGCCACTAGCGGTCACCTTCAGCCCCCAACTAAAACCCCTCCAACGCATTATTAAGGATCTACAACCTATCCTGAAGGATGACCCAACACTCTCACAAATCTTGGGAGACAGGCCAGTCCTTGCCTACAGACAGCCCCCCAACCTGAAGCAAATACTCACCAACAACCACATACCACACAACAGAACCACTAACCCAGGAACCTATCCTTGCAACAAAGCCCGTTGCCAACTGTGCCCACATATCTATTCAGGGGACACCATCACAGGGCCTAATAACATCAGCCACACTATCAGAGGCTCGTTCACCTGCACATCCACCAATGTGATATATGCCATCATGTGCCAGCAATGCCCCTCTGCCATGTACATTGGTCAAACTGGACAGTCTCTACGTAAAAGAATAAATGGACACAAATCAGATGTCAAGAATTATAACCTTCATAAACCAGTCGGAGAACACTTCAATCTCTCTGGTCACGCAATTACAGACATGAAGGTCGCTATCTTAAAACAAAAAAACTTCAAATCCAGACTCCAGCGAGAGACTGCTGAATTGGAATTCATTTGCAAATTGGATACTATTAATTTAGGCTTAAATAGAGACTGGGAGTGGCTAAGTCATTATGCAAGGTAGCCTATTTCCCCTTGTTTTTTCCTCCCCCCCCCCAACGTTCTGGTTAAACTTGGATTTGTGCTGGAAATGGCCCACCTTGATTATCATGCACATTGTAGGGAGAGTGGTCACTTTGGATGAACGATTACCAGCAGGAGAGTGAGTTTGTGTGTGTATGGGGGTGGGGGGTGAGAAAACCTGGATTTGTGCTGGAAATGGCCCACCTTGATTTACATACACATTGTAAGGAGAGTGGTCACTTTGGATAAGCTATTACCAGCAGGAGAGTGAGTTTGTGTGTGTGGTTTTTGGAAAAAGGGGGTGGTGGTGAGAAAACCTGGATTTGTGCTGGAAATGGCCCACCTTGATTATCGTACATATTGTAAAGAGAGTGGTCACTTTGGATGGGCTATTACCAGCAGGAGAGTGAGTTGGGGTGGGGGTGGGGGGCAGAAGGTGAGAAAACCTGGATTTGTGCTGGAAATGGCCCAACTTGATTATCATACACATTGTAAGGAGAGTGATCACTTTAGATAAGCTATTACCAGCAGGAGAGTGGGGTGGGAGGAGGTATTGTTTCATGGTCTCTGTGTATATAATGTCTTCTGCAGTTTCCACAGTATGCATCCAATGAAGTGAGCTGTAGCTCACGAAAGCTTATGCTCAAATAAATTGGTTAGTCTCTAAGGTGCCACAAGTACTCCTTTTCTTGTAGCTCAAAGATATCTCATCATGGAATAGGGATTATAAATTCTAATTCTGTAGTATAAGACAATATATTAATGTCATGTTTAAGAAAAGTTTTGTAAATGAGTTCTAATAGTTCATGGATTAGGGACCCAATTTTATGGGGTTCCACAGGCTTCTGTATAGATTACTTAGGTTTATCTTTCTATCTACCCAATGGGACTCAGTGCTCAGTCTAGAAGATACCATCAGAGATGCTTAGTTTTGCAGTTCTCCAATTGTGGATTTGTGTCTCCAGAGATAACATGCTTGTTAACAGAAAAAATGTTTTAAAATAAATAAATAATATATAGCGAGAAATAACAGATCTCAACTCTATTGTCCCGCTGCAAATTTGTGTACACAGAATCAATCCCTTACCTCTGTCTAAAAGTACAAAGTTTCAAAATGTTCACTGAATAGAAGATTGTTGGGGGGCGGAATAGATCTGGACTAGGAGAAGTCTGGAGATAAATGTGAGAAGCGAGGGACATATGCTTTTTTTGTTAAAAAATTATATGTTTGCTGTTGAAGAAAAAAATCCAGAATACTTAACATTGTTGTTTTAGTTAAATAAAACAATTTAAATGTCTGCCTGATGATGTTCTCCTCCTAATACAGCGTGGCAAGAAAATCCTCCAAATATTAATGATTAACCCTGTTGAACTGGAGATAGTTCACCTCCCAATGTCTTCATAAATATCTGCTTTACCTTTGGTAAATGAAATAACCAAACATTGATTTATTTTCTGATATAGCTGTAAAACTCATCTGAAAAGTTTTCAAAATAAATCATTGTTTAAAAATGTATAGTATGTACCTTCTAAAAATTAAACCTACATCTATCTCTGAGATGTGAAGAATATGTATTAAGGTTGTAACAACCAACAAGAATGCACTTTTATGTAGAAAACCATGATTAAGTCGAGTCTTCCTGACTAATGATTTAAATCAAATCCACCCTGCCCACTATGCTTTTGCCCCTGGTCCCTTCATTCCCCAGGGGGACCCACAAAAAGTTAATCTGGCCCTGCTCGAGATTCAGAGAAGAATCATAGAAGATGAGGGTTGGAAGAGACCTCAGGAGGTCATCTAGTCCAACCCCCTGCTCAAAGCAGGTCCAACCCCAACTAACTCATCCCAGCCAGGGCTTTGTCAAGCTGGGTCTTAAAAACCTCTAAGGAAGGAGAATCCACCACCTCCCTAGGTAACCCATTTCCAGTGCTTCACCACCCTCCCAGTGAAATAGTTTTTCCTAATATCCAACCTAGACCTCCCCACTGAAACTTGAGACCATTGCTCCTTGTTCTGTCATCTGTCACCACTGAGAACAGCTTAGCTCCATCCTCTTTGGAACCCCCCTTCAGATTGTTGAAGGCTGCTATCAAATCCCCCCTCACTCTTCTCTTCTGCAGACTAAATAAGCTCAGTTCCCTCAGCCTCTCCTCATAAGTCATGTGCTCCAGCCCCCTAATCGTTTTCGTTGCCCTCTGCTGGACTCTCTCCAATTTGTCCCCTTTTTATACATCCCCAGGATTGCATTAGCTCTTTTTGGCCACAGCATCACACTGGGAGCTCATGTTCAGCTGATTATCCACCCCACCCCCAAATCTTTTGCAGAGACACTGCTTCCCAGGATAGAGTCCCCCATCCTATAAGTATGGCCTACATTCTTTGTTTTTAGATGTATACATTTACATTCAGCCATATTAAAACACATACTGTTTGCCTGCACCCAGCTTACTAAGTGATCCAGACCACTCTGTCAGTGAGTGTCATTATTCCCTTCATAATTTTCCATTCCCCCAATTTTTGTGAAACTTTATCAGTGATTATTTTAATGTTTTCTTCCAAATCATGAATAAAAATGTTAAATAGCATAGGGCCAAGAACTAATCCCTGTGGGACTCCACTAGAAACACCTGTTCGATGATGATTCCCCATTTACAATTATGTTTTGAGACCTATCAGTTAGCCAGCTTTAACTCCATTTAATGTGTGCCAGGTTAATTTTATATTTTTCCAGTTTTTTTAATCAAAATGTCATGTGGTAGCAAGTCAAATGGCTTACAGAAGTCTGTTACATCAACACTATTACATTTATCAACCAAACTTGTAATCTTATAAATAAAAGTTATCAAGTTTGTTGACAGGATCTGTTTCCATAACCCATGTTGATTGGCATTAATTACATTACCCTCCTTTAATTCTTTATGAGGCCTCTATCAGCCACGCCATTATCTTGTCTAGGATCACTGTCAGACTGACAGACCTATAATCACCGAAGTCATCCCGTTTAACCTTTTTAAATAATGACACAATGTTAAGTGTTCTTCCAGTCTTCTGGAACTTCCCCAGTATTCCAAGACGTATTGAAAATAAACATTAACAGTCCAGCAAGCTCCTCGGCCAGCTCTTTTAAAACTCTTGGATGAAAGTTATCTGGACCTGTTGATTTTAAAATGTCCAACTTTAGTAGCCTCTGTTTAATATCCTCCTGAGATACTAATGGACTGTGAATAGTATTATCATTTGTTATGACTGATTACATCATCTTCCCCCCCAACTACAGAACAAATATTTTTGAACACTTCTGCCTTTTTTGCATTATTATTGATAATAATCATTATAAGTTGTTGTCCTTAACTCTGCTGGTCATAGATTTCTCTTTGTGTCCCTTTGCTTCCCTTATCAATTTTCTATATTTGCTAGATTCTGATTTATATTCATTCCTGTGAACTTCCCCTTACTTTCATTTGTTATATATTTTTTAACAGCTGCCTTCATTTCCCCTCTAAACCATGTCAGTTTTTTAACCAATATGGCCTTCTTCCTTGTTTGTTGGATTGTGGCTTTTTGAGTATCTAGTAAGGTGTTCTTAAACAATTCCCAATTATCATTCACATTTCTGATTGCATTATTCCTCCCAGCTGTTTCTCTCATAATTGTTTTCTGCTTTGTCAAATCAGCCATCTTAAAGCACCAAATATATACAGCACTGGTCTGGACTTTACTCTGTTTGCATAATCTAAATATGATTAAGTCATGATCACTTGTACCTAAGTTACTGTTCATTTTTAGTTTTGTGATCAATTCTTCATTATCTCTCAAAAGGAGATCTAATATAGAACTCCCCTGGGTTGGATGCAACACTTTTTAAGTTAGGAAATTGTCATCTATAATACCTAGAAATTCCAGGATATTTTAGTATTGGCAGTATGAGACCCACAGCATATGTCACTCAAATTGAAATCCCCGATTATCACGCAGACTTTTTTCCTCCTACACATTATACATTGGTGTATAAGGAACCAATCTTCCTGTTCTTTATTATGATTTGGTCATCTATAGCAGATACCAACTAATTCTCAATCTCATGCTTTACCAGTTAGGACATTGATCCATAAGCACTCAAGATCACTTTCTTCTGAGGTATCAGTGAATCGGAAACAAATAATGCCATTTTTGACAGACTGCCACTCCTCCTTTTGCCCACTTAGACATTCCTAAATAGGTTATAACCATTGATTTTAACATTCCAATTATGGGAATCATCCCACCACATTTCAGTACCATAGTGCTCAGTTTTGGCATAAATACATCACCCCTGTAACATAGAGTATGCTGAATTACTAATTTGTGCTTGCAACCTTATCTTTATTTTAATGTCATTTTGTCTGGGAATATTAAATTGTACTGCTGCACTCAGGGTATTTTTGTGATGTATTTTTTACATTCCGTCAAGAGCACCATGTGCTGTTTTTATCACTTGCATAAATCTAAATATCCTTGCCCCAGTTTTTTCCCCACACTCCCTAGGAAAAGGAAAACACTCCCTAGGAAAACACTTCCCCACTTTTATTTACTCCCAATCTCATTACATTCCATCTCAAACCCCTCCAACATCTCTAGGAAAGGCCCCATCCATCCCCAAAGGGCTCTATCCATCCCACAGACCCTTCCTTTCTGCATTGCTGTGACAAGACTCAGACTGTTGGGTGTGATGACATCACAGACCCTTTTCTGTTTTAAATGGAGTCTGCAATCAACAGTCTACCCCCAGGGACCATTTCTATCCTGCTTCTTGAGCTTTCATTTTTATTATCATTTGGCTGTGATAACGTCTGCAGGGTTTTCCCATTTTAAGCTTGGATCTCCCATGGTGCAGGGCAGCAACCGAGGTACAAATCTGCATTCCCTTCTGCACTTTCACACCGGCTTTCCTGTTCTCTATCTTTTTGACAAACCGTTGCTAACTAGGGGAGCAAGGTCAGGAGCTGCCTTTAAGTCCACGGATGAGCTATGAAGTGGTACTAGATCACTGGCCCCTTAGCATGCAATTGTTAGGCATAGCCACCCACCCACAGCCAGCAGGAGGGAAATCTCAAGGAAAGTCCGGAGCTGAACATTACCATTAACTATGGAGTGTCTAATCCTGACTGCAAATGTTGGGGCATGATCCACCAGCCTCTGAGAGATTTATCTCCAGGGTCTCTTACACAAACAGAGATGTCCAGGGAGTCAACCAGCTTCCACTCCCCTGCTATACGGGCTGACAGGGGAGCAGGTAAGCAAGAGAGCCTGACTCTTGTTGGCGGAAGGAGATATGGGGTGACAGAGGTTTTCCCAAGTGGGAGGATTGGACAGAGATGGGCCTGGACATCCTCATATTCAGGTGTGGTTTGGATCTGAACTTCATGGCTCTGGCTCAGCTCTAGGATGGGACCAAAGTGAATGTGATGAGGCAGCAGGGTGTAAAGGAGGGGAGGGGAGAGAAGTGAGGAGTCTGAAGCAGTTTAATAAAAAGGCTGTATGGTTAGATGGGACCAAGTTCTGTGAGGCAAGGATAGAGGCCAGCTAGGAGGAGGTGACCTGGCTGGATGAAACTGTTGATCCTATTCACTCCCTTTCTGGAAGCAAGGAGGAGTGGGGTACTGTCCAGGAGTCCTGGACTGTCCATAAATACCACAAGGCCTGTGGACGAGGTGGGATCACATCTAACCACAGGGCACTGGTGCTTTTACTGCCTACACAATACACCTACTGCTCACACAACAAAATTCACTACAAAAGTGAAGTAGGTTAATCAGAACTTACCCTGGTTCCTCAGTCCCCATTTGTGTCTGTCTCTCCCTGCGGGTGCAGAAATCCCACCAGTTTCCAATCCCTCTTCCTGGGCCCCTACTCCCTGCCACTTGTGCAGAGGCAGTGTTGATGTACTCAGGGTGTGGCAGGGAGATGCCTCCTGTCACCTGGGCCAGTTTGGATGCTTTAGAGACCTGCCCCTGTACAACTGCCATGGAGGCACAGTGAAAGCCCTGCCACCATCAGGTGCCAAGAGGGTTCACACTTCTGTGATGCCTGATACCAAGTCTGAGGGCAGCCACCCCACCATTCCATGGAGTTAGGGCTTGGCTTCCTGATGCCCTTCCCAAACCACAGAGAGCTCCCAAGGGGTGGAGATATTAAAGACCAGAATCTCCTCCCTCGCCCCAAACACCAGGCCCCGCTGTGCTAATCCCCACCTCTGTCCCTTACTCTTTTGCTGGCCCTTTCCACTAATAGCCCTCTAAGGTGGCTCCTTCTCCACGTGTCCCTCACACCAGCCCCCTCAGTGTCTATTTCTTCAGTTCATCCCCTGAGACCAGCCCAGCTCTGTGGCTCCTTCCTCACACCAAGCCCCTCTATCTGGCTTCTTTCCTGCTCCACCACTAACAGCAGCCCTGAAAAGTGGCTCCTTCCTTCCCCTGTACTAACAACAATCCCTGCTGGAGACTCCTCTTCTTCCAGGGTTTCAACACCAGCATCCTCAGGTTCTCCTGTGCCGGAATATCAGAGCCTTTGTGAGCCTCGTCTCCTGTCACCTCACATCATCTCCCCTTCCCCACTGCTGACGATAACACGGGGCCACTTAAGATAGGGAGTCAGGGTATCACCATTGCCAGGGGGCTACAGGGACCGGATGAGAGGGATATGCTGAGGCTGCTTCTTTTACTGCTGCTGCTGCAGCAGAAATCCTGGGCCTACCCCCATCCCCAAGTTCAACAGCAATGCCAGGCACCTATATAGCCCTACGGGGAAGGAAACTGTTGCTGCTGCAGAGACTCTGGTGCCTGCCTCCATCCCACAAATAACATCTATAAAAAGGTTGATCTATAGGCTTGCAGCCAAGAACACTCTTCTGCTGCTGGGCCTGGCTCCACCCCTACGATGGACATTGTTAATGGGTTCCTCTGAAGCCCTGCAGGCACAGACTGCATACTGCTGCTGTGAAGACTCTGATTCTGGATATAGCCTTGCGAGTACTGTCTAGCCTGGCAGAAAGGGACGCTTTGCTGCTGTGGAAAATCTGAAGCTCCTCCCCCAGAATTCACCTCTTGTCATACTGCAGTATAGGAGAGATGCTGCTGCCTGGTTCCACTGCTCTGGAGACCCTGCAGCCTGACTCCATCACTGAACGTAATATGTGGGTTCCTAGCTGGCTGCTGAGGGGAATGTGCTGTTGTGGTAGCTGTTAATTACTCCTATTCCCCATGTTGCTGCTGGAACTACCCACCACCCCTCCTACCTGCTGAACTTCAGGGCAGAGGAGAAGAATTAAACAAAACAAAAAAAAAACACCCTACCATGAAATTGGCATTTGGAGCTGCTTCTCCCCCCTTCATCCCTTTGGGGCACCAATCTGCTTGTTTGTTATTGCACTGGAAATCTCTGCCTTGTTTTTCAGTAAAATGTTACTTCCCTTTTCCTCTTATGGACTCTGCACTGACTGGGATCGGGTGGAAGTCCCTAGTTTATGTTGTATATTTCCCAGACAATCATTGAATTACAATGGAGTAAGGGTTGAGAGATCAGAGCAGCATTTTAGGGTGAAAAAATATTATAGAGATGATGTAATGATCTCCAAAACAAGCATTATGTCCCCAGCAGGTTCAGAGTTCAAGTTAAACTTCAAAGACATGCGGACATGTTAAGGTCTGAGCATGCTAAATTAGGACTCCCAAACAACCTTAACTCTGCCCTATAGGGAGAAATGAGAGGAAACAATACGGAAAAAACTGGCTCCAAAAGTTGGTTTAGTCTAATGTGGGATCTCAAACTCAGCTAGGCATCCATCTTAATTGTATGGTTGCTGCATGGCATCACTAGAGGGCAGAGTTAATATTCTCTGGGGCTTTACATGAACTGAATCCTACAAAAACTGGTCTACACCATCTTAGTATGAGCTGACACCGTGGAGTTTCAGAGTTGTACACACTGAATTGCTGACCTACTTCTCAAATCGGAGTAGTTGTAATAGATCACTAAGAGCTCTAATTTCTCAGGTTCTCCTGCGCCTCCTTGTTCCGGAACATCAGCCCCTGTACAAGTCTGTTCTCCTGCCACACATCATCTCTTCCCCACTACTCCCAATAAGATCAGACCACTCAAGGCAGGGACCTGAGTGCCACCCAACATATCACCATTGCCAGGGGAACATGGGATATAATGAGAGGGGGACACTGCTGCTGCTCTGGAAATCCTGAGGTCTGGCTCCATACCCTAACTTAATATCAATGTCAGCCTGATATATAGCCCTGCAGGGAGGGAAACTCCTGTTACTGCAGAGACTCTATCTGGTTCCATTCCCCAGGCCCAGTCTCCATTCTTCAGGCTTCTCATCCCAGTCACCTTGCTCAGCCAGTCCTAGTCTTCCCCTCCCAACCCCTCATACAATTTGTCCCTCTCATCCTTCCCTCCGCCTCCCCCCACTCCCCAGCAAACTGGCTTCCAGTCCTAGTCTCCCTCCCTAAGCTTCTTATCCCATCTCATGTTCCCCACCCAGGCCCTCCCTAGCTCCTTGTCCCAGTCTCTATGCCCAACCTGGCCCCTGCCACTCACAGTCAGTTTCCCTCCCCCTGCAGTCCCAGTCTCACTAGACAGCTTGTCCCAATATTCTCTTTTCCATCCCCCCATCCAGCTCTTGGCCCCTCTGCATTCTAATAAAATGGCTTCCTTTTCCATTCTGCCTGGGTGTCTGTCAGGAAGGGGGTGCAGTGTCACTGACAGAACAGGAGAAATGGGCTCCCTGCTCTCAGTTCCAGTGCCCCTGCCCAGCTCCACCCCAGTCTGGAGCAGCTGGAAGCATCAACAACAGGGGAAGTCAGTCTGAGCTCCTGTAGCCCTGGGTTGGAATATGCTGAATTGCTCCATGGAGGTGGCACAGGTGCAGTCCTGTCATGTGTGAAGATGAGAGGGGACAGAACATGCTCAGTCACTCTGTGGGGATGGCACATGCATTTGCTGGTCAGTGCTAGGAGGGGATGCAGTATGCTCAGTGACAATGGACTCTTCAGAGATTTTAGTTGTTTAGCTCTAGCAAGTCTGTGTTGAGCATGTGTGATTTTTCAAAGGCTTTTAATCTGGCCAAGTTTGGTTGGATTTTCACAGGGATAGCGAAAGTCACATCCCTGACACCCTCCTGCTCCAAATTTTAATCCCTGCCTGCTCCAAACCATGGGGGCGTGAGAGCTGTTCTGAGAAAAGTCTCATGATTTTTTTTTAACATGGGAAAAAAAGGTAATCTAATTGCTAGAAACAGCTAAACCAATTTCACTGAATTTTCCCCCCTTTCCCCTCCCCCCTCAAAATCAGCCTGAGGCAGACACCCAGCATCGGCAATTTCAGCCCAAACAGTTAAAGTCTGACAAAGTTATAAGCAAATGAAAACAGGGTCTTATAATGGGAAGTGGCAGGCAACCATAATAGCAGACAGGTCTGCTAGCCCTGTCTATAATCTGTCTCTGTGTGTATGTGTATATAGTGTGTGTGTGTATATATGTATACACACACACACATGCTGTCCACAGGATTTACCTAAAAGTCCCCCCCGCCATCTCCCCACTCCCATATGTATCAAAGCATTTATACTGTGACCATCCTAAGTGCCCTCATTCTCAACTCTCTCCTCACATCTCCCTGTCCCCCTTCTCTACGCTCCCTCACTAGTTTGTGTTCCTCTCCAGCCCTTTGCTACTCCACTTCACCTCCCTGTACTCCTCCCATTCTGGGTACTGAGAACAGGTGCTGCTGCTGTCTCTTTACCTCTCCACTCCCTCACATGTTCTAGAGAGGGAGGTAGGTGCACAGTTTACCTGGTGAGCTAGCACTACTGGGTGTGCCCACACTGTCATCCAGCCACACACTCTGAACCAGGGAATCCCGCTTCTGAGGGCCCTCAAGAGAGCATATCAACTCCTGGAGAGGGGAAAGAAGGGATATTTTAGGAAGACACTTTGTAAACATGGACAGACACAGTGTACCCAGAAGAAGGGAGAATTTAAATAAAGTGGGATCTCTTGGGATGACACAACTGGAGTGTGGGAGGAGGGGAATCTTTTGGGGAACAGTTGTATTAATTTTGATGGAATATATGGGCCCCAAAAGTCACTGTTAACATGTCACTGTCCAACATTAAACAGTTCGGGGTTTGGTATACAGAGACCTCAGCCTGCTTAGTAACATGGCAAACATACCATTACAAATCTTTTAACCTTTTATTAAAGATACAGAAAAGAAGGAAAAATAGTCAAAGCATTTGAAATGTAAAGTTTTACACAGGCTTTCATTTTAATAACATCTCTTGTTCCCTTTCCCTTTTGCTGGAGAGAGTTATTAGAAGGAACGCCCCCAACTGGCAATATTAGATGGTATTAAAAAGGTTAATAACTGTCCTTTGTGGGGAAAAGAGAAGTTAGCTGAGAGGAGCTGGAGCTGCCTCTAAAATCTGATCCAGTTTTCTTGAAAACAAAACATAGACACACATAAAAGGGAACAGAAAAGATAGAAAATGCTTCTATTTCTGATGCTGACTCTCATTTGCAATCTTGCTGATGGAGAAACACAGCACATAGGCTGATCACCCAATCTGAGACCTGGCAAACTTGTACCAGCACTGGGCCGTTTAAGACATTGCTTTTTTCTACCTTCCTGGCAGTAGGCTTACAGCAGTGTTGCAAAAATAAATAAATAAATAAATAAATAAATAAATGCAGTCTTGGCCAGCTAAGCCAGACTGTTATTAAACAGAAGGCGAGAGATAGAAAGAAAATAAATAAGATAGGGAAAACAAAGGATGCCGCTGGGCGGAGGGAGAAAGGGAGACAGTCTCCTATCCCAGGTGATGGCTGGCATTTAGCTGATGGAGGTGGCAGGGTCATCTGGGTCCCTCTCTCTGACATAGTCTCATCAGGACATCTCTCAGGATCAGGATGACAAAGGCCCAGCAGTGTCATGGTGATTCCCAGCGTCCCAAGAGATGGTGGGGGTGACAGCCAGGATGGTGAAGCTTGCTTCTTCTTGTATTCTGTTCTTTCATTCAGCCACCATCTTCTAATTTTCCCCTAAAAGTCTTTTGGAGGATCCCAAGAGGAATTGCTAGGTGGAATCACTCATCCCCTCATGAAACATTCTCCAAATACATTAGAAGCAAGAGGAAGACCAAGGACAGGGTAGGCTGATTACTCAGTGAGCGGGGAAAAGATAATAACAAAAAATGTGGAACTGGCAGAAGTGCTAAATGACTTTTGTCTCAGTTTTCACCAAAAAGGTTAGTACTGATCAGATGTCTAACATAGTGAATGCTAGTGAAAATGAGGTAGGATCTGCAGCTAGCCTCTGAGTCCCTAGCTTCTGTTTGCCAGAAGCTGGGAGTGTGTAATAGGGGATGGATCACTCAGTGAATGCCTGTTCTGTTCACTCCCTCTGAATCCCACCTGGCATTGACCACTGGTGGAAGACAGGATAATGGGCTAGATGGACCATTGGTCTGAGCCAGTATGGTTGTTTTTATGTTCTTATGTAAAATAGGAAAAGTACAAGTTAAAAATTACTTAGACAAGTTAGATGTCTTCAAGTTGACAGGGCCTGATGAAATACATCCTAGAATGCTCAAGGAGTTGACTGAGGAGATAACTGAGCCATTAGCAATTATCTTCCAGAGGACTGGAAGAAGGCAAATACAGTGCCAATCTATAAAAAGGGAAATAAGGACAACCCAGGGAATTACAGAACAGTTAGCTTAACTTCAGTACCAGGAAAGAAAATGGAGCAAATAATCAACCAATCAATTTGCAAACACCTAGAATATAAGAAGGTAATAAGTAACAGTCACTATTGATTTGTCAAGAACAAATCATGTCAGACCAACTGAATAGTTTCTTTGACAGAGTAATAAGCCTTGGTGAATGGGAGGAAGTGGCAGATCTGGTATATCTTGAATTTAATAAGGCTTCTAATACTGTCTCACATGACCTTCTCATAAACTTAGGGAAATACAACCTAGGTGGAGCTACAAAAGGTGGGTGCATAACTGATTGGAAAACCATTCCCAGAGAGTAGATATCAGTGGTTCACAATCAAGCTGTAATGGCATATTGAGTGGGGTCCTGCAGGGATCAGTCCTGGCTCTGGTTCCATTCAATATCTTCATCAATGATTTAGATAATGGCATAGAGAGTATACTTATAAACCTTGCAGGTGGTACCAAGCTGGGAGGGGTTGCAAGTGCTTTGGAGGATAGGATTCAAATTCAAAATGATCTGGAAAAACTGGAGAAATGGTCTGAAGTAAATAGGATGAAATTCAATGAGGACAAATGCAAAGTACTCCAATTAGGAAGGAGCAAAATGGGAAATGACTGCCTAGGAAGGAGTACTGCGGAAAGGGATCTGGGGGTCAATAGTGGACCACAAGCTAAATATGAGTCAAGAGTGTAACACTGTTGGAAAAAAAGCAAACATCATTCTGGGAGGTATCAGCAGGAGTGTTGTAAGCAAGACATGAGAAGTAATTCTTCCGTTTTACTCTGCGCTGATAAGGCCTCAGCTGGAGTATTGTGTCCAGTTTTGGGAGCCACATTTCAGGAAAGATGTGGACAAATTGGAGAAAGTCCAGAGGAGAGCAACAAAAATTATGAAACGTCTAGAAAACATGACCTATGACAGAAGATTGAAAAAATTGGGTTTGTTTAGTCTGAAGAAGACTGGTGGAGGGGATAACAGTTTTCAAATACATAAAAGGAGATGGGTGAAAAATTGTTCTTCTTAACCTCTGAGGATAGGACAAGAAGCAATGGGCTTAAATTGCAGCAAGGGAGGTTTAGGTTGGACATTAGGAAAAACTTCTTAACTGTCAGGGTAGTTGAGCACTGGATTAAATTGCCTGGGGAAGTTGTGGAATCTCCGTCTGTGATGCTCTGTACCTCAGGGGAACACCTTGCACCCCCATATTCATCCTTGTAATATGATTGTGTGGTATCCAATGCAAAGTTTGTCATCTCAGGTGTCTTCGGAAGGCTCATGATGCACTGAGCATTGTTGTTATAGTAATGTTATAGATTGTAATTTCATGTATATAGTTACGAGTCTGAAAATATGACCTCATGGCTTAAAACAAGCCCAGGCAAAACTCTCCAGGAGCAGAGGGGCAGTTCACACCTCATCAGGGCATGTATGGGAGAAACCCAGCCCAGCCTCACAGGAACAAAGGACACTGGCCTAGGCAGCAACAATGGATCTGTTGGACTCTCGAGTGAGTCACTCCCCTTCCCTTGGTCAGTTTGGGACTAAGATGAGGTAATGCTCACCTGACTCTGAAGGGGGGGGGGCAAAGCCAAGAGGGAAGAAAGGACATGATAAAAGGGAGAGACGTTTGCCATGCTCTCTCTCTCTTCCACCTCCATCTACAGACACCACCACCAAGCGACTGAAGCACTGATCAAAGGGGAGAGCCTGGCTGAAGGGCAACCAGTCAGCCTGTGGTGAGAAGCATCTAAGTTTGTAAGGGCATTGAAAGTGTTAAGATCAGCTTAGAATGCATTTTGCCTTTATTTCATTTGACCAAATCTGACTTAATCATAGAATATCAGGGTTGGAAGGGACCTCAGGAGGTCATCTAGTCCAACCCCCTGCTCAAAGCAGGACCAATCCCCAATTTTTGCCCCATATCCCTAAATGGCCTCCTCAAGGATTGAATTTACAACCCTGGGTTTAGCAGGCCAAAGCTCAAACCACTGAGCTATCCCTCCCCCTTGTTGTGCTTTGACTTATAATCACTGAAAAATCTATCTTTTGTAGTTAATACATTTGTTTGTTTATTCTACCTGAACCAGTGCATTTGGTTTGAAGCATGTCAGAGACTCCCCTTGGGATAACAAGCCTGGTACATATCAATTTCTTTGTTAAATTGAAGAACTGGACACAACTGGACACTGCAAGACGGAGGTTCCTAGGGTTGTGTCTGGGACCGGAGATATTGGCTAGTGTCATTCGATTGCACAATCCAAGCAGCAGCTGGCCAAAAGTGCTCACTCATGTAGCTTACATGCTAGAGGCTGTGCATGACCAGCCTGGGAATGGGGGTTCTCACAGCAGAGCAGGGTAAGGCTGGATCCTAGAGTCAAGGATTGGAGTGACCTAGCAGATCACCGGTCCAGACAACACAGGGGAACATCACACCATCACTGGAGGTTTTTCAGAACATG
Organism: Caretta caretta; assembly: GCF_965140235.1. Lineage (NCBI taxonomy): Eukaryota > Metazoa > Chordata > Testudines > Cheloniidae > Caretta > Caretta caretta. The sequence continues at coordinate 213,111,767 of NC_134206.1, forward strand.
TTAGACAAACGTCTGTCAGGAATGGTCTAGTTATTACTCAGTCCTGACTTGAGTGCAGGGGACTGGACTAGATGACCTACTGAGGTCCCTTCCAGTCCTACACTTCTATACTTTTATTCTATGATTATTTTGCCCACCAATTAGGCCTAATTTTTGATACACTAATTTGGTCCATTGATTTCCAGTCCCCCACTTTGTTTTCCAGGCATGAGCTTAATATAGTCCTTGAGTTATAACACTAGGTCTTTTCATTCAGACTAATTCAGTCTTTGTTCCTTTTCCAGCTTTTCCTATCAGCATTCATTGTTATAGATTACTGTAATACTTTACAAACTTTTATCCTCTTGCCCATAGTTAGGCTCACAACTGGGGTAGACCTATTAGGCCTCAGGACATAGCTGGTGTTAGGGGTAAGCAGGAGAAGGGGATGACCCAGAATGTGAGGGGGAGGGAATCTCTGTATTTTAGGGCTTATAAATCCTACACTCACCGTCTCATTCTCCTCTTCCTCAGATGTTTCATTTTCCCTCACTCCACTACAGCAGCTACTCACATTGGATGAGGAGCGTGAGAGTGGCTGCATCACACAATATCCCGATGTTTGATTGGAGAGGGTTCTGAAATCCAAGTCCAAAGTTATCACCATCATTGCAGATCTCATTTTGCACCATCCACCCAAGACCCTTCCAGTGCTTTGCAGACATTAACAAAGCCTTACAAGTCCCTGTGAGGCAGCTTTATTGTAATCATCCATATTGATGGGGGGGGATCATCCAGAGAGGGGAAGTCACTCATCCATGGTCAGTATCAGAGCCAGGAATAGAACCTGGCAGAACTAACTCCCGTTCGCTGGCTCTAATCACTAGCGACCACATTCTTTGCAGTCAAGATACCTATGTGAGGGGACAAAAAGTGAGAAACCTGCCATGCTGAAGCCTTCCCCAGGGATACCAAGAGTTTCTCCTGAACAGAAAGACCATTTTCAACTCACTTGCTCTTCCTGTTTGGGAACTCTGGGGAACTGGGACTGGAGGAGCCATCAGACTTCAGGTCAAAAAAGGGTCCTGGACTCTCCAGCACCTTCTGGATCCTGTCAGCAACATCCCTACTGGAGTGAAAGGAAAACTAGCTACATGAGACATGAATTACCACTGTGTTACCTAATGCTTCCTACAAGGGGAAATACAGAGAGGGATTTCTATGGGGGACACAGGTACAAGGTGCTGGAACACAGCAATCTTCTTAAGTGGTCTACAAAGGAAGAATATATCAGGACTGGGCCTTTTTATGCTTCTTTTATTTTTATCATAAAGGCCTGAAAGGGTTTGAGTTTTTAAAATTTCTTCTCAACTTGCTCCCTCAGCCCCATCCCACTAGAAATTCAGATCTTATCTAACCTGGAAGACTCTACAGTTGACTGGAGATGTAGTATATTTATAGTGTCAAACATGCTAAGGAGGTGACATTTGACTAACTGAGAGCAGCAGTGGTTTTTCTTTCAGACTGTATCAAACTTGTGTTTTTGCTGACACCTATTTAACTAATATATTTGTGAGGAAATCTCTGTGTGAATTATTCTGCAGTGCAGCCCCTTCAATTAGGAGTTGAGAAAACTCCTAGTCTTCATCTCAAGAGTCAACCAGCAAATGCAGGGAAGAGCAGGCTTCGCATTCCTGATATATCTGAGATGAAAACAAGCAGAAGAAAATCTAAAGAAACCCAACACCTTCTTTCTGTATTATGAAGAAGAAGATAAGGGCACAGACCCATTTTTCCACCTTTGCAGGAAATCTTTAAACATCCTTGAAGAGGGCAGGGAGGTGAGTAACACAAAGGGCTGGGCTGAGGAATGTATTTATACGAGATGTAAAATTGTCGTTAAAGGTAAGCCAGAAAAAGTGCGAGTGTTGTGACAGTTTTTTATTTTAGATACATTGTTAATGGGAACTTGCCTCTATATAATTTTTTGTTCTAAAAAAATACATCATTTTAAATACAAATAAGTCTGTCAGTGTCTCTCTTAAGAAAGGGCAAGAGAAAGAGACATGGGGAGAGACTTCACAGGCACAGATTTTACCCGTGGTGACGGTCATGGCTGTCTGCATGCTGGGAGAGGGGGTTCTCTTCTCTACACTGAGCCCTTTGACAGATTCCTGGATTTCGTGAACAATTGGGAAGGTTTCATGTGGCGTATACAGCAGTTCAAAGGACTGGGCTTTGGATCTGGCATACACTGAACCCCTAATGCACAGCACCCCTTTTGGGGCCCATTAAGAGTTTAACAAAATAACCTCTACTACCCAATGTGCAATTTTCAAATGCTCATAACTCAGCTACATCAAGCCCTGGACGAAGGCTGTGCTCTGCTCCTCTGTGAATGCTACTCCTGTGATAGTCTGCAAGTCTCAAACCTCAGCCATTTTGATTATAGCATGTTAAGAAAACTCTCACAATTATTTCTTTTAAAATTCACAAGATTTAGTTACTCTCTAAAAAAATGGAAAAAATGTATTTTTTTCCACTCTCCTCTCACATGCGCACAGCAGAACTGTTTTTGTCACAGTGGGGATGGAACAGGACAGGCAGGAATCCTGGATCATCTTCTACTCTGTTTGATGAAGGTCCTGTCTACTACACTCCTGTTCCCATCTCTTCTCCCCTTCACTCTGGTCCTGCCTCCCTCCCATTTCCCTTGTCTACCCCTCCCCGACTTCTTTCCCTTCCTACCTCCTCTCAGTTCCCCTGGGTCCCAGGCCTATTTTCTTCTGAAGTCTGCTCCCCTTCCTGTTCCTTTGATCCCACCTCTCCATCTTCCCTTTTCTTGCCTCCCCCAGCCTTCACCATCCTCCATCTCCTCTGGGTCCCAGTTCCTCCCACCTCTCCTCTCTCTTCCCCTGCCCCAGCACCCTTCATCCCACTGCTCCCCACCCATTCCCACAGCTCTTACCTCTTCTCCTCCTGGATGTTCTCAATGCCAATGGCACTGCTGCGACGCCCGTGGAAGTGGCTGCCTCGGGTGCGTGATGGGCTCCTCCCAGGCAGGGCAAAGGACTAGAGAGAAGGAGAGTAAGGAAGTGATAGGAAGGAAGGAGGGGAGTGTGAGAGACAAAGCAATGGGGTACTGGAGGAGGGGGAGAGGGAGTGTGCAGCCTGGATCCCAGACCCTCAGTTTGCATCATCTCTGATATGTAATAGTGCTGCCCAGAGCCCCCAAGGAACCAGAATGTGAAGGAAGAACTCCTACAAGTCAGTGAGAAAGAGAGGGGAGAAAGTGAGGGTTCAATACAGGCAGAGGCTTTAGGGGCTGCAGCCCATGGCCCTGGCTCAAGGGGGACCCCGCAAAAATAAATCACAGGCAGCGATCTCCAACTCCGGGCTGCTAAAAGTCCCACGGCGCAGCAGGGCGCTCAGGCAGGCTGCCTGAGCCCTGCTGCACCACCGGCTGGAAGCTGCCTGTGGTAAGCGCCTCCCGGCCGGCGCCTACACCTCACACCCCCTCCTCCATCCGAATCTCCTGCCACAGATCAGAATCCCTCTCCTGAAACCAAACTCCCTTCCAGATCCTGCATCTCCTCCTGCACCCCAATCATAGAATATCAGGGTTGGAAGGGACCTCAGGAGGTCATCTAGTCTGACCCCCTGCTCAAAAAAAGGACCAATCCCCAACTAAATCATTCCAGCCAATCCCCTGCCCCAGCCCCCTCCTGCCCCAAACTCCCTCCCACGAAAAAGACTTGTATACAGGGCCCCCACAAAATCTAATAGCCCCAGGCCCACAGGTGAGTTAATCCGGCCCTGAACACAGATGTTAAGAGAGACAGAGAGGAAGAAAAACAGACAGGCAGAATGAGATACAGAGAGACAGGAGACAGAGTGAGAGAAATGGAAAGTGAGACGGACAGGCAGAGAGTTACAATGTCATCAAGAGAGACACAGAAAGAGTTTGGAAGAGAGGCATAAACTCAGATTGAAAGGAGACACAAAGAAACAAAGAGAAATACAGACTCAGAGAGAGAGGGGAAGGGCCCAGCTCATCACTATTCTATGGCTCCTTAGTGCAGGCATAAAGGATCTGTAAAGCTACATCTGTCCCCAGGGCAGCAATTCCCCAAAGAAAGGGACCTCCCTGGTTGACATAGAGCTGGTGGTTTTGGCACTACAGCAGCCCTGCGGAGCCCCAGTGCAGAAGCCTTAGGCAGCCAGGTGTGAGTTAGCTAGGGTAACCATATTTTCAGAATCAGAAACCAGGACACTTTTGTGGCAACATTTTCTAAAGTCATGAAATATTCCTACAGAAGACATGAGTGCACTTTTTCTTATACAAGTAGGTGTTACTTCTGTCAGTGACATGGGCATATTTCTCAGAATGGAGCATTTCTCCTGGAATGTAGTGCTCTGAATGAGTTTATAATGCAACACCAACCAAATTGGAGGATTGGGCCAAAAGAAATCTGATGAGGTTCAATAAGGATAAGTGCAGGGTCCTGCACTTAGGACGGAAGAACCCAATGCACCGCTACAGACTAGGGACCGAATGGCTAGGCAGCAGTTCTGCGGAAAAGGACCTAGGGGTGACAGTGGACGAGAAACTGGATATGAGTCAGCAGTGTGCCCTTGTTGCCAAGAAGACCAATGGCATTTTGGGATGTATAAGTAGGGGCATAGCGAGCAGATCGAGGGACGTGATCGTTCCCCTCTATTCGACATTGGTGAGGCCTCATCTGGAGTACTGTGTCCCAAAACTTTGGGCCCCACACTACAAGAAGGATGTGGATAAATTGGAGAGAGTCCAGCGAAGGGCAACAAAAATGATTAGGGGTCTAGAACACATGACTTATGAGGAGAGGCTGAGGGAGCTGGGATTGTTTAGCCTGCAGAAGAGAAGAATGAGGGGGGATTTGATAGCTGCTTTCAACTACCTGAAAGGGGGTTCCAAAGAGGATGGCTCTAGACTGTTCTCAATGGTAGCAGATGACAGAACGAGGAGTAATGGTCTCAAGTTGCAGTGGGGGAGGTTTAGATTGGATATTAGGAAAAACTTTTTCACTAAGAGGGTGGTGAAACACTGGAATGCGTTACCTAGGGAGGTGGTAGAATCTCCTTCCTTAGAGGTTTTTAAGGTCAGGCTTGACAAAGTCCTGGCTGGGATGATTTAACTGGGAATTGGTCCTGCTTCGAGCAGGGGGTTGGACGAGATGACCTTCTGGGGTCCCTTCCAACCCTGATATTCTATGATTCTATGATTCTAAGTGTCCTTAACAGTCACATCAAGCAAAAGACTGGAGTGAGAGAAAAGTTAGATGATCACAGGCACTGCCAAAACCAAATACTGTTCATCCCACTGAGTGCTTGTTCCACTGAACTGTTGTTCCTGACAAGTGAATTCTACTCAGCATAGCAATATGACTGAAACATACATTTTGTAGTTATTAAAAAATTAACATTTGATTGATGAAGTGAAACGTGAACATTTCCAGCATGCTGAATTTCTCAGTGCTGGGAAAACTGTTCTGGAAAAACTGGGACTGTCTTAGTAAAAATCAGGGTGTATGGTCTTTTTTCAGTTAGGGCAGCACGCAGATCCACAGCTAGCCCAAAATAAAGGAGGCACAAGGGTGATGCCAAGCCACCTCTGCCCTTCCTCTCAAGCCCTGTGCCAAGCTCAGATCCAGTGTGTAGATGAATGGGACCCAGGGACATAAATGAAGACAGAACAGAGACACAGACTCAGCACAAGAGAGAGATGCACAAAGAAACACCCAGTCAGACACTCAGAGACAGAAATGGAGTGATACAAACATAAAAGATTCACAGAGGGACACACTAATAGGGGTAGAGGGACAAAATGTGTGGGTGAATCATGGAGGATCAGAGACATGCTGGGCCCCTTCCAGTGGCACTTCCTCCCAGTACCTTACCGCAGCAATAGCCTTGGTGCCCTCGGCGACACTCTGGTTGAGAGCAAGGCCGGCAGTAGCTGGGCAGCTGGGTGGGGTTGCCGGCTGCTGCTGTTTCCTCATGGCTATCCCCATGGTATCCAGGCTCTGGCTGCGGCCTCGGATCACCCGCTGGAAGGCAGAGAGATAGACAGAGAGACACAGACACACATAAAGGACAGTATGAAGATCACCACGGTGAGGAGTACAGGTGAGGACAGACACCAGTACCAGAGATATCCTCCCTCATCACTAGAGCTCAGCAGCCCAAAAATTACCCATGGGAAAGGCCTGTTTGGTTCCATCTTGTCTATGTGCCCCTGGGTCAGTGAAAGATTGTTCCCTCTGCTCGCAGTCTCCCCCGTCCTCCTGCAGGAGATAAAGAGATTCCCCACCAACACTACAACTTTCCCAAAAAGCCAGCATTACCTCACACAGTCATACTCAGTGCAAGAAAAGGGACCAAAACCTCATGTAAGGCTGGAGGGCTCAGTCCCATGCAGGCCTATGCAATGGCCATGAGAGAGAAGTTGCCCCACTGAAACTAGAGTACTCTGAAAAAACCACTTCCCAGGCCCCCTCCCTCTTCTCCAGCCCCTTAAAAGGCTATCTGAACACAGTGATGCCAGAGGCCAGAGAAGCAGATTTTGGAGTATATGCCGAAAGGTGCTGGACAGATTCTGAAATTTCCTATTTATCCACTGAACAGATGCTGCAAGGGCAGTAAGCTACTCACTCACACGCACCCTACCACTGGGCCTCAGTCCTGACCTGCACCAATCACCTCTACAGGTGAGTGGGGAGTTGGCTCCTATTTTGTCCCCAGCAACTCTGATGAGAGCTGCCAACCAAGGGGGCTGAAGTGCCAAGTGAGGTGCTGGTACCTGAGATATCTCTGTCTGTCCCACTAGGCATGTACCACACATGGTGCAGGAAGAAAGGAAGAGAGAGGCAGGCAGTGGAGTGAGAATCAGCACACTCATTCCCTCCTGTTTGAGTAGGCCAGTGATACTTAGACTGAGGCTCAGGAGCTGCAAGTTTCTCTTCAATGTGTCTCCTGCAGCTCTTTGCAGCACATGATATTAAAATACTGTGATTTAATTATTAACCGAGCTAAGTTACTAATCAATCAATCAGGATGCTTTTTATTGTAGAATACTTGGTCAGTCATTTTGCTGTGAGAATAGTATATATATAAAGAGAGAAAGTAAATGAAACAATGAAGTCACACAATTGTGGCTCTTTTGGGTAATGTTGATCACTAATTTGGCTTCTGAATCATTGAGGACTAAGCATCACTGGTATACGCGTTCCCTCCCTCACATCACCCTGACCCTGTGTTCCTGGAGATTAGCCACTGATACCACCATATCATACAAAAAAGAGCTCATGCTTTTAGAGGGAAAAAGATGTATCTCAGTATTCCAAAGTACCTAGATACTACAGCAACAGTTTTGTTAGAAACAACCATTTGATGGGACCTTCCCAGCTGCTGCTGCTGTCCTGGAGATAGAGCCAGTGTGATGCTGGGGGACAAAAGGCTCTGCCCCCCGAACCCATCATACTTCCTTCTGCAAGTTCCTGATCTCTTTTCTCATCAGGGGAATTGGGTCCTCCCTGCTACTAGATGCCAGCCAGGGCCAGGGGGTGTAGGGCTTCATTTCATCCCATCCAGAGACCTCACATTAGGAACAGCATGGGATGCTGTACTGTGCCAAGCTGCATCTCCCCTGAGTGGAGAGGGAGAAGCTGCATTTCTCCTTGTGAGGTATGTAAAAATACAATGCAAAATGTGGCTGTTGAGAAGGAACCATATTGTCCCCCACTCCCTGCCACCCCAAGCACATGTGCCCAACAGGGCTAATGTATCCTGAACTGGGACTGAGCTGGGTGGTGGTGGCTTTGCAAGAGGGATAGGTTTAAGAGGCTGCAGCAGTTCTTGATCTCTCACCTTGAAATTTTCAAAGAAGCCACCACCCCCATTCTCCATCTTCTCATCGTCCCCAGAGGCCAGGCCCATCATGCTGCGGCTACGGAGCTGCAACTCCTCAAAAAGGCTCTCCAGGAGGGCACTGCGAGTTCGCTCCTACACCAGGGCAGAGAGAGAGAGAGAGAGAAGGGACAGAATAGAATGACAGAAAAAATAAAGGTTTCAGAGTAGCAGCCGTGTTAGTCTGTATTCGCAAAAAGAAAAGGAATACTTGTGGCACCTTAGAGACTAACCAATTTATTTGAGCATGAGCTTTCGTGAGCTACAGTTCACTTCATCGGATGCATAAAGTGGAAAATACGGTGAGGAGATTTATATACACACAGACCATGAAAAAATACACATTGTAAGGAGGGTGATCACATTGTAAGGAGGTGATCACCCTCCTTACAATGTGTATTTTTTTCATGGTCTGTGTGTATATAAATCTCCTCACCGTATTTTCCACTTTATGCATCCGATGAAGTGAACTGTAGCTCACGAAAGCTCATGCTCAAATAAATTGGTTAGTCTCTAAGGTGCCACAAGTACTCCTTTTCTTTTTGAGAAAAAATAAAGGACAAAGCACTGAGAAAGAAGGAGAGAGAGAATGGACTCTATGTTTCAGATATAATTGATACATCCCACTTTCTCTAGTGTTAAGAGGAATATGATTTCTTCCAAATGTGGACCCTTCTCTAACTTCCTTATACTTCCTTAAGCTATTTTTTGGTGCCTTTTTTCTTCATTTCTTCTGTTTACCATTTCCCTCGGCCCCTCCTCAGAAGAGCCTAGGAAATGAAATCAGGGTGGATAAAAACTGATTATTTAAAATAAATAAATAAGTTTCTTCATTTAAATCATATTTTCTTTCTTTAAATTAAATACATTTTTATTCTTAAAAATAAACCTATCTGAAATTATGACAACCCATGTTAAAGGCCTAAATTTACTACAATCTATTAAAATAATTTAAACTAAATTTACAAAATATAATCTTAAATCAGTACATGTCTGCTGCCAAAATTTAAAAAAATATCACTGCTGAACTGGTGGAAGACACTGGCTAAGCATCTGGAACCAGAGTTTGTTGAAGTGCTAGCTACTGATAGTCTTTTGCAGGTACAGCACGAATATTTTCTTCATTTCAGTTTATTCAGCTAGTTCTGTTCAATGACTAGTTCATTCAGAGTTAACAAATGGACCGGGAGTTTAAAAAGCGGAAAAGCTTGTCTTCCTCTTCCAATCTATGAACAAAAACTAGGTGTGAAGATGAGGCCTACTAGTTCTAAGGCCTTGAAGGACATGTTGCCAGAAAAAATAGTACAGTTCACTCACTGCTGAGGATACTTACTTTGTTTAATAAATCAGTTGAATTTAAATGCAAACATGTTCTGATAATCTTACTTTTTAAATTTAAAGTAGTTTTAACTATATTCCAATTTCCATCCAAATACAGCTTCACACAAATCACACACACAAAAATCGAATAAATGAAGAAATGCATAATTCACATCTTCTAACACAATAAAAAAATGTAAAAATTAAGAATTTGAATAAATGCAGGTTAAGCAATATAATTGCTTAAATAAATGTGTATAGATATAGTGAATCCTCCTGACTAGCAAAAAGAAGTATCAAATTTAGTGTCAAAATTATATTTGGTTGCAAATCAATATGCTTTAATGGTTATCAACCAGTGCAAATAAACCTTTCTTTAGGAAAATAACTAAAAAATATAAATGGAAAACAAGATTAAAATTGATTATTTAAATCAAGATTTTTTACTTGCTGAGTTAACTCAATCTACCCTGAATCAAATGCAAAAACCTAAGTGAATGCAACATTAAGATTGGGTGGCTTTCACTGTATAAAGTCAAGTAATGTAACCACTAGGGTTCTAGTAGCAGCCACTTTGCATGTACGCCAGATATTCTATTCTTGTTTTGGAGGGGTTAAATGTGTACTTTAATATAGATATAGATAATAAAACATACAAGAAGCACCACAAGGCTGATTTAACATTTAATTTACTTTATTTTTAAGGGACTTTAATTTCCTAAGAGTTTCTATGTCTTTCATTAATTGTGCAGCCTTAACCTGGCACTAACACAGTTTTTTGCATTTATTAAATATTAATGCGAACACTCACATACACAAACCCACCTCTAGTTTGGCAAACTTTTCAGCCCGATAGCAGCTGTACTCAGCATTGATTAGTTTAGCCAAGAGGAATTCACGAAACTCTGAACCCTGTGGGAAAAAAAGGAAGTCTAGATTGGAAATGGTAACCTAGAAAAGGCTCTGGATATACATTTCCTTAACCCCCAGGGTTATCCAACCCAATCCTGGAACCAAATTGGAAACAGCAACCTAGAGGTGAAGGGGTGTGTGATGGTGCACCCCATAAGGCTTTATGGAAATATGCTTATGAATGTATATATATGACATAACTGGAATATGTTTTATGCTACATATGCCATGTAACATATCTCTGTAAAGGTTATGCTCTACTGAATCTATTCAACCTATTTGTATGCATGTATCATTTTTGTATTCAAAGTTATGAATATTGGCTGTGTACTTGCTTGATTTTTAAGTAGCCTTTATAAAGCATTTGGTCAGCTTCTTGAGAAAGCAATGTGCAAATTAAGTGCCCAATCAAGGAACACTTAATGAACAATGATCTTGGAAGGCTCCAATCCACATAAGAAGTCTTCCTGGAGACAGTCAAGATAGCATGTGGGCAATGACTGCTGCCTGTAAAAACTGAGTCATGCATGGACATGTGTCTTGCCCAGGTGACTCCAAAACTCCATCTTGGAGCTGGACTTTGCATAGGAGAGAGGAGGGGGTCTCCACTCACAAGAGAAAGTCTATTTAAGCCCTTGGGAGACCCCTCCATTGTGTCTTCAGCTGGCTCAAGAGATAGCCTCTCCATCCCCAAGGATACTGGAAAGAAACTGGAACAAAGGACAGTAACTACAGGGGATGTGAGTAATTGCTGGACCCAGACTAGAAGGAGGCTAGTCTGTAAAAGGAAGCTTACTGGAACGCCTCTGAAGGAGAGGTTTTATCTGTATTCAGTGTTCTTACTGTATTAGGTATAGACTTGCGTGTTTTGTTTTATTTTGCTTGGTGATTCACTTTGTTCTGTCTGCTATTACTTGGAACCACTTAAATCCTACTTTCTGTATTTAATAAAATCACTTGTTACTTATTAATTAACCCAGAGTATGTATTAATACCGGGGGGGTCGAGGGGGGGCAAACAGCTGTGTATACCTCTCTATCAGTGTTCTAGAGGGCGAACAATTTATGAGTTTACCCTGTATAAGCTCTATACAGAGTAAAACAGATTCATTGGGAGTTGGGCATCTGAATGTTAAAGACAGGAACACTTCTGAAGCTGCTTTCAATTAAGCCTACAGCTTAGGGGACATGGTTCAGACCTGGGTCTGGGTTTGCAGCAAGCTAGCCGGTCTGGCTCAAATCAGGCAGGGCTCTGGAGTCCCAAGCTGACAGGGCAGGAAAGCAGGGGCAGAAGTAGTCTTGGCACATTAGTTGGCAACCCCAAGGGGGTTTCTGTAATCCAACCCGTCATAGGGTGTGTAAACCACACACCTGATCCCTGCATCGTTTGCTTAGCGGACTCAGAGACACAAACCTCTTTAAATATGGCTGGATTTGGGAGAGGGGGTCCAAAGAAGGGAACGTCATCTCGAGCTGTAACTGAAACCTAAAACAATACAGAAGAAACCACTTCAACATCATAACAAGAACCAGAACGTCACATCCTCTCACAGTGATGAGCTTGTATAAGAGCGGAAACAGAAGTCATGGACCCTGAAAACATCAGGCGACGTGAATCAGTCCCATAATACAAAACTAAGGGGCACCTGATTTAATTAAGGGTAAATACATTTCAAATAAATCAAAGGCAATACTTCTCCACAGCATGTAGTCTGTAGTGTAGTCAGCAGATGGTTCTATGCCAGCTAAATCCCAAGTGTATATCTAAATAATATATTATTATATCACAGAAGAACTTCAGTTTTACGAATACCAGTCTTCTGAACAACCACTTATCCAAATCATTTTCCCCAATGGGAGGAAAAGAATATTATGTAACAAAAGTGATGTCAATGAAGAACAAGTCAACATCCCTTCACATCCTGATGCCTTCAATGCAATGGAAATCACTTTACTGTGGTTTGAAGGACAAAAAGAAAGTGATGCAGTGCACCAGACTGAAATTTATGCACTGTATCTGCTGCAGTATTGAGATATTCAATTTAATGAACTCCTCAATCTCCAATTAGTTTCTAACATAGGAGTTCTACCGTAACATATACCCAGTTTATATAGCATTTTTCTTACATACATACACACACATATGGCCTTCATTACCATAGCTGAGTACCTTACAATCATTAAATTAATGTATCCTTGAAATATGGGGCAGCATTATTCTTATTCCCATTATACAGATGGAGAACTGAAGGAGACACATTCAGCAGCGACTCACCCAAATCACAAAGGAAATCTGTGGCAGCGCCAGGTATTACACACAGACATAGCAGGAAAAAAGGAGTACTTGTGGCACCTTAGAGACTAACAAATTTATCTGAGCATAAGCTTTCGTGAGCTACAGCTCACTTCATCGGAGAATCCACCACAACTCTGGTAAGTTCTTCCAATGGTTAATTATCACAATTGTTCAAAATCTGCATCTTATTTCCAAAATGAATTTGTCTGGCTTTATCTTCTAGGCATTGGATTTTGTTAGACCTTTCTCTGCTAGACTGAAGAACCCTCTAACTGAATTGCTGTTCCCCATGTAGGTACCTATAGAATGTGATCAAATCACCCCTTAACCTTCTCTAGGGCCGTCTCTAGCTATTCTGCGCCATACACAGCACCCCCGTGTGTGTGTATGGGGGGGCAGGCCTCCACTGGGAGGGCGGGGCTGGCTTGGGGGACAGGGGGGAACCACTCCCCAGCACTCACCAGTGGCATGGCTGGGGTCAGGTTGCTGCACTTCCTGCCACTGGTGAGTGCAGGCCTGGCCCTGCTGCAGTCCTCAGGGGAGTGGGGGCGGGGCTGGGGCGGAACAGGGGCGGGACTCAGCGGAGGCTTTGGGGAAGGGGTGGAGTGAGGGCAGGGCTGGGGCGGAGGCCATGGGGAAGAGGCGGGGCAGGAGCTGGAGCAGCACGCAGGGCACCTGGTGCCCTACGCAGCTGCGTACTTTGCGTATGGGTAGGGACTGCCCTGACCTTCTCTCTGTTATACTAAATAGTCTTGAGGAGCTCAATCTATCTCTATAAAGCAGGTTTTCCAATCCTTTGACTATTCTCATGGCTCTTCTCTGAGCCCTCTCCAATGTATCAACAGCCTTTGAGAATTGAAGGCACCAGCACTAGACACAGTATTCCAGCAGCGGTTGCACTGGTACCAAATATAAAAGATTGGAGAAGGAACGGTATGGGCTGTGTATGCAATGGCATGTATGAGCTCGACTGCGCAGGGAACAGCCTGAGAATGTGGCCACTATGAGCGTGCCTTGCACAACATGGAAGGGTCAGCCAGAGCCCAGAGTGGTGGCCGTGGATCCAGGGCTGGATTTACCCCTAGGCTGGAAACACCCCTAGGCACAGCATCTTCAGTACCCCCCCTGCCTCCCTATGTGGCCCTGCCTGGAGCCTCCCTCCCACATCCCCATGTGGCCCTGTGAGCCCCCAGCAGCCCGTATGACCTGCTCTGCCACCTAACCTGGCTCCAAGAAGGCTATTGTGTCTGTCACTTTTCACTTGAAGAAAAAATGCACCCACCACCTGCCTGCTTGGTGTTTGCCAGTGCCCGCCAGACTGGTCAGCTTCAGCCAGCTCAGGCTGTTCTGGTGCCACAGCGGTCTCTGGTGGGCAAAAGCACATTTTCTGCAGAAAACAAATTCTGCCTCCCTTGGACAAGAATTCTGCACATGCTGCAAACGCTACCTAAGGAGAGGGGGCATGACGTGAGACAAGCGGCTTGTGGGGCATCTCAGCAGCGGATGGGGCAGATCTGGAGGCTCCCCCACTCCCAAGAACTCCAGAGCAATGCAGCCAGATATTCAATTTAATGAACTCCTCAATCTCCAATTAGTTTCTAACATAGGAGTTCTACCGTAATATATACCCAGTTTATATAGCATTTTTCTTACATACATACACACACATATGGCCTTCATTACCACAGCTGAGTACCTTACAATCATTAGGACAAGTAGGACAGTAAAATAGCCCAAAATACTGCAACTCGCACCTGCTAAAAAACCTGGCAACAGACTACTAAAAATAGCCCAATTGGGCTAGAAGATCACATACTTGGCAACCCTCCCCACACGCCCTTAGAATGCTGGTGCCCATAGGCACATGCCTACTGTGCCTAATTGGAAATCCATCCCTGCCCAAATTGCTGACTGAGTAGCTGATGTGGGGCCCTGGGACTGGGTGCGCGTTCATAATGGTGACTGTTATTGATAAAGCAGTTGGAATGATGTCTAGTTGAATTCCTGCCTCCCCAAAAGCTGGAGGAAGAGTCTGCACTCCAGGCAAGGGGCAGGAGTTTGAACTAACTACCAGCAAGGGGATCCCCGACCAAACAGGGGCCCACTGGCTGTGTTTACCTTGTAGAGAGTCTCCCCAATGGAACCATGAGCAAGCTGTACCACCACATAGGCATGCAGGAAATTAGATGCTATCATGTCAGGGACAAAGGGAGTGTTTTCATCCTGGAAGACAATGGCCACAATGTCGTTCCCAATGTGACGCTTCCGCTGCAGCTGGAGGGAGCAAGTGAGATGAGAGTAAACAATAAGAGGGGAGATTCCTTCCCTAGCCACCAACTCATCCAGCAGTCCCAACCCACACCCGCAGCTGGAAACCCAACCCCAGCCACTAATCTACACCCATCCCTAACCACTGCCTACTCCAACACCCACCCAGTCCCTAGCCCCATCCACCAGTTCACTCCCCCATCCTCCTGAATCACTCGGTGCCTCCCCTTGTGGTACCTGCTGGGCATCTCCCTCTGTGAATGGCAGCTTCGTAGATACATGGAACATGATCTCCTTGCCCCGGAAATTGGTATAGACTGATTCAGTGCCAGTTTGACCCCTTGTGACATCCAAGCCTCCTCGGAACCTGAATGCATTGGTACCATGTGGTGGGGGGAAGGAAGTAGACACCAGTAAGGTTGTCATCAGAGACAGGTTTAAGAGCTCAGTGGTTGAAAGGCACAACACACCCCAAAAATCAATGCAGTAGCTACACTAGAGCTGCACGAAATTCCTATTGGCATCATCCTCTCTCCACTGAGAACTAGAGAGGCATCTATTCCTGCCAAACCAGGTGGCTTTGGAGGAGCAATCATCCCTGCCACTCTCAGGGGAAACATCTCCAGCTGAGAAATGTGGAGTGTATGGGGTGCCCCACAGAAGCAGATGGAAAGGACCAAGGCTTACCAATGCCCGTTGGCACCTCAAAGCAGCACAGGATAGTGTGATATGGTCAATGCTCTGTCATTCTCTGTTGATCCTTGTGGGTCAGTCCTAGCTGCTGTCAGTCACACACAGCTTAACACTTGGGAGAAAAGCATCCCAGGAAAGAGCCCCAAGAATCTCCCATGAGAAATCCCCAACCATTCAGCCCAGCTCCCAGGCATGAGACACAATCCCAAACACTGCCTATTGGAGAGAGCCAGAGCTGGCAAACCAGACTGGATACTGAGACATGTAAATTCACAGCACCAGCTGTGAATGGGACTCCAACAGGATCCTAGGGGAAACGATAGGCCAAGTCATTCTGGGAATGCCCTGAAGGATGCACAGCTGGAGCTCTATTTAGCCTAAATGGGGGCTGACTTCTTTTGAAAATCCAACCTATAATGTAGTGTCTGGATCAGGGATGTGGCCTTCTAACAGATGGACTCACAAAGAGGATATTGGCCTGCCAGCAGAAGGAGATCTGCTTTGTGATTTTTGGAGCTGAAGACACATGGGTCTACTTTGGGCTCCCCAAGTCTGTGCTTCGTACCTTAATTGTGTCTGACTGCAGCCCCCATGCTATGCTGATTGGTCATTCCCATGCTGTCCCCTACTCACCCATGGAAATCCTGCAGCTGGATCCTGTCTCCAAGGAACTCCAGGAACTCCAGGAAGCCCAGACTCTCTTCAGTGTTACTGAAGACTTCTTCCTCTGTGGTCTGGAAGGGGAGAGGAGATATGATAAGCAGAGGAGATTATTCGCCATACACACTCCCACTTCTCCTGGGGTCTGGAGAGGAGGAAAAGAGAAAAACTGATATGGGGAAGGTTCACTTCCCTTCTCTCACACAGAGTCTACATCCTCCCACCTCAATGGGGTCCAGAGCCCTATCCCCCTGTATATAATGGAAAATTGTCTCCTTTTCCTTGAAATAAAACAAAGCCTGTCCTCCAGCACTGAGAACATGGAGAATGCGAATCTCACTCTGGTGCCAGCAGGGGGTTCTCTCCCTGTGGACAGTGCAGAGGAGAGAGAAGTCTCTAGGACTCAGAGGGCTTCCCTGGGTCCACAAGGAAGAAGATCTCATGGGTCCAGGTGCATTGACAGCACCAAGAGGTCCCCAGAACCAATATGACAGAGAAGGTCAATGCCTGCAGGGGGCACAGTCTCCCAGTTGAGGTGAACTGATGTTGCAGCAAGGAGAGCAGACATTAGGACAGAAAATGATACATAGTACCAGTGCTTGGCACCACTAGGACCTGTTCTCACTAGAATGGGACTGGGGCTCATAAACAGCAAAGAGAAACTGGAATTCTCTAGGGCTGAAATTGCAGGGAATGAATCCTTGGATCCAGAGGAGGGCACTAGGTTTGGCCACATTGACAGGGGGATGTGGGAGAGAAGTCCCCAAGACTCAGAGTGACAGGGAATGAAAAAAATCCTTGGCCCCAGGTTGGCTTAAATTGCCTTCTATAGGGTTGGGGTTGAGAAATGTGATCTGGTGTGTTTGGGCCTGAGGGTGCTTGGTTATGGAGTGCAGAGACCTCTCACCTGCCCAGCTTTCTGGTAGATGACCCCAAATTTGAAGTTATTGCTTATGACGTGTTCATCAAAGGCAACAATGAGCTGGGAAGCCTGGGAGGGCGGAAAGCATAAAGTCTCGGTCACATCCCACCGGCAGCCCCTGTCATCAGAGGGATAGGCGGGTGGAAAGCTACTGTAAATATACCTTGGGGTAGAGGACAGGGAAGAATCGGTCAACATTCACATCTTCACACAGCAGCTGCCGAGAGAGAGAAAGAAGGAAAAGTGGTGATCGATTACCACTGTTGGGAGCTGTGACTCCCCTTCCTGTACCCTGACTCGCTACAGGCAGGAGGAGGGTGAGGTGGGTATTGCTTTATAATCATCTTGCAGGAGTCTCTTGGTAAGAAAATCTAAGGCAAAGTGAGGAGAAAAGATAGATGAGAAAGGGCCAAAAGACTGGAGAAGAATAAGGGAAAAGACAGGTGAGAGAGAAGTGAGAAGCTGAAGAGTGAGAGTTAAGCAGAGACAGACAAAGGGTATGTCTACACTGCAATCAGAAGTGGGACTGCAGCCTGTCGAGACAGACCCGATCTAGCTGTGATCTATCTAGATCATATAACAGCAATGAAGTTGTGGCAGCACAGGTTAGCCACTCAAATGTGTAGGTCCCATAGAATCATAGAATCATAGAATATAAGGGTTGGAAGGGACCCCAGAAGGTCATCTAGTCCAACCCCCTGCTCAAAGCAGGACCAATTCCCAGTTAAATCATCCCAGCCAGGACTTTGTCAAGCCTGACCTTAAAAACCTCTAAGGAAGGAGATTCTACCACCTCCCTAGGTAACGCATTCCAGTGTTTCACTACCCTCTTAGTGAAAAAGTTTTTCCTAATATCCAATCTAAACCTCCCCCACTGTAACTTGAGACCATTACTCCTCGTTCTGTCATCTGATACCATTGAGAACAGTCTAGAGCCATCCTCTTTGGAACCCCCTTTCAGGTAGTTGAAAACAGCTATCAAATCCCCCCTCATTCTTCTCTTCTGCAGGCTAAACAATCCCAGCTCCCTCAGCCTCTCCTCATAACTCATATGTTCCAGACCCCTAATCATTTTTGTTGCCCTTCGCAGGACTCTCTCCAATTTATCCACATCCTTCTTGAAGTGTGGGGCCCAAAACTGGACACAGTACTCCAGATGAGGCCTCACCAATGTCGAATAGAGGGGAACGATCACGTCCCTCGATCTGCTCGCTATGCCCCTACTTATACATCCCAAAATGCCATTGGCCTTCTTGGCAACAAGGGCACACTGCTGACTCATATCCAGCTTCTCGTCCACTGTCACCCCTAGGTCCTTTTCCGCAGAACTGCTGCCTAGACATTCGGTCCCTAGTCTGTAGCTGTGCATTGGGTTCTTCCGTCCTAAGTGCAGGACCCTGCACTTATCCTTATTGAACCTCATCAGATTTCTTTTGGCCCAATCCTCCAATTTGTCTAGGTCCTTCTGTATCCTATCCCTCCCCTCCAGCGTATCTACCACTCCTCCCAGTTTAGTATCATCCGCAAATTTGCTGAGAGTGCAATCCACACCATCCTCCAGATCATTTATGAAGATATTGAACAAAACCGGCCCCAGGACCGACCCTTGGGGCACACCACTTGATACCGGCTGCCAACTAGACATGGAGCCATTGATCACTACCCGTTGAGCCCGACAATCTAGCCAGCTTTCTACCCACCTTGTAGTGCATTCATCCAGCCCATACTTCCTTAACTTGCTGACAAGAATACTGTGGGAGACCGTGTCAAAAGCTTTGCTAAAGTCAAGAAACAATACATCCATTGCTTTCCCTTCATCCACAGAACCAGTAATCTCATCATAGAAGGCGATTAGATTAGTCAGGCATGACCTTCCCTTGGTGAATCCATGCTGGCTGTTCCTGATCACTTTCCTCTCATGTAAGTGCTTCAGGATTGATTCTTTGAGGACCTGCTCCATGATTTTTCCAGGGACTGAAGTGAGGCTGACTGGCCTGTAGTTCCCAGGATCCTCCTTCTTCCCTTTTTTAAAGATTGGCACTACATTAGCCTTTTTCCAGTCATCCGGGACTTCCCCGGTTCGCCACGAGTTTTCAAAGATAATGGCCAATGGCTCTGCAATCACAGCCGCCAGTTCCTTCAGCACTCTCGGATGCAACTCGTCCGGCCCCATGGACTTGTGCACGTCCAGCTTTTCTAAAAAGTCCCTAACCACCTCTATCTCCACAGAGGGCTGGCCATCTCTTCCCCATTTTGTGATGCCCAGCGTAGCAGTCTGGGAGCTGACTGGGAGCTGGCCACTGGGAGGTGGCCTTGGATAGTCTGTGGCTTCACTGCTATTGTTATTCAATCTAGTTAGATCAAAGCCTGCTCGGTTATGTCTACAGATGCTGCACTCACACCTCTGACTGTAGTGTAGACATACCATGAGTGTGTGAAAGAAAATGTACTCAGTTAGGGTCTCACCTTTGCCATCTGGACTGCATTGGGGAACTCATTCAGGCAGGAAATGGGGATCAGGTCGTGCTTGGTACCGGTTCGAGTCCTGCCACAAACCGAGAAAAGATGAGAACAAATGACAAAGGGAAATGCAAACAACATCTCTGGCTGCTTAAAGTGACTCCTGCCGCACCTCCAGATCTCTTCTTAGGGAGGGAATGTTGTTCTTGCATAATATTCTGGTCCAGCAACTAAAGGGTTAATTAGCTCCCAAAAGGGTTGTACATGTTACATAGACTCTAGCTTAGCACTAGTGCCTAATGACACTGGAAGATGGACACTGTTTAGGGTTCCTGTAGCCCAGTGCTTGGTATTAATTGAGCAGAAAGAAAACGGAGCTGGTTAGGCAGCTACATGGATCTCCATCACTCCTTAGAGACCTTTTTTGCTTTAAACAACAGTTAAGTATATTGCAAAGGAAATCCACGTGCTGCTTCATCAACACAGAAGGGAATATTTTGGGACAACAATGGGATTCAAACCCATTACTCCCATACACAAAACTAACTGCACTAGCCCTGAGGTCATCCTCATAGATCAGGCATCATAACTCCCTTCTATCTGGCTTTAGCTGGCCTGCCAACAGCATGCCAGAGTCCCATTAAGAAGGAGTGATGCATAGAACCAGGGTCTCTTCCAACCAGCCACCAGCACTTTCCTATGTGTGTGTCTGTGCTCAATGAAAATATTCCCTGGTACAGCTCAGAGGGCTTTTAGATTCCCCCCTTTTTATGTAAGATTTCTGCTTATCCTTTCACTCTGTTTCCCCATCTGCAATGGGACAGACACACCAGAAATTCTCTTTCTGACCCCTCCCCACTCCTGGCTGCCCTGCAGCCCTCAGCTTCCTGAGGATAACAGCTGGGAGTAAAGAAAGATGAATGTTCAAAGATGAGCCAGAAGGAAAAGGGGCTTCCCCAGTCAGGGGTTTCCCTGCAACCATTCCTGGGACAATGACGTTAGGTCACAAAATCCACACAGAAAGACTTCCTGGTAAGGTGGGAGACAGAGCATGGTACATGTGTTTCCATGCTGGGTGCTGTTACCTCAGCAGCAGGTGCAAGTTGTCCTGCCTCTCAATCTGCTCATACTTCACAGAAAGGATCAGGTAGCCCAAGGTTGTGTCATTGGAGTAAAAGTTCTGATGCTCCTAAAAACAGGAAGTCAGAGAAGCTCATTTCCCCAAGGTACCCACCAGATTATACCTAGGATATTGCCAATCTCCCATAGTCCCCGAGAAGATACCCCTTCACCATTGGGTGTCTTTCCCACCATCCTCATCATCTCACGTTGCCCTGGCTAGGCTGCAAACATGATAGAGTTATTCAGGACAAGATAGAGCTATTCCTGGAGCATAGCTTCCTCCTTCCCAGGTCCCCTGTGAGGGCAGAACCTGGGCTGCACAGCACCAAAAGCAGAGGCCTCTACCACTTTGAGCTGAAGCAGTAACTCCCTTGTGAGTATGCTGCAAGCGCTTAGTGTTGCTGGTGCTATCCACTACAGGAGTTATGGTCACTGTGAAGATATCTTGAACCCAAACTCACTAATACATGTTTCAGCAGTGAACCAAGGGGATCTGTTGGGCTGAGCAGAAGAAGGGAGTGCTTAGCATACAGTGACTCAGTAGTACTGCACTTCAGATTGTTCCTACAGTTGTGCAGTACTCCACTCTTGCACATTTTCCAAACTCTTTGGGTTCATGAGTCTCTGCTATACTGGACGAGTCATCCCACATGAGAAGAGGGGAAAACTCTTACTGCTGCTTGGAGGGGGGAGGGCAAAGGTCATATCAGGCTAGCAGTGTCATCTACAGCTAAGCCAAAGATCAGATCCAGCATGTATCTGGCTATGTGGGTGGCTCTGGAAAAATTCCCTGGTTACTCTAACAGATATGGGGTTAGTGGTGGCATACCCGGCACTTCGAAAGACTCCCAAGATAAATTTCAGTCTTCAGAATCAGATTCAGTACAACATCTCCTTTCGTTCAGACAAGAAGCCTCTGGTGCTGGGTCTGTACACTAATATCATTCCTACACTGACCTTGTCTCTGGTCTCAAACACCAGATGAATTTGACTTCTGCCTCAATGAGGCCTCTTCTGCAGTGGAGACCAGATGCACACATTTTTTCCCCCATCTGTGGGCTTGTACTGCAAGGGGTAGTCTGTTGAAATAAGCTGAGCCAACTCTGGTTTAGGCATCTGGTCTCCAGAACAGAAAAAAAGTGTGGGCCCCTTAATGAATGAGGGAGGCAACCTAGTGACAGAGGATGTGGAAAAAGCTAATGTACTCAATGCTTTTTTTGCCTCTGTCTTCACTAACAAGGTCAGCTCCCAGACTGCTGCGCTGGGCATCACAACATGGGGAATAGATGGCCAACCCTCTGTGGAGAAAGAGGTGGTTAGGGACTATTTAGAAAAGCTGGACGTGCACAAGTCCATGGGGCCGGACGAGTTGCATCCGAGAGTGCTAAAGGAACTGGCGGCTGTGATTGCAGAGCCATTGGCCATTATCTTTGAAAACTCATGGCGAATGGGGGAAGTCCCGGATGACTGGAAAAAGGCTAATGTAGTGCCAATCTTTAAAAAAGGGAAGGAGGAGGATCCTGGGAACTACAGGCCAGTCAGCCTCACTTCAGTCCCCGGAAAAATCATGGAGCAGGTCCTCAAAGAATCAATCCTGAAGCACTTACATGAGAGGAAAGTGATCAGGAACAGTCAGCATGGATTCACCAAGGGAAGGTCATGCTTGACTAATCTAATCGCCTTCTATGATGAGATTACTGGTTCTGTGGATGAAGGGAAAGCAGTGGATGTATTGTATCTTGACTTTAGCAAAGCTTTTGACATGGTCTCCCACAGTATTCTTGTCAGCAAGTTAAAGAAGTACGGGCTGGATGAATGCACTATAAGGTGGGTAGAAAGTTGGCTAGATTGTCGGGCTCAACGGGTAGTGATCAATGGCTCCATGTCTAGTTGGCAGCCAGTGTCAAGTGGAGTGCCCCAGGGGTCGGTCCTGGGGCCGGTTTTGTTCAATATCTTCATAAATGATCTGGAGGATGGTGTGGATTGCACTCTCAGCAAATTTGCAGATGATACTAAACTGGGAGGAGTGGTAGATACGCTGGAGGGCAGGGATAGGATACAGAGGGACCTAGACAAACTGGAGGATTGGGCCAAAAGAAATCTGATGAGGTTCAATAAGGATAAGTGCAGGGTCCTGCACTTAGGACGGAAGAACCCAATGCACAGCTACAGACTAGGGACCGAATGGCTAGGCAGCAGTTCTGCGGAAAAGGACCTAGGGGTGACAGTGGACGAGAAGCTGGATATGAGTCAGCAGTGTGCCCTTGTTGCCAAGAAGGCCAATGGCATTTTGGGATGTATAAGTAGGGGCATAGCGAACAGATCAAGGGACGTGATCGTCCCCCTCTATTCGACATTGGTGAGGCCTCATCTGGAGTACTGTGTCCAGTTTTGGGCCCCACACTACAAGAAGGATGTGGATAAATTGGAAAGAGTCCAGCGAAGGGCAACAAAAATGATTAGGGGTCTGGAACACATGACTTATGAGGAGAGGCTGAGGGAACTGGGATTGTTTAGTCTGCAGAAGAGAAGAATGAGGGGGGATTTGATAGCTGCTTTCAACTACCTGAGAGGTGGTTCCAGAGAGGATGGTTCTAGACTATTCTCAGTGGTGGAAGAGGACAGGACAAGGAGTAATGGTCTCAAGTTGCAGTGGGGGAGGTTTAGGTTGGATATTAGGAAAAACTTTTTCACTAGGAGGGTGGTGAAACACTGGAATGCGTTGCCTAGGGAGGTGGTGGAATCTCCTTCCTTAGAAGTTTTTAAGGTCAGGCTTGACAAAGCCCTGGCTGGGATGATTTAGTTGGGGATTGGTCCTGCTTTTGGGCAGGGGGTTGGACTAGATGACCTCCTGAGGTCCCTTCCAACCCTGATATTCTATGATTCTATGATTCTATGAACAGATCATGGTTTTGTTGACAACTGATTGTGAGTTGGTCAGCATGATCGTGAAATCCATCTGGTGACTGCCCAGCACCCCAGAGGAGCCAGTTCAGGTGGAGCCTGTAGGACAGCTAATAAATGCCCATGCTTTGAACCTCACCTGGAGGCTGGTCTCTGCTTCCATGTGTTCCCATACCTGTCATGGCTAGAAATGGCAAGATCAAGGAGTACTTGGCCCCAAGCCTGTGTAATACATTGGCTTAGTGCACGCAATTATCTCTCTCGCTATAACAACCTGTTACTGAGAGCTACTGGAGTTTATCCTTTAGCTCAGCTGGCAGGGCCTTCTACATTCTGTGCTGAAGGGCCTGGGTTTGATCCCCATGTCCAGCTGAGTGTCTGTATGTGGTGGCCACCATGATTCATTACAGTTGTTTCTCTTCCATCTCCCAAGGTCTGTCTGTGTCCAGAAGTCTCAGCAAAAGATCCCCTTTATATTAATCAGATCTGAGACCTCTCTCTTCTCTAACACACAGGACACTACACAAGGCGCAAAGGGGCACCCCTGACGTAGCTGTGACTCTAAGCAGCACATTGCTGGGTATGTAGTGGGACACATTTAATTATTTTTGGCACTGGGAAGGTGTGGGATCTGGGTGGGGGTGTGTGTGTGTGAGGTCACCCCAACATCTGTCAGGAGACCCTTGGGGTACAGTATAGTCATGGAGTGGAATGGAAGACTATGGGGTTCCCCCTTACCTTCCCCAAGAAGTGCTTGCGGTACAGCTTGGCCGTGGGGTCGCCTTCTAGCTTCACTTTACTGCTGCAGGGGGAAGGCAGGTCAGGCAGAGCCGAGGTCGAGCTGGGGAGGCTGTGGCAGGTTCCTTCAATCCAGTAGCCCCCGAACTGGGGTAGGATAATGAGGGGGTATGGCCACCCTTTCCGTAACACCTGTCCCGAGAGACAGAGGCATTGCTTTGTGAGGCAAATAACATTACTGAGGTAGAGGAAGAGACTGAGCAGAGCAGAGCCAGCTGTGACTCACCTCATGGATGCTGGGGTATGGGATATACTCCTCTTCTCTCTGAAATCACAAGGGACTACAGAACTGAGGGAGCCTTTATAGTACCATCTTCACTTGGTGACCCAGGCTGCTTGTCCTCCACCGCCACTCCTCCCCATCCACTCCTACTTCTTTAGAGCATCTAGGTTAGGGTGCATTTCACAGCACACAGCATTATAACACACAAAAACTTCAGCAAATAAACTCCAGGGGCCAGATTCCACTCCCCTGCCCCAGCTGCACAGGGCACAGTGAGGGGAAAACAGAGTAATCAAATTGTGAGCCAGATTGAGGCAAATTAAGCCATGTGTGGCCTGACAGCCTTAGTCCCTTGTCCCATGCTGAGAAGAGTGCTGGATTAGTGCCATGTTGCTGCATAAAGGGACACCTGGGGATGGGGGAAAGTGTTTATGCAAGTGGGGCAGAGCAGAGTGCACTGGTATCACTCCTGCATTCTGGGAGCATGAGGTGTGTCACTTAAACCAGCCTGCAGATGGTCAAAGCTACACTCCAGGGTGTAGTTGAGGCTCTGAGGATGCTCTGTGAGATGGGGAAGGACTTTTCCACTCACCATTTGGAGAGCCTGTGATCCCTGATTAGAAGAGGTGACCCTGCTCCCAGATAGGGCAGCTCTATTCCTGCTCTCTGAACAGCACTATTACCAAATGAGTGAGTATGCTGATACTAAGGGGGCTCTGTGCCATGGAACAGTAGAGATAGATGCCTGCCAGAAGCCCATTTTCACAATGCTGGGCACACTGAACCTTCTCCCCATCTTTCCTCCGACACCATAAGACAGGGCCCCATGCAGTGAGGCTCCATTTTCTGACAGTGAGGGTGGCTGATCCACAACTGGAGGGGCTGCTGTGGCTGTGTAAGAGGATTGGGGGAGAACCTTATGTTAAGCCACTTTAATGTTCTTCTAGCCCCCCTCCCCCTTTAACCACGTTTGGCATTGACATGCCCCTCCATCCTACACACTTCCCACCCACCTTGCTTCCTTGTGGGTGATTTTGTTAGCTTACCAGGTTAGAGCACCAGAGCAGAGACAATAGAAAAAGAGAAAGATCTGAGCATTTGAAAAATGGGACCCAGTTCTTTGTAGGCCAATTAGGTGAGAGCCATGGACTTATTAGGAGGACCTGGTGAGATTTCAGGTTGACCAGCTGGCACCCACCCTAAGCCCTTACAGGTTCTGGACTCACGATGCTTACTGAAAGATATGAGACTCCGTATAAGTTTCTCTTATAAATGTTATTAAAACTCAAACTAAAATAAAAGCAAGGAAACATCTCACCAGAACTATGCTATAATTAATAATACTAAAGTGACTGATTGAATCTGCTTGGATTTTGAGAGGGTGTTTATTATATTTGCATCATATTGTTAGACCCTATTGTGCAACATCCCCAGAACCCTGTGATAGAAACACAGACTTGAGTTACAAATACTAGACTCCTCATCCCTCAAGGAGGCTGAGGAAGCCAGAGTGCAGGGCAAGCTGCAAGTAGAAACCCTTTATTTTCCATTCTCAATAATATATGAGGCACCAAAGACCTAACCTGACCTTGAGCGGAGTTGGGAGAGAACATCTTTGCTCATCCAGACGACTACCCTGGAAACACAGAGACAGAGATAGTAAAATCTCACAAAGCAGCAAGTCCGTTTTCTCTCCCCACTGCTTCACACCCCATGCCGAAGGTTGTGTATTTGATGACATCCTTCAAGGCCTCACCTTTTATCCACTGTTTTTGGAGATGTTGTGGGGGAGGTGTGACGTTTATGATTAAAATATGACCATGTTGTTACCACCGTTATACAATTGCAACAAATCCTATACAAAGTATGCCATATAAGGTGTCAATGGAAAAGTTATGGTTTGCTGAATATGATTATCCTGTTTGTACGCGTGCATCATTTTTGTATTTGAAGTAATATTATGAATATTGACTATGTACCTGTATTTAAAATGTGTTTACTCCTGGGGTAACAGCCAAGTTTGCATCCAGTCTGGCCAGCTGTGATGGAGTAGGGAATATTAACCTGGTAATGTTGCATGGGAGTTTTACTAGTTTACTGTCTGCATTAATACTAGATGGTGGTGGGATATAAGAGTGTGACTTCACTGAGGGATGATACTTGACAGCCAGCACGTAACCTGAGCCCAGGAAGGGGTTGGAGCCAGGTGACACCTTCTGCCCAGGTAACTGGACAAAGGCTGACCGAGGAGCTGGGGTGTGTGGCTGGGTGAGACTGCTGGAGGGAGTTTCAGTTTGGAGCTGGCTGGGGAGACCGGGGGGGGGGGGGGGGGGGAGGGAGGGAGGAGGGAAGGAGGCCCAGAACCTGGGTCTAGGCTCCCCACCCCCCAAGATGGACCTGACTGAGGGGTCCTGTTTTCTGTACCTACAAGCTCTGTTTTAGACTGTGTTCCTGTCATCTAATAAACCTTCTGTTTTACTGACTGGCTGGCTGAGAGTCACAGTGAATCGCAGGAAGTGAGGGGTGCAGGGCCCTGACTCCCCTACACTCCGTGACACCAGCATATTGTGAAAGGATGATTCAAGTTGATGGCCTATCAAAGAACACTTAGCTGTCAGAATGGATATAGAAGAAGCTTGTCTCCACCCCATGGCCCTTCCTGAGTATGTTTTAGCCAGAATATGGGTAATGGATCCTGCTATCGAAGCATGCAAGGGCATGTGACTTGCTTACATGACCCTGGACTCCATCTTGTACCTGTACTTTTCCACAAACTAAGACTGAGAGCTTTTCCCGCCCCATGGGAGAAAGTATAAAAGGCCCTGGAAGAAACTCCATTTTGCCTCTTTCCTGCTCTGATCTCTGGACTATGGATTTACCCTAACAGGAGCATTCCAACCAATGGACTGAGGACCTTCCCATCTTTTGGAAGTTACCGGCGACTGTACAAGACAGCAGTTTATTCCATCACTGCTTCAGGCCTGATACACTCATTCCAAAGTTCTTGTTTGTATTTGATTCTTTTGACCATTTTAACTCTCTCCTCTTTCTTTTATAAATAAACCTTTAGATATTAGATACTAAAGGAATGGCAATAGCCTGATTATTGGGTAAGATCTGAGTTGGATATTGACCTAGCTGTGTGGCTGATCTCTTGGGAACTTTCTCACTTCTTGTTAAACAGTTTGGGGAAATGGAAGTTTACTTTTGTTACTGGCTTGGTATATGTTATGGAAGAATAACCATCAGTTTGGGGTGGACACCTTATTTCTCAGCAGTTTGTCCTGAATCTGGCATCCTCAGCTGTGACTGAGGCACAGTTACAGGAGGATCACAGGGAAGACTGTAGGTGGAGAGAAGGGTGATATGGGAGAGAAAAAGTTGACACTTGCCTGCCAAAAGGCCAGAAATTTGGGGTTTAAACTAACATGATCCCAACTTTCATCCCACAGAATTTAGAACTTCTGGTCAAAGAGCAGAGACATGTACTCCCAGCCAGCTTCTCTCACTTCTAACTCTCCAATCCCTCCACCTGCCTTTCTGCCCACTCCAAACAAATGGGAAAGGGGGAAAAGAAAGCCAAAGAATGGAATTCAAAACTTTCGTTCCTTTCTTACTTCCTCCTTCCCCACAAAACTTTGCCAGGCTGGCATCCCTTTGATGCAGAGACTGCCTCAGAGTTTAGAACCCTGATTCTCAGTTGAGAGAAGCAGCCAAAATTCGCTTTGGGGATTGAGACTCAGAGACTTTAAGGCCAGAAGGGACCATTGTGATCATCTATTCTGACCTCCTGCACATCACAGGCCAGAGAACCTCCCTCACTCACTGGGACAAGAACTGTCTTTTCCTTATGAAATGGACAGTCCCACCTTGCTCCCTTCCAGGTCATGGAATTAATCCATGTGCTACAGGTAACAGACAACGGTTAGTTGAATATCACACACACAAGGAGCCAGAAGTAGACAATCCCAACATGGAGGTGAACTTCACATTTAAATCAGGCTCATAAACAGTAAAGTAATCCCTCAGAGTGGATCTCCAACTATCCCTGTTTTCCCCTCTTTGGCTGTATAAAGAAAGATGTAGCAGATAAAATCAAGCTCACACAGTTCTCAGGAGTGAGACAAAATATAACACTGGAAGTCAGAGGAGAAAAAAGAAAGTCTGCTGTAGCATTGACTGGCCACATAGTAGCACCAGAGAGGCATCAGTAACAGCCATGATAATGAATGATATTTCTCCAGCTCATGTTCAATTGAGACATACATAAATAGTTTCTTGTAGCACCCCCAAAGTTCTGGTGCTGTACAAACATATAGAAAAACACAGACCCTGCCCCCAAACTCCCACAACCTAAAAAGACAAACAGAAAAAAAGAAAGGGTGCACCAAAGTGCCAAAGGTGATGAACAGCACAACTTGATAATGTAGATGTTTCTGGGATAGGCCCGATTTTCCTTCTCTAGCCATCATTAGCTGACTGATTTCTTTTAGACATCACAGAAGGACTTTAGGAAGGACTTGACCATGGAGAAGAGAGTGGCTTTGAGGATGAGCTCCTGGAGGGTGCTCATGTACAAGGAGCAGTGTGGAAGACATGGAGATGGTTGTGGGAGAAGCAGACAAATGAGATGCTGATGTTGACATCATTGCAGATGGGGTGAAGGTGGCACCATCAAAGATAAAGGCAGATGAGAAGGGAGGACAGGGTTATGCAGGCTCTTGAAAAGAAGGCTCATCTCATTTTGGTGACTGAAATCAGATTTACTTGCTTTTTACTCCTGTTAGCCTTCCAGAGCCAGCACAGCTCAGAGACCATGAGCTGAAGTTTATCCTATCTGTGCATTAGCCATGGAATTGGCTACCAAGTTCCACCTGTGCAAACTCACTGAAGACAGTGGAGTCACACAGGTATCACTCATGGCAGGGTATTCTGGCAGAATCTTTACTGCTAGTGATGATGTTTGAAATGGAAAAAAGCCTAGCTTCATTCTCAGATCCCAGAGGGAATTTTCAGTTATAAACAACATCATTTAACCTATAAACTGAGCACATCTAATAAGGTGTGGCCAAATTAATTTCCATCCAGAGTTACACTGAGATGACATTAAGACTGTAAAAGTACTCAACGATCAGGAAATGCCAAAGTTGAGGTTGGACATGCACTTTACCCCAGTGCACACATATTACATTACAAGCTTTAGTTACATATTCACATGCTATTTTTCATATAATATCATATACTACACTATTTTGGTACAGTCTCAGGTACAATTTATAATATTTTGAATTCCTCTTTAATTGCACTAATTTAATTGTCATAACAGTCCAATTTATCTTTATAAACTTGGGCCCAAGGTGCCTGCTGATGGAAACAGATTTGGCTCCATTGATTTCAATTACATCTAGAAAAACTTTGGTCTTTACACCTTTTA
Organism: Caretta caretta; assembly: GCF_965140235.1. Classification (NCBI taxonomy): domain Eukaryota; kingdom Metazoa; phylum Chordata; order Testudines; family Cheloniidae; genus Caretta; species Caretta caretta. Next base: position 213,141,704 of record NC_134206.1, read on the forward strand.
TTGACAGTTTCCCTCTATCTACTGTGTACATTGTAATAATAGTCAGTCACAGCTATAAATTTCCTTTTCAACCGCCAGTAGAGCTGCTTCAAATATCTTTTAAAAGTGAAAAAAAAATGCTGAAATTAGTTTTGTTTTGAAGGGTTTCAAATGAACCCATTTTCCATTTTTTTAAAAAGTTTATCTTCTGTTGTTTTGCTTTCTTTCTCTGTTAATTTTTTTTAAAAATTCACTGTGGGATTTTCAACAGTGCCTATGTCCCTCACTTGTGCTCCCTAAATCTCTTGGGTGCTTTTGAAAATCCAAGCTTCAATTTTCAAAAACTAACTGGGGAAAAAGGAAAAGAGAAAAGAATGGGAAAAAACAAAAATGGAAAAATAGTAAATGAAAAATATTTTTTAAAAATCACGAGATATAGTGAAAACTTTCACAAAAAATGAAAATTTTGCTACATATTTTAATTTTAAAAAGGTAATTTTTCTATTAAAAAAGCTGTGTATTCAAAAATTTTGACCAGCTCTATCCAGCAGCATATCTTTCCTTAGTGCAATTCTGGGGATGAGGCAGTTAACTACAATGCTAATTTAGCTGCACACATGCACAGTAGTCTTCATTACATGCAACAAAGAAGCTAATTTAGCTGCAAAAATCAGGTGGCCTATATATGCCAGCAAATTCTCACCAGCTTTCTGTGTGGTTATGCACAATCTTTGGCACATAAGTCTAAGAACAGTGGATGAAATCCCCTTCATAAGAAGGGCTGCACTCTAGGCAGCCATTAGTGTGCTAGAGTTTAGGAGCCAGGCTGGAGGGGAACCCATACTTTATAATGACAGGTTTCAGAGGAACAGCCGTGTTAGTCTGTATTCGCAAAAAGAAAAGGAGTACTTGTGGCACCTTAGAGACTAACCAATTTATTTGAGCATGCGCTTTCGTGAGCCACAGCTCACTTCATCAGATGTGTACCGTGGAAACTGCAGCAGACTTTATATACACACAGAGAATATGAAACAATACCTCCTCCCACCCCACTGTCCTGCTGGTAATAGCTTATCTAAAGTGATCAGCAGGTGGGCCATTTCCAGCACAAATCCAGGTTTTCTCACCCTCCACCCCCCCACACAAATTCACTCTCCTGCTGGTGCTAGCCCATCCAAAGTGACAACTCTTTACATAATCAAGTCGGGCTATTTCCTGCATAGATCCAGGTTCTCTCACTTCCCCCAAGAACCTGGATCTATGCAGGAAATAGCCCGACTTGATTATGTAAAGAGTTGTCACTTTGGATGGGCTAGCACCAGCAGGAGAGTGAATTTGTGTGGGGGGGTGGAGGGTGAGAAAACCTGGATTTGTGCTGGAAATGGCCCACCTGCTGATCACTTTAGATAAGCTATTACCAGCAGGACAGTGGGGTGGGAGGAGGTATTGTTTCATATTCTCTGTGTGTATATAAAGTCTGCTGCAGTTTCCACGGTACACATCTGATGAAGTGAGCTGTGGCTCACGAAAGCTCATGCTCAAATAAATTGGTTAGTCTCTAAGGTGCCACAAGTACTCCTTTTCTTTTTGCGTATACTTTATAATGTGCACTTGAGCTAGGCAAAGAGCTCTGCATGTCCTTCCAACACAGAGTTGCATAAGACCTTCACTCACGTACAGCATGTCCTTCCATAGCTATGAGAAAATCTTCTGCAAAGTGTACTGTGCCATTTTCAAATCTTTTCTCCCACCTCTGGCTGAAGGAGGAATTAAATCTGTCCTCTCATATCACCGGCAAGTGCTCTAACCACTACAATAAAAAGTATAAGGTGGGGAGCAGTCACCTCCACCTCCAGCCACTTTGTGTGGCAGAAGGCAGGCCCAGTTGTGGACTGCTAATGGAGCTAGGCTCCTAAATCCAGCTTGTCAGGAGGCACTTGAGAGGGGTGGGACTTAGGACACACCCTTCTCTTTGGCATCTCCCATTGGCTAGCTTAGGCAATTCCCCATCTAGTGCGCTGGCATTTGTGAATCACATTCCGAGGTTCCTCTCTCTTTCCAAGTATTGTACAGGTCCCTAAGGGCTTGTCTACATATATAGCACTGCTGCAGTACCTCTGGTGAAGACGCTCAATGCTGACGGGCATATGCCGATGGGAACTCTCACCTCCATGAAAGGTGATAGCTATTTATGGGTATGTCTACACTACGAAATTAGGTCGAATTTATAGAAGTCGTTTTTTTAGAAATCGGTTTTATATATTCGAGTGTGTGTGTCCCCACAGAAAATGCTCTAAGTGCATTAAGTGCATTAACTCGGCGGAGCGCTTCCACAGTACCGAGGCTAGAGTCGACTTCCGGAGCGTTGCACTGTGGGTAGCTATCCCACAGTTCCCGCAGTCTCCGCTGCCCATTGGAATTCTGGGTTGAGATCCCAATGCCTGATGGGGCTAAAACATTGTCGCGGGTGGTTCTGGGTACATATCGTCAGCCCCCCGCTCCCTCCCTCCCCCCGTGAAAGCAAGGGCAGACAATCATTTCGCGCCTTTTTTCCTGAGTTACCTGTGCAGACGCCATACCACGGCAAGCATGGAGCCCGCTCAGGTAACCGTCACCCTATGTCTCCTGGGTGCTGGCAGACGTGGTACGGCATTGCTACACAGTAGCAGCAACCCCTTGCCTTGTGGCAGCAGACGGTACAGTACGACTGGTAGCCGTCATTGTCATGGCTGAGGTGCTCCTGGTTGCCTCTGTGAGGTCGATCAGGAGCGCCTGGGCAGACATGGGCGCAGGGACTAAATTTGGAGTGACTTGACCAGGTCATTCTCTTTAGTCCTGCAGTCAGTCCTATTGAACCGTCTTATGGTGAGCAGGCAGGCGATACGGACTGCTAGCAGTCGTACTGTACCATCTTCTGCCAGGCAGGCAAGAGATGAGGATTGCTAGTAGTCGTATTGTACCATCTTATGCCAGGCAGGCAAGAGATGAAGATGGCTAGCAGTCGTACTGTACCATCTTCTGCCGAGCAGCCATGAGATGTGGATGGCATGCAGTCCTTCTGCACCGTCTGCTGCCAGCCAAAGATGTAAAAGATAGATGGAGTGGATCAAAACAAGAAATAGACCAGATTTGTTTTGTACTCATTTGCTTCCCCCCCTCCCCTGTCTAGGGGACTCATTCTTCTAGATCACACTGCAGTCACTCACAGAGAAGGTGCAGCGAGGTAAATCTAGCCATGTATCAATCAGAGGCCAGGCTAACCTTCTTGTTCCAATAAGGACAATAACTTAGGTGCACCATTTCTTATTGGAACCCTCCGTGAAGTCCTGCCTGAAATACTCCTTGATGTAAAGCCACCCCCTTTGTTGATTTTAGCTCCCTGAAGCCAACCCTGTAAGCGCCCCTCCCAGCGTCAGAGCAATGGCAAACAATCGGGCATCTGAGAGTGCTGTCCAGAGCAGTCACAATGGAGCACTCTGATGGGGCTAAAACATTGTCGCGGGTGCTTCTGGGTACGTGTCGTCAGGCCCCCGTTCCCTCCCTCCCTCCGTGAAAGCAAGGGCAGACAATCATTTCGCGCCTTTTTTCCTGAGTTACCTGTGCAGACGCCACACCACGACAAGCATGGAGCCAGCTCAGGTAACCGTCACCCTATGTCTCCTGGGTGCTGGCAGACGCGGTACGGCTTTGCTGCACAGTAGCAGCAACCCATTGCCTTCTGGCAGCAGACAGTGCAATACGATTGGTAGTCGTCCTCGTCGTGTCCGAGGTGCTCCTGGCCACGTCGGCTGGGAGCGCCTGGGCAGACATGGGCGCAGGGATTACATTTGGAGTGACTTGACCAGGTCATTCTCTTTAGTCCTGCAGTCAGTCCTATTGAACCGTCTTATGGTGAGCAGGCAGGCGATACGGACTGCTAGCAGTCGTACTGTACCATCTTCTGCCAGGCAGGCAAGAGATGAGGATTGCTAGTAGTCGTATTGTACCATCTTATGCCAGGCAGGCAAGAGATGAAGATGGCTAGCAGTCGTACTGTACCATCTTCTGCCGAGCAGCCATGAGATGTGGATGGCATGCAGTCCTTCTGCACCGTCTGCTGCCAGCCAAAGATGTAAAAGATAGATGGAGTGGGTCAGAACAAGAAATAGACCAGATTTGTTTTGTACTCATTTGCCTCCTCCCCTGTCTAGATCACACTGCAGTCACTCACAGAGAAGGTGCAGCGAGGTAAATCTAGCCATGTATCAATCAGAGGCCAGGCTAACCTCCTTGTTCCAATAACAACGATAACTTAGGTGCACCATTTCTTATTGGAACCCTCCGTGCAGTCCTGCCTGAAATACTCCTTGATGTACAGGCACACCCTTTGTTGATTTTAGCTCCCTGAAGCCAACCCTGTAAGCCATGTTGTCAGTCGCCCCTCCCTCCGTCAGAGCAACGGCAGACAATCGTTCCGCGCCTTTTTTCTGTGCGGACGCCATACCAAGGCAAGCATGGAGGCCGCTCAGCTCACTTTGGCAATTAGGAGCACATTAACCACCACACGCATTATCCAGCAGTATATGCAGCACCAGAACATGGCAACGCGATACCGGGCGAGGAGGCGACGTCAGCGCGGTCCCGTGAGTGATCAGGACATGGACACAGATTTCTCTGAAAACATGGGCCCTGACAATGCATGCATCATGGTGCTAATGGGGCAGGTTCATGCTGTGGAACGCCGATTCTGGGCTCGGGAAACAAGCACAGACTGGTGGGACCGCATAGTGTTGCAGGTCTGGGACGATTCCCAGTGGCTGCGAAACTTTCGCATGCGTAGGGGCACTTTCATGGAACTTTGTGACTTGCTTTCCCCTGCCCTGAAGCGCATGAATACCAAGATGAGAGCAGCCCTCACAGTTGAGAAACGAGTGGCGATAGCCCTGTGGAAGCTTGCAACGCCAGACAGCTACCGGTCAGTTGGGAATCAATTTGGAGTGGTCAAATCTACTGTGGGGGCTGCTGTGATGCAAGTAGCCCACGCAATCAAAGATCTGCTGATATCAAGGGTAGTGACCCTGGGAAATGTGCAGGTCATAGTGGATGGCTTTGCTGCAATGGGATTCCCTAACTGTGGTGGGGATATAGACGGAACCCATATCCCTATCTTGGCACCGGAGCACCAAGCCGCCGAGTACATAAACCGCAAGGGGTACTTTTCGATAGTGCTGCAAGCTCTGGTGGATCACAAGGGACGTTTCACCAACATCAACGTGGGATGGCCGGGAAAGGTGCATGATGCTCGCATCTTCAGGAACTCTGGTCTGTTCAAAAGCTGCAGGAAGGGACTTTATTCCCAGACCAGAAAATAACTGTTGGGGATGTTGAAATGCCTATATGTATCCTTGGGGACCCAGCCTACCCCTTAATGCCATGGCTCATGAAGCCGTACACAGGCAGCCTGGACAGTAGTCAGGAGCTGTTCAACTACAGGCTGAGCAAGTGCAGAATGGTGGTAGAATGTGCATTTGGACGTTTAAAGGCGCGCTGGCGCAGTTTACTGACTCGCTTAGACCTCAGCGAAACCAATATTCCCACTGTTATTACTGCTTGCTGTGTGCTCCACAATATCTGTGAGAGTAAGGGGGAGACGTTTATGGCGGGGTGGGAGGTTGAGGCAAATCGCCTGGCTGCTGCTTACGCGCAGCCAGACACCAGGGCGGTTAGAAGAGCACAGGAGGGCGCGGTACGCATCAGAGAAGCTTTGAAAACCAGTTTCATGACTGGCCAGGCTACAGTGTGAAAGTTCTGTTTGTTTCTCTTTGATGAAACCCCCCGCCCCTTGGTTCACTCTACTTCCCTGTAAGCTAACCACCCTCCCCTCCTCCCTTTAATCATTGCTTGCAGAGGCAATAAAGTCATTGCTGCTTCACAGTCATGCATTCGTTATTCATTCATCACACAAATAGGGGGATGACTACCAAGGTAGCCCAGGAGGGGTGGTGGAGGAGGGAAGGAAAATGCCACACAGCACTTTAAGCACAGCACTTTAAAAGTTTACAACTTTAAAATTTATTGAATGACAGCCTTCTTTTTTTTGGGCAATCCTCTGTGGTGGAGTGGCTGGTTGGCCGGAGGCCCCCCCACCGCGTTCTTGGGCGTCTGGGTGTGGAGACTATGGAATTTGGGGAGGAGGGCGGTTGGTTACAGAGGGGCAGCAGTGGCAGTCTGTGCTCCAGCTGCCTTTGCTGCAGCTCAACCATACACTGGAGCATACTGGTTTGGTCCTGCAGCAGCCTCAGCATTGAATCCTGCCTCCTCTCATCACGCTGCCGCCACCTTTGAGCTTCAGCCCTGTCTTCAGCCCGCCACTTACTCTCTTCAGCCCGCCACTTACTCTCTTCAGCCCGCCACCTCTCCTCCCGGTCATTTTGTGCTTTCCTGCACTCTGACATTATTTGCCTCCACGCATTCGTCTGTGCTCTGTCAGTGTGGGAGGACAGCATGAGCTCGGAGAACATTTCATCGCGAGTGCGTTTTTTTTTTCTTTCTAAGCTTCACTAGCCTCTGGGAAGGAGAAGATCCTGTGATCATTGAAACACATGCAGCTGGTGGAGAAAAAAAAAGGGACAGCGGTATTTAAAAAGACACATTTTATAAAACAGTCGCTACAGTCTTTCAGGGTAAACCTTGCTGTTAACATTACATACATAGCACATGTGCTTTCGTTACAAGGTCGCATTTTGCCTCCTCCCACCGCGTGACTATCCCCTCAACCTTCTCCCCTCCCTGTGGCTAACAGCGGGGAACATTTCTGTTTAGCCACAGGCAAACAGCCCAGCAGGAATGGGCTCCTCTGAGTGTCCCCTGAAGAAAAGCACTCTATTTCAACCAGGTGACCATGAATTATATCTCACTCTCCTGAGGATAACACAGAGAGATAAAGAACGGATTTTGGTTGAATGCCAGCAAACATACACTGCAATGCTTTGTTCTACAGTGATTCCCGAGTACGTGTTACTGGCCTGGAGTGGTAAAGTGTCCTACCATGAAGGACGAAATAAGGCTGCCCTCCCCAGAAACCTTTTGCAAAGGCTTTAGGACTACATCTAGGAGAACCGCAAATGCCAGGGCAAAGTAATCCTTTCACATGCTTGCTTTTAAACCATGTATAGCATTTTAAAAGGTACACTCACCAGAGGTCCCTTCTCCGCCTGCTGGGTCCAGGAGGCAGCCTTGGGTGGGTTCGGGGGGTACTGGCTCCAGGTCTAGGGTGAGAAACAGTTCCTGGCTGTCGGGAAAACCGGTTTCTCCACTTGCTTGCTGTGAGCTATCTACAACCTCCTCCTCCTCATCATCTTCTTCGTCCCCAAAACCTACTTCCGTATTGCCTCCATCTCCATTGAAGGAGTCAAACAACACGGCTGGGGTAGTGGTGGCTGAACCCCCTAAAATGGCATGCAGCTCATCATAGAAGCGGCATGTTTGGGGCTCTGACCCAGAGCGGCTGTTCGCCTCTCTGGTTTTCTGGTAGGCTTGCCTCAGCTCCTTCAGTTTCACGCGGCACTGCTTCGGGTCCCTGTTATGGCCTCTGTCCTTCATGCCCTGGGAGATTTTCAGAAAGGTTTTGGCATTTCGAAAACTGGAACGGAGTTCTGATAGCACGGATTCCTCTCCCCAAACAGCGATCAGATCCCGTACCTCCCGTTCGGTCCATGCTGGAGCTCTTTTGCGATTCTGGGACTCCATCATGGTCACCTGTGCTGATGAGCTCTGCATGGTCACCTGCAGCTTGCCACGCTGGCCAAACAGGAAATGAGATTCAAAAGTTCGTGGTTCTTTTCCTGTCTACCTGGCCAGTGCATCTGAGTTGAGAGCGCTGTCCAGAGCGGTCAGAATGGAGCACTCTGGGATAGCTCCCGGAGGCCAATACCATCGAATTGTGTCCACAGTACCCCAAATTCGAGCCGGCAATGTCGATTTAAGCGCTAATCCACTTGTCAGGGGTGGAGTAAGGAAATCGATTTTAAGAGCCCTTTAAGTCGAAATAAAGGGCTTCATTGTGTGGACGGGTGCAGGTTTAAATCGATTTAACGCTGCTAAATTCGACCTAAAGTCCTAGTGTAGACCAGGGCTATGTCAGCAAAAGAAACTCTCCTGCCAACATAGTGCTGTCCACACCAGCATTTATGTCGGTGCAACTTATGTCGCTCAGGGACACAGCTTATTCGCAGCTTGTCATAAATTATGCCGACATAAGTTGTAGTGTACACATAGTCACAGACTATGTCTACACTGGCACTTTTGTTGCTAAAACTTTTGTCGCTCAGGGTTGTGAAAAAACACCCCGTTGAACAACAAAGGTTTTAGCAATGAAAAGTGCCGGTGTGGACAGCACTTCGGTGGCGGGAGCCGCACTCCCATCAACAAAGCTACCGCCTCTCGTTGCGGGTGGTTTTATTTAAAGAGTGGCCACACAGTGCAGCTTACAAAGGCGTGGCTGCAGCAGCACAACTGCACTGTTATAAGGTGTGCTGTGTGGACATAGCCTAACTCAGGCTTTGTGAATCACAATGTTGTTCCTATGATTTTCTAAATGCCTAAAAGTTAGGCATTACAACGCTTAGCCCTGGTCTACACTACAAACTTATGTCAGTATAACGACGTCGCTCAGGGATATGGATTTTCCACACCTAAGAGCGACATAGTTATACCAACTGAACTTCCAGTATAGACAGCGCTATGTTGATGGGAGGGCTTCCCCCGTCGACATAGCTACTGCCTCTCAGGGAGGTGGAGTACCTACGCCGATGGGAAAGCATCTCCCGTTGGCATAGGTAGCGTCTTCACGAAGTGATATAGTGGCGCAGCTGCACTGCTGCAAGTGTAGACAAGTCCTTAGAGTTACAATGCTTATGTCCCTTTCTGGATCCAGGCTACTATCAAAGTGCTGCATAATGCACTATTATTACTGAATATAGCTCAATACTTTGCACCTGGAAACACCATAAATATTATGTCAGTTTATGGGACAATTAATTTCCAATTTAACTTGTACTTTTCCATTTAGAAAAGGGCTGATAGCTGAAGGTCAGATTTTGCCACCTTTACTCACACTGAGTCATTCCTTACTCTGCAAATAATCCCAGTAACACTGTTCACAGAGTAAGGTGCTACTCGTCATGCATGAAGGTGGCAGAACCTGCCCCTTACAGCTCAGAGGTGTATACATATAAATACTGCACACAACTTCTCACTCACTGAGGGCTAGCAGGTACCTTTAGTTACAGTCCTGAGTATGGGGTGGCACATAGATGCAGGAGAAGCACTGGGAAGAGAAGCACAATTCTTCTCTGAATTCCTCTCTTCTATTGCAGCAGGGAGTTATTTATTATACTGTGTTTCAGTGTACAGCATCTTCTCCCTTATGGCCTAGCCAGCTCTACTGCCTAGGCAATTAGATTGTAAGCGCTTTCAGGCAGGGTCTGTCTTTTTGTTCTGTGTTTGTACAGCACCCAGCACATTGGGGTCATGGTTTACAAATGGGGCTCCTAGGCACCATGGTAACACAAATTAATAATAAATGATAACATATGTGGGGGTGGAGCCACCCAGTCCCTTTCCCTCCCCTACTTGCAGGGAGTGTACTGGAAGTGCAACGCCTGTTCTCCCTGCTAATGCTGCACCAGCTAAGCAGTAGTCATTAGTATTCACTACCATCAATTTGATTTAGTTGGGGATTGGTCCTGCTTTGAGCAGGGGGTTGGACTAGATGACCTCCTGAGGTCCCTTCCAACCCTGATATTCTATGATTCTTTGATCAAGTAAAGGAGTTTCTCAAGGGACATCCTTCTAACACAGCCACCCTGATAGACTATCTCAGTGAAGTACAGTGATCACCCTTAAAAATATATAAGGGGCAGAGTTAAGGTTTCACATTAGCTTTGGCATTTTCTGACATTTGAGTGCTGAACTCTGCACCGTTAGTGTTCTCTAAGGGACATATATTTGTATTTAAACTAATTGTGGGTGCACCCCCACATTGTTTGGGCCCCTGAACCTGAGGGAGTGACAGTGAAGCTACACTACCAGAGAGTTGGAAGGGGCTGGGTAGAGCCAAGAGAGTCAAGACTGGGAGAGCAGACCAGTCAGGACTGAAGGGCACAAGTGAAGCTGCTGTGAAGGTGCAGGGACAGGACAGGAATAGGAGCTAACAATGATCAGTTACCAGAAATTAAGGATCCCAAATACTGCTCCTCACCTGCATTTTTTCAATCATTTCAAACAAATCCACAGTCTGTGAAGAGAAAAGGATGACATAGAAAGAGATCTGACATTTCTATGAGAGAGAATGTCATCTGCAGTAACACCAGCTATGACAAAAATCACAAGGGTCCTCATGCTTCAGGGCAGAAATTATTCATCTGCTGAAGTCAGGAAAGGAATCCCTCTCCCTACATGGATGGCACAGTACTGAACAACTGGCCAGGTGCATTGTTTTCACCTTGCACTGTTAAAGGCAGAATAACAGCCTGATCTGGTATTGGATTAGCCAGGATTCTGGACTAGATGGACCATTAGTTGCATCTGAGTGGCCAAGATAATGGCCTGCTCTGTTATGTCAAGAGACGGGAAGTTAAACTAGATGGACCAGTTTCTAGGGCACTCACTGAGAAATACATATCTGTGCCGACAATACACCCCCTCACCCCCCCGTTTGTAATGCACATTGCCTGCTTCTCTCCCCTGTTCTCAGATGCTCTAGGCATATTTCCATTCTGGACAGGGAGGATGCAGCTCCTTACCTTGTTGTGAACAGCAGGGGTAAGTGCAGTCTGGGGGTCCTGGACAGGAGAATCTAGAATGTCACTAATGCAGCGCCCCACTTCATCAGATCTCCTGAAGGGAGACAATCACCATTAACCATTATAGCAGTGGTTCCCAAACTGGGGTTTGTGAACCCCTGGGGGTTCGCAGAACGTTACAGGGGGTTCATCAGAAAAATTTCACTAATGGCAGCCAGAGGACCCTGGGCATTGGAAGCAGCAGGTGGGACCCGGTTGCAGGGCAGACAGCCCGAGCCCCAGGGAGAGCGGAGCCGAGCAGTTGGGGCTGGCAGCCCAAGACCTACCTTTGTCAGCGGGGGAGCCGGCCGCCCGAACCCCAGTGCTCTGTGTAGGGCTGGCACCCTGAGCCCCAGGGAGAGCGGGGCTGGGCAGTTGAGGCTGGCAGCCCAGGCTGGCAGCCCGAGCCCCAGCACTCAGCAGGACCTGCAGCCCGAGCTCAGTGGAGCTCAGTTGACTAGGGTGGTCAACGGGGTCCAGCAGCAGGAGCCCCACAGATTGCGGAGTGCCGAGTGTGGAGGAAATTTAAACTTAAATCCCTGGAAATATTTATTTTTAGGAAGGGGTTTATGAGATTTCACAATTTAGTGAAAGGGGTTCACGGGCTGTTAAAGTTTGGGAACCACTGCCTTATAGCATCCAGGATGCCAATACTCATAACGGTCTCTCTCAAAAAGTGCCCGGGCCTCCCTTCTCACAGTCGCTGATCCCTCCTTCCCCACCCAGCAAGAGACTCCTGGTTCACTTATCCCCTGCACCCCTCTCAGATGTGCCTCTCCCCCACTCCCTGCCACTGGATCCCTCTCTCTGCCCACCTGCACCAGCTCCCCACAATTCCCTTTCCTGTGCTTATACATGGTCGGCCAAACCACTTCCCTGCTCTGGGCTCCTGATCCAATGGCTGGGTTGCAGTGACAAGATGGGTAGGTCCTAGATGGAACAAATGCTGGGAAGTGGGGAGGGTTTCCAACAGCGGGGACAGGACCCACTCTGGGATCAGGACTAGCCTCTGATCTATTAAAAACTGTCAGGTTCCCAGGAATCAGCCACCTTGAGACTGATCAGTATCTGAAGAGCTAAAAGCCCTTGGAGTCACTGATACCAGAACCTAAAGACAGACCCACTTGCTACAGCCTTGCTGCCAGACCCAGGGATGGGAATATGCCCGAGCCAGGGCAAGCAAAGAAGAAAAGCAGGGGTCAGAACGATCACTGCTAAGGGGGTGAGCAGAGCAGAGCAGAGGAGGGTCTGCTGCCTTGTAAAGTTGCCAACTGTCACAAATTTATCATGATTTTGGCCCCTGCTACAGGCCATCTTGTGCTGATATGAAGAGCTGCAGTCATCATGCAATCTGGGGGAAGAAAAATCAAACAGCAACCCTAACGATGTCTAGCTGTCTAAGGGAAGCTGTATTATACTGCAAGCTCAGCTGACAGCATCCATAAGGTTTAGCCCCAGCACTGTTACTAGCAGCTGTTAGCATTTCTGTGCCATTCACAATACTTATTAAAGGCCAAAGTTGGTGAGAGAGAGAACTATTGTTTCACAGGTAACAGAGGCTACACAGTCAGAGCTGGGAATAGAAGCCAGGTCTCTAATGTAACAGTGTCCACTTTGTCATAAGAAAAGGAGTACTTGTGGCACCTTAGAGACTAACCAATTTATTTGAGCATGAGCTTTCGTGAGCTACAGCTCACTTCATCAAGTGAGCTGTAGCTCACGAAAGCTCATGCTCAAATAAATTGGTTAGTCTCTAAGGTGCCACAAGTACTCCTTTTCTTTTTGCGAATACAGACTAACACGGCTGTTACTCTGAAACCTGTCACTTTGTCATACAACATTGCAGAAAGGACATGCAAAAGTAAGTAGTTATATAACTCATGCTAACACAGTGTGGCTCTGTGTCCCCCTCTAGTAGCTAAACCACACAGAGGTTTAGGACTCTCCTGCTATTTCCAAGCTAAGAGCTCTGTAAAAGGTTCATGCTTTAACACCAGTGGTCCCAGGTTCATACCGCACAGATGACCCAAACAGGGGTGGTGTTTGTTGTTACATTTCTCTATGCTGTCTGTAACCACCAGGGCACAAGCAGCTCTGAGGGCCAAGAATCCTGATGCCCCACATTCTACTGCTGTCTCATGAGTACTGGTGCAACCCACTGGCAATGTGCATTTGGTGTCTGACTGTGGGCTGTTCCACATAGAGGGTAACGGCATGCTTCCCCCATTAGTTACTCCTATAGCTGAAGTAGAGGAGATCTGTGTTGTGCATCTGAAGGTTGAAACCCTACTAATGACACAAATGGGAGTAAAACAATATAAAAGTTACTCTAAAGAGTCTGAAGTAATTGTTGGTATGTCTATATGCAAACCACTGTAGTTAATTTGAATGTTGTGCTAATCATTTTATTTTTTATTTTTTGTACTTGGTTAATGGGAGATGCTCCTTTAAGAACAGGGCCAGGCAAACAGTGAGATCTGAGACTGACAGCACAGTGGGGGCGATTTACACCGTGAGTCCAGAGAGCAGACGACTCTGCCTGTGTAAACTCCAAAAGAGATCAGAATTTCATTTAATAAACTCATCTCTCCAGAAAGAAGTCTCATTCTCAAAGATGCAAGATTAGTGCTTTTGCAAGAATGAATGCCTCAGTCCTTTGTAATGCAGTATAGACTCAGAACCTTCCACCTGCCGATCACCAGTTTGAATCCTTCCTTGCTCAACAAGGATTAAAAGTTGTTCCCATCTAATGGATCTTCAGTGGCCCCTCTATGAGATGAGTCTGGCTGAGTCCCAGTTACAAACTCATCACATCACAAACTCACCACCAGGCTTTGCACTCAGTTGTAAGCTCTTGGGGCCAGGGACTGTCCCTTACTGTGCAAATGGAAAATGCATAGCACAATCAGACCCCAGTTTTGGCTGGATCCTCTAGTAAGAGCTCCTTCAGCAAAATCACCTACTTTACTAAGCATCTGCCAGGGTTGGCAACAAGACAAACACATTGCAGGTGGGCAGGGGGAATAAATAAATAAATAAATAAATAAATCAATCAGAAGACAGGACAAAAATGGGACTTAAACTTTTAAAACAAATTTCATGATTTTTGGGAGACTGACTCATGAATTCTGAGCTTTGGGGCTTTGCAGTACTGCAGGCCCACAAGGAAGGACCATTTCTCTGCATATGTGTTTGTAGGAGAATAAAAAAAACTTCTACCCCCAACGAGCGGCATTAGCTTTGTTGGCAGGAGCACTCTCAGAACAGAAAAACAGGAACCCACCCCTGGAATTATTTTCACTATCTACTGCTTACATTTTAAATAGAAAAGTAGCCAGGCAGTCCTGACCTGCAGCATGTGCTACTATTCCAGTCCTTCAATCTCCACATTCAGCCCTGAAATCCTGTGGAAGACCCTTTACAGCCCTCTCAGCTATCCATCTCCATATATACTCTGCCAGTGCTTCTCCATCCTGAAAATAAAACCTGCACATCCACTTTGACAGATGTCACAAGCCCTTTAATTCCCCATTCATAGGAGTGATTTGTTGCTCTCTGGAAGGGAAAGTATCCAAATCCTCATGAAATTATTCTCATAGGGGCTCATGGTTAAAGGGTGCATGTGGCTATCTTGAAGGCTCTTCGTGGGCTCAGGAGTCCAGCCCGGGGCAGAAACAACACTGTGTGACTTCAGGAACTAATCAAATGGCCATGAATAGCAAATTACAGATAACTTAATGTAATAGCCATGGCTAGTAGCTGGCAAGTGACCCTCTTAAGCTGAAGTATGTTCATGGGAACTGTTCCTTGAAACATTTAGAAGAATCACCAAATTCATAAGAATTTGGATCTGTCTGTAAGTAATTCACAGCCAGAAAACAGCTCTGAAGAAATCAAATAAAATGTTTGCTGAGGATCATTTGTCTTGACCTGCAGCAGCCCTTGCTATTCCAGTCCTGGGCCTCTCTCCAGTACCCAGCTCTGCCAATCATGCTCTTCGGGGGTTTGGTGATCACGTCCTAATCACAGCACCAGAGCATGTAGTAGCTGGAGCTTTGCATTCCCCACCACTGCATCACAGATTGATTCCTGAACTCCAAAGGAAAGAGAGCAAGATAAAGGTAGAGACAGTGAGAGTGTGCAGCTGCCAGTGATAAGGCTAACACTCTAGCTCAGTGGTTCTCAACCTATTTACCACTGTAGGCCTGTAGCAAAGGGACAACTCACCGGCGTGGCCCCTCCTGCTGGTCATCTTGGGAATTAGCTCAACTGCAGCTCCAGAACGCCCTCTGTTGGCCGGTGTCTTGCCTGTCTCAGGCCTTGTATCCCTCCCACACCCCAGTGTCCCTTACCCTGGGGTTCTGCCCACTGCAGTACCCCCACACTCTGGGTCTCCCCTCCTAGGAGAACCCCCAACCCTCTAAGCCCACCTTGCCTCAGTGGCTACTGCCAGTCATCATCTAGCTCCCTTTCTCTGGGGCAAACTGCAGTCTGTAATGGCCACTCATCATTGGCAAGGAGTTAGGACCAGCTGCCTCTGCCTGTTCCCAGGCTGCACCTTTATAGCCCCAGTACCTTTGTAGGCCTTCACCAAGGCCTGCAGCCTGGGGGTTTACCAGGCTGGAGCTCCCCAGCTCCCTTTGCCCTTTTCCCCAGCACTGCTCTGCTTCAGGTACCCTGCTCCCAGGCACTGTTCCCTCTAAGCTGTGCATGTGCGCGCACACACACATATCCTAAACCCCACACACAGCAAAACACCACGCACACAAAAATTTGCACAGAAGAAATTTTTTGCACACATGTCAAAAATTAGAGAGAACATTGCTCCCAGACTGCTAGCCCTTACCACTCCAGGGCTAGAGTGAGACTCCTCACAGCTCCTGGTCCACAGTCCTCTTTATCCAGGCCAGCTGTGGCCTGATTATGCCAGCCACACCTGGGGCCAACTACCTCACCAGCCTCCCTCAGCTGTTCTTAATCCCTTTTACCTTGGAGTGGGGCAGCCACCTCACTACAAGGCCACATATGTGGCCCACAGTGTGTTATGTGGACTGCATCCAATATTACCTGTATGGCCCTGAGGATGTCATATGGGCTGCAGCGCTGTGCTGATTGGACCTCAAGCGGCCTACAAACCATAGGTTGAGAACCACTGTGTCCTCATTCTTTGTCTAGGATTTCCTTTAAATGCCTCAGCCTCCTTTTGCCTCAGGAACAGACAGAGAAGGCCTATTGGGTCACCTGGCCAACTGGCTAAACACTCACTCCAAGCTCTGTCCGTCATTTGGTCCACATCTGTGGTCCATGCTCTTCAGGCACACCGGGTGTTACACTGTTCTGCTCTGGAAGGAGAAGTCCTGAGGAAAATGCACCTAACCTCAAACACCCATCGCCATCTCCAGAAACATCAGAACTGCGTCTCCTTCTAAGGGGAGGGAGGGAGGAGGGAAGATATTGAAGTCTCAGCCTTTGAAGGAGAGCTCATCCTGAAGAAAACAATCAGTCACTCCCCCACTCTAGCCCACAATCCACACAGGCCTGGGAAAGCCCTCTCTCTGCTGGAGAAAGGAGAGGAAGTTGTCCCAATATCAGAAGGATGGAGATAAGGCTGGGGTGATGGAGCAGAGATGCACATGTGAATTTCCCTGGAGGTTTCCCTCTCTAGTTTTAACCTACTCCCAAAGCTTTGCCAGGGTTCTGGTAGGAAGAGGCTGCATAATACAAGGTCCGTGAGAGGGAGCCAGGGGCTGGTACAGGTACATACCCTCCATAGGCTCCGAAGGTGAAACTGCGCTTCCGAGAAAACATTCTCTACTCTTCTCTCTGCTAAAGGTGGATTCCTGGCTCTCCTGCTTGCCAGCTTCCTCTCCTCCCGTCTCGGCATGCAGCTGGGCACAGACTCACCTCCCCATCTCTAGAGGGCACAGGCTTCCTCCTTTGCCCCCCCAAGTCCCAACCCCCACCTACTTCTCTTTCCCGAGACACACTTCAAATGAGAGAAAGGAAAGAGCTGCTCACAGCTAGGACCGAGCATGAGCCACATGAGGGCAGGAAGCTCCCAGGGAGACACTGCAGGACACACTGTGAGCAGCAGAGATTGAAAGTGGCAGAGAGAGATTGAGAGACTGAGAAACAGGATGCAGGGAGAGAGCAGAAGTTAATGTGAGACGTGGGTACTGTTCCTTCTCCATGGCTTGGAAAGCTCAGCTCTCTCCGCACATCCTCTCCTGCCAGGCTGTTGAGATGAGGACCTCCAGGAAGGGGAATCTCAGGTGGGAGCAAGAGAGGGACCTGATGATTGGCTGAAGCATTTCAGGGGTTCCCAGAATTTTCTGCCAGTGGGTAAAGTAGCAGCTGAACCTGAGAAGGGAAGAAGAGTCCCCTATTTACCTCCCCTCTTCTAAAGTAGGGTCTGTCCCCCCAGCCAGCTTGCCATACCCTACAGGAAGAGAGGGTCACAGGAGCAATCCCGTACTGCCTCCCATTCCCTACACAGGGAGGAAAAGGCTATACCAACCCCTTCTAGCTCTACCCCCTCTAGGCAGTAAATAATACATAATGCAGAGACTTGCCATAAAATCTCTCTTGTGAAATGTCTAGCCATTGGAGTGTGCAAGCTATTGCATGGGGCATTTCAAACCTTTGGGGGAACAGACTCTCCCAGGCCTATCCACATTTCTTTGCTTTCACATCAGTATAGATTCTCCATCCTGGCACTACCCCCCACCCCACAGACATACACACAAAGTTGTGTTTACCTGTCTGTGGCCCTGCTGCTTGGGGACTTGGAGCCCTTTCAGATACATTTCCTCTCTGCCCCCATCTCTTCCCCTTGCTATGTGAGTCCCAATGCCACAAAATGATGTAATGCTCTGTCACCACATAACATCAAGACCTGTGACAGCAGCCACTACAGCTGGTGAGCTCCCTCGCTCATCTTGAGCTACTTTAATCACTGGGGGAGAAAGAGAAAGAAAGAGAGAGTGGCAAAGAGTGAAAGGAGAGACAGAGAAAAAGAGAATAAAAAGGAAGACAAACGGAGATGGGAGGAGGAGCCGTAAAGAAAAGAAAGTCACAGAGGGGTAGGAAGGAGCAGAGGAAATGAGAAGGTAGGAGAGAGTATAGCCGCATATACTATACAGGAAATACCAGATATAGATGGGGTAGAAAGAAAGAAAGAAAAGATGAGAGGGGTGGTATAATGCCTGTTGGGGACATGAGTGTGGGAATGCTGTTCTACTGCCTCCAAAATGTTCTTGTCATGAAAGGCCAATGGAATTGCAAGTGACCTGGCTGTGCATCATTGTCCAGATCAAGCACAGATCTCCCCACAAGCAACTCCCATCTCATAATGCTGGAAACATACAGAGAAGAGAGGGCAAAACAAGTGACGAAAGCTAGCTAGTGTGCCTTCCCAACACTTCAGAGCTGAACCTGAGGCATCACATACAATGAGGAGCTGAATAGGCTGGCTGGAAGCTTTAGGACCCATCAAGAATAGATCATGGCTGTGCTCTCTGTCCCTCCATCTCTGTTGCTGGGGAATGAGAGGAACGGTGTACTCACAATTACGGGAATTTCTGAGTGGGAAGGGGAGATTAGCTAAACTAGAACAAAAAGGGAGCATATGGGAAATGAAATTTGGACAGGTGAAGGGTCTTGTACTCTGAGAAGTCCCTCAGGGGGAGTGTAGGTTAGAGCTCTCTTATTACTGGTTCTCTAGGTAGGTTAGGCCTGGCTTTCATTTCACTGCATCACAACTTTACAGAACCAAAGTACACACCCCAATATACAACTGAAAAACAGCTCCCGCTGCAACTCAGCACCCACAGGTCCCCAGCACACAATCTAGTTACAAACAGCCTCTCTCCTCAAACAAGCCTCACTTCAACATGTAGTCACAACTCCCTGGCACTCGCTGTCCCTCAGTATACTACTAATCCACAACCACTCTTAACAACCGCTACCCTCAACTTGCACTCAAGACAAAAATTGCCTGTGGGTATGCACTGAATAAAATGATGCCACCTGACTGTATGGGCACATGCATCCAGTTGTGTGAATGGGTATGTTTCAGGATGTATGGTCAGCGTGTTAGGTCATTCATTCTGAATATGTATAGGTTTGAGCTGGAAAGGTTTGGATTTAGTCTAACACAAATTGATCTCGGCACCATCAGTCTATTAATTTAGTCACTGTAAGCACGTCTGACATGAGACATGAGCTCACAGAAGGGAATGCATGCACAGGAAGGCACAGGCAGTCACACAAACATAACCCCTCAGATTGTAAACTCGTCCGCACAGAAACTGTCTCCCTCTGGATTTATTAATACTGCACAACCTTAATAAATCAGCAAACAGTGCAGCCACACACACACACAGCAACACACAAAGCCACATCTGCACACACAGTTGCACACAAGCATGTACACACCAACGCAGACACACACACACCAACACACACAGTCCCCTGTTCCAGTTCCAGATGTGCACAGGTGGCACCTCCCACAGTCCATCTGGGTTCAAGATTTGATGCCATGAGGTTGGCAGGATAAAGGTGAGGTCCCTCAGACAAACCCCTTTAACCCCACTCCCTCTCCGCCTGTCCAGTGTCTCTGTCTCAATCCCTCTCCACATAGCCTACCACGTTCTCTGCCTCTGGCCAACCATCCCTGCCTCTCTGCGCACTGCATTACAGCACACTTTCTTTACAAAATACCCCAGAGCCACCTCCCCCTTGTAACTGAAACTCCCTTAGTCAGCCCCCTGCCCAGCTGCCTCTGCCCCCCCGGATCACAAAACACATTTAATTGGCATTGCAGGAGGGGAGAGAATGAAGAGCAGCTACGCCCCCCTACCTGAGCTAAGCTCTCTCATCCCCGGCTGATGAGCGGATGGAGACACAGGGAGTCCAGCTGCTCCCGCATACGCTCCCCCCTCCTCGCGCTATCAATTATTCAAGTAGGTTGCAGTGTCTTCTTCCTCTTGCTCTCTCTGTCTTGCCCTCCCCTTCCGCTGCCCCCACCTGCGGAGAGAGGGAGTAGAGCGGTCACACTCCACACCAAAGAGATCCTCCTTCAGGGGAACAGCCCCGCCTGCTGTGCTCTTATACCGGGAACGTGGATCCTAGGGAAAGGGGTCAGTTTGGGGACTGGTCTTGCAAACCTTCCAGGGTTGTGCTGGAGTCTCCAGGAACTAATCTGTATTTAAAGATTATGTCGTGTGATAGAACCACCAGGAATATGTCCAACCAAAACTAGCAACCCTATCAGGAACTGGTATATTCACAAGGCAGGTACAGCACTGGCAGTGGTACCTTCCCACAGGCACCCTGGCCCCTGCCAACACCATAACCCCAGCCCTATAGAAATGACTCAGGGTTTTGTTTTTTTTTTTGGCGGGGTGTGGGGGTGGAAGGGGTGCTTGTCTCTGTGTCCCACTCAATCATAGTCTGATTAGTGTCAATTGCAGTGAATCTGGTACATAGATTGACTGAAAACCCAGCTCATTTCATGTGGTGGCCAAGGAACAGAGACTAACTACTTACAGTTAATAGTAGCGTGAAACTTGTGCCCTATAGGTGAAAAGCTCTGTACCCATTGATTTCACTCCCCCATCTAAGACAGGCAGCCCCCCCCCCCCATGGTAGGGCTGTATTGTAACTACTTCAGTAGAGGGGAAGGGCTCTGTATTCCCTTCCCATGAGCCAACCAGTCCTCCTGACCATTTCCCCATTGAAGTAAGCTGGATTTACCAAGATCTCATCTCACACCCCATGCTATAGGTCAGAAGTTGCCCTCAGTGTCTAGACTGAGATATTCCTTTATTGCTAAGCTCTAATTAAAAGATGTGGCTTGGTCCCACAACATGAGCCAGAAGAGGATGAAGCCCTATACCTCCTCTTAAGTATTTGTGTAAGTGGGGTGGGGGCTCCTTGAGGAGCCTCCGTGCTGTGATCAAAGACTAAATGAATAACTTAAATTGGTCTAGAAAGGCACTAAGCCCCAGTTCCTCAAAGGTATTTAAGTGCCTAAACCCCATCTATTCCAATGGAAGTTAGGCACCTAAATACCTCTGAGAATCTGAGCCTTGGAGCTCAAGCTCACCGAATGGGCTTTGATTAGGGTACAGCCAGTTAACAAAACCTCTCCTTACACACCATCCCACCCTACTACCTCCACTGAAAATGATTTAACTGGGAATTGGTCCTGCTTCGAGCAGGGGGTTGGACTAGATGACCTTCTGGGGTCCCTTCCAACCCTGATATTCTATGATTCTATGACAGACTAGGTGTGAGAGTGGCACAAATCACACACTCTGGGATTGAGACAGATTCCCATCACTCTCATTCCAACAATTACTGGATCAGGAGAAAGAAAATCAGGGGATGAGGGGTAGAATGGAGGCAGGCAACAGCAGGGGGCTGAGACTCATGTAGGCAGATTGAAGAGGAGGCAGGATGTGGAAAGACGTGTATTATACTTACTACATCCCAACTCAAGTGATTTTATTTTAGCTTTCCATACAAATTGCCTTTTGGGCTATGATAAAAGCAGGAGAAAATGTGACTCAAAAAGGCCATTTTGGAGAACATTAATGAGGCAGTGAACATCAATAAGGGGGATCAGCTGGGATGGGTTGACTCTGTGTTTATGGTGAGTGGAATATCGTTCACTGTAGTAGAGGATACAGAACATCTGCAGCTCAGATGTAGGCTATCAGGGATCTAATAAAGGTAGCAGTTAGTCTGCAAAATTTTTATTCCTGGTGTTGATTATGTGTGAGAAGCAAAGATCCCAGCTTGAGTCTCAAAGCCCAGAATCACAGAAATGGAGGGCTGGAAGGGACCACAAGAGGTCCTCAAGTCCAGCCCCCTGCACTGAGGTAGGACCAAGGAAACCTAGACCATCCCTGACAGTCTGCCCAACTGTTCTTAAAAACTTCCAGTGACAGGTATTTCACAACCTCCCCTGGAAGCCTGTTCCAGAGCTTAACTATCCTTATGGTTAGAAAATTTTCATAATATTTAACCTAAATCTCCCTTGCAGCACATTAAGCCCATTATTTCTTGTCCTACCTTCAGTGGACATGGCAAACTACTGATCACCATCCTCTTTATAACAGCCCTTAACATATTTGAAGCCTGTTATCAGGTCCCCCCTCCGTCTTCTTTTCTCCAAACTAAACATCCCCAGTTAATTTAACCTTTCCTCATAGATCAGGTTTTCTAAACCTTTTATCATCTTTATTGTTCTCCTCTGGGCTCTCTCCCATTTGTCCACATCTTTCCTAAAGCATGGAGACCAGAACTGTACATAGTACTCTGGCTGAGGCCTCACCAATGCTGAATAGAGCAGGACAATTACCTTTAGAGTCTTATATACAACACTCTTGTTAATACACTCTGCAATTATATTAGCTTTTTTCACAGCTGCATCACATTGTTGACTTATATTCAAATTATGATCCACTATAATCCCCAGATCCTTGTCAGCAGCATTACCATGTAGACAGTTATTCCCCATTTTGTATTTGTGCATTTGATTTTTCTTTCCTAAGGATATGTCTATACTATGGAATTAGGTCAAATTTATAGAAGTCGATTTTTAAAGAAGTGATTTTATACAGTCAATTGTATGTGTCCCCACTAAGCGCATTAAGTCGGCGGAGTGCGTCAACTTTCACAGCGTTGCACTGTGGGTAGCTATTGGAATTCTGGGTTAAGCTCCCAATGCCTGATGGGGCAAAAACATTGTCGCGGGTGGTTTTGGGTACATGTCATCAGTCATCCCTCCCTCTGTGAAAGCAATGGCAGACAATTGTTTCGCGCCTTTTTTCCGCTGCAACTCTGTTCTCCTGGTGCTACCTCGCAGGTCCTCTATATGACCACCGCTTCCATTGCAACTCTGCTCTCCTGGTGCCACCTCGCAGGTCCTCTATATGACCACTGCTTCTATTGCAACTCTGCTCTCCTGCTTTTGTCTTGCCATACCACGGCAAGCGTGCAGCCCTCTCAGGTCAGCTCACTGACACCACTGCTGTTGTGTCCTGGTGCTGCTGGCAGTAGGTCTGCAAAACTGGTCATCCAACCACCGCTTCCGCTGTAACTCTGCTTTCCTGTTCTTGTCTTGATAGCGAATTTCTCCATGTCGGCTGTCATGGGCTCCCACTTCTGCTGCAACTCTGCTCTCCTGCTCTCATGAATCCACCTCGCGGGTCCTCTCGTTGTTCTCTATAAATATCTATTCTAGTGGCATCTGTCGTCAGCCACCGCTTCCGCTGCAACTCTGCTCTCCTGCTCTCCTGCAGACGCCATACCACGGCAAGCATGGAGCCCGCTCAGATCACCACGGCAGTTATAAGCATTGTAAACACCTTGCGCATTATCCTGCAGTATGTTCAGAACCAGAACCTGCAAAGGCAGGCAAGGAGGCGACGGCAGCGTGGTGACAAGAGTGATGAGGACATAGACACAGACTTCTCTCAAAGTATCATGCCCTGGAACACCGATTCTGGGCCCGGGAAACAAGCACAGACTGGTGGGACTGCCTCGTGTTGCAGATCTGGGATGATTCCCAGTGGCTGCAAAACTTTCGCATCCGTAAGGGCACTTTCATAGAATTTTGTGACTTGCTTTCCCCTGCCCTGAAGTGCAAGAATACCAAGATGAGAGCAGCCCTCACAGTTGAGAAGCGAGTGGCGATAGCCCTGTGGAAGCTTGCAATGCCAGACAGCTACTGGTCAGTTGGGAATCAATTTGGAGTGGGCAAATCTACTGTGGGGGCTGCTGTCATCCAAGTAGCCAATGCAATCACTGAGCTGCTGCTATCAAGGGTAGTGACACTGGGAAATGTGCAGGTCATAGTGGATGGCTTTGTTGCAATGGGATTCCCTAACTGTGGTGGGGCAATAGACAGAACGCATATCCCTATCTTGGGACCAGACCACCCTGGCAGCCAGTACATAAACCGAAAGGAGTACTTTTCAATGGTGCTGCAAGCACTGGTGGATCACAAGGGACGTTTCACCAGCATCAATGTGGGATGGCCGAGAAAGGTATATGACGCTTGCAACTTCAGGAACTCTGGTCTATCTGAACAGCTGCAGCAAGGGACTTACTTTCCAGACCAGAAAATAACCCTTGGGGATGTTGAAATACTTATAGTTATCCTTGGGGACCCAGCCTACCCCTTAATGCCCTGGCTCATGAAGCCGTACACAGGCACCCTGGACAGTAGTCAGGAGGTGTTCAACTATAGGCTGAGCAAGTGCAGAATGGTGGTAGAATGTGCATTTGGACGTTTAAAAGCACGCTAGCACAGTTTACTGACTCGGTTAGACCTCAGCAAAACCAATATTCCCATTATTATTACTGCTTGCTGTGTGCTCCACAGTATCTGTGAGTAAGGGGGAGACGTTTACAGTGGGGTGGGAGGTTGAGGCAAATTACTTGGCCGCTGATTATGCACAACCAGACACCAGGGTGATTAGAAGAGCACAGCAGGGCACGCTGTGCATCAGAGAACCTTTGAAAACAAGTTTCATGACTGGCCAGGCTACGGTGTGACAATTCTGTTTGTTTTTCCTTGATGAAAACCCACCCCCTTGGTTCGCTCTACTTCCCTGTAAGCCAACCAACCTCCCCCCTTCGATCACCACTTGCAGAGGCAATAAAGTCATTGTTGTTTCAAATTCATGCATTCTTTATTAATTCATCACACGAATAGGGGGATAACTGCCAAGGTAGCCCGGAAGGGTTGGGGGAGGAGGGAAGGACAAGGCCACACTGCGCTTCAAAACTTATTGAATGCCAGCCTTCTGTTTCTTGGGCAGTCCTCTGGGGTGGAGTGGTTGGGTGCCTGGAGCATCCCTCCTCCTCCCGCGTTCTTGGGCATCTGGGTGAGGAGGCTATGGAACTTGGGGAGGAAGGTGGGCGGTTACACAGGGGCTTCAGCGGTGGTCTGTGCTCCTGCTGCCTTTCCTGCAGCTCAACCATATGCCAGAGCATATCAGTTTGATCCTCCAGTAGTCTCAGCATTGCATCCTGCCACCTCTCCTCTTGCTTGTCCCTCCTGTCCTTGCATTCATTTTGTGCTTTCCTGGACTCTGACATTGCTTGCCTCCATGCATTTTGCTGAGCTCTTTCAGTGCGGGAGGACTGCATGAGCTCAGAGAACAGTTCTCATCGTGAGTGCATTTTTTTTGCCTTCTTATCTGCACTCGCCTCTGGGATGGAGATGATAGGGGGAGCATTGAAACATTTGCAGCTGCGGGAGGAAAAAAAGGGAGAGTAGTATTTAAAAAGAGACATTTTAGAGAACAATGGGTAAATTCTTTTATGGTGAACCAAGCTGTTAACATTACATAGTACATGTGCTTTCTGTACAGGGTCACATTTTGCCTCTTATATTGAGGGCCTGCCGGTTTGGTGTGAGAGATCACACACGCAGGGCCGGGCAACAGAATTCGGCTTGCAGGCAGCCATGCTAAGCCACAGTCTTTTGGCTTCTTTAACCTTCATAAAATGTGGTAATGGTTTCAAAGGTGTGACTCTGAACCACAGTCTAGTTCTTTTCAGCCATAGGCAAACAGCTCAGCAGGAACGGCCACCTCTGAATGTCCCCTTAATAAAATTCCCCTATTTCAACCAGATGACCATGAATGAAACCACTCTCCTGAGGCTAACACAGAGAGATAAAGAATGGATGTTGCTTGAATGCCAGCAAACACCGGGACCATACGCTGCCATGCTTTGCTATGCAAAGATTCCAGGCTACGTGCTACTGGCCTGGCGTGGTTAAGTGTCCTACCATGGAGGATGGAATAAGGCTGCCCGAAAACTGCAGCCCCTCCTTTTAAATGGCCAACCCATTTTAAATGGGTAATCCAACGGGGGCTTGGTATGGGAAATGAGGGCGCTGCTGTTTCTGAATGCCCACACAGGCTGCCAAGCACCAAAAGAAATGGTGCTATGGCATACAATTCCTGCATCATTTCAAGCTGAGTTGACTTGTCCATGCAGTAGCTGACACACTGTGTTATACCGCTCTACATAGCAGTAAGAATTCTTCAAGTCACATAGAGGCCACTGTTTGGTTGATACCAAAGATATCATCAACGGAGTACTGAAAGAATCCAGTGGCTAAAGAGCCTAATGCAATGGTGACTGACTGCCACAAAGAGGGCCTCGCTCCTGTGGGTAGGCCTCTCCATCTCATCACAGAGATGCTGGATAGTTCAGAGGTGAGCTCCAAGGAAGAAGTAATGTATGTGCCAATCCTGCATCTGGTGCAGATTACTTTCTCCTCCACCCTGGCTTGGCTCTGGACTTCCTGTTTGCTGCTTTGGATGTCACCAGCCATTGTAGTGTGGACAAGGAAGTTAATTAAACAGGAGCTAATTTTTAAAATATGTTATTGGGAATGTAAATTTATTTGGAATTTGAATCTACACATGAGTTTCAGATTTGGGTGCTTAAAGTTAATCACCTCCATCGGTATTTTGGCAACCAAATACTAGTTCTAGGCCCCTAAGTACTGATTTTGGCAGCTGAAGCCCTATTTAGGTGCCTAAATCAGCATGTAGGTACATCCTATTGGTATTTAGAAGACACCATGGTCCAGCCTCGATTGGGAAGTACTGCAACTACTCCAGTTGTGTCCAGTGACAATGGACCACTCAAGGGCATTGACAAATTTCATTTCACTAGATGGCATGATTAACAATAACATTATGAAGTGCATAGATACAGCCAGTGATGCCTTTGGAAAACTTCACTGTATACTGCACCATCATCATCACCACACTTCTCTACAACTGTGATACATGGACTAGTTATCAACACCACATGCTTGGACCCATTCCATGTATGATATCTACTGTGGATAATGGGAAATAAATGGCAAGATTTGGTTCCAAACACCAAGGGTCCATGAGTGCTGCAACATCATAGGCATTGACGCTTTTACAATGAGAGCACAGCTGAGATGGCGCGATTATGTGGTCTGTAGGTCTGACAGTAGAATATCAAAGGAGGTTCTTTTACCAAGAATTGCAGACTGGAAGTTGTTTTAGGGACAGACCAAAGGACACTCTCAAAGATAACCTCAAAATTTGCAATCTTAACCTCAACACCTGGGATCTCTTAGCCATGAGTGACAAAATCAGAGAACAGCAGCTCTGCCACCTCAGACTGAAAGATTTTGAGGGCTCAAGGATTCCTGCAATCAAGGAGAGTCGTGCAAGGTGTAAAGCTAAAAGCAGTTCACATTCATCTACAATTCTCATCACCTGTTATACTTGCAGACAGGGCTGCAGGTCAGAAATTGGTTTTCGGTTTTATCTCAGGACCCACATAAGTGACTGTAGCTCCTCCATTGAACTCAATGGGAGACTCCATCAGGTGCCTAAATACAGATGTAGGTGCCTAACTTTAGGCATCTAAGTCTGAAAATGAGACCCATACTGCATATATCCTGTAAATGATTTGATATCTTGCATTAATCATAACCTCTGTAATAAAATCCTTGCTCCTATCCCCCATTTTAGATCTTTGTATCATCTGTTTAGATTATAAACTCTTTAGGGCAGGGCCCTTGTCTTCATATCTGTCTGTAAAGAATCTAGCAAACATTTGGTGCTATATAGATTATAATGCATTATATGCTTACTTGGCACTTTTCAACTAAAAACCTCAAAAAAATTTACTGAGGTTGGTCTCAATTATTATCCACATTCTACAGATGGGAAAACTGGCACAGAGAAGTTAATCAACCCACTCAGGGTCACCCAATAAGTCAAGGGCAGAGCCAGTAGAGCTGGGTGGGAAACTGTTTTCTTGTCCTGTGAAAATGTTGAGATTTAATTTTTTCCCCATTCTGCACTGGGACAAAACTGAGACCTTTCGTACTTTTTTGTGAAAAATGAGAGCAATTTAATCCCCTTTGCAGAAGAGCCTAATGGTTAGGGCACTCACCTAGAATGTGGGAGACCCCAGTTCTAGTCCTAACTCTAGTCTGATTTGAAGCAAGGACTCGAACCTAGGTTACCTGTGTAGAGACTCCCTTGCTCTCCTAAGTACACTGCCTCCAAACATGTGCTCTTTAGGTGACCTGTCAGTTTCCAAGCAGGCAGTGATATTGGGCAGAGTGGGAGGCGGGACAGGGGATTTCAGGAAAGTGGTGGAAGGGCTCATGGTGAGAGCGGAGAGTGAGTTTGGGTCAGTTTTAGGCAGGAGGGGAATGAGAAGAGTTAGTTTCTTTTGGGAGGTGAGGGGGTCAGGCAGAGGGGGAATTAGAAGTAAAAAAAAAATTCCATTTATGTCTCCACATCCATTTAAATTTGATCTGGCTCCAGGGACTCCCTACAAACTTCCCAAGCACATGCCCCTCTGGCCTGAGATGCAGGAGCTTGGAGGGAGATTGTTTCATTCTGTGAGCTCGATAAGGGACTAAAATGAACCTGCAGCAGCCTCACCCTAGGAGACAGTGACTCCCAGACAGGGAGGTTGTGAGGGACAATCCTTATGTGAAAAGAAAAGGAGTACTTGTGGCACCTTAGAGACTAACAAATTAATTTGAGCATAAGCTTTCGTGAGCTACAGCTCACTTCATCAAACGCTTATGCTCAAATAAATTTGTTAGTCTCTAAGGTGCCACAAGTACTCCTTTTCATTTTGTGAATACAGACTAACATGATTGCTACTCTGAATACTTTTGTGGGGTGGGACTATCTGGAGATACACTGTGTTCTCAGAGAGATTATGTCCCCGTCCCGTCCCCACCTTACACAACTCTTGTCATCCTGGCGGTTCTTTGGGGAACAAGAAAGATGAAGCCGGCCCTTTAAGAGAAGAAACGGCTGCTTATTAGCGTGGACAGCACGATCCACTGCAGTATATGAGCTGGCTGGAGGGAGGGGGAAGTGGGAAACAGAGGTAGGGGTCATCCACAAATTACTGCACCATGAGAAGTAGCAGGATGACCAGCTACGCGCCAAGAAAATAAAGGGCAAGTATATGCAAAATACAAGCATAAAGCTTGTTCAAAGGAACACTCTGAAAATCTTATTCTCTAAATAAACAAGATATACGAGGTAGTATTATTATCCCTATTTACATACATTAAACTGAGCGATAAAGTGACTTGCCTGAAGACATACAACAAATTAAACCCCCTGGAGCTCCCTTGTTCCAGTCAAGTGCCTCAACCAACCACAACAGTACCTTCCCTCCCTCCACTTTCCTTACTACTGCTGCTTATTAGACTCAAGACATGGAATACTAGGCACGTATTAAGGGGTATCCTGTTAAAAACAGGACAGGTGGTAGTGTTGCCAACTCTCATGATTTTGTCATGAGTCTCATGATAATTATTGTTTTCCTTAAAACCCCAGCTCCTGGAGTCAACTGGGTATGTGATGATTTCAGCCTTCATTCTTAAAGAAAAAGTAAGATTCTAGCCCCCGTGGCTGTGGAGAAAGCTTCAAAATGTGACCCCAGTGCACCCTAAAGGCTCAAAAAATAGAAGACAAATAAAAAGATCACCAAATCTATTATTTTTACATAATCGTATAATTTTTAAAGCCAATTGCATGATTTTGGTGAGCATGACTCGTGATTTTTGAACACTTGGGATTGGCAATACTGAAGTGGGCATCAAGCATGTACCAACCAGAGCAGCATAGAAAACAATATAGGAAATAAACACAATTATTATGTCAAGAGAGTTCAGCTAGGAAGTATCTCCACATTACTACACCATGACTAGGGTCCTACCAAATTCATGGCCATGAAAAACACATCATGGACCATGATATCTGGTCTCCCCCATGAAATCTGGCCATTGTAGGGGGGGGTCGCAGTATGGCCACTCTTACTTCTGTGTTACCTTCAGAGCTGGGTAGCCCGACAGTGATGGCTGCTGGCTGAGTGCCCAGCTCTGAAGCAGCGCAGAAGTGAGGATGGCATTGTATGATACTGTCACCCTTACTTCTGCGTTGCTGGTGGTGGTGGTGCTGCCTTCATAACTGAGCTCCTAGTCAGCAGCTGCCGCTCTCTGGCTGCCCAGCTCTGAAGGCATCACCGCAGCCAGCAGCAATGCAGAAGCAAGGGTGGCAATACCATGACCCTACTACAATAGCCTTGTGATAAACCCCCAGCCTCCTTGTGGGTTGGGACTCCCATGGTTAGAACACTGAAATGAAGCCATGAAATGTAAGATTTTTAAAATCCTATGACTATGAAATTTACCAAAATGGACCATGAATTTGGTAGGGCCATAACTATGACAAAACAGCTAGAGCAGAGGTGGGCAAACTACGGCCCGCGGGCCACATCCGGCCCACGGGACCCTCCTGCCCGGCCCCTGAGCTCCTGGCCCTGGAGGCTAGCCCCCGTCCTGTTCCCTGCCGTTTCTCCTCCCCCGCAGCCCCAGCTCACTGCGCCACCAGCGCAATGCTCTGGGTAGCAGGGCTGCGAGCTCCTGGGGCAGGGCAGCTGCAGAGCCCAGCCTGGCCCGGTGCTCTGTGCTATGCGGTGGTGTGGCTGGCTCCAGCTGGGTGGCGTGGCTGCCTGTCCTGGTGTTCTGGATGGCGCGGCTGTAGCACCACCAGCCACCGGTGCTCCAGGCAGCACGGTAAGGGGGCAGGGAGTTTGGCGGGGGGGAGGGTCGGATAGAGGGCAGGGAAGTTTGGGGTGGTGGTCAGTGGGCGGGGGTGTGAATAGGGGTTGGGGTGGTCCAAGGGTGGGGAAAAGGGGGTTGAATGGGGGCAGGGGTCCTGGGAGGACAGTCAGGAAGGAGCGAGGTTTGTATTGGGTGGCGGGGGGCAGTCAAGGGCAGGGGTTCTGGGGGCAGTCGGGGGACAGGGAGAAGGGGTGGTTGGATGGGGCAGGAGTCCTGGGGGGCAGTCAGGAATGAGAGGAGGGATTGGAGGGGGTGGCAGGGGGCAGTCAGCGGTGGGGTCCGAGGGCAGTCAGGGGACAGGAATGGGTGGATGGGGCAGGGGTCCTGGGGAGGGTCATCAGGGGGCAAGAAACAGGGGGGGTTAGATAGGGGGCGGGGCCAGCCCATGCCTGGCTGTCTGGGGAGGCACAGCCTCCCCTAACCAGCCCTCCATACAATTTTGGAACCCCGATGTGGCCTTCAGGCCAAAAAGTTTGCCCGCCCCTGAGCGAGAGAGTGTCTATCATTTACTACACATCAAGATACTGTCAGGGACTGTCTGTCAATTGCAGTGAGGCAAAAGACAATGATAGGGATCATCCATCAATTACTGAACTAATAAGGCTACTGGAGAGACAAGGTGGGTGAGGTAATATCATTTATTGGACCAGCTTCTGTTGATCAGACAAATTCTCTCACCAACCAAAGTTGGTCCAATAAAAGAGATTACCTCACCCACTTTGTCTCTCTAATATTCTGGAACCGACACGGCGACAACTACACTGCATACTGATAAGGTTATATCAGGGATAGAGAGCATCCAGTAGTTAGGGCACTATTAAGGTCCTAATTCATTTGTGGTACTGCAGAAATTGTGGATCCTGCAATATTAGGCTTCCCCCATAATTTTGATTTTAATTAGCTTTCTTTGCACAGTGCACAATTTTGCATACATTTTGAAAATGCAATTAGTACTACACTAACGTCCTGTAAAATATAAAAGGCTAAAGTGACTGGACTTGATTTCTACAGTAGCTCTGTTAAGAGTTTTAGTCTTCTGAATTTTATATTGTACTGGTCACTTTTTTTTAAAATAAATGTAATATAGTTGCAGCAAAATGTTTGGTTATCAGAAACATAATGTAATACTTGAGGGTTATATCGTTCCAGCAAATTTTTCTTAATCAAATATATTTACTCTGGCTTTTCCAAATTGCTGCTATTGGTAAAGGTCAATTATTACTTTTCTGCAATTTTTCATGTCTTATCTGCAACTCAGCTGCAATTATTTGAAGATCATTCTGCAATTCAAGTAGGGCCTTAGAGCTGCCACTATTTACTGCAATACAGACAAGATAGGATGCATCTTACCATTTACAGCATCACAACATTCAGGGAGAGATTGTCCATGTCAAGGTTCCTCCCCCACTCTGAACTCTAGGGTACAGATGTGGGGACCTGCATGAAAAACCTCCTAAGCTTATCTTTACCAGCTTAGGTCAAAACTTCCCCAAGGTACAAAATATTCCACCCGTCGTCCTTGGACTGGCCGCTACCACCACCAAACTAATACTGGTTACTGGGGAAGAGCTGTTTGGACGCGTCCTTCCCCCCAAAATACTTCCCAAAACCTTGCACCCCACGTCCTGGACAAGGTTTGGTAAAAAGCCTCACCAATTTGCCTAGGTGACTACAGACCCAGACCCTTGGATCTTAAGAACAATGAACAATCCTCCCAACACTTGCACCCCCCCTTTCCTGGGAAATGTTGGATAAAAAGCCTCACCAATTTGCATAGGTGACCACAGACCCAAACCCTTGGATCTGAGAACAATGAAAAAGCATTCAGTTTCTTACAAGAAGACTTTTAATAAAAATAGAAGTAAATAGAAATAAAGAAATCCCCCCTGTAAAATCAGGATGGTAGATATCTTACAGGGTAATTAGATTCAAAAACATAGAGAACCCCTCTAGGCAAAACCTTAAGTTACAAAAAAGATACACAGACAGAAATAGTTATTCTATTCAGCACAATTCTTTTCTCAGCCATTTAAAGAAATCATAATCTAACACATACCTAGCTAGATTACTTACTAAAAGTTCTAAGACTCCATTCCTGGTCTATCCCCTGCAGAAACCAGCATATAGACAGACTCACAGACCTTTTGTTTCTCTCCCTCCTCCCAGCTTTTGAAAGTATCTTGTCTCCTCATTGGTCATTTTGGTCAGGTGCCAGCGAGGTTACCTTTAGCTTCTTAACCCTTTACAGGTGAGAGGAGCTTTCCCCTGGCCAGGAGGGATTTCAAAGGGGTTTACCCTTCCCTTTATATTTATGACAGTCCACCAGACAAAGGACCATGGGAAAGAGGCCACTAACCATCCACTAATGCTGAATTCCTATGAAACCTATTAGTTAGGAAGGTCTTTGTGTGTTATATGTTCTCCTTGTAATCTGCATCCTTTTCTCCAACGTTTTGTCTTGCCAATTAGATTGTAAATTATTTAAGAAAATGGTTATCTCTTATTTGGGTTTGTACAGCACCTAGCACTATGGGGCCCAATCCTGACTGGCACCCCTGGGCATCACCAAAATATTAATAATAATGATTAATAATAATCATGAATTTCCACTATTAGGGCTGCAGCAAAAGCTCAGTCCTTTTCTCGTTTATAAATGCTATTTTTAATAGTATAGGGCATATGAGCAGCTACTGTTCTGCCTAAAATTATACACCCACCAGAGGAAGCATCTACTTTTACTAGACTGAAAAGAACAGCTGGGCTAGGGCGCATTCAGCAATTGCTAGACTGCAGTGAACTGGGCTGCTAGGACAGAGAACATCCAATAATAGCTAGATTTCAATGAACTCTGTGGATGGGATAGGGAACATCCAACAGTTCCTAGACTGCAAGTGATGGTATGGCTGGAAAAGAGAGCACCCAATAATTTCTAGACTACAGTGAAGGATGGAAATAGGGAGGATTAGCAATGCTAATGCTGTATCCTTTAGTTAGGGAACATCCAACAATTCCTTAACTGCAACTAAAACGAACTGTAATGGCTAAAGGAAGAGCAAGCTGTTTTCTTCTTTCTTAATGTGTGTCAGGGCCTAAAGAAATGTGTGGAACTGTAAACATCAGTGGACCCCTGCCAAAGTGATGGAAACTGTAGAAGTAGTAAATATCTGTATTGTGGTAGAGCTGGCTGCTGCTGAACAAATACGAGAGAATGCGATAGCCCAGTGAGATAGGGCCATTTCCTTATTTCTACAGTAATAATAATAATTAATATAAATATTTAATCTATATGTGCATTACCTTTCATTGTGAAGAGCTTTACAAACCATAGAACAAACCCAATGCTAAGAGAACATTCAGGCTGCGAAGTTAACAGCTCTCAAAGTCAGAAAATGCCAGTGTTAAGGAAATGCAGCTCTGCTTTGAAACGTGATTGTAAAAATGGGAATTCATAGAATCATAGAATATCAAGGTTGGAAGGGACCTCAGGAGGTCATCTAGTCCAACCCCTGCTCAAAGCAGGACCAATCCCCAATTTTTGCCCCAGATCCCTAAATGGCCCCCTCAAGGATTGAACTCACAACCCTGGGTTTAGCAGGCCAATGCTCAAACCATTGACTTCCTGTTTATTTGGTCTCAATTACACCGGATCAAATGAGTTCACTTTACAAGGAGGGGGGTAAAACATCTTTCTAACTAATTGCCTCAAGGAACTGAGATTCAAGTTAGGTTCTTCCCAACTTGTACATCCTGATCAATAATAAAGACAAACTCTGCCCTCAGTGACCCCTCAGGAGTCCTATTTGCACAGGTGCAACTGACTGGAATATAGAAATCAATTCAGTTGATGATGCATGGGAAGGAATAGGCTTCATCTCCTTCTTTCTGAGCAGTGCTGGTTAGGCATGCAAACAGAAGTAAGAAGCAGGGAAAACTTATTGTTGTCACTAAGCCCAGCAATTCTGAATGGAGATGGTCTAGTAGGCCAGAAGGTGCTATTTTTACAGACTCACTTTTCAAGTGAAGCCAGTGTTTAAAATATACTTTTTCCAAGAATCTTTCCTACCTTGTTGTCCTCATCAGTAATTGCGCCATACCCTCCCTTACTTAAATTGCTGGCTTCTCTGTCTTTATCTCACCTGCCTTAGGCCTTGTCTTCACTGCTAAACAAAAGGTGTGTGTTTTTTACCTCAGGTAATTACCCTGAAATAAAAACGAAGTGAAGACCAAGCACTTTAGTTTTACCACCAGGTAAACTCACAAAGGTCAGCCCTGTACCCCTGTTTGGGGTTGACCTCATTTAGTTTACCTCACAGTAAAACTAAAGTCTTCACTGTGCTTTTACCTCAGGATAGCTCACATGTGTTAGTTACTCCAAAGTATAAAATGTCCCTTTTTTTAGCTTTGAAAATAAGGCCTCAGCCTGTGAACTCTCCAGGACAGGGAATATGCCTCACTCTGCACTATATTTGTAAAGTGTAAAACACTCCATAAATGATCATTATCACTAATATTATAGTGCTCTACAACTTCAAAGCATAGTTCAATCATTAACTAATTAATTAATCAGCCCACCCAGGTGGTAAATCAGCCTGTCAGCTCCTGATAAAAATCTAGGAAGGCAGCACACTATGCAAGGGAGTAGCTGATCTAGAGTCCTGGGTGAAAGGGCGTGTGAGTGTTTATATTTAAGTTGTTAAAGGCATTAATAAACTTTGCAAACTGTTTGAGTTTGCTTAAGAGCAATGGCCAAACACTGTAACATTTCTTATGCAGGATCAGAGCTCAGCTGGGCTGTTTCTCTTACCCTTAGGGTACGTCTATAGTACGAAATTATTTTGAAATTATTCTATTTGAATTTTTGGAAGCTATTTTATACAATCTGTCTTCTGTGTCCCCACTAAAGCGCATGAATTTGGCGGATTGCATCCACAGTACCAAGGCTAGCATCGAATGTCAGAGTGGTGCACTGTGGGTACTATCCCACAGTTCCCGCAGTTCCTGCCGCCCATTGGAATTCAGGATTAAGCTCCCAGTGCATGATGGGGTAAAAACATTCTCGCGGGGGGTTTCTGGGTGTGTGTTGTCAGAAAGCTACGGCAGACAATCGTTTCGTGCCTTTTTGGCGTGCACACACCATACTGCTTTCAGCAGATGGTGCACCACTGCTCTCCTGCTACTATGAATCCTCTCATGAAACCTCTCATTTCCTCTCATCTTCCTATGTAATCTCTACTATCTACTCTTTCTCTTTCTCATCGAACGCTTCCACTGCCAACTCTGCTCTCCCGCTACTGACACGCTTCCAAGCTTCTCCATGTTGTCTGTCCTGGGCTCCCACCTCTGTGAAAGCTACAGAAGACAAACATTTTCAGCCTTTGTTCGGCTACTGTGAACCAAACAGCACAGCTTCCGCTACCACTCTGCTCTCCTATGTTTTGCGCCCTTTTTCCAGGATTACCTGTGCAGGCGCCATAGCCATGGAGCCTGATCAGATCTCCGCCGCAGTTTTGACCATTGTAAATACCTCGCGCATTATCCAGCAGTATGTGCAGTACCTGCAAAACCGGGCGAGGAAGCAACGACAGCGCGATTACTATACTGATGAGGACATGGACACAGACGGCATGGCATGTGGTGATTGGGAGATCATGGTGGTGTTTGGTCAAGTTCATGCTGTGGAACGCCGATTCTGGGCCCGGGAAACAAGCATAATGTTGCAGGTATGGGATGATTCCCAATGGCTGAGAAACTTTCGTATGCGTAGGGCCACTTTCATGGAACTTTGTGACTTGCTGTCCCCTGCCCTGAAGCGCAAAGACACCAAAATGAGAGCAGCCCTCACAGTTGAGAAGCAAGTGGTCATAGCCCTGTGGAAGCTTGCAACGCCTGACAGCTAAAGGTCAGTCGGGAATCAGTTTGGAGTGGGGAAATCTACTGTGAGGGCTGCTGTGCTGCAAGTAGCCAATGCAATCATTGACCAGCTGCTATCAAGGGTAGTGTCTTTGGGAAATGTGCAGATCATTGTGGATGACTTTAATGTGCTGGGGTTCCCTAACTGTGGTGGGGCAATAGACGGAACGCATATCCCTATCTTGGCCCTGGAACACGGGTGCGGCCAGTACATAAACCGCAAGGGGTACTTTTCCATGGTGCTGCAAGCACTGGTGGATCACAAGGGACGTTTCACTGACATCAACGTGGGATGGCTGGGAAAGGTGCATGATGCTAGCATCTTCAGGAACTCTGGTCTATCTGAACAGCTGCCTGCAGGAAGGAACTTACTTCCCAGACCAGAAAATTATTGTTGTGGATGTTAAAATGCCGATGAAGTGAGCTGTAGCTCACGAAAGCTCATGCTCAAATAAATTGGTTAGTCTCTAAGGTGCCACAAGTACTCCTTTTCTTATAGTTATCCTTGGGGACCCAGCCTACCCCTTAATGCCCTGGCTCATGAAGCCGTACACAGGCACCCTGGACAGTAGTCAGGAGGTGTTCAACTTTAGGCTGAGCAAGTGCAGAATGGTGGTAGAATTTGCATTTGGATGTTTGAAAGTGCGCTGGTGCAGTTTACTGACTCGGTTAGATCTCAGCACAACCAATATTTCAATTGTAATTGCTGCTTGTTGTGTGCTCCACAATATCTGTGAGAGTAAGGGGGAGACATTTATGGCAGGGTGGGAGGTTGAGGCAACTTGCCTGGCGGCCAGTTTTGCACAGCCAGACAACAGGACAATTAGAAGAGTGCAGCAGGACGCGCTGCTCAGCAGAGAAGCTTTGAAAGCCAGTTTCATGACTTGCCAGGGTACGCTGTGAGAGTTGTGTTTGTTTCTCTTAAAGTTACCTGCCCCCTATGTATATATATGAAAGGAAATAAAGTCACAATGGTTTAAAACCCATTCTTTATTATTTGTTGCACAAAACATTGAGAGAAATCAGAAGCTAGATGCGGGAGGGGGTATTGGGTTGCGGGGTGGAGGAGAAAGGAAGGACAAATCCAGAAACGAAATCAAAATTTAGGATATGCCAGCTTTCTGCTGCTTGTGCAATCCTCTGGGGTTGACTGTGTGGGTCCCCATAGCCCCCCCCCCCATGTTCTTGGGTGTCTGGGTGAGGAGGCTATGGAATTTGGGGAGGAGGGAGGGCGGTTATTCAGGGGCTGCAGTGGCAGTCTGTGGTCTTGCTGCCTTTCCCGCATTAGATCCACCATACAGTGGAGCATGTCAGTTTGCTCCCCCATGAGCTTGACCATAGCATCCTGCCTGCTCTCATCACACACGTCCCTCCTCTCTTTGTATTCATGTAATGCTTTATGCGATTCTGCAATTGTTTGCCTCCACGCATTCAACTGGGCCCTATCAGTGCGGGAGGACTGCATGAGCTC
Source organism: Caretta caretta (assembly GCF_965140235.1). Taxonomy (NCBI): domain Eukaryota; kingdom Metazoa; phylum Chordata; order Testudines; family Cheloniidae; genus Caretta; species Caretta caretta. Next base: position 213,179,571 of record NC_134206.1, read on the forward strand.
GGCAAACATGTCATCCCGAGTTCATTTTTTCCGCCTTCTAATCTGGACCAGCCTCTGGGATGGAGTACATAGAGGCAGCGTTGAAACACTTGCACCTGTTGCGGGAGGAGAAAAAGGGAGGGTAGTATTTTAAAAGATACATTTTAGAGAACAAAGGGGACACTCTTTCTCAGTGAAACAGGCAATTCATAGTACACAGCACATGTTCTTTCTGTACAAGGTCTCATTTTGCCTCTTATGCTGAAGTGCCTGCCACTTTGGTGTGAGTAAGCTAACACATGCGGCTGGGCAACAGAATTCAGCTTGCAGGCAGTGGCCAGGCAACAGAATTCAGCATGCAGGCAGCCTGCGGGCTCTCTGGGATGATCGCTTCACACAACACCCTCCCCTCCCCGCACCCACTGCGGGGTTCCGATGAGGCTCTGAGCAGGGATGAGCCCTTTAAACTAAACGCGACCAGCCCAGCATGGCTGGGTTCCCTCCCGTCCCTCCCTGTGTGGCTCTGATCAAGCTCTCACTCACCAGAAGTGCCTTCTCCAGGGTCATGGTCCTGCTTTGGGCAGGGGGTTGGACTAGATGACCTCCTGAGGTCCCTTCCAACCCTGATATTCTATGATTCTATGTTTCTATGGTCCGGGACCATGCTTTGGGAGTGGGGTGAGGCTATTGGCTCCAGCGTTAAGAATAGTTCCTGGCTAGGGGGGAAAACGGATTCCCCACTTGCTGCCTATGCACTGTCCTCCTCCTCCTCCTCTTCGTCCTCCAAAAACTCATCCTCCTCACTCCATGTTACTCCCCCCTTGCAGGTGTCCACGGACAGTGGTGGGGTAGTGGTGTCGTCACCCCCCATAATTGCATGCAGCTCACGGTAGAAGTGGCATGTATGGGGCTGTGACCAGAGTGCCCGTTCACCTCCCTGGCTTTTTGGTACACTTGCCTGAGCTCCTTGATTTTTGTATGACATTGTTCTGTGTCCCTGGAGTAGCCTCTTTCCGTCATGGCCCTGGAGACTTTAGCGTACGTATTTGCATTTCTTTTTTTGGAAGGTAGTTCTGCCATAACAGATCTGTCTCCCCAACATACAATGAGATCCAGTACCTCCCGTTCAGAGCATGCTGGAGCTCATCTGCGAATCCAGGGCTGTGTGGTCTCTTGTGATGGTGGACTCTGCATGGTTGCCTGTGATGGTGGACTGTGCTGATGGTCACCTGTGCTGATGGTGACCAAACAGGAAATTCAAAAGTTCCCAGGGCTTTTACTGCCTGCCTGGCTAGTGCATCGGAGTTCAGAGTGTTGTCCAGAGCAGTCACAAGGGAGCATTCTGGGATAGCTCCCGGAGGCCAATATCGTCAAATTGCGTCCACAGTACCTGTAACTGCGATCTCAATTTTAGCGCTACTCCACTTGCCAAGGTGGAGTACAGAAATTGGAGTAAAGAGCCCTTTAAATCGAAAAAACTGGTTTGGTCGTGTGGACAGACAGTTTTATTTCGAGGTAACTAGGCTAATTCCGAAATAACTGCGTACTGTAGACCAGGCCTTAGTATTGCCAAATATGGAGTTTCAATTTCTAGCTGATATAATGTGGCCCATATCCATCCCCCACAGCACCTCTGGGCAGGGATGGTGTGTGATCCCGCAAACTAAAGAGATCTAGGCTAAATTCCAGCTCTGATAATGACATTCTACATTCCTAAAATCCCCCATCCTTTTTTATTCCCTGCCTTAAGCTGTTATTTACTGTTACTGTAAATTGTTAGATAGCTGTGGCATTCCACCCCAGAGGTGGCAGCATTTTAGGGGTGGGTGATTATGCTGGTACACATTGTTTGTAAAACAGTTTGGGATTCTTGTAACTGTAAGGGGATATTTATGTTATTTCTGACAGAGAAGAGACAGGACTTTTACGAATGCAAAAGCTATTCTGTTCGGGGCTGCAGGACACAGACAGACCTTGTAGTTCTCTCTGGCTCACAGGGTGACAAGGCAGCCTGTGCTGCCTAGTGTCACCACACTTGGGCCTGGTCTGCACCTAAATCTTAAAGAGACAAGGTGGGTAAGGTAATATCTTTTATTGGACCAACTTCTGTTGGTGAGAGAGGCAAGCTTTTGAGCTTACACAGAGCTGTTCTGCACAGAACTGAAGAAGAGCTCTGCATAAGCTCTAATGCTTGTCTTTCTCACCAACAGAAGTTGGTCCAATAAAAGATATTACCTCCCCCACCTTGTCTATATACTATCCTAGGACCAACATTGCTACAAGAACACCACATATACTTAAAACTTAGATTGACCTAGCTACATTGCTCAGGGCTGTAAAAAACTTCATGCCCAGTATGACATAACTATGCCGACGTAACCCCCACTGTAGACACAGCTTGGTTGACAGAAGAATTCTCCACTGTTCCACCTATGGCCTTTTGAGGGGCTGGATTTACCACTGCAGCAGAGAAACCCCTTTCATCACTGTAGTAAGTGTCTAGGCTACAGCAGCGTAGCTACAGCTGTGCCACTTTAGCACTTGTCATGTAGATATACCATGTGTCTCCCTTATCTGCTTTCTCCCTCCTCAATTAACCTTCCTTCTTCCTCCCCTACAATATTTCCTCCTGTTCTCTCGTTCCTCCCACAGTACTCTATTCTTCCTTCCTTTTGTACCATCTTCTAGCAAGGGGTCCCCTCCAGCTCTCCTGACACTGGTTCCCTGCTGTACTCCCAAATCCTCTTCTCCTACCTTGGCATCAGGTTTCCCCTCCATGCTCAGCACCACACTAATAGCTCCAGCCCAGCATCAGAAGCCAAGGCAACTGCAGCATTCTACCCAGGAGCAGCACACAGGCCCCAAAAGCTGGGTGCCTTTGTTTCACTAGGTGAGAAAGACCATTAGGTGTTGGTAGTCGGTGTCCCTAGACAGGAGTGAGGGATGTGGCCTGTGCAATTCATACAGCACCCAGCCAGTCTGCATATACCATATGGTACACTTAGAAGCACACCATTGTTCTGTTCAGAAAACCTGGCTCATAATCCATTGCAACTGATGTTATTTTAAACTGGGACCATGACACTATTATGATTAGTGCCTGAAGTGCCACAGACAGCTAAAAAATAATAAAAAGTAAAACAAAGGGAGTTTGTCTGGGTTGCAGAGATGTTAGATAGGAATGGGTGAATACCTGCTCAAGGGATTATTTTCCCACCAGTTCCTTTTCATTTTGGGATTCTGGCACAAATGTATTAGGGAAAAGTCCTATAGAATTTGACAGAAAATGGGATGCTTTTTATGGGTTTTCTGAACAGTCCTATAGAACTTAAATATTATTGTTCCTGCTCTAGAATTCTCATTGAGGGGTCATAAGAGCCTATGAAAGGATCTTATTCTCTTTTAAATCCTGTTGGATTTTAGAGTGGTGTCTGTAGAAGCTCACTGGTTTTATCCATATTCAGTTCTACTTGACTTTTCCCTGAGGGGAAGCCCCTCTCCAGTGTGCTCATGTTTGGCTCTACATTAAAATCCATATCTGTACATATCCCCTTCACCCTATGGTGCCACTGGGCTCTGATGGGTCATTATTAGGACCAACAGTGTTGCTAGCACTCATGATTTTATCACAAGTCTTGTGATATTTTGTGTTTTTCCTCTCTGAGAGCCCTGTTCCTGGAGCCCAGGGGTTACAAGAGAATCTCAGCTTTCATTAAAAGAAAAATGTTCTAGATTTCTTTGTTGTAGAGAAAAGCTTGAAAATGTGACCCAAATGCATCCTAGAGGCTAGGAAACCAGAATGCAAAGAAAAATAACTCAACACTCATTATTTTTGTAAAAATCTCACAATTTCGGGGCCATTTTCATGATTTTGGGGCCTAACTTGTGAATTTTGAATGCTTGGGGTGGATAAATACTGAGGATTCCTGGAAACCTTATATCTTGGTTAATTAGTTCCTTTTCAAGACCTGCAATCCTGGAGCAACTCCTCACCACAAATGCAACTCTGCATGTGCAGGCTTGAGGAATTCTGTTAGGAATGCAATGCTTCCATCTGTCCGAGCAATCTCTGCCTTTCTGCATATCCCCCAAACTGGCTAGGCTTCAGCAGCAGCAGTGCAGGTTTCCTCTGCAACACTAGAGCCCCTCCCAAGGTGCTTTAACCCTTATATAGTAGGAACATAGAGAATAGCTCTGTTTCCATGGCCTGACTTTGACCCTGACAAAAAGGGGCCAGGCAGCAACCAGAGAGGTGATGTGAGAGGTTTTTATGGTGTGTATACATAGTCCACAGGTTCTGGAGTGCGTCAGAGGACAGGGAGGAAGTTACCAGCTAGTAGGACAAAAGTGAATAGTCAGCCTCTGACAGGCTACAGCTCAAGCACAACTGACATTCCACATGCTTCTCTAAAGTGCTGAGGAATAGCATAATTTAGTTGGGACTCTGCCCCCCCCACCCCATTCACTCAGGATCGCCTAGAGGGAGCAGTACCACATCTGCCACCTCATCTGCTGCCCCATGGCTTATGTACACAGTGCACAACCATTCTCTGGATCATAAGCTGATAAGGAAAAGCAAGGTCACCTTCCCTCAGGGTGACTTGGCAGGACCTAGGAGAAAAGGGGTGGGGAGCAGCAGATGCAAAGGCACTGTGTTCCCAGAGCAGAGAATGTCCAGGATTTCAGCAGAACAGAGAGAAGGGAGCCAGACCCTCTGGACATGCATGGGTCCCATAGGTGGTTGCTCTGACTTTCTGTAATTTCTTTCTACATACCACCAGTGACATTAACCCTTCTAATTATACAGGTATTAATGGCATCATGGAATCTATGACATATGCCAGCAGCACCTCTCAAGGGAGCAGAGCAAGTTCCTCCAGACTGTTTTGATAAGAAAGCTTGCTGCAAAGAGCAGGTTAATTAATAGCAGTCTGGACAGGAGGCAAGGGAAAATTAGAAGATGAGAGGAAATAGAGAAGAGATGAATTACTAACCAGAGATTGAAAGAATAACTTAAAGACAGACAGATAGTGATACCATGAGCAAGAGAGAGAGAAGTAATAGTCTTGTCTACACTAAAGAAATGTGCGATCACTTGAGCATGACTCTACCACACTTGGAACCCTTTCAGTGTGTGGTCACCAACAGTTGATATGTGTATCAATTAGAGCTGATTCCAACAAGGCTAGCCATCATGTTAGTTTGTGCAATGCCAGTTTCAGTGTGGACAAAAATTGCAGACAGAATAGCATGTGGGGCAAACGCTGCTCCACATTGCTGAGGCAGTGTCATTGCTGAGGCGGTTTGCCTGCTCTTTTTGCTGCACTCCACTGTACACAGACCTGCCTGGCTGGATGCCACTTATCTGTACAAATAGCTCTGCACACACCATGGAAGTCAGCTGGAACCTCTGTCCACGATACGCAATTTCTTCTGCTATAATAGCACTTCCACCATGATCAACTTTGTTTTAGTCATGCTTTTGATTGCCATGAACGCATGTCTCAGACCAGACCTTTTTGTGAACAGGCTGCCAGCTGGCCAGCTGACATTTGGGCCCTGGGAAGAGGAGGAGATCCAGACCCAACTGAGCCTTGTAACTAGCAATATCCTGGCCAAGCTTAGTATAACCAGGACCAGCAAGCCAGGCTGTGAGAACAGTAAGTCCCTAAAGTACAATACAGCAAGGCCAAGAATAATCAGTCCAGCTCTGCATAGGAATTCTGCCCATTTTATGATTAACTTAAACAGTCCATCAGGACTCTCTTCTCATCCAGCCGGGAGTGCTTAGACAGCCCCAAAGTACCTTGAGATGTAGCCATGGGGGGGCCAGGAGCAGGGGAAAGAAAACACCTGCGGACCAAGGAGCCACATCAGGAGATGCCTAGTACGTTGCCACGGTTATAGGAATTCTGGGTGGGAGGAGAAGGGGAGATCGCAAGAGTGTATAGTGCAACCAAGCCAATTTATCAGAAAGAGGAGGAATCTGGGGATGATGGACCCTCTGCAGCAGGTATGTAGCTTTTTATTGTAAAATATATTAATGGGGACTGAGTTTGCTGACTTGGCGGGTGGGGTGAGGTGGAGATTTCCAGATTCCATGAACACTGCCAGTAGTGTCCATGAAAGAGTAGATATAGCTTCACATATGAGTAGAGGTGTCCATGTCTCCCCCTGCATATAACACCCTCTCCCTTCACGGTCACTGTACTAATCACCAGCAAGGCCTTTTCTTTCCCACCCATCCTGTCCCCTTTTAAATCCCCAGGTCTTGGAATTTCCATGGACTTCCCAATTTGGCTGTATGGTCCACTGTTCCCAGTCATGGTGATGTGACCAGCTCAGTGCACAGCATCTGGCTGAGCCATGCCACATTGTGAGACTCTAAATGGCAGACAAATGAGGAAAAATGCCAAAAGTAACACCAAAATCAGCATGTAAAGAGGCAAAAAATAGGAGGATTTTATTGCAAGAAATTATGTGTTGGCTATTATGGTCAAAATATTTACACTGCTTTGTATTTCTGAGTCCATATGCCAGCTGGCAGAAGCTACAGAAACATAAATGCTCAGACTGTGTATTTACAATTGCATTACAAACTGTCTTCCTCATGAATGCATGACAGTCCTATGACTGTCATAGAATATAAGGGTTGGAAGGGACCTCAGGAGGTCATCTAGTCCAACCCCCTGCTCAAAGCAGGACCAATCCCCAACTAAATCAGTCAGTCCTAAGAAGATTCACTCCAGCTATTTATGTAATTCCATTAATACTCTATATAGCAGATATTGATTAAACTGATGTACAAGTAACACAGGTCATGACTAGTGAGATAAAAACAACAATGCAGCAGAGATATCTATTAATTCTAGCCTTTATTTTACCCTGATCTTCAATGCCAATATCCAGAAATTTTTCATAAAACAAGTCGGCTTACTTCGCTATTACATTTTTAGGCAAGGCAAATTTCTCTCCACTTATCCCAAAATCTAATAAAGCCTCTCCTCCAACAACTAATGCCAATGTACCCAGCTTTTTAACTCTCTGACAGCTCCCTTCTTTCATTTGCTGAGATTCTTAATGGAGATATTTTCTAAGGTCCTGTTTGCTTCTAGTAACCAACCCCTTGTCGCCCCATTTGCAATGACCACCGCATGCATCCCACTCTCTTGCTTTTTCATTGCCTGCCTATTCTGCTATTGAATAAGCTCCCTCACCACCTCTTACTTTTTTAATTGGTGTATAAGGATTCTAATTGTATGTTGTCAAGGTTCCTTCCCCACTCTGAACTCTAGGGTACATATGTGGGGACCTGCATGAAAGACCCCCTAAGCTTATTCTTACCAGCTTAGGTTAAAAATTCCCCAAGGTACAAACTTTGCCTCGTCCTTGAACAGTATGCTGCCACCACCAAGCGTTTTAAACAAAGAACAGGGAAAGAGACCACTTGGAGACGTCTTCCCACAAAATATCCCCCCCAAGCCCTACACCTCCTTTTCTGGGGAAGGCTTGATAATAATCCTCACCAGGATTACACCTGTGTACACCTGTGTACAGGTGAACACAGACCCAAACCCTTGGATCTTAAGAACAATGAAAAATCAATCAAGTTCTTAAAAGAAGAATTTTAATTAAAGAAAAGGTAAAAGAATCACCTCTGTAAAATCAGGATGGTAAATACCTTACAGGGTAATCAGATTCCAAACATAGAGAATCCCTCTAGGCAAAATCTTAAATTACAAAAAGACACAAAAACAGGAATATACATTCCCTCCAGCACAGCTTATTTTATCAGCCATTAAACAAAAGAAAATCTAATGCATTTTCTAGCTAGATTACTTACTAACTTAACAGGAGTTGGAAGGCTTGCATTTCTGATCTGTTCCCAGCAAAAGCATCACACAGACGGACAGAACCTTTTGTTCCCCCCCTGCCCCTCCAGATTTGAAAGTATCTTGTCCCCTCATTGGTCATTTTGGGTCAGGTGCCAGTGAGGTTACCTTAGCTTCTTAACCCTTTACAGGTGAAAGGGTTTTGCCTCTGGCCTGGAGGGATTTTGTAGCACTGTATACAGAAAGGTGGTTACCCTTCCCTTTATATTTATGACATATGCCCTCTAAAGAATGAACAAAAGCATTTCTTTTATCTCATTGTTTTGGTATATCAAGGACTGTATGGGCAATTGCTCTGGTTATAACGCTGCTGTTTCCTGTTTCCCAGTACAGCGTCTATCCCAGATGGTGGGCCTTCTGGTAGGACAAGGCAGGCTGGTTCCTTGATCATGGCAGCCTAATCATTTTGAGGGCCTTCTCATAGAACTGCACATGGACATGAATAGGAACTCAGAGCAAACATACCCCCTTGAGGAGCACAGGTGATGGCCACTATCTTGGCCAGCACACTGGGGACTGAACTGGGATCTCAAGATGTAACAATAGTGAGTGGGCTGCTTCATTTAGAAGGAGAAATTAAAGTTGGATTCAGGTATTTCTTTGATGCAATCCATTTTCTTTACAAAGAACATAAAGGTGCTGTTTCCCTGAACACAGCAGGAATCAATATATTTGCTCACCGCACTAAGCCCCACATTAGCCAGCACTTAGCCCAAAATATCACTTTCTCTATGCTTTTGCTCAGGACCACATTCCAAGTGTTTGTTCTGGCTGTATCTTTGGCTTTCTGATGCTTCTCTTTCAGCTTCTCTGGTGTTTCTCTTTTTCTGCTTCTCTCTCATACACATAGGCACTTCGCTCCAAGCCAATCAAGCCCCTGCTCCTGAGTTTATTAGATCATAGAGGAACCCGATTGGGCTGTATAGTTCAGCTTCTACTGCAGCCTTGCACGTGGCTTTGTTTTGGGTAGAGGTCCCCATTATTTCAGCTATCTGGTTCCATAAAGAAACTTAATTGTTTCTTACATTTGTCAGGAATGAGGAGTTATTCTTACATCCACCAGTTTCAAAGAGGTTTAACCCAACCTATAACAATAACATTGCCGTTGTCCAAAGGGTTTTTATGGTGTCTACAGCCAGCATGCTAGTGTGTTAAAGTATATAACAAAGCATGTTTTTAACATAAAAGCATCCATGTACTTCGCACATCAAAATGCACAATACAGAAAGCAGATATGATAATGACAACCTTAATTGCTGAACAGTCACCACAGGTCTAGAGCCATTTCCAGCTCACATTCAGTCTCCAAAAAACACAATCCTGGACCTGCTTGGTGTATAGATGAATCTTCTTCTCACCAGGTTTGAGTAGACAAGACTGCACAAGCCATGGCACTAGGGAGTGTGCAGGGCCACTAATGTCATGGTTGTTCAGTGGGAAGAGAGTTCAACCTCATCCACTATTGAAAAGTCCAGAATTTGTGGAAATCCTGATATCATCCATTTTGTCTGGCTGCCCTACGTACATATCCATGAACATCCTGACACTGGCACCACAGGAGTTATAGCTCAGTGGTTTGAGCATTGGCCTGCTAAACCCAGGGCTGTGAGTTCAATCCTTGAGGGGCCATCTAGGGATGTGGGGCAAAAATTGGGGAGTGGCCCTGCTTTGAGCAGGGGGTTGGACTAGATGATCTCTGGAGGTCCCTTCCAACCCTGATATTCTATGATTCTATAGGACTTTGGGGAGCGTCACAAGGAATTATGGGAGTCTGAAGTCTTCTCCCATATTTTCCAACTTCCTGAGAATTCCAGAAGACCTTTCAAAATCTCCTAGAATCCATTACTTCTGGGAGCTGTGCCAGGAATTGTGGGATAAGCACCCAGAAAGCAGTATTACTGCATTACTGTAGAAGAGCAGTTGTGTACATGGGGGGCAAAATTCCAAATGGTCCATCACCCAAACCTGTACAGCTAGTGTGGGTGCAATGCCCTGTTGGTGCTTAGCAATGGTTCACTTCTCTAGTGAAGGCACAGCAGGGGAGATAGAGAGTCATCTCCAAGTTTTGTCTACAGTGCACATATTCACTGTGCTGACGTGGTTTCTGCAACAACGCTCACATTCGTTTATCCTTGCCTATACTGAAGCTAAACTGTATTCTAATACTGCACCTGTCCTTGACAATCATTGTCAATAATGCATCATTTCTGTGTTGTAAACAAGTCCAAGAAGTCATGTTCCACCAAGATTTTACTGTAGATGGAAACCTTGCAAAAAGTGTGCTAGAAACCAGCACCTGATTGTCCCTTCTTTACACTGATGTAAATCCATTTACTTCAATGGAGTTCTCCTACAGGTGTAAGTCAGAGGACAATCAGGCCTCAGTCCACAAAAACTAAAAGAGCTGAAAGTGGTTTAGCCCCATCTATGCTAGCAGCCAAAATGTTTTTTCAGCTCCAGTTGAAGGAAGTCCAAGGGGCAAACTATTGTTAACAATCATTGTCAACAATGACAGGTTTCAGAGTAACAGCAGGAGAGTGGGGTGGGGGGAGGTATTTTTTCATGCTTTGTGTGTATATAAAAAGATCTTCTACACTTTCCACAGTATGCATCCGATGAAGTGAGCTGTAGCTCACGAAAGCTTATGCTCAAATAAATTGGTTAGTCTCTAAGGTGCCACAAGTACTCCTTTTCTTATTGTCAACAATAGGACTGCTTCCTAGTACAGACAGACCCTTGCAACTGCCAGTTTCTGGAGGCCATTCATGTGGAAAATCCATGTTTGAGAGCTTATCATGATTTTTACTAAGGGTTCAAATGATCACTAGATTTGGGGAAGATTTCAATACAGGCCTCCCACTTATCTGTACTCCTCATCTCCAGATGTGTCTATGATAGCAGGAACTCCACTTCAGCCCTCTGGGAGTTAATAACCTGATTGTCTGCTTCTCCTCTTTTGTTCTTAAAGTCCAAAAGGGCATAAACTAGTATGTGAGACCCAGCAGCCAATGCGGGTACATAACTTACATTTTCATAGAGCTCATAGAAGTTTTATGTGTGGGCCATGATGCTTCTGGGCTGGGCCTGGACAGGGATCAGGGGCCTTTCTGCAGGGCAGGGAGAAAGAATAAAATCCTCACCGAGAAAGGAGAGAACGTATATTAGTAGAGGGAGGTGGGCCAGAAACACAGACACAAGCACACCCACACTACATACCCCGCCCTTTCCCCCAGCTAGCTTCCTGCTCTGCTAGGACAGAACAGCTAGGGAAAGAACGAGGAAGAGAAAAGAGGAGCGAGAAGGAGCACAGAAAAGAGGAGAGAAAAAAGAGAAAATAGATGATCATACAGAAGTGAAACTTTGGATTCAGTGCTTGGAAAAAGGAGGCCAAGCCACTGTAACAAGGTCTCGCTGTGGTTTGCTACCTTCCCACATTCACTGCTCACCAGCATATAAAGAGCTCCCTTGGGAGTGTGAAAGGAGTCAAGGGAAGAGAAGGGAGAGCTTTTGGTAGCGTCTCTTTCTCAGGTCAGGGAGAGGAAGGCAAGGAATATATTCAAAAGAGGCTTACAGATAGTTCCTTGGGATGAAGAGAGAAGGCAAGAGAATATATCGGCTGGTACTGGCTCCAGAAGGCTCTCTCTGGTGAGTGTATGCTGAAAGTGATGGCACAAAGGCTGCTGCAAAAGACTGTCTTGATGGAGGCAGCTGAAGAATGTGTGTCTGTGCGACTGCTGTGTGAATCAACGTGTATGAATGTGCATATGTGCTTGCAGGAGTTCAGATGTGCATAGGTATAACTGTATGTATACCACAGCTGTGTATTTGTCTATGGGGGAAGGGAGGTGTGTAAAAGAGAGTGTGAGTGCACACATAAGTAGGCTTACAGGGTTAGCCCCCACTGGAACAGTGCACATACTAGGTGCTTCAGAGAAAGGCAAATGTTATGAGGATATTCCCTCCTGATGTCTTGAAACATAAGATTTGATTAGCCCTAGTCTGGTTTGTACAACTATTAATGCTCACAATATCACCCATCCCTTTTTTAAATCTAGGCATGGCATTTGATACAATGTGTGTATGAACATTTGTTTGTGAGTGTGCCTATCTAAGTAAGAATACTTGAGAGTGTGCTTGGGAGTAGATGTGGTTGCCTATATTACTGTGTGTCTGTGGTATGTCTGGGTACATGCATGAACATGTCCATGTATGTGCCTGTTTGTGAATGTGTACATGCTTGTGTGGGTGTATTCACCTGCATGTGAATACATGTATGTGCAAGTGTATGCCTATGAAAGTATGTATGCAAATGTGTTTTTATATCTGTATATCTATCACAGAATCATAGAATATCAGGGTTGGAAGGGACCTCAGGAGGTCATCTAGTCCAACCCCCTGCTCAAAAGCAGGACCCATCCCCAATTAAATCATCCCAGCCAAGGCTTTGTCAAGCCTGACCTTAAAAACTTCTAAGGAAGGAGATTCCACCACCTCCCTAGGCAACGCATTCCAGTGTTTCACCACCCTCCTAGTGAAAAAGTTTTTCCTAATATCCAACCTAAACCTCCCCCACTGCATATCGTTTGTATGCGTGTGTGTTTGAAGCTGTGTGAATCTGTATAATCTGTGTGAATGCAAGAGTAAGCATTAAATAAAAAGAAATTTGATTTAAAAAATTTAAAAAGTTAAAAAATTTAAAAAATCCTGTGTAAGTCCAGGCAAATGTCCAGCACTGGTGTCTGTATGCCTATCACTTCTCTCCCTCTCTGTGTCACTATTTCTGTCTTTTTCCTGTTCTCTGTCCCTCTCTCCTTTCTCCCCAGCCTGAGTCTGGGATTTCTTAGGTATGCAGCTCCATTTCTAGTCTCAGGCTCTGCACTAGCAACATGGGAGGCAAGGGCCCTCTCTCTGTAGAATGTTCCTGGAACTGTCGTGTTTGCTAACAAAGTCTGCGTCGATCTTAGATAGGGACAGGGTGGCCTTAGAAGCAGCGTTCAATACAGCACTGACTTCACATAATGAGAGCATTCCCTAGCCTGGGATGAGCTTGTGGCTGGCCTATGGGACCAATGTTCACTAACACCATAAAGCAAGGAGAGGGCTCCCTCAGGTGTTTCCCTAGGATTGACCAATTGTTAGAGGAGACTTGTGCTAGTGTCAGACGATAGAGGGCGTCCTTGCACTGTAATTTTGCTGTGCTGTAAGTACTGACTCTGAGGTTTGCCTGCTCTATTCTTCTGAGTTTTCCCACTAAGCAGGGTAAAGGAGGGGACAACTCCTTACGTCTGGTCTTTGCTTCAGCACCAGAGGTCCCTGGTATTTGTGACATACAGGCTGCAACACAATGATAATCCCTGTCTCCTGCAACAAAGAAAAGATGACAGGGAGAGTCAACCAGGGAGTCAACTGGGGTACTTGGAACGTGGAGGTGGGAAAGAGCCAGCCAACAGGAAGGAATTTGGAGGGGCCACAGTGCATCTAAAATAAACCCCAAGATTTGTGCTGAGTTTTGCCTGTGTGCTGGAATCAAAGCTGAGTCTGGTCACAGCCATAGGGTATGCATAGAGCCCTGCAAATCTGGAGATATCTACTTTATATCTGCAGATATGTACATCTGTGGATGTGGATATCCACAGACCATTTTTTGTGGATTGCAGATCAGATGTGGATACAAATTATGTAGCCACACAGGGCTCTAGGTATATGGCTGCATGTTGCACATTATTTGACAACAGACGCTTATGCTCAGGCAACTGATATTCCTGTGTTCAAGGATTCAAGTGTGTACATGCCACATTCCATTATCTTTTGTTACTCCATTGGTTTGCCTGTCATTTGTTTTATATATGCCCTCATGGGAGAGTATTTGCATGTCTGTATGTGTACATTTGTCCACACTAATTTCCTCATATTTGTGCATGTTGACCTGTAGACATGTTTGCATATGCGTATCCTACATTTGGTGTGTATTTGCATAAGCATGTCCTCATGGTGATGTGTATTGATATTGACATCTATTTATATACCTGTGTCCCTGTGTTGTGCATGTGCATGTTCTTGTGGTGGCATGTATTTGCACAGGCATGCACCCATGTTGACATGTTTTGTGGTCTCATGTTTTATGTTCAAAACCCCTCCATATCTTCCACAGATCTCTGTTTCCCCAGCTGCCCAGCCTTCTCCCACTGCCTGCCATCACCATCCACATCACCATGTGGGTAGAGTCACATTGGAGAGGCATCCGCCAAGCTCTGTTGTTTGTCTTCACTGCTGCACTTCTCACTGGGGTCACCATGCTGGCTATCTCCTCTACCATCAACCCAGTGGGATTCTTCTTCCTGGGGGTGGGGGGCATGTGCCTGATTGGCTACCTGCTGAGTGTGTTTGTGGAATGCTTCCTGAAGCATCGGCACCCACAGGATACAAATCAGGCAGCCACAAGGAGGCAGAGCCAGGCAGGGTAAGCAACTATATCTATTACTTCCCTTTATTTACTCCTTCCTTCAGCCACAACCATTTTAATCTTTCCCTTTCCTCATCCTTCTGCTACCCTTCTCCCAAGAGGCAAAAGTCAAAGTCCATTCCAGGAGGCACAGTAATCTCTTCTCCTCCCATATGGAGGTTCCCAAAGTCACAGGATTTTAGAAATGTAGGACTAGAAGGGCCCTCTAGAGCAGTGTTTCCCATTTTTTTTTATACCAGGTACTGGTTTGCTGCCTTCCTAAACTGTGTCAGGGAGATCTCAGGGACTGGCGCTGGTCCATGGACCAGTCGTTGAGAAACACTCCTTTAGAAGTCATCTTGTCCATCCTCCTGTTAAGACTGGGCTAAGTATTTTTTACAACACAGATATCACATTCATGGTATTCCCTTCACTGACTCGGAGCCCATTTCAGAGGCCACATAGATCCAGCCCAGTTTTCTCTGCCCCTCAGTAATCCTGTCTTACCCCAACCTTCCCTGCAACGCTTTCCTGAATGCTAGCATCACTAATGAGCCAGAACAGAACAACTACTATCTTGCAACAAAATGAGCCACACAAGATAGGAGATAGAAATAGCTGGGGAAATGCTATGGTATGGTATATGCTCAGCTGGGTTTCTGCTGCTCGCTTCTCCAAACCTCATCTCCAGGGCAATTATTCCCTAGAAAAGTAGTCTCTAATTTTTGGTGCCTCTGTGTTTTGACTGTCCAACTTGAGACACACAGGGATTGAATTTGAGAGGCGTTGAACACCCACAACTCCTATTGGCTTCAATTAGAGTTGTAGGTGCTGAGCACCTACATAAATTAGACCCAAATTGTCTATAATTAGACACCCAAAAATAGAGTCCACACAGGGCCTTAAGTTCTCTGTACCTCAGTTTCCCCTATCTGTAAAATGGAGATAAGAAGTTACCCATCTTGGTAAAATACTTTCAGATCCTCATATGCTGTATAAGAGGAAAAGATTATTTATTATTAGAAAGGCAACATATTAAAAACTGATTTAAATATTTTTTTAGATATTTGTTCGTTGCCGCTGCCTATTCTGGAGGCAAATAGCTCATGAGAGTTAAAAAAAAAGATTAGATATTATTAGGAAGAACTGCATCTACAATGTTGTTACCTAGGATAAAAATGACAAGGGCTGTCAGTTCTCCTGACAGATACCCGTTAACTCTACATGGAATAGAAATTTCTTATTTTCCTTACTCTTTGTCTTCAAAAAACCCACCACTGCCAGTCTGATATAGTACGGTAGAGCTAAAAGGTGCAGTGTTTTTTCTCCCTATTAATTGATTTCAAATGTTGGCAGATCTGCTATGTCTGCTAAACTGAGCACCAGTTGATGGGTCAGGAGGAAACCAGACTAGATAGATTAGTATGATCCATTGTGGCAAGTGTTGGAATACCAGGCTAGATGAACCATTGTTTGGATCCTGCACAACAGGAGGTGGGATATTGAATTATATGAACCAGTGTTCTGATTTAGAGTGGCAGAACATGGCATACAGGACCATATGGACTAATGATCTGAGAACTGCTGACCTGTTGAGCTATTGTCTGTTGCATGGCCCCCATTCTGGAGGACTCAGATCCCCTCCCTCATGGGTTTATCTCTGTGTAGAGTATAAACATCACAATGTCCTATTTAGTCAATGTCCCTATCTTTTGTGTGTAGGGTGAATGCTGCCTATGAAGCACCAGCCTATGAGGAGGTGGTGACAATGACACCAGCCCCAACAGTCTGGACGATCACCTCCAATTCAGGCACAGTGCCCTCAACAGTGGGGGAGCCCCCACCATACAGTGTGGTCATTGAGCCGCCCAGCATGGCAGAAACTGGGGCGGAGACCTTCAGCATCTCAGTGGCATCAGGCATCAGGCGTGCCTCTGAGACAGACGCAGGCTCCAGGTTGCACCTTAGGTTGGTGCTGCCCCCGAGGATGCAGCGCTTTGTCTCAGATATCCATGACGTCAAAGGTGTTGAAGAGAGGCTGGAGCGGCTGGAGCCACTCACCCCACCACCTGCTTATGAGAGTCCCACTGATGATGATGTCTTTGCAGAAGCTTTCCAACCCTCAAGACAATGATTAAAAACAGACAGAGCCTGCTTGTTGTGGATGAGGCACAAAACCTATCTAGTATCACCACAAACTGGAGAAAGGGGGTCAGTGCTGCGGGCCATGTCATGGAAGCACCAAAGGGTCCACAATGGAGGATGTGGGGCAAAGATGGAACATTGAGCCCACATATTTGCCAACATCCTGGATCATTCCTTAGATTTCATGCTGTCTTGGCATCTTCCTCAGAAATTAAGTTTTGGGTTTTTCCAGAAACAATACAATAACTGATGGGCTGTGAGTTAGAAACTATCCCTTAAAGTGGGTTGTTCAGAACCAGGGTAGTCTTAGATGAGAAACAGAAATGAGTGACTACTCACCAGCAGGTACCAAAGACATTAACGGCCTTGCAGAGACAGCCCTACATTTTATAGGGTCCTACACTACACAGAGTCCCTGTCTGTCTGCATCCCCTCCTGAAAAGCTATTTATGGGACCCCACAGATTCCTTTGCCTTCTCTCCATAGAGCCAAAAGGTGGAGAAGAAACACAACTGTCTTAAAGGAAGCTAGGAGAAGGAATTAAGGGACTTAACTGTCTGCCATGGACTGCTGGGACCAGAATCAGATGGGTCTGTGCATGTGGAACTGATTGCAAAAAGTGAAGGCCACAGCCCAGTGCAGCTGCATCAGTTGCAGGAGCCCAAGTTGCCCTGCATCCTTGGAGAATAACCAGAAATCTAGGTTCCAACTTACTACAGTCTTGAATTTATATATTTTTTTAAACTTGTATTTTTAGTGCTGTTGATTTATGATTTTTTAAAAATACAATTAAGTGTGTTTCAGCCAAAGCTTCACTTCCCAGTGACTTATTAAATATTACTGGTATTACAGTAATGGCTACATGTTCCAACCAAGATCAGAACCTCATTGTGCTAGGCAGTGATAAACAGATAGTAAAGGACAGTTGCTGTCCCAAACAACTTACAAGACAATGGATAGGAAGAAAAAAGTGTGTGTGACACCTTACATGGCAGTCTCTTTTGGCGTTGAAATATATTAATTTTGTTTCCCATAGAGGCACTATTGCAGAGAGAGAGAGAGAGAGAGAGAAGTAGTACTCTTCATACTTAAAACAGTAGCAGGTCTACCACTCCTTGAACCACATTAGAACTTCTGCAATAAAGCTTTTGATTCTACTGGAATCCTTTGCATGTTCAAAACAATACTGCAATGGACCCTCTTGACAGAAGGGGCATAGAGAGACAAAGAATGAAGCAGTATGATCTAGAACAAGAAGCCCAGATGCACACTGCAAAGCACAGTGGACTAAAGGAATGAACCCTAGATCAGAGAATGGAGGTATCATAGCCAGCAGCAGGGGTGGGGTGAGCATACATCCAGTTTTGGCTGGGACAGTCCCTTTTTTAAGCCCAGTCCCGGCCCCCCAAGGGGCTGTAGTTGAAGCAGCTGCAGCAACCAAGGGTGGGGAGGTCCAGCAGCCGACCAGCAACCAGATAGCAGAGAAGGAGGGGGTGGTGTCTGGCCCAGCCAGGGGGGAGCAGCTGGAGCAGAAACAGCAGCAGCAGGGAGAGCCCATGGCCTAGCAGCAGCACCAGCAACAGGAGCAGAAGCCCTCTCTCTCCTTTCTCCCTCCAGGCCAGAGGGCAGCAGGAGGGTGATCCTATTGGGATCCAGGAAGTGGGCAGGTAAAGCCCTCCCACTGCTAAAGGATCCCCCCCAGCCTAAGAGTGGGGTCCACAGGACCTGGAAACCAAATGGTTATGGGGGTCAACTAATGAAATAACAGGGATAGGAGTGCGATTGAAGGGACAAATGAAGGGAACCAGATGGGGACACCGAGCAGAGAACCCCGGACAGCGCCTACTGCTCCTCGAAGGCATCAAGGGAGTCAGTGGATGGCACCCAGAGGAACTCTGCCCGGATACGTGAACGGATGGAGGATTGGAAATAGGCCCCACAGTCACAGGAGACTCCATCAGCCAACCTCCTCACGCTGGTTTTATAGATGGCCGTTTTAGCCAGGGCCAGGAGGAGGTTGACCAGGAGGTCCTGTGACTTTGTGGGGCCATGGATAGGGAGTGCATAAATAAGAAGGTGAGGGGAAAAGTGCAACCAAAATCTTAACAAAATGTCTAAGAGGAGCCGGAATAGGGGCTGCAGCCTGGTGTACTCCAGGTAAATGTGTGCCAGGGTTTCCCTCATGCTGCAAAAGAGGCAGGTGTCTGGGATAGGGGTAAACTGTGCCAAGTACACGCCCGTGCTCACAGCCCCGTGAAGGAGCTGCCAACTAATATCCCTGGCGGGCCTCGGGACCAAGGTGGAGTAAAGGCTGGCCCAGGGACAGGAGGCCTAACGACAGACCATCCCTACACCTGAGCTCCAAGAGGTCCCGGACCACATACAGGTTGTCAAAGATGGTGTGGCCCAGGATGGTGTAGGTCTGGTCTCGGTGGACCATGTCCGCCACCATGGACCCTAGCTGCAGCGAGATGGCTTTTGCTACGATTTTGTAGTCCATGCTAAGGAGCGAGACGGGACGCCAATTTCGTAAATCACGGAGGTACCCCTTCTTCGGCAGTAAGGTGAGCACGGCTCGCCTGTACGAAAGAGGGAGGACCTTGCTCTGCACGGACTCGGCCCAGATGGTGACTAGGTCTGGCCTGAGGACATCCCAGAACATGCGGTAGAACTCCACGGTCAGCCCATCCATGCCCAGAGATTTATTGGTGGGCATGCAACAGAGGCTTCTGAGAACTTGGCCAGAGTGAGAGGCAGCTCTAGCTGGTCTCGGTCACCCGCTTACTGTAGGGAGTTTGTCCCAGAGCACTCTGCAAGTGTTAGGATTGGTCGGATCCCGGGAGAAAAGGCCTGCGTAGAAGGCCCTGGCTCTCCCGCACATCTCCACTGGATCCGTGAGGGGGGGTGCCATCCTCTGCCAGAAGGTAAGTGACATACTTCTTGGCCCCCCTCCTTTTCTACGGGGCATGGATCATGGCTCCCACTTCCTCTATCTCCCGAAGGAGACGGATGTGGGATTGAACAAAGGTGCCTGGGGCCCGATGGTCTTTGAGGGCCCGGAGCTCCTCCCGCTTCTCCCGGAACGCTCCGCAGAGGGATGGATCCTCGGGGCTGGCGGTCAGATGCCTCTCCAGCTCTAAGTCCTCCTGTTCCAACTGCTCTATCGCCGCATCCCTCTGTCAGCTGGCGCCCCGGGTGTAGTCATGGCAGAAGAGCCGGGCTCGCACCTTCCCCAGGTCCCACCACCGTCGTGCCAAGGAATAGACACACCGCTGCCCTTGCCAGGCCAGCCAGAACTCCTGGAAGGATGCCACGAAGCCCAAATCCTCCAACGAGCTGTTGTTGAAATGCCAATAGGCCAGCCCCGGCCTCTCTGATCATCATTTAACCACCGGAGAACGGGGCCGGCTGGATTCTGGAGGAGTGGGCCTGTGAAAGGTGAAAATATGATAAATAGATGTGGTCCAATCGGGAGTGGCGCGAGCAATGGGCCTCCACCCGGACAAAGGTGAACGTCGAGATGTTGTCCAGGTGGTGGTCACACCAGATGTCCACCAGGGAGTGAAGTCTGACAATCTCCCGGAGGACGTCTGCGGTGGCCAGGCACTGCTCGGTCCCTGAGCAGTCCCACTCCTCGAGGGTGTTAAAGTCCCTGCCCAGGACCAGGCACTCACGAGGATCCAAGGTGCCAAGGAAGGCGGACACCTGCTGATAGAAACGCAGCCGCTCCGGGCTCGATGTCAGGGCAGAGACGTTGACGAGATTGATCACAAGCCCCTCCATACAGATCCAGAGGTGCAGCAGGAAACCCGGCACAGTCTCGGAGACCCCCAGCACCTCAGGCTGTAGGTCGGGAGAGAACAGGGTTGCCACTCCAGCTGTACGAACTGTGAGATGGCTAAAGTACACCCTGTCCCCCCATTCCAGCTGCCAGCTGCCTTCGGCAGCCGGACCCATATGGGTCTCCTGCAGAAAAACCACAGAGTACCCCCACTCCCGAAGGAAGGAGAGCACCTGGCTCCTGCGGAAACCCATCCTACAGCCCCAAGTGTTCAATGTTACGAAGATGATAGGTGCCATGAGGAGGGCTTGGGGGGGATCCTTGCCGGCAGGATCGCTCATGGCCCCCGTCGGGCCGTGCAGCACACCGTGACCTACCCTTTAGGTGAGTAAGGAGTCACGGAAGAGGCGGACCCGCTGGTAGGCTGCGGCGGCCTGCTTCCCGGTCCTTTTACCCTCCCCCATGAGGGCCCTTGCGGCCCAGAGGATTTGATGAACCCTGGGGGCCAGGGGAGGGGCATCTGCAGAGCTGGCGGAGGGAGCAGCGGGGAGGGCCGCGGCTGTGGGGGCAGTCACTGCCATGGAGGGCCTGGTCTTTTTGGTGGGGCCCTTCCCCTTCTTCTTACCCTGGCCCTTCCTGCTGGCTGGGGGAGCTCCCCCAGAATCTGAGGGGGCAAGGGATGTGGCAGCAGCAGAGGTCACCCTGTTGCCTGCTGCTGCTGATGCCCCAGCTGGGGCAGTAGCACATGGTTTGGCAGCGGTGGTTGAGGTAGAGGCTTGGGGGGGTGACGGAGGGGCAGGTGGGGGAGTGGCAGCTGGGTCTGCTGGAGGGGTCCAACCCGCCTTGTCCCCTGCAATAATGAGCGGGGAGGGAGGGGAAACACCGGAGAGAGGAGGGGAAAGGGTAAGGCGGTTGACCACTCCTCCCCGCTAGGCTGCAGGGAGGGGAGGAGGGCGTCAAAAGGGGTGGACTGGATGGGGGGAGGCAATCAAGGGCTAGGGGTCAGTTACTGACACGGGGTGGGATTCAGGCTCCTCTAGCTGCACTAGGGAATGGGGGAAATACAACAGCATTGGGGGGGTGTAGTGAAAGAGGTTCAAACTAAAATGGGGAGGGGCACAAGCGCATGGGAGGGGGCATGGGTACATGGAGCAAGGGGCTAAGCAGGCTGGAGGTAGGACAGGGAATCCAAGGGGCTAGCTTCAGAGGCTGGGGTGAGGCAAACAAACAAAAGCTGCAGAGGGAAAAGGGCGGGGCAGGCAAACAAACTGAAGCTAGTAAGGGGGGCTGGGGCAAAGGGGAGGGGCAAAAGGCTGCTAGGGGCAAATGGGGCAGGTAGCAAGGGGCAAAGCTGTGGGAGGAGGTCAGTTCAAAGGGGGGCACATGCGCCCACATGCAAAAAAAGAGTCCTCGTTTGGGCTGGCTGCTGCTTCTGGCCCAAATGGTGGAAGCAGGGCATGGCAAGCCAAGCAAGCAGCTGAGTCCAGAGGCAGGAGCTGAGGCAGATGGTAAACAGCCAGTGGGGGCGGTGGAGGGGGTAGCAGTGGTGGTGGGGGGACAACACAGATGGATTGGGGGGCAGGCTCCATGCCACACCCACTGTGTCCCCACAAACACAGTCAAAACCCCCACCACAAGAGCACAGTTCAAAAGTTACTCAGTCCAGGGTTGGAAAGCCCCCTCCACGGTGGTCTGCAGAGCCTCTGCGTGGTCCCCCACTGGTAGATGGTCCTCTTCGTTCTCCTCCCTGAGGATCCAGCAGCTTCTTGGCAGCAAGCTCCTCAGCAGTAGCTCCAGCAACTCCAGGTGGCAGTGCAGGCAGGCAGAAAGGACCCCTCTTAGGTGGTGGTGGTGGTGATGGTGGTGTCTGCAGCAGCAACAGCTGGGGCCCCTCACTCCCCTCCTCTGGGTAGTGGGCCAGCATCCCCCCCCCCAACGGGCTGTAGTTGGAGCAGTAGCAGCAACCAAGGGTGTGTGGGGGGGGTCCAGCAGCTGACCAGCAACCAGGTAGCAGAGAAGGAGGGGGTTGTGTCTGGCCCAGCGGGGGGGGGGGGGGGGGGGAAGCAGCTGGAGAAACAGCCCTATTGGGATCTGGGAAGTGGGCAGGCAAAGCCCATCCACTGCTAAAGGATCTCCCCCCAGCCTAAGAGGGGGATCCACAGGACCTGGATACCAAATGATTATGGGGGACAACTAATGAAATAACAGGGACAGGAGTGTGGTCAAAGGGTCAAACGAAGGGAACCGGACGGGGACACCGAGCAGAGAACCCCGGACAGCGCCCACTGCTCCTCAAAGGCATCAAGGGAGTCAGTGGACGCCGCCCAGAGGAACTCTGCCTGGATACATGAATGGACCGAGGATCGGAAATAGGCCCCACAGTCACAGGAGACTCCATCGGCCTCCTCACTCTGGTTTTATAGATGGTCATTTTAGCTAGGGCCAGGAGGAGGATGACCAGGAGGTCCTGTGACTTTGTGGGGCCATGGATAAGGAGTGCATAAATAAGGTGTGGGGAGAAGTGCAACCAAAAACGTAATAAAATATTTGTGAGGAGCTGGAATAGGGGCTGCAGCCTGGCACACTCCAGATATATGTGTGCCAGGGTTTCCCTCACGCCGCAAAGGGGGCAGGTGTCTGGGATAGAGGTGAACCGCGCCAAGAACACGCCCGTGCTCATGGCTCCGTGAAGGAGCCGCCAACTGATATCCCCGGTGGGCCTCGGGACCAAGGTGGAATATAGGCTGGCCCACCGGGGCTCCTAACCCTCCAAAGGTGGCAGGAGGTCCCGCCATTTTGTATCAGGGTGGGACACCAGGGTGAGGGCGTGTAGGTTGTGGAGTATGAGCATGTATAGATGTTTCCTTGGCATGGTTTGGAAACAGATCGGCTGCAGCTTGTGCAGCTGGCTCATAGTGAAGGGGTGAGCGAGTCGGTTGGGTCCACAGGGCAGGGGCCCAATTAAAAGGTCCGGCGGGCCTGGGGTAGAGGGTATGTGGGGCGCGCTCTCGTGCAGGACCCGGTTGAGGTAAACCTGAGCAGCGGGCGGCAAAGCAGCCTTCACCTCCTGAAGTACGCGCTGGGGAGTATGAGGTCTGGAGAGCCCCATGCGCTGAGCAAGTGTCAGGGGATGCAGCCAGTCTCCCCGGTTGTAGTCGAGGTCTCCGACTCTTGTGACTTCTGCCAGGACCAACCTCTGGCGCACGAGGGGGACTCTGCCGCCTGCATGCGAGCCTGGGGGTTGTGTAGCAGGGGCTTCGTGAGGAGATCTGCCCCCATCGGTGGCCGCCACGGACCTGGTCGTTGAAAACAGTTTCCAGGTCCGGAGGAGGTCCTGGTAGAAGACCGGCAGCATGGAGAGGTCTCGCGGAAGACCTCTCGGATGGAGATAAAGGAGCTGCTGGTCGTATCGGAGCTCTCGGAAACAGTGCAGGAAGGCGTGCACCAGTATGCTCCACGCCTGAGTATTCAGACATTTCAGGCCCTGCCCTCCCTCCTCCAGGAGTAGATGGAGAGCCCCTGCAGGGATCCAGTGCAGTCCTGACCAGAAGAACTCCAGAATTGATGTCCGGAGGGTGGCCAGGAAACCCGGGGCCAGGACCAGGGTGTTGAGCCGGCACCAGAGCATGGACAGGACTAGTTGATTAAGCACCAGTGCTCTCCCTCAAAGGAAGAGGCACTGGAGTAGTCCTGTCCATTTCTGGAGCCACTCTATCACCCCGCCCTCTAAATTTTGCCAGTTCTCCGGTGGAGAGGGATGTGTGGCAGAAAGGTAAATGCCGAGATAGAGCAGTGGGCCCACGCTCCACCGGATGGCCTGACGCGCGGGTGGGAGGGAGCTCACCTGCCAGCCGTCCCCGACCACCAG
Source organism: Caretta caretta (assembly GCF_965140235.1). Lineage (NCBI taxonomy): Eukaryota > Metazoa > Chordata > Testudines > Cheloniidae > Caretta > Caretta caretta. Next base: position 213,203,678 of record NC_134206.1, read on the forward strand.
GCTAGAGCTCTTGACCCAGTTGACCTGGGCGGAGGAGGCTGCCGAATAGATGGCCTAGCAAGCCTCCACCTGTGCCAAGTCGACCGGGTCCTGGACCACGAGGAGCACGTCATCGGCATACGCCGACAGGACCAGCCGCAGCTCCCACAGCTCCTGTCAACCTCCTTTGGAGGAGACAGAGGAAGGGCTCAATCGACAGAGCATACAGCTGGCCCGAGAGGGGGCACCCCTGCTGTACTCCTCGCCCGAAGATGACCGGTTCGGTCAGGGTCCAGTTGAGCCTGACCAGACACTCTGCGGAGGTGTACAGCACCTGGAGAAAACCCACAAACTGGGTTCCGAAGCCAAATGCTTGCAGAGTGTTCAGGAGATACCCGTGATCCACCCTGTGGAACGCCTTCTCCTGATCCAAGGACAGGAGAGTGAATGACAGACCATCCCTACACCCGAGTTCTAAAAGGTCCTGGACCAGATATAGGTTGTCAAAGATGCTGCAGCCTGGGATGGTGTAGGTCTGGTCTGGGTGGACCACGTCTGCCACCACAGACCCTAGCCGCAGTGAGATTGCTTTTGCCATGACTTTGTAGTCCGTGCCGAGGAGAGAGACGGGATGCCAATTTCGTAAATCGCGGAGGTCCCCCTTCTTTGGCAATAAGGTGAGCATGGCTCGCCTGCACGAAAGAGGGAGGACCCTGCTCTGCAAAGACTCGGCCCAGACGGTGACTAGGTCGGGGCCGAGGATGTCCCAGAACATGCGGTAGAACTCCACGGTCAGCCCGTCCATGCCCGGAGATTTATTGGTGGGCATGCAATGGAGGGCTTCCGAGAACTCGGCCAGAGTGAGACCGTAGGGAGCTCCTCCCAGAGCACTCTGCAAGCGTTAGGATCAGTTGGATCTGGGGAGAAAAGGCTTGCGTAGAAGGCTCTTGCCCTCCCGCACATCTCCACTGGATCCGTGAGGGGGGTGCTGTCTTCTGCCAGAAGGCAGGTGATGTGTTTCTGGCCCCCCTCCTTTTCTCCAGGGCGTAGAAGAAGCGGGAGCCACGATCCATCTCCCGAAGGAGGTGGATGCGGGATTGAACAAAGGCACCCCGGGCCCGATGGTCCTCGAGGGCCCGGAGCTCCTCCCAGCACGCTCCGCAGAGGGGCGGATCCTCGGGGCTGGTGGCCAGACGCCTCTCCAGCTCTAAGTCCTCCTGTTCCAACTGCTCTATCGCCACATCTCTCTGTCGGCTGGCGCACCTCGGGCCATAGGTCAGGGGAGAACAGGGTCGCCACTCCAGCTGTACGAACTGTGAGATGGCTAAAGTAGACCCTGTCCCCCCAGTCCAGCTACCAGCTGTCTTCGGCGGTCAGATCCATATGGGTCTCCTGCAGGAAAACCACAGAGTACCCCCCTCCCGAAGGAAGGAGAGCACCTGGGACCTGCGGAGACCCATCCTATAGCCCCGGGTGTTCAATGTTGCGATGGTGAGAGGTGCCATGAGGAGGGCTGGGGGGATCCGCACCGGCAGGGACGCTTGCGGCTCCCGATGGGCCGCGCAACAGCCCGTGAGCTACCCTGTAAGTGAGTAAGGAGTCACGGAAGAGGCAGACCCGCCAGTAGGCCGCAGCACCCTGCTTCCTGGTCCTTTTACCCTCCCCCATGAGGGACCTCGCGGCCCAGAGGGTTTGATGAAAGTCCCCCCCATCGCTGGAGAGCAAGCTGTACCTTGTTGTGGGAGCCACGGACATCTTCTAAAAACTCCTGCAACTCTTCTTGCAGCGCATGGGGGGTTGGGGTTACGGTCTCCTGGTTATTCCCAGACATGGACCTTGGTACAGCCCCGTGGCCCACCAAGACAGGCAGACATGGTGCGGACCCCCAACATGGTGCCTGATGGACTGGTGCCATTTGGCCTGCCTTGAACCTTGGGGCAATAAGGATAGCAGCTCCTAGTGGGTCGGGACAGGTAAACACAAAGGCTGCTCCCTGGGGGTCATCTCCTGGAAAAGGGAAGGAGACAGCCCCAGGGGCGGCAATAACATCGCGGGAGGTGGACGGGATAGGGACAGGGTCAGGGGCGAGATTCTGGGCTTCAGAAGCCAAGCAGCTGGATGGTGGTGCCTCCCAATCAGGCTCAAGGGTTGAGGGGGTGGGAAGGAAGGAAGGAAGTAGATTCTCCACACCAACAAGGGTGTGCCCCTGGTGGCTCGGGTCCCGGCCGTGTGGCACTGGCTGTCGCCTGAACAGGCTGGGTGGCCGTCAGTGGGGTGTCATCTGTGGCCGGGTTGATGGAGGAGTCAGGGGCTCCTCAGAGGTGGGAGTGGAAATAATGGTTAGGGGGAGGGAGCATGGGAAAAGGAGGGCTGGAGTGAGGTCGCCCAGATCGAGGCCCACTGGCATAGGGTCGTCCTCCCCCTGGAGGACTGGGGTCAGACCCAGGGCCTCGATCTCCTCGTACATGGAGGGGAGATCGCTTTCTGCCACCCCGGGGTTCTCCCCGCTGGCACCCGATGCGATGGTCGCCTCAGGGATTACAGAGGCTTCAGATGGTACCAGGGCAGAAGGGGCCCCCTTGGGGGTCTCGGAGGGGAGGGACTCCCATGGAGGGGAGATACTGCCTTCCAGTGCTGCCACATCTTCCCCAGCCGGCACCGGTGGATGGAATACACCCGTGGGCAAAGCAGAAGGCTCGGCATTGGTGCCCCCCTTCCTGGTCTTCCGGGGGGCCTCCGTATCAGATGGGAGGGGCAGAGTTCGAGCCTTCCGCTTGCCCCGCTTCCCCTGGACTAGAGCCCAGCCCTCCATGGCATCATCTGGGGGCTGGCTAGCAGGGGTCGTGTCAGGGGGCAGAGGCGATGGCTCAGGGACTCGGGGGCTAATGGTGGGGCAGCACGAGGGAGGGAGGATTCCCCCTGGGGCGGGCCCTCTCCCATGCCCGGCAGTGTCCCTGCCGCACCCTCCTCCACCAGGGCCTCACCAGATTGCAAGCAGCAGGGGCGGGGCTCTCTCGCTCATCTGGGCATAGTGGGGGAGGTGCCTCTTGGGCCTGAGCGGGAGCAGTGGTAGACTGAGAAGGAGAAGGGGTGGCTTCGGGGGCTGGGCAGCTCCGGGCACTGGTGATGATGGGGCCGGTGCCCTGCTGGGGCTCGGGGGTCCCAGATGCCCCTTCTTGCCGGGCCAAGGGGCAGTCCCTCCGGACATGCCCCATTGCCCGGCAGAGGTAGCACTGGGCCTCCCCTGTAGAGTAATGCACCCGGTAATGGGCACCCTGGTACGGGACCAGGAAGGACCCCTCAAGCGCGTCTCCGTCATGCACCGCTGGCGGCAGTTGAAGCTGCACTTGCCGGCGGAATGAGAGGACATGACAGAGGGTGGGGTCTTTGCAGCCCAATGGGAGAGGGCTGACCACAGAGATAGGTTTCCCCAGGGTGGAGAGGGCGGGTAACAGAGCGGCATTGGGAAGAAAGGGAGGGACGGAGGTCAGGATCAGGCGGATGCTCAGGTCCTCTAGCAGCTCCAGGGGGACGAACACTCCTCCCTCCCCCCACTGCCAGGGGCTTCTCCACCGCCTCCTGGGCAGCGGCCTCCAATGCTAAGAAGAAGACGACCTTGCCATACATTTTGGAGGCTGCCACAATGGCCGTGGGCCCCACCACCCTTGCCAACACCCGCACGTAGGTCTCCACATGGGGAGAGGCGGGCACCAGGAGGCAACGGACGCCGTGCTTCCTGGTCATGGTGGGAAAGGGGCCCCGGCCGCTATAGATGGTAGTGGAGGCGGTGGGCGGGGGAGATGATGTAGCGGCAAGCGGGCGGGGGCTGCCACCATCTGGGCGTATGCCCTGGGAGCCGGGAGAGGGACACCCACAGAGCTGGAGGAGGGAACAGTGGGGAGGGACGCTGCGGCCGGTGGTGGAGCCGCAGCAGTGGGGGCAGCCCCTGCCATGCAGGGCCTGGTCTTTTTAGCAGGGCCCTTCTTCTTACCCTGGCCTTTCCTGCCGGCTGGGGGGGCTCCCTCCGAATCTGAGGGGGCGAGGGACGCAGCAGCAGCGGAGGTCACCATGGGTGTGGTAGCAGGTGGTTCAGCAGCGGTGGTAGAGGCTTGGTGGGGTGACGGAGGGGCAGGCAGGGGAGGGGTAGCTGGGGCTGCTGGAGGGACCCCACCCGTCTCGTCCCCCGCCATCGTGAGTGGGGAGGGAAGGGGAGACACCAGAAGGAGGAGGGGAAAGGGGAAGCAGGTCAACCCCTCCTTCCCGCTAGGCTGCAGGGAGGGGAGGAGGGCACCAAAAGGGGTGGGCTGGATGCAGGGACAAAACAAGGGTTAGGGGTCAGTCGCCAACACGGGGTGGAATTCCGGCTCCTCTAGCTGCTCTAGAGGTGGGCGGGATACAACAACATTGGGGGTGCAGTGAAGAGGGTTGAAACTAAAATGGGGAGTGGCACAAGCACATGGGAGGGGGCATGGGCACATGGAGCAAGGGGCCAAGCAGGCTGGAGTTAGGGCAGGGAAACCAAAGGGCTAGCTTCAAAGGCTGGGGCAGGGCAAACAAACAAAGGCTGCAGAGGGAAAACCAGCAGGGCAGGCAAAGAAACTGAAGCTAGTAAGGGGGCTGGGGCAAAACGGGGGGGCAAAGGCTGCAAAGGGGGCAGGTAGCTAGGGAAAAAGCTGTGAGGTGGGCAGTCCGGGGGGGGGGCCACGTGCGCCCACGTGCGCCCACGTGCGCTTGCACAAAGTCAATTTGGCTGGCTGCTGCTTCTGGCCCAAAGGGTGGAATCAGGGCATGGCAAGCCAAGCAAGCAGCTGAGTCCAGAGGCAGGAGCTGAGGCAGATGGTATACAGCCAGTGGGGGTGGTGGAGGGGGCAGTGGTGGTGGTAGTGGTGGGGTTTGGGGGGGGGGGACACAGATGGATTGGGGGGCAGCTCCACACCACACCCCCTGTGTTCCTACAAACACAGTCGAGACCCCCACCACAAGAGCACAGTTCAAAAGTTACTCAGTCTTAAGGCCCCCTCCATGGTGGTCTGCAGAGTCTCTAGGTGCTCCTCCACTGGTAGATGGTCCTCCTCTTCTCCTCCTTGGGGCCTCAGCAGCTCCAGGCAGTAACGTCCGCAGCAGCAGCTCCAGGTGGTGATCCAGGCAGGCAGACAGAACCTCTCTCAGGTGGTGGTGGTGTCCACAGCAGCAACAGCTGAGGCTGGGGTCCCATCACTCCTCCGTTCTGGGGAGCAGGCCAGCAACTCCCCCCAAGGGACTGCAGTAGCAGCACCCAAAGGTGTGGGGGGGGGGGAAGGTCCAGCAGCCGGACAGCAACCAGGTAGCAGCAGAGAAGAGGGGTGGTGTCTAGCTTAGCCAGGGAAGCAGCTGGAGCAGCAACAGGGAGAGCCCAGGGCCTGGTGGTGGTGGCGGCGGCGGCAGCGGCGGCGGCTGGCTGGCTCTCTCTCTCCTTGCTAAAGAGCAGCAGAAGAGTGATAGAGAGGAGAGTTGTAAGCCCCAGGATGAGGAGAGCTTTATTCCCTGTAGAGGGAAGAGAGGTTGCTATAAATTAATTAGAGCACCTGAAGCCAATTAGAGCACCTGTAGCCAGTCACCTGATAACCCCCCCCCACTTCAATCAGACAGTTGGAGGAGTTGAAGCAGAGTGGTTTGGTGTTGGAGCAGAGAGCAGTTTGAAGGGAAGCAGAGGAGAGTTTGGAGAAGTACTGTGGTGGGCCAGAAGACCAAGACCCTAGGTAAAGAGAAACCTGGCTTGTGCAGAGCAGAGGGACTCCACAGACACAAGGGGTTGGGAGAAACCTAGCCCAAGCAGAGAGAGGGCAGGAAGTCCCACAAGCTGAAGGGCCAGAGAGAGAAGTAGCCCAGGGGAAGGAATTGCTAGTTCAAGTGGTTTGCCACTATCCCTAGGGCCCCTAGGCTGGGACCCAGAGTAGAGGGTGGGCCTGAGTCCCTCCCTCTCCACTCCCCTTCTCTGGAATACTAGTGGGATAGTTAATACCCCAGATCGGGGCAAAAATGGTACCCTGTACCCCCCCCACCCCCACAAGAAGAGAAAGCATGGGACCTATCATTGTAGTGCTGGCAATTTCCCACACCTTGTAAAAAACTCACTGGTTGTAGAAACTGAACCAGGTTACCATTACAGTAAAAATGGCTGGTCAGCAGAGAATACTACCAACCCCTCATGCTGCATGAGGGCTCCTGGTGAAAGTCAGTCTCTGGAAGCCAAGACATGAAAATGTTTGATGCTGGCAGCAAGAAAACACTTCAAGGTTGGTTAATGGAAAATGTTTCAAACATCAAAAATCTCACAGATCCATAAGAAAGATGAACAATTATGGACTCAAAATCCTAGGCATCAGTGAGAGCAAATTGACAGGTACGGATAAGAAGCATTTCAAGCAACAGAAGAAACTAAAACTGGGAGGAGTGGTAGATATGCTGGAGGGGAGGGATAGGATACAGAAGGACCTAGACAAATTGGAGGATTGGGCCAAAAGAAATCTGATGAGGTTCAATAAGGATAAGTGCAGGGTCCTGCACTTAGGACGGAAGAACCCAATGCACAGCTACAGACTAGGGACCGAATGGCTAGGCAGCAGTTCTGCGGAAAAGGACCTAGGGGTGACAGTGGACGAGAAGCTGGATATGAGTCAGCAGTGTGCCCTTGTTGCCAAGAAGGCCAATGGCATTTTGGGATGTATAAGTAGGGGCATAGCGAGCAGATCGAGGGACGTGATCGTTCCCCTCTATTTGACATTGGTGAGGCCTCATCTGGAGTACTGTGTCCCAAAACTTTGGGCCCCACACTACAAGAAGGATGTGGATAAATTGGAGAGAGTCCAGCGAAGGGCAACAAAAATGATTAGGGGTCTAGAACACATGACTTATGAGGAGAGGCTGAGGGAGCTGGGATTGTTTAGCCTGCAGAAGAGAAGAATGAGGGGGGATTTGATAGCTGCTTTCAACTACCTGAAAGGGGGTTCCAAAGAGGATGGCTCTAGACTGTTCTCAATGGTAGCAGATGACAGAACGAGGAGTAATGGTCTCAAGTTGCAGTGGGGGAGGTTTAGATTGGATATTAGGAAAAACTTTTTCACTAAGAGGGTGGTGAAACACTGGAATGCGTTACCTAGGGAGGTGGTAGAATCTCCTTCCTTAGAGGTTTTTAAGGTCAGGCTTGACAAAGCCCTGGCTGGGATGATTTAACTGGGAATTGGTCCTGCTTCGAGCAGGGGGTTGGACTAGATGACCTTCAGGGGTCCCTTCCAACCCTGATATTCTATGATTCTATGAAACATCTCATTTATTCAGGTCACAGTGACAATGAACACTCAGAGGGACTAAAACTTATTATGACAGATTCTGCAGAAAAATCACTCATCAGTGGGGAACCTACCAACCTACACATCACAGAGTCATAGAATATCAGGGTTGGAAGGGACCTCAGGAGGCCATCCAGTCCAACGCCCTGCTCAAAGCAGGACCAATCCCCAACTAAATCATCCCAGCCAGGGCTTTGTCAAGCCTGACCTTAAAAACTTCTAAGGAAGGAGGTTCCACCACCTCCCTAGGTAACGCATTCCACTGCTTCACCACCCTCCTAGTGAAAAAGTTTTTCCTAATATCCAACCTAAACCTCACCCACTGCAACTTGAGACCATTACTCCTCGTTCTGTCATCTGCTATCACTGAGAACAGTCTAGATCCATCCTTTTTGGAACCCCCTTTCAGATAGTTGAAAGCAACTATCAAATCCCCCCTCATTCTTCTCTTCCGCAGACTAAACATCCCCAGTTCCCTCAGCCTCTCCTCATAAGTCATGTGTTCCAGTCCCCTAATCATTTTTGTTGCCCTCCGCTGGACTCTTTCCAATTTTTCCACATCCTTCTCGTAGTGTGGGGCCCAAAACTGGACACAGTACTCCAGATGAGGCCTCACCAATGTCGAATAGAGGGGAACGCTCACGTCCCTCGATCTGCTGGCAATGCCCCTACATCATATACACCAAAGTCCAAAAATGTCAATTTTACAGTGCTATGCTCTGACAGAGGAATATAGTGATGAGGATAAAGATGAGTTCTACAAATGCCTCCAAACTGCGCTTGACAGAATACCAAAACATGCCTTATTCCTTGCAATGTGCAACTTTAATGCTGAAGTAGGATATCTTTTATTGAACCAACTTCTGTTACCTTACCCACCTTGTCTCTCTAATATCCTGGGACCAACACAGCTACAACAATACTATATGCAAAGTACGATGTGACACTGAAGAAATGAAAGACCAATAGGGATGCATAGTTGAATTGTCCTTGGTGTCCGACCTAGTTCTTGCAAGTAACCTGTTCCCTCACAAAGACATACACAAAGAAAGAGGAAGATACTCACCTTGTGCAGTAACGATGGTTCTTTGAGATGTGCGTCCCTATGGGTGCTCCACTGTAGGTGTAAGTGAGCCCCTGCACCTCTAATCGGAGATTTTTGGTAGCAGTGTCCATAGAGCCGGTGCATATACCCTCCCCCACTCGTGGTCTGCCTCGAGGCTATTTAGCACTGCACAGACGAACCCCCCTCACTTCCTTCTCCACCGCAGATCCCTATAGAGAACTCCAAAGTAGAGGGGAGGAGGAAGGGTTGTGGAGCACCCATAGGGACACACATCTCCAAGAACCTTTGTTACGGCACTAGGTGAGTTAACTTCCTCTTCTTCTTCGAGTAGTGTCCCTATGGGTGCTCCACTGTAGGTGACTCCTGAGCAGTACCCACCACTGGAGGCTGGGACTTTGGAGTGATGTCTTTTACTACAAAGAGCAGTGTGGAGTCGAAGATGGTGTCAGCGGCCAAATCTTCAGTGATCACATAATGTTCTGCAGAAGTATGGGCAGAGGCCCAAGTCATTGCTCTATAGATTGCTGAGATAGGGGTATCCCTATGGAATGTGATTGAGGTAGAAACTGACCTTGTGGGGTGCGTAAGGACTCTGGACAGAAGCAAGTTGTGCCCTTGATAAGAGACTAATGCAACTAGAACCCATATGGATAGTTTTTGAGCCAATATCACAGAGCTTTTGGATCTTTCTGTGGACAAAAGGAAGAGTTTAGGGGATTTCCTGAAGTCCTTAGTCCTGTCCAAGTAGAATGCTAATATCCTTCTAATATCTAGCATATGCACAATTGTCTCCCAGTTGTCACGATGGTTTTGGGAAAAAACAGGGAGATGGATCTATTGATTCATATGGAAAGTGTAGAGAAAGTAGGGAGAAACTTGGGATATGGCCTTAGAGTTACTCTGTCTTTAAAAAGGGGCTGTGAATGGTGGGTGTGCCAACAGGGCTGCTATTTCTCCTATGTGCCTAGCTGATCTAATGGCAATTAGAAATGCTGTCTTCATGGACAGGTGTAAGAGAGAACAAGTTGCCCTGGACTTGGAGGGAGGTCTAGTCAAAGTTCTGAGAACTAGGTTAAAGTCCCAGGCTGGAGAGGGTGGTGTCACATGCGGGAAGAGATTCCCAAAACTCGTAAAGAATCTACGCCTTAGTGGGTGAGGAAACACCAGGTGGGAAGCCATTTTTGCTGCAAGATGTACCTTAAGGTTGCTGAGTGAGAATTTAAAATGTAGTGCAAAATCAGAGGGAGGAAAGATGAGATTGGGTCTGTGTGTTTGGAATGATGCAAATTTGGAGTCGTTTTTCCATTTTGTAGGTAAGTATGTCGAGTGGTCAACTTTTGGTTGTGTTGTAACACTTCTTTCAGCTTGTCAGAGCATTCTGCCTCTAAGCCTTGGAACTAAGAAGGAGCCAAGACTGGAGGCAGAGGACCCGCAGGTTGGAGTGAAGGGTCAGCCCATTGTCTTGAGAAAGCGGATGAGGAATGGGTTAAAGAGAAACAGGAGGGCATATTGCCATCTGTGTCAGGTAAGGGAGCCAGACTTGTCATGGTCAAGAGGGACAATCAGAATAACTCTCGCTTCGTCTTGTTAAATTTTCAATAGAATCTTGGATAGAGTAGGAAACTGGGAAAAGACATACAAATGGGCCCTGTCCATGGGAAGATGAGGGCAACTGCCAGCGAATGTTTTCCCAGGCCAGCATGGAGCAGTAACAAAGACCTTTCTTGTTCCCTTAAGTAGAGAAGAGATCCATAGTCAGGGTTCCCCAAAGGGCGGATATATCTTGAAGCACCTCTTAATTCAGTACACACTCATTGTCGTGAGAAAATTCCAAATGAGACTGTTGGCTGTCACATTCTGTATCCCTGGTAGACAGCTGAGATGGGCACAATGGAATTGATGCGCCCATCACAAAGTTTGAGTGCTGTCTTGTAAAGGGAAAGAGAGCTGGCAGCCTGTTGGCGGTTTATACAAAACATACAGGTCACATTAAGTCCATCATGACCTTTGTGTGTTGCTGAAACTGTGCACAGGCACTCCTGACAACCCTTAGCCCCAAAAGAGTGATATGGAAGGTCATTTCTGTGGAAGGCCATTTGTCCTGGACCTTGTGGTTGTGTAGGTGAGCTCCCCAGTGTATTAGGGAGATGTGTCCCAGAGTGGTGAATGTGGGTAGCGAGAGGAACGCTGTCACTTATACTGCATCAAGGCTGGTGCTGATAAAGTCCAGTCACTGTACTGGGGTTAGTATGCCACTACAATGAAGAGAACCTTGGAGAATACCCTGTGTGGAGTAGTCTGTACTGATAATGATCCTGTCCCAAAGGTAAGCAACAGGAAATCTCCTGTACAATGGTTGTATTGAGATATGGAAGTAGACACTGTCAAGGTTCCTTCCCCACTCTGAACTCTAGGGTACAGATGTGGGGACCCGTGTAAAAGACCCCCTAAGCTTATTCTTACCAGCTTAGGTTAAAAACCTCCCCAAGGTACAAACTTTGCCTTGTCCTTGAACAGTATGCTGCCATCACCAAGCGTTTTAAACAAAGAACAGGGAAGAGACCATTGGAGACGTCTTCCCCCAAAATATCCCCCCAAGCCCTACACACCCCTTTCCTGGGGAGGCTTGAGAATAATATCCTAACCAATTTGTTACAAAATCATCAAAGACCCAAACCCCTGGATCTTAGAACAATGGAAAAATCAGTCAGGTTCTTAAAAGAAGGATTTTATTAAAAAAAAGAGAGGTAAAAATCATCTCTGTAAAATCAGGATGGAAAATACTTTACAGGGTATTCAGATTCAAAACACAGAGGATCCCCCTCTGGGCAAAACCTTAAAGTTACAGAAAACAGGAATAAACCTCTCTCTTAAAACAGGGAAAAATGACATAAAACAAAAGATAAACTAATCTGCCTTGCCTGGCTTACCTATACTGGTTGCAATATTGGAGACTTGGATTAGGATGGGTTGGAGAAGATGGATTTCTGTCCGACCTCTCTCAGTCCCAAAAGAGAACCACCACGTAAACAAAGAGCACAATAAAAGCATCCCCACCCCCGCAAGATTTGAAAATATCGTGTCCCCTCATTGGTCCTTTGGGTCAGGTGCCAGCCAGGTTAGCTGAGCTTCTTAACCCTTTACAGGTAACAGGATGTTGCCTCTGGCCAGGAGGGATTTTATAGCACTGTATACAGAAAGGTGGTTACCCTTCCCTTTATTTATGACAGGCACCCTGTAGGTTCAGGGCTAGAATATGCTCTAGAACTGGTCTTAACTGCTGTGAAGTAGGGCAAGGTGATTTCTGAGTGGCGTGACAGGTGTATAGATGGCAGCTGATGTTGTAAGGTATCATTGTTCAGGCCCTTGAGCAGCTCATCAAACGTGCTTATAAGAGGCAGTTTGAGAGGTCATGGACTGGGGTGCAGACTGTTCCCACTTTTGAACTCTGGACCTCTTACACTGTGGCTCATAACAGCACTGAGATGGTGGGTATTGAGAAGATTGTGACCTGTGGTGTGGCTGAGAGGTATATCTTCTCTTCTGTCCAACAATGTAGATTCCTAAGGAGTGTAATGTGGTCCGAGAATCCTTCAGGATCTGGAAAGAAAACCTGTCTTCTACGCGAAGAGTTTGGCCCTTCAAACTGGAATTCTGTAGCTCTTTGGGCAATCTAGAGAGATGTTGCCAAAAAAACCCCACAAAAAACAAAAACACAACCTGCCTCAGTACCACTGTCTTGGAGACTGGGAAGGCAGCTGTAACAGCTACACATCCAGTGCTGTCTCTAGGACCAGTGTGGCTATTAACTGACTGTCTCTAAGAATGGTCTGAATCTGTTCTTTTTGTGTTTCCAGTAATGTTCCAGAAACACACTAGGTTTCCCATAATTAGTAAAATTGTATTTGGCCATGACAGTTTGGGAATTCATGACTCTAAACAGTAATTTTGTCGATGAATATGCCATCTTGCCAAGTCTGATCGTATGGAGTTGAGTTGGCATTATATTGCTTGCTTCGTCCATTAACCACATCCACTATGATGGAGTTGGGGTGCAGATGTTCAAAACAAAGTCTGCCTCTTTGGGTAGAGACGTAGGGTGGATTTTTTTTTAACCACTCTGTTGTTGTTTGGTGCAAAGGAGGCTGGTGTCTGCCAGATGACTTTAGGAGGATCTAGAATCGCCTCATTAATTTGGAGGACAATTCTAGAGGAGAAGGTGGTGTGCAGAATTTCCACCAACTTGTGATGTGTATCCGCCACCTTCTGTAGGGGAATCTGCAGCTCGTCTGCCACCCTCTTGGTAAAATCCAGAAAGTTCTTAAAATCTTCACCTAGTGATGAGGGCTGGGCAGCACAGCCTCATCTGGTAGAGATTAGGAGAAGTGTGCTGGAGGGGTACCTTCCTCTTCAGGTTCTTTTTTCCTGTTCTGAAAAAGCTCTCTTGACCTGGCTCAGGTGCTCTGGACAGCCAGGTTGTAGCAAACCATCTGGTGGACTCTCCCTGAGAGACACCGGGGACGGTCACGACATGAGTGTATACATCACCCAAGAGTTACAATATGGTCTTTGGGAGAGGGAGGAAGGCGGGCATGGGAGGTGGGCTTACCTCAGGGGGCCTGCACTGCAGTTGTAGGTTGGCTTGATGGAATTGGGGAGGACACTTGTAGTGTGACGGTGCCCACAATGAGGGGCCAGGGAAATGATCTCCTCCTGGCCAGTGTCAGATTCTTCAGTGGGTAAGGGTGGTGTTGACTGGGGTATTGGCAGCATACAGCCCAGTACTAAGCGATTCTGGATGCTGGAATGTGCTCGATGCCGGGGTCCTGGTACCAGTAATGGGGATTGCGGTTCTTCCCCAACCATCAGGTCTCCAGGGTACTAGAGCTCATGCAGTACCATGGGCTCATTTGACACCACAGAGGAGTGTCCATGGTACATTGTCAGTACCAATAGTTGGGCAGAGCACTCCCTAAATGAGAGTTTTGTTCTGTCCGGTACAGAAAGTTTGTTGGTACCACTATTTTAGAGATGGTACGGTAATTGTCTTTCCCTGGGTACTGAGGCCACAGGTCTCCAGAGTACCAGAGCACGTGTGTTACCATGGGCTCACATGGTACCACAGAGCAGTGCCCGTAGTATGTTGTCAGTATCAATGGTTGGGAAGGTGAAAAACTAGATTGGGAGTTTTGGCTTCCTAGATGGGAGTTTTGTTGCATTTGGTACCAAAGGGTTTCTCTGTGCTGCTCTTTCAGAGATGGTACGGTAATTGTCCCCTCTCCTTAGTGGGCGGTACTGTTGCCTCAGAGCCTGACTGCAGAAGGCTTCTCCGTCAGTGCTGGGGAGGCAGACCTCACAGCAGGGGGCCTCTTCTGGGTGCCCGTGGTGCAGAGCTTGGAGGCCCCTTCTCGGTGCCGTACTTCAGAGCTGCTGGTGTTGTCCGACCGAGGTGGCTGCCCTGGGGAGCCCCACTGGCTGGCCAGCTACTCGGAAAAGATAGTTACTCACCTTTATAACTGTTGTTCTTCGAGATATGTTGCTCAAATCCATTCCAATTAGGTGTGTGCATGCTGCATGCACAGCCATCGGAGAATTTTTACCCGAGCAACACCCGGTGGGTTGGCTGTGGAGCCCCCTGGAGTGGGGCCTTCATGGCGCTGGATATATACCCCAGCCAACCCAGCGCCCCCTTAGTTCCTTCTTGCCGGCTACTCCGACAGAGGGGAAGGAGGGCGGGTTTGAAATGGATATGAGCAACACATCTCGAAGAACAACTGTTACAAAGCTGAGTAACCGCCTTTTCTTCATATCGATTCCAATTAGGTGACTCCCAAGCCTCACGTAGGTGGTGGGGTTGGAGTGAAGTACCGTAGATTGTAGGACTGCTCTATCTAATGCCGCATCTTCTCTGCTTGCTGGACGATGGCATAGTGAGAGGCAAAAGTATGTACTGAAGACCAAGTAGCAGCTCTACAGATCTCCTGGATTGGAACCTGGGCCAGGAAAGCTGCCGAGGAGGCCTGAGCCCTTGTAGAGTGAGCGCTGAGGGGCGGGGTTGGAACACTGGCCAGATCATAGCAAGCACGGATACAGGACGTGATCCAAGAGGAGATCCGCTGGGAGGAGACTGGGAGGCCCTTCATCCGGTCTGCCACTGCGATGAAGAGCTGGGTCGTTTTCCTGAACGGCTTCGTATGCTCATTGTAGATGGCAAGGGCCCTACAAACATCAAGGGAGTGTAGCTGTTGTTCCTGACGAGTAGCATGCGGTTTTAGATAAAAAATTGTGAGGAAATTGTCCTGGTTGATATGAAAGGTTGATACCACCTTGGGAAGAAAGGCTGGGTGGGGTCATAGCTGCATCTTGTCCTTATGGAAGATCGTGTATGGTGGTTCCGAGGTAAGAGCTTTGAGCTCGGATACACGCCTCACCGACATAATAGTGACGAAGAACACTGTTTTCCAAGAGAGGTATAAGAGGGAACAGGTGGCCAACAGCTCGAACGGGGCCCCCATAAGCCTGGAGAAGACCAGGTTAAGGTCCCACGTGGGGACTGGCTGCCGTACCAGGCCCTTAAGGAACCTACCGACCATGGGGTTGGCGAAGACAGATCGGCCATTCGCTCCCGGGTGGAAAGCTGAAATGGCCACTAGGTGGACCCTGATGGATGATATTGTTAGGCCCTGCTGTTTCAGGCTCAGGAGATAGTCCAAAATGAGAGGCATGGACGCTTGGATGGGGGGGCATGCCATGGTGAGTGTACCAGCATGAGAATCGCTTCCATTTAGCCATATATGTGGCCCGAGTGGAAGCTTTCCTGCTACCCAACAAAACCTGCTGCACCAAATGAGAACAGAGGAGCTCTGAGTGGCTCAGCCATGCAGCATCCATGCTGTGAAGTGGAGGGATTGTAGGTCGGGATGACAGAGGCAACTGTGATCCTGAGTGATCAGGTCCAGAAAAAGAGGCCGTGGAACTGGGGCATCCACCAAGATCTCCAACAGTGTGGTGTACCAATGTTGCCTGGGGCATGCCAGGGTGACCAGAATCAGCCGTGTTCTATCCCTGTGCACCTTGAGCAGGACCTTGTGTACAAGGGGAAACGGCAGGAAGGCGTAAAACAATCAGCTCGTCCATGGGAGTAGGAAGGTGACTGTGAGAGCCCGGAGAGCAGCCTTGAAGGGAGCAAAACACCAGGCACTTCTGACTGCTGCACGAGGCAAACAGGTCAACCTGAGGAACCCCCCCACTTTAGGAAGATGGAGTGGATGACATCGGGACGGAGCGACCACTCATGGGATTGGA
Organism: Caretta caretta; assembly: GCF_965140235.1. Classification (NCBI taxonomy): domain Eukaryota; kingdom Metazoa; phylum Chordata; order Testudines; family Cheloniidae; genus Caretta; species Caretta caretta. The sequence continues at coordinate 213,219,356 of NC_134206.1, forward strand.
AGGACCTCCTGAGGTGGTCCGCCAATGTGTTCTGGACCCCTGGGAGAAAAGACGCTACCAGGTGAATGGAGTAGGCTATGCAGAACTCCCACAGTCGAGTGGCCTCCTGACAGAGGAGGGAGGAACGGGCCCCCCCTTGCTTGTTGATGTAGAACATGGCCGTGCTGTTGTCTGTGAGGACTGCCACACAACGACCATGCAACCATTCCCGAAAGGCTTGACACACAAGATGCACCGCCATCAGCTCCTGCACGTTGATATGAAGAGAGAGCTCGGACGGGGCCCACAGACCCTGCATCTGGATGTCCCCAAGATGTGCGCCCCATCCCAGGGCTCACGCGTCCGTGACGAGGGACAAGGAGGGCTGAGGGGTGTGGAAGGGGACCCCTTCACATACTGCCCTGGGGTCTAGCCACCAGTGGAGACAGACAAGGACCTTTTCTGGGACTGTGACCACCAGGTTCAGGCTGTCTCGACCTGGACGATAGACTGATGCCAGCCAGGCTTGAAGTGGGCGGAGCTGTAATCTGGCATGCCAGGTCACGTATGTGCAGGAAGCCATGTGCCCTACAAGACTCAAGCACGTTCTTGCTGTCGAGGTTGGGAAGCTTTGAAGGCTCTGGTTGAGGCCCAACAAAGCTTGGAAACTAGTGTCTGGCAGGAGGCTCCATGAAGATGCCACTCCAGCGGGCTCCACAGCCGACCCACCTGGTGTTGCTAAGGTAAAAATTCTCTGACTGCTGTGCACGCAGCGTGCGCACACCTAATTGGAATCGATATGAGCAAGCACTCGAAGAAGAACCCATGTGTTTGGATAGGTGCCCGAGATGGCCACGCTGGGGAACCCCTCTGGCTAGCCAGCTGCTTGGAGGAGCCTCGGGGGGCGGGGGGGGAGTCTGCTGGTGGTTTGTTTGTTTTTCTTCTTCTCCTCTCCTCTTCACAACTCGACCCCTTTTGAAGTGAAGGCTCTGGGGATGATCCAGGGTCAGCACCCACCAGAGTCCCCTGCAGACTGAAGTGTTTTTTTCCATAGGGAGGAGTTTTAACTTCAGCTCCCAGCTTCTGTGAGGCTGCGGTTTTAGCTGTGGCAAGTAAAGCACTTCTGTGAGGTTCTCCCAGGCACAGTGAGAGTGTCTAGCCATTACAGGAACTGACTCCTGGCAGGAGAGGCACTGCTTGGAGCAGAGGGAGCCAGGCATGCCCCTAGGCAGCAGGTTGTCATCCTCTAGCAGTGAGGAATGCAGAAGAACATCGTCTTTACTTTTTGTTTAAAAAAAAAAAGAATGCGTCTACTAGATATCTGGGAATGCCCCCAGAGAGGGCAGGAAAATTGACGTTCTGTTTCTTTCTCTCTCTCTCTTTTTTTTAACCCCAAGGAATACACTAGACTAGACTAGAATAAAATAAAATAAAGAAGCACTAGCCTAACTACTTTTAAGGAGAACAAAGGTAACAAAACAAACACTAATTATACTAATGCAGGGCTGGCCCTCAACATTTTGGCACCTGAGGCGGATAGCTCAAATGGCGCCCCCATGCACCCACATTTGGGCCAAAATTTGGAAAGGCTCAATTCTGCCTTATTCCTGTTCTACTCCTCTCATGGTACTGCTCTGCTACCTACCCCAATAAAATGCCTTGTTCACAAATTTTAAGTAACACTTAACTTTCAAATGCCTGAACAGCAAATGTAACTTTTCTTGTCTGTGTAGTAAACACTGGCATTTTTATCTGTTTGAATAATCAAAGTGGTGCTTTCCATCCCTTCTTGGTTGCAACGAGCTGAACAGCTTCCTGCTGAAGGTCCACAGTCTGGGCCAGCTCATGCTCTATTGAGATGGTTGCAAGGCCGACCAGCCTCTCCTGTGTCATTGAGGAGCATAGATGTGTTTTTATTAACTTCAGCTTGGAGAAGCTGCGTTCTCCACTGGCAACTGTTACAGGAAGTGTTAGAAGTATGCGCAGAGCAACAAAAGCATTGGAAAGGGGGTGGTCATCTTATTTGTGCACATATATTCCAGAACAGCCTTTGGAGTTGATCCTGCTGAATTGTATCTTGAAAGGGCTTTCAAGTTCATCACCTAAATCACTCACACCAATATTGCGCATGTCATCATGAGTCAACACTGTCTCTAGTGCCCTGCATTGCTGGTGTAGGTCTTCTTCAGGTATAGTGAGGAGTTTTGGAATATCATACAACATCCCAAATATACTGCTGTGTACCTTGGGCTGCATGAAACGTTCAACTGACTGTATTGCACAATCTAGCACCTGATTAAAGAATTCAACTTAGAATTATTGTTTGGGGTCTCTTATGGGATTATCCCGTGCCTCATAATTAAAATTTCTTCTTCGGTGACTCCTGTATTCTTGAATGGATGGGAAAACAGCTTCAGTGTGAAGTTCCTCTGCCAACTTCTGTGCACTCTTCAGAACATATTGAAATCCCTCATCTGACCGGTAAGACTGTAGATATGACTTCGCTTTGCCCAGTTGTTCCATTGCTACAGATATATCAAGGTCAACACCTAGGAGTCTCTTGCTTACAACATTTACTTCAAACAGTATGTCATGCCACAACACTAAGCCACACAGAAATTTGAAGTTATGTATGTTTCTGGTGATTCCATTTCCCTCTGCCACTGTTCTCCCACGAACAGTTCCTGTCATAGCATTATATTCCATAATGGCAACTACGGCATCATCTATCTTACCAATGTGGTGTTTGATAGGCTTTATCGCCTCCACTCAACTTTCCCATCGTGTGGCACTCAGTGGTTTCAGTGTCAGAGAGGATGTTCCCAGAAGTTGCTTCAAAATTTGCCATTGATGAGTTGATGCAAAGAAAAATACATTAAAAAAATTCAGCAGCCTCACGATAAGCTGATGCTGCATCACTGACCACCAAGTTCAATGAATGAGAACTGCATGAATGGGACAAAAAAAGAAACACATTTATTATACCAGCTCCCGTAGTATCATCAATGTGAATAAATTCTAGAAAATGCTCTCTGACAGTCACCATTGCAGGGACATTTTCACTAGGTTCTGTTACAAAACACACCATTAAAGTCATTTGTTCTGTATGGCTGACATTAGGTGTGCAGTCCAGAATAACAGAGTAATATCTTGCTGACTTCAGATTTGCCACAATCTTCTGTTTGACTTTTGTTGCCAGTAACTGTATGATCTCATTTTGAATTGTTTTCCCAAGGCAGTGGTGTGTGTACATTTCTTGGGTGGTGATGCTTCTTAGATGCTCCTGGAGTACAGCATCACTCAGCCATCAGCTCCACAATTTTAAGGAAGTTTCCATTGTTTGGCACATACAGCTGATCTGAAGTGCCATGCAGTGCTAGGTTTTATGTAGCAAGCATTCTCACAATGTCAATGAGCCTTTTCAGAACATTTTGTCAGTAAAGAGACACTGATGCAATCTTCTCTTGATGCTGATCATCGATGGTGGCCTTTAACCTTAGTCTCATCTCAAGCTCTTTTCACCTATGGAATGCTCTCTGGTGATTTGCTGCCTTCTCATAGCATGCCAGATTTCTAGCCAGATTTTTCCAGTCCTTTGTTCCTGTAGAATCCAACGTGGCTGGAACATTAGACTGGAAGAGTTTGCAACAAAACAGTACGCAGCATTCTGGGTTTTTGAGTACATAAGCCATGGCCTCTCCATTTTGTCACCATTGGGGATTTCATGCCAGTAACGTGTTGGAGGGAAACTTCTATTTTCATTGTCTTTGGGGAACATGAAGTTTTTCACTTGCTGTGGTGCATGCAGTATAAGGAAGTCCCTCAGGCTACTGCTCAAGTGGGTCCACAGTCCTGGATCATCTAGACTTAAGGAACTAAACTCAGCAGCAGCTGTTTCTTGTGCCTCCACCACACTCTTCTCTGATCTACACTTTTCTTCAGGAGTGTGCACGGTTACATCCATTTGAGATGGAGATATGGATGCTGCGGTAACTGCCAGGTCACCTGCACTCTGACTAACTGGAAGATCAGGCATCTCCTCACCACTCACATCCTCCGTGGGGCCAGAAGGCTCAGCATGAACATTTGTTTCTATGTATCTCAGGAGAGCTCCTTTCTGCTTAGCTAGAAAAGCTTCCCTTTGCTTTCTTTCTTTTTCTGAATGCTGTCCCAGAGGGGTGTTTTTTTCTTTCACTCACGACTGCTGTTCTGTGCCAGGTATAGTGGCTCTCAACACTCAGTTGAAGGGGACAAATAAGCAGGCTGGTAGCAAGGCCTGAGTGAGGCAAGATAACAGCGTCTTAAGGGCCTAACTGGCTCCTACTTCAGTTATCTGCCTGTTCTCCTCAAGTGGGTTCAGGGAAGCAACAGGAAGCTCCCTGAGAAGCTGGTGTTAATCAGTCCAGGCTCCTGGGGGTGCTAGAGAGGTACACTCCTCCTCCTTTATCTCCCTGCAGCTCCTGCTGCTTTCTGTTATTCCCTCTCACCTTTTCGCCTGCCTGCCTGTTATGCTTCTTGTGCCCGCCTTCCTCTAGCACAGCACTCCACCATCTCTGTGCATTTAGAGCAGAGAGAATACATATGCACCAGCAGCAGACACATTTTCTACAGTCTGGGTCCTAGTGGCGCCCCCCCACAGTCTGGCACCTGAGGCAGCTGCCTGAGTTCGCTTCATGGTAAGGCCAGCCCTGTGCTAATGACACAGATAAGGAAGGGATGACTGCTCAAGGCAGTACAGAAGGAAGTGAGGGGGGTTTGCCCGTGCAGTGCTAAATAGCCTGGAGGCAGACCATGAGGGAGGGAGGGCAGATACGCGGGCTCAACAGTTACTGCTAGCAAAAATCTCTGATTAGGGGCGCACATACACCTACAGTGGAGCACCCATAGGGATACTACTTGAAGAACATGGAATTCATAAGATGGCAAAATGAAAAACCAGATTGACCCCATATGATGGGGTTCCTGGGGTGCAACCTGGACTGTGGGACCACTGAGCCCTCTGTCCCACCAATCTAGGGTATCCCTCTTGCACTGTGATGTTGTTTTTAAGCCACAAGCCTTTAAGCCACTTACAGACATCCACAGGCAGGGACACACCCAACTGAGTTACATGAATGGTTGGCCAGCCACTCATGAACCAACAATAGAGAGGCTCCAGCCAATTCCCCAGCCTTGCACCCCACAATTGTACTGTCTTGCCCTGGTTAGAAGCCTGAACAACACTAGACTTTAGGAACAAAGTGCATTCTATGCTGCACAGGTTTACTGTTGTAACAGGAAGGTCTCACATTACCTAGTGAATAAGCAACACCTCCCACAGCACCTAACTTTTTCTGAGAGGCTTCCTACCCAATTACTAAACGTAAACCTGCTTCACTTACAAGGGCTGAAAATATCAGGTAGTATGGTCACAAAAGCAAGGCACTTCTGAATTCAGTAGGAATTTTGGATGTGCACAGAACACAGACAGGACTGGTTCCTGCATGGTTACAGAACTGCAGTAAAGTGGAACAATTTTCAGCTTGTGTGATTGGAGGATATTTGGGTCCATATTATAATACTGTCCTACATAAATGAGGAAAAGTTGAGTTGCCTTTATTATTCTTTTGTTCCACTCTTCGTTTCTATGGGGAATTTGCCAATAGAATATTACTGTCTTCCTTTTAAACAAACAAAACTAAAGAAAAAATGGTAATGGTTGTTGAAAATCGCAATTCCAGTCCTAGTTAGTGCTGGGGAGATGCCACCATTTGTTGCTCAATTTTATCCTACTTTTTCTACAGCAAGTTACAGTGGATCAGCATATTTGATTTGGGAGAAATGAAGTAACAGCAGCCACAATTGAGCTTCAGAGGAACAGCCGTGTTAGTCTGTATTCGCAAAAAGAAAAGGAGTACTTGTGGCACCTTAGAGACTAACCAATTTATTTGAGCATGAGCTTTCGTGAGCCACAGCTCACTTCATCAGATGTGTACCGTGGAAACTGCAGCAGACTTTATATACACACAGAGAATATGAAACAATACCTCCTCCCACCCCACTGTCCTGCTAGTAATAGCTTATCTAAAGTGATCAACAGGTGGGCCATTTCCAGCACAAATCCAGGTTTTCTCACCCTCCACCCCCCCACACAAATTCACTCTCCTGCTGGTGCTAGCCCATCCAAAGTGACAACTCTTTACATAATCAAGTCGGGCTATTTCCTGCATAGATCCAGGTTTTCTCACTTCCCCCCCCACCCCCATACACACACAAACTCACTCTCCTGCTGGTAATAGCTCATCTAAACTGACCTCTCTCCAAGTTTAAATCCAAGTTAAACCAGAGCATCTGGGGGGTGGGGTAGGAAAAAACAAGAGGAAACAGGCTACCTTGCATAATGACTTAGCCACTCCCAGTCTCTATTTAAGCCTAAATTAATAGTATCCAATTTGCAAATGAATTCCAATTCAGCAGTTTCTCGCTGGAGTCTGGATTTGAAGTTTTTTTGTTTTAAGATAGCGACCTTCATGTCTGTGATTGCGTGACCAGAGAGATTGAAGTGTTCTCCGACTGGTTTATGAATGTTATAATTCTTGACATCTGATTTGTGTCCATTTATTCTTTTACGTAGAGACTGTCCAGTTTGACCAATGTACATGGCAGAGGGGCATTGCTGGCACATGATGGCATATATCACATTGGTGGATGTGCAGGTGAACGAGCCTCTGATAGTGTGGCTGATGTTATTAGGCCCTGTGATGGTGTCCCCTGAATAGATATGTGGGCACAATTGGCAACGGGCTTTGTTGCAAGGATAAGTTCCTGGGTTAGTGGTTCTGTTGTGTGGTATGTGGTTGTTGGTGAGTATTTGCTTCAGGTTGCGGGGCTGTCTGTAGGCAAGGACTGGCCTGTCTCCCAAGACTTGTGAGAGTGTTGGGTCATCCTTTAGGATAGGTTGTAGATCCTTAATAATGCGTTGGAGGGGTTTTAGTTGGGGGCTGAAGGTGACCGCTAGTGGCGTTCTGTTATTTTCTTTGTTAGGCCTGTCCTGTAGTAGGTAACTTCTGGGAACTCTTCTGGCTCTATCAATCTGTTTCTTTACTTCTGCAGGTGGGTATTGTAGTTGTAAGAAAGCTTGACAGAGATCTTGTAGGTGTTTGTCTCTGTCTGAGGGGTTGGAGCAAATGCGGTTGTATCGCAGAGCTTGGCTGTAGACGATGGATCGTGTGGTGTGGTCAGGGTGAAAGCTGGAGGCATGCAGGTAGGAATAGCGGTCAGTAGGTTTCCGGTATAGGGTGGTGTTTATGTGGCCATTGTTTATTAGCACTGTAGTGTCCAGGAAGTGGATCTCTTGTGTGGACTGGACCAGGCTGAGGTTGGTGGTGGGATGGAAATTGTTGAAATCATGGTGGAATTCCTCAAGGGCTTCTTTTCCATGGGTCCAGATGATGAAGATGTCATCAATATAGCGCAAGTAGAGTAGGGGCTTTAGGGGACGAGAGCTGAGGAAGCGTTGTTCTAAATCAGCCATAAAAATGTTGGCATACTGTGGGGCCATGCGGGTACCCATAGCAGTGCCGCTGATCTGAAGGTATACATTGTCCCCAAATGTGAAATAGTTATGGGTAAGGACAAAGTCACAAAGTTCAGCCACCAGGTTAGCCGTGACATTATCGGGGATAGTGTTCTTGACGGCTTGTAGTCCATCTTTGTGTGGAATGTTGGTGTAGAGGGCTTCTACATCCATAGTAGCCAGGATGATGTTATCAGGAAGATCACCGATGGATTGAAGTTTCCTCAGGAAGTCAGTGGTGTCTCTAAGGTAGCTGGGAGTGCTGGTAGCGTAGGGCCTGAGGAGGGAACAACGCTGATTTAGAACAACGCTTCCTCAGCTCTCGTCCCCTAAAGCCCCTACTCTACTTGCGCTATATTGATGACATCTTCATCATCTGGACCCATGGAAAAGAAGCCCTTGAGGAATTCCACCATGATTTCAACAATTTCCATCCCACCACCAACCTCAGCCTGGTCCAGTCCACACAAGAGATCCACTTCCTGGACACTACAGTGCTAATAAACAATGGCCACATAAACACCACCCTATACCGGAAACCTACTGACCGCTATTCCTACCTGCATGCCTCCAGCTTTCACCCTGACCACACCACACGATCCATCGTCTACAGCCAAGCTCTGCGATACAACCGCATTTGCTCCAACCCCTCAGACAGAGACAAACACCTACAAGATCTCTGTCAAGCTTTCTTACAACTACAATACCCACCTGCAGAAGTAAAGAAACAGATTGATAGAGCCAGAAGAGTTCCCAGAAGTTACCTACTACAGGACAGGCCTAACAAAGAAAATAACAGAACGCCACTAGCGGTCACCTTCAGCCCCCAACTAAAACCCCTCCAACGCATTATTAAGGATCTACAACCTATCCTAAAGGATGACCCAACACTCTCACAAGTCTTGGGAGACAGGCCAGTCCTTGCCTACAGACAGCCCCGCAACCTGAAGCAAATACTCACCAACAACCACATACCACACAACAGAACCACTAACCCAGGAACTTATCCTTGCAACAAAGCCCGTTGCCAATTGTGCCCACATATCTATTCAGGGGACACCATCACAGGGCCTAATAACATCAGCCACACTATCAGAGGCTCGTTCACCTGCACATCCACCAATGTGATATATGCCATCATGTGCCAGCAATGCCCCTCTGCCATGTACATTGGTCAAACTGGACAGTCTCTACGTAAAAGAATAAATGGACACAAATCAGATGTCAAGAATTATAACATTCATAAACCAGTCGGAGAACACTTCAATCTCTCTGGTCACGCAATCACAGACATGAAGGTCGCTATCTTAAAACAAAAAAACTTCAAATCCAGACTCCAGCGAGAAACTGCTGAATTGGAATTCATTTGCAAATTGGATACTATTAATTTAGGCTTAAATAGAGACTGGGAGTGGCTAAGTCATTATGCAAGGTAGCCTGTTTCCTCTTGTTTTTTCCTACCCCACCCCCCAGATGCTCTGGTTTAACTTGGATTTAAACTTGGAGAGAGGTCAGTTTAGATGAGCTATTACCAGCAGGAGAGTGAGTTTGTGTGTGTATGGGGGTGGGGGGGGAAGTGAGAAAACCTGGATCTATGCAGGAAATAGCCCGACTTGATTATGTAAAGAGTTGTCACTTTGGATGGGCTAGCACCAGCAGGAGAGTGAATTTGTGTGGGGGGGTGGAGGGTGAGAAAACCTGGATTTGTGCTGGAAATGGCCCACCTGTTGATCACTTTAGATAAGCTATTACCAGCAGGACAGTGGGGTGGGAGGAGGTATTGTTTCATATTCTCTGTGTGTATATAAAGTCTGCTGCAGTTTCCACGGTACACATCTGATGAAGTGAGCTGTGGCTCACGAAAGCTCATGCTCAAATAAATTGGTTAGTCTCTAAGGTGCCACAAGTACTCCTTTTCTAATTGAGCTTCAGCACTCCTGAATTTTGGGAGTGTTCAAATCTGGAAGGCAGGTGCTAAGATTCCCTTTCTGAATACTAGATAAATCTGGAAAGGAAAAGCCAATTTCTGCTTCCATAGCTCAGATGTGGAAATCCTCCTACGTGCCTGATACTGCATCTAAAGCTGCCCAGGTCCTCTAGTAGAGCTTTCCCTCCCTTACTTATCATTTTAACTTCTGGTGGGATCCACATACCTCCCTTGCTAGGCTTCAGATAGAGAGGTGCACTGTCCATTTAGTCCACCCAATTCCTTCTTTGGGGGCTGCCAGGTGAGGTCACACCAGCATCCCTAATCCAGTCTGGGGAAGTCTTCTGAGGGTGATATCTGGGTCAAAGCCTTCTACTCCTTGTTTATACTTGTTCCCCCTTCTAACAGCCAGCTCTCCATTCACAGCAAGCTGCAGTGCCAGGGAATACTGGGAAATGTAGTTCCTTCCCTTCTCCAGGAACTCTATAGGCAGGGAGCTGGCCAAGGCCCCTTGGGTTCTCAGCTCCCATACTGGATCCCTGCTGCTCTGAGGTTCACGCTCAGGGCCTCAGCATCTGCCGTGCTGCGAGAGGGGAGGAAGTGAGTGTTATGGGGCCCCTTCTGAACTTGGGCCTGGAGCTATGGAGCCATTGGTGAAATGGTATATCCGGTACTGTGTGTAGGCTGTCAAATGCCTTTTGAACATCAATGAAATTGATGAGCGAGCCTGCCATTCTGTACATTCTTCTATAATGGTCCTTAATATGACTATCTGATCTACACAGGATCTCTTGGGCTTGAATCCAGCCTGTTCTTGTGTAAACTTTGCATCCACTGCCTAGATTCATAGATTTCAAGACCAGAAGGGATCCTGTGATCATCTAATCTAATCTGACCTCCTGTATAACACAGGCCATAGAACTTTACTCCTGGGGGAATTCTGCGCCAAAAAATTAAAGTCTACACACAATATTTTAAAATTCTGCAAATTTTATTTGTCAAAATAACACAAAATAACACCCAGTTTCAATTATTTTGGTAATTTATTTCAAAATACCTGTCAGCAAGTATGTCTGTCACAATATAGACATATACAAAAATTCCCCCAGGAGTAGAGAGTTAAACCCCTATGACAACCCAGTTCCTGTTTCTCTGCCCCTTACACACACACACCCCAGGGCTCAGCCGGGGGGCCAGACACTCACAGTCACTACCCCCCCAGAGGCACGCTGCAACTCCCCGCAGCCCAGACACTCACCCCCACTGCCAGAGGTCAGCCTTGAGGCCCCCCGGCCCAGACGCTCACATCCCCTACCTCCAAAAGGCCATCTGCGGAGCCCGCCTGGCCCAGACACTTACACCCCGTCTCTCCAAGAGCCCAGCCGCACCCTCCCAGCCCAGACACTCACCCTCTACTCCTCAGAGCCCAAGGATCTGGAGGGAGAAATAGCCTGATGCTGGTTCCCAGGGTTGCAGAGTTTTCTGTGCACCGCAGCCTCCTTCCCAGTGACGTAGCCAGGTGGAAAAAACAGGGGGAGCGGAGATTAAAAAAAAAAAAAGGCGCCACTCCCTGGTATTCACCTGGTGGCGCTCCAGTCTTCTGCACTGAAGGACCCCCCTACCCCCCCAAATGCCGCCGAAGACGAGAGCGAGTGAAAGACCCGACACAGAAGGGCTGCTGAAGACCCGGAGCGCCACCGGGTGAGTACCAGGGGGTGGTGCCTTTTTTTATCTCCACTCCCCCGACCCGCCACCAAAGACCCAGAGCGCCGCTGGGTGAGTAAAAATTTAAAAGGCGCCAAGTAATTAAAAAGGCGCCACTTCTGCTCAGTGCGGGAGCAGCTACTGCCCCGCTCCCCCCATAGCTACGCTACTGCTCCTTCCTTCAGGGCATGCTGGGAACTTCAGCTGCTGGGAACCCTCCGGTTCCTTTCCCCTCCCCCTGGCCTTGTCTTCTATTTGTGAGCTGGGCTCTGCTGGGTCCAGCGGCCTCTAGTGGTGGCCAATACTTCTGCAGCCCATTTCAGGGGGGGAGGGGGGAGGAGGAAAGGAAGTTCTGCACACACATTAATTTCTGCAAAATTCTGCATTGCACAGTGATGCAGAATTCCCCCAGGAGTAGAACTTGCCCAAAATAATTCCTAGAGCATATTTTTTAGAAAAACATTTGATCTTCATGTAAAAATTTCAGCTGGAGAATCCGACATGACCCTGGTAAATTGTGCCAATGGTTAATTACCTTCACTGTTAAAAATATACACCTTATTTTCAGTCTGAATTTATCTAGCTTCAACTTTCAGCCATTGGATCATGTTATATCTTTCTGTGCTAGATTGAACAGTCCATTATTAAATATATGTTCATCATGGAGGTACTTACAGACTGTAATCAAGTCACCTCTTAACCTTCTGTTTGTTAAACTAAATAGACAGAGTCAAGGAACACTATAAGACATGTTTACCAATCCTGCCTCTTTCATCCTGTGTAGTACCAGACTGCAGAAGGCTTTCCCCATAACAAAGTAGAGTTAACTCCTCTCCAGTCAATAAGATCACTCATTTGTATTCTCACAATCATTCCATGTTACTACTGGTCAGGGGTGTTTCCTTTTCTCAGACTTTAGGGTTGTGGTAAATGATTTTAGCATTTCTGTTGTGATTTGATCACCTCCTGCCATTTTGTTGTTTTTCAGCTTCTTAATTACAGCCTGTACTTCTGACATCTCTATTGGACCAATGCTAATGTCAAGTTGATCAAGTTTGCTTGTTTCATTGAAATCTGCTGCTGAGGTGGGGCTGGCTCTGTTGAGGACTTCTTTGAAATGCTCTGCCAAACTGGTTCTCTGTTCTACCTCAGTTGATGTGGAGGCACATAATGTGTTTGGTGTCCTCTATGCTGCCAGACAGCTTGAGAACTAACTCAGTTGTAAACATTTTTCCATCTTTGCTTTTTAAATTTTTGAAATTTCCACACTGGATTTTAGTTACTCGGTAAATGGCTGTGTGTACTCCTTTGTTTCCAGTTTTGTATTATTGATTTCTTTACAACTTTCTGTTTAAAGCTGATCTTTTTCTATTTTAATTTCAGTTTAGCAATGCAAAGATATGTGGTGACTGCTGACATCTCGTGCTTGATAGGCCTTTGCCTATCGAACAGATGACCTGAAGCTTGAGCTGACGTAGATGTGGTGTGACACTCCACCATCCCTGCCCAGCACCCCACTCACACAGCCACACCACTGCTGCCCAATGCACTTCCCCACAGCCCACCACCACAACTACACATCACCTCACTCAGACCCGCCACTGCCCAGCATCCCAACACACAGACCTCCTGCACCACCCCCCAACAGACCCTCCACTGGCCAGCAGCCCCCCCACACCTCCAGAGACCCTCCCCCCTCACACCCTGCCCCCTGGCCACACTCACTGACCCAGCTGGAAGGTGACGGTGTCTGCCAGGCTGAGGTGGCAGCGCAGCTGGGGCCGGCCCAGTGCCAGGGCGTAGAATCACTCCAGCCTTTTGGGAGTGGCACAATTAGCCAGGCCAGGGTCTGCTCCTGCCCTGGCCGGACTGCCTCAGGACCCACTTGCCTGGAGATAGGATGACCATACGTCCCCGTTTGGCCAGGACAGTTCCCTTTTTAAGCTTTGTCCTGGCCATCCTGACATTTTTTGACAAAAATGGGCTTTTATCCTGTTTGCTCTTGCCAACTGATCAGCAAATGAACAAATGCCCAGTTTACAAAAAAAAGTCCTGTGTGTCCCCCAGCGGGGTGTGGAGGAGTGTGTGTGGGGGGGTGGGGCAATGTGAGGTGTCAGGCAGCAGGGCCAGGGGGGTCAGCCCCAGGTAGAATGGAGCTGAGGGGGGGTGTGTGGTTAGGAGCCAGCCCCAGCTTCTGGCAGCGGTGTGGGAAAGGTGTTAGCCTCAGTTCCTAGCAGTGGTGCGGTGAACTGGGGCGAGGGAGGGATCAGCCCCTGTCCTGCAAGCAGCACGTGGAGCTCGGCGGGGGGGTGGGGGTGGTCAGCCCCTGGCTGTAGCATGGGGAGCTGTGGCGGATTTAGAGTTAGCGGGGCTCTGTGCTCAGCTTCATTTTTGGGGCCCCCTCCTTAGGACCGAGCCAAGAAAAAGAACATTCTCTCTTATCTCCCTCCCGTCCCCGTTTTTCATTCTTTTTTTCTTCATCCTCCTCCTATAAGTAATAGCAAGTAAATGAAAATAAAGTGAGGTACCTTGATTGTTTTTGTAGACTAACTTATTTTTCCACAGACCTCTTGAAAATCGCTGGGAGTCTCGGCGGACCACTTAATGATCTTTTCAAATATTGTTTGTACCGTTAGGTAACTATTGTAAAGTGCTTTGGATAAGAGTGCTTTATAAAAAAAAGTAAAAAAAAATGTTGAGGTGCGGGGTCTGGCCAGGACTTAAGGTGTGGGAGGGGGCTCAGGGTGCAGAGTCTGGGCAGGAGTTAGGGTGCAGGAGCAAGCTGGGGGTTGGGGTGCAGGGTCTGGCCAGGAGTTATGTTAGGAGTTAAGATTCAGGAGGGAGCTCAGGGTTGGGGCAGGACATTTGGGTGCGGAGCACTTACCTGGGGCAGCTCCTATTTGGTGCGAGGGGTGCAGGTGGGAATGTGGGGGGGTGCAGGAGCTCCCGTTTGGTGCTCAGGGTGGGGATGTGGAGGGGGCGGTGCAGGAGTCAGGGCATGGGGTGTGGGGGGGCTGGGTATGTGTGGGGGGTGCAGGAGTCAGGGCTGGTGTCGTGACAGTGTCCGAGGGGGGGATGCAGGAGTCAGGGCACGGTGCTGGGGTCGTGGGGGGGCTCTGTGCTCCCAGCCCCCTGCCCTGAGAGGCTCAGGGCAGGGGGGGGTATGTGTAGGGGGAATGCAGGGGCCCCACCTTTGCTCTGCCCTACCCTGATTCCACCCCCTTCCCCAAGGCCCCGCCCCTGCCTCTTCTCTGCCTCCTTCTCCCAGTGCACTGTAGCCCTGCTCCTCCCGCTCCCTCCAGGGGCGCCAGCAAACAGCTGTTCAGCAGCGGGGGAAGCGCTGGGAGGGAGGAGAGGGAACACAGCATACTAGGGGAGGAGGCAGAAGTGGGAACTTGGCTGCCGGTGGGTGGGTATGTGTAGCCAGACAGACAGACAGCCACCCCCCCCCCCCCCCCAGACCAGCATTGCTGGAAACACAGGAGGAAGCCGGAACAGGGCACTTAACATATATTCCAGCACAGCCTTTGAAGCTGTGAAAAGCACAGGTGTGCTGCTACAATGTGCCTCTGGGAACATATACAACGATTAAGCTCACAGCAGGCAGAGGCCCTGTGACAGACATGGCTCTTAGCCCCTACTAAACAGCGTGATGCACACACACCAACATCCTAGGTGGGAAAATATTTACCCTGATAAAAGAAATGTCCAGTAGTCAAAACTTATTGTTTCTCTCCCTTGCAAGTGTAAACTACTCTTGCGAAAGCTGGTGTCACCCCGACAGACCAGCCTCAATTTGGCATAAGAAAGGAAAAAGAGAATAAAGGAGTACAGAGGTATAAGTAGGGGACCTACAGCACCATGATTTTTGAGTGCTTTTCACTATCTATCTGCTGGTCAGATAAGTGACAGCCTCCCAAGGCTTCTGCAGCTAAGAGGGTCCCTAAGCCTTGTCCCTTATTCGTCTTTCCGCAGAATTGAGTGACCGATCCTGGCTTGGCACCGCTGGAATCGAGAGATGCAAGGAGGGTAAAAAGCACCCACACCTGATCTCCTATCTTTAGTGTACACATATTTTGAAATAGAGCTCTATACTTCGTTTTCTTTCTTTGGGATTGTGGCTTCAGTTTTGTAACTTGTTTGTGTGTGTAACATCTCTACATTTAAATAAGTAGGCACTAGCAATTTTGTAACCACATGATTAGAATCTAGCTTAATAAATTTTTGGTAACCATTTGTGCATAAGCCTGACTTGTTTTCTCTGGTTTACTGTAAAGCAGCCAACACAATTAAAGAACCTCAGCCGTTTTGGCTCTAAAGCCTGGCCATTAGGTGAGAGTACTAAGAGCCTAGCGTTGAGTTGTGCTGCCTCCACGGGGCAAACTCTTGGGGCACCTGTCAGTCAATCCTGGCTGCCCGCTGCGAAGGAGCTCTGAGCTCTAGCAGTTAAAGTCACGGGTGTGGAGAGGCTCTTAGTGCTGCCATTGGGGCACCTGTCAGTCAGTATTGACTGCCCGCTGCGAAGGAGCTCTGAGCTCTAGCAGTTAAAGTCACGGGTGGTTAGGACCTTGGGGCATCCGTCAGCCTAGCCCGGGCTGCCCGCCGTGAAGGGACAGTGCGTCCTAGCGGTTAAAGTCACGCATGGTATAAACGGGCATAGCTGGCACCTCACCAAACATCCTTGGCCGTCGGCTAACAGTATGGGACAGAGGCGGGGGGCGGAGAAGAGCTGATGGGGCTGCAGCCCAAGCAGAGCAGGCTGGGCCGGCTGGGGCCCCTTTGGACTGTGTCTCAGAGATTTAGTACTGGGTATACTATGGCACCAATGGCACTGCCACACCAGGCCCACACTCGGAGCCCACAAATATGTTTGGTGCTGGGGCCCACAAAAGGTTAATCAGGCCCTGCCTACACAGACAAACATTATGGAATATTCTCATCTTATGGAACCCCAGCTAAAGCTGACATCATCATCAAGACCAGGCATAAAGATGCACTCTGCTCTGTAAGAGTGAACAACCAGACAACACAGTGATTTAATATGGACACTGGCATAAAACAAGGCTGCACTTTATAGAATCATAGAACGGGAAGGGACCTTGAGAGGTCATCTAGTCCAATCCCTTGCACTCATGACGGGACTAAGTATCTAGACCATCCCTGACAGGTGTTTGTCTAACCTGCTCTTAAAAATCTCCAATGATGGAGATTCCACAACCTCCCTGGGCAATTTATTCCAGTACTTAACCACCCTGACAGCTAGGAAGTTTTTCCTAATGTCCAACCTAAACCTCCCTTGCTGCAATTTAAGCCCATTGCTTCTTGTCCTATCCTCAGAGGTTAACAAGAACAATTTTTCTCCCTTCTTCTTGTAACAACCTTTTATGTACTTGAAAAGTATTATGTCCCCTCCCAGTCTTCTCTTTTCCAGACAAAACAAACCCAATTTTTTCAATCTTCCTTCATAAGGCATGTTTTCTAGACCAGTGGTTCTCAAACTTTTTTTTTTGCGGACCACTTGAAAACTGCTGAGGGTCTTTCCAAATGTTGTTTGTACCATTAGCTAACTATTGTAAAGCATTTTGGATAGAAGCGCTATATAATAAAAACTTAAAAATAATAAACTTTTTTTGTTCTACAAATAAGAACACACAACTCATATTTTAATATCAGTAGTCTTACCTTTCTAATGCAATGGATGTGCCCTCTCTCCCCTGCTGGGGCTGGGAAGGAAGGGGGTCTCCCCTGCCACGGCAGCCACTGAGCTGGGCTGGGAAGGAGGGGCATTTCTCCCCCGCTACAGCAGCCACAGAGCTGAGACTGGGAAGGAGGGCCGTCTCTCCCGGCAGCCACAGACCCGGAGCTGGGGAAAGTCACCTCTTTCTCTGGCCGCTGCAACCCTGCACATCCCAAATTCCTCCCACCCCCTCTTATCACCCCACTTCCCCCTCCCACCTATCCCTTATTCCCCCAAGACCACCACCTCACCTTACATGTGGGTCTTCTCCAGGGTCCAGGCACTTAATTAGTGGAGCCATGCCTGCACAGCTCCACTAATTAGGTGGATGGTCCTTCATTCTCTTGTGTGCGGCTGCCCAGGCATGCACCTTAGAGGGAACTAACCTCTGTTCTAGACCTTTAATAATTTTTGTTGCTCTTCTCTGGACTTTCTCCAATTTGTCCACATCTTTCCTGAAATGTGGTGCCCAGAACTGGACACAATACTCCAATTGAGGCCTAATCAGCATGAAGTACAGCGGAAGAATTACTTCTCATGTCTTGCTTACAACACTCTTGCTAATACATCCCAGACTGATGTTAGCTTTTTTTCAACAGTATTACACTGTGGACTCATATTTAACTTGTGGTCCACTATGACCCCCCCCAGATCTCTCCCCGCAGTGCTCCTTCCTGGGCATTCATTTCCCATTTTGTACGGGTGCAACTCATTGTTCCTTCCTAAGTGGAGTACTCTGCATTTATCCTTATTGAATTTCATCCTATTTACTTCAGTCATTTCTCCAGTTTGTCCAGATCATTTTGAATTATAATCCTATCCTCCAAAGCACTTGCAACCCCTCCAAGCTTGGTATCATCCACAAACTTTATAAGTGTACTCTCTATGCCATTATCTAAATAATTGATATATCTACTGTTGTTTGGCATTGCCATAGACTGGAGAGTGAAGAAGTGTACGAGCAACACAAACTCTGGTATAGCATGGATAGATGGCAAATACCTAGAACTTTGCTGACAATATTGTGCTACTGAGTGATACCTTCCAAAAAGCTAAAAATTAAGACAATTTGGTAAAAACAGGAGGCCAAATAGGGCTCAGAATCAGTTATGCTAAAAGAAACTCCTTGAAACCCTGACATCAGGCAACATCATCATATTAGAAGGCAAAAATATCAAGAAAGTATAACAGTTCACATACCCTGTAAGTCAATGGCCACCTCAAGAAGAAAAGGACACCAAAGATAGAAAAGGCATCCACAGCATTTGCTAAACTTGACAAAGCATGGAAATCAAAAAGATACACAATACCAGAACAAAACTGAGAATTGTCAACTTGAACATAATCTCAGTGGTAACCTATGGCTATGAGAGCTGGAGATTCACCAAAACAACAGACAGAAAACTAGACATGTTAAAAAATAAGTGCCTGTGAAAGATTTTGAGCATTGGCTGGAGAGACTTTCACCAACAAACAGATTTGAAAAATCTTCACCAGAATCAGAAGAAAGTGCTGGACACATTTAGAGCAAGTACACAGGGACTCCCACATGAAGCCATCAAGTGGGAACCAACGGGTGTGAGGAAATGAGGATGTCCAAGATAAACCTTAAGAAAAACCCGTAGCAGGGAGGACAGAACAGTTGATGTCAGCACCACAGAGCAGACAGAAGCAGCAGTAAATGTCAGAGTGGAGCAGAAGAGATTACTTTCCATCCTAAGCACGAACACTGGCATAAGAGTAATATATATATATTAAAAAAGTTGCCAACCACAAGCATAAAAAATTATGAGTCAAGCTCCAAAATAAATAAATAAATAAAAAAAACATGATTGACTTAAAAATGAGCTATTTTTAAAATGACTTTGGGTTCTTTCTAATTTGTCTTCTGGTGTCAGAGTCTTTGTGGGACACAATTTCAAGTTTTTCTTTGCAATCAGGAAGGCTGAAACCTTTTTTTCCCCCCCACATAATCCCAGGACTCCAGGAACTGAGGCTTTCAGAAAAGCAACAACTATCCCAAGACTGCTGATAAAATCATGCAAATTGGCAGCCCTACCCCAACTATGGGAGCAAAGCAGAGTGGAGGGAGTGGCAGCGTGGGGATCCCATCTGCCTGGGTGCATTTTAGGGTTGCTAGGTGCCTTGTTTTCAACTGGAAAGCCTGGACAAAAGGGGACTGGTACCATGTCCGGTTACCATGAATGGGAGAGGGTGTCAGCATCTCATGGGCCGACAGGCTCCGCATCAGGGGCTGTAGCTCACATCCCAGCCCCAGAACAGAGGGCCCCCAGCTGGTGGTGGAGCGGGGGGGAGATGGAGAAGATCCAGTAACCTGGAAAGGGGAAGGACAGAAGCGTAGTGATCAAGGAGCCACAGGGGATGGGGAGGGAGAGAGAGAGAGAGAGGAGCAAACGGGGAGAGACCTTGAGAGAAGAGATAGGGTGCGAAGCTGCGCTCCAGGGGAGAGGCGGGGCAGGGGATCCACTGAGAAATTTGGCAAGCGTAGTCCCAGACCGCCCCTCCCCCCCAAGTAGCAGCCCCAGAGCAGGGGTCAACAACGTGTCCATAGATGGACACAAGTGTCCATGGTAAAAATGCTGAGGTCTGTGGTAATTTTTCAAAAAACTGAATGACTAAATGACATATCCTCTTCCCCCCACAATGTCCGTCACTAAGTACGGTAATTTTGTCAGGCACCCATCGGGCAACATGGTGGTACCGACCCCTGCCCGAGAGGAGCGACCAGGGGGCGGGGAGCGGCGGGGGAGCGTGGTCAAGGGGTGGAGAGAAGCCAGCGACGCAGGGCCCGCAGCGGCGGCGCTGTCAGCCGGGTACTGCGCGGAATAGGGATCCGGCTGCCCTGCCACGTGGGCAGTAAACACCAAGGGGGCTCGCGGGGCGCCCTCGTCGCCGCCACGCCAAAACTGTCCCCGCAGACCCGTCACGGAAGCCCCCGCTCTGCCCCCACCTCTCCTGCGACCGGCGCACGCGCACAGCTGCCTTGCCCGCCCAGACCACGCCCCTCTCCTTCTTGTGAAGGAACATAGACGCATGCGCGTAAACTCCAGAAGGCTGAAAATCCCTCGGCTGCAGGCCCCATGCACATCCACGGGAGGGGGAGGGAGATGAGGGGACTACGCATGCGCATATGGACAGTGCCCAATTTTGTGTAGGTGCTAGGGGCCGTTGAGGCTATCCCGGAGGGAGGGGTTTCCATTACAGGAGCCTGGCTCACGTGATCCAGAGGAGCGGGTGCCTTGTTTGAATCCCCAGCTCAGAGAAGCGGGTGCGCGCTGTAGCGCGCGGGAAGAGCAGGTGAGTGATCCGTGCAACGGACCCAGCACGAGGGGACGGAAGTGGAGCAGCCTCAGTGCCTCTTACTGACCGTTCTCTCCCCTCCCCGCGTAAGTCACCCCCGGCGGGAACAGCCTTGGAGCACGGCGGACAGGGCCTGGGCCACCCGTGCAACAGGTCTGGGCGGGGGAGCAGAGGCAGCCTGGCTAGTAGCGGGTGCGTCAGGGCCAATGTGCCCTGGGAGAGCAGGGGCAATGCCCCGCCCTGGCAGCCAGTGCCCCGCCTAGGGAGAGGGATGCCAGCCCACGTAGGGGAGCAGAGCCCTCTGGGGATGGGCAGGGGAGGCGAGTGACAGACTGCAGTGCCCCATGGGGCAGGGAGGAGACATCCTGGGGATATTGAGGCAGATTACTAAGAGTTAGCTGGGCTATACCAGCGCCTGGGCGGAAACGCTCAGGAGGTGAAATCACACTCAGCTAGTTGTCCCTGCCCAGTGATAGCATATGGTGGGGTGGGACTGCTGGCTGGGCTGTCTCGGTGCCAGTTGGATGGACGAGGGTGTCCTTTCTAGGTTTGTTATTAATGCTCTCTCTCCCCCCCCCCCCCCGCTGTGTGGGGAGAACTGTTGACCCTCATGCTGGGGCTTGTGTGTTTTCTTTCCCCTTTGACAGGATGCTGGGTACATGTGGCATGCAACGATGTCACCAAGAGGTTCTAAAGAAGAACAGGGTGTCACTGGCAAAGCAGCTGGTGTTGAAGGAATTGCTGGAGCATCTTATAGAGAAGGACGTTATCACCATAGAAATGATGGAAACTATACAGGTATTCCTCACACTCCTGTTTGGCCTAAGCAGTTTGTATAATTTTGTTTTCTGTGAAATAGTGACATCACCAAACCCATGTTCATATTAATTTCAGGTTTGCAGTCTGAGCTGGTCTGTGTCCTCCCCTCCCCTGCCCCCAGTACTTTGAAAACTCTGGCTATGTTTTCTCTGTTAAGGAAAAGCATTGTGTCCTAAAATAGTTTAACTAATATTTTAAACTTGAGTTAGCATGTAGCATAGGCAAGAACAAGTCCGTATTTAAATAGGTGTTAGTTGGTTGAGGTCACCTGTAGGACACCCTGTCAGTGATGAGAGGCAGCTGTGTAGAAGCTTAACCAAACAAAAGAAGAGAGAGAACAGAATGCTATTTGCATCCACTTGCCATGTAAATAGCACTAATGTCAGCAGTGGGTGGAGCATAAGTCCTCTCAGGTTTTTCTGTGAGGGCATGGGGTCAGAGCCTCTATTTTTAATAGGTCCTGATGAAAGTAGTGGTTTTGACAAAAATAAGTAAAACAAAAGTGGATCTTCATGGAGCATGAATCTCATAAATTGGAAAAGGTGAACAAACTCAAGAAAGGTTTGCAGGTTATTTTTAAAACACAGGTCTGATAGTCACTGGTGTGATATCATTGTAATCATATCTCTGTTATAGATGTACAGCGTTATCTTTGCAAGTAACTTCACCTCAACTCAGTTTCCCTAGGATAACATCTGCCTTCAAAACGGTGCAATAATGCTGAAATACATTCATGTCTTTGATTATACGTTATGTGCTTGTACAGTGGGGCCAATCCTGATTGTGGCCATTAATTGCTTCTCCAATAAAATTATTAAAAAAAACAATGTTGTGTAGACTGCTTTAAGAAGGTTGGATAGCAAGTGGTCTAATGATTGCAGATAGGTACTAAGAAGGGCAAGGTGCTATTATCCTAGCTAGAGCAGTAGGGACTGATCAGTTGGGACATTCATCTCTTATAAGTAGGGCTGTCAAGCGATTAAAAAAATTAATCGTAATTAATCACACTAGTAAACAGTAACAGAATACCATTTAAATATTGTTGGATGTTTTCTAAATTTTCAAATATATTTTAATTCTAACACAATACAAATTATACAGTGCTCCCTTTATTTTTGATTACAAATATCTGCACTGTAAAAAACCAAAAGAAATAGTATTTTTCAATTCACCTAATACAAATACTGTAGTGCAATCTCTTTGTCATGAAAGTGGAACTTACAAATGTAGAATAATGTACAAAAAATAACTGCATTCAAAAATAAAACAATGTAAAACTTTAGAGCGTACAAGTCCACTCAATCCTATTTCTTCAGCCAATCGCTCAGACAAACAAGATCATTTACATTTGCAGGAGATAATGCTGCCCGCTTCTTGTTTACAGTGTCACCTGGAAGTGAGAAAAGGCGTTCTCATGTCACTATTGTAGCCAGCAAAGATATTTACATGCCAGATGTGCTAAAGATTCATATGTCCCTTAATACTTCAACCACTATTCAAGAGGATATGTTTCCATGCTGGTGATAGGTTCTGCTTGATATCAATCCAAAGCAGTGCGGACCGATACATGTTCATTTTCATCATCTGAGTCAGGTGCCATCAGCAGACGATTGATTTTCTGTTTTGGTGGTTCGGGTTCTGTAGTTTCTGCATCAGAGTGTTGCTCTTTTAAGACTTGTGAAACCATGCTCCACACCTCATCCCTCTCAGATTTTGGAAGACACTTCAGATTCTTAAACCTTTGGTCAAGTACTGTAGCTATCTTTAGAAATCTCACATTCGTACTGTCTTTGCATTTTGTCAAGTCTGCAGTGAAAGTGTTCTTAAAATGAACATGTGCTGAGTCATCATCTGAGACTACTATAACATGAAATATGGCAGAATGCAGGTAAAATAGAGCTGGAGACATACAATTCTCCCCAAAGGAGGTCAGTCACAAATTTAATTAATGCATTATTTTTTTTAATGAGCATCTTCAGCATGTTCTCTGGAATGGTGGCCGAAGCATGAAAGGGCATTTGAATGTTGAGGCTGAGGTGCACGTATGTGTACAGCTAATTTACCTGAACAGTGTAAAAAATGTAGTGACGTGCACAGAGTCCTTTGGGCAACATTCATAAGGTATGTGGCATAGACCATTCTGATGAACTCCAGCGATAAATTTCCATGACATGGAAGTTTTTTTCTTTTTTAAACCCTAAGAAATTTCATCCAAAAAACTGTTAATGCTCATATAAATGTTCCTTATTACATTTGTCTTTAATTATGCAATCTTGTATTATTTCTCAAATACTATGTCATAGTTCTTTTTTCCTACCAGTTTAGATACTTATATATAGCATCTTGTAACATTTTTCATATTTAACAAGGAAACATTATGCTTATACTAACACATTTTCTGATGGATTTGTATATAAATATATGGGACCTGGAATTGAGTGGTTGGGATATGATGGAAATTGTGTTAGAATGCAGAGTGTGGAATAAAGGAAGAACAGGATAGATACTGTACAGGGAAGTGGGGGTAAGAATCATGTAGAGGAAAAATATGAAAGATACACAGCCTAGAGGGCATGATGATGGAGCATTTGAGCAGGGAGTTGGACTAGATGACCTCCTAAGGTCCCTTCCAACACTGATATTCTATGATTCTGTGATCTCAGATGAGGGAAGAGGATTTGAAACTCATTTTGAGGTGTAATTAAAATTAATTCTGGAGGGGTTTTTTGTTCTGGTTTTAATTTTCTTATCTGTGGATCCAGGCTAAGGCTGGGAGCTTCAGCCAAAATGTAGAGTTACTCAATCTGCTGCCCAAGAGGGGCCCCACAGCCTTCTCAGCCTTCTGTGAAGCTCTGCGAGAAACCAAACAGCAGCACCTGGAGGAAATGCTCTTGAATGCCATACCCAGCCTGAGCAATGGGATTTCAAGGGTAAGAGAGGGCTACAAAATCGGGAGAATGGAACTTATTTGGGAATAGATGTGATCATGAAGGGCGGGTGTACCTTGAATGTAAACAAAAGAAATTTTTGGCTTTTGGGGGTGAGAAGAGATTGGGGGAGAACCTGAGTGTAATAAGTGATAAGCAAAGGGTTGTGGGGATAATATACTGTGAATTGGGCTCATATACTGTGAAGAAGTATAAAGGCCTGAAAAGGTTTGTTGTGGTGCTTTTTTACATTAAAGTTTGGGTACTGTCTAAGGGTGGAAGATTCTCTGACTAGAGAGCTGGTGAAAGTGAGTTGTTAAGAGGGGAAGGGATTTTGTTCTTGCTTTTTTATTTACAGTGGCTAATGTTGGAATAAAGGAAGCCTTTGTTAAAGATTCAGTACCATTACCATATTAACTATGGTGATAAGATCTCTCAATAAGCACTTTATACCTGGGAAAGACCAGATTTTACGATCCTGATTGTTAAAAACAAGCAGAAAAATCCTTTTGGTAAAAATACAACACTTCCCAGGCATTTTTTATACCTCATAAAGAGGCAAGGGCAGGGGGAAGCACCAGCACAATTTAAAAAAACCCTTTGAAAGTAGCCTAAAAGAGGGGAATGGTGGGGGAGGAGGAGGTTGAGTGGGGCATATAGCTGAGAATAAAGATGAATCCAGAGAGGGCACCCTGAATGTGCGGAGGGGGAACTCTTCAGGGGGATTCAGATGGGATTATGTGAGCATGGAGAAGAAGAGATCTTGAGTTTAAAGAAAACATAGCCTAATCCTCTTGAGCCACGCATTCCTTGTGACTGAGATCTGGATCAGAGTTGGTGATCTAAAGGTTTAAAGTTTTATATTCAATTCCTCAATCCCTACAGTTCTGTACTGGACAGATTAACAGGAATCTTCGACTGGTGACTTCATGGATTTCTATAATCTCTTGCAGCTGGGCCAAGGTTACGAGTCAAGTGTCCCGTTCCCAGTTCGTGAATCCTGCTTCTCACCAAAGAGACCATGCCGGATTCGTGGTGAGTAATCCAAGGCATAGTGAAGGTTGAATTGGCCATTTCTTCAAGGGGCAAAATGGACTACTACTTGCTCTCCTTCTCCGAAATACTGCACACCATTTTGCTTAGCCCAGAAATCTGGAAGTTCCAATGGTAACACACACTTTTCACCAAGAATGTCTTGAGATGTGGGATATTAGAAATATACTTTGTTAGATTAGCTTTTTTGAGTTTGTTGCTGGAGGAAGAATTTAGTTGAGAAATGACTGTGAGCCTAGTGGAAGAGACAGCAAATCAGTTTCTAATTAGCTTTCATCATGGTTCATACAATCATAGAAGTAACTGCATTATGTAAGCAAAATGTGTGAACTGTAAAATTCTGAGTTTTAAAATTCTTCTTTTTAAGTTTAAGATGTATGAGAAGAGAGGGACAGAATATAGAGAATGAGAGCTTGAGTTAGCACTAGAGATTATGAGAGGATTATATTGTTATCTTAACAGCACCCACAAGTATGGTGAGTGCTTTTACAAAACAAAAGAAAGGCACAGCCACACAGTCCCAATGAGTTTACAATCTAATTTTAGATGTGATTTGACATCTGGGGTTAGCAAACAGTAGGGGGAGGAAGGAAGGATTACGTCAGTAAAGTAAAAGTTACAAATCTATGGCACGTGCATGTTTTACTGATTCGGTTCTGTGGATCATATAATAATGAGTTTTATGTTCTAATAAAAAAAAGGCAGCAAATGAAAATTTTAAATAATTACTAAGACAAACAGAGTTAAATCACAAAAAAAACTTGTGATACTAAAAGAAATGTGATCCCTTTAGTCCCCTTGCTCTAGTCCCCAACCTCTTTCTTTATTACCTACATATACCCCATCCTGACTGGATGTCTGTTACTCTTCCATTCTGGGACTTCTCATCCAACCTAAGTGTTCTTGCCTCCACTGGATCCTTGTCCCAGCCAGCATAGGAGAGAGAGAGAGAGACAGAAAAGGGACAATGATGGGAGTAAAGGTTGGGGAAACAAGTCACACGTCCACCCAAATTAGGCCTAATCAATTTTTTGCCTTTATTCAACAATTTCAGACAGAATTATTGTCACTTATAATGTCTGGATATACCTTTATGCCAAACAAATAATAACAGACAAGACAGAACTAGTAAATGGCCCAAATTACTACATTTTGGGGCACTGGGAAGGTCTTCCACCTTCCATGATAGACATTGCTTTCTCTCATCCCTTGGTCCCATTCTTCAGTTTCTGGTCCAGTGTTTTTCCACTTTAGGTCCATGTTCACTATACATTTCTACGTTACAGATTAATCTTTATCCAGTCAGCTTTTAGCACCGCTCTTCTTTGGATTTTACTCATGTGTAAGCTTCAATTACCCAACTTCTACGTATTTCCTGCTGGTTTTGCAGTTTTTGGATCATGTCCTGGGCCTTTTCAGAAAAAGGAGGGGTTTATTTATCATTACATGTTTGTGTATCTCTTACTTACATCTTTCAACACACACATAACGTGATATTGCTTATAGAAAAAGGGTAAAGAAGATTAGCAATCCTATGTAAAGGAAGAATTGGCAAAATCACACTTACGCTAGCAAGGACTTGGTCTAATCATTTACCTCATCTGTGTTCATTCACTATATAGAATTACAAACTATTAAAAGTATAGGTATCAATACTCTTAATCTTACCATTAACAATTCTTCATTTTGTATTTCATTGTTACGCATCAGTATGTGATTCTGTGCTCCCCTTAATCTTTTGGGAAGGGGGAGTTATGAAAAACATGATGATTCTTTAATGTCAACATTTCTTAACTTTTTTTTTTTTTTTTTTTAATTTAAAGTCCAGTTTTGTTTGTGAATCATTGCAAAGAAACTTCATTAGAGTTTTTTCTGTGAGTGCAGTTTTAGTGCCTGGATATGTAGTTGCTTTTAATGGTACCCCAACAGACAGGTTCCCTGCTTTCACTTCTGGTGCCCAGCTCCACCTTAGCATGGACCAGTGGCAGGTCCAGGCTACCCCTCCCCTGGCCACCCAGTGTGACAGGTTGGACCCCTTAGGATGCCACCTGATGTGCTGGGATACCACTGAGCCCGCCTGTTATGCCAGCCTTAGGCCATTAAGCCTCCTCCAGCAAACAGACAGGCAGGGCCACACCCCACTGCAGAACAAAACAGACTGAGATCAGATCTGGGAAGGCTCAGCTTAAGGGACTTGCCCAAGCACTCAGGTGTCCATCTCCCTTCGAGTGCAGACCCAAAGGTATATTAGGAAATCCGCCTCCTCTCTCAATGTAGAGGAAAGAATGCACGTCTCTTCTCTTCTTTTCTCTTCTCCCCCACCCCGCCCAATTAGAAATGACAGAAACTGAGTTTAATAAGAAACAAAATAAATTTTATTAACTATAAAAGGCAGGTTTTGAGTGGTTAAAGCGATAGCAAACAGAACAAAGTAGATTACTAAGGAAATAAAAACAAACACTTAAACTAAGTTTGTTTCACTAAAGAAATTGGTTACAAATAGTAATTTCTCACCCTAGATATTGTTGCAGGCAGATTACAGAAGGTTTTGAAAGACAAATGCTCTGGTCTCCATCTTGAAACCTCGGTTAGTATTACTCACAAGCTAGATACCCTTCCAGCTTGGGCTCAATATTTCTCCCTCCAGTTCAGTTCTTGCTTTCAGGTCTTTTGCAGTGTTTCTTAGGCTGGGGAGGCAGAGGAGACTCCTAATGATGTCACTCCCTGCCTTATATAGCTCTTGTGTAAGGCGGGAACTCTGTCTTCTAGTGGAAAACCACTGGCATTCCAAAAGGGGAGGAGTATCCAGTACCAGGTGATTCAGACCCATGACTCTGCATGGCTGTGGCAGGCATTGCCTGTAGGCTGTCTCCAGCATCCACAGGAAGACTAATCTCTTTCACAGTCCATTGTCTCTGCTAATGGCCCATTAGCCCTGTCTGGCTTTTCCATTGTTATACCTAAAGGGCTGGTTGGGGGTGACACCCAAAGTCACACATTTGAAATACAGATACATAGTTAATATTCCTACTTCAGATACAGAAATGATACAGGCATACAAATTGGATAATCACATTCAGTAAATCATAACCTTTCCAATGATATGTCACTTGAGCCATCTTGCATAGAGTATATATCAGTTATGTCCTATTAAGATCATAAACCTATTTTCATAAAGAATATGGAGTGAAACATCATGGGCAGGTCTGGGGCTGAGTGGGTGCCCCCATAGACTGACTCTGTGGATGTTCCAGGGCTGGAGCACCCACAGATTAAAATTAGCAGGTGCTGCTCAGCAGCACCCACTGGCAGCCAAGCTTCCCCCTCCCCCAGCTCCTCTCACCTGCTGGCAGCCCCATTGACCAACTCCTCCCCCTCCCTCCCAGCACCTCCCACCTGCCACAAACAGCTGTTTTGCGGTGTGTCGGAAGGTCTGGGAGGGAGAAGTGGGGATGGGGTGTGTTCTGGGGAAGAGGTGGGGCAGGGAAGGCAGAGTGTGGGCAGGGACTTGGGGAAGGGGTCGGGGGGGTCAAGCACTCCCCGGTGAGTGGCAAGTCCCGGCTGGGCGGGTTCCCCAAGTGCCTGCGTGGTGCTAAATAGGCACAGCTTACAGGGAACTTAGCACATCATCTCTCTTTTTTTTTTTAATCCCTTGCTTAAATGTAAGAATTAAGAACTTTTAATTAAAAAATAAAAATAAAAACTTCCTTTACATGTCTGAAATTCTAATTGACACACTGCCATCCTGTGTATATCACAAGGAATGTCAAAACAAACTACCACAGTTTTGCCTTAAAAGGTGCAGGTTTTTTCAATGATTATAAAAAGTAAGTTTAAAAAAACCCCCAAACTGGAATTGTTTAAATCGCTTAAGTGCCGTTTTTAGAACTTTGATACCGAAATAACTTGAATGGTATGTATCAGGATTACTGTTGCTTTTTGAAAAAAATTTAACAGAAAAACTGCTCACAGAACTGACAGCAAGCTGGTACAACAGTGACGGCATAGGTGCTAACCACCCACGGAGAAAAATTTGTTGGTGCTTAGCACCCACCAGCAGTCAAGCTCCCCTCCCTCCACCCCACTCCTGCCCACTGCAGGTCCCTGCTCATCAGCTCCTCCCTCTCTCTCCTGCATGCAGTAGAACAGCTGTTCAGGGGCATGAGGTGCTGGGAGGGAGCAGAAAGAGGCGGGGTGGGGTGGAGCGGGGGCAGGAAGAGGTGGGGCCTTGGGGGAAGGAGTAGAGTGGGGGCGGGGCCTGGGGCTGAGTGGAGATTGAGTACCTTTGGGGAAAATTAGAAACTGGCGCCTGTGAGTGACAGTATGTGACATCACAGAACAACAAAACCTGTGAGTGTGATTCTCAGAGCAGACTTGAGCCGGTGTACTACACCGGATTCGGGGCAAGGGAGATAAACATATATAGGAGAGAGAGGCTCAGACAAAATATTTAGCAATTTCCTGAATAGGCGACTTTTGGTAAACCGATGAGAGACTTAGTGTTTTCCTGCAAATTACCACAGTCTGTGTGGTGGGTTTTTTTTTCTTTTCTTTTGCCCACCCAACGCCGCTTGCAACAAAATACATTTTACCTGTTCCTGCTATTATGGCAGCTGGTTCTGCCATATTATGGGATCCCAGTCCCATTGCAGGTGACTGAAAAGTGACTAAAAATGATCTTTTAGAAGACTGCTTCCTATGTGTATTATTCAGTCGTGTATACTCCTTTTAATAACTACAAAGATTCTACTGCTTTTTTTTCTTCTGCTGCAGAAACAGCATAGCTCAGAAGGAGTGAGCTAGGTTCCCTTTCCTGTTGTGCAGTTCAAATTAATTGAAGTGATACAAAAGCCAATAAAAACCCTGGGTTTGCATGAGTGTCACTGAAGGAATAATTGGTGGTGATGAATGCAGAGGAGAAAGCCCAGTTTGATAAATCAAACTGTGTCCCTTGTCCCCAGTCCAGTTTCCTTTAATGGGTTTGCATGGATGTAACTGATTTGGGACTTGGTAAACAATTCTGTTGATGCACAAGAAGCAATAGGCACCAGTTCCTTTCTCTGAGAAGTATTGTTTGTAAATACTTACTTGTAAAGGGCAAACAGCAGTAAAAGCAGTAATAACTTCTCATTCACATCACAGAGCTGACCCCAAATACCCACAAGGGGCTGACCTACTGGATGAAAGATGAGTGAAAACATCTTACAGTAGAACCACACTTTAACATTAGCTAGTTAACATTTGTGCAGTGCTTTCAGTATGTGAAGCACTGTATACTATGTCTAAGTAACTGTTTCATATTAAATATGTTTTGCAGCCAGATCTTTCATTTGTTCATTGCTGATTTTTTTTGTATCAAACAGAGCTGATGGAGCATTCCTTGGATAATGGAGATGGTCCTCCTTACGTTCCGGTGAAGCCATGCACCCCAGAATTCTATTATGCTCACCAGCGCTTGGTGAGTACTTGGTGGGGCAGGAACTGAGGTGGGATGGTTGGATGAGCTGAAGAAAGAGCACTCCACAAGCAGGCTGGGTGAAGAAAAATGCATTTTTGGGCTGTAAATATATATATAATATTGACACACATGTAACTCAAAGGTGTTACCTGCCATAGTCCACCTCATGCGACTCCCACCAGCAAGAGTCGGAGAAAACCCTAGATCAATGTCATAATCCTGTGCTACAGACCCTACAGGCCTTCTTGAAACAGCTATTCCAGTCTGTCACTCTTTGTGCCAACATTCACAACTACATGTGCCTGTCAGTCCGTGCATACATCTGTTTCATCTGTGTTGGGACTGACAAACTCTGCTGCTTTCGTTTTGTCTCAGCTGGAAAGGGAGGAGTTGCTCCCTAGATTCACAGGAACTGGATGAGTATTCTGTACAAATCCTATGGGAGAAGCACCTAATCCTCCACGGTGGTCTGTATGTCTCAGTACCTGTCACAGATGATGGAGCCTTCACCCCATGTGGGAAGCAAAATAGAGCGTTTCTAGCCCGAGATGGTTTCTCTATCTGTATCTTTGCATCTCTTGTGCCCCAAAGGTCTTGCACACCTCATCACAATAATGGAGTGGATGTGTAGTACCCTGTAACTTTATTTCTTTTCCCACATAGCTGGGTTTATCTATTTCTGCCCTTCTCTGTTAACAGTCATATAAGTTGATATCACAGCCCCGGGGCCTGGCACTTGTGCTCAGCAACATGCATTTCAGCAGTGAGAAGGACCTGGAGTTCCGTTCAGGTGGAGATGTGGATTACACTGCTCTGGAGATGCTTTTCAAGCACCTTGGCTACAGGGTGACTGTCCTGCACGATCAAACTGTGCCGGTGAGGAGGTTCCTTTGCTGCCTAGAGGTTGGGGTTGGGGATTTGTAGCTATTGCATTGGTGTCTTGGGGACAAGCTGAGAGTAAATGGAAGGGAAGGATGGGGCAGAGTAATGGTAAGGGGTGGTGTCCATGAGACATTCTCTCTATTAGGATATGGTCAACAATATGAAAGTGTTTGAGAGCCCCTGTATGGAAGGTCTCAGATTAATGTTTCCACATAAATATTTGTGTTAGAGAATATATGGTCTGTGAAGGATTCAGATCTTTAGGGATGTTACCTTATTACTGTCATACTCTTCAGTAGTAAAGCTGGGGGTTTAACTGCAGCTGTAGTATTTTTTCCTAACGTTTGTTACACCAACCTTAATTTAATGTTAACAAAGGGCGGGGTTGGTTTTTTGTTCTGGTTAAATAATCAGAATTTCTCTATTTCATTCTGAGGATCTTGTAGAACCTCACAAATATTCACTGATTATGCCTCACGGTGAGAGTGTAAAGTATTAACCCATTTTGTAGATGGTGAAACTGAAGTGACTTGCACAAAGTCTTGTGGAAGTTAAGGTTAGAGGTTCTCTTAAAACCCAGGTCTTTTGACTTCCAGGCCTATGGTCTTGCCAGTAGACATCGGTCTCCTCAGCAAACTTGTTCTTCATTTGCTAGTTCAGTAGGAGTGTTTTTCCCTCTGAGTTGATAGTAAACCAAGTGATGCACACTAAGGGGTGCTGTGTTGCTCCAGAAGCCATTTTCTGGATAACAGATCAAACCCAAGGACCTGTCTATTCATTAAAGATCCATCCATTGTAAACAGTTCTACCACAACAACAATGAGGACACCGGTGGCACCTTAAAGCCTAACAGATTTATTTGGGCATAAGCTTTCATGGGTAAAAAACCCCCACTTCTTCAGATGCATGGAGTGAAAATTACAGATATGTGCCAATATATTTATGACTGTATCTGTAATTTTCACTCCATGCATCTGAAGAAGTGGGTTTTTTTTACCCATGAACGCTTATGCCCAAATAAATCTGTTAGTCTGTAAGATGCCACCGGACTTCTCGTTGTTTTGGTGGATACAGACTAACACGGCTACCGCTCTGATACTTGGCAGTTCTACCATGTTCATCACTATTAGTATCTAAGTACCTGAGTTACCATGGGCACTTATCCCAAAAGCTGCCCCAGTATCCTTACCAGGCTCTGGCAAATAATATTCTGTCAACCTAAGCTCCCTGTGTAGTAATTGTCTATGAAATTTATTATCTCTCAAATGGCTCTTAACGTAGCTGAATTTCAGAAGTGGTTGAGTGACTCCTATGTAGAGCCTACAAAACATTTTGGGATCCTTAGGAATGAAAGGTTTCAGAGGAACAGCCGTGTTAGTCTGTATTCGCAAAAAGAAAAGGAGTACTTGCGGCACCTTAGAGACTAACCAATTTATTTGAGCATGAGCTTTCGTGAGCTACAGCTCACTTCATCTGATGAAGTGAGCTGTAGCTCACGAAAGCTCATGCTCAAATAAATTGGTTAGTCTCTAAGGTGCCACAAGTACTCCTTTTCTTTTTAGGAATGAAAGATACTAAAGAAATAAGGGCATTTTGCTGCTGTTTAAAAGCATTAGAATATTCCATCCTCCCCCTTTAAATTAGGTTTATGGTTCACTTTACTCCTGGGGGAATTCTACACCAAAAAATTAAAAATTCTGTGCAAATAATTTTAAAATTCTGCATATTTTATTTGTGAAAACAACACTATATAATCATGCCAGTTTCAATTATTTTGGTAACTTATTTCAAAATACCTATCGGCAGCTATTTCTGTAACAGTACACAAAAAAATTCCTTTAGGAATAGTGTGTTAAGGAAACCCCTACAACACCCCAGTTCCTGTTTCTCTGCTCCCTCCCCCCAGAGCCCACTAGGGGAGTTAGATACCCACACTCCATCGCCCCACCAGAGCCCAGCTGTGGAGTGTATTCCCCAGGCCAGACATTCATATGCACCCCCTAACCCTCAGAGCCCAGCTGTGGTGCACCCCTAGACCAGACACCCACACCCACTTCCCCCAAGACCCTAGCTGTGAGCCGCCCCCCCGGCCCAGACACTTGCACCCCCTCCCCCTCAGAGCCCAGGGATCAAGAGGGAGAAAAAGCCTGATGCTGGATTCTGAGTGGAGTTCTTGTGCGGAGTTTCCTGCATGTCACGTGCTTCTTTCAGGGTGTGCTGAGAACTGCAGCTGCCAGGAACCCTCCAGCTCTCTCCCTCTTCCTGACAGTGTCTTTTACTTTCAAGCTGTGCTCCGCTGGGTCCAGCGGCCCCTAGTGGCAGCCAGCAGTTCATTTTTGTGGAGGGCAAGAAAACATTAATTTCTGTGTAAATTCTGCATGCGCAGTGGCACAGAACTGCCCCAGGAGTATCACTTGACTCCTTCCACTCGTTTCCCTTTCTGAAGGGACCACTGAGTGTGTTTCTCTCCCTCCAGGAGATGCAGGAGGCATTGCAGATGTTCTCTCAGCTGCCAGCTCACCGAGATGTGGATTCCTGCATTGTGGCCCTACTCTCGCATGGCATCGAGGGTGGGATCTATGGAGTTGATGGAAAGTTACTGCAGGTACCTTCCGACATACTAATCCCTTCCATAGCTTTACGAAGCGGTACTGGGGAGGAGGGATATTGGGGAGGCTGGAAGCACATGTGGAGTGGATGGGAACTGGTGGGGAACTCAATGTAATACTGAGAAGATTGCATGTAAGAAGTGTAAAGGGAAATTATGGGAAGTTATGGGGAGGCACATATGGAAAGAAGGGGGAAGTACCGTGGGGATATGCTTAGCTCTCTTCTTTCTTCTCACAGTTGCAGGAGATTTTCAGGCTCTTTGATAATGCAAACTGCCCAAATCTCCAGAACAAGCCCAAAATGTTCTTTATTCAGGCCTGTCGTGGAGGTGAGTGATGCCAGGGATCATGAGGGCCAGGTACTTGGTACAGCATTAAAGCTGGAGTCTGGATTACGCACATACGCACACATCCTCCCACCCAATTTCCTGTCAACTCTCCTCTTTGCTTCTCTCAGGTGTAAGCAGAACCCACATTCACCTCCCTGCTGCCACAGCCTCTGTTGTTCTGTAAGTGCCTTTCACTCTGCATGGGGTGTGTGCATTGAATCACAGACCCCACAGCACCCTGGGAATGACAAGTTTCATCATGGCATTTCTACTTGGGGCTTTCTCTTGCTGTGCCTGCATGGGGGAATAGGGGCATATAATATCATAATCCTTGTGCAATTTTGAGTGATGCATCTATACTCTCGAGTCTTGTTTGAAATCCTTCTCTCTCTCTCGCTCCCTTTCTTCCCCCCACCCCCCAATGTCCTGAAGCTGTTGTCTCCTCTTTCCCTATCCTGAGCTCCCAGAACTGGGCTCTCCTAATGTCAGAGCCCTTTCCTCTTATCTACCTTCTGGTCCCCAAACCAGTGTGTTCTCTCATATTTTTTTTACATCCATGTGCGGAATGAATTTGTTATGTGCAACAATATGGAGGTGATGTGGGGTGAGGCTGAGGGATTTGGAGTGTGGGAGGGGGCAGAGGCTTGGGGTGCAGGGGGATGAGGATTCTGGCTGGGGGTGTGGGATCTGGGGGGGTAGGGATGAGGGGCTTGGGGTGCGGGAGGGGGCTCAGGCTGAAGCAGAGGGTTGTGGTGCAGGCTCTGGGGTGGGGCTGGGGATGAGGGGTTTAGGGTGTTGGCTGCCTTGGGGCTGTGGCGGGGAGAGAGGACCCTCCCTCCCCCGCCCTCTCTTGCCGCAGCAGTTTGGGTCCAGGGGAGGGGCACCTCTCTGTGGCAGCTCGGGCAGGGCAGGGCTGGGCTGGGCTGGGCCGGGGGAGTGGCTCCTCTCTCCAGCAGCTCTGGCAGGCCTGGGCCGGGCCGGGCCGGGGAGGGGCTCCTGTCTCTGGCTGCGGCAGTTCTGGCGTGGCCGGGCCGGGGAAGGGGCTCCTCTGCCCGGCAGCTCTGGGCATTTTACAGGAACTTAGCCCCAAACCCTTGTCCATGTCTCTTCCCACCTCTGTCTCCTTCTCTTCCTGAAGTTCTTTCCCTTCTCCATCCATGCACTAAGTCTACTCTTACGGCAGTATGTAGAGTGTATATACACTGCACATACCCGTAGCACGCTTGTAAATAGAGTAGTTGATATGGCACTGCTTAAGTGAGTAGATACCTGCCTGAACCTTAAGATGTATACCCTGTGTGGCTCTCTAAGCACCCAAGCAATGCCTCCCAGTTTTAGGAGTGTAGTGTCCCACTGCTGTGAAAGGCTGAAGCAGCAGGGAAAGGCTTATGCAATGGGGAGGCAGCTGGGAAAGGCTCTGGCAGGTGGAGCTGCTGGAGCCTTTCCCTTCTGCCTTTCATTGCCAGATGTAGCTACACACCACAGCCTGCTTTTCACAGCTGCAAGTCATCACTCCCAGAGGAATTGATGCATTGCACAGAATTCATGTTATGCGCAGAATTTTTTTCTGCAGGAAATACGTTCTGCCCCAGAAGTGCTGCAGTTCCGCCTTTCACCCACCAGAGGCTGCTGTGGCACCAGAACAGCCAGCAGCATGAATACATCTGGCTGTTCTGGGACCACAGTGGCTTCTGGTGGGGGAAAAATGCAGAACTGCAGCACTTCCGCATTACCTAGGGAGGTGGTAGAATCTCCTTCCTTAGAGGTTTTTAAGGTCAGGCTTGACAAAGCCCTGGCTGGGATGATTTAACTGGAATTTGGTCCTGCTTCGAGCAGGGGGTTGGACTAGATGACCTTCTGGGGTCCCTTCCAACCCTTATATTCTATGATTCTGGGGCAGAACATAAGATTTTATGCGGGGCAGGGGGTGGGGGGGAGGAATTATGTGCATGTGCATTGGCACAGAATTACCCCAGGAGTAGAAGTTCATCACAGCACTCTGCCCATGGAGCCAGGTTAGGACAGAGTGGGGCACATGGAGCTGCTGGGGGTGTGTGTGTGTGTGTGTGTGAGAGAGAGAGAGACTGGGGTTCAGAATGGCTAGTATGGCGGGGTGGGGGACAGACTGGGGCATAGATTCAGGAGCTAGTAGGGTGACAGCCTTGGGCCAGGGGCTGAATGGGAGTGAGGGTGCAAGGCCATATGGGGAGGGGGCTGCAGGGACACATGGGGATGTGGGGAGGAGGCTGCAGACACCCATGGGGGTGGGGAGGTGCCAGGACAGGGGCAGACGTGCCTGACTGAATGGGAGAGGCTTGGGATCAGCCGGGTCTGCATGGGGGAGGCTCCCCAACTTCCTAACAATCCTTACTCCCCTCCCCCCACCCCAAACCCAAAAAACTGTTCTGTACTTATGCCACCCACACCCAACAACCCTCCAGGTTCACTCCAGGCTCCTACCCTCTCCCTTAGCTCCTCCATTACCTCTGACTCCCCCAAGCCTTTTCACTGCTTCTGACAGGTGAAGGAAATACAGTTCTGTATTGTAATTCAAATGAATTACTCAAAATTCTGTATTAATATGCCTAGTAAGGAATCTATTTGTGTGATTTAAAAAAAAAAAAAAAAAAAAAAATTACCAGAATGTCTTTTTTGGTCTGTATTGTTACAGACATACTTGCTGACAGATATTTTGAAATAAATTACCAAAATAATTGAAACTGGCATGATTATATTGTGTTTTGACAAAATATACAGAATTTAAAAATCTTGTGTGTAGAATTTTAAATTTTTTGGCTTGGAAATTTCCCAGGAATAATATTATATGTACCCCACATGCTGCCACCAGTGTCAACAAGGCCATAGTCTCCTACTGGCCTCATTGCCCCTTTTCCAATCTCCTCTTAATCTTCTAGCTGTCTCTCTTTTCTCTACTGTGCTGTCCCCATCACACTTCTTCATGCTTCTCACTTCTTGGTTCCTTCGTAACTCTAACGTGGCCCTACAGCATGCAGACCCTTCCCAAGTGATATCCTTCTTTTGGCCCTGCTGCTATGATACAATCCAACACAGCCTCTCTTTAGAGCATCTGTTGTACAAGCTGTCTTTCTGTCTGTGTCGGTGGCAGTGAAGTCTGAAGATGACTGTTGAAGTCTCTACCCCTCTTCATAGTTGCTTGCAACTGCCTTACAAATTTTCCTTTTGGGCTGAAAGTTCATATCTGGAGGTGGGGTTGTTTAAGCAAAATTAAGTCCACCATTTGAGTTTGGTGAATTTTATTTCAGACTTGGCAAATCTCAGAAATAAAAATTTCTAACTGGACCTCAATAGGAATGTTTGGGCAAAAAGGTGTTCAGATCTTTTTTTAAAATGTCATAATAACTTGAAGTTATGCTGTAGTACATGTAGGAACTACATACAGTAAGATTTTAGTGTGATTATAACATTTTCCTGTGTTGTGCCAGCAGATGCTCTCTTGTACAGAAGTGAAAATGAATCTGAGTTACCTGCAAATGTCTGTGTTTTTTTTTTTTTTTTTTATTTTAAAGGAGCTTCTACCCCTTTTTTTTAATCCTTTCCGATGTATAGGTTTTCCCTTCTAGTGAGAGAATGGTATGGTAGATCTCAAATCAATGAAGGCTATACTCAGAAAGACCTCAAGATTTCTGGAATATGCTGCTCAAACAGTTTCACTTTTGTTTCTACTGCCTGTCCCTCCCTTCTCACATTTATCTCCAAGCTTCTTCTTGTCCAGATTTATTCCACCCCCAACAATCTTCTATTCATTGAACTTTTTGAAACTTTGCACTTTTAGAGAGAGGTAAGGGATTGACTCTGTGTACACAAATTTGCAGAGGGACAGTAGGACTGAGATTGTTTGTTTTATTTATTAACATTTTTGCTGTTAACAAGCATGTTGTCTCTGGAGACACACATCCACAGTTTGAGAACTGCAAAACTAAGCATCTCTGATGGTATCCTCTAGAGCGGGGGTCTCAAACATGCGGCATGCGGCCCCTGCAGTTATTTCCTGCGGCCCGCCATAGGCACCAACTCTGTGGGTGCTCTGGAGCACCCACGGGGGGAAAAATTAGTGGGTGTTCTGCACCCACAGCAGCCAAGCTCCCCTTCTCCTCCCAGCGCGCCCCATCCCCACTCCTTTGCCTACCTCCCAGCGCTTCCCACTGCCAAACAGCTATTCTCCAGTTATTCTCCACCCTAGAGCAGTCCCTAGAGGCCATTTCAGATTGTCCCAGAAATCCAGGGCAGGATTTTCCCTACCTCAATCCAGATGAAGAAACAGGCTGCGAGAGTCCTCTGCCTCTCTTAACCCTAATGCAAGAGGTTAAGAAGAACAATTTTTCTCCTTCCTCCTTGTAACAGTCTTTTATGTACTTGAAAACTGTTATTGTGTCCCCTCTCAGTCCTCTTATCCAGACTAAACAAACCCAATTTTTTCAGCCTTCCCTCATAGGTCATGTTTTCTAGACCTTCAGTCATTTTTGTTGCTCTTCTCTGGACTTTCTTCAATGTGTCCACATCTTTCCTGAAATGTGGCCCCCAGAACTGGACACAATAATCCAGTTGAGGCCTAATCAGTGCGGAGTAGAGCAGCTGAATTACTTTTCCTGTCTTGCTTACAATACTGCTGCTAATACATCCCAGAATGATGTTTGCTTTGTTTTTGCAACAGTGTTACACTGTTGATTCATATTTAGCTTGTGATCCACTATGACCCCCAGATCCCTTTCTGTAGTACTCCTTCCTAGGCAGTCATTTCCCATTTTGTATGTATGCAACTAATTGTTCCTTCCTAAGTGGAGTACTTTGCATTTGTCCTTATTGAATTTCATCCTATTTACTTCAGACCATTTCTCGTTTGTTCAGATCACTTTGAATTTTAATCCTATCCTCCAAAGCACTTGCAGCCCCTCCCAGGTTGGTATCATCCACAAACTTTACAAGTGTACTCTCTAGGCCATTATCTAAATAATTGATGAGGATATTGAACAGAACCGGACCCAGAACCTATCCCTGTGGGACCCCACTCGTTATGCCCTTTCAGCATGACTTTGAACCACTGATGATTACTCTCTGGGAACGATTTTCCAACCAGTTATGTAGCCACCTTATAGTAGCTCCATCTAGGTTGTATTTCCCTAGTTTGTGTATGAGAAGGTCATGAGAGTATCAAAAGCCTTACTAAAGTCAGGATATACCACATCTACCTCCCCCCCCCCCAAAAAAAAGGGGGGGGGTTTGTTACCCTGTCAAAGAAAGCTATCAGGTTGGTTTGACATGAGTTCTTGACAAATCCATGTTGACTGTTATATGTCACCTTATTATCTTCTAGGTGTTTGCAAATTGATTGCTTAATTATTTGCTCCATTATCTTTCCGGGTACAGAAGTTAAACTGACTGATCTGTAATTCCCCGAGTTGTCCTTATTTCCCTTTTTATAGATGGGCCCTTTTCCAGTCTTTTGGAATGTCTCCTGTCTTCCATGACTTTTTCAAAGATAATTGCTAATGGCTCAGATATCTCCTCAGTCAGCTCCTTGAGTATTCTAGGATGCATTTCATCAGGCCCTGGTGATTTCATGACATCTAACTCGTCTAAGTAATTTTTGACTTGTTCTTTCCCTATTTTAGATTTTAATGCTACCTCATTTTCACTGGCATTCACTATGTTAGACATCCAATTGCCACCAACCTTCTTGGTGAAAACTGAAACAAAGAAGTCCTTAAGAACCTCTGCCATTTCCACATTTTCTGTTATTGTCTTTCCCCCCTCATTGAGTAACGGGTCTGCTCTGTCCTTGGTCTTCCTCTTGCTTCTAATGTATTTGTAGAATGTTTTCTTGTTTCCTTTTATGTCCCTACTAGCCCCTTGTTTTGTGCCTTGGCTTTTCTAATTTTGTCCCTTCATACTTGTTGTTTGTTTATATTCACCCTTCGTAATTTGACCAAGTTTCCACTTTTTGTAGGACTCTCTTTTGAGTTTTAGATCATTGAAGATCTCCTGGTTAAGCCAGGATGGTCTCTTGCCATACTTCCTGTCTTTCCTATGCAGTGAGATATTTTGCTCTTGTGCCCTTAATAATGTCTCTTTGAAAAACTGCCAACTGTCTTCAATTGTTTTTCCCCTTAGACTTGCTTCCCATGGGATTTTACCTACCAACTCCCTGAGTTTGCTACAGTCTGCCTTCTTGAAATCCATTGTCTTTATTGTGCTGTTCTTCCTCCTACCATTCCTTAGAATCATGAACTCTACCATTTCATGATTATCCATAAAAATGTTCACTGTTCTCAACTAATGCTAACAAATTCTGGAAGGGATATTAAGCATACTTAAGCAAGTTAAAGACCTGCACGAGACCTAATGTATGGGGGACTTTATCTCCTATCAGCCTACTGTGATGTTCTTACACCTTCCTTTTGAAGTAGCTGGAGTTGGCTACTGTCAGAGACAGGACATTGGACTAAATGTAGCCTTGAAATTTAGATGAAGGTTTCTAACCATCAGAAGAATGAAGTTCTGGAACAGCATTCCAAGGGAAGCAGTGGGGCAAAAGACGTATCTGGCTTCAAGACTAAACTGATAAGTTTCTGGAGGGGATGATATGATGGGATAGCCTAATTTTGGCAATTAATTGATCTTCAACTATTAGTGGTAGATATGCCCAATGGCCTGTGATGGGATGTTAGATGGGGTGGGATCTGAGTTACTACAGAGAATTCTTTCCTGGGTGTCTGGCTAGTGAGTCTTGCCCACATGCTCAGGGTTTAGCTGGTCACCATATTTGGGGTCGGGAAGGAATTTTCCTCCAGGGCAGATTGGCAGAGGCCCTGGAGGTTTTTCGTCTTCCTCTGCAGCATGGGGCACGGATCACTTGCTGGAGGATTCTCTGCACCTTGAAGTCTTTAAACCACGATTTGAGGACTTCAGTAGCTCAGACATAGGTTACGGGTTTGTTACAGGAGTGGGTGGGTGAGATTCTCTGGCCTGCATTGTGCAGGAGGTCAGATTAGACCAGGAGCGGGCAAACTTTTTGGCCTGAGGGCCACATTGGGTTTCCGAAATTGTATGGAGGGCCAGTTAGGGAAGGCTGTTTCTCCCCAAACAGCCAGGCATGACTCGGCCCCCTATCTGATCCCTCCTGCTTCTTGCCCCCTGATGGCCCCCCAGGACCCCTCCCCCATCCCCCCCACCGCTGACTCCCCCCTGCCCCCCCATCCAACCCCTCCTCTTATTCCTGACTGCCCCCGGGACCCCTGCCGCATACAACCACCCCTTCTCCCTGTCCCCTGACTGCCCCTGGAACCCCTGCCCCTGACTGCCCCCTCCACCCCCCCATTCAACCCCCCTGTTCCCCGCTCTTGGACTGCCCCAACCCCAATCCACACCCCTGCCCACTGACCACCACCCCAAACTCCCCTGCCCTCTATTCAAACCCCCCCCCCCCCCCCCGCTCCCTTACTGTGCTGCCTGGAGCACTGGTGGCTGGCGGTCTACAGCTGCCCCACCCAGAGCACTAGGACAGGCAGCGACGCTGCCCGGCTGGAGCCAGCCACGCCACCGCATAGCACAGGTCAGGCCGGGCTCTGCAGCTTTGCTGCCCCAGGAGCTCACAGCCCTGCCGCCCAGAGCATTGCGCCAGTGGTGCAGTGAGCTGAAGCTGCAGGGAAGGAGGGGACGGGACGGGGGCTAGCCTCCCAGGCCAGGAGCTCAGGGGCTGGGCAGGAGGGTCCCATAGGCTGGATGTGGCCCATGGGCCATAGTTTGCCCACCTCTGGACTAGAGGATCATAATGGTCCCTTCTGACCTTAAGGTCTATGATTCTATGAAATGGATCTTGAGTTTGATTCACTATGGCAATCTCTGTTCCCATGCTCCCCTTCAGGCCTTTTCATTTAAGGACTGAGAGAACTTGTAGTTCAGAACTGAGTCTTCCAGAGAGCACTTAGCGAAAAGCACTGAAGACACAAGGCTTTATATCCTTGAAATGTCTAAGGTAGAAAACATGCAGGAGGGGAAAAAACATTAAAAAGAAAACCAAAATCCCTTCAGTCTTCATATGTTATAAAGAACTAAAAAAAGAACCACTATTTTTTCTTTGCAGGTCCCCTTTAGATGTGTAGGGGGTAGAGGGAAATGCAGAACTCAGATCATCCCTGGTCTGGTCAGACTGAGTCAGTTCATTGCAGCGAGCTGTACGCTAGCACTTTTTGGTATCCCCAGCCATTCATGCAGTATCAAGGCTCTAATTTTTAAATAGTGTTTCTAGTCTTCATGGCTGTATAGAGAATCTGTCCAAAAGTGCAACCAGTGCAGGGATTCCTGATTTAATCTACGGATAGAGAAAACTAATAGGTTTAAATGGGTTCTGTTGGAACTGTTGACATTGTGAACTGCTATTTTAGCAGATGCATCCTGCTATCCTGGGATTGAGGGGAAGATTTGGGATTTGGAGTTGTGTCCAGGATTTAGAAAGAGTGCTGCAACTTCCCAACACACCCAAATTCTCAGTGATTATAGAGCTATGCTACTGTAATATATAGACATTGAATAAGAGCTAGTGGTACTGCAGCAGTGATACTAAATTAACTACAATAGTAGTGTGGGCTTAGTCAGCACAATATTAACAGAGTTTCTATTGCTGCCAGTAATCACAGAAGACCAAATGTAGAAGGAAAGAGGAGTTTAAATGTTATAGGTAAGGGAAAAGATTTTTCTGTTGAAATTTGAGAAGACACAGATACAGAAATGCAGGAGTTGTAGAGAAGGTTCTTGTGCTAACAGCTGTGGCGTTGGGTCCTGGACAAAGGAAGCCAGCACTATGGAAGCAGATAGGGCTCAGTGACTGGGGGAATATGAGGAGACTGCACAACAGGTTTGGGAGTAACTTGTTTCCCTGTTGCTGTTTTTTTTCCCCAACCCCTCAGATGAGACAGACCGGGGAGTGGATCAGAGGGATGGGAAAGAGCGCTCTGACTCTCCAGGCTGCGAGGAGAGTGATGCCAACAAAGAGGAGAATCCCAGGCTGCGTTTGCCCACACGTTCTGATATGATCTGTGGCTATGCCTGTCTGAAAGGTATCAGGGAGGGTCCCAGGGAGGTGTCTGTCTCCCTGTCTTTGAGGGTGTTAAAGGTGGTAGCCCTCCTCTGAGCTTCAGCAGTTCCCCTGTGTGTGTCCGCTAGAGACTTCCTTCTCTCGATCTTCCTGTGTTTGTCTCTCTCTTTTTTTCACCGTGGACTGATGCACTTTTTATGTTTTCAGGCACAGCAGCCATGAGGAATACCAAGCGTGGATCCTGGTATATTGAGGCTCTCACCTCTGTGTTTGCCGAGGATTCTCAAAACATGCATGTGGCTGACATGTTGGTGAAGGTAAACTGAGACACCCCTCTCCTACATTTGCCTGGTTCTTGCAGTGTCTTATGCTTCAAGTTGTTAGGCCTGAGCTGCCCACAGAAGAGTGCTCCTGCCCCACACTCTACAGCAGAGGTTCTCAAACTGGGGGGTCTCAAACTGCAGAATGTATTCTGAGGGGACATGAGAAGCTTTAGGAGTGCAGAGGCTGCTGGCCGGGCACCCAGCTCTGAAGGCATCGCCAGCAGCAGCGGAGGGTGGCAATGCCTGGCCAGAAGCTGCCATTCTCCACTCTGCCTTCAGAGCTGGGCAGCGGTATATACTTCGGTGGTGGTGGTGGTGTGGGGGGGGC
Source organism: Caretta caretta (assembly GCF_965140235.1). Lineage (NCBI taxonomy): Eukaryota > Metazoa > Chordata > Testudines > Cheloniidae > Caretta > Caretta caretta. The sequence goes on from NC_134206.1 coordinate 213,263,380, forward strand.
ATAAACAACTACAAACACACAGAAGGGGGCTGCAATCAAATAAGTTGGAGGAAAAACTGCTCTGTGGTACCTCCTGCTGTGAATGGCCATGGCAGAGCCTCCTACATCCATTGCTCCTGCACCACTATCTATAGAGCCTCCTGCTAGGAGGAACTGAGACAGTTCCCTAGAACTAATTCTCTGTGGACGCCTCTACCTGAGAGCTTTGGACTGGAGTAACTTAACTGCCTGATCTGTTTGTTGGGGCTCGTTTCACTTATACCCCAGGAATGAAGTTTTCCTTAGCTCTGTTTGTTTTGTTTCTCAAACCACCTCCTGTATCTTTCCTCTTTCAGGTGAATAGACTGATCAAGCAGCGAGAAGGCTATGCCCCTGGCACAGAGTTCCACCGATGTAAGGAGATGTCAGAATACTGTAGCACACTCTGCCAAGACCTTTATCTGTTCCCTGGCTATGTTCCTAGGAACTAACCCTGCTGTTCTTGCTCTGATGGATGTTCTGACAAAGCTTTAATGTGGACAGCCACACCTTTACTGCTGTCAGTCTGGGCATCTGACAGTGCAGCCCACAACAGGAAGTGTCCCTTCAAGATTGGGTGTTCTTCCTGCTTGTGTGACTTTCGCTAACTCCTCTCTGTCTTGGAGAATCTCGCAACTGTTGGTGACCCCCAACTCAGTTCAAGGTTTAAAATCTTAATGTTCCACTGGATTGTCTCACTTTTAGCTGCTGGACCAGGGGGAATCAATGGGGGAATCAGGGCAATGGTGGCAGCACCTTTTGAATGAAAGGAGACCTGTGGGCATTGGTAGCCAGGAATGTGAAATCAGAATCGGCCTTTCCTTTTTAAATTTTGGAAAACTTGGGTCTGTTTCTGTCAGGGTTCCCTCCCCACTCTGAATGTGGAACTCCAAGTGGTCCTTTCCCTGATTCTTTGCCGCCACCACCAAGTGATTTAACAGTATACCCTCCAAGGGCAAAGAATTTGTGCCTTGGGGAAGTTTTAACCTAAACTGGTAGAAATAAGCTTAGGGGGTCTCTTATTTCTAAATTTTTTTTTTATACTGCTTAACTTGTTATGACTTTTTAAGAAGTTCTCTGCCTGGTTTCCCAAGCAGCAGGGTCTACAACTGTGAAGGACAGGAAGGGATGCCCCTCCCTGAAGTCAGGAGAGACCTTCCTCCCAGTAAAACAGAATCTCTCACCACTGAAAGTCCATGGTGAAGGTTTTCTCTTCATTTCCAGTATATACCCAAATTTGACACACTCATCTGATTTGGTTTGGTTTTTGTGTTTTTTGTTTTGTGTGTTTTTTTTTTTTTAAAGTCGTGATATTTTGCCTGTGTTTTCTGTAGCCATAGGAGAATTTCAGATTAGCTGGAAAAGACATTGTGTTGAGATCTAGCTCTGAAAGCAAAGGTATGTTTTTATTTTAGAAGTCTAATTCTGTCTTGGAAATATTTTGAATCTGGGAACTCCAGGCTTGTTTCCCTCATGAGTTCCAAATGTGAGTTAGTACACAGTTTTTGTAACATCCACATCTAGTTGCTGTGGTTTTCTGACCATTTAAATACTTCAGCAGGCTTCTGATGAGTCTATAAACTGTACCAGGCTTGTGGATTCCTTGTCTTTTTTGTTTAAGTAACGTATAAATCTTTTTCCTTGCAAAGAGCCTGTCACTGTTTCTTCATCACAGTGATTTTCTTTCCTTTTAAAGTTTCTTTAAAAAAAAAAAAGGGGGGGGGTTTGCAGAATTCAGCTTCACTCCTCCCCTCCCCCATAACTTTTGCTTCCCCCAACTATGGGCAGATAGAGATCTTTGCTTGTCCACTGTTCAGTGCCACCACACAGGGCCAGTCAGAGAGAAGAGATGGAGTAGGACACTCCATCTGTTGGAATCTACCTATGCGTTCTCTTTTCCAGTACTGTAATTGTCTCCCACTTCAGGACCTGCCCTGGGGTGTGATCAGGGAGATAGAGGGCGTTTCTGCACCCTCCCTTTGTTGTCCTCTTGTGTGTTTCATGGCAGCCAAAGCCCAGGAGTGCTGGATTAAGGTCTGAATTCCTGAGCCTACTTTTTCCCTACTCCATGGCAGTGTGTTAGCAGCTCTCTCACTTGGATTACTCTGTGTGTCTCCTTTTGCCAGGATCTTTCTTATTTTAAAAAAATATTGTAGGGTTTTTTTTATATTTCCGGAGGAAGGCCAGAAGGCTAGGTGTCTGCTTCCTTCTTGCCCTGCCCAGCAGATATGAAGGTCATATTCTTCCAGTTAAAAGGTGTGCTGCACGGTTATACGTCCTACATACAGCAACTGAGGAGCAGAATACCAGTGACCATGTCTGCCAGCTGGCACCTTACCCTGGAGCTCAAGATAGCAACTCAAGGGGTATTTCCTCTCTAGATGAGAAGTTTTTCTCGGAGTGCTCCTTCCTCGGCAGGAATGCATGTCAGTGCAGCATCTCCTCTCTGTTTGGTGAAGGGAACTCCAGTAGAGCTACACCAGGTCTCAATGTCACTGCCACTTTCATATATACTTTTTTTATATGCCTGTATGTACTACCTCTGGATGCCAAAATACAGAGTTCATGTTTGGTTATATCTGTGCCTTGTTTCCTGTCTAGAACACTGCACCTTTTTATTTTTTTTTTTAAAACCCCCATAATGGAACTTTGTGTATGGAGAGAATTTTGAATGAGCTTTTGTGCAGCAGTGCCCAGGGACTCTGCTTGGGGGGTTGTGTTCTTGTGCTATTGCCCAGGCATTCTGGTGTAGGGAGTGTGGCCAACTGAGAAATAGTTGGGCTGTGGTATGAGGCAGACTTCCTTACAGCAGTGATCAGCCTGAGTGTGAGTGTGCCTGGTAGGTTGTGAATAGAATCAGGTCCTGGAAAATCTCCCACAAGGGTGAGGGTTTGTTCAGAGCACCTGCCATTAAAGCTAAAAGAAAAGGAGTACTTGTGGCACCTTAAGACTAACCAATTTATTTGAGCATAAGCTTTCGTGAGCTACAGCTCACTTCATCACTGCATCCGATGAAGTGAGCTGTAGCTCACGAAAGCTTATGCTCAAATAAATTGGTTAGTCTCTAAGGTGCCAAAGTATTCCTTTTCTTTTTGCGAATACAGACTAACACGGCTGTTACTCTGAAACCTGCTATTAAAGCTGTGAGTCTGTTTATAAGAATTAGCCACACTGAGGAAAGAATATAGCAGAAGGTTTTTTAATAATATCTTTCCCTGTGGCCACCTACTCCGTCCAATTTCACAGAAATGGGCATCATAAAGGGTCCCCTGAATGACATCTCCCTGTCTCTTACTTTTAGTGTTTTTGCAACCCACATATGGGTGCAAAAGTGCAGTACCAATGGGAAGCCACATGGTGGCTGCAGAGATGCAGGCATAGAAGGCTGAAGGGGATAAAACCCGGTCCCATTACTAGTGAAAGAAAATACAATCTTCTATAGAGAGTCATTTCTGTGACTAAGCCCTAAAGAGTTTATAAACGAACTGTAGATAAGTCAAGGAGCCATTTCCTCCCATCTCCCACAAAAACACCCATCACTGTCTCCTCTGCTCTCTGTGCCCCTCATTGTACTTCCCTGCCTCATTTTCCAGAATTTGCGAAGAAATCTGTGAGTGAAGTACAGTACAATGGAAGGAAGAATTATTAAAATCCAGCAGTGTAGAAAGTAACTGGAGAATTGTAGAAGATGCAGCAGTAAGCACCCATTGCTATATTCCTCTGGCTGTTCCTGTTGCTTTTTCAAAGTGCCTTAATAAGCAACTGTTAAGATTTGATTTAAAAACAAACAAACAAAAACAACCCTAAAAGAATCAGTTAAAGCTTTCAGGGAGAAGAAGACACACAAGAAAAAGTTAATGTTAGCCAAAGGGGTTCCTATAAATAAGCCTTTTATAAATCTATCAGTTGAAAAGAATTGGAGAGTGAAAGTAATTGTTAGTGAGTGAATTTGGAGTTTAAGTTAATAAAGACATGAAAAATGTGACGATACTAAACTTTTTTCCATCTCTATAAGGATTAATAGAGATTCTGGTGATTGGGAAGAAAGGGAGCTTTTGTAAAAATAGTTACTGATGGCAGAAGGAAAAAAGGGGGAAACACTGAGTCTGTAGTAAATACTAATGATGGACTATGTTTTATGGAGTGTAGGAGGAATTAGTTAATGAGCTTTCCAAACCACTTATTTAAAAAAACAAAATCATAGAGAAGCAAGCACTCATCCAGGCTGCAATGTGTTGCTATAACTGAGGCATTTATCTGCAGGACCTGAGGAGGATTTTTGACCACATTACTAACAATTCCCCAGGCCAGCATGGAGTCAGAGAAGAAAACTGAGTAGCAGTGCTATCAGCAACACATCACCCATACAGTGGATTATCTCGTCTGTCCTATGGTACATAGTCTGAGCTCATCCCTACAGAACACATTTCTTCAAGTAAAGGAAAAAAATGGGAGCAGAACCCCCAGCATACATAGCTGCTGCTGCTGCTGTAGTATCAGGCTTCTGGATTTCACCAGGCACAAGCAGTAGGGTTCATGGGTCACCTTTGCTACTCAGCCTATCATCTTGTGTGCTGCTGCTATCTCCTCTCTGTTGTGCACTATCAGTGTCGTCTTGTTCCTGGGTAGTTTCTGTCCATCTGTACGTGTTCCATTGTCCATCTGTGCTGCTGCCTGTCCTTTAAAGCAACCTCGAGCTGCACTTTTTCACAAACTACTGCTGGTGCCTGAATGCACAGGACTTTAGGGGGACGCTGCAATGTATGCAGTTCATTATTATCTGCCCAGGGGTCAAAGTATATATTGCATGCTTACTTCTCCATTGAAGCACAACAAGTAGTGAATGGGATAATGGGGGCTACTGTTAAGGAAAATATTTACCATTTTCTTCTGTTTCTCCCAGAAACTCTGATCTTAATTTGGAAAATGAATTAAATTCAGCTTGGATAGCAACATTTGCTTGGGTTGAAATCTGGCAGAAGAACAAAGGACATGCTGCACTGGGAAAGTATCTAGGGGTGGGTCTCTGTTCTTATTTATGGTCTTTGGTAATAATCTGGAAGAGAAGACCAGCAGTATGTTAATGATATTCACAGATGAGGCTAAAGTGGAAGGAGTTACAATCAGCACTGAGGACATGGAAATAATTAGCTACCCATAGAGATTAGAAAAATAGGCAGGATAAAAATATTTTAACTTGGAAAAATTCAGTCCAGGCAATAATACAATTATTTAACAGTAGGGAGAAACCTGGGAAGCACTGAGCCTGTGGAGCATTTGGTGTGATAGAGAACAGCAACTTGATTAGACATCTTCAAAATGGGAGATGGTAGGACAAAAAGGCCTCTGTGGTTTGGGGCCATACATGAAGAGCTATCAAATCACATAGCAGGGAGATAATTTTTCAAAAGATAGCAGGGGTGAGATCAGATCTAGAGCATACATTCCATTCTGGGCTCCTACTTACCAAAGTGCAGGGTTTTCAGAACCACAAAACTGATTGGGGAGCTGGAGGATATGACTATTCATTATTATTTCTGTGCACCCAAAACTGTGGGAGGTGCCTCAACAAAACAAGGGACCCAGTGGAGTCTGCAATCTAAATTTGACATGAAACAAGCATGGGGCTCCTAACAGACATGGCAGAGAGGAAGGCACGTGGGTGACAATAGTAAGGTTGCCTAGTAAGGATTTTACATTTCCGGATGGTTTCATTAAATTAGTTTATCTACAATGAGTTATAAAAGTTTCTTCTTGTGGACATCATGACAGAATTGGTTTTCAGAAGAGAGAATGAAATGAGAAATACGAGAGCTGTAGTAAACCTAGGTTGACTAAATGATGGGTGTGGAGGTGATAGTGTGGAATGATTACTGGCTACAAGAGTGTAAACATCAAGGAAGGAGAACAAATGTGGCGGGGGGGGGGGGTGGTGGAGGGATAGAACCAGGAGTAATAGGACATAATTTAAACAAAAAAACCCCAAACAAACAAAAACCTACATTGAATGTGAGGGCATCTATGTGCACAGTGAGATTTGAATGTAGAATATCTCCCACGGGTTGCTGTAGAAGTCTTGTCATCTGGGACATTTAAAATGCACAAAGCTGTACTATAGTATTCTTGCCAGCAAGTTAAAGAAGTATGGGCTGGATGAATGGACTATAAGGTGGATAGAAAGCTGGCTAGATTGTCAGGCTCAATGGGTACAGACAAAGGACTAAATGGCTAGGCAGCAGTTCTGCAGAAAAGGATCTAGGGGTTTCAGTGGATGAGAAGCTGGGTATGAGTCAACAGTGTGCCCTTGTTGCCAAGAAGGCCAATGGCATTTTGGGATGTATAAGTAGGGGCATTGCCAGCAGATCGAGGGCTGTGATTGTTCCCCTCTATTTGACATTGGTGAGGCCTCATTTGGAGTACTGTGTCCAGTTTTGGGCCCCACACTACAAGAAGGATGTGAAAAAATTGGGAAGAGTCCAGCAGAGGGCAACAAAAATGATTAGGGGACTGGAACACATGACTTATGAGGAGAGGCTGAGGGAACTGGGATTGTTTACTCTGTGGAAGAGAAGAATAAGGGGGGATTTGATAGCTGCTTTCAACTACCTGAAAGGGGGTTCCAAAGAGGATGGATCTAGACTGTTCTCAGTGGTAGCAGATGACAGAACGAGGAGTAATGGTCTCAAGTTGCAGTGGGGGAGGTTTAGGTTGGATATTAGGAAAAACTTTTTTAACTAGGAGGGTGGTGAAGCACTGGAATACGTTACCTAGGGAGGTGGTGGAATCTCCTTCCTTTGAGGTTTTTAGGGTCAGGCTTGACAAAGCCCTGGCTGGGCTGAATTAGTTGAGGATTGGTCTTGCTTTGAGCAGGGGGTTGGACTAGATGACCTCCTGAGGTCCCTTCCAACCCTGATATTCTATGACTAGGAACTGCTGTAGGGAATAATCCTGCACAGGCCCCATAGACGAGGGTCCAGATCCTCACAGGTATATAGGTGCCTAACTTCCATTTATATCATTGGGAGTTAGGTGCATAAATACCTTCAAGCATCTGCGCCTAGATGACTCAAGAGAGTTTCCCCTATGTGTAGTTTAGGTGATTCTTAACTTCCAACTTCTCCAATTTTTAATCTTCCTCTTCACCAGCCTTCAAGTGCCACGAAGCCCCATTCTGCCCCAAGAACCTGCCATCCACCCCTCCCAATCTCTGGCCTTGGATGGAGAAACAACACCGCCTGAGCAGGGAGACAGAAATCTTATCACCTTTTAATTTACTGAGCTGTCCCAGTGCCAGTGCAGCAGGGACAGATATCAGAGCAGAGAAGCGGCTGCTATGTCAGAGTATGGACAGAGTAGGGGGTCTCTGGTTACATTCTCCCACCCCCACCTTCACTCTCAGGTTCTCTCGACTCTTAGCTGGAGCACTCCGACTCCCTCCTCTGTTCTTTCCCATTCTGTAATCCTGCAGCGGGGAGGCAGAAGGGCCTCCCCGCATACCTTCCTCTCCCCAGTATTTTTTCATTCTGGATATGACTGGTGACACCCTTCCAAAAAAGGAATTTCAATACCAGCAGACTCTGGTGAGTATGACACCTGCACGACTCCTCTAGTCTTCTTCCATTTCTCTGCTTCCTCCTACCTGGGCCCCCAGATATCCAGCAGAACAGCCCTGCAGGAAGCAATCTTTGGTTCCCTTCTCTCCTGGTTAGCTGGATAACATTTTACAAGCATGGGAGCCACAGGGAATCTTCAAACTTGCTGCTTCCAAACACCAGTTCTTCCAGAATTGTTCCTCCAGTTCTTCCCTCTACCCAAATCCCCCTGAAGGAGAGCACTGCCCAAGCTCTTTCTAGGAGGGGAGAGGATTGTTTTTTAGGACAATTGCTCCCTCCTGCATACAAGGGTTAAATCACCCATTTAACCCCAGCCCCCTTTCCTTATGAACTTGGTGGGGGTTTGTCTGGGCCGGTGACATGAGAATCCCCACATTCTCTCACGGTGAGGGAACGGAAAATGGTACTTCCCAATGTGCTGTGAACTGGCACTACTGAAGTTGGAGGAGGATAGGAAGGGAATGCCTGGGAGGTTGGACCAGTGCCTCTAGGGGTGGGTGGCTGCCAGCCCCCAAACTGAGCTCTTGCTCCCCTGGGAGAACTATAGACTGCCATAGAGGTCAGTGTCCTGCCCTGCCCTGTCCTGTTATACTCATCCTAAGGAGTTAGTGCCCTTCCCTATCCTGCATAATGGGTGTCCTAGGGGGCAACAGCCCTGCATAGTCCTTTGTTATGGACACCTTAGAGGGTTATACAGGTGCCTTTGAGTCAGTCATTTGAACTACTATGTGTTGTGGGCACCTTAGAGGTCAGTGGCCTACATTGCCTAGTGTTATGGGTGCTGCAGGGGTCAGTGTCCTGCAGTGCTATGTATTATGGGGCCTGAGGGATCAGTCCCCTGTAGTGCTGTATGTTGTGGGGCCCGAGGGGTGCGTGCTGTGCTGTGTGTTGTGGGGCCAGAGGGGTCAGTCCCCTGCAGTGCTGTGTGTTAGACTCTAAGCGTCAATGTCTAGTAGGAAAACTGGGGTCCCTTGTGCTCCCTGGTCTCTCACTCCCCAGGGCTGTCAGAAGAAGAGGTATTCATCTGCACCGCAGTGGAGAAACCCTGCCTTTGACTATTAAAGGAAGAGGCGTGTCCTCCCGTCAAGACTGGCTAGGGAATAATGCCGATGGAATCCTAGCCCTCCTCTGGATGGTGGTGGCTGAGTGGCACTCAGACCCACTGGGTATGTGTTATACAGTACAGTGATAGAAGAGGTGCTGGGCAGAGGCTGACAGGCTGAACTACATCAGATCTGATGGGAAAGCAATATTTAATACTTTTCATCTGAGTGCTGCAAGCGAGCACTGCCCTGTCCTGAGGCCCAGTTCCATCCAGGTCAATGAGAAGCTGGGTTAATTCTAGGGTCATCCACACCACTTTATCCTCTGAAAACTTTATTTCAAATCCTGATTTAAGTGACTTAAGCCTTTGGTTCCTGTTTATGCACATTGCAAATGTATGAATAAATTCACACCATTCTGCTCAAGCACTCAAGGGCTGGAATTGTGAGAGTGCTACATGTCAGTACTGAGGGCATTGGCAGAGCTGGAGGGAGCCATGCTTGCTATAGCAGGTTGTGTGCATTAGTTAAGCTTTCTGAGGGCCAAGTCTAGAAGAACAAGAGGTACTGAGTGGGTCAGGAGGACTGAGTTATTAGCAGAGTTGGGTGGAGAGTGTAGGACTAAAATAGCAGGTCAGAACTGAGGTTTCTTGGTGGAATGGCAGGTAGGAGCCCAGGATTGAAATAGCAGGGGGAGCTGAGCATTAGCATCAAGTTATAGTGATGAAAATCTCTAGGTTTGAGGATATCTGGGAGAACTGCAATTCAGATTAAGATTAATAGATTTGTTGATTTATAAAACCAGAATGGACTACTGAGATCATCTAGTCAGACCTCCTGTGTAACAGGACTGAACTAGAGCATATGCCTTAGAAAAACAGCCAATCTTGATTTTAAAATTGCCAGTGATGAAAATTCACTACAATCCTTGTTATGCTGTTCCAATTGTTAATTACCTCACTGTTAAAAATGTACACATTATTTCTGGTCTGAATTTGTTTACCTTCAGCTTCCAACCATTGGACCTTGCTGTACCTTCTCTGCTAGACTGAACAGCCCATTAACATTATTTTGCTCCCAATGCAGGTACTTATAAACTGTGATCAAGTCATCCCTTAACGTTCTCTTTGTTTAACTAAACAGACTGAGCTCCTTGTGTCTATCACTATGAGGTGTGATTTCCAAACTTTTAATCATTCTCATGGCTCTTCTCTGAACCCTCTCCAATTTATCAACATTCTTCTTGAACTGTGGACACCAGAACAAGACACAGTATTTGAGTAGCAATCACATCAGTGCCAAATACAATATCCTCCGTACTACTACTCAAGATTCTCTTGCTTACCTGTACAAGGATGACATTAATCCTTTTGGTCACAGCATTGCAGCTGGTTATTCACCATAACCTCCAAATCTTTTTCAGAGTCACTGTTTCCCAGGACAGGGTCCCCCATTCTGTAGGTATGGACTCTGTTCTTTCTTCCTTCCTACATGTATAACTTTGCATTTGGCTATATTAAAATGCATATTTATGTTTTCTTATGCCCAGTTTACTAATTGAACCAGATTGCTCCGTATCAATGATCTGTCCTCTTTAGTTTTTACCACTTACCCATTGTGTCACCTGCAAACTTTTTTCTTCCAGGTCATTGACAAACATGTTGACTAGCACAGGGATAAGAACTAATCCCTGTGGGACCCCACTAGAAACACACCCGCTTGATGATGATTCCCCATTTACAGTTACATTTTGAGACCTATCAGTTAGACAATTTTTAATCTATTTAATGTGTGCCATGTTAATTTTGTATCATTTTAGTTTTTTAATTAAAATGTCAAGCAATACCAAGTCAAGTTAGTCTCTAAGGTGCCACAAGTACTCCTCGTTCTTCTTGCTGATACAGACTAACACAGCTACCACTCTGAAACCTGTACATCAACACTGTTACCCTTATCAACCAAACTTGTAATCTCATCAAAAACAAGTAAGAAGTTAGTCAAGATTTGTTTTTCATAAATCCATGTTGACTGGCATTAAGTATATTACCCTCCTTTAATTCTTCATTAATCCAGTCCTATATCAGTTTTTTTTGTTTTGCCTGGGATCAATATCAGGCTGACAAGCCTATAATTACCCAGGACATCCATTTACTTGTTTTATATATTGGCACATTAGCTTTCTTCCAGTCTTCTGGCTGCGCTGGAGAAGCTCAATGGGTTATAGCAAGTATTGCAGAATTGAGTGGCAATGGCAGAGCTGGAGAAAAATGTACTAACATACCTTATTCTTTTTATGTAGCACAACTGGTGGGTGCAATTGAAATAGCTGGGAGTGCTGCGGGTCACGACTGAAGTGCATCAGCAGTACTGAGTGTATGTATGTACATCAGGACTTGAACAGCAGTGGGGGCTGCTAATCAAGACTGAAGTGCACTGTTAGAGCTCAGATGAACCCCCAAACTGGAAGTATAAAGGGGCTCCAGATCATGACAGTAGCACTAGCAGAGCTGGGTAAGAGGCCAAGGCTTGAATATAAGGGAGTGCTGCATGTTTCAGTCAAGGTATATTGGCAAGAGCTATATGTAGTCCCAAAATTGGAATTGCAAGGGGTGCTGGAAGTAAGAGATGGAATGACAATTGCCTGTATATGTCAGATGATGCTCTGAGGAGAAGCACAACTAGTTAATAGCTATATGAACAAGAATGATGCAATGTTCATATACTTAAACTATGCATGTGATCCAGCTCATCTATGCCAAGAGTGCTGCTGGCACTTAATAAATAACAATAATGAAAGCCCAGACCAATTTTTTCAAAACTATAATCCTGCCTATAAAAGATGTATAAAACAATCACAACCCTACCAAGCATTAACAACTCATTAAAATAGGCTCAAATGTAGATTGTAACCAAACAAACCATTCCCCAAAGCTGATCTTTACATTTGAACACAGGTGCTTGTTCTCTCCCCACTCCCCCCCCGCCCCAATTCAGATTCTAGAACCCTAAGGCTTGGGTTCCTAGGCACGATGGTGGTGGTAATAAATAAAGTATAGCATTCTAGAACTCCATCTCCACTCCCAGAATTGTTTTCTCTGAAATTTCATCGTTACTCTTCGTTGTCTGTCACAATTTTGGTCCACTACAGCACTGGAAAGAGATCAGTCTGTGGCAAGTGGACACAATCATTGGGACCCACCTGAATATAAGCCAGCTGGGTCTGGTCCAAGAAATAGCTTCCAAGGCCAAAAAAGAACCATTGTGATCATCTAGTCTGACCTCTTATATAGCACAGGCCAAAGAACTTTCCAAAAATAATTCCTAGAGCAGATCTTTTAGGAAAAACATCCAATCGTGATTTAAAAATTGTCAGTGATATAGAATCCACTACAATCCTTGGTAAATTGTTCTAATGATTAATTGCTCTCATTGTTAAAAATGTACACCTTATTTCCAGTTTGAATTTGTCTAGCTTCTTTAGCTGAGCAAGATAATGGGGTGACTGATATGAGACTCAATTAATAAAGAATTAAAAGAGAGTAATATAATTATTGCCAGTCAACATAGTTTATAGACAATAGATCCTGTGAAACTAACTTGATATTTTTTTTTTGGTGAGATTACAAGTTTGGTTGATTACAGTGAATTGTAGTTGTCTAGTCAGCATATGACACAGAAAGGAGGTTGTAATACAAAATTGAGCTTACAATACAAAATGCAGTTCATCGTTTGATTCAGATATTCCCCATTCCGTCACAGCCGCCACTTGAATTTTAATTAGAATCATAGAACCATAGGGTTAGAAGGGATTGCAGGGATCATCCAGTCTAACCACCTGCCAAGCTGTAGGATTTGTTGGGTCTAAACCATCCAAGACAGATGGCTATCCAGCCTCCTTTTGAAAGCCTCCAGTGAAGGAGCTTCCACAACCTCCCTAAGCAGTCTGTTCCATTTTCCTACTGTTCCTACAGTTAGGAAGATTTTTCCTGAGATTTAATCTAAATCTGCCATGCTGTAGTTTGAACCCATTGCCTCTTGTCCTGTCCTCTGTGGCAAGAGAGAACAACTTTTCTTCATCTTTTTAGAGACACTTGATTTGCTTCTGGATATGCTGAGGGAGCTTTGGGCAATGACATGTAAACTGGACTTTCACCCCTCTAAGCAGGTGAAGTTCTGCCAGGAGGTACTGTGTATGTTATCAGAGGAGGCTGTCAATGCCTTTCTATGGAAATGCAAGGACTGAGCATTTCTTAAATAAATGGGTGTTTGGCTCTTGTTCAAGAAAAAAGTTCTTGTAATGGACTTGCTAATTATCACCCAGTCTTCAGTCTTCCTTTCCTGGAGATAGCTTTGGTGACACCTGGAGTTTCCTCATTCTTTTTTGACCATGGTTGCAGACTGTATGCTGGTTTCAGTGACAAGTGATCTCCTAGGAGTGCAGAACAAATATCCATGGTGAAATGTTTAAATTCAAAGATTTTAAGGCCCGAAGGTCTAGGCCTCTTGCATAATACAGGTCCTATAATTTCTTCTGCATCAAGCCCATAATTTCTGATTGTACAAGAGCATACTTTTTAGAATGACATTTAATCCTGGCTTAAAGGCATAAGGTGTTGGAGAATCCACCACATCCCTTCATAGATCTCAAGACCAAGTTGCTCTTGAGTGACTCTATTCTTTCCTTTCTGAGAGCTCCCAGAGAATAGACTGGGTGATTCCTTACCTGCTCCTAGGGCTTTCTCATGGCTGGTTCAGTCGGGTCTCATTCTTATTCAGCATGTACATGTGCTAGTACAGTTGAGGGCCTATTTACATATGAAGTCAAGGGAGGGATGTGAAGTCAGCAGGAGGCAGGGCACTGGAGAATAAGCCACACGGTGGGAGGTGTCATTCTGACTCTGGGGACAAACAATGAACATTGGGGGATGTAAGAAGGAGGCAAGGAAGATACCCTTTGATCCTGCACCTAGGACATAAATAGACAGCATGTTTACATTCATGAAAATGAAATCCCAACCAGACTTGGTTGAAAACACAGCAGAGGACATTTGAGGCGAGATTAAACTGATTTAGACTGGAGGTTAGCCTGTTAAATTATAAAGTGATATAACTTTGTTTTATTTATAACCTGTTGTTTCCATTAGCCTTACTCACTATCTCTTAAATATCGATATTTGATAATAAACTTATGAGTGTTTTTCACAATACATATAACTCACTGCTGTGCTGTTAAGCTTGGTGTTGACCCTGAGTACAATCATACAAGGTGGAGTGTACACTGTTTCCTTGGGATAGCAGACCTGGGAAGTCTGTGAGTGTTCAGTGGATAATGGACTGGATGCTACAGGGGATCCCTTCAAAGGGACTCTGGGACTGGGTTGTACCTATTTGTTAATCTGCAAGGCACAGTAAGGGCTGGTATATCCCAGAGAAGATTGTTTGGGTGGCTCACACACTGGAGGTGCCTAGGAGCCAGTTAAGCACAAATAAGTCTCCCTCTGGCTGGAAGCAGGGAGGCAACAAGGTGACTCAAGACATGAATCCGATGAAGTGAGCTGTAGCTCACGAAAGCTTATACTCAAATTAATTTGTTAGTCTCTAAGGTGCTACAAGTCCTCCTTTTCTTTTTGCGGATACAGACTAACAAGGCTGCTACTCTGAAACAAGGTCCTGGGTATCTCAAAAATTGTCACAGAGCCCTTGGGGAGATATTGAGGCTTTGTGAGCTGTGGTGCCTCTGCTATGCAGCTAACACCTGCCTGAACATCTCTGTTTTAGCAGCATCAGCTGGTGCAGTTATTTATTTCTATTGTACTATAAACATGTTTACAGACAAATAGAAAATGATGCCACTAGCCCAAGGAGTTTGTAATTTTGACTCAGTACCCAGCAGCTGTCTGTGACTGGGCTTGTTAAATGGAGGAAACCTAACTCAGCTGAGACTGAGGTGATTTTTGTGAGGTGCAAAGGGGAGAAATGGTAGAGATTACATCAATCACCTGGATTTAAGGGAGTTTACTCAGGTTGGCAACCCAGGAGCTCCTCAGCCATTCTAGATGTCCAAAGAAACAAGAGGCAGGAACTTTTTTTTTTTTCCTTCATCTGAGCTTGGCTGGAAAGTTTGCTGTCTTTTCTTTTGGATATGCACCTTACCCCAATGATCCCTGCCTTTGTCATCTCAAAACATCTTTGTCTATGTCTTAAAACCATTTGAAAACTGTAGCTGATGCAGAATGTGGCTGCCCATGTGTTTAAACTATATTTCTTACAGGGAGCATTTTGCCACCTCTTGTGATTCCAAGCAGTAGCAGTATTAATTTTCTTCAACTGTCAGTGTAATGAATGCATACACTGTAGACAGCAGACACAGCTATTGTATAAATTGCTTAACACACCCATGGAGAGCTAAGACTAGACCTAGAGCTCCAAAGTCTAACCTCTGCCACTCGAGCTAAGGCAGAACTCCTTTAGCTGTAAATAGCAAATGGTTAGAAACACTCAGGCAGCTATTTGAGGGAGACACTAAGACAATGTATTACATACTCCCCATTAGACAAGTTTATCCCAATGTTTGAACTCTATGGGAGGTTCTGTCCCATCTGGGTTATATTATCATTTTGTAACAAATGATGGTTACACACACCTACAAACACTGAGGGATTTAGCACCAAAACATAAGATCATGCCACTTGTAATAAAGGAATAAGGGACAGATTTTTAGAGGTACGTAGCCACCTGAAGATGCAAACAGGTGCCTGCTGGGATTGTCACAAGAACCAAAGCAAGTTAGTTACCTAACTCCCATTGAAATCAATGGGCATACACTGTCTACACTGGCAAGCTTCTGTGCAGTAAAGCAGCTTTCTGCATAGTAATTCCTGAGGTGTACACACTGCCAAGCCACGTAGTGCACAGAAATTGCACAGTTGCCGCACTGTAAAAAAAAAAAAACAAAAACCCACCCCGATGAGGCATACGGCTTTCTGCACCGGGGGTACACTGTACGTGCGGTGCCCGTGTAGATACCATGGTCGATTACAGCACTGCAATTGGCCTCCAGGAGGTGTCCCACAATGCCTGTTCTCGCCTCTCTGGTCATCAGTTTGAACTCTACTGCCCTGCCCTCAGGTGGCCAACCGTCATCCCGACCCCGTAAATTCCTTTGGAATTTTGAAAGTCCCCTTCCTGTTTGCTCGGTGATGCGTGCAGTGATCTCAGCGCATCCTTCCAGGAGGCCATGCCTACTCCATGCACCAGGCGATCCCCTGCTTGGAGCAAAATGCCGAGCTGCTGGCCCTCATCAGCATTTGGGGAGAGGAAGCAGTCCAGTCCGAGCTGTGCTCTAGCCAAAAAATTATGATACCTACGGACAGGTTTCACAATGCATGACAGAAAGGGTCCATGACCAGGACACATTGCAGTGCAGGGTCAAAGTGAAGGAGCTGTGGAACACCTACCACAAGGTGCTGCGCCCATGAGCTGCTGGTTCTACAAATAGCCAGACACGATACTCGGTGGTTACCCCACCTCTACTGTGAAGGCCGCTGTAGATACTTTGGTGGTTACCCCACTTCTACTGCGAAGGCCACTGTGGATACTTCAGTGGCTCGCGTGCCAGTCGTGAGTGGACCAAGCCAGGAGGAGGAAATCATGGATGAGGATGTGGAGCAGGAGGGGGACTCAGAGGCAGAGGATGACTCGGAGGTCAGAGGTGTATGCAGCCAGGAGCTCTTTTCTACCCTGGAGGAGGCTAGCCAGTCACAGCTGTCGGATGTTGGCAAAGCACAAGCAGGAGAGGAGGCCCTTGGTAAGTGGATTTGATTTTGGGAATCGCTGAAGCAAGTTGTTGGGGGCAGGAGGGTTGCAGAAAGCAGGCTTCTGTCTGTATTATGCACGTACCACCACATGCCTAGTCTGAGTGGTGGAACAGGCTGTTCATTGACTCCCTCACTTCACGGGAATCTGCCTCGGAGATCTCCAGGAAACTCTCATGGAGATACTAGGCAATCCGTTGCTGCAGGTTCTTCAGCAGAGCTGCTTTGTTTCTTGCCCCATTAATGGTAACTTTCCCATGCCACTCTGCCCTCACTGGGGGGGACCATTGCTGCACCCAGGCAAGCCACATAAGGGCCAGGGCGGAAGCTGCAGTCTTGGAGAAAACCCTCCTTTGATTCCCTGCTCACCTTTAGCAGAAAGATATCTTCCATAATGAACACAGCCTGTGGAAAATGTGGGGACAGGAATGATTATGAGGCCCCCCACTTACAGTGCTGGCTCTCCCCAAGAGCCACATGCCCAGTGTACAGCAGGGTTTGGGAAGACTTATTTACCCTGCCCCTGTGGCTACTCACCATTTTGGGGGTCTTGTGGGTCATATGTGCTTGCCTGGGGTCATCCAGTTAGTGACAGGTATGTGAATAGTGGCTGTGTTTTAAATCACTGAAGCAGTGTTCTGTGTATTGCAAACAATACTGCTTCTGTAAAATGTTGCGTTTTGGCTTCACAGAGATGACCTTGGGAGCCCAGCCTCCCTCTTTGTAATCGGCAGCTGAATGGCTGCGCAGAATTAGAAAGCGACCATGAAGAACTAAGGAGGACTTTCTGCATGAGGCTGAAAAACAGGAATTTAAGGAGTGGTGGGACAGTGAGAAGAGGGACCAAAAGGAGAATGAAGCCACAGAGTGGTTCTTAAACGTTATGGAGTGCTAAGCAGACACACTCCAGGCGATACTACTTCTTCAAACCGAACAGCTCTGCGCCTGCCCTCCCTTGCAGCCACTGTCACAAAACTCTTTCCCATATGGCCCCCAGACAACGCCAACACACTCTTATTAACCTCCTGGCTCCAGTCTATACCCGCGGTATTCCACTTCTCCCCCCTCACAGTCCAGTACTGCGGACTCCCAGTACCCACTGCACTCAACACCCATCCCTCTGCAGTTTAACCGTGTAGAAGTACAGTACCTGCTGCACTGTCCTCCAAAAGAGAAGGTTAGATATGATCCCTGGACATACACAAATCTTTAACCATCCTGGGACCCCACCTCCTCCTGGGACCTTCCATTCCCCCCGTCCTCCTCACTGCTGATGTGTTTTTTTGTTTGTCTGTCTCCTCCAGTTGTTTTTTAATAAAAGAGTTGTGTTGGTTTGAAAGCAATCTTTATTCTATTAATTGAAAGCAAACAGAGCCCTGCAAAGCAACAGACAATTATCTTAAACCTTCATATTTCTTCCTCTCCACCAATCACAATCACCTCCGAGCATTACAAGCACTGAACTCCTGAGCATAGCAACAAATATTATAGAATCATAGAAGATAAGGTTGGAAGAGACCTCATGAGGTCATCTAGTCCAACCCCCTGCTCAAAGCAGGACCAACACCAGCTAAACCATCCCAGCCAGGGCTTTGTCAAGCCGGGCCTTAAAAACCTCTTAAGGATGGAGATTCCACCACCTCCCTAGGAAACTCATTCCAGTGCTTCATCACCCTCCTAAAGAAATAGTGTTTCCTAATATCCAACCTAGACCTCCCCCACTGCAACTTGAGACCATTGCTCCTTGTTCTGTCATCTGCCACCACTGAGAAGAGTCGAGCTCCATCCTCTTTGGAACCCCCTTTCAGGTAGTTGAAGGCTGCTATCAAATCCCCCCTCACTCCTCTCTTCTGCAGACTAAACAATCCCAGTTCCCTCAGCCTCTCCTTGTAAGTCATGTGCCCCAGCCCCCTTATAATTTTCGTTGCCCTCTGCTGGACTCCCTCCAGATTGTCGACATTCATTCTGTAGTGGGGGCCCCAAAACTGGACACAGTACTCCAGATGTGGCCTCACCAATGCTGAATAGAGGGGAATAATCACTTCCCTTGATCTTCTGGCAATGTGCCTACTAATGCAGCCCAATATGCCGTTAGCCTTCTTGGCAACAAGGGCACATTGCTGACTCATATCCAGCTTCTCATCCACTGTAATCCCCAGATTTTCTTTTCTGCAGAACTGCTGCTTAGCCAGTTGGTCCCCAGCCTGTAGCAGTGCATGGGATTCTTCTGTCCTAAGTGCAGGACTGTGCACTTGTTCTTGTTGAACCTCATCAGATTTCTTTTGGCCCAATTCTCCAATTTGTCTAGGTCACTCTGGACCCTATCCCTGTCCTCCAGCATATCTACCTTTCCCTGCAGCTTAATGTCATCCGCGAACTAGCTGAGGGTGCAATCTACCCCATCATCATTAGTTGGGGATTGGTCGGGGTTGGACTAAATGACCTCCTGAGGTCCCTTCCAACCCTGATATTCTATGTTGAACAAAACTGGCCCCAGGACCGACCCCTCGGGCACTCCGCTTGATACTGGCTGCCAACTAGACATCGAGCCATTGATCACTACCCTTTGAGCCCGACAATGTAGCCAGCTTTTTATCCACCTTATAGTCCATAAAGCCATCCATACTTTTTTAACTTGCTGGCAAGAATACTTTGGGAGACCATTCAAAGTTAGTGGCTTTCAACTTAAAATTGCTGCCTCAAGGCATCCCTGATGCTTATGGTCCTGCTCTGTGCCCCTCTAATAGCCCTGGTCTGTGGCTGTTCAAATTTAGCCTCCAGGTGCTGAGCCTCAGCAGTCCAGCCCTGAGTGAAGCTTTCACCCTTCCCTTCACAAATATTATGGAGCGTACAGCACGCGGCTATAAGCATGGGAATATTGTCATTGGCCAGGTCCAGCTTCCCATATAGGCAGCACCAGTGGGCCTTTAAACGGTCAAAAGCACACTCAGCAGTCATTCTGCACTTGCTCAGCCTGTTGTTGAATTGCTCCTTGCTGCTGTCAAGGTGCCCCATGTATGCCTTCATAAGCCACGGCATTAAGGGGTAGGTGGGGTCTCCCAGGATCACAGTGGGCATTTCGACTTCCCCTGTGGTGATCTTCTGTTCCAGGAAGAAAGTCCCTGCTTGCGGCTTCCTGAACAGGCTAGTGTTCCGAAAGATGCGTGTGTCATGCACCTTTCCAGACATTAATGTCCGTGAAACGCTCACAGTGATCCACAAGCGCCTGGAGAACCGTTGAGAAATACCTCTTCTGATTAATGTACTCAGGGGCTAGGTGGTCTGGTGCCAGAACTGGAATGTGCATGCCATCTATTGCCCCTCAGCAGTTAGGGAAGCCCATTTGTGCAAAGCCATTCACAATGTCATGCACGTTGCCCAGAGTCATGGTCTTTCGGAGCAGGATGCGATTAATGGCCCCGCACACTTCCATCAACACGAGTCCAACGGTCGACTTTCCCACACTGAACTGGTTAGTGCCCGAACTGGTTAGTTAGCAGTCTGGAGTTGCCAGCTTCCACAGTGCAATTGCCACGTGCTTCTCCAAAGGCAGGGCAGCTCTCATTCTCGTGTCCTTGTGCCGTAGGGCTGAGGCGAGCTCATCACACAGTCCCATGAATGTGGCTTTCCTCATGTGAAAGTTCTGCAGCCACTTCTCATCATCCCAGAAGTGCATGACGATGTGATCCCACCACTCAGTGCTTGTTTCCTGAGCCCAAAAGCGGCGTTCCACTGTGGTCAGCACCTCCGTGAAAGCCTCAAGCTGTCTCGTGTTGTAGCTATTACGCTTGGTGAGATCAATGTCACGCTCCTCTTGCCTTTTTAGTTTAAGGAATAACTCCACTGCCACTCGTGACATGTTAGTCAGAGTGAGCAGCATTCTGGTCAACAGTTTGGGATCTATTCCTGCAGCCCAAAGAGGCAGGGAGTGCAGTACACAAACCATTGAAAGATTGCACCAAATGCGGATGGAAGCACAGGGATTGCTGGGATGTGAAGCAATGCATCACGGGGCATTGGGAGAGGACCCAGGATGCCGCACAACCCCCTCCGCCTTCCCACAACCTTTGGCGGCAGAAGAGGAAGAGATGCTCTATGGGATAGCTGCCCAGAGTGCACCGCTCCGAATACCCACTGCAAGTGCCACAAGTGTGAACATGCTATTGCGCAGGCAGCTGACAGTGTGAACACACAACAGCGGTTTTCCTTCAGCGCTCTCTGAGCAGCGCTGTAATTACTGGCACTGTGTCTCTGCCAGTGTAGACATACCCTTACACACTTTTGAAATCTCCGCTAGGCACCTATCTGTATATTTAAGTGCCTAAGGACTTGAAAATCTGGCCCTAAGGCTATGTCTACACAGCGCACCTTACAGCAGCACAGCTGTGCTGCTACAGCCATGCCGTTGTATGGTATGCACTGTAGCCCCTCTTTGTTGGCAGGAGAGAGCTCTCCCACCAACAAAATAAAACCATCCCAACGAGGGGTGGTAGCTTTGTCGGCGGGAGATTGTTTCCCACCGACATAGCGCTGTCCACACCAGTGCTTTTTGTCAGTAAAACTTTTGTTGGTCAGGTTTTTTTTTTTTTTTTGACACCCCTGCCCCACAAAAATTTTACCAATGAAAGTGAAGTGTAGACAAAGATGTTAATCACTGAGCTAAAAGAAAAGGAGTACTTGTGGCACCTTAGAGACTAACAAATTTATTTGAGCATAAGCTTTCATGAGCTACAGCTCACTTCGCTCACAAAAGCTTACGCTCAAATAAATTGGTTAGTCTCTAAGGTGCCACAAGTCCTCCTTTTCTTTTTGTGAATACAAACTAACACGGCTGCTACTCTGAAACCAATCACTGAGCTGTAAGTTCAAGTCTTTTATCCTAAGAGGGAGACATGATTGCATGTGCTAAGCACCTTTTCTCCTGCACATTGCAGACACACATGCAAATGGCTGTTGCAGCCCATGGCCATGATGGATACATGTCGATTCCAAACTTTGTTGCTGAAGTATCCTCTCATGAGGTCCCAGAGAATGTTAACCATTCAGACTGGGATTCAGTATTCAACAAATATTACACCATTTCTTGGAAAGCGAATACTATACTGAGCAAACCAGTTTCAGTTCTAAGTTCTTTTTCAGTTGCATTTCACCAGCTGAAAAATTTTCCTTGTCGCTTAAATTTATCATCAGCTGAAAAGCAGATTTAGAAAAAAATTAAGGAAATCTCATTGTTAATGATATGCATGAGACTGAAAAACAACTCAAACCTGTGTCCGACCCTCCCTCATGCCTTCTCTGCCCCAAAACTCACTTTCCCTTCCCAGCTCTCCCAATTCTCCTCCCTTACCACACCCTTTCTTTTCCCCCTTTCTCAGTGGGTCCTACTTTCTCTCTTCCCTTTTCCAAGTGCCACTGTTACATTCCTCTGCTTCCTCGTTCTCTATCTCCAGCATAATGGTAATACAGGGTTTTCCAGTTATGGCAGATTATGTCCAGGCAGGAGCAATCACAGTGGGGTTTCCCCCAAAAGATTAATCAGGAAAGTGATCTAAAGGAGTGTGTGTCTCTGAAGGGAGAGGAGGAATTCCCCTTCCTACCTCTTTCTGAGTACTCTCAAATAGGGTGATTCATCCCCCTGCCTCCAGGAGAAACTTCGGAAGAGCAAATATTTTGCCTTTGGGATGCACCAGGTGGGATGGCTTTTTTAAAACAATGTCACTGGGGAGGGGACTGAAAGAGACACCTAAAAGGGCTTTATCTCTGCGGAGGAGGGGTAGCATATGTAGATTCTCACCACCTGCCTATGCCAGGGATAAGCTAAGTGGGAAGAGCCCTGATGAGCCAACTGGCCTTTTCCTGTCCTGCAATTCCTTCGGCCCTTAAAGAGACAGTTTCTGATTATTTACAGAACACACAACATGGTCAATTAAGTTCCACCTCTCTCTCTTGCCCACTTATTCTCTCTCTCCTTTTCAGCTCTTTCTTTCCCATGTCCTATCACTTTTTCTTTCCTCAGTCTCTCTCTCTTTCCCTGACCCTTCGCTTTCTTCCCACCACTTCTCTCTCTCTCTCTCTGCCTCCTCAGTTTCTCAGCCCACCTCCTCCTCCTGTCCCTCTCTCAGTGGCTCCTGCCCTCAGCAGAGAGGAGGCCAGGCATTAGGTTTCACAGCTGCGGTTCTCTCTGCCCCTCCCTGCGTCACTGCCATAGAATTCTGTTCTATAAATATCCCACATGACTTTGCCCCTGAGCTGTCCCAAAAGGGTGCAGGGGAGGGGGTATCTGTGGGAAACTACTTTATCTCTGCTCCCCCCCATCCCAGGACCTGTAAACCCCAAAAAGTAACATCAGAGGGAAGGCGAGAAACCCAAGGGAAGCGAGGTCATGGGCGAGAGCTCTGGCAGGGGATTCCACAGCTAATTCCAGGGCTGGAGAGAATAGAACAGCCGGGTGGACCTAGGGCCAACATTTCATAAAAGGAAACAAACAAAGGGCCAGGTGGGCTGTTGGCACTGCTGGGAGAAGGGGAGCAGGACCTGCTAGTGCCTCTTCCTGGTGAGATTTGAAAGGGACTCAGGCTTTCTCATAAAAAATGCAGGAGTTAATCCCTCTTGAATGCCAGAGCGTCCCCTACTGATATGAGGGAGACATTTGCAGTTCCTCACACTCGGTCCTGGAGTCTCCTCTTTGGGGTACTGTCTGTACTCTCTGACCTGGGGAGAGCATCCCCTGCAAATGCTAAGGAAAAATATCCCCCCCTTCCCACCCCGTCTATTGGCCTCCTCTCCCTCTGCACTGTTAGCATGTCCCAAGCTACAGTCTCATCCCCAACATGCTCATTCCTGGGCTCCATGAACTGATAGCAGCCATCACCCTGGGGCAAAGGAAACAATAAGGCCCAGATCCTCAAAGGAGTGGAATTTGGGTACCTAAATGATTTTGAGGATCTGGCCTTCCTTCCCTGCAGACTCAGGCCTGGAGTCTCTTCTCTGAGGCACAGTGCACCGTAAGTGCTCCGTATTGGGAGTGGACCCCCTGCTGGGGCCAGGGAGACATTACTATCACTTTCTCACACAGTCCTGGGATCTCTTCTTGCCTGAGCTGTTAATCCCAACTCCCCGACCACTGAGAATGCCTGCCCCACGCTGAGCGCCTCTGGCTCCTCCCAGCCTGGGGGACTGTGTGACAGGATCACTGAGGGTATAGTATGTTTTGTCACTTCCAAACCCCTTCTGGGAGCAGAATGTGTTTGGTGCTACTGGGTGCCCACAGAGGAGGGTAGGAGAGTGGAGAAGGGGGTACAGGTGACTGGAGTTAGTAGCAGCTGACTCTCCTCTTTCCCTCCACCTCCCAAAATGGATTTCATTTTGATTAATTTTAGGCTAAGCCAGGAAGTGCTTGACATTGCCTGGCTGCAAATTGGGGGCAGGTCAGAAGGTGGCATGGGTATTGAGTTCCTGCCCTGGGCAGCACCAAGCCATGGAGGGAGACCAGATGGAGTCATTTGTGGTTGCTAAGAGGATGGCTGACAGCAACTGGGATAACAGAATTGCAATGCTTAAAATGATCTTGTGTCTATTCCAATCTAGGAGCAGCAACTTTAGTAAAACAGAGCTTACAGTGTGTGCCTTAGCAGCCCAGCTCATTGATTTATTTATTGCCGGGTCTGAAACCCTTTGTGACTCCCTTTCTCCCTCACCCCTCCAGTTTAAGCACTACTGAGTCACATATGAGCCCCCGGCTATTCCACAAGAGCTTCCCCCTCTATCTTCTAGGGGCTGCTGCAGGTCCCAGAGCCAGATGGGGATAGGAGATTCCCATAAGCTCACACCGTCTATCTGTGTCTGTACCTCTTGCCTTAAGCCCCATAACAGTTCTCACCCACCCCTAGAGCTCCCTGGATAGTCTCAGTTTACCTTTTTAGGGGATTGTGGTCTTCCATGAGTGAGAAATACCAGGCCTCATTCCTGCTTCACTGGCAGGACTATATCCATGATAGCAGAACCTCAAGTCCATATTTTCCCTCCCTGAGATAGAGGCTCTGAGAGCTCATAGCTCACCCTTGTCCCTCAGAAGGGCATCAAAGACCCATTTGCACATACCTTTTTCCAAAAAGGGGGCTATAATTCAGGCTGTGACACTCAACAGCTAGTGAAACTTCTGCTTGGGACTGCTTTTGTACTCTAAATCAGGATTTCTCAACACGTGGGTTGGACCCAAAATTGGGTCACCAGAATGTTTCAAAGGGTCACATGGCAGCTCCTGTCCCACGGGGCTGGCTGGGCTCACCTCCCTGCTCCCGCCACTGCAATCTCTGGCGTCCCAGTGCCACTCAGGTGTGGCCCAGCCATCAGGATGGTGGGAGTCTGAGTAGGCCAAATTTGAGTGAGTGGCATTGCAACCCCATGAGCCAGGTCACAACTCCACTCACACAAATTCGGTCCAGTCACAAGGGCGGGGTAAAACCTGAGCAATGCTGCAACTCTGGAGACTGCAATGCCTGGAGCAGAGAGCCAAGCCCAGCCAGCCCCACAACACAGGAGCTGCCACTGTCGGGTGAGTGCCAGGCAAGACCAAACCCCCAACCCCGGTGGGTGGGACCCAAACAAAACCACCCCAGGGCCTCCACCCCTAGACTATTTACTGGGTAAAGACCTGCCATAAACATTTACAAATGGGTTCTGAGTCCAAAAAAGTTGAGAACCACTTCTCTAAACTCTCCCCAGCTGGGGCCTCTGTTCCACATGCTGCAGGTGTAAACATTCACCAGCAGAGGGAGATATTCCCATGTGGATGGTTTGCCTGCAGGTGTTTTAGCCTTGCTCCATGGGATTGTTCAGGCTTCAGAGTGTCATGCCCAGCGCTCCTTCTGGGTCCAAGCCACAGAGAAACATGCCGTATTGACCTCTGCCATTACTCCAAAAAGGCGGGTACTTACACTGCTCTCCATCTTCCTGTCTCTGAGAAGGTTAAACAGGGACAAGCTAGAGGGGTTGCCATGCCCCGAGTTAGCTGCAGTCCCCTGTCTGTATCCCTCAGTGATTCCCCACTCTCTCTAAGAGGATGTTAAATAGGGGTCACCCTCATCTGAACTGCCCCAAACCCATGTGTGGTTCCCCTGTCTGCATCATTCACCCCCCTTCCCTCCCTCTCTCTTGGAAGAACCCCATTGGAGCTGCCACAAACATCATCATGTCCCCTAAGGATTCCCTGCTCTCTTGTTCTGTCAGTGATCTGAAGACAGTTATGTGGGAAAGTAAAAACCATCAGGCCAGTGCCTGAGCCTCAGATCCACAAAGAGAACAAGCCATTGCAATACTTATAGGTATCTAGAAAATCACAGGAACAACAATGGGATCCCCAAAGCCTGAGTCAGGTGCCTAGGTTCCTTAGGCAATGAATGGGGAGAGAGAGGCCCATAAATCTGGGATCAAAAAAAGCCAGAATGTTAGGTGAAGAGGTGTCTAAGATAGCCAGTGGGAAATACCAATGAGAGGGGTGTGCCTAAAACTTGCCCCCTCCTGGGATTAGGCACCCAAACCCAGGCTATAGATAGGGTTAGACCAAGGGTCATCTAGTCTACCCCCCTGCCAAGATGCAGGATTTATTGCATCTAGACCATCCAAGACAGATGACTATCCAGTCTCCTTTTGAAAACCTCCAGTGAAGGAGCTTCCACAACCTCCCTAAGCAGTCTGTTCCATTGTCCTACTGTTCTTACAGTTAGGAAGTCTTTCCAGAGATTTAATCCAAATCTACTATACTGTAATTTGAACCCACTGCCTCTTGTCTTGCCCTCTATGGCAACTTTTCTCCATCTTATTTATGGCAGCCTTTCAAGTATTTGAAGACCACCATCATGTCCCCCCCTTAATCTCCTCTTTTCCAAACTAAACATACCCAGTTACTTCAGCCTTTGCTCGTGTGGTTTGCATTCCATCCCTTTGATCATCTTTCAGAGTAACAGCCGTGTTAGTCTGTATTGGCAAAAAGAAAAGGAGTACTTGTGGCACCTTAGAGACTAACCAATTTATTTGAGCATAAGCTTTCGTGAGCTACAGCTCACTTCATTGGATGCATACTGTGGAAAATACAGAAGATGTTTTTATACACACAAACCATGGAAAAAATGGGTGTTTATCACTACAAAAGGTTTTCTCTCTCCCCACCCCACTCTCCTGCTGGTAATAGCTTATCTAAAGTGATCACTCTCCTTACAATGTGTGTGATAATCAAGGTGGGCCATTTCCAGCACAAATCCAGGTATTCTCCCCACCCTTCCCAACAAACCCACTCTCCTGTTGGTAATAGCTTATCTAGGGTGATCACTCTCCTTACAATGTGTGTGATAATCAAGGTGGGCCATTTTCAGCACAAATCCAGGGTTTAACAAGAACATCTGAGGAATGGGGCGGAGGGGGGAGGGTAGGAAAAAACAAGGGGAAATAGGTTACTTTGCATAATGACTTAGCCACTCCCAGTCTCTATTCAAACCTAAGTTAATTGTATCCAATTTGCAAATGAATTCCAATTCAGCAGTCTCTCGCTGAAGTCTGGTTTTGAAGTTTTTCTGTTGTAATATTGCAACTTTCATGTCTGTAATCGCGTGACCAGAGAGTTTGAAGTGTTCTCCGACTAGTTTATGAATGTTATAATTCTTGATATCTGATTTGTGTCCATTTATTCTTTTACGTAGAGACTGTCCAGTTTGACCAATGTACATGGCAGAGGGGCATTGCTGGCACATGATGGCATATATCACATTGGTGGATGTGCAGGTGAACGAGCCTCTGATAGTGTGGCTGATGTTATTAGGCCCTGTGACGGTGTCCCCTGAATAGATATGTGGGCACAGTTGACAACGGGCTTTGTTGCAAGGATAGGTTCCTGGGTTAGTGGTTCTGTTGTGTGGTATGTGGTTGCTGGTGAGTATTCGCTTCAGGTTGGGGGGCTGTCTGTAGGCAAGGACTGGCCTGTCTCCCAAGATTTGTGAGAGTGTTGGGTCATCCTTTAGGATAGGTTGTAGATCCTTGATAATGCATTGGAGGGGTTTTAGTTGGGGGCTGAAGGTGACGGCTAGTGGCATTCTGTTATTTTCTTTGTTAGGCCTGTCCTGTAGTAGGTGACTTCTGGGAACTCTTCTGGCTCTATCAATCTGTTTCTTCACTTCCGCAGGTGGGTACTGTAGTTGTAAGAATGCTTGATAGAGATCTTGTAGGTGTTTGTCTCTGTCTGAGGGGTTGGAGCAAATGCGGTTATATCGCAGAGCTTGGCTGTAGACAATGGATTGTTTGTTGTGGTCAGGGTGAAAGCTGGAGGCATGTAGGTAGGAATAGCGGTCAGTAGGTTTCCGGTATAGGGTGGTGTTTATGTGACCATCGCTTATTAGCACTGTAGTGTCCAGGAAGTGGATCTCTTGTGTGGACTGGGCCAGGCTGAGGTTGATGGTGGGATGGAAATTGTTGAAATCATGGTGGAATTCCTCAAGGGCTTCTTTTCCATGGGTCCAGATGATGAAGATGTTATCAATATAGCGCAAGTAGAGTAGGGGCGTTAGGGGACGAGAGCTGAGGAAGCGTTGTTCTAAGTCAGCCATAAAAATGTTGGCATACTGTGGGGCCATGCGGGTACCCATAGCAATGCCGCTGATTTGAAGATATACATTGTCCCCAAATGTAAAATAGTTATGGGTAAGGACAAAGTCACAGAGTTCAGCCACCAGGTTTGCCGTGACATTATTGGGGATACTGTTCCTTACGGCTTGTAGTCCATCTTTGTGTGGAATGTTGGTGTAGAGGGCTTCTACATCCATAGTGGCCAGGATGGTGTTATCAGAAAGATCACCGATGGATTGTAGTTTCCTCAGGAAGTCAGTGGTGTCTCGAAGGTAGCTGGGAGCGTTAGTAGCGTAGGGCCTGAGGAGAGAGTCTACATAGCCAGACAATCCTGCTGTCAGGGTGCCAATGCCTGAGATGATGGGGCGCCCAGGATTTCCAGGTTTATGGATCTTGGGTAGTAGATAGAATATCTTAGGTTGGGGTTCCAGGGGTGTGTCTATGCGGATTTGATCTTGTGCCTTTTCAAGGAGTTTCTTGAGCAAATGCTGTAGTTTCTTTTGGTAACTCTCAGTGGGATCATAGGGTAATGGCTTGTAGAAAGTGGCGTTGGAGAGCTGCCGAGCAGCCTCTTGTTCATATTCCGACCTATTCATGATGACAACAGCACCTCCTTTGTCAGCCTTTTTGATTATGATGTCAGAGTTGTTTCTGAGGCTGTGGATGGCATTGTGTTCTGCACGGCTGAGGTTGTGAGGCAAGTGATGCTGCTTTTCCACAATTTCAGCCCGTGCACGTCGGCAGAAGCACTCTATGTAGAAGTCATGTCTGCTGTCTCGACCGTCAGGAGGAGTCCACCTAGAATCCTTCTTTTTGTAGTGTTGGTAGGGAGGTCTCTGTGGATGAGTATGTTGTTCAGAGGTGTGTTGGAAATATTCCTTGAGTCGGAGACGTCGAAAAAAGGCTGACAAAGGAGGTGCTGTTGTCGTCATGAATAGGTCGGAATATGAACAAGAGGCTGCTCGGCAGCTCTCCAACGCCACTTTCTACAAGCCATTACCCTCTGATCCCATTGAGAGTTACCAAAAGAAACTACAGCATTTGCTCAAGAAACTCCTTGAAAAGGCACAAGATCAAATCCGCACAGACACGCCCCT
The DNA here is from genome assembly GCF_965140235.1 of Caretta caretta. Taxonomy (NCBI): domain Eukaryota; kingdom Metazoa; phylum Chordata; order Testudines; family Cheloniidae; genus Caretta; species Caretta caretta. The sequence goes on from NC_134206.1 coordinate 213,292,578, forward strand.
GGAACCCCGACCTGGGGTATTCTATCTGCTACCCACGATCCATAAACCTGGACATCCTGGGCTACAATAACATCTCTATTGCATGTTCACACTACTCTCCCTTTGTCGACAGAGCACATCCACAGTCGGTACTCTAGCATCAGCAGTAAGAGCAGTGCACTGTGGGTAACTATCCCACAGTGCTACTCGCCACCTTCTGCTGCTAGGACTTGTGGGAAGGTTGAGTGGATCACAGTGCTTCATGGGTGTGAGTTCAATGTCCCATGATGTATTGTTTTCTGTCCCAGCATTCTATGAGCTTCTGACTGCAGTTTGCAGCATTTTTCAACATCCCCTGTTTAATTGTGTGCCTGCCATCTCTGTAAGATGATGGATCCTGCACTGCTCTCTACTGTTGTGGTGACTGTCATTAACACATCACAGCTGGTAACACAGTTAATCATGAGGTACCTATGTGAACAGGAATCAGAGTTTCCTGACCAGCTGTGCGCCATGGAAAGAAGCAACACCAGATTGCTTTTGGCATCTACAGAGCAGCTGCGCACAGTGGCCCATGGCTTTTAGGCTCGGGAAACAAGCATTGGCTGGTGGGATCACATTGTTATACGGGTCTGGGATGACAAGCAGTGGCTGCAGAACTTTTGAATGTGGAAAACCACCTGCCTGGAACTGTGTGCAGAGCTTGCTCCAACCCTGCGGCGCAAGGAAACCAAAATGAGAGCTGCCATCTCTGTGGAGAAGCATGTGGCAAGCGCAGTGTGGAAGCTGGTGACTCCAGACTGCTACCCATAGGAGACACATGGCGGGGCATGTGGGATCAAGTGCCCCCATCCCAGATTGCTGCTTGGCCTGCCATGGGGAGGGGAGGGAGGAAGAGACACTCTGTCCTCCTGTTGTGCCTGCCCCTCCTGGCACACTCAGCCCCAGTCCCTGGTAGCTAGGCCCAGGCAAGGAGTGTAAGGGGCAGGACCAGCCAGTTCTCACACTTGCCACTTGGGGTCACTACTCTGTGCAGTGCCGCAGCTGCCTGAGAAAGCCTGACTGGGGAGGTGGTGGCGGGCTGCCCCCCGCCTGGGCCCGGCTGCTGGGAACGGGGGCTGAGCGAGCTGGAGCCCCCTCTCCCTCCCCATTAGCAGGTTTCTGGCTCACTCGGCCCTTATCCCCGGCAGTCAGGCCTGGGTGGAGGTTGTGGCCCACCACCCCTTCCCCAGCCAGACTCTCTCAGGAGGCTGCTGCACTGCACAGAGCAACGACCCAGAGTGGCCTGCTTCAGCCGCATGAGAAGGGCAATGGATGGCAAGCATATTCCCGTTTTGGCACCAGACAACCTTGCAACAGAGTACATCAATAGAAAAGGGTACTTCTTTGTACTTCTCCCTGTCAAGGCCCGGCTGCCAGGGACAGGGGCCAAACATGCCAGGGGGCAGGTACAGTGGGAGTGGGACAGAGCCACGTGTGGGTAACATGGGGCAGGAAAAGCACGGCGGCCTTGGCTGGGCACACGTAGGGAGGTCACTGGGCAGAGGACACACATGGGGTGGTCATGTGTCCTCCCCTTTAGATTGTGTCCCCCCCAGTATGGGGAGGCATGAGTTGTCTATGCTCCTACCTGTCAGTCGTGAATCAGTTTGGTGTCAAGAAGTCCACCGTTGGGTGTGTTAATGCAAGTGTGTAGGGCCATTAATTGCATCCTGCTATGACTCTTGGCAATGTGGGTGAAATTGTGGGTGGCTTTGCGTAAATGGGCTTCCCTAACTGTGGAAGGGCAATAGATGGCACGCATATTCCAACTTTGGCACCGGACAACCTTGCAACAGAATTGGTATTCCATGGCACTTGTTGATCACTGCAGGCATTTCACTGACATCAATGTGGTGTGGTCTGGGAAGGTGCCTGATGCACGCATCTTCAGGAATACTGGCCTGTACAGAAAGCTCCAAGCACGGCCTTTCTTTCCAGACCAGAAGATTACAGTAAGGGATGTTGAAATGCTCATAGTGATCCTGGGAGACCCAACATACACCTTATTCCGATGGCTCATGAAGCCTTACATGGGAAACATGGACAGCCGAAAAGAGTGCTTCAACAATAGGCTGAGTAGGTGCAGAATGACAGTGGAATATGTGTTTGGCAGATTAAAAGCTCGGTGGAGATGCCTTTATGGCAGATTAGATCTAAATGAGGAAAACATTCCGATGGTCATTGCTGCATGCTGCATGTTGCATAATCTTTGTGAAGCAAAGGGCAAAAGTTTTGCTCAGGGATGGGGTGCTGAGGCAGATTGGTTGGCTGCTGATTTTGAGCAGCCTGGGCTATCAGAGGGGCCCAAAATCCTGAGTGTCTCTGGACTAAGTTTAGAAGTGTGAGCAACAGGAGTGATGTAGTGGTGGGAGTCTGCTATAGATCACCGGACCAGGGGGATGAGGTGGATGAGGCTTTCTTCCGGCAGCTCGCAGAAGCTACTAGATCGCATGCCCTGGTTCTCATGGGTGACTTTAATTTTCCTGATATCTGCTGGGAGAGCAGTACAGCGGTGCATAGACAATCCAGGAAGTTTTTGGAAAGCGTAGGGGACAATTTCCTGGTGCAAGTGCTAGAGGAGCCAACTAGGGGGGGAGCTTTTCTTGACCTGCTGCTCACAAACCAGGAAGAATTAGTAGGGGAAGCAAAAGTAGATGGGAATCTGGGAGGCAGTGACCATGAGTTGGTTGAATTCAGGATCCTGACACAGGGAAGAAAGGTAAGCAGCAGGATACGGACCCTGGACTTCAGGAAAGCAGACTTCGACTCCCTCAGGGAACGGATGGGTAGGATCCCCTGGGGGACTAACATGAAGGGGAAAGGAGTCCAGAGAGCTGGCTGTATTTCAAGGAATCCCTGTTGAGGTTACAGGGATAAACCATCCCGATGTGTCGAAAGAATAGTAAATATGGCAGGCGACCAGCTTGGCTTAACGGTGAAATCCTAGCGGATCTTAAGCATAAAAAAGAAGCTTACAAGAAGTGGAAGGTTGGACATATGACCAGGGAAGAGTATAAAAATATTGCTCGGGCATGTAGGAATGAAATTAGGAGGGCCAAATCGCACCTGGAGCTGCAGCTAGCGAGAGATGTTAAGAGTAACAAGAAGGGTTTCTTCAGGTATGTTGGCAACAAGAAGAATGCCAAGGAAAGTGTGGGCCCCTTAATGAATGAGGGAGGCAACCTAGTGACAGAGGATGTGGAAAAAGCTAATGTACTCAATGCTTTTTTTGCCTCTGTCTTCACGAACAAGGTCAGCTCCCAGACTACTGTGCTGGGCATCACAACATGGGGAATAGATGGCCAGCCCTCTGTGGAGAAAGAGGTGGTTAGGGACTATTTAGAAAAACTGGACGTGCACAAGTCCATGGGGCCGGGTGAGTTGCATCCGAGAGTGCTAAAGGAACTGGCGGCTGTGATTGCAGAGCCATTGGCCATTATCTTTGAAAACTCGTGGCGAACAGGGGAAGTCCCGGATGACTGGAAAAAGGCTAACGTAATGCCAATCTTTAAAACAGGGAAGAAGGAGGATCCTGGGAACTACAGGCCAGTCAGCCTCACTTCAGTCACCGGAAAAATCATGGAGCAGGTCCTCAAAGAATCAATCATGAAGCACTTACACGAGAGGAAAGTGATCAGGAACAGTCAGCGTGGATTCACCAAGGGAAGGTCATGCCTGACTAATCTAATCGCCTTCTATGATGAGATTACTGGTTCTGTGGATGAAGGGAAAGCAGTGGATGTATTGTATCTTGACTTTAGCAAAGCTTTTGACACGGTCTCCCACAGTATTCTTGTCAGCAAGTTAAGGAAGTATGGGCTGGATGAATGCACCATAAGGTGGGTAGAAAGTTGGCTAGATTGCCGGGCTCAACGGGTAGTGATCAATGGCTCCATGTCTAGTTGGCAGCCGGTGTCAAGTGGAGTGCCCCAGGGGTCGGTCCTGGGGCTGGTTTTGTTCAATATCTTCATAAATGATTTGGAGGATGGTGTGGATTGCACTCTCAGCAAATTTGCGGATGATACTAAACTGGGAGGAGTGGTAGATACGCTGGAGGGCAGGGATAGGATACAGAGGGACCTAGACAAATTGGAGGATTGGGCCAAAAGAAATCTGATGAGGTTCAATAAGGATAAGTGCAGGGTCCTGCACTTAGGACGGAAGAACCCAATGCACAGTTACAGACTAGGGACCGAATGGCTAGGCAGCAGTTCTGCAGAAAAGGATCTAGGGGTGACAGTGGACGAGAAGCTGGATATGAGCCAGCAGTGTGCTGGATATGAGCCAGCAGTGGCCCAAGAAGGCCAATGGCATTTTGGGATGTATAAGTAGGGGCATAGAGAGCAGATCGAGGGACGTGATCGTCCCCCTCTATTCGACATTGGTGAGGCCTCATCTGGAGTACTGTGTCCCAAAACTTTGGGCCCCACACTACAAGAAGGATGTGGATAAATTGGAGAGAGTCCAGCGAAGGGCAACAAAAATGATTAGGGGTCTGGAACACATGACTTATGAGGAGAGGCTGAGGGAACTGTGATTGTTTAGTCTGCAGAAGAGAAGAATGAGGGGGGATTTGATAGCTGCTTTCAACTACCTGAGAGGTAGTTCCAGAGAGGATGGTTCTAGACTATTCTCAGTGGTGGAAGAGGACAGGACAAGGAGTAATGGTCTCAAGTTGCAGTGGGGGAGGTTCAGGTTGGATATTAGGAAAAACTTTTTCACTAGGAGGGTGGTGAAACACTGGAATGCGTTGCCTAGGGATGTGGTGGAATCTCCTTCCTTAGAAGTTTTTAAGGTCAGGCTTGACAAAGCCCTGGCTGGGATGATTTAATTGGGTATGGGTCCTGCTTTTGAGCAGGGGGTTGGACTAGATGACCTCCTGAGGTCCCTTCCAACCCTAATATTCTATGATTCTATGATTCTATGATTCAATGGAGAGCAATTTGAATCAGGGAGGCTTTGAGAACCGGTGATGTATATTTCTACATAGCAAGCATTAAATAGAGTTTTGTTTGTTAGCACTTGTGATGATTCCTGAGCTGGATTTTCAGTAAGTAAATGATTAAACTGCCTATATATGTTTAATCACCAGCTGCTATCACAATTTGTAAGAGACAAATAAAGATTTGTTATATTTAAGAGACTTTGTTTTTAATAAACACCAATTAACACACTCACACAGAGGCTTTGGGGGAAGGGAGGTACTAGTGAAGGGCAGGCTCTCATAGCTGTGAGTAAGTCCAAATATCATTTTGGAAGCTGTCCGAAGGGGTGGCGTGAACAGTAAACCGAGACGTTCCAGAAAGTTGAAAGGACTGTGTGTGGGAGTTTGGGGAGGGCATGGAAAACAGGTCTGTACGGGCTGCGGGGGGTGTGTGTGTGGGGGAAGGTGAGCATGCATCTGTTCTGACTGCAGTGTGATTAGAGACTTCAGCATTTCTGTTTGTTCCTCAATTACTTTAATCATTCGCTCCATGACCTTTTGAACAATCTCTTGATTTTCTTTTCTGTCCCACCTTTCTATTACTCTCCACTCCCTGCATTCCCTTTTTTCTGACTCAGAGGATTGCAACACTTCTTGGAACATGTCCTCCTTGCTCCGCCTTGGTTGCTTTCTTATCTGGTGGTGGTGCTCCGCTGGTGTGTAGGGGGTTCCCCAAAGGCCACACCTGCATAAACACAAGAAACAATGCACAGAAGAATGATTATTAGTTCATGAACAGCATTGAATCATTACAGTAAAATACACCTCTTGTAACATATCAGTCACTTTGTCACTGACCCTTGGCAAGCACACATCTTGGCTAACACCCTAAACATGGTGAGTTCTGCCCAGGTGGGTACGGGACATTTAAGCTGCGGTAAACAGCGATAATGATGATTCCAGGGTAGCAGTGTAGGAGACTAGGGACAATACTGTAAAATTCTGATGCCATTTTCCACAGGCAGGGTCATTGAAGCAGATATCTCACTGCTGAGGGTAAGCAAGGACACAAGGGTGCATTTACTGCATGCATCTGGCTTCAGACCCGGGCCCTATGCTGCTTGCTTGTGTGCTGCTTTGGTCCCTGTACAAGTGATTGCCAAGTGGCATGGGAAAGCAGCTCTGCCAAGAAAGCTTCGGCAGAGGATTACTAAGTACCTCCAGGAAAGTTTCCTAGGGATCTCTCTGAAGGATTCCCGTGAAATCTTGAAGTGCGTCAACAAACTGTTCTGCCACACTGCTCAGCTGCACAGGGGAATTTGTAGCACAATGAAACACAGCTAGTCTTGTAAACTTCTTGCCCTTAAGCCACTTCCACATTATGCATAGCAAAGGAAAGTTAAACGTCATACTGACTCAAAAAGATCACTTATCAGGGGTCTCCTCTCTGGCTTCTTGCTTACCAGAAATGTACTGCTGGGACTGGCTAGACACTTCCAAAGTGGAGAAAAATTCCTGACTATTTGCCCTGCCAGGCAACCCTGACATGGGCTTCACATCATCCTCCATCTCCACCTCTTCATCCAAGACTTCGTCCTCCGGGTTAGGCCAACTTTCTACCACCTGCAGCCAAAGTATGTAGGGGGCTCTTGGTGAGGGAGGTGGGGGTCGCTACCAAGGATAGCGTCCAGCTTCTTATAGAAGCGGCAAGTCTTTGGTGCAGCTATGGAGTGATGGTTTGCTTACCTTGCTTCCTGGTATGCCTGCCTCAGCTCCTTTATCTTCGCTCTGCCCTGCACTGTCTCATTTGTAGCCCTTTTCACACAAGACACATGAAATCTGCCTGTAGGTATCGAAATTCCTATGGCTGGAGCGCAGCTGGGACTGCACGGCCTCCTCTCCCCATATACTTGCAGATCCAACAGCTCCACAGAGTCCAAGTGGGAGAATGTTTGTTGCATGGAGCCGCCATTGTCGGCTGGGAAGATGTGATGTGAACTGTCCATGCCGAGCAAATGGGAAGCGGAATTTCAAAAATTCCTGGGCCTTTAAAGGGGGAGGGGCAGATGCTTGTTTACCTGGTTGCAGGGCAGCGGAGTTCGACCTGCTGACCAGGGCGGTCATGTGGACATTGTGGGACACCTCTTGGAGACCATTTACAGTGAGAAAACCAAGCGTGGTGTCTACACTGACACTTTGTTGATAAATCTTTGCTGAAAAAAAGCCTCTTGCTGAGGTGGTTTTATTTTGTTGCCAAAACAGAAGAGTTTTGTTACCAAAAGTCGCATTGTAGTGTGTACACCTCCACTGTTTTGTCGGAAAAAAACCTGTCTTTTGCCGACAAAACTGTGTAGTGTAGACAAGGCCTGTGTCTACACTAGAAACCTTACAGCAGCACAGCTGTACCGATGCAGCTGCTCCACAGTATGCTGATGGGAGACAGCCCCACATCCCTGAGTGATGTAGTCATACTGACATGAGTTTGTAGCGTAGACCTGGGCTCAGGCTCCAGTCCTATTTCTTCCATTACACTTTAATTATCTATAAACAGTGGAACAGATTCAACAGGAGAGACTGACATCAGAATATCTGATAGTTCAGTGGTTAGAGCATTCTCCTGAAAAGTAGGAGACCCCTCTTCTTTCCTCAGGCAGAGGGGAAGATTGAAGCCAGTGCTCTAACCATTTGGCTCAAAGCTATAAAGTAGGCAGCACCCCCACCATTTTGTATGGAGTGAGGCAAATTGATAATTTTATCTCAAGGAAGCAAAATTAGGCAGACTAACCACTTGGTAAAAGGCAAGAGCACCTTGCTCCCCACCCCAAAAAATACTGTGAAGAAGATGATTGCAGTCACCAGGGGCACAGGGAAGGCTGTAAGAGCTGAGGAGCTCCAAGCCTGGTTACCATACAGCATTTAGCAGTAAGCCTGTGTTGAGGTGTCTGGGTCTGACTCTGAATGTTCTCATATTTAAGGGGATGATGTTGATGTTCTCATTTGATGTTCAATTGCTACAATTATTATAACATTCATGGGTGGGGCCAGGGCCGGCCCACAACATTTTGGCACCTGAGGCAGGGAGCTCAAATGATGCCCCCATGCATCCTCACTTGGGCCAAAACTTTGAAAAGTCTCAATTCTGCCTTATTCCTGTTCTACTCCTCTTGTGGTACTGCTCTGCTCTTCCCAATAAAGGAAAACTAATAACTTAAAATGCCTTGTTCAAAAATTTTAAGTAACACTTAACTATCAAATGCCTGAACAGCAAATGTAACTTTTCTTGACTGCATAGTAAAGACTGGCATTTTTATCTGTTTGAATAATCAAAGTGGTGCTTTCCATGCCTGCTTGGTTGCAAAGATTTGAACTGCTTCCTGAAGGTCCACAGTCTGGGCCAGCTCATGCTCTACTGAGACAGTTGCAAGGCTGACCAGCCTCTCCTGTGTCATTGTGGAGTGTAGATGTGTTTTTATTAACTTCAGCTTGGAGAAGCTGCGTTCTCCACTGGCAACTGTTACAGGAAGTGTTAGAAGTATGCGCAGAGCAACAAAAGCATTTGGAAAGAGGGTGGTGGTCTTATTTGTGCACATATGTTCCAGAACAGCCTTTGGAGTTGATCCTGCTGAAATGTATCTTGAAAGGGCTTTCAGTTCATCGCCTAAATCACTCGCATCAATATTGAGCATGTCATCAGGTGTCAACACTGTCTCTAGTGCCCTGCATTGCTGATATAGGTCTTCTTCTGGTATAGTGAGGAGTTTTGGAATATCATACAACATCCCAAATATACTGCAGTGTTCCTTGAGGTGCATGAAACGTTCTTCAGCTGACTGTATTGCACAGTCTAGCACCTGATTAAAGAATTCAACTTAGAATTGTTGTTTGGGGTCTCTTATGGGATTATCCCATGCCGGGAAATCAAAATGTCTTCTTCTTCAGTGACTCTTATATTCCTGAATGGGTGAGAAAATAGCTTCAGTGTGAAGTTCCTCTGCCAACTTCTGTGCACTCTTCAGAACATATTGAAATCCCTCATTTGACTGGTAAGACTGTAGATATGACTTCGCTTTGCCCAGTTGTTCCATTGCTCCAGATATATCAAGGTCAACACCTTGGAGTCTCTTGCTTACAACATTTATTTCAAACAGTATGTCATGCCACAACACTAAGCCACACAGAAATTTGAAGTTATGTATGTTTCTGGTGATTCCATTTCCCTCTGCCACTGTTCTCCCACAAACAGTTCTTGTCATAGCATTATCCTCCATAATGGCAACTATGGCATCATCTATCTTCCCAATTTGGTGCTTGATAGGCTTTATCACCTCCACTTAACTTTCCCATCATTTGGCACTCAGTAGTTTCAGTGTCAGAGAGGATGTTCCCAGATGTTGCTTCAAAATTTGCCATCGATGAGCTGATGCAAAGAAAAATACATAGATGCTTTGAATTACATTAAAAAATTCAGCAGCCTCACTAGAAGCTGATGCTGCATCACTGACTGCCATGTTCAATGAATGAGAACTGCATGGGACAAAAAAACCTTGAGGGTTTAAGTCTGCACTCCTCTGTTCTTTCCTCTCATGTTGGCACCATTGTCATAGCCCTGACCTCTCATGTCAGCTATCGCTATTCCCATATCTTACAGCTTTTTAAGAAGCACATTTGTCATACCAGCTCCTGTAGTATCATCAATGTCAATACATTCTAGAAAATGTTCTCTAACAGTCACCATTGCAGAGACATTTTCACTAGGTTCTGTTGTTGTTACAAAATGCACCATTAAAGTCATTTGTTCTGTGTGGTTGATATCAGGTGTGCAGTCCAGAATAACAGAGTAATATCTTGCTGACTTCAGATCTGCCACAATCTTCTGTTTGACTTTTGTTGCCAGTAACTGTATGATCTCATTTTGAATTGTTTTCCCAAGGCAGTGGTGTGTGTACATTTTTTGGGTGGTGACGCTTCTTAGATGCTCCTGGAGTACAGCATCAAACTCAGCCATCAGCTCCACAATGTTAAGGAAGTTTCCATTGTTTGGCACATACAGCTGATCTGAAGTGCCACGGAATGCTAGGTTTTGGGTAGCAAGCATTCTCACAATGTCAATGAGCCTTTTCAGAACATTTTGTCAGTAAAGAGACACTGATGCAATCTTCTCTTGATGCTGATCATCGATGGTGGCCTTTAACCTTAGTCTCACCTCAAGCTCTTTCCACCTATGGAATGCTCTCTGGTGATTTGCTGCCTTCTCATGGCATACCAGATTTCTAGCCAGATTTTTCCAGTCCTTTGTTCCTGTAAAACCCAATGTGGCTGGAACACTAGACTGGAAGAATTTGCAACAAAAACAGTTTGCAGCATTCTGGGTTTTTGAGTACATAAGCCATGGCCTCTCCACTTTGTCACCATTGGGGATCTCATGCCAGTAATGTGTGGGAAGGAAACTTCTATTTTCATTGTCTTTGGGGAACATGAAGTTTTTCACTTGCTGTGGTGCATGCAGTATAAGGAAGTCCCTCAGGCTACTGCTCAAGTGGATCCACAGTCCTGGATCATCTAGACTTAAGGAACTAAACTCAGCAGCAGATGTTTCTTGCACCTCCATCACACTTTTCTCTGATCTACACTTTTCTTCAGGAATGTGCAGGGTTACATCCATTTGAGAGATGGAGACATGGGTGCTGCAGTAGCTGCCAGGTCACCTGCATTCTGACTAACTGGAAGATCAGGCATCTCCTCACCCCTCACATCCTCAGTGGGGCCGGAAGGCTCACTGTGAACATCTGTGTCTATGCAAAAAGAAAAGGAGTACTTGTGGCACCTTAGAGACTAACAAATTTGTTAGTCTCTAAGGTGCCACAAGTACTCCTTTAGTCTCTAAGGTGCCACAAGTACTCCTTTTCTTTTTGCGAATACAGACTAACATGGCTACTACTCTGAAACCACCATCTCTGTGCATCTAGAGCAGAGAGAATACATATGCACCAGCAGCAGACACAATTTTCTACACTCTGGGGCATAGTGGCACCCCGCCATAGTCTGGCACCTGTGTCAGTGGGATAGTGGCCACCTCAGGTCACTTCATGGTAAGGCCAGCCCTGAGTGTGGCAAGTCAAATGGAACATTTCACAAGGATCATTTGTTGCCCTCATCTCACAGCCTGGAGCAAGGGGGAGAGAAGTGCATAAGGGCTTGTCTGCACTACAGGTTATGTCGCTCAGGGCTGTGAATAAGTCACCCCCACCCCCGAGCAACGTAAGTTATACTGACCCAAGCACTGGTGTGCACAGCACTATGTCGGCAAGAAAGCTTCTCCCACAGACATAGCTACCACTTTTCATGGATGTGGACCACTATAGTGCTTCTAATGTAGACTAGCATAACTCCTCTCCGCTACAGAAAGAGGGGGGCAGGCCAGCAGTAGCCTCCCAAGTGGTATTTTCTCCTAAATACCTAAAGAGAATTCTACCTTTATTTCTCCTAAAGGTAGAATCTCCTTCCTTAGAGGTTTTTAAGGTCAGGCTTGACAAAGCCCTGGCTGGGATGATTTAACTGGGAATTGGTCCTGCTTTGAGCAGGGGGTTGGACTAGATGACCTTCTGGGGTCCCTTCCAACCCTGATATTCTATGATTCTATGATTCTATGATTTTTGTCTCCCTTGGTGGAAGCATGGCTGATTTCAGTCCCCTGCCATGGGAGTCGCTGCTTGGAGCTTCATGGAGTGGATGGTGGAGACACTCAACACACACAGCTATTTCAGGGCAATAATGGCACATGTACTTTGGATCCTGAATATTTAAAAATAAAACCTTTTTTTAAAGGGTTGTTTAACAATAATAAATGGGGGGGGGGGGCGGAGGCATTTTAAACAGTCTGGTAGTTCTCCAACTGTCTGTCAGAGAGGGCAGACAAGGCTTGAATTCCTTTTAAAGAAAATAATCGCCTTTAACTCTGCCTGGGCTCAGCAAACCTAAGCATAGCATTGCCAGGCAGGTGGGAGGAACAGATCAATTCATGTGCAGTTACAGGTGACCAACAAACACCCCCCGCCCCCAACCTATTGGTCTGTGACTTTTTTTACTAGGCATTGATGTTTGGAGGAGAGCTGAGCAAATAATGGATTTTCTGGTTCAAGGACCAAACCAGTACTTAAAAGGGAAATTTGATTCAACCTAAAATGATCTTTTTTTAAATTTTGTTGACTCAAAATACTCAAAAAATAAAGATTATTTCATATCAGCTGAAGTGTTTTGGGTTGATTTGAAATGAAAGGGTTTGTTTTTTCAATTTGTTTTGAGTTGGCCAAAATATTTCAGTTGACTTGAAACAATTTTTTTGAGTTTTTCAATTCAACTGTTTTCAGGTGGTTTTTTTATTGTTGTTGGGTTTTTTTTTGGCCAAATTTGAATTTGAAACACTGTTTTGGAGAGCAAAGTCAAAACAAAATGTTTTCTTATTTTCAAAATGAAACATTTTGAAACAAAAAAGTCAAAATGAAATGTTTTGACTTTTTAAAACAGTTTTTCAGATTTTTTCTTGGCTGAAACTATTAATCAAATTCCACCAGAATTCACAAATAGTTTCAGAGCACCAAAACCCACATTTTTATTAAAAATATCTATTAAAACATTTTTTTTTGCCCAGCTCTAGTTCAGAGAAGGCCTGAAAGTCTGTCCTCTCCCCCCCTCCCCCCCCCCCGGTTGTTTTTTTACATTAGAAGAAATTAAGGTTCTAAAAATCCATTTGTTCCTGAAAGACTCTAGGGAGAACTATATCACATTATAGCATCAGAGACACCAAGTAGGTAAAACACAACTGAGTGAGAGAGGAAGGGATTTACATTCAGGTAACATTTAAAACTCCTTGGGCCTAATTCTGCACACATTTATTCAGGCACAACCCTTTTAAATGCATTTTGCACCCCCATAACTGTGAGCAGAATTTGGCCCTTTGTATTTTTTGATGCCTGAATTGTGGTGTCATTTTTACATAAGAAAGGAGCAAAAAAAGGGCACAACCTCTTTTTGCCCTTTTCATTAATTGTCTTAATTGATTTCACTTTAAGTCTTCGCAAACATAAGCCAGACTTGCTCCCCTCACCCCACAGCTATGGCCTGTTTCATGCACCACATGCTGGGTAATAACACATGTTTCTAAACCTAAGCTGGCTCTTTATAAAGATAACTACTTACACAGAGGGAATCCCATAGATATCAAACATGCAAAAAATATAAATATAACCTTAAGTTTTCAAAGTCAAGCACTTAGCAACAGATTTTCAAAGGTATTTAGGTATCTGGGCACCCAAGTTGGATTTTCAGATGCATCTTGGCACCTAACTCAATGGGATTTAGGCACCTAGGATATTGAAAATCCCTCTAGTCACCTATCTACAACTTTAGGTGCCTCAATACCTTTGAAAATCCAACACTTAACATTTTGGAAATTCCAGAATTAATACTACCCATTTATTTGGGCATAAGCTTTTGTGGGCTAGAACCCACTTCATCAGATGCATCTGATGAAGTGGGTTCTAGCCCATGAAAGCTTATGCCCAAATAAATCTGTTAGTCTTTAAGGTGCCACCAGACTCCTTGTTGTTTTTGTGGATACAGAATTAATACTACCCATTTATTTGGGCATAAGCTTTCATGGGCTAGAACCCACTTCATCGGATGCATCCGATGAATTGGGTTCTAGCCCACGAAAGCTTATGCCCAAATAAATCTGTTAGTCTTTAAGGTGCCACCAGACTCCTTGTTGTTTTTGTGGATACACGGCTACCCCCTGATACTTAATACTACCCATGTAACCTTAATTCGGTCCTCTTGTGCATATGCATTATGATATAGTATTTAATTACATGATCACATACTGGTTTTTCCCACATGGATCATCATCAGCATTTGTATTGTCAAATCCACCGCACTGACATTTATTACTTGAACTAAAGGAGTGACTGATAGCAGAAGATAGCTACTAGTGGGTGGTGTGATACAGTAGTTAGATAAGTATTTGCTAGGTTGCAGTAGAATGCAGTAGAATCCAGATTCCTGGCACTGGGAGGAGAATGTAATCTAGTGGTTAGACCAGTGGTTACAGACAGAACAGCCAAGCACACAGTTCTATCCTATTATTTCTGCAATGCAATATGGCTGAGTCGAAGAGATTTGAATCTGCCATGGGAGGATCCTCGATTCCATTCTAAACTCTGCCTGACGTGAGCTTATCTGAAAAATGGGGAGACTGATAGCTGCCAGCTAAGGCTATGTCTACACTACGAAATTAGGTTGAATTTACAGAAGTCGGTTTTGTAGAAAGCGTTTTTATACAGCCGATTGTGTGTGTCCCCACACAAATGCTCTAAGTGCATTTAGTCAGCGGAGTGCGTCCACAGTACTGAGGCAATCATCAACTTCCGGAGCATTGCACTGTGGGTAGCTATCCCACTGTTTCCGCAGTCTCCGCCGCCCATTTGAATTCTGGGTAGAAATCCCAATGCCTGATGGGGCAAAAACATTGTCGCGGGTGGTTCTGGGTACATATCAAAAGGCACCCCCTTCCCTCCCTCCCTCCGTGAAAGCAATGGCAGACAATTGTTTCGTGCCTTTTTCCTGGGTTACCCGTGCAGACGCCATATTATGGCAAGCATGGAGCCCGCTCAGCTCACCGTCACCGTATGTCTCCTGGGTGCTGGCAGACGCGGTACTGCATTGCTACACAGCAGCAGCTCATTGCCTTTTGGCAGCAGAGAGTGCAGTATGACTGGTAGCTACTGTTGCCGTACTCCAGGGTGCTCTTTTAGCTGACCTCGGTGAGGTCGGTTGGGGCGCCTGGGCAAACATGGGAGTGACTCAGCCAGGTCATTTCCCTTTTAAGTTTTGTCTCGTGGTGATTCAGTCCTGCCGGCAGCCCTACTGCACTGTCTTCTAATGAGCAGCCAGGAGACGACGATGGCCAGCAGACATACTGCACCGTCTTCTGCCAGCAAGATGTATAAAGATAGGTGAAGTGGATCAAAACAAGAAATAGACCAGATTTGTTTTGTATTCATTTTCTCCTCCCTCCCTCCGTGAAATCAATGGCCTGCTAAACCCAGGGTTTTGAGTTCTATCCTTGAGGGGCCATTCTGTTTCTCCTTGATGCAAAGCCATCCCCTTTGTTGATTTTATTTCCCCGTAAGCCAACCCTGTAAGCCATGTTGTCAGTCACCCCTCCCTCCATCAGAGCAATGGCGGACAATCGTTTCACGCCTTTTTTCAGCGCAGATGCCATAGCACTGGGAACATGGAGCCCGCTCAGATCACTGCAGCAATTATGAGCACTATAAACACTGCACACGTTATCCAGCAGGATATGCAGAACCATAACCTGCAAGAAAAGCGAAACCAGGTGAGGAGGAGGTGACTGCAGCGCGGTGATGAGAGTGATGAGGACATGGACATAGACTTCTCACAAAGTACGGGCTACCGCAATGTGCACATCATGTTGTCAATTGGGCAGGTTCATGGCATGGAACGCCAATTCTGGGCCCAGGAAACAAGCACAGAGTGGTGGGACCGCATAGTGCTGCAGGTCTGGGATGATTCCCAGTGGCTGTGAAACTTTCGAATGCTTAAGGGCACTTTCATGGAACTTTGTGACTTGCTTTCCCCTGCCCTGAAGTGCAAGAATACCAAGATGAGAGCAGCCCTCACAGTTGAGCAGCAAATGGCGATAGCCCTGTGGAAGCTTGCAATGCCAGACAGCTACCGGTCAGTCGGGAGTCAATTTGGAGTGGGCAAATCTACTGTGGGGGCTGCAGTGATGCAAGTAGCCAACGCTATCACAAAGCTGCTGATATCAAGGGTAGTGACTCTGGGAAATGTGCAGGTCATAGTAGATGGCTTTGCTGCAATGGGATTCCCTAACTGTGATGGGGTGATAGACGGAATCCATATCCCTATCTTGGCACCGGAGCACCAAGGCAGTGAGTACATAAACCAAAAGGGGTACTTTTCAATGGTGCTGCAAGCACTGGTGGATCACAAGGGATGTTTCACCAACATCAACGTGGGATGGCCAGGAAAGGTACATGACACTTGCATCTTCAGGAACTCTGGTCTGTTTCAACAGCTGCAGCAAGGAACTTACTTTCCAGACCAGAAAATAACCATTGGGGATGTTGAAATGCCTATAGTTATCCTTGGGGACCCAGCCTACCCCTTAATGCCCTGGCTCATGAAGCCATACACAGGCACCCATGACATAGTCAGGAGCTGTTCAACTATAGGCTGAGCAAGTGCAGAATGGTGGTAGAATATGCATTTGGGCATTTAAAAGCACGTTGGCGCAGTTTACTGACTCGGTTAGACCTCAGTGAAACCAATATTTCCATTATTATTATTGCTTGCTGTGCGCTCCACAATATCTGTGAGAGTAAGGGGGAGACGTTTACAGCAGGGTGGGAGGTTGAGGCAAATCACCTGGCCGCTGATTACACGCAGCTAGATACCAGGGTGGTTAGAAGAGTACAGGAGGGCACAGTGCGCATCAGAGAAGCTTTAAAAACCAGTTTCAGGAATGGTCAGGCTACGGTGTGAAAGTTCTGTTTGTTTCTCTGTGATGGAAACAACCTCCCCCCACCGCCAGTTTCACTCTACTTTCCTGTAAGCTAAGCACCCTCCCCCCACTTCGATCACCGCTTGCAGAGGCAATAAAGTCATTGTTGCTTCACATTCATGCATTCTTTATTTATTCATCACACAAATAGGGGGATAACTACCAAGGTAGCCCAGGAGGGGTGGTGGAGGAGGCCCCCCAACCATGTTCTTGGGCGTCTAGGTGAGGAGGCTATGGAACTTGGGGAGGAGGGTGGTTGGTTACACAGGGGCTGTAGTGACAGTCTGTGCTTCTGCTGCCTTTCCTGCAGCTCAACCGTATGCTGCAGCATATGAGTTTGATCCTCCAGCAGCCTGAGCATTGACTCCTGCCTTGTTTCAGCAAGCTGATGCCACCTACCATCTTCAGCCCGTCACCTCTCCTTGTGGTCATATTGTGTTTTCCTGCACTCTGAGATTGTCTGCCTCCCACATATTTTGCTGTGCTCTGTCAGTGTGGGAGGACAGCATGAGGTCAGAGAACATTTCATCACAAGTGCGGTTTTTTTCGCCTTCTAATCTTCGCTAGCCTCTGGGAAGGAGAAACACATCCAGCTGGTGGAGGAAAAAAAAAGGGAGAGTGGTAGTTAAAAAGACACATTTTGTAGAACAATGGGTACACTCTTTCACAGTAAACCTTGCTGTTAACATTACATAGCACATGTGCTTTCACTACAAGGTCGCATTTTGCCTCTTATTGAGGGGATGCCAGTTTGGTGTGAGAGATCACTCATGCAGGGCCGGGCAGCAGAATACAACTTGCAGGCAGCCATGGTAAGCCACAGTCTTTTGGCTTCTTTAACCCTCACAACATGTGGGAATGGTTTCAAACACCAGTGCCCTCATTTCCCATACGAAGTAGCTGTTGGGTTGGCCATTAAAAATGGGTTGGCAATTTAAAGGAGGGGCTGCGGTTTCCGGGTTCACGTGCAGCAGAAACCCAACTAACGCTCCTCCCCCCCCCACAATTCTCTGGGATGATGGCTTCACCCCTCCCCCCACTGCGTGGCTAACAGCGGGGAAGATTTCTGTTCAGCCACAGGCAAACAGCCCAGCAGGAACGGACACCTCTGATGTCAGCTTACTAAAACCACCCTATTTCAACCAGGTGACCATGAATGATATCACTCTCCTGAGGGTAAGACAGAGAGATAAAGAATGGACATTGTTTGAATGCCAGCAAACACCGGGACCATATGCTGCAATGCTTTGTTCTGCAGTGATTCCCAACTACGTGCTACTAGCTTCAGTAAAGTGTCCTACCATGGAGGATGGAATAAGGCTGCCCTCCCCAGAAACCTTTTGCAAAGGCTTTGGGAGTACATCCAGGAGAGCTTTATAGAGATGCCCCTGGAGGATTTCCGCTCCATCCCCAGACACGTTAACAGACTTTTCCAGTAGCTGTACTGGCCGCGAATGCCAGGGCAAATTAATCATTAAACACGCTTGCTTTTAAACCATGTATAATATTTACAAAGGTACACTCACCAGAGGTCCCTTCTCTGCCTTCAAGGTCCGGGAGCCCACGTTGGGCGGGTTCGGGAGGTACTGGCTCCAGGTCCAGAGTGAGAAACAGATCCTGGCTGTTGGGGAAACCAGTTTCTCCACTTCCTTGCTGTGAGCTATCTACAATCTCCTCCTCCTCCTCATCTTCCTCACCCCCAAAACCCGCTTCCGTGTTGCCTGCCACTCCTTGGACGGAGTCAAAGCACATTGTTGGGGTAGTGGTGGCTGCACCCCCTAGAATGGCATGCAGCTCATCATAGAAGTGGCATGTCTAGGGCTCTGAACTGGAGCGGCCGTTTGCCTCTCTGGTTTTTTGGTAGGCTTGCTTGAGCTCCTTAATTTTCACACAGCACTGCTGCAGGTCCCTGTTATAGCCTCTGTCCTTCATGCGATTGGAGATTTTTTCAAATATTTTGGCATTTCGCCTTTTCGAACGGAGTTCTGCCAGCACGGATTTGTCTCCTCATACAGGGATCAGATCCCGTACCTCCCGTTCGGTCCATGCTGGAGCTCTTTGGCGATTCTGGGACTGCATGGTCTCCTGTGATGATGAGCTCAGCATGATGACCTATGCAGGTGAGCTCGCCACGCTGGCCAAATAGGAAATGAGATTCAAAAGTTCGCCGGCCTTTTCCTGTATACCTGGCCAGTGCATCTGAGTTGAGAACGCTGTCCAGAGCGGTCACAACTGAGCACTCTGGGATAGCTCCCGGAGGCCAATACCGTCAAATTGCATCCACAGTACCCCAAATTCAACCCGGCAAGGCCGATTTCAGCGCTAATCCCCTCGTCGGGGGTGGAGTAAAGAAATCGATTTTAAGAGCCATTTAAGTCAAAAAAAGGGCTTTGTCATGTGGACGGGTGCAGGCTTAAATTGAGATAACGCTGCTAAATTCGACCTAACCTCTTAACGTAGACCAGGCCTAAGAGAGGGATATGAGGCCTTGCTTAGTAATCAAGTTTGTGAAGTGCACAGAAATATTAACTGAGACTTGAACTCATAGTCTCTGGACTCCCAGCTCAGAGCACAACTGCCAAAGCACATTTTATTGGGGAAGGGAGAAGATCTCTCGCTCTTTCTCTCAGCAGTCAGGATCTAGGCTGACTCAGGAAGGTGGGACAGCATCCTGAATTTAGGACTGTCCTGCAAAATTCAGAATAGGAGGCAAATCTAGCCCAGCCCTTGCAGATGCTGAACAGGAAAGGCACAGATTGCTTCTCCTCTGTTCCTATGACCATATCTGCACCAGTGCAGGGATGAAGTTTTCTATGTATGTTCACAAGTCCTGCCACACAGAGTCTCAAATGACTCTGCCATACTTCAGTCCCTCGGCCCAGGGTAGTTACACTGTTGATCTCCACATAGGGAGCATTCCTCCTTTCCCCCTTCTAATGAAAGTTATTTTCCTTTCTTACTCTCAGATCTTTTTCTGGAGTTCAGTCAGACAAGTAACAGATGTTCCATGGGCAGACTTTGCCTGCCCCACTCCCAACCTTGGCCATAGAAACCATCTATAAAGTTCAATGACCCTACTAAGGGATCATATAAAAGAATGGGCCCTTTTAACATTCGCACATCACTCTATCCAAACCAAATGAGGCTAATAACTTGCTAAAAAAATGTGTTGTTCATATTGTCAGACCTACACAATTCTGCAAAGACTGTTTAGCTGTTGAAATATGCATATATTTATAGGGGCTCGGAACAAAGAGCAGGGGTATTCAGTGATAAATTAGCTTTGGGCACACAACAAACACCCACCTGAAAGTAAAGTTTAAGAACTTTTTCCCCACCCCAAATCTTGTGTACCCCTTCTGCCAGGTGGTGTCGGCAGCAACAAGGACTCCTCTTAACAGCACAAAACAGAACTGGATCTAGGCCTCATCCAGAAATCTGGGAAAACTAACCACCACCCCTGAGCACCTCCAAGGCAATACTTCCTCTCTTGCAAGCACTGAGCCTGTGTACAACAAAATAAAACTTCTATTAAAACCATCATTAATTTGGGAAACCACCACAATCACAATTGAAAAGCGGAGCAAACACCACCTCACTGTACATTGTCCTTTGCTTCAGTTTCCCACCACGCAATGTGAAAGTCCAAGGAATGGATATCCCTTTGACACACCACTCCACTTTTTCTCCACTGCACCCCACGCACAGTTGGCTGTCCTTGGTCAGCAAAGACCTAGAGTTCAGAGATGCATTCACAAACAAGGTCAGCTCCCAGACTACTGCACTGGGCAGCACAGCATGGGGAGGAGGTGACCAGCCCTCTGTGGAGAAAGAAGTGGTTCGGGACTATTTAGAAAAGCTGGACAAGCACAAGTCCATGGGGCCGGATGCGCTGCATCCGAGAGTGCTAAAGCAGTTGGTGGATGTGATTGCAGAGCCATTGGCCATTATCTTTGAAAACACATGGCAATCGGGGGAAGTCCCGGACGACTGGAAAAAGGCTGATGTAGTGCCCATCTTTAAAAAAGGGAAGAAGGAGGATCCTGGGAACTACAGGCCAGTCAGCCTCACCTCAGTCCCTGGAAAAATCATGGAGCAGGTCCTCAAGAAATCAATTCTGAAGCACTTAGAGGAGAGGAAAGTGATCAGGAACAGTCAGCATGGATTCACCAAAGGCAAGTCATGCCTGACTAATCTAATTGCCTTCAATGATGAGATAATTGGCTCTGTGGATGAGGGGAAAGCAGTGGACGTGTTGTTCCTTGACTTTAGCAAAGCTTTTGACACGGTCTCCCACAGTATTCTTGCCAGCAAGTTAAAGAAGTATGGGCTGGATGAAAGGACTATAAGGTGTATGGAAAGTTGGCTAGATTGTCGGGCTCAACGGGTAGTGATCAATGGCTCCATGTCTAGTTGGCAGCCGGTATCAAGTGGAGTGCCCCAAGGGTCAGTCCTGGGGCTGGTTTTGTTCAATATCTTCTGGTGTGGATCTGGTGTGGATTGCACCCTCAGCAAGTTTGCAGATGACACTAAACTGGGAGGAGAGGTAGATACGCTGACGGGTAGGGATAGGATACAGAGGGCCTTAGACAAATTAGAGGATTGGGCCAAAAGAAATCTGATGAGGTTCAACAAGGACAAGTGCAGAGTCCTGCACTTAGGACAGAAGAATCCCATGTACCGCTACAGACTAGGGACCGAATGGCTCGGCATCAGTTCTGCAGAAAAGGACCTAGGGGTTATAGTGGACGAGAAGCTGGATATGAGTCAACAGTGTGCCCTTGTTGCCAAGAAGGCCAATGGCATTTTGGCTGTATATGTAGGGGCATTGCCAGCAGATCGAGGGACGTGATCGGTCCCCTCTATTTGACATTGGTGAGGCCTCATCTGGAGTAGTGTGTCCAGTTTTGGGCCCCACACTACAAGAAGGATGTGGAAAAATTGGAAAGAGTCCAGCAGAGGGCAACAAAAATGATTAGGGGACTGGAACACATGACTTATAAGGAGAGGCTGAGGGAAATGGGATTGTTTAGTGTGTGGAAGAGAAGAATAAGGGGGGATTTGATAGCTGCTTTCAACTACCTGAAAGGGGGTTCCAAAGAGGATGGCTCTAGACTGTTCTCAGTGGTAGCAGATGACAGAAGAAGGAGTAATGGTCTCAAGTTGCAGTGGGGGAGGTTTAGGTTGGATATTAGGAAAAACTTTTTACTAGGAGGGTGGTGAAACACTGAAATGTGTTACCTAGGGAGGTGGTGGAATCCCCTTCCTTAGAAGTTTTTAAGGTCAGGCTTGAGAAAGCCCTGGCTGGGATGATTTAGTTGGGGATTGATCCTGCTTTGAGCAGGGGGTTGGACTAGATGACCTCCTGAGGTCCCTTCCAACCCTGATATTCTATGATTCTATAATTCACGTGGGTTCACTTTCTAGACCTGAAGGAGGGAGGGATTGAGCAATGTCTCTGCTGCTGCCGCTGTTTTCTCTCCTGCCGCTGGCCATCGCCTGCCACTCACTGCCACCTCTGCCACTGTTACCTCTGCTGCAGCTTGCTGCTCACTGCCACTTCTGTGTTGCCATGTTAGTCCAGCTCTTAGTGATTTCAGTTCTTAGTAATTTCACTGGATATCAGCAAACCTCACTGCTATTGCAGCCTCTGCACTCTGCCTCTCCAGATCTAAAGCTTAGCTCCTAGACCTAGCTCATCAGTGATTCAGCTCTGGCAATCACAGAACAGAAATGAGAACTCTCAATGCAACCTAATGCACTGTGTTATTAAATGCTGGAAAGAAAAGAGTCAAATGGTATCTAGGATTCAGTCAAAACCCATACCCTCAGATACAAACACCTATCCCCTCTTTCTCTTTCACTGGGATTTGGCGTCCCGATCCCTGCTTAGCAAGTGAGGTTACTCTTAGGGTGACCCGTCAATCAGGACATACTAAGTACAGTTCTGCTGTACCCCTTACTCATACAATAAGGATAACAACATTTCATTACCCTGCATTCAATACTAAAGTGAATTGTAACCCCAAACCAGCCAAAATCAACTACTTTGGAAAGGCAGCTCTAGCTGCTGTGCACCTAGGCAGAGTAGTTTTCAGAATAGCAGCCGTGTTAGTCTGTATTCGCAAAAAAGAAAAGGAGTACTTGTGGCACCTTAGAGACTAACCAATTTATTTGAGCATAAGCTTTCGTGAGCTACAGCTCACTTCATCGGATGCATGCAGTGGAAAATACAGTGAGGAGATTTATATACACACACCCATTGTTTCATGTTCTCTGTGTATATAAAATCTCCCCACTGTATTTTCCACTGAATGCATCCGATGAAGTGAGCTGTTGCTCACAAAAGCTTATGCTCAAATAAATTGGTTAGTCTCTAAGGTGCCACAAGTCCTCCTTTTCTTTAGGCAGAGTAGGTGTATCTATGTAAATACAATCTGCTTGTGAAGTCTTTTCCCTCAGTTCATCATTAGATGTCGGGGGAGCTCATTCAGAGCCTGCTTACACCCTCTATGGGTATGTCTACATGGGGATAAAAAACCCGTGGTTGGCCCTGGTCAGCTGACTCAGGCCCATGGGGGTTGTGCTCTGTGGCTGAAAAATTGCTATTTAGACATTTGGGCTTAGGTTAGAGCAGGGGTACTCAAACTTTATCTTCCTGAACACCGCCCCCACAACATGCTATAAAAATTCCATGGTCCTGCTGTGCCACAACTGGTTTTCTGCATATAAAAGCCAGGGCCAGTGTTAGGGGGTAGCACACAGGGCAATTGCCTATGGCCCCATGCCACAGAAGCCCCTGCAAAGCTAAGTTGTTCAGGCTTCGGCTTCAGCCCAGGTGGCAGAACTCAGGGTCCCAGGCTTCAGCCCCATGCGGTGGGGCTTCAGCTTTCTGCCCTGGGCCCAAGCAAGTCTAATGTTGGCCCTGAGTTCAAACATCTACACAGCAATTTTTAGCTCCACAGTCTGAGACCCGCAAGTCCAAGTCAGCAGACCCGGGCCAGCCATGCGGCTTTTATCCCCATGTAGACGTACCTTATGTATTAGTTCTAAGAGAGGATTCGGTCCATGTGCAGTGCTCCCTTGCCTGATCTTCCCTCAGTCCCTGGAGGCTGACTTCTGTGGCCCTAGCATGACCTCCCAGTGGTTCCCTGTGGCCATTTGTCCTAATGAGTTTGTTCCTCATGTCCTTCCCCTGCTCTGACACATACCACTGGCTGTACTTTTTTGGGCCTACATCACTGCTTCCCCATCATGGCTGGGGAAATCACCCAGTAAAACATAGAAGTGATTCTTATGTAGTTGCTACCTGGATCCCAAGAGAAGCCCTTCCTCCTTGGAAAGGCCTGTTTAAAGGGCCTCTAATCTACCAGGACTCATTGGCTGAGGGGTGTGGTGTGCAGTTTCTTCTCCTCTCCTGTCCACTCCCCTATCAACTGAATACCCTCATAGTCATTCTATGGTGAGGAGTACATTATTGAATCTGCTGCTCAGCAGGTTAATTGCCCAGCTTCAGGTGGTGTGGCTGGCTGACTGCCTAGCTGTAGCTTCAGTGCCTAAGGTAGAAACTCTCAAGACACAGGCCTTGTCTACACTGGCAAGTTTCTGTGCAGTAAAGCAGCTTTCTGCGCTGTAACTCCTGAGGTGCACACACTGCCAAGCCACTTAGTGCTCAGAAACTGTGCAGTTGTAGTGCTTTAAAAAACCCACCCCAAGGAGAGGCTTTCTGCACCGGGGCTACAGCGCTGCGGTGCCCGTGTAGACACCGTGGTCAATTACAGTGCTGCAACTGGCCTCCGGGAGGTGTCCCACAATGCCTGTTCTCAGCTTTCTGGTCATCGGTTTGAACTCTAGTGCCCTGCCCTCAGGTGACCAACCGGCATCCCTACCCCGTAATTTCACTTGGAATTTTGAAAGTCCCTTTCCTGTTTGCTCGGTGATGCGTGCAGTGGTCTCAGCGCATCTTTCCAGGTGGCCATGCCTGCTCCACGCACCAGGTGATCCCCCGCTTGGAGCAATGCTGAGCCACTGGACCTCATCAGCATTTGGAAAGAGGAGGCTGTCCACTCCCAGCTACACTCCAGCCGTAGGAATTATGATACGTTGGACAGATTTCACAATGCCTAACAGAAGGGGGCCACGACTCGGACATATTGCAGTGCAGGGTCAAAGTGAAGGAGCTGCGGAACGCCTACCACAAGTCATGGGAGGCAAGCAACCACTCTGGTGCTGCACCACCGAGCTGCCAGTTCTACAAAGAGCTGGACGCGATACTCAGCGGTAACTCCACCTCCATTGCCAAGACCACTGTGGATACTTCGGTGGCTTGCGTGCCAGTCGAGAGTGGACCAAGCCAAGAGGAGGCAATCTTGGATGAGGATGTGGAGGGGGACTCAGAGGCAGAGGATGACTTGACGGTCAGAGATGCATGCAGCCAGGAGCTCTTTTCTACCCCGGAGAGGCTAGCCAATCACAGATGTCAGAAGTTGGCAAAGTGCAAAAAGGAGAAGAGGTCTCTGGTAAGTGGATTTGATTTTGGGAATCACTGAAGCGAGTTGTTGGGGGCAGGAGGGTTGCAGAGAGCAGACTTGTCTCCCACCGCATGCCTAGTCTGAGCGGTGGAACAGGCTGTTGATTGACTCCCTCACTTCATGGTAATCTCCCTCAGAGATCTCCAGGAAACTCTCATGGAGATACTGGGCAATCCATTGCAGCAGGTTCTTTGGAGCTGCTTTGTTTCTTGTCCCATTAATGGTAACTTTCCCGCACCACTATGCCATCACGGGCCGGGGGGTGGGACCATTGCTGCACACAAGCAAGCCACATAAGGGCCAGGGAGGAAGCCGCAGGCTTGGAGAAGACCCTCCCTTGATTCCCTGCTCTCCCTCAGCAGCAAGATATCTTCTATAATGAACACAGCCTGTGGAAAGTGTGGGGACTGGAATGATTATCAGGCCCCACACTTACAGTGCTGGCTGTCCCCAAGAGCCACGTGCCCAGTGTACAGCAGGCTGATTTACCCTGATCCTGCAGCTACTCACCATTTTGGGGGTCTTGTGGCTCATGTGTGCTTGCCTGGGGTCAGCCAGTTAGTGACAGCTGTTTGAGTACTGGCTGTGTTTTAAATCACTGAATCAGTGTTCTCTGTGTTGCAAACAATACTGCTTCTGTAAAATGTTGTGTTTAAACTTCACAAAGATGACCTTGGGAGCCCAGCCTCCCTCTTTGTTATCGGCAGCTGAATGGCTGCGCAGAATTAGAAAGGCCAAGGAGAACTAAGGAGGACTTTCTGCATGATGTTATGATGCACTCATCTGCTGAGAAACAGGAATTGAAGGAGTGGTGGGACAGTGAGAAGAGGGACTGAAAGGAGAACACGGCATGCCAGAATGAAGCCATGGAGTGGCTCTTAAAGGTTATGGAGCACAAAGACACGCTCCAGGAGATACTAGTTCTTCAAACCGAACAGCTCTGCGCCCGCCCTCCCCTGCAGCTGCTTTCTCAAAACTCTTTCCCATGCTCCCCCAGACACCGCCAATACAATATTATCAACCTCCTGGCTCCAGCCTATACCCACAGCATTCCACTCCTCCCCCATCACAGTCCAACACTGTGGACTTCCAGTACCTACTGCACTCAACACCCATCCCTCTGAAGTTTGGCCGTGCTGAAGTACTGTACCTGCTGCATTGTACTCCAAAGGAGAAATTTGGATATGATCCCTGGACATACACAAATCTTTAGCTGTCCCGGGACCCCTCCTCCTCCTGGGACCTTCCCTTCCCCCATCCCACTCACTGCTGATGGCTTTTTTTGTTTAACTCTCTCCCCCAGTTGTTGTTTTTAATAAAAGAATTGTGTTGGTTTGAAAGCAATCTTTATTCTATTAATTGAAAGCAAACAGAGCCCTGCAAAGCAACAGACAATTATCTTAAACCTTCATATTGCATCATCTGCACCAATCACCTAGCATTACAAGCACTGCACTCCCAAGAATTGCAACAAATATTAGTGGCTTTCAGCTTCAAATTGCTGCCTCAAGGCATCCCTGATCCTTATGGCCCTGCGCTGCTCCCCTCTAATAGCCCTGGTCTCTGGCTGTTCAAACAGCCTCCAGGTGCTGAGCCTCTGTTGTCCAGCCCTGAGTGAAGCTTTTACCCTTCACCTCACAAATATTATGGAGCGTACAGCATGCGGCTATAAGTACAGGAATATTGTCATTGGCCAGGTCCAGCTTCCCATATAGGCAGCACCAGTGGGCTTTTAAACAGCCAAAAGCACACTCCGCAGTCATTCTGTGCTTGCTCAGCCTGTTGTTGAACCGCTCCTTGCTGCTGTCAAGGTGCCCCGTGTATGGCTTCGTAAGCCACGGCATTAAGGGGTAGGCGAAGTCTCCCAGGATCACAATGGGCATTTCAACTTCCCCTACGGTGATCTTCTGGTCCAGGAAGAAAGTCCCTGCTTGCGGCTTCCTGAACAGGCCAGTGTTCCAAAAGATGCATGTGTCATGCACCTTTCCAGACCGCCTTGCATTAATATCTGTGAAACGCCCACAGTGATTCACAAGTGCCTAGAGAACCATTGAGAAATACCTCTTGCGATTAATATACTCGGTGGCTCAGTGGTCTGGTGTCAGAATTGGAATATGTGTGCCACCTATCACCCCTCCGCAGTAAGGGAAGCCCATTTGTGCAAAGCCATCTACAATGTCACTCATGTTGCCCAGAGTCACGGTCTTTCAGAGCTGGATGCGATTAATGGCCCTCCAGATTTCCGTCAACATGAGTCCAAGGGTAGATTTTCCCACTCCGAACTGGTTAGCGACTGATCGGTAGCAGTCTGGAGTAGCCAGCTTCCACAGTGCAATCACCACATGCTTCTCCAATGGCAGGGCAGATCTCATTCTCATGTCCTTGTGCCGCAGGGCTGGGGTGAGCTCAGCACACAGTCGCATGTATGTGGCTTTCCTCATACTAAAGTTCTGCAGCCACTGGTCGTCATCCCAGACGTGCATGACGATGTGATCCCACCACTCAGTGCTTGTTTCCCGAGCCCAAAAGCGGCGTTCCACTGTGGTCAGCACCTCCGTGAATGTGAATGGAAGCACAGGGATTGCTGGGATGCGAAGCAATGCATCCTGGGACAGGACCCAGGGTGCCCCGCTACCCCCTCTGCCTTCCCACAACTCTTGGTGGCAGAAAAGGAAGAGGTGCTCTGTGGGATAGCTGCCCAGAGTGCACTGCTCTGAATACTACTGCAAGTGCCGCAAGTGTGAACACGCTACTGCACAGGCAGCTGACAGTGTGAACACACAACAGCGGTTTCCCTTCAGTGCTCTCTGAGCAGCGCTGCAACTCCCGGCGCTGTAACTCTGGCAGTGTGGACATGCCCATATTCTCTGAATCTTGAGAAGTGAGAAAGCAAGATGTCCATCCCAACCTGTAGGCTTCTATTCATCAGCTGACCTTGAATACATGGTGTATGAGTCACACTGAAATGGTGCCCTTACCTCAGTCCCTCATTTGTATCAGATGTCAGCTCTTCTGCCAGCTACAGCCCTTGCCCAGAAGTTTTTATCTAGCTTTATCAAGCCCTTTGATAACAGAGTGGATTAGTTCCAAGGTTACAGCTCACTCCACATGTACTGAGAGTTCCAGAACATTATGGTTTTGCTTCCCCTTCTTTAAAAAAAGAAGGATTTATGCTTTTATTTGTCTGTTTTCCCTCACTAGGGGGAAGGTTACACAAAAGAGGGATGCAGAGGGTTGCTCACAACTATGGTAATGGCAAGGAAAAAACGTCCTGCTTAGAATATGAATTAAAATCTATGCCTCATGCAAGGAAGGGTATGAACCCTTGGGCTGAAAGAACATAAAGATCCTTCTAGAGTAAGATTGGGAACCCATTAGAAGATTGGGGAGCAGTGGGTGGAAGAGGTCTAACTGTCTCTGCTGCCCCATCCTTTTTCTCTCCCACCCACCACACACATACTTGTTTCTTTATTTTCCCTGCATCTCCTCAAATGACTGGCTCCCTCAGGGATACATGCAGGTGGATTTGAGAGCATTTCTTCAGGAGCATTTCTGCTCTAATCCTTTTCTGACTGGTTCCTATTGAAATGTGCCACAAACTGACAGCATGGTGACTGCTCCTGGCATATGTCTCTGATGCGGATGGGAAGATGCTGAATTGAAGCCAGGACCACATGGCTGGCTCCCAAACACCAGGTTAAAAGCACCCTGACTGATTTTGCTGACCCCTCAGGCCAAGTTCATGTGTGAGCTATAAGCAATGTCACTTGAGGTAAACACTCAAACAGGACTTCCAAATTCAGTCTGTTCTCATGTCTGAACTGAGTTTAATAAGTCCAAGCTCTCAATTGCCAAGATAAATGAGACTGAGACAGTTCCCACCACCGTTATTTGCTCTCTACATTTCCATTTCTGTAGTCCATCCCCATTCCTCCACCCCTGCCCACACACAGCTCTGCCAATGCCCCTATAACCTGACTCCAGTGCTAGCCCTCAAAGCTCTACCAATGCATCTCAATCTGGACCTGACAGAAGGCTGTACACATTATCCAGCTGATGGCTCTCCATCTTGGGTCTGAGATATTCTCAACATCCTCCTCCCCTTTGCAGCAGTCACAGTCTCTCAGTTCATGCTAGTTAATCTTTAGCAGCTTCAGTTTTATGAGCTCTGCAGAGAAAGCTTTTTTTACAGCCTTAGCTGGAAACGTGGTGACAAAGCTTCATCCAATGCTGCAGCCTCAATTCTGTCTGTCTGCCCAAATCCTTCCCCTTCCCCTGTCCTGCCCCAATTCCTCTGAGATTCCCACTCCTCCCTGAAAGCCCAAAAGCTGGGAGAGGGTCCCACGAACGAACGTCATGCTCTGCCCCTTATCTGTGGCCAGTGACAGCTCTGTCGCAGGAGACGAAGTTATCACCACGAGAGAATTGCTTTGGCCTCACCCACAATGGATTTATTATACTGGCTGCTTGCTCTTCTGTCTTTTCCTTGTTTCTCATCTCCTGGCACATCATCACTGTGGATCATATTGTGGGAAGCAGGAAAAAGACTCCAGCCTCCTAGGTCTGTCATACATTTGCTGCAGTGAGGTGTGTATCTGTGTGTGTGAGGCCTGATCAGCACTTTTAAGAAGTTTTATTGGAATAAGTGTTGGTAAGTGGTGTGATTTTTTAACCAACATAACTAGACCAGCAAAGCCCTAGCGTAGATGCAGTTATTCCAGTATAGTTTATTTCTTCCTGCTGAACTGGAATAAGCATTTTTATACCAGTATAACTGTGTCCACAGATGGGTGGGTAATATCTTATATTGGACCAACAGAAGCTTTTGAGTTTACACAGTCAGAACAAGGAGCAATGGGCTCAAGTTGCAGTGGGGGAGGTCTAGGTTGGGTATCAGGAAATACTATTTCACTAGGAGGGTGGTGAAGCACTGGAATGCTTTACTTAGGGAGGTGGTGGAATCTCCATCCTTAGAGGTTTTTAAGGCCCGGCTTGACAAAGCCCTGGCGGAGATGATTTAGTTGGTGTTGGTTGCTTTGAGCAGGGGATTGGACTAGATGACCTCCAGAGGTCTCTTCCAACCCTGATATTCTATGGTTCGTGATTCTTTGAGAGAACTCACCTAGTCTCTCTAATAGGGGTATGAAAAAACCACATCCCCTACCCATCATAGCTATGATTGCAAAAACCCTGAGTGTAGATGCAGCTATGTCAACAAAGAGCTTCTGCCTGCATACCTACCATCATTCAGGGAGGTAGTGTGACTATGGGTATGTCTACACTAAGAAATCAGGTCTCTTTTATAGAAGTCGATTTTTAGAAATCGATTTTATTCAGTCAATTGTGTATGTCCCCCCTAAGCGCATTAAGTTGGCGGAGTGCATCCTTAATACTGTGGCTAGCATCGACTTACAGAGCAGTGCACTGTGGGTAGCTATCCCACAGTTCCCGCAGTCTCTGCTGCCCATTGGAATTCTGGGTTAAACTCCCAATGCCTGATGGGGCAAAAACATTGTTGCGGGTGGTTTTGGGTACATGTTGTCAGTCACCCCTCCCTCCCTCTGTGAAAGCAACAGCAGACAATTGTTTTGTGTCTTTTTTCCTGGGTTACCTGTGCAGACACCACACCACGGCAAGCATGGAGCCCGCTCAGCTCACTGCTGCTGTTGTGAGCATTATAAACACCTCACGCATTATCCTGGAGTATGTACAGAACCAGGCTAAGAGAAGCCAGCACAAGGATGATTGTGGTGAGGACTTGGACACAGATGTTCCTGAAAGCACGGGCTGTGGCAATTGGGACATCTTGGTGGCAGTGGGGCTGGTTGATACAGTGGAACGCCAATTCTGGGCCAGGCTCATGAAGCAGTACACAGGCATCCTGGACAGTAGTAAGGAGCAGTTCATCTACAGGCTGAGCAAGTGCAGAATGGTGGTAGAATGTGCCTTTGGATGTTTAAAAGCTCGCTGGCACTGTTTGCTGACTAGGTTAGACCTCAGCGCAACCAACATTCCCATTGTTATTGCTGCTTGCTGTGTGCTCCATAATATCTGTGAGAGTAAGGAGGAGAGGTTTATGGCGGGGTGGGAGGTTGAGGCAAATCACCTGGCAGCCGATTTTGAGCAGCCAGACACTAGGGCGATTAGAACAGCACAGCAAGGCATGCTGTGCATCAGAGAGGCTTTGAAAACCAGTTTCATGACTGGCCAGGCTATGGTGTGACAGCTGTGTGTGTTTCTCCTTGCTGCAAACCTGCACCCTTTGTTGATTTTAATTCCCTGTAAGGCAACCACCCTCCCTGCTTTGATCACAGCTGGCAAAGGAAATAAAGTAACTATTGTTTTGAAACCATACATTCTTTCTTTATTAATTAAAAAAAAGTGAGATAACTGACAAGGGAGCCTGGGTGGGGTGGGGTGCGGGAGGAGGGAAGGACAAGGGCACATTGCTTATTGTAGACACACTACAAATCAAAACTGTTTGAATGACAGCCTTCTGTTGCTTGGGCCATCCTCTGAAGTGGTGTGGCTGGGTTCCCGGAGCCTCCCGCTCTGTGTTCTTGAGCATCTGGGTGAGGAGGATATGGAACTTGGGGAGGAGAGCAGGCGGTAATACAATGGATGCAGCGGGGGGGGGTCTGTGCTCTTGTTGGCTTTCCTGCAGCTCCAACATACACATCATCATGTCTGTTTGCTCCCCCATTAGCCTCGGCAAAGCCTCCTGCCTCTGCTCTTCACGTTCACTTAATGCTTTCCTGGCCTCTGCCACTGAATGCCTCTATGCATTAAGTTGTGCCCTATCAGTGCGGGAGGACTGCATGAGCTTGGAAAACATGTCATTGTGAGTGCGTTTTTTTTGCCTTCTGATCTGCGATAACCTCAGGGAAGGAGATGATAGAGGGAGCATAGAAACATTTGCACCTGGAGTGAGATAAAAAGGAAGAGTAAAATTTAAGATGATACATTTCTGAGAACAAAAGGGAAACTCTTTCACAGTGAATCAAGCAATTCACAGCAGACAGCACATGTGATTTAGGTACAAGGCTGCATTTTGCTTTTATATTGAGCGCCTGCTGGTATGGTGACACAACACAAACGGCTGGGCAACAGAATTCGGTTTCCAGGCAGCCATGGTAAGCCTTTTGGTACATGGGGTTGGCTTCTTACGCCTTCATAACATGTGGGAATGGTTTCAAACTGCAGCGCCATCCTTTCCCATAGCAAACAATGCTGGTTGGGTTTCACATTTAAAAGGAGGGGCTGCTGTTTTTAGGTGGATGTGTAGCACCCACTTCCCCCCAACTCACCGTGTGGCTATTCTCTGGGATGATCTCTTCACCCCTCTCCCAGCCATGTGGCTATTCTCCAGGATAATCCCTTTTAGCCAAGTGCAAACAACCCAGCATGAACAGGGTCCTTTTACTGTTCCCTTACAAAAATTCCCCTATTTCAACCAGGGGACCATGAATGATATCACTCTCCTGAGGCTAACACAGAAAGATATAGACCGAATGTTGCTTGAATGCAACCAAAACCCAGGACCATTCGCTGCTATGCTTTGTGCTGCAATGATTCCAGACTACTTGCTACTGGCTTGGCATGGTAAAGTGTCCCACCATGGCGGACAAAATAAGGCTGCCCTCCCCAGAAACCTTCTGCAAAGGCTTTCAGAGTACCTCCAGGAGAGCTTCATGGAGATGTCCCTGGAGGATTCCCGCTCCATCTCCAGACAGGTTAACAGACTTTTCCAGTAGCTGTACTGGCTGTGAATGCATCCCAATTCTTCAGGGCAAATCAAACATTAAACACTATTGCTTTTAAACCCTGTACTGTAGTTACAAATGTGCACTCACCAGAGCTGCCTTCTCCGGCTTCAGGGTCGGGGATCCCACCTTGGGAGGGTATTGGCTCCAGGGTGATGAAAAGGTCCTGGCTGCCGGGGAGAACGGATTCACCGCTTGCCTGTTGCACATTCTCCTCCTCCTCTTCCTTATCCACAAAATCCTCCTCCCTGTTGCATGAGACTCCTCCCTTGCAGTCTCCACGGACAGTGGTGGGGTAGTGGTAGGGTCCCCCCATAGAATGCCATGCCGCTGATCATAGAAGCGGCATGTCTGGGGCTCTGACCCAGAGCGACCATTTGCCTCCTTTGTCTTTTGGTAGGCTTGCCTGAGCTCCTTAACTTTAAGGCAGTACTGCTGTGTGTCCCTGTTGTAGCCTCTCTCCACCATGCCCTGTGTGATTTTGGCATATATATTAGCATTTCTTCTTTTTGATTGGAGTTTGGCCTTCACAGATACTTCTCCCCATACAGCAATCAGATCCATGGTCTCCCTTTCGGTCCATGCTGGAGCTCGTTTGTGATTCTGGGGGGACTGCATGGTCACCTGTGCTGCTGAGCTCGCCGCTCTGACCAAACAGGAAATTAAATTAAAAATTTCCTGGGGCTTTTCCTGTGTACCTGGCTAGTGCAATGGAGTTCAAAGTGCTGTCCAGAACGGTCACATTGGAGCACTCTGGGATAGCTCCTGGAGGCCAATACCGTCAAAATTCGACACAGCAAGG
This sequence comes from Caretta caretta, assembly GCF_965140235.1. NCBI lineage: Eukaryota > Metazoa > Chordata > Testudines > Cheloniidae > Caretta > Caretta caretta. Next base: position 213,326,224 of record NC_134206.1, read on the forward strand.
TCGATTTTAGCGCTACTCCCCTCACCAGGGAGGAGTACAGAAGTCGATTTTAAGAGCCCTTGAGGTCGATGGAATGGGGTTGGTTGTGTAGACACATTCATTTTAAAATCGACCTAATGCAGCTAAATTTGACCTAACCCCGTAGTGTAGACCAGGGCTATATGTTGACATATGCTGTGTCTACACAAGGGTGTTCTGCCAATATTGCTGTATCTGCAAAGCTTGTGTAGTTTACATTAGCCCTAAATGCATGTAAGAAAGAGTGAGAGATATGTGGTTTCGCCTTTCCCCTTAGAGCAGGGGTGGGCAAACTTTTTGGCCCAAGGGCCACATCAGGGAATAGAGATTGTATGGCGAGCCATGAATGGTCACAAAATTAGGGTTGGGGTGTGGGAGGTGGTGTGGGCTCTGGGGTGGGGCTGGGGATGAGGACTTTGGGGTGTAGAAGGGTGCTCTGGGCTGTGACAGAGGGGTTCGGAGCGGAGGAGGGGGATCAGGGCTGTGGCGGGGTGCGGGAAGGGGTGCAGGTTTTGGCTGGGGGTGTAGGCTCTGGGGTGGGGCTGTAGATGAAATATTTGGGGTGCAGGAGGGCGGTCCAGGCTGGAATAGAGGGGTTTGGAGAGCAGGAGGGGTATTGCGTAGGAGCTGGAGTAGAGCTATGCTGGCTTCCGGGAGCTGTGTGGTGCAGCCCCGACCCAGTGCCCTGGCCCAAGCGCTGGAGCAGGGGCCGGCTTAAAATGGCTTGCAGGCCAGATTTGGCCCGCAGGCTGTAGTTTGCCCACCCCTGCCCTAAAGAATTGTCTTCTACACTTCTGAAAACTGAAATCAAACCAATCACACATCCCTGCAGCCCCACCAGCTGTGGTTCAAAACCTACACATCTTCAGGTTCACTCTGTTGAAGCTGGACAACGAGCAATTCCAGAGTCTGGCATGTATGTCAGTTCTACTGCACTGTACAAAGGATTTTTTTCTGAATTGTGTCTCCTTCCAAGCAGAGAGCATTGGGTGGTGACTTAGTAGGGGTTGTCCTTCAGTCTGAGTTAGTACTGACTCCATTGCTCTACTTGTCTAACCCAATGCTAATGTCTATATAGGATTCATGGTGGAATGTTGTGTTATAAAGATTCCATCAGCATAGGTCTGGGATGGCAGCATTACCCAACTGTGAAAGGTGCTTCACTGATGGCTTTGGAGACTGAAGTATCCCCACAACAGGTACACAGCTGGCAGTATCACAAGCTTGCATATGGGTCTCTAAGGAAACCAGTCTCTAAGGATGAGTCTGCATGCCCCATTCAGTCTATGAGCCATTGCTGAGAATACCTGTAAGAGAACCAATTGAGATGCTGCTGTTTGGAATGTGGATACCTGTCCTACTAGGAAACGGACAAAGACCCACCTAACTCATTTCAAACAGCTCACTGAGCAGTTGTCAGGTGGAAACAATTTTCATTCACTACCGAGTTAGGCTGGATTTGGACTAGTAGCCTAGAGTTGAAAGGTTTCAGAGTAGTAGCCATGTTAGTCTGAATCTGCAAAAAGAAAAGGAGTACTTGTGGCACCTTAGAGACTAACAAATTTATTTGAGCATAAGCTTTCGTGAGCTACAGCTCACTTCATTGGATGCATGCAGTGGAAAATACAGTGAGGAGATTTTATATACACAGAGAACATGTGTATAAGGAAAGTGCCGTGCTCTATGTGTGTATAAAGCTCTGTCTACCTTGCTGGCACTCTGTACAAGTTGTTTTGCATAATAGTAACTCTGCCTCCTCAAATTCTTCCCTCATCTCCCTGAAGTTTTAATTCAATATAGGATTCTTCATCACCCTTTGCTCTAAGCTGTTGTGTAGCATTGCTGAATGGCCCACTAAACAGCTGTCATGTTCCATCTGGGAGGGGGCTGCATTCTAATGGGGGGTCCTGAGATTCTTATACACAGAGATTGTAAAGCGCTCTAGGGCCTTTTAGAATGGAAGTGCCAGAGAAATGTATGAGATTGTTATTCCTCTAATCCCTGGTTTGAACACAAGGCTCAGAACCTGGTGTTTGAGAACTGTATGGGCAGGGCACAGTGGGTAGTATTAGTCCTACTCCTGGTGATTGATAGCACTGGGATTTGAGGTAATAAATTTCCAGGACAGGGCTGTGAGAGAGGTGCTAGCACCCAAGGTCGGTCTAGATATCGCCCCCTCCTCTCACTCCTCTTCAGTGAGAACCTGGGAGGAGAAGTCTCACTGTTTGCATCATAAAGGTGGCAGGTGGGGAGGGTTTGGGAGGGTGAGTGGGTGGGAGACTAGGAACTATATTACAGCAGGTCTAAACAGGTGACTGCAGCATCCTTAGAGACAGAAGAAGTGAGTGTTGGCCTGGAGTGAGAGACTGGGGATCAGAAAAGAACGTGGGGCTTGAGAGTGAGCTGGCGAGGGAAGGAGAGAGAGAGAGAGATGGCTGACAGGAGGAGACTCCCATCTCATGTGAGTCTTCCCTCCATTTCTCTTCCTTTCTGTTTCATGCTGTTTTAAATAAAAATAGAGTACAGGGCTGTAGTCACAGCCCCATGCTGATATGGGGGTTTGCAACCTGAGTGGAGTGCCATGAGCACTGTGCTTTGGGGGAATCCAGATCTGCTGTCCCAGTGCTGCCAGGCATGCAGAGGGGCCATACCTGTGAGGGGTTGAGGCATATTAGAACGGGGTGACATTTTTTCAGAGAGTAGAAATTTCACCAAAAATGCATTTTGAGACATTTCATTTTGATTTTTTTCATTTCAAACTGGCATTTTGTTTTCAAATTTGGCCAATTAAAAAAAAACACAAAAGAGGGTGAAGAACACCCAAAATGGCCAAATCACAATGAAAATCTGGAGAAAAAAATAATTTCAAATGAATTGAAATGATTTGGTTGATTCAAAATCAATTTTTTCCTAGTTTTTCAATTCGATGGAAAATGTTGAAAAAATTGATTTCAGTTCGAATCAAACTGGATTTTTCCCCAGATTTTTTAGTTTGGCCCCTGAACCCCAAAATCCATTATTTGCTCAGCTCTGCAGCATATGTCCTCTTGCACAGTCAGCTATCTTGGGTAGATGCTGGAGCAGTAATGAGGAGCCACCCCTGAGTTTGTGCCAATAGTGAAGGCTCCTTGCACTGTCCCCTGCTTTGCACACTTACCCAAAATGAGAAATGTTTACTGGTCCTGGAGTGGGGTCACATGGGTCACTTGCCAAGCACCACAGTACAATGCTGCTGTGTCTTGGGGGAAGGGGAGTGATATGCCAAGCAATGATGAAACCAGATAGCAAGGAGGACTCGGGGGGCTGAGGGCAGTAAGAGAGATGGGGGGAGGGTGAGAGACAGAGAGGGATATCGCTTCAGTGGATACATGGAGGATGAACTGGGGTGATTCACAGCAGAGGTGGGAGGTTGATGGCAACAGACACGGACAGGGGATGCACACAGGAGTATGGGCAGTTCCGAGCTGGGTGACCACTTGTAAGAGTCACATAGGGAAAGAAGGGCTGAGAGATGCAGAGGGGGAATCTCTTCTAGGGGATCCTCACCAGGGGATTTTGGGCAGATCTAAATAGAGAATCTCCCTTTAATGTTCCCACAGAACGAGAGAAGGAAGGGTTGGAAAGCTGAAGCAGGGGGGTCTCAAACTAGGACTGTGGAATGGAACATTTGGAGACCCCAAGCAGTATGGGACTGAGCCCATGAAAGGGCCATCTTCCCCGCAAACTGGTCCCCAGAGTGAAAAGCTGGGTAATCCCTGCTCTTGGGGGGATTGTGTGGGGACTGGGGCAGCCTCTTTATCATGGAGAGAGTGATCAAACCCCAGGAGATACACACAAGGGACTGGGACCGTTCAGAGAGGCTGACCCTCTTTAGCTTCCACAGGAGGAAGGAAGGGGCTGATAACAGCTCCTGGACAGTTGTGTCTCAGGCATATGATTTCCTCTTTCCCTGCATGCGATTCCTGCCAAAGAAATATTCCTGGGTTCCTTGCCTCATTAATTAAAAGCCCATTAACAGTCATAAGGTCACTGACAGGCCAATAACAGCATGAAGACTTGCGGCTGGGCCATGTGGAGGAACGTGTTCCCCATTCTTATCACTGGCTGGCAGGCTCAGTGGCCCAGATGAACTGGGTGCTCCCTAGCCTGACTGCAAGCAGAGCTGTGAAATGGAAGGCAGAGAGATGGGGTGAAGGTCCCAGCTGCTCCAGTCCATGGGAACCTTAGCACTAGGACAAATAAATTTCTGAAAGGAGCCAAGGCTGAGCACCCACAAAACTCAGTTCAGTTACATTCTTACAGCAAGTTAATCCTTGGGGCAGTCAGCAGGGATGTGGTTAAAGACTAGTTATAAGTACCTTCAGGAGGTGCTCTAGGACCCGTCTTCCATGTGCTGCTACTCTCACAGCCACTAGGGCCTTGAACACTTATGGGGCTTTGTGCACATTCCCAGCTTGTTCTAGTTGCATGATTCCACACTGGGCCCCATGGTCCCCTTTACCTTTTAATTTTGGTTCCCCAGGCTCTCTTGGGAGCTGGAGAAACATAGGAAAGAAACAACCTACTAACGGGGTACTGTAAATGTGGCACACTCATGACAGGAAAGATGTGCAGGGACAGGGGAGCCATTGGACGGGCACTCCTTCCTTCTCACACTTCCTCCTTCTGTGTCTCTGTACCCCTGGGTTTTTTTCTCACTGTGTATCTCTCTCTCCCTCAGTGCCTTCTTCTCCCCCCTTCCCTCTCCTTCAGGATTCCCCCCTCGCACACACCTGATACTCAATCCTGGCAGAGTTAATGCCTCTCGCTCAGATCAGATGTGGCACTGGGGGGGATCATGTGACAGAGGACGGTTGCTATAAATATAGTTAAACCCTGCAATCACTGCCCCAGACGCCTTTGGGCAGGAAGAGGAGAAAGTAAGAGAGACACAAGGAGGAGGGAGAGGGGGGGAAAGAGAGAGAGAGAGAAAGACAGAGATAAGGAGTAGGAGTACATGACAGGCAGAGGCCATGCTCTGGGCCAGCCGGCTAGGTGGTTCAGGGTTGGGCCTGGACCAGCACCATCGTCACAGCTGAGAGTGTGTGTTTGTGGGGCAGGGCAGTAGCATCATGGAGAGTTCTGAACATAAGATGGCAGAGCCCAGATCGGACTCAACCCTGTGGGGTGGTGCTCCTCAGTACGTCTATGTCCACTTTGAGAAGTGCACCAGTTACGGAATCCCGTCGGAGGCAGGGTGCGAGGCAAGGGGTACGGGGGATGACCTGCACTATCTGGAGAACTCCCTCAGCCATCCACAGGTAGGGCTGGGCAATGGGGATGTTGGGGCAGCATAGATCTCTGTGGGGTGACATGGGCGGATGAGGCTGAAATGGTTCTGGGGAGTCCTCCTGGAGGTGCCGTGGAGCATGCAGCCCTATCAGAGTGCCCTTCCAAACCTCTCCCTCCCTTTGTTCCTTGGCCCACAGAGCTGGAATTGGCCCATCCACCAGGCTTCTGTGGTGGCACTTACATTCAGGAACACTGAATAGTGCTGTCCAGGGTTGCTCCCACCTTCAGGGGACGCAGAGTACTTAGTGGAGATGGGGAAAGTGGGGTGGGGGGAAGAAAACTGCCCCCATAACACATGTATAGTGTGATAAGAGAAATGTAGTCTACCACAAAAGCATAGCACTGAGACACCACTGTGATAATATTTAGAGAGATCTGGAGAGAGAGAAAAAGAGAGAGAACACATATAGATGTATAGACAAAGATACACACCCGATGCCATGATTTATCCCTGCACTAGTGCTGAGCCCAGCACAGGGACCAACAAGAGACAGCTTTCACCACCCCCTCCCTGATCCTGGGGCTTCTGGGGGCTGGTTTGACTCCTCGTGCAGATTAAGGTTTATTCAACCCCTAATGCTGCTCTGATTTGCACCCATGCCAACCTCCCTCCCCTTGCCATGCTCATGACCTGCCTCTGGCATGTTCCCTGCACCAGAGGCTCCAGCGGGGGCAGATGAGGAGCTGGTTATGCTAGCTCTGTGCCTGACAAAAAGGCCTCCTCCACTGGTATTCCCTGGGGAGGCCCTTATGTCTGCTTTTCAGCCACTTTGCTCAGGTTTAGCTGGCAACAAAGGGGCTTTACAATGACAGTGAATTTAGCCCAGTGATTATAGACAGAAAGAGTGAGAGAGTGAAAGACAGAGTGAGAGAGTGAACAGGGCTGGAAAGTATTTGCAAACATTTGTTTGAATAAAATGCTGCCAGTTTGTCGGGATGTTTTTTCTGGCTTCTGTGACGTTGCACTCCATATGTTTTATGGAAATATGCTTATGAGTGTAAATATGATGTAACTGGAATATGCTTAAGCAAAAGGTCTTTTGTAAGGTATCATTACAAAGCTTATAATCTACTGAGTGTGTTCATCCTATTTGTGTGCATGTATCATTCTTGTATCTGAAGCTAGAAATATGAAGTCTAACTCTGAGGTCCTATTGTAATTGTGCAAAGTGTGGGCCATTAATGATGGTTTGGAAGTTTGATGGCTGCCATTGACTTGGACAATTGGTTATAAATGGCCCTGTTTACTTGCAAACCTCCCTGGGTACATGCGGGCCAGCCCTAGAAGAATGAAGAATGAGGGCTCACAGGACATGTGACCATATCACATAATGCTGAAATCCGTCTTAAATCTGGTGCTTTTCCATTTAGAAGGAGGGGTGGGGATCCAGAGAGACAGAGGGTTCCCGCCTTGGGCCAAAGCTATAAAAGGAGATGGAACAGAACAAAGGGGGCTGCCAGTCATGAGAAATTCCCTAGTTACCACCTGAGCTAGAACTAACAAGGGCTGTACCAGGGGAAAGGATTGGGCCCAGAATAGGAAGGAGTGTAGTCTGTGAAAGAATCTTATTGGAACATCTCTGAGGGTGAGATTTATCTATAAACAGTTTCTTAATATGTTAGGCTTAAAATTGCGTGTTTTGTTTTATTTTGCTTGGTAACTTACTTTGTTCTGTCTGTTATTATTTGAAACCACTTAAATCCTACTTTTTATACTTAATAAAATCACTTTTGTTTATTAATTAACCCAGAGTAAGTGATTAATACCTGGGGGAGCAAACAGCTGTGCATACCTCTCTATCAGTGTTATAGAGAGTGGACAGTTTTTGAGTTTACCTTGTATAAGCTTTATACAGATTAAAATGGATGTATTTGGGGTTTGGATTCCATTGGGAACTGGGTGTCTGGGTGCTGGAGATAGGTGACCTGCTGAGCAGTTTTTGGTTAAAGTCTGCAGCTCTGGGGTGTGGACCAGACCTGGGTCTGTGTTCCAGCAAGCTAGTGTGTCTGGCTCAACAAGGCAGGGTTTTGGAGTCCCAAGCCGGCAGGGAAAACGGGCTCAGAGGTAATTCCAGCACGTCACGTGACAGTCCCGGGGGGGTGTGTGTGTGTGTCTCTGTGACCGAACCCGTCACAGCCTCTTTCTAGTTGTTTTTCATAAATATTCAGATGAGTGATTTTTGTTGGTATCAAAGTGACAATCTGGTGAATATTCATGCACAGCTTCCCATCTTGAGAATGCTTTCATTTCTATCCTCCTGTATAGAAAGGTGTCAGCCATCCAATCGGGGAGCAAAATGCCAGATCATGTGGCTTAGGTGACCAATCACACGGACAAAAATAACAAACTTTCATCAGCAATAGCAGCCACAGCAAAGAGTTACAAGTGGCCCCTAGACTGAAATATATTCACAGGAACCATTTGCTGAATAATTTGGAAGAACGAGCCAAAATAGAAAAATTGGAAAGTGTCTGCAAACAGAAAAGTAGTCTAAATTTGTTATATATAAATTGTTCTCTTCTAAAGATTGCCTAACAACACACAGAATGAGAGACAGATGGATAAACACATACACATACACACACCCAGATAATATATAATATATGCATGCTCCATCATCAAAGCACATCCATACAAACACAGTACACTAACACACACAACCTCACGCATAAGCAGAGCTACCTAGACACACACAAAGCCACCCCCATGTCCACCCGCCCTCACACACAAACAAGCACACAGGGACACAGACACCACAAACAATGACACCAAACACCCTACACACATGCCCTGGTTCCCAGACACTGCATGGAGTTATAAGCAGACACATACCTCAAGTAGTCAAACACATGTTTTTGCCTCAATGTCCTCTACCTGAGTGCACATGCATAAACACGCCCTCATGCAAAAAACAGCATGAAGTCACACGTGTGCATGCACATACACATACATACCCCCCACATATATATGCGTACATGGTCTCACACATTCTCCTTCAACATCCATACACATGCAGCCACACAGATGTTTGCACACTCACTGAACACATGCACACACTCAGACACACAGCAATATGTACATAGGTCTCAAACATACAAACATATGCACATGCACATACAGCTTCACAAAAAGATACATTCATGCACAAACATGCCTTGCACACGCATCTCTCATGCACATATATTGCATGTGCACAACCCCCCAGCATAAATACATATGTGGACACTCACAGCTTCACACACATAACTTGCACAGACACACATGCATGCACATAACCTCTTGTGCATATATGTGAATGCACACAGCCTCCCAACCTCCCACTCACAGAATCTCTCTCTCTCTTGCTCTCTGCCACATACACACACAGAGAGACCCTCATGCACATGCACTGTCCGATGCATACCCACAAAGAATCATCTATACATGAATGCTGCTGCACAGTGGAGTTTTGGATCATTCTATCTCTACATCTTAAATAAGACGCTTTCCCAAAGAAGTTCCAGGTGCTGCAGGGAGTGCAGCAAGCAGGTTGTGAGTCACACTAGAACAGTCTCCCATTCTGAGTCCCCCACTCGCAGCAGGGGGTTCTCTGAGCAGTGGGTGGGCGAGCAAAAGGGGAATTGGAGGTACAATGATTACCAGGAGATTGCTGTGGGAGATATGGTGGATGAGGCAATGACTTTATGTCCCGTTAGGTCTAGAGACTTATCTTGATATTTAAAATTACACATGAAATGAATATAGTGAGGTCTCAAACATCAAGCCCAAGAGGAACTGTGGCCACATCACACTGCTAGTTGAAGTAGAACTGCAATAGCAGGGGGCTGCCGGGCAGGACTGAGGGGCATTGACAGGGCTGTGTGGGGAGCTCAGCACTGGAATAGCATGGGGGTTGCAGGGCAGGACTGAGGGGCATTGGCAGGGCTGTGTGGGCAGCCCAGCACTGGGACAGCAGGGGATGAGGAGGCTGCTGTTAAGGCTAAGGTGAATGGGAAGCAGTTCGTGTTTTGGACTGAGTTATACTGGCAACTGCATGCAGTTGCCCAGGACAAGAATAGCAAATCGGTAAGTCTTGTGAGATCATCACTACATACATACATTTTACCTGGTGCTCTCTCCAGCCTCCCTTAGAATAACTCAAGGCATGAGGCTTCCCTCACTTCCTTTGGGAATCTCTTCTGTGCTCTAGTAGATTACTAGATTTCACCACTAAGAAATACTTTCTTATATCCATCCTGAAATTTACCATTGCCCAATTTCATTTAATTTACTTTTAGCTTCTTCTCCCTCCTCAGTATTTACACCCTTCAGATATTTGGAGCCTGTTATTATGTTCCCTCTTAGTCATCATTTAGCCGAGCTAGACATACTTAGCCCCTTTAATCTTTCCTTTCAGGTCCATCCCTCCAGCTGCTTCTCAGGATCCTCTGCAAATTTCCTGGGTTTTTCTGGTACTGAGGTTGCTCCCTGTGCTGAAAAAGTGAAGTCACTGAACTAGTCCCATCAAGAGAAGGACTGTCTCTCACACACATACCCCACCCCCAGTCAATGGCAGGAAACCTGTTGTGCTATTTTTTTAGTTATACATCTCTTCTCCCCTGACAGAATGGGGAGTTCCTGGCATATCCCAGTTTTCCTAAGTACTAGGAATGCCAGACGCTTTAATTTTCAAGGCTCTGTCCTACTCTTTCCTCCTACCCCTTCCTCCTTATGATCTCAGACAATTCCAGAGGTCTAGAAGCACCTAGAAGCCTGGATATTTGGTCTGCCATCAGAACTGGACAGTTAATGTGATTTTTGGTATCCCCTGCTTCCAGTTGGGCAGGACCTGCTGTATGAATGGCCTTTCACTTGGGCTATTGCAACCCTTCCAGTGGATCCAGTCTAACCAGCCTGAATCAACAAATTTTTCTAGCTACTCCAGATAGGTTTTTTCACCTGGCCTCTTCTAGTTCATATTCCTTTTTCTTGTGAGACTCTTCCTCAGCCCCAACAAACAAACACTCACACACAAGCTCCATACAGACTTTAACCTGTCTTCACTGGACAGACCTTTCTTCCAAGTCCTTTCCCTGCCCCCTGGGACTAACTCATTTTCCTCCAAGTCCTGATTCTTTCATCCTCCTGTCAAATGAGGCTGCCCGGGCAAGTGCAGCAGGAGGCTGACTGGCTGGCAGCAGCACTCAGCTGGGTGGTCCCCTGGAGTTTCTGCTTTCAGGCCTCTTTAGACGAGTCAAAGCAGTCTTGTTTGAGCATCATACATCGCTCAGGTTCCAGTTCATAGCTTGGATGCTGTTCATTTGACCTGAACTAATGACAGTCCATCCCTGGTCCATGTGTGATAATGGAGCAAACATTAGGCGAGGTGATCCAGATACACTCAAATGCAGTGGCCGGGTGAAATCCACATAACGAATGAGAGATGGCGCATGGTCTGGCGGCCAGGGCAGATAACTGGGAGTCAGAACTCCTGGGTTGTATTTGTGATGCTGACACTTATTTGCCATGTGAGCAAGTCCCTTTCCTACCTGATGCCTCAGTTTCTCCCTTCGTAACATGGGCATAATAATATTGACCTGCCTCGCCTCAGGAGGCTGTGAGGCTTAATGTCTTCTGTGCTTTGAGATCCTTGGATGGAAATGTCTGACCAGGGAAGCAGTTAGTAACTAAATGAAACTGACCCTCTCTTTCCCAGACCTACCTGCAGTGAGTTCTGAGCTCCTCTGCCTAGCACGTTTAGGTTTCCTGGTATGGGCAGCTGTCCTTGTGACCACCAGCTGGGGTCTGGAAGAACAAAAAGGAGGAAGAGATCTTCTTATGTAACTCAGTGTGGGTAACTCCTGCTCGTGTTAATGGCGGGGGAGATGGATTTATCCTAAAAGACTGGCATTAAGTATGAAATCCCTTGTTCTAACTCTTTGTCCCTTTTTCCCCTTGACAGAGACTTGGCTCCATCTCAGTGTACAGACTGCCTCTGCCTCCCAAAAGTGCCCAACCTGGCCCCACCACTGTAGGTTTCCTTCACTCAGTTCCCAACTCCCTTCCTATAATGCTGAGTTCTCCAGTTACACAACATCCCCACTACAGAAATGATCTAACACCCTCCAAGTACTCAAGATACATACTAACCCCTCCAGCTTCTACTCCTTGCCCACTAGTTCCCTCCTTATCCCTGGATGGCCTACAGTAGCCTTGCAGCAGGCAAGGTGCATTTCTAGGGTGGAGGAGGGATAAGGAGCATTTCCAACAACAGGGTAGTTAGCTGAGGAGCATGCCCAGCAGGTGGTATGGGACCATACAGTATGCAGGGGGAACTGGGCAGTCTCTGACAGCCAGGAAAACGCCTTGGAAAAGCAGTGACTGAGTGAGCGGAGTGTGATAACTGCTTACAAGTATCTCCAGAGCGTAAACACCAAAGACTCTAGAGAGGGATTGTTCAGGCTGGTACAAGTGGAGATAGCTGAACTTCAGCAAATGGGGGACATTTTGGCCTGGTTAGAATCCCCAAGGGACGTGATGGCAGCCCCATCTCCTGCAGCACTTACAAATGAGTCTGGACAAACCCTCATGTATGGGGCTCAGGGTAACTCATGATGCTTTATGTCTCTCTCTTTTATATCCTGTGATTCTCCTGCTGAAGTGTCTGGTTCTGCTGTTCCAAGCAAGGCCCATCCCCCTCCTGGCACTCAGAAAATCTTAAAGGACTCTTGTGTGTGTGGGCTGGAGGATGGGGGAGGGCTACATTCTGGGAGGTATGAAGTGCCAAGACCTCAGGACATGCCACTAGCAGGGGAACACGAGCTTCAATGAGCCCTCAAGCCAACGTCGGGTCATTGAAGGGCATGTGACGAGGAGCCGCCTATTCTCAGCTTCTCAAACAAATCACTCCCCACCCTACTTGCTGAGCCCAGAAGGAGGGAGGGCAGCTACTCCCTCTGGAGCCTGATACCCTACAAGAGAGCACAGCCAGGATCCCTGGAGTTTCCATAAAGAAAAGGAGTACTTGTGGCACCTTAGAGACTAACCAATTTATTTGAGCATGAGCTTTCGTGAGCTACAGCTCACTTCATCGGATCATCATGCATCCGATGAAGTGAGCTGTAGCTCACGAAAGCTCATGCTCAAATAAATTGGTTAGTCTCTAAGGTGCCACAAGTACTCCTTTTCTTTTTGCGAATACAGACTAACACGGCTGTTACTCTGAAACCTGGAGTTTCCATGTAACCCCGGACCTTCTAAGAGTACCTAGTCTCTGAGGACATTAAAGGGTGGGGAAGTCATACTGTTCTGAGCTGGTCTGTCTCCCTCAGCTCAAGTGTGTCCCTGCCGAGAGATCTCTCCTGCTCTCACTCTTTCTCTCTGTGAGGTGGCATGGCTGCCAAGTTTGGTGCAGCTCGATGTGGGACATTTCATGCAAATTATTTAATGACCTAATTTGCATATTTTAACTAATTTGCACATAGCCTTATACTTTCAAGCAGTGATGGAGACAGGGTGTGGAGCCACATAGAAGTAGGCATCTCTGGCGGAGGAGGTGTGGAGGCGTGGGGGTGCTGGGTAGTGGTCTGGGTGCTGGAGAGTGGTAGGTTGAGTGGCTGCTGTTTCTGAGGTCTGGGGTAGCTATGTGCTCAGAGAGGGCTGTTTGAGGGAGTGGCTGAGGCCAGCACTAGGTCTGCCTCACATGTCTCTGCTGATTCTGCCTGTTGTTCCCTCCCCATTGGAATCCAGCACGGGTAGCTGCGAGAGGGGAGGCAGAGTGGCTGCCACGCTGCCTGCAGGGCAGTCCCACAGCCACCCACCCTGGCAGGAAGAGAAGTTGGAGGCAATTCTTGCAGCCATCTGGACGTGAAAGATCCCAGCTGGCTGCAGGGAGGTGTGACAGGGATGGCTAATGCATGAGGCAGCCCTGAGGGCATCACCCTACTGTGAGCTGCACCAGCCCCCTGTATGTGTTCCCTAGCGATTCCCCAAATGGTATCTCTCAGCCCAACTTTCTCTTTGGCTGAAGAGAGCTGGAGATACTTGTGGTTGTATCTGGTACCCAAAGAAGGGGGTCTCAAAGGAGATTGAGGGCTGGCTGGCAGGTGGTGGAAGAAAGACTGAAATACTGAGCAAACCCCTATCCCCTGCCACCTTCAGACAAATTTTTAAAAATGCCATTTAAAAAATGCACATTCAAGGAGGTAGAGTTGGCTTTAGGCACCTGCAATGTCTACAGCGAAGGGTGGAGCTTCCACCTATCCCCAAATTCCCAGGACACCCACGGGGTTTATGAGTTCTTTGTGGGATAACTAAAGTGGTAAAATAATTTCAAGAGTCCCATGCACACCTACAGCTGCTGCAGCCTCCACTCCCTGGGGAGAATGCTGTGTTCTCATGGCATCACAATGCAACAGTGAGTGAAAGCCCCACTGCAACTCATGGGATTTCATGTCAAAACCTGAGGGCATCTGTGTAAGCGGGGGAATGGTCCTGCTATTGTAGGGAACTTTCCTGGCTTATCCACTACCCTGGTGAAGTGGGCTAGAGAAAGGATCTGAGTTTTTGCTCCCACTTCCTTTAACCAGAGGCCTGCTTGACCTCAAGGGCTCCCCTTCCACTCTCCTGTGTGGCAGAGTCCTCGTATCCCCAACAAGACTGGGCCTAGGATTCCTGGGGGGCTTGACCCCCAACCTTGTTGTGGTCACTTAGAGTAGGGGCTAGGATGTCCCCACTCCGGGGTGCTCTCTCTGGATTGGATGCTTCCCTGACCCATTGATCATTTCATACAGTTCAAAGTAAATACAATTTATTAAACAGCAATCCATTAAAAAAATAAGGAAAAAATGGGAAAGGTTAAAGGAAAACACATAACCCTGCTGTGTGGCACGGGGACATCACAACCAGCGTCTCTGGAATGTAAGGGAAGTTCACAGTCTGTTCCTCACAAATCCCAGGCCTCCTTCTTAGGCCCTGGCTGTGCTGCAGGGATGCTGCGGGTCGGACACTTGCTCTGGCGGTGGCCATACGCTCTCAGGCTGTAGGTGGCAGGACCTTTCTTCCCAGCGTCGCCCCGCCCCGTCGAGGTTACGATCCCCCTCGAAGTCTGGCCTGCATGGGTGTCTTCCTGCACTGGGACCGCTGCCCAGGGTCCCCCTTGCTTTCCCCAGCTGCTCACTGCACCTGGCTCCGGATTGGTCCAGCCCCAGCTCCACTCTGCCTCAGCACTGCTGCTGCTGCTCTGCCTCCAGCTCCCTGAGCTGCTTCTCTGGCCCCTCTGGCTCTGGTTGCTGCAGCTCTGCTCCCAGGACAAGTCTGCTGTGTGGGCTGCTTCTGTCACTCTGCTCCCAGCACTGACCTGCTTCCTGGGCTGTTTTTCTAACCTCTCTGGATCTGACATAGCTCTGCTCCCTAGCTCAGCTTGGGCCCAGGCTTTCTTCTTAGCTCAGCCCCACTCTGTCTGACCCAGGCAATTCCAGCTCACACAGAAGATGGGACCCCACTGGCCTCCTGACTCCCTGATTAGCCTGCCGGCCCTGTCAATCAGGCTGACCTGGAGCATTGGCCTCTCCCCATTGTTCATGGGGACCCTCAGTCTCAGGGTCCTGATTTCCCATCGACCCTTCCCCTTTCTTTTGGTACTAGGAGCTAGCCAACCAAAACACCCCCTGTGACGTTATGAGTGTAGTATAATATTTCATTGAAAGGTGAGATAAGACCAGAAAGAGTTAATTAACTCACAGACTGACCTGACCCATAGCTGAACTTTAAAGACTGGTTAGGAAGATATGTAAATGAATAGAGCTTTAAAATGCAAGCCTGCATTATTAGAGATAGAAGGGTAGATATGTGCTCAGGTCTTGTGATGTAAGCAAACAAGTCTTGTCTATTGCTATAGCTTTGATTCAAAGATCAAAAAAGGAATATTAACATTTATGAAGACACTTGAGTAAAATAGTATTGTTGTCTATATGTCTCTTTGAAGGTTGTGGTAACCTGTATCTGAACTGTTTAATGGATAAATTACCCTGTGCTAATTGCCATGATGTTTAGGAGAAGGAAAGTTAAGCCTATTGTTTTCTCAGGCCAAAAGGCTGTTGGAAATTTATAAAAACCTTGGGACATGATCCTTCTTCATCTCAGATCTACTTTGGGTTTCAAGAGGGGGAAACCTTAAGCCATAAGGATTGAGATCCCCAGTCACTGACTGGAGTCACACTGAATATGGACATTGGACTATAACCTATGGACCATTTCTAAAAGGATTTTTGGCAACTACAAGCTCATCTCTGCTATGTATCTGAACCTCAAGAATTGAATTCAAGTCTGTATGGAGATTGATCTTTTAACCAACACTCTCTCTTCTTTTTTTAATAAATTTTAGTTTAGTTAACAAAAATTGACTATAGTGTGTATTTTGGGTAAGATCTAAGTTATAATTGTACCTGGGTCTGGGGCCTGATCCTTTGGGATTGGGAAAACCTGTTCTTTTATATGATGAAGTAAGATTTTCAGAATTCATAGAATATCAGGGTTGGAAGGGACCTTAGGAGGTCATCTAGTCCAACCCCCTGCTGAAAAGCAGGACCAATCCCCAATTTTTGCCCCAGATCCCTAAATGGCCCCCTCAAGGATTGAACTCACAACCCTGGGTTTAGCAGGCCAATGTTCAAACCACTGAGCTATCCCTTCCTCTCCAAGTCATCATTATATGGTTGACGTGTGGCTGGATAGAGGCCTGAGGCTTGGTACTTTAAGGGAACTGCATTGTTTGAACTTCTGAGTAACCAGTGAGGTACAGTAACTCCTCACTTAACGTTGTAGTTATGTTCCTGAAAAATGCAACTTTAAGTGAAATGATGTTAAATGAATCCAATTTTCCCATAAGATTTAATGTAAATGCGGGGGGTTAGGTTTCAAGGAAAAATTTTTTGGGAAGACAAAAGGCATTATATACTGTACAGTACTGTACTGTGGTTGGGAAGTGCCCCTGGCTTACCCCACACAGGCACAGCCCACTGCAGGCAAGGACGCTAGGAAGCACCTTCGCAGCAGCAGTGGCAGCTTACCCAGAGAAGAATATGCGTCGACTTTGCCAGGGGATGCTCCAGACCCACCTCTTCCTGTCCCCGCTCCGCTCCAGGCCCTCCTCTTCCCACTCCCACTCCACCTCTTCTCTGGAGCACACTGCATCCCCGCTCCTTTCCCCCCTCCCCGAAAGTCCTAAGCGCTGCCAAACAGCTGTTTGTCGGCGATTAGGACTTTCTGGGGGGGAGGGGGAGGAGTGGAGACGTGGCGCTTCCCTGCTCCTTCCCCTCCCTCCCACTGCTTTGCGCTTAGGACTTTCTGGGACGGTGGGAAAGGAGGGGGCTCTCTTCCCCCTCCCTCCCAGAAAGTGGGGGAAGCGCTGGGAGGGAGGGGGAGGAGGTGGAGAAGGGGAACTTGTGCAATGCTCCCTTGTAAAGTTGCTGCTCTTCCACAAAATCTTACAAGCAATGGACAGAGCAGGCAGCCAAACGATGTTATAAGGGAGCATTGCACAACTTTAAATGAGCATGTTCCCTAATTGAGCAGCGACGTAACTTTGAAACAACGTTAAGGAGAGAGGACTTTAAGTGAGGAGTTACTGTACTATAGAAGCTGTTTTGTGTTGGCTTGGTATATCTAAATATTGGAATATCCGCCAGGTTTTGGGGTTTGTCTGCCCCGTTCTGTTTGCAGTTCACCCTAATTGAGTGACCTCAGCTGGCTCCCACGGGCAGCATCATTACAACAGTCCCCTTACATCTGCACCAATTCCAGGGAGTGTCTGTAACCAGAAGAAATTTCACATTTGATTATACCATACTGTACATCTCTATATATTTGCTGGCTTATTTGAGTTACCCACACCACTCTGTGCAACACCTGGCCTTTTCAGAAGGTCTCTCCTCCAACTATTACCAGGCATAGTCCAGTTTAGTTTATGGGGTTTGCAGAAGTAATAGCACCTGAAAGGGGGATGGGTGCAGACCATGCATTTAGATTAAAATATAGAGGGCTAAATTCAGTCCTGGTGTAAGTGTGTGCTCCTCCAGTGAAACCAACTGCTTTGCATGAGATCTGAATTTGGCCCATCTTTTCTAATAGGGGAAGCAGGGTCACACTAGTCAGCCCGCCAATTCAACCCGCCAGTACTGATGCGGGGTGGGGGGAGACAGAAAATATGGGAAAATTTACCCATTTTAAAGAAAAAGTCAGGACACCTGCAGGGGGGCTTAAATACGGGACTATCCCTTTAAAAACGGGACATCTGGTCACCCTAGTCATTCCCAGCTTGCGTAGACATTCCTGCAATAGCTCTGATCTAGCTAGTGCACTGAGAATAGAAGTAGCCATGGTGGTGCAAATGGCAAGCCGCCACAAGTATGATCCCATCCAAGATGCAAGGCACATACTGTGGGCAGCTAGCCCCTCCCACCACTGCATCTGTGCTTCTATTTTTAGCACCCTAGCTCAGTCTGAGCTAATGCAGGTATGTCTACTTAAGCCGCTAATTACACCTTCCAGCTCAAAGTGTAAACACAGCCTTAGTATTTACCATCTCAATGATTCCAGATCAACTGTACTCCATTTACAAGTAAAAAAGTTTTCTTTTTAAAAGCAGCACCACAACATCCCTTTGAGATGTGAGGGTCAAGCTGGGATCTTTCCATCCTGCACAACATCAACATAATTAGGCTCTCTGTGACACCTGTGCCTTTCGGGAGGTGGTGGGGGGCAGTTTACAGGCACAGATAAGACTACACTTTGAAGACAATGTGGTTGCACAGGTGTCAGTGAGGACATAATTTGTGTAGCAGAACCTTTATTATGGTTTATGAAGAGGGAAGGAGCCCAGCTTGACTCTCAAATACCAGGCTGAATGTGCAAAGTGGCAGCAGGTGAAAATGTTTTTTTACTAGTAAACTGCATACGTTTGAGCTAAGAAATGATAATCACGTAGCCCTATCATGGCATTTATGTGGACATGCTTTTTAAAGTCCTGAGGTAAGTGGGGAAGTGGGATACTGGGAGGAAGCACGAGCAGGAGATGGTGAGAGGGAAGGGCTCCTGCCTCATACTGAGAAAGAGGGACGATCAGCCAGTTATCTCAAGTGCCTATACACAAATGCAAGATGCCTGGGAAACAAGCAGGGAGAACTGGAAGTCCTGGCAGAGTCAAGGAATTATGATGTGATTGGAATAACAGAGACTTGGTGGGATAACTCACATGACTGGAGTACTATCATGGATGGATATAAACTGTTCAGGAAGGACAGGCAGGGCAGAAAAGATGGGGGAGTTGCATTGTATGTAAGAGAACAGTATGACTGCTCAGAGCTCCGGTATGAAACCGCAGAAAAATCTGAGAGTCTCTGGATTAAGTTTAGAAGCGTGAGCAACAAGGGTGATATCGTGGTGGGAGTCTGCTATAGGCCACCGAACCAGGGGGATGAGGTGGACGAGGCTTTCGTCCGACAACTAACAGAAGCTACTAGATCACAGGCCCTGGTTCTCATGGGAGACTTCAATCAACCTGATATCTGCTGGGAGAGCAATACAGCGGTGCACAGACAATCCAGGAAGTTTTTGGAAAGTGTAGGGGACAATTTCCTGGTGCAAGTGCTGGAGGAACCAACGAGGGGCAGAACTCTTCTTGACCTGCTGCTCACAAACCGGGAAGAATTAGTAGGGGGAGCAAAAGTGGATGGGAACCTGGGAGGCAGTGACTATGAGATGGTCAAGTTCAGGAAACCTGACACAGGGAAGAAAGGAGAGCAGCAGAATACGGACCTTGGACTTCAGAAAAGGAGACTTTGACTCCCTCAGGGAACTGAAGGGCAGGATCCCCTGGGAGAATAACATGAGGGGGAAAGGAGTCCAGGAGAGCTGGCTGTATTTTAAAGAATCCTTATTGAGGTTACAGGGACAAACCATCCCAATGTGTAGAAAGAATAGCAAATATGGCAGACGACCAGCTTGGCTTAACAGCGAAATCCTTGTTGATCTTAAACACAAAAAAGAAGCTTACAAGAAGTGGAAGATTGGACAAATGACCAGGGAGGACTACAAAAATATTGCTCAGGCATGCAGGAGTGAAATCAGGAAGGCCAAATCACACTTGGAGTTGCAGCTAGCAAGGGATGTTAAGAGGAACAAGAAGGGTGTCTACAGGTATGTTAGCAACAAGAAGAAGGTCAGGGAAAGTGTGGACCCCCTACTGAATGGGGGAGGCAACCTAGTGACAGAGGATGTGGAAAAAGCTAATGTACTCAATGCTTTTTTTGCCTCTGTCTTCACGAACAAGGTCAGCTCCCAGACTACTGCACTGGGCAGCACAGCATGGGGAGGAGGTGACCAACCCTCTGTTGAGAAAGAAGTGGTTTGGGACTATTTAGAAAAGCTGGACGAGCACAAGTCCATGGGGCCGGATGCGCTGCATCTGAGAGTGCTAGAGGAGTTGGCGGATGTGATTGCAGAGCCATTGGCCATTATCTTTGAAAACTCATGGTGATCGGGGAGGTCCCGGACGACTGGAAAAAGGCTAATTTAGTGCCCATCTTTAAAAAAGGGAAGAAGGAGGATCTGGGGAACTACAGGCCAGTCAGCCTCACCTCAGTCCCTGGAAAAATCATGGAGCAGGTCCTCAAGGAATCAATTCTGAAGCACTTAGAGGAGAGGAAAGTGATCAGGAACAGTCAGCATGGATTCACCAAGGGCAAGTCATGCCTGACTAATCTAATTGCCTTCTATGATGAGATAACTGGCTCTGTGGATGAGGGGAAAGCAGTGGACGTGTTATTCCTTGACTTTAGTAAAGCTTTTGACATGGTCTCCCACAATATTCTTGCCATCAAGTTAAAGAAGTATGGGCTGGATGAATGGACTATAAGGTGGATAGAAAGCTGGCTATATTGTCGGGCTCAACGGGTAGTGATCAATGGCTCCATGTCTAGGTGGCAGCTGGTATCAAGCGGAGTGTCCCAAGGGTCGGTCCTGGGGCCGGTTTTGTTCAATATCTTCATTAATGATCTGAAGGATGGGATGGATTACACCCTCAGCAAGTTTGCAGATGACACTAAACTGGGAGGAGAGGTAGATAAGCTGGAGGGTAGGGATAGGATACAGAGGGACCTAGACAAATTAGAGGATTGGGCCAAATGAAATCTGATGAGGTTCAACAAGGACAAGTGCAGAGGCCTGCACTTACGACGGAAGAATCCCATGCACCGCTACAGACTAGGGACCAAATGGCTAGGCATTAGTTCTGCAGAAAAGGACCTAGGGGTTACAGTGGACAAGAAGCTGGATATGAGACAACAGTGTGCCCTTGTTGCCAAGAAGGCCAATGACATTTTGGCTGTATATGTAGGGGCATTGCCAGCAGATGGAGGGACGTGATCGTTCCCCTCTATGCGACATTGGTGAGGCCTCATCTGGAGTACTGTGTCCAGTTTTGGGCCCCACACTACAAGAAGGATGCGAAAAAATTGGAAAGCGTCCAGCAGAGGGCAACAAAAATTATTAGGGGACTGGAACACATGAGTTATGAGGAGAGGCTGAGGGAACTGGGATTGTTTAGTCTGTGGAAAAGAAGAATGAGGGGTGATTTGATAGCTGCTTTCAGCTACCTGAAAGGGGGGTTCCAAAGAGAATGGATCTTTACTGTTCTCAGTGGTAGCAGATGACAGAACGAGGAGTAATGGTCTCAAGTTGCAGTGGGGGAGGTTTAGGTTGGATATTAGGAAAAACTTTTTCACTAGGAGGGTGGTGAAACACTGGAATGCGTTACCTAGGGAGATGGTGGAATCTCCTTCCTTAGAAGTTTTTAAGGTCAGGCTTGACAAAGCCCTGGCTGGGATGATTTAGTTGGGGATTGGTCCTGCTTTGAGCAGGGGGTTGGACTAGATGACCTCCTGAGGTCCCTTCCAACCCTGATATTCTATGATTCTATGAAAGCAAGGCCGTATTTCAAACCATTATAGGGAAAATGCAGCTTTAATACTATAGTTTAGTCCAGGCAATGGAGAAAGATGATTTGTCACCACTGAGAGATTCAAGCTGAGCTCTATCACTGGTGGATTAACGATCACCCAATTCTGGCACAATGTGGAGGGAGGATGGGACGGTCAGCAAAAGCCCCATTCTGCCCTAAATGAGCCTGTTGGTCCTTACTAGGAATGGAAGTTGTTGGG
Source organism: Caretta caretta (assembly GCF_965140235.1). Taxonomy (NCBI): domain Eukaryota; kingdom Metazoa; phylum Chordata; order Testudines; family Cheloniidae; genus Caretta; species Caretta caretta. Next base: position 213,347,770 of record NC_134206.1, read on the forward strand.
AGTCTGTAGCCCTGGAGTAGGCTGTGGATGATGGCCTGGCCCCAGCAATATGGTGACAGGAGACATGTTTGAGGGAAGATCAGTCACATGGAGTATGTAATATTCATGCCACCCCCAATCCCAGACCACGCTTGCTGTGGAGAGGAGCTGCTCACAGAGGTCACACCCAGTCTTAAGTGGCTGGAGATGATGGGGAGCGATTGTAGGCAGGGAATAGTGGATGGGCTACTCTGGGTGTGAAGTTGTTTCCTCCCAATAGGTAAGGACCAGCAGAGGAGAAGAACAATGAGACAAACTCTGTCTGTCTGGGTCTTCCTGAGTTTCTGTCTTCTCTGTTTGGGTTTGCTTGGGTTTGTGCATCTGACTGTCTGTGGTACTCTCTGTCCATCTGTGGAGCTGTCTCTCTGTCTGTGAATTGGGACATTAACCTTGCTTTTTCCTCTCATCTTTCCCTCTTCTGGCTCCTCTAGCTCTATAGGCAGTACACAGACCAGCTCTCTGACTTTGCACAGAAGGAAGCGGCAAAACTACTGGGTGAGAAAGAAACCCAAGGGAACAGCCAGAGCCCCCAGAAACAGGACAGCCAGACAGAAGTCAAAGAGGAGCGGTACTCCAAATGCCAAGGTAGGACCACTCAGCCGCACTGGACAGACAGGCTCACTTTATTACCAAAAGATGGACAGTTCAAGCTGGAGGTGCAGAGGGATGGAATTCAAGTGGGGCAAAAGGGGGACAAGTGCACACTGTTCCAGGAGAAGGAGGAAGAAGTCCCACTGGGTGGAAGAGGAGAAGCTAGCAGAGGCTAAATTTCCTTTCCCATCTGCCCCCCAGGAATATGTGTGACAGCAAGGGATAGTTTTTCTCAGAGCAGTCTCTCCTTCCATCACACAGTAGGTTACAGATCTCCTGTAGGGGGAGATCTGTAGAAAGAGGCCTTTTCACACTTGCGGGATCATTTGAGGAGATCTCTCCTTCCGGTGCACAAGAGGTTAAACACCCCATCCTGCCCATACTGCAGAAGACTTTGCAGTACTGTATAGCACAGGGATATGTGCCGAGTCCTCCAGCACTCAGACATGATGTTTCCACAGGAGCTGCTTGTGATGGGATCTCCAGGGTGCAGCCTGAGAGTGTGGGACTGCTGTGTGCCCTGAACTCTCTCCAGCCTGGGCTATCTCTCACAATGCCTTGCTAGCAACCAACAGCAAGCCCCTCCAGGCACTGTGATCACTCAACACAACAGCATGTGGAGCCCCACACCCAGCTTTATTGCATGAGTGCTCCCAGAGCCACTCATGAATCACACAGAGAAAGGCACCAGAGTCAAATCCCCCCAGCTCCCAGCACTGTACCCCAGGAATATACTGTCTTGCACTGCTTAAGATGAGCAATGCCGATTTATTAATTGGTTCACCACTTCATCAATGGAAAGTGGACATACACCAGCCTTTGCAAAACCTAAGCAGATTTACCACACACTTCATACAAACTTGCTGGTAAAGGTAAACAGTTAAACAAATTTATTTACTACAAAAGATAAATTTTAAGTGTTTTAAGTGATAGGCAAATAGTCAGAGTTAGTTACTAAAAGAAATAAAATATAAGCACGCTGTCTAAACTTTCAACCCTATTAGACTCAGCAACATATAGATTAAGCAGTTTTTCTCACCCCACTGGATATTGCAGTCCCTAGTATACAGATTTCACCCTTGAAATCTGGGCCAGTCCCCTCAGTTAGAGTCTTCAGAGTGTCCTTGTTGCTTGCAGTGTAGGTGGGGGCAGGGGAAAGGCCCAGCTTGTGGCCACTGTGTTCTGTTTTATACCCTCAGTCCCATGTACTTGGGGAGCACAAGTCCAGGCATGTCTGGGGGCATTGCTGAGTCTCCAGGCAAGGTTGAGCAATTCCCCTGGTGTGGCCTCATGATTCATTCAGGTGAGTCATTGAATTGTAACTCCCTTGCTGGACAATGGTTGTTGATGGGTTGTTTGACATCCCACCCGGACATTGGTTATTTTCCTTGCTGTTGCCTCTGGGGAGCTAATATCTGGCTGATCCCCCAATTTACAGCATGGTTTAGTGACAACCATACACAATCTCACAACTTCATAGGCATTAATGATATACATATTTGGATAGAAAAATGACTTTCAGCAGATTATAACCTTTCCCCTGATACCTCACATGGCTTGCTTTATATGCAAGATCACAATTATATATAAATGAGGAATATGGAGGTTACAGGGTGCTCCCCCAAGGTATAGAATGTCACACTGCTATCTTGCCATCCTCAATAAGGGAAAGAAGAGACAGACAAGGGGCTTCCTCAATATTTCTTGACCCTCCCTGGCTTACCCTCTTGTCTCAAGACTTTTTCTCATCCACAGACTGTTCTAGACACATTCAGAAATATGTTACCAAGAAGCTTGGAGAAGACTGGATATTCCTGGTTCTGTTGGGTCTGGTCATGGCACTGGTGAGCTGGGGAATGGATTATGCCAGCGCCAAGAGCCTGCAGGGTGGGTCCCATTCAGGTGCTATGAAACTGCCTCATAAATCACATGAACAATTCACTTCTATGCCTAATGTCTCATGTTCCTCATCCTTCAGCACCAGCTCCCTGCAGCACATTGCCCCATAGTGCCATTGGGGTCAGTACTAACTCCCAGGGCAGAATATCCCCTAGTTTGTTACCCACACCACTCCCTGAGTACAGCTTTTCTTGCACCACACTGGGGCACTGGGATCAGTACTGACCTAGAGGGGAGAGTATCCTCTTCTAAAGAGTCACACTAGATCTTGCAGAACATTCATTTTATTTGGAAGTTGCTCCTCAAAATATAGGCCAGACATCCTCTGCTTAGCTTAGGATATTTAACAGTTACAGACCAAGGTAGAATGGTATGGCTTGACCATGAAGTTGTGTTAATTTAATATTATATTTCTCCCCTCAAGATACATACGTACACACAGCTCCTCTAATCCAGTCCCCACGTCCTCTTTATACTGGGGTGAATTCAGTCTTCAGGTTCATTCAGCCTTGTGTTTCACATCCCCCTAATACACACTGCTCCCTGTGACACCTGCTGTCTGCTGGCAGGACCCCTTTCTGCTGAGGGGTTCAGTCCTGAACGTGGTTGGATTGTTCTCGGTTGGGCTATCCTGATTTTGAGCTGGGTTTGTTTGATGCTCATCAGCCCCTTTGGGGAGGTACTGCTCTCGCTGACTCCTGCTCTGTCTGCCCACAGCTTACAAGTGGATGTACAAGGAGCTGCACCCGAGTGTCCCTATGCAGTACCTGGCCTGGGTCACCTACCCTCTCATCCTCATCCTCTTTGCTGCTGTCTTCTGCCACCTTGTCTCCCCACAGGCTGTTGGTGAGAGCAGGGGGCAAGGGAAGATCTGCCTTTGTCTGTCTCTTTTTCTGTATGGCATGTTCCTTGTTTCTATGGCTTATTTATTCATTCTCTGGTCTGGTTTTTTTCAGGGTCTGGGATTCCTGAGCTGAAAACAATCATGCGGGGAGTGGTCCTCAAGGAATACCTCACGCTCAAAGCTTTTGTGGCCAAAGTCGTAGGCCTGACAGCTGGGCTGGGGAGTGGCATGCCTATAGGGAAAGAGGTGAGTGTTGCTGTTGTGTCTGTGTGGAGTAATGGCCAGGGAGGGGGAGGCAGGTATAGGTGTCTCTTTGGGCACTGTGAAGCCCTGGGGAGGAAGGGGCTATAAATATCTTATCTTTATGGACAAGGGGCCATTTCTCCCCCCACCCCGCACTCTGCTTTTGTTTCTGAATTTCCCTACAGCATTGACCTCCCATTGGTCATTTTCCTGACTCTGTAAAAGGTTTGCTAGAGAAGGGGTTAAAGGAAGTGTGACATTGCACTCCATAATGATTTATGGAAATATGCTTAAGAGTGTAAATATGATGTAACTGGAATATGCTTTATGCAAAAAGTTTCTTGTAAGGTATCATTACAAAGCTTAAAATCTACTGAGTGTGTTCATTCTATTTGTATGCATGTATCATTCTTGTATCTGAAGCTAGAAATATAAAGTATAACTCTGAGGTCCTATTGTAATTATGCAAAGTGTGGGCCATTGATGATCATTTAGAATCTTGATGGCTCCCATTGACTAGAACAATTGGTTGTAAATGGCTCTGTTTACTTGCAAGCCTTCCTGTGTTCCTGTAAGCCAGCCCAGGAAGAATGGTGGACTCCATCTTAAACCTGGTGCTTTTCCATTTAGAAGGAGGGGTGGGGACCCAGAGAGACAAAAGATTCCCGCCTTGTGCCAAAGCTATAAAAGGGGGTGGAAGAGAACAAAGGAGGCTGCAGTCATGAGAAAACCCCTAGTTACCACCTGAGCTGGAACTAACAAGGACTGTACCGGGGAAAGGATTGGGCCCAGACTAGGAAGGAGTCTAGTCTGTGAAAGAAGCTTATTGGAACATCTCTGAGGGTGAGATATTATCTGTAAGCAGTTTCTTAATGTATTAGGCTTAGACTTGCGTGTTTTTGCTTTATTTTATTTGGTAACTTATTTTGTTCTGTCTGTTATTATTTGAATCCACTTAAATCCTACTTTTTATAGTGAATACAATCACTTTTGTTTATTAATTAACCCAGAGTAAATGATTAATACCTGGGGGAGCAAACAGCTGTGCATACCTCTCTATCAGTGTTATAGAGGGTGGACAATTTATGAGTTTACCTTGTATAAGCTTTATACAGATTAAAATGGATGTATTTGGGGTTTGGATTCCATTGGGAACTGGGTGTCTGGGTGCTGGAGATAGATGACCTGCTGAGCAGTTTTTGGTTAAAGTCTGCAGCTTTGGGACCAGACTTGGGTCTGTGTTGCAGCAGGCTAGTGTGTCTGGCTCAACAAGGCAGGGTTTTGGAGTCCCAAGCTGGCAGGGAAAATGGGCTCAGAGGTAATCTCAGCACATCAGGTGACAGTCCCAAGGGGGGGTCTCTGTGACCAAACCTATCAGGAAGATGCTGAGATACCTTCAAATCAGTGATTTCCTACCTGAGAGAAAGAGGGGAGAGGTGGGAGGAGAGAGACAGAGATGATCAGAGAGAGAGAGAGAGAGAGAGAGAGCGAGAGAGAGGAAAGCGTGCGCCAACTTCTGTGTTTATTAAATCCATGTCAGTTGCACAATGCACTGACCCTCTTTCCTCATCATCTTTTCCCTTCTCTTCTCTGACAGGGTCCCTTCGTGCACATTGCCAGCATCTGTGCTGCTGTGCTCAGCAAGTTCATGTCAATCTTCTGTGGCGTGTATGAGGTAAGGCACAGGTTTCTGTGTACACTTGTCCTGAAGCTCTCCATCTCCTGGGAGAGGCAACATGATTTCTTCTCTGGAGGAGGGCATAGCAGAGGGAGGGGGCAGGATACTGGTACAGGGAACGCAGTCAGTTCACCAAGGTGTTACAGACCAGTACATTACATGCACTGGCCAGGATTATGGACAGTGGCCAGGTATACAGTCCAGTAAGTTATAAGTACTGGCCTGGTATGTGGCATACTAAGTTACAGAACAGACTGGCTAGGAATATGATCTGGCAAGTCTGGATTCTGTTAGTGCTGAAGCCATAAGCTGCCTCATTGTAGTCACCCTCCATGCATAAAGACTTGCCAAAAGCTTTGCATAAAGACCAGTTTGTCTTAGAATGTGCATGCACAGAGCACTGCTAATCATAGGAGTGGTCTATATATCTGCTGTAGAAACACCCTTTACAGTAAAAAGATCATTGTAGTGATGAGCTGTTTATTAAGACTGGCAGTGTCCCTAGAGGCTAACTATATGCTATATAGAGAGACTGACTCACTGTAATAGAAACAGCTTGTGCAGACTGGCTCCCTGCAGAGACTGGCTGTGTAATATAAGATAACTACAGCAGTTGTTTATATAGACCAGATCTGTATAGAGACTGGTGCACAAGAGTAGATTGGTGGCATGCAGGCACCACATCATAGCAATACAGTAGACCTTGGCTGTGCATAGTGACCAGATCTCCATATTAGAGACAAGCTTACTGTACTAAAGACTGGCAATGTGTAGAGCCCGGCTCACCATAGCAGAGACGTCTGCATTTGCTGCTGGCTGTTGCTTCATTTTGGAGGATGGGGGGACTAACCCTGTGGCAGTGCTCCCTCTAACCCTGGCATGCCCTTCTCTGGCTGGGCTCTCTGTTCCAGAATGTGTACAGGCAGCTAGAACTCCTGGTGGCGGCTTGCGCGGTTGGAGTTGGATGTTGCTTCGGGGCTCCTCTCGGAGGCAAGTGTATTCTTATATACAACAGTTTGTATACATCACCTCAACTGTCTCACTGTGAATCTCCTACATGAAAACAAGTTCTGCACAGACTTACCTCCTTTCCAGTTCTGTGGTGAAATGTTATTTCTTTTTTCATGTAATCATGGAGGATGGAAGGCAAGGAGGGGGAAGGAGGGGGGAATGCCATAGAGGAAGTGACATTTGGGCAGGAAGTGTCATAACTAATGGCTGAGCCTATTTAGTCCCCAAGTATCAGGCCGAACCTCCAAAGATGGGTCTGCCTACACAATCAGTAAAGACCACCTTCCACAATAGAGAGGAAGGACCAAAAAATACTAGTGGCGGGGAGTGACATCACTCATGGGCAGCAAGTGATAATACTCATGAACAGGAAGTTATATTTTTAGTGCACAAAATAAATTCTTTATCAGTAAGCTAGAGAATAATATGGCTTTGGAGAGAAATGTGAGTGTTAATCACTCACATCTTTGCTTCTGAATCAGAGCCACTCTCTTAAATAACACGTATGACAGAGATATAGATATATATCTATTGTTCTGCTAGATGGGCAAGGCCCAGGGCAACAGTACACAAGGTGCTCCAGTCAACAGGGAGAAAACTGATACATAGATCATTTGTCATAGAATGTTTCCCTTTTGATTAGTCCTGAGCGGGTGTCTGAGTGTGCCCACCCCACCCCAAGGAACTACTCCGATCACTTGGACGCTGTGCCCAGGGTAATTTTGAGGGTATTCACAGTTTGATGGTTGTTCAAATACTGTGTTATTTCCTTGAGACAAATACTTCACTTCCTGTCTTTAGATGGAGTGAGTGAGGGGAGTAATAAACTGTAGCCCAATTGGCTCAGGCCATCCGAAAGAGTTCATTTCATTACTGTTTGCCATAAACAAAAAGCAGCCAGTTAAGCATCTAGCCAATAGAGGGCTTCTGAATGCTTAGCAGACTGGTAACACACCTGACATCCAGAGGGCAGGGGATCCTTCTAAGGGAAAGAGACAGAGGTATGTGTGTGAGAATGGAGCAGCAGGCCGGAGACAGCTTGATGTTGGCTTCAGAGGGAAGGCTAGATAGCAGGCAGCCTGACAGCTGCAACAAGGAGGCTGGATGAGAGCCAGGTGTCTAGCAGAGAAGCAGGCTGTGACTGGCTGAGGGCCAGCAACACCACACAGGAGGAGCCCTCTACAAACACGAGGCATGAGACTCTCACTATCTGGATGACAAGAGAACAGTGCAAAGGGGCTCCCACCAGATGATGGGCCAGTGGGGTCTGCAGGCCAACTCTTAATTACCTCCAAGAGAGGGATGGACTAGAGGAGCAACTAGGGGTTAAAGGAGATTAAAACAGCAGAAGGCTCTCTTACAGCATCAGCCAAGAAGCAGGGTGAGCTGTGAAGGGGCACTGCTTACCCAAGCCAGGGGGAAGAGGGAGAGCTCCCTCTGCATTTAGCAGAGGAGGGGGAGAAATGCCCCCACCCCACTTCACTTCAACCCCTGTGGACAGCCCATTACCTCTCTACTGGACTGCAACATCCGTTAATATACATGTTTAAGCCTTGCACCTAGTGTACATGGACTTTTTCTTGTCTCCAAACCTTAGTAAAGAATCCTCCATTGCTCACGCAGAATGTGAACGTGGTGTGTGGAGCAACTCTAGTGCTGGCCACTGAGTGTGCTGTCCGATCCCTAGAAGGAGCGGGGGTACCACAGCCCGACAGTGACAATACCTGAGGAGGAATCCAGTGCTTCCCATAGGAATATTTTTGTGGGGAGGTGGTAAAAGAAAGCAAAACAAAAACAAAAGAAAGTGGCCTCTCCATGGGACAGTCCAACGTGTGTCTCTCCTTTGCAACAGGCTGCAGAAACGCCCCCTTACAAAAATGGTAGCCACCCAGCAAACAGCAGATTCCTGGACATGCAGAACTGGAGCACAGAGGAAACAGGAGTTGCACGTAGCAATTACAAAGATAGATATACCACAGGAGAATCTCTTCCCATAGTCTCCCGGCCCCCCAAACTCCATATGTGGAGCTGATAGACTCACAGAAGGAGCAAAAGGCATTTCATTTGGCTTTTGCCAAGCTCATTGTGTCTGCTTTAATTGTGGGACCCTCACTGCTTATCAGAGATATGCATGCACAAAGCAAACACTGCTGGAATGAGCTGGGGTGCTAGCAGCAGTGAGATGAAACCTTCTTCCAGACTCACCAACTGATTGGGCCCACCAGCCTTGAAGGTGAGGCAAATAAATGCAGAGATACCCAGATACCATGTTTTCATAATGGCTTTTCTGGCCCTAACCATGATTTAGCTTCCTGTTTCTGCCACGGTAGCAAGTAGAGGACATTTCTTGTCCTAGCTAGCTCCTTTTGAGGTTATTTCCTGTTCAGATATATGTTTAATGTTATTTCCTGTTTGGATAGATTTGTTCTGAGGTAATTTCCTGTTTGATATATATTTTACCACGGAATGGTGTGTTCCTCTCTCCTCATTTTTAAGCAGTGGATTTCAGGGGTTCACACAGGGCAAGATTAAATCAAGATGGGTCCCTAGGCTTTTCCCCACTTGTGGGTACCCTTGGGCCTTGCTCCTGCACTATAGCTATGGCCTCTACCCTCCTTGGGGTGTCAGGACCATCCGCACAAGAGCGATCTGCTGAATTGGTGTTTGACCCACTAGCACTCCTCTTTGGGAAAACTGGGGCCTCCCCTGTCTCTAGACCATCACCCCCTTTCTTCAGACAGGCAATACATGACTGGTGCCTCCCCATACTGGAGGGGCACAAGGTAAATGTGAGGACACATGATCGCCCCACATGTCTTCCCTGCCTAGTGACCCCTCCCGCCCTGAACCCAGCCCAGGGCCACAGCACTCTCCCCATTCCACATTATCTGTGAGGGGCTGGGCTCTCTGCGCCGCTCCAGTGCATGTTCGGCTGCTCTCCCTGGCAGCTGCAGCTCCATCCCACTCCCCGCCTGGCTGCCAGGGAGAGAGGCTGAATGTGCCAGGGGGTGGGGTGGGGGAGAGGCACAGGGAGAGGAGGATAGAGTCCCTCTCCTTCCCTGCCTGCATTTGACCCCCCCCCCATGCTGCCCCACGCGTTGCCTCTGCACTGGAGGAGGAAGGACTTAGCTCCCACTGGTCTGCATATGGGGCCTCCGCTGACACCACACCAGCAGTCATGATGAAGTGGCTGCTGTGAGAGTCCCCACAACACAGAATTCCTGGCTGGGGCATTTTTTCACAACCATGAGGGCTAGAAATACATGTACTTCAATGAGAGCTGAGACTGTGCCCTCATCACTTGACTAGTGCCTATGCCTTATTCCAGACCCAATTTTACCTCAGCCCCTTTGGATATTTTGGAGGTGTCCAGGAGGGAGGAATGAGAGAGAGATTATGGACATACACCCCACAAGCATTAGTGATAGCGGGTTGGTGACAAGCTGTGACACTTGGTCTAATTTTGTCACTCACTCTCCCTTTTCTTTCCTCTTGTCTTCTGTCTGTCTGTCTCTCTTCTGTCTCTTCCACCAGTAGCAGCCGTATTATTACACTGATGTCCTAACTGTGGGCTGTGCTGTGGGGGTTGGCTGCTGCTTCGGGACACCACTTGGAGGCAAGTGGCTGCTCCCCTTCCTCTGCCTTTCCTCAGGATACCTTCGTCCCCAACCCCCAATTCAATGACCATTCCCTGTAGTTTCAGCCTCACCCACACTCATTCCCTGTTATGTCCTCCCCACAGAGAGATACCCTCCATCAGCAAGAGACTCTGCCCTCTCACTTTTGCCATCCCTTCAACTCTGCCTCCTTTGCAAACTCTTTTTGATCCAAACTTGATGGGAGCAGTGGCCAAGGATGGCTGGACGGGATTCTAGACGTTCTGGGGAGATTTCCAGTACATGTCCAGGTGATAACATCTCTGTTTTCTCTAGGGGTGCTCTTCAGCATTGAGGTCACTTCCACCTACTTTGCCGTGCGCAATTACTGGCGTGGTTTCTTCGCAGCCACATTCAGTGCCTTCATCTTCCGAGTGCTCGCCGTGTGGAACAAGGATGCAGGTAAGGCTAGAACCATGACCTCTGTGTCTGGTGCATAGGCCTCTATTATCTACTTCCTCTCCAATTTTTCCCCAAATCCAGAAATACAGTGGGGATGTGACATTTCCTCCACCATTTTCCTTGCATACATAACAGGCAAAGACAGGGAAGGAAGCGGGAGAATGGCAAACTTTTGTCACAAATTAGCTAACTCCCTGATTCCTCTGAGGCCTAGGTGTGTCTGGGGTTACCCAAAAAATTCACCATGCAAATACATGAGTCCCCAAGAACTGGTGGGATCCTTGAGGTGAGAATTCACAGTTGGTCAATGTAATGTGGGGCTGCATACACAGAGGCATGCCATCCCAGAGCAGGGAGGTGACAGTATTTGCAGCCTCACACTGGGAATGCTGTGCTCTGGTTGGGTACCTGTCAAGCAGAAAGGTAACAAATTGGAGGGAATTCAGACAAGTGCAATAACCAACTGATTAGGAGGCTGGAAGGACTGATTTATGAGGAAAGATTGAAAGAGCAAAATATACTGGTTAATGATGATGAAAAAGGACAAAATAACTCTACAGGTAGCAGAAGAGGGTAAATGCATTCTCATGCAGACACAAACACCACAGGGGGTGAGGCTTGTTCAGGATGGTGCAGGGAGGTAAAGGGAAAGTTTCAGATATTGCAATAATGGAGACAGAGAGAGATTAAGTAGCTGGATATGAGGAAAATATCTTCTAATGTTGAGGGGTTGTTAAACTGTGCATGGTCCATCTAGTCCAGTGTCCCATCTCTGACAGTAGCCAGGACCAACCGCTTCAGATGAAGGTATAAGAGCACTGCAGTGTGCAGATCTGCCCCCCCCCACATTAGGCCTCATCCTAGTCCCTAGTAGTTAGAGACTAAATTAGGGCCTGAAACATGGGGTTTAACATCCCTTCCAATACTTACTGTCATTAACTATGATAACCCTGGATATTCTTGTTAATCTTGTCCAGTCTCTTTCTGAATCTTACTAGGTGCTTGGCTGCAAGTACTTCCTGGGGCAGTGATTTCCACTTTGGGTTGGAAAGTATTTCCTTTTGTAGTTCTGAATTTTCCACCTTTCAGTGTCATGAATGTCACCTTGTTGTTGTGTTAAGTGACAAGGAGCATAGAAGTTCTTGCTCTACCGTCTCTAGACCAGTCATAGACTTTTATCATGTCCCCTGTTATTTGACTCCTTTCTAAGATAACAGTCCCAATCTTTTCAATCTCTCTTCATACAAGAATTTTTCCAGGTCCTCAATCATTCTCATTGCTCTTCTCTGAGCCCCCTCTAGCTCTTTAATATCCTTTGGAGATGAGGTGACCCGTGCTGAAAACAAAATCCAGATGAAGCTGTACCATGATTTCTATCAAGGCATTATAATGTTCTCCATATCATTCTTCATCCCATTCCTTATGCATTCTAGCATCTTGTTTGTTTTTTTGATTGCAGCTGCACATTAAGAAAACGTCACCACTGCTGTCTATGAGACCTGGGTCCCCTTCCTGAGTTAATACAGTTAATTTAGAACCCTATACTGTGTATCAGCTTAAATTTTTCCCTCCACTGTGTGTTACTTTGCATTAATCCACACTGAATTTCATTTGCCACCATGTTGCTCATTCCCCTACTGTGTTTAGGTCTCTCTGAAGTTCCTCCCAGGCCTCTTTGGTCCTGACTAACCCAAATAACTCTCATCTTCAGATTCTGCTACTTTATTACTCATCCTCTTTTCCAGATCATTAATATATTAAACTGAACAGAACCTATTACAGAACCTTGTGGCCCCCACTGTTAATCTTTAGCCATGATGAAAATGGACCCTTTACTCCTACTCTTTGCTTTCAGTCTCATAGCCAGTTTTTTCTCCATGAGAACACTTTGCCTCTTACCATATTGTGCAGGACTAAATAAATTATGTCAACCGGCCCCTATTTTACTGACATGTTCAAAGAATTCTAAGAGATCAATGAGACATGACTTGCCTTTGTAGAATCCATGCAGGTTACAACCTGTCAGATCATAAACTTTGTTATTGTTTTTAATGATCATTTCAACCAGTTTATGGATCTGAGGCTCACTGGGTTGTCATTCCCCAGAGCACCTCTAGAACCTTTTTAAAATATAGGTACATTTGCTACTCTCCAATCTTTGGAAGCAGTGGCTGTTGTTAATGAGAGACAGTGTATTTTTTATTAACAACTCATCTACTTTATCTTTAAACTATTTCAGAACTCTTGGGTGTAACCATCTAAGCCTGGTGATTTATTGCCTTTGAAATTATCAGTTTGTCCCAGCACCTCTTCTCTGACACCTCAATCTCTGAGACCTCATCTCTAATGTTAGGAAAGAGAAGGTCAGGGTCAGAATCTCCCCAACACTCTCAGCAGCAAAGACAGATGCATCTTACCTTCTCAGCCAAGTCCTTATCTTCCTTAATTTCTCCCTTTAACTCCTGGGGGTGATCAAAGGGACCCACCAATTCTTTCTCCAGTTTTCTGCTTCCCATATACTTGTTTTTACACCTTCAGCTATTTGCTCTTCAAACTCCATTTTAGCCCTTCTAATTTCCCTCCCACTTAATGCCTGCTATAGTTTGTTTTCCTGTTTACTGGCTTCACTAGGGTCAGATTTTCAAATTTTGAAGGATTTTTGTTTGGCTTGAATAGGCTCTCAAGCCTTGCCTGAAGCTATATTTGTTTACTCCTTGCCTTCCTGGTTGTCTTTTTGTTCAACGGTGCACATGTCTTCTGAAAGTACTAATGTTTCTTTAAATTGCATCCATTCCACCTGGAGGGCTTTTACCTCCTTTGCTTTCAACTTTAGGGCCTTTTGACTAACCATTTCATTTATTGAAGTGTCCCTTTTTAAAGTATAGTGTCACTTTTTGGTACCTTACTTGCCTCTGGGATGTTGAGCCTTATTATACTGTGGTCACTGTTACTTAAGTCTGGTCTACACTGTGGGGGGAGGGGGAGAATCGATCTAAGTTATGCAACTTCAGCTACGTGAATAACGTAGCTGAAGTCGGCATACTTAGATCTACTTACTGCGGTGTCTTCACTGCAGTAGGTTGACTGCTGACGCTCCCCTGTCGACTCTGCCTATGCTTCTTGCTCCAGTGGAGTATTGGAGTTGACGGGAGAGCGCTCGGTGGTTGATTTATCGCGTCTTCACTAGTGAAGACACGATAAATCGACCCCTGCTGGATCGATCGCTCCGGAGGTAAGTGTAGACATGCCCTTAGTGACTCATCTACTGTCACTTCTTGAATTAGCAACTCTGTTTCATAAGAGTAAGCTGAGAATAACCTCTCTTCACTTGTGGTCTAGAACTAGCTGTTCCCAGAAGCAATCACCCCAGTGTCAAGAAATTGTTTCTCTAAATTTGGTCATGTTGTGCTGTTTGACCAGTTTATATTTAGGTAGCTAAAGTCCCCCCATTATCACCATTTATTAGGTTTTCCTGCCTCTGATCTCTCTCCACATTGTGCACTCAATTTCCTTTGCTTCATCTGGAGGCCAGTAGTATATTCTTACATCTTGGAATTTGAGATTTAAAATCCTAGAGATTTTAAAATCCTAGAGATCCTAGAGATTTAGCTGTGTGGTTCTGTCCACTCTACATTTGTATCTCACCATATTCTATGGAAACCTTCAGACACAAAGCTACTCCTGCACCTCTTCAGCTTAGTTTGCCTTTCCTGTATAGTTTATAATCAGATATTGCAGTATCACATGAATTTTTGTCATTCCAACACGTTTCCGTAAAGCCTATTGTATTAAAATCCTCATCTGCTGCAAGACCTTCTTAGTTCACTGATTTTAGCTTTTGAACGTCTTGCATTAGTATATAGATGTTTATAGTTTTAACTCTTGGGTAGGTGCCTCCAAGGGAAGAAGTGGTAATCACATCACTTGAGTCATTTAAAACTAGAGTGGAACACAGTGAGGGTGTGGGAGCAGAAGGTAGGAAGGGGCTGATGGATAAGATGTGACCTAACTGGTCTCTTCCCTCTTTGATTTCTATGACTGTGATAATTCCTTCTGTACCTCTTATGAGAACTGGGTAAATGCAGTTCCCAGAGAGGAGCCCAGCTTTGTCCCCATGAGGTGATCTTGTCAATTTGTGACAGGGATGATCTTATCAGGGGCTGACTGAAATGCAGTGAATAGAAAGGAAAAATCCCATTTATCTTCTGAGGATAAGAAACTATTCCCAAGCAGAAAACTTTGACAAACTGAGGTTAGATTGAAAGTACATCACTTCCATTAACCCTCTACCCTCCATCTCCACACAAATTAAAAGAACATTAAGGGTTTGCACCAAGTTAAAGCTGTCTGCACACACTTAATTTGGTGTGTGCATTGCCATGCAGTCTTTAATTACACAAGCCCATGCTGCTATTTCCCCACAGATCCTATCTCATATTCTCATTCAGTATGCAGACTGTACTTTCTCACACTTTCCCCCCCCCCCTTCCCGTCTCTTGCTCTCTCTTCTCTCACACAGTCACCATCACGGCCCTGTTCAGAACTAACTTTCGAATGGATTTCCCCTTTGATCTGCAGGAGCTGCCAGCCTTTGCTGTGATAGGGTAAGTCCAAAGGGACTCAACAAATTGCAGTGCTAAACTGATATCAAGCTGACCCCATTGCAAATCTTCATATAAAATGGAATGACAGTCTGTTTAGACCATAAAAAGAAAAGGAGTACTTGTGGCACCTTAGAGACTAACCAATTTATTTGAGCATGAGCTTTCGTGAGCTACAGCTCACTTCATCGGATGCATGGTTAGTCTCTAAGGTGCCACAAGTACTCCTTTTCTTTTTGCGAATACAGACTAACACGGCTGTTACTCTGAAACCTGTTTAGACCATAGGACTCTTTCTGGAGGCTTGCCCTTAGAGATATTGCAGAACAACCATGTTTGAATGAGCATGGAAACCCAGTCCCAGTTCTTCGACTGCTCACAGGGTCTGAGCCCAGAGCCCATTCGAAGAGTGCAGAAATCCAGTTCAGGTTCTTCACCTTCTTTTGGGAGGCTGCACCCAAATCCATTCTAGGGTGGTATAGAACTGCAGTGGAATTTTCAAAAGCACCTAATGTCTGCACTTCAAGCTGGTGGCGTACCTTCCAGCATGAGGGGATATATCCATGCTAGGTCTGATTGAGCTAGCACACTAAAAATGGAGTGTAGCTGCAGGCACAAGCGATGGGAGGGGCTAGCTGCTTGAGTACATATGTACTCATTTGAGATGCTAGGCATATACTGGGGGCAGCTAGCCTCTCCTACTGCTCATGCCCATCGGTGCTGGAACTAGAGGTGCTGAAGTGGTTTCCATCATATACAGGGTTTACAGTTGGGTTCAATGGCTCTCAGCACCCCCACTACACAAATTGTTCCAGCACCTCTGGCTGTGCCACTGTGGCAACACTCTATTTGTAGTGCACTAGCTCTGATATGTCTATCCAAGCTCGAATTTACACCTCCAGCTCACAGTGTGGACATACCATAGTGAGCTAGGAACACGAGTCCCACTGAAAGTCACTTAGGCACTTTTGAAAATCCCACTCATCCAGTTTGTTCTCCTGCTTCTAAGGCTGCCTTGCAAAAGTCCACTCACTTACTGACTGTAGGTGAGTCCATTTGTTTGGGTGGGCAAGGGGAAATTGCTTTTTAACTTTGAAACTGTAGGACTGTGACAGCTCCTGCAGCTGTCTTTTGAGCTGCCTCAGACTGTAGTTCTGTTCTTCTCCAGCACCACCCCTCCGGGAAAGGGGTGTACTGATGGGACACTAAAAAAACCCTTCTGAAGCTGAAAAGGAGTGTCAAATATCACAAAAAGAAAAGGAGTACTTGTGGCACCTTAGAGACTAACCAATTTATTTGAGCATGAGCTTTCGTGAGCTACAGCTCAGCTCACGAAAGCTCATGCTCAAATAAATTGGTTAGTCTCTAAGGTGCCACAAGTACTCCTTTTCTTTTTGCGAATACAGACTAACACGGCTGTTCCTCTGAAACCTGTCAAATATCACAGCGATCAGTGTGGTATAAAGGGAGAGAGTGACCTCCCCTGGGGGAAGCCAGGTGCCACCTTGGAACTCACAAAGCTCATTGCAGCATAGCTCTAATCCTCCACCCATTTAGAAATGCATTTTCCCCACTCTAGCCAGCATCTTTCCTCACTTTCAGGAAGCACAAAGAAAGACACAAGTCCAGGCAACATGAGTGAACAGATTTTGTTTTCCTGGGCTTGTAAATGTACAAGACTGTTTTAAGAGGAGCACCGCCTCCCCTCAGTGCCAGGGTGGTGGGGAGGAGAGCACAGAAATCCACGTCAGATTAGAGAGAGCACACCTGAGTCCACCAAAGGGAATTTCTTTTCTATTAAAACCAGAAAATTAACCAATGTTACAAACATAGTGTAGACAACACATGTGATTTTATCATGTCTTATGCTGTTTGGCACTTCTGTTAAAACACCAGGTCCTGGAGTTATGTGATTTCACGAGAATTTCAGCTTTCATTGAAACAAAGTAAGTTTCTAGCCATTGTGATTTCAAAGAAAAGCTTGAAAAGGCACCTGAGTGCACGTCAAAGGCTCCAAAACTGGAAGGCCAAGAAATACAGCTCCCCTGTTTATTGTTTAAAAATCTCATGATTTTTAAGCCAATCTCAAGATTTTTTGGGGCCTGACTCATGAGTTTGAGTGCTTGGGGTTGGCAGTAAGATTACATTTTCCTTGTGGATATACCCAGAAAATATTTTAGAGCTTGGTTAAAGGTCTGGTTGTAAAAATATTTCTCTCTTGAGTAAAGGCAGCTGGTCAACATTTTCTGAACAAAACTTTTTTTAATTGAAAAATGGTTTTATTTTAAAAATGAACATTTTGGTGAAAGTTTCCTCATTAGGGTTTTTCTTCTTTTGAAAAATATGGACAGATGCTGTATGTGAAACACTCAGTTGCTGGTGTTTTTGTCTTTGTTTCTCTGTCGGGCTGTTGGTGTTTGTGATGTGGCAGGTGTGGCCCGTGCAGCTTGGCCAGAGGTTTTTGTGGCCTGTGCAGCCAGTGAGGCCCAGTGGTTGGTTGTGAGTAGTTTTTGTTCCCATTGCCAGTTTTGATTGGTGGGGCCAGTCACATGGCTGGAATTTTTCAAAATGACATGTATCTTTTTGTCATTTTTCAATTTTGAAATAAAAAATAATATTTGGAATGGCTGAGTTGGAAATTAAAAAGATAAAAAACTCTATAGAAAATTTTATAAAATGAAAAATTCATCAATTTTGAAAATGCATGCAATGAAAAGTGAGTTCTTGACGATATCTTGTGGCAATGAATTCCCCAGCTTAATTATGTGCTGTGAAAACAGTATTTCCTTTTACCAGTTTCCAGCATGTTGCCTTTTAACTTCATTGGGTGAATGAGATGCAACCCTGTCTCTCAGGTTACATTCCCTGGTCCTGATTACAGCAGGAAGTACAGAGGCAAATGCTAGCACAGAGAGTCCGTCACACTTTTTGGTTAAATAATGAATAATTAGGAACATAGGCTTCTGTTCAGCAAAGCACTTAAGCATGTGCTTTCCTTAAAGCACATGAGTGGTACCATTACTTTGCTGAATCAGGGCCAGAGTCTCTGTATACTCTGTATGATTGTATTTCCTGGTCCAATCTGACTTCTCAATTCTTCTGGCCAGATTGGTCCTCCACCTTGACCCGGATCCCATCTTTCATCCCCCCATTGGATCTATCAAACTCTCATAGTTTCTTATACCTCGCCCATCACCCTGGTATCTGAGCAACTAGTCAGTTGCTCGTACACATAGCTACAACGATGTGCAGTGTGGTTGGTCTCCATCTTGGTAATGCCAAGTGGAACCTCTGACAAGTCTTATATCCCACTGCTGAGCAAAAGCGGTATCCCCTCCATTGCACCGGATCCCTGCAACCAACGTAACACAGACTGTGGGGTTTCCCTATGGGGTGTGTGTGCCTCCAGAAAGCATCTTTGGAGGCCTTTGTAACAGATGGCACTCTCCAAAAAATAAATAAAAAGCTGGAAAGCAGCAGACAAAAGACTAGAACACCCTTGGAAGGTTCCTGTGGCACTCAGGACTGGGGCGTCCCTTTCTAACACATGTTCTGGATCCCCTTTTGGACATGGGAATGTTTAAGATATAAAGTGGGGGAGAAGGGAGTTATAATACGTTTTTTATCCCTTTACCAGAAACCCCAGTGACATCAGTAAGTGGCTGCTCTGACTGAGATACACAGCCTTAGGTGCAAACTTTGATTCTGCCCATTTGTTGCCATTTAAAAGGCAGGTGAATATCCATATGTGAAAAATACTTAGACTTTATTCCCTGGTGGATAAATGGCATTTTGTGGGTTGTGCTTCATGTTACTTTATTTCATTTCCTCCACTTTAGGATCTGTTGTGGGTTCCTTGGAGCCTTTTTCGTTTACCTCAATCGCCAGGTGGTTCTGTGTGTCCGACGGCATACAGCTCTGAGCCGATTTCTCACCAAATAGTGAGTGTGCTTGAGCAGCAGTACTCTGCCTTAGAGGCCATTACCCTTCCTGACACTGGATAATACCTGTGGAGTTAGGTGCTACTCAACATCAGTAAGAGTATCAGAATCTGGCCCTAAGAGTCTAATTCATGTTAAAATATTTTTATCTGCAGGGAAGAAAATCTCTTCTGGGCTGAACATTTGTCTTTACAAGCCATAAATGGCTTCTTGGTCCAGGAGAGACAGTCTAACAACCCCCTGCAATTTTTATTAGGAGGAGAAAATATAACTGGTTAGACAGGAAATGTTCTTAAAGTAGAAAATCAATAATTTCTTCATAACAGCCACAGTTTATTTTTAGAATATATCAAAGAGAAAATGCCAGTTGAAATCTGACCCAGTATTTCAGTTTTGTAAAACAGACATTTATAAAATTAGGGCTGACAGAAATGTTTCCATGTTAAAAAAAATTCCAGTGAAAAAGTGATTTTTAAAAAAACAATTAAACACTGCCTTACATCAACCCAAATATTGCATCCCTGAGAACAAACAGTGAAACTGATTCTGTTGATGTTCTTTGTCCCAGCTGAAAGCCATATTAAAAAGAAAGATAACAAAGAGCTTTAAAATAATGACATTTGTGCAGGACATTTTGAAATATCTTTCACCTCTAATAAATCCTAAATTATTATTACCAACACAGAGAAAGAAACATGTCTGTTTGCAACATGTGTGTTTTAAGTGAGCATTGTTCATTTAAAGAATAAATAAAATATTGTATTGCCTCCTAAAATTTTTAAGGTCCTTACCCTCTGAGTTGCTGAGTGGCCTCAACAGCTAGCAATTTGCAGGTCTGAGTAGTGAGGAGCTCCTAGTTAAAGGAAAATAGTGACATTTCCCTTTGAGTGTCAAAAGAACTGGATTAATGATGTGGAGGCAGAATTTTCTCTCATTCATTATGGAGCCTTTTGCTGGGGTACCATCAGAACAATCTAAAATATGACAAAGTAAGTGTAAAAGGAGAGCAGAGCCTGAGAAGCAAGTATTTTAATTTATATTTGTGAACAACTTTTCCATAGATTCATAGAGTTTAAGGCCAGGAGGGACCATTACATCATCTAGTCCAGAGATGGGCAAACTACGGCCCATGGGCCGCATCCAGCCTGCGGGACCGTCCTGCCTGGCCCCTGAGCTCCCAGCTGGGGAGGCTAGCCCCTGGCCCCTCCCCCGCTATTCCGCCTCCCCCGCAGCCTCAGCGTGCCACCAGCGCCCTGGCCCGCCGCTCCTGCCAGGCAGCGCAGGCAGTGTGGCTGGCTCCGGCCAGGCCGTGGGGCTGCGAGCTCCTGCCGCTCTGAGCAGCATGGTAAGGGGGCGGGCAGTGTGTGTGTGGGGGGGTTGGGTAAGGGGTAGGAGGTTCCGGGGGGCAGTCAGGGGATGGGGAACAGGGGGTGTTGGATAGGCATGGGAGCCTGGGGGGCCTGTCAGGGATCGAGGGAGTCAGGGGACAGGCAGCATGGGGGGTTGGATAGTGGGTGGGGTCCCGGGGGGTGGTTAGGGTTGGGAGGTCTCGGGAGGGGGCGGTCAGGGGACAAGGAGCAGGGGGGGGTTGGATGGGTCAGGGGTTCTGAAGGGGACAGTCAGGGGGTGGGAAGTGGGAGGGGGCAAATAGGGGGCAGGGGCCAGGCCATTTGGGGAGGCACAACCTTCCCTACCGGGCCCTCCATAGAGTTTCACAACACCGATGTGGCCCTTGGGCCAAAAAGTTTGCCCACCCCTGATCTAGTCTGATCTCCTGTATGTCACCCAGTTATTCCTGTATTGAGCCCAGTAACCTGTGTTTAATACTAAAAGCTGCATGAGAGGAATTCAGAAAAGTGTGATGAATAACAATAATATCTTGCACTGAAATCATATTTTTGCCCAAAGGATTCCATTGCCTCAACTTTACATCTCAGCTAAGCAACATACTTCCCTTTAGCATCATACTGGGGCATTGGGATCAGTGCTGATTCAGTGGGGAGAGCACCCTCCCCACTACTAAGCCACCCACCCCACTGCCTGCAGCACAGCGACCCCTAGCACCACACTGGCACCTTGGGGTCAGTGCTGGCTCAGAGGGGAGAGCGTCCCCTAGTGAGTTATTCTCTGTAGTCTGTCTAACACCTTAGTCATTGACTCTTCTGCAAGCATTATGAACATAAGAACAGCCACACTGGGGCAGAACAATGGTCCATCTAGCCTAGTATCCTGTCTTCTGACAATGGCCTGTGCCAGATGCTTCAGAGGGCGTGAACAGAACAGTGCAAATTATTGAGTGATTCCCCAGGCCCACCTCTGCTTGTATGATCTGACATAGTCACAGCCAAGGAAATAAGACTGCAGGAAAAGAACATAATATTACAGTTTGTTAAACTTCTTTCTTTCTTGTTTCAGCCACCTTGTATACCCAGGAGTTATAACCTTCCTGATAGCAACAGTGACCTTCCCGCCGGGGTTCGGGCAGTTCATGGCTGGAGAGGTAAGAGTAGTTATAAAGGAGTAAATGTGTAATTCTGAAAGAATCCCCAAATCAACAAACACACACCATGGTGAGTAAGAAGAACTCTGAGGTTCCCCTTCCCGAGCAGGAGGCAGGGAGAGATTTAGGAAGAGTCTGACCTCTCCTGGGCTGGAAGGAGAGATTTCTCTGAGAGTAATAATCTCCACGCTCCCCTTCAGGCAGATCTGGGGAGGGTCCCTCCATTCCCACCTAGGGGGTTTAGGCGTGGAGATGTAACCCCTTGAACACTAGAAGAGATTAAATAGATTCTCCTCCATCCAAAGCCCTCTCTCTTTTCTGAGCGGGTTAAGGTTTAACGCTTCATATTCTAGGAGGAAATATCCAAAAAGAAACAAATGTGGGGATCCTCTCTCCTCTCTGGTGGGGACCCTGGGTATAACACTGACCCCATTTAATCTTTTGAGACTCACTGACTGTTTTCTTGTCTTCTTTCCTTGAAGCTGATGCCCAGGGAAGCCATCAGCTCCCTGTTTGATAACTACACCTGGGCAAAGCACATGGGGGACCCACAAATCCTAGGGAAATCTGCCATCTGGATCCACCCCAAAGTCAGTGTCTTCGTCATCATCCTGCTTTTCTTCATCATGAAGGTAGGAAGCCCACCCATCCTGACCTGGCAGTGTGTCGCCCCTCTTGTGGGGGTCAGAGCTCTTGACACCACCCTGCTGTTTGTAAAGTGCTTTGAGACCTGCTGATGACAAAGTTCTACCTGAGAGAGGAGATTGAAACAGAAAGAGATTTTCTACTCCAGTGACCAAAATAGGAACTAGCAAGAATGAGATTTCCTTACAGAAAAATAATGATGAGGACAAACTGTGTGTTATCCTGGGGGAAGGAAGAGAGACAGCATCCCCCAGATCAGGACTGGACAATAATGGCCAGTGGGCACAGGGGTCCCAATATACCATCCTGGGCAGACTGTATGTACTTCCAACGGACGCTAACAGGTTCTGCTTTTTTGGTAATGCTGGGATTGCTTGTCATGCAGATAAAGGGTTAATTATTTGAACTGAGAGATGGTGGGCAATGGGGAGTAGCAGTGCAGTGTACATCTGATCTGCAATGCAAGAAGTGTATCCTTCTAGAGTCATGTGAATGTTCCCATATAGTTTTATAGGTCATTCCTGCCTCTAGAGTCTTTGCTGATGTGACAAACTGCTAGAGTGGCTGTTTCAGGCTGCTTATTTTGTTGTTGGTTTGTGTTAAAGAGGAGCAGACCGCACAAAGAAGCCCTGCCTCTGTGGCTCTGGGCAAAGGTTGGGCCTGATCATGGGTCATGCGTGAACCAGCCCCACACCTTCCACCCAAGGCCCTGCCCCTTTGCCCCCCCCTCCACCTCAGACACCGGCTCCAGGCCCAAAGGAGTGCCAGGAGGGCGAGCGGCATGCAGCCCCAGCTTCCCCAGCTCCAGAGCATGAGCAGCCCCAGCCCCGGAGTGCCAGGAAGGCGGATGATGCGGCCCCAGCCTCCCCAGCTGGAGCACTGGGGGCTAAAGGACTGGAGCCGCACACAGGGAGCAGTGGTAAGCAGGGGCTGGGGTCACACCTGGCTGTTTGGGGAGGCAAAGTCTCCCCCAGTCTATGCGATCCATCGCCCATGGGCCTGATTCTGCACTGCATTGCACCTTGGTCCCAATACTCAGCTGCATATGGGCTGAGTTTGGTACTGCTCAGTGGAAAGGGAGCAGAGCTGGTTGTACTCCTCTGTTGCAGCTTCCAGATTCTGGGACCAGCCAAGAACCAATCAGGTCCTCTGTGTTAGAGTAGCCACAGGGCTGCTGACCCAAGGGCCCATTGCAGCAGCCAAGAATAGCCAGAGTGTGGAGGTGCTCAGGCCATGGATACTCACCCCTAGCATGTCTCTACACTAGAAGCTGTAGAGCTGTTCTGCTGGCTCCACACCACTTGGAGGTTCTCCATCTGCTGGGGGTGTAGCGGGATATACTAGCTTTATGGCCCTTTTACATCAACTACTCTGCACAAAGCTACCCTTGAAAGGCATTCAGCAACTACATGATGCAGAGTGTGTCACACCCACTTTCTGAAGCGCTTACTGACTTTCAGCTCTCCTAGAGGAAATTCAAGGTGTTGCTCTCTGGATACCATAGACAGCGCCTCTCTCCCTAGGAACTGTACCACTTCAACAGCTGAGATCTGCTGGGCCACACCTGCTGAGAATCCCTTGATGTGAGCTGTCTGGGGATGGGTGGCAGAGTTCTCTGTGGAGCCATCAATGGTAGAATTCACTCACCCTTTTAATCTGATGAAGGCCAAGTGTGTTGGCTGTCAGGGCATGGGACAAGGCTGGTCTGTTTCCTGAAGAAGGTGACTGTGAGATCAGCTAGGGAGAGGTTTAGGGGTGCCCAGTTCCAGCATGATAGTTTGTTGTGGCTCTCCCAGAGGTTGTGGCCTGCACCATTTTATAAATAAATAAAACTTCCTGCAGCATGGGGGGGGGCCCATCTCTATGGATCAAAGGGAAAGTAATTCTCCAAGTTCAGCCCATTCCTTATGGATTAGCTTCCCCAGCAGCACAACAGTCACTGGGAAGCTCTGTGCAGTAGACAGTCTCTGGGAGTGATGGTGGTCTGCATGAATTCTTCCCACTCTCCTTTGCTCCCCACATTCCCAGCTGCCCTTGGCTTCCTTGTTGAGTCTGTCAGATTCCCCAGAAGGGATTTCCTCATAAGCAGGCAGGCTGGAGGATGTGGTGCAGCTGCAGGAGATGCTGTTACCACACACTAACTGTGACCCCATATCCCTCTGTCCTAGTTCTGGATGTCTGTCGTCGCCACTACAATGCCGATACCTTGTGGAGGCTTCATGCCTGTTTTTGTACTGGGTGAGTGTTAACCTCCTTCTTGGCCTTCTCAGAGAGAAAGAGAGAGAGAGAGAAAGAGAGAGAGAGAGAGAGAGAGAAATTATCATTGACAGGGAGACAGAGAGAGCAAGCTCACAATGGTGTTTCTAAGAGGGAATTCGGATCATGGCTCCCACAAGCTGTCTATGAGGAGCTTCATTAACAGTCCAGTTGCCCAGCCTCTGACCTTCAGCTCCTCTTCCTTTCTCCCCAAACTCACAGATGCTGATCTGGAAATTCCTGCAGTTTCTCCACATAATGGACTGTGCACAGTAAACAACAGACATACTTACTAGATAAATCAGACACAGGGTCAGGACTTGAACCCTGACACTTCAGTTCCAAAAACTCAGGTCCCTGCCTCTTGAAGAAAAGCTCCCCTAACTAGTACTAATAGTAGGTCCCCTGTCCTCTCTGTGGGCCCAGCTACAAGACAGCAACATCCAGCCTTCACTCAGAACCAGTACCTTACAACCTCAGCCATGGATTATCAAGTGATTCATGACAAGTGGTTGATGACTGATTATTGATTGTTAATCCTAAAACAGAAAAAAACTATGTTAAAGTGTCATTTGTACTGAGAGTACATATTAGTTCAGTAGAACCTCAGACTTACGAACACCAGAGTTACAAACTGATCAGCCAACCACACACCTCTTTTGGAACTGGAAGTACACAATAAGGCAGAAGCAGAAACAAAAGAAAAACAAACAAAAAAGCAAATACAATACATGTTAAATGTAAACTACTAAAAAAATTTAAAAAGAGAAAGCAGCATTTTTCTTCTGTATAGTAAGAAAGCTGTATCAAGTCAATGTTCAGTTGTAAACTTTTAGAAGAACAATAATGTTTTATTCAGAGTTACTAACATTTCAGAGTTATGAACAACTTCCATTCCTGAGGTGTTCATAACTCTGATGTTCTACTGTAATTTAGAGTAAAATGTTGTAATTATCCCAAAACCAAGCATTGCAATCCCAGGAAATTCAGTTATGGTTGCACTTAAAAGATATCCAAACATGGCTGGACACGCACAGTTTGGACACCCAAAGAACCCTTAACTTTGCACTATATGGACACCATGCAAAATATGATCCAAAACCTAGTTTTGTCCAGTCTGGGACCACAGACTCACAGTAATCATAATTGTATGGTCATTGCATGGTGTCACTACAGGGCAGAGTTAAGGTTATTTGAGTGCCTTAACTGTGCATTTTCAGACTTGAACATATTTGGATTTATTTTAAGTGTAAACTTAACTCTAAATTTCCTGGATTTGTATTTCTGTGTTTTGGGATAAATACACCCTCCCTGGAGTGGTTTTTGTCCTTTTATTACTGATACAAAATCTCTACCTTAACTCCGTCATAATGTAGTTTTTGTTTTAACATATAAGCACTGGTAAATTACCATATGGCTTTTATCGGCAGAAGAGCACAGCCATTTTGGGTGGATGGGTGTTAATCACTGACTTCATGTGATGCTTTCCAGGGGCTGCATTCGGCCGTCTCATTGGTGAAATCATGGCATCACTCTTCCCTGATGGGATCCTCTTTGATGGCATTGTTTACAAAATCTTACCTGGAGGATACGCCGTCATTGGTGAGTCTCCACGTCTTTCTTTTTTCTATCCCTCCTCCATGAATCCCCTGGTCTGCATGACACTGTCTTTCCTCTTCCCCCACAACTGGGAAAGGCGCAGCAGCCCTGACAGGAGCAGTGAGCCACACTGTCTCCACAGCAGTGATCTGCTTTGAGTTGACGGGTCAGATCTCCCACATCCTGCCCATGATGGTTGCCGTCATCCTCGCCAACATGGTGGCCCAGAGTTTGCAGCCCAGTCTCTATGACAGCATCATCCAGGTGAAGAAGCTGCCTTACCTGCCTGACCTGGGCTGGAATTACATAAGGTGTGGTACCACCAGTGGGGATTGGGGAGAGGAGGGAGAACACAGCAGAAGAGGGTCTGGCAATGGGAAATGAAGGGGGATAGGCTAGGCCACAAAGAAATGGAGCAGGGATGGGGGGTGGCAGACACATAAATAGAGTGGGATGAGGCAGAGAAACAGCGGGAGGGCAATAGAGAAGGAGGTGATCATCCATGAGGGGCGGGAGCAGAACCATGCCTTAGTGGAAACCCAGTTGGTTTGTGGATGGTCTCACTTCCCCTGTAGTTACTCCCACATGCAAGTATGTATCTGGCTGTATAAAGCACACACCTGAAAGGAGCTCCTGTTTTGCTTTCCTCTTTGGGAAGCTTTTCTTTTAGACATATTTGAATGGTATGTTAACCCCTCTCTTTATTTTCTTTGTTCCTCTAGCAAATACAATATCTTTGTTGAGGATATTATGGTCTGTGATGTGAAATTCATCTCCTCTACTTGTACATACCAGGACCTGCAGACCCTGCTTCAGAGCACCACTGTCAAGACCTTGCCTCTGGTAGATTCACCAGGTACGCAGTATGGGGAATCTGACCTTTTCTGAAGCCTTCCTTGGTTGAAAGAGTCTGTCTCCAGAGGTATATAGTTTGGAAGATAGGGAACCAGCCTGGGAACCCAGTGATGTGACCCTAGCTCTGCTGCTGATTTGTTGTATGACCTTGTCCAAAAAAACACCACCATCTCCATTCCTCAGTTTCCCTATCTGTAAAATGGGAATGATCATGCTCCTTATCCACGTGGATAAAGTGCTTTGAGATCTTTGGATGAAGAACATGATTAGTTTTCTGCTTTGGTTGGAATGGATGTCAATTGGCCATTGTGGTAGAGAGACAGGATTTGGCTGTAATGCCACTTGGGGGATTCTCTGCTGAGGCTGTTGGAGAAGACAGACTCTGTTGTTCTCTCTGGCTCTGTAGCTGCCTTTTCTCACCACACAGGGATTCCCCTGTCACAGAAGAGACTGGTGACTATAATACCTCTAGTTGTCTGGGAGGGAAAAAACTCAGGCCTGAGCACTTTTGAGAAGAAGGGATTGCAAGGAGGGTTTCACAGCTGGGAGTGGGATAGGCATTTGTTGTGCGGGTTGTGAGGGCAGCTTGGCAGGGTGGGGCACTGGGGAGTGAGTGGGTGAGGGCAGAAAGCGGGAAGGAGACTTTGGCCGAAAGTTTTGGCTGCAGGGATGGCTGTTGTATTTCAGAAGGAGGCTGATCTGATTCATTGTCAGGCAGAGATGGGGCTCAGCAGCAATTCGGACTTGTGGGAGGTCAGTTGGCTGGGGTGTCATGTCAGGGCCATCTGTTGGGTAGCAGGAGGGAGAAGGAGTCAGGAGTGTTTTGTAGAGGCCTCGAGCTGGGATGAGTATGGGGAGGACCTCTTGCCACACCATCTTTGGGATCCTGAGGGCTAATGTGGCCAGTTTGGGCAGGGAGTGTTGGCCCACACACATCCTTCGACTGGCTCCCCATGTTATCTCCTCCTGCAGAGTCCATGATCCTGCTGGGCTCAGTGGAGCGGTCAGAGCTGCAGGCTCTTCTCCAGAGGCATATTGGCCAGGAACGGCGCCTGCGCATCATCAAGGAGATGCAGCAGAAGCTGGCTGAGGCACCCTATGACGGGCACAGCAAAGGCCAGTGGGCAGCCATGCCCAGTTGGAAACGCGAATCTTTTGCTTTTGTGGATGAGGATGAGGATGAAGAGGAGAAGGCTGAGGTAAGGAGGGGAGGAGAGAGAGACTGAGGTGGGGAGATGAGGGGGAGAGAGAGAGTGAGCCCTGGTCTACACTAGAAACATGTCTGTATAACTCCGTTGCTCAGGGGTATGGAAAATCCACACCCCGAGTGACGCAGTTATACTAACTGAACTCCCAGTGTAGACAGCACTATGTCCCTGGGAGGGATTCTCCCATTGCCAGCATAGCTACTGCTGTCAGGGAGGTGGAGAACCTACACTGAGGGGAGAGCTTCTCTCGACAGTGTAGGCAGAGTCTTAACTACATGCTACAGCAGCACTGTATGCGTACACGAGCCCTGAGAAGCAGAGAGGCACTGGGAAAGGGAGGGAAAGGAGCTATTCAGGGTGATTCTTGTTTTATTTCCTTTCCTTCTGTAGCCACCTCAGCAACCCTCTCCTGCTCCCAGTCACCCTGAGGAACCCAATGGCCCAGTGGCGCCTCATATACCAATGCCAGAAACACTGGGGCCCCAGGAAACCCCAGGTATTGTGACCTCCAGAGTGCCCCAGCTTGCCACGTCCCAATCAGCACTGGGAAAGCTTCACTGCCTATTGCTTGTGTGAGTGTGAGGGGCTGAGGCTAGAGCTGGCTGGAAAATTTTCACTGGAAAAAGTATTTCAAAATTATTTTTTCACCAAATTGTGTCAGTTTTGACAAAATTTACTACAGAATTTTTTCTCAAAACAAAAATGTTTTTGTTTCATTTTGAAATTTTGTTTCAAATGTTATTTTTTTCATTTTTACATTATTTTTGCTTTTCTTATAGTGTGTCCTGACATGTCCATATGAATAGTACATGTAATGCACTACTGTTATTAACATGTCATAATATAATAGTGGAGCTAGTTTATTTTTAAAAGTAGCAGCTGCTCTTAATGATTTTAACAATATTATGCACAACTACTACTGACATCAGGAAGTAAGGTAAAAATTGCATACAGATGAAAAATAAAATAAAATTCAAAATGAAAATTTGACATTTGAAATGAAGATTCACAGTTGCAAAACAAAAATCCAAAACTTTCTGAAATGCACATTTTCCAAAATGGACATTGTATAGAAATTTGTTTCATGGGGAAAGCACACAAATTTTGAATATATTTGTTTTGTTCCAATTCAGAATGAAAACAAATTTCAAAATGTGGAAATTTCTTGCAAAATGGAAATTGTGAGGTTTGACCAGCTGTAGCTGAGACACTGTGTCTGTTTGTATGAGTGATGATGGGGAGGTGCTGGCTGCTGTGAGCTTATCTGCTCTCCGCATGTTAAGGGGATTGTGTTGAAATACTATCTGCAATGTGCCTTGTTACCATATACTATGAGCATGTGGCTTCCTCTGTAGCCTTTTGTAGACTCGTGGTAATGTGGACAGATCAGGCTCACCAAGTCTGTCTTCCTCACATTGCAGGACTCATCACACCGTCTTTCTCACTAATATCTCTTCTAGCCAGCTCTAGAGAACCTGTGGTGAAGTTGCCACCACCACTTGCCCACCCGCTCCACATTGTCCTGCCTGTGAAGACTCTTGTCCTGACATCTTATCCTACATTTTCATCCTTAATAGCTTAGACTATCTCCTTAGTGTCATCTCCTGAGGCTGAATGGCCTCCCTGCCCCACATATACACACATCTTTACTTATCCAGCTCCATCTGTGGGGTGTATGTGCAGTGACATATTGTCTTCCCCAGTTTGGAACCATATGAGCTGAGCTCTCCTGACTCTAGTCACGTCTCTCCTCTGATCCCTGAATCACATTTGTTGCTCCATGTTGTAGTTTCTCTCTGTGCCTCCTGAACTGCACAGAGAGAGCCTAATGGTGGCTAGCTCCTGAGGGTGAGCAAGGAAGGCAGGGTTCCTGGCTAGTGTTTGTAGCTGTCCAAAAGGGAAGAGGGGAGTTGGGACCATAGTCTCACTCTCCACCCTACCCTGGCCAGTGGAGCTGGCTGGCCAGGGAAGAGAGCACTTCCTTGCTGCACTCCATTGGGGTGTAGCATTGGGCACAATCCCCTTTCTGCAGCACCACCAATATGGGCCAGTGCCTTTAAGGCACAATAGGGTCCCTTATATGCTCAGTGTGGTTGCAGAGCAGTATACCAGCTAATCCCCCTACTTACCAGATGGCAAAGGTTTACTTGTCTGAGGAATAGTCACCCCAAGGAAATTGGGTGGGGGGGGGCATTGCTTGAGCCATTTTAAACAAGGCTAGACAAAGCCCTGCAGAATAGATTGCAGGGAGCCATCCTGAGGTGGCAGGAGGAAGAGGGGATGGAGCAGATGTGCCCGAACAGGGCTTTCCCCTCCCTCATTTTTATTCCTGGGTCACCATCAGCTTAAACTCTGCGTATCAATATCAGCTCTCCTCTCTTCTTGTTCCTATCAGGATGAATAATCCATGGTCCTTTCCATTCCCAACCTCAGGCCCATGGTGTTATCCTTGACCCCTCTCTCTCCTACACCCCTCACATTCAGACTGTTGACAAATTCAGCTGCTGCTTTGTCTATGATGGCATCTCCAGATCCCATCCTGCCCTGTCTGTCCCTGCTGCCCAAACCACATTCCTGCTTCTGCCACACCCATTTTGCTCCCCTCTAATTTAACCAAAATGCTGCCAGACTCCTGTTCCTCACCCACCACTCTGACATCATCACCCCTCCTTTACGAGTCCTCTCAGGGTCTCCACAACCCTTTCTGTGTGAACAGCATGGCACTGGGACCTTGCACGTGGGTGACCCTCTGCTTCTGGCCCCTTCTTGAAATCATTGCTCTCTGGATAGCCACCTTCCAAGGCTCTCTCTTTGCAGGGTTAGTTCCCCTCAGTAGGTAGGGGATATTGCATGGATTAGTGTGGTTGATTCCTGCCTGTCTCAGATCTTGCCCCATCAGCAATGGAATAGTGTATTCTGACTGGCTGGACCCTTTCATACTAACACCGAATTCTCCCCAGCCTGCCTTGGGCGAGGCCTGGTGCCTTGTGTTTAGTCTCTCACTTGTCCTCGTTTTTTCTCCTCTTTGTTCATTCTCTTCCTGCAGCCAGGAGTTTCTGGAGCTTGAGGCAGCTGATCCAGCAGCTTTTGTGTCATTACAACCGGCCACCAGAGATGGAGAGTGTTGCCCAGGTTAGGGACCCAGAGAGCCCACCTGCGCAGTAATGAGGGAGGGAAGGTGAAGGAAAGAAGGCTCCCTCTGAGAGGTCTTGGTCATAGGGTGGGGGCAGTGGTGTCAGAAAGGGAGATGCATGAATGATGCTGAGTGTCATGGCGTCACTGGGCCAATGCTCTGGAACTACTCCATATGAAACCAGTCAGGACTCTGGGGTAGCATGCCTCCTCTCTCTGAGCATACTGTTGCCAGGGCAAGAAGCTTACACAGCTTCGACCTTCCTGGGTTTGACCTCGGAACATTCAGCATCCCCTTCCAAACTGTGCGCTTCCCACAGCGAGTCCGCCTGGGCGGGGCTCCTGGGGAAGCCAGAGGTCCTGTACTCCAACTCCGCAGTCAGCAGTGACTCTCAACCAGCATAAAACAGTATAAAACAGACTTTATTAGTCGACAGGAACACAGCGAAGAACAGAACTTGTTAGCACGGAAATCAGTGACTTTCAGCCAAGTCCATCTTGGGGGAATCCTGGGCCAGATGCCCTGGACTCCCCGCTCCAGTCCCTCCAAGCAGATCGGCCAGCTACCAGCGACCCAACCTCAAAGACCCGCCTCTTCCTGGTCTTTGTCTCACTTCCCAGGCAATGTGTCACCTGGTTGCATTCCCCTCCTGGGGCTCAGGTTTCGAAGGGCACCGGCTACAGGCTGGCAGCTGGAGCAGCCTCACCTGCTTCTGAGGGTCTCAGTCAAAGTCCCACCGCCTAGGCATTGGTGCAGCACAGAGGGAAACTGAGACACACACAGTATTCATGAAAAACAGTAAGACTCACATAGGCTCACAGACCACATAACAAGGGAAAATCCCCTCTTTGTTACACTGAGCTCCTGGTAAAGCATTAGGGATTTCCGCAGAAGAGAATGGCTATGGCATGCATGGGGAAGTGAGGATCCTGCTGGCTAGGTGCTGTCTGTGCTGCCAGTACTGAGAGAGACAAGGTGGGTGAGGTCATATCTTTTACTGGACCAACTTCTGCTGGTGGGAGGTACAAGCTTTCGAGCTATACAGAGCTCTTCACTAGCTCTGGGAAAGGAAGCAGACTGCAAACTGCAGGTACTGAGGCAGGCTTTATGATGATCTGTTCAGATCTAAAGAATGTATAGGCCAAGGGGGCTGTCCAAAAGGCATCCTAAGCAAAACCCCACACCAAACCAGAACCTGCATCAGTGTGCAGGTCAGAAGCATCCCAGTGCACAGATTCTGACCCCCTATGACGGTGACATCCGGGGAAGGATGAGGGCCCCTGAGTATCTGGGGGGTGAACAGTGGGGATTAGGGGGAGCAGGAAGCGGGGGATCCTGAGTATAATGAAGACTTTCTGGGCTTAGGGATGGGGTGGGGTGACAGGAGGGTTAGTTGCCAGAGAGTGGGTGATACAGCTGAGATTAGGAATAAGGGGGTCTTGCACTCCGGGGTTCTCCTGTGGAGCTAGAGCTGCGTACTCTTTCACTGACCATGGCCGTGTTTTCTGTTCTCCCCAGGAGTCTGTAGAGGTTACAGATACAATGAAGCCAGAGGAGGTAAGTCTGGATGAGGAGAGGGGGGGGGCGGGCTGATCTCTCCTCTCACCCTTGGAAGTTGTCTCTTTCCTGGGAGGGTCCAGTGGCCAGGATATGCTCATATGCTACAAGGAGAGGCCATCCTGAGAGAAACTATCCCCTCATCCCATGGAAATGGAGCAGCCTATCCTGGAGTGACTGAAGCAGGAAGGAGAGACAAGGAGCTCTCATCCCCTCTAAGCAGGCCTGGGGAAGCCCTCACCTTCCTGGCTATTTTTCTCACTGTGTGTCACCCTTGCTGGGGGCATCTCAATCAATGACACCTCTAGTGGCTGCAGCACCACCAGGTTCCCAAAAGGGAGGCTCCAGCTCATGCTGGAGGGATGGGAAACCTCAGAGGAATAATATATTGGGGGCGGCAGATGGGGAGGAGCGGGAAACAGCAGCAGGAGACTGGGGAGGCTTGGAGTATGGGCTGGGAGCAGTGTTGGTCACTGTGATTGTGATCCCCTCTTCCCTGTGTCAGATAGATGCTTGGGAGCAGGACGAGCTGAATAAGGAGGTGTGCTTTGACAGCTGCCGCATAGACCCCTCCCCTTTTCAGCTAGTGGAGAGGACTTCCCTGCACAAGGTGGGTCGGACCTCCCTCCCAGCTACAGTCCATCCTTCTCCAACTTGTCTGTCTCTGTGCTAGCCCACCCCAGGGCTCATCCCCTCCCCTCTCCCCGTCTCCCTCCCCTCGCTTTGCATTTTTCTCTCTCTTGCTCTCTCTTTGTTGCCGTTGCTATCTGAGGAGCTCTCTGAGCTCCCATCAGCACAGTGTCTGACTGCAGTCTCCTGGAACGTGAGCAGATTAGTTTAATAAAAGAGCTTCAGAGAACCACACTAGGATCCAGCCAGCCATTGCATTAGTGTTGGAATTCCCTCTCCCAGCCTCTGGGGGCTGTCTAGATACACATACATTAGCACTGGGATTCCCACTCTCAGGCACTGAGTGCAGAAGCAGCCACACCTTAGGTGTTTGTAAAAGCAATGATACAGTAATGATGGGTTTCATACGTTAGCCGGTCCACATGCAGCAGTGTGGGGTGGGATTCACACTCCTGGCTCCTGTCGGACCAGGGATCTCCATACCAGCACATGAATACTGGGATTCACCCTCCCTGCCTGAGAATGCCTTTATCATTGTATTTATTAGGGGTCTATCACTGATTATAGCATTGCTGGAATCCACACTCTCAGTCCCAGAGCACAGCAGGATCTACCCCACTGTGCATTGGTCCCTGCTGGGTGGACTGGGATCTGATCCCTCGTAGCCATATGCCAGGTGTGGGGATGTGAGTTAGTGTGAGAATGTTCTGGGTGTCCCTAAAGCATCCCAAGCATGCACCAGTGTGACCTGAGGGGAGTCCTGGCTGATTAGAAGTCCCAGGAATAAAAGGAATGTTTGAGCTGTATGGGACTGCTGCTCTGGGCTAACTACTGGTATATACCAGGAGTTCCAGGTCCTCCGGAGTCCCCACTACCACCCTGCAAGTGCAATGAGACTACCCACCAAGGATTAACATTAGATTTCCCACTCCTAGGGCAGCTTCTTACCAGGGTGGTGCCAAACCCAAAGGAATTTGAGTCGGGATTCCCACTCCTAGCTTTGGAGCCCAGAGGGGATCTCAGGCCTAGGCTTAGCACCAAGACTCTCATTCCCAGCCTTTGAGGACATCAAGCCCTATGCAACTGGTAATGGAGATTCTCTTGTGTTTTCTCCCACAGACACACACCTTGTTCTCCTTGCTGGGCCTCAGCCATGCCTATGTGACCAGTAAGGGGAAGCTGAAGGGAGTGCTGGCTTTGGAAGAGGTAAATACAGTCAAGTTTTCATGCAGACACTCCCACCTCCTGCTCAGCCTCAGACATTCTGTGTGTTATCGCAATATCCCACAGCAGGCGAGAACCAGCTTTGGGATGGAAGTTTCAGCTCTGCAGTCAGTACATTTCCTAGCATTCCAGTTTCGAGTCCTGGCAGCACACTGACTTAGCCCTTTTCCCTTCTGAGGGGAGAAATTCCGTTTCTGGATGTGAGTTTTTCAGAAGGGGCCTTAACAAACTAAGGGCCTGTCTGCTTTACATGGATATTAAAGATCCCCTACTCCTTTTTGTGAGAGACAGGCTCTTACCTGTTTGGCTCGTGCCGAATCCATTTAGCCAGTGTCCCTCCCAGAAGTGGCTACATTGAGATGGCATGGAGTTTGCCAAGTGCTGTGGGATGAAAGGCACTGTAGCAATGCAAAATCTGATCTTTCCAGGGGCTAGTCTCCTGCCCCCTTATTTTGGAGAGTAGCTGAACTGTTGTGCTGTGGTTTATCAGCTGCCCTTTAATTCCTTCTCTGTTCCTCTAACCTTCTGCCCCTCCAATAGCTCCAGAAGGCAATTGAGGGCTCCACGTGCTCTGGTGTCCGCCTCCGTCCGCCCCTCGCCAGCTTCCGTGACACCAACAGGACCTCAGTCAGCAATGACCAGAGTAGCCAGGTTTCACAGGTGTGGAGCCGACAGGACAGCTGTGTGGTGCCTGTGAGAGGAGCTGCAGACTCAGGAATGGGGAGCCCACTGTCCTCCAGCTCCCCTTCCCCACAGCCTCCGCCTTTCCCTGAGGAGGGGAAGGGGCTGCGCTCTGTCTCAGCTGCTGACGCTGAGCTGGAGGAGATGGAGCTGTCTGGCCCTGCTGCTGAGAACATCTCAGACATCCTCAAGGATCTGAGCCTGCGCTCCACGGACCTGGAGGAGGAGGATGAAGAGGATGTGCCCCTATAACCGGGGGGAGGAGGGGATGTCCCACTCCACTCCCTTCAGCGAGCCAGCCCTGCTACACATGCTTCTGAGGGAGAGGCCTGGGGACTCTCTCGCCAGTGCTCCAGCATCCACAGTAGCTTAGTTGGGGGAGGAGTCACAGGACTGCCCTTTTGTCTGCTGCCCTCACTGCCTGGAGTGTCGTACTACCTGGGACAGATGGGGGTGTGTGTGTGAGAGGGGGGAGATGGACTCCCGCAGGTGGCAAGGGGGTGGCTGGGATTAAGGCCCCTACTTTTTCTTTCCCAGCACTCATGGTAAGCATGTGGGGGAGAGGCAGCAGGAACCGTAATCAGGCATGGACACCACCTGCTGCAGGGGCAGATGGTCTGGATAGATTGTGCCACTGTGAGAGAGAGGTGGGGAGCAGATGGGGGCCACAGCCCTTCCTCTTCTCCATTCCCCAAACACCCTGCAGAACAGCATGACTTTCTCTGCTTCCCCCACTCCCCAACAGTTCCTGCAGGAACCTCCCCACAACCCAGGATTTCTGACTAGTGAAAATTCACAGGGCCAGGGGGATTGTGCAGGCAATGAGAGGGGAGAGGGCAAGACCCCTGAGCACCATCCTGTACAATCCACCTAGCCACAGCTGTATCCCCTGAGATTGTGGGTTGAGCCAGCCTGGCACCTAGAGACACCCAGCATCCCTGGGGTAATAATAGCTTTATAAACAGTGGCTCATTCGTTAGCACGACACTCTTTCCTGCAGTTCCTAACGGTGGTCGCCATCTTCCCAGACACCTCACACACACACGCTGCCCACACTTGTATCCTAGAAGCAACTTTCTATCTCAGAATCCCAGCACTCCATGCCCCTGCAGCCCCTTCAGGCCCCTCTCCCATCCTGTGCACCAAGAACATTCTTGTCCAGAAACACTGGGTCTTGTTCTGGATTCTTCCGCTGTTATTTTTCTTGGTGGGAGGAATGCTGGGGGCTTCTCCTGGGCCTGCCAGCACTGCCACAAAGAAGGAGCTTTCTTACTGCTCCCATAAGCATGGTTGGAAGGGAGGAAAGGCTGCCTGATCTGTGTCACTGTTCTTTAATATACTCAGGACTTTAAAAAAGAATTGGACGGGAGGAAAGACTCCTTGCTGTCTGGTTGGCTCGCTGAAGTCTTTAAGCAGAATGGCCAAGATTGGAGTGGGTTGGTCAGAGGTCACAAATGCATGGGCAAATGGCAGTAAGACTATATATATTTTTATCTTTCAGATATTCATGTGTTTGTTTCTGAACCACTATCAGCAATTTCTATGAAGTTATAGTCTTAAAATATAAGATCGTCCACAGAGGGGGATTGTGGGCTGGGAGCAGGCTGATGAGCCACTCCCCTGCCTTCCCCTTTGCTAACACAGGAAGGCCCCTGTCTTTAAACACAGCTCTCTCCTGCTTCTCCAGGAGTGGGTACCCTCCACACATCTCTGCCAGTACAACTCAATTGTAACTTGCAGCACCCTTTGCTATTCCAGTTCCATCTTCACCTGTGTCCGGAGGAGAGACACTGCAGCAGCTTGGTGCATGCATGTGACACTCTGACTCTGGGAGATGAGAGACTGCCAGGCCAACTCACTATCCCTGCCCGGTTTTCTCAGTACAATGGCAAAATTCAATGCTGTAGGGTCGGCAGATTTCCCCAGCCATTGTGCAGCTTTCTACTGTCAAATTTTTATAAAAGAAACCAGGAGCAGTCCCTGGGGCTCTGCCAGACACAATCCCACTCATCAGGCTGTGAGGAGAGGAGATCCCAGGCACTTTATGGTATGTCCTGATGCCTGGCCAGGTGCACCTCCACGAGCTGGCTGCCTGGAGACTATGACAAAGCCAGAGGCAGCATGGTTCGCAGTTCCTGCCCTGTTCCCTGTTCTGGGAGTCATCTCAGAGACAACTGGGAGACATCAACTATGTTGGGTTTGCCAAGCTTATTTAAGCAGATGGTTCCCCTGCAGTGCTCCAGAGGCAGGTAAAATCCTGGGGCACCTGCCAATATACTAGTGAGAATTCTTCCTTGGCCTCAATTCTAGCAATTAGGCTTGTACATGTAAACAAAAATCCTTTCTGAAGCTGGGGGTCTCCATTGTGACCTGACCTGGCCTGTGTCCAGCTGGGGGCAGTTATATTGGGGAAGAAAGGGTTTGATTTAATTCCCTGGCAATCCCAGGGTCCCTGCCCAGCTCACCCTTCCCTCTGCATTGGAATCTCTGCGTTCTATGTCTGTCCCTCCCCTTTGGGGACAGATGCTTTCTCTCATCTCTTTTTTGAGCTGGTGTTTATTTTTTCCAGTTTTACGTAGAGGCAACATAATTTTAAGACTAACACAAGTAAATAGAAGGGGGGTGGCAGCCTCATGGCAGCAGCCCAATTCACAGAGACTGCCTCTCCCCCAGGCAGCAGTGCTCAGACAGGCCCTGTTTCCTCCCTGTCCCCATGGGGGGAGAACAGAGTAGCCACCCTTTTTTTCTCTTTTTCTTAAAGTTTTAAAGCATGGGGAAGTGGGAAAGAAAGAAAACAATAAAGGCTTATCTTCTCGTAAAGTACCTGCAACTATCTGGTGTGTCATGCCCCATCAGCACTAGGGCTCTGTGAGCTGCCACCAAGCCTGAGTTCTTACCTCTCTGGGATGGCAAGGTCTGTGGCTTGGGCTGATGTTGAAGCTGGCTCTTTAAATCAAAAATCAGAGAAAGGGAGAGAGGTGTGTGCATGAGAGCAAGACAGAGACAGATACAGACAGAGAAGCGATAATTAAGTCCCAGGCAGACTGTGAAGAGCTACAAAAGGATCTCTCATTATGGGCAACAAAATGGCAGATGAAATTCAATGTTGATAAATACTAAGTAATGCACATTGGAGAACATAATCCCAACTATACATATAAAATGAAGGGATCTAAATTAGTTGTTGCCGCTCAAGAAAGAGATCGTGGAGTCAATGTGGATAGTTCTCTGAAAACATCCACTCAATGTGCAGCGGCAGTCAAAAAAGCAAACAGAATGTTGGGAATCATTAGGAAAGGGACAGATAATAGGACAGAAAATATTATATTGCCTCCATATAAATCCATAGTACACCCACATCTTGAATGCAGATGTGCAGATGTGGTCACCCCATTTCAAAAAAGATATAGTGGAATTGGAAAAGGTTCAGAAAAGGGGTATGGAATGGCTTCTGTATGAGGAGCGATTAATAAGACTGGCACTTTTCAGCTTGGAAAAGAGATGACTAAGGGGGGGGATATGACTGAGGTCTATAAAATCATGACTGGTGTGGAGAAAGTAAATAAGGAAGTGTTATTTACTCCTTGTCATAACACAAGAACTAGGGGTCACCAAATGAAATTAGTAGGCAGCAGATTTAAAACAAACAAATATTGTATTGCAAGTATTTCTTCACACAACGCAGTCAGTCTGTGGAACTCTTTGCCAGAGGATGTTGTGAAGGCCAAGACTATAACAGGGTTAAAAAGAGAAATAGATAAATGCGTAGAGGACAGATCATTAAAGTGGCTATTAGTCAGGATGGGCAGGGATGGTGTCCCTAGCCTCTATTTGCCAGAAGTTGGGAATGAGTGACAGGAAATGGATCACTTGATGATTACCTTTATCTTTTCATTCCCTCTGGGGCACCTAGCATTGGCCACTGTCAGAAGACAGGATACTGGGCTAGATGAACCTTTGTTCTGACCCAGTATCCATATCGTTCTTATGGTCTTAAGATGGGAACCGAGAAATTCAAAGAGGGGGAATCTTGGGCTGATGCACACAAAGGGCTGGGGCAGCTCAAAATATACCTCGTAAGGCCTCGTATACACTAAAGAGTT
The DNA here is from genome assembly GCF_965140235.1 of Caretta caretta. Taxonomy (NCBI): domain Eukaryota; kingdom Metazoa; phylum Chordata; order Testudines; family Cheloniidae; genus Caretta; species Caretta caretta. The sequence continues at coordinate 213,387,066 of NC_134206.1, forward strand.
TTTGTCTGTGAGCTAGGAGTGTGAAAAACTCACGCCCTGAAATAGCTAACTGTCTAGATGGTAGTACTGCTGGAAAGGTCTGGGGGTTATATTGGATCACAAATTGAATACGAGTCAACAATGTGATGCAGTTGTGAAAATGGCTAATAGCATTCTGGGGTGTATTTACAGGAGTATTGTATGTAAGACACAAGAAGTAATTGTCATGCTCTGGTGAGGCCTCAACTGGAGTCTTGTGTCCATTTCTAGGCACCACACTTCTGAGGAAAGATTAGAAAACCTGGCCATGTCCTGTCTTAGAAAAGAAGCATGAGCAAGAATGTGCTAACTGCCTTCAAATGTGTAAAGGGCTGTTTTAAAGAGGATGGTGATCAGTTGTTCTCCATGTCCACTGAAGGTAGGCAAGTAGTAATGGGCTTAATCTGCAGCAAGGGAGATTTAAATTAGATGTTAGGATAAACTTTCTAACTATGAGGGGTAGTTTAAGCTCTGGAACAGGCTTCCAAAGGAGGTTGTAGAATCCCCCACACTGGAGGTTTTAAGAATAGGCTGGACAAACACCTGTCAGGGATGGTCTAAGTATACTTGGCCCTGCCTCAGTGCAGGGGACTGGCCTAGTTGACCTACCGAGGTCCCTTACAGCCCTACATTTCTATGATAGCTATGCTACAAAAGCCCTGGTGTACATGCAGTTATATCAGCAAAAAGTGATTTTGCAGTATAGCTATATCAATACAGTAACCTATGATGCATTTGAACACCTGGAATAGACTTTCACTTCAACCGTTGGGCAAAAAAGTAGAACTGGTTGTGGATTCGTATACCCTAGGATACAGCATTGATAAGCTCATTACTGGAATACTGGCTCCAGTTCTATTATCCACTTTGAAAAGAATGTTGAAGAATTGGAAAGGACTCAGAAAAGACTTACAACAATAATTAGAGGTCTGGAAAGCCTGCCTTACAGTAAGAGCTATAAGAAGCTAACTGTTGAGTTAATCCAAGAGAAGGCTAAGAGGTGAGTTGATTGATTCACGGGGAAGAGATTTTTTGATCTTGCAGAAGGCATAACAAGATCCAGTGGTTGGAACCTGAAGCTAGACAAATTCAAGCTAGAACTAAGGCATACATTTTTAACTCTGAAGGTAACTTACCAATGGATTTGGTGAGTTTTCCATCACTTGGCGTTGTTAAATGAAGACTCGATGTCTTTCTAAAAGGTACATTCTAGCTCATCCAGAAGTTATGGGCTCGATGTAGAAACTATTGAGTGGGTTCTCTGGACTGTGTTATGCAGGAGCTCAGTCTAGATGATTATAATGGCTCCTTCTGGCCTTAAAAGTATAAGAAACCATTTCTAGGCCCTGTTGAAAAGGGGATTCATCATCTGGAAGTACTGAGGCCAGCAAATAGAACAAGGGAAGGAAGCTTGTGTCTGCTTGATCCTGGGGGCCAGTTCAGTCATTGAGCTAGTAAGATCAGACCCCAGATCTACCTCAATGTGTACCTCAGCTGATGAAGTGCCTAAAGGCCTTGTGGAAGCTGGGGAATAATCAGGTGTAGGAATCCTTTGTCCATGACTCCTCCTGCCCTTGGCCCAGAATGCCCCCAGCACTGGGCAAATCCTGCAGGGCATGTGCAGAGCTCTCATAGGGTACCTGGGTAGTCCTCAAGAATGCTGAAGGCTGCTCTGCAGCCCCTTTGTGCCATGTAGCCAGCCCACAGATGCTGTAGAGCAGTGAAGGATTCCCCTGAGGGCTGGTCTCTGACTCTGCCCAGGCTTCCCGTTACACACAGTAAAGGCACCACACTCCCTTAGACCTGTTTTTTTCTGGATACCTTTCTCCATGCATAGAAGTGGTCCTGTGTGCTGTACAGGAAACCATAGATGCCAACTCCATGGGTGCTTTAGGGCTGGAGCACCCATGGGGAAAAAATGGTGGGTGCTGAACACCCACCAGCAGCTAGCTCCCCCTTCCCTCCCAACGCCTCCTGCCCATCACAATCAGCTGTTCTGCAGCATGCAGAAGGCACTGGGGGGAGAGGGGGAGGGGGAGGAGCGAGGGCTGGGCAGCTTGGGGGAGGGAGCGGAATGTGGCGTGAGGCAGGACGAGGTGCGGTGAAGGTGGGGGCTTGGGGGGAGAAGTAGAGTGGGGGCAGGGCAGGAGCGGAGCAGGGGTGGGAAGAGGTGGAGCGGGAGTGGGAGCTTGGGATTAGGGTGAGGGTTAAGGTTAGGTACATGAGTTGGCACCTCTGCAGGAAGCCTCAGAGTTTGACCTGGAAACCTTTGCTCCACAACATGAATCCCAAACCTTCAGGCCAGAACCTGAATCTCCAGCTTCTACCCCATAAAACACACACAGGGAGCTTTACTTTAAAATCAGAATCTTTTCCCAAAACCTGTAAACTTCATCCCACAATTGAACTATCACCAAAGCCTTGAACTTTCTCTACAAATTCAAACCCAGGTCTATATGCCCAACCTTCCTCTGCAAAACTGAATTCTTCAAAGCCAAGAAGCACTGGAGCATACAGAATTGAAAGCAGATTGTATCACTCCCTAGCACTACCTTGCCCTGCCCAACTCCCCTAGCCTTTCTATACCTCTGTGCTTTTCCGTTTCCTCACTTGAAGAATGCAATATTCCACGTGCTCGGAATGGCCTGTTGCCACTGGATGTTGCTAGCCCAGTGCTTAGCCAGGGAGCACTGCAGTAAGGGGAGGGTGAGAGAAACTGATTCTGGGTGATTTCCTGAGCCCTTTTCTCTCCAGAGAAGACAGACAACCCCACCCAGACTTCTGGCTCCTGCTGGACCTGGTGGCTCTGAGAGCTAGTGGAGTACGTGTCCTGGGAGGGGATATTGTCAGTAACAAGGCAGTGTGGAGGGAGGTACTAAGGGAGGGAGGGAGCTGAGCAGCAGTACTTGCTGCAGCTGAAAGACAGATATAGCATGTGTTCCCCACAGGCCTGCACTTCCACAATGGCTGGTATATGGGGTGGAAGGGAAGCCAGGCCTTCTCCACGTCCCCTTACTTCCCTATGTGCCCAGACACATCCCCCCCAGTTCACTCGGAGAGTACAGGCAGCAGTAGCATTTTGGCAGCCGCCTCCGGCCAAGGTGTGCTAAGGGGTAGACAATACTCCTGTGGCCTCCTTCTCCTTCCCAAACTCAACTCAGTGGATTCACACAGAGCAGCCATAACAGAACCAGTCTCCACTCCGTTCCTCAGTGTTCCCCACCTATACAATGGGGAGAATTATAATTACCAATGGTACCTTCACAGAGGCATTGTGAGGCTCAGTTCATTAATGTTAAGGCCTTAAAGTTCCTGAGCTGGAAGATGCTAAAGGAAGAACTTGGATACTACTGAGATGACTAATCTGTATAAATGCCTAGAAAGAGACAAACATGGAGAGAGAGGACAAGAGAGAGCTATTACTGACTTTATTTTCCAATCAAGAACAAGTTTTAAAACAACCATAATGAAGACAGATTTTAAAATGTAAACTATTTATTTTTAAATAAATGTCTTAAAGCTGCCCAGTAATAAATGGCAAAGTCACCTGTGACTCTGAACAATGAAGGAAAATTAAAGAAAAAATCAAGGTAGAAAAAGGAAAATCACTAACATAAGGTCAGCATTTCAGCCACACAAGCTGAAGCTACAGTCTCCTCAAAGCCTAACCTTTAACCCCAAGTGCAACAGAACTGTGAGCAAAAGGCAGCACTGAGGATTTATGAAGAATAAGTTGACAACAAACTTGGCTGCCTTTTGCTCCTGAGATATACAATATAAGTGGTTACAGAGAAAGCAGGAGTTGTAACATACTTGGATGTTGGTCCAATATTTTATGAGATGTTTGTGTGATTCACCAACCTAACCCCCAGTGTAAACAATGCTATGTTGAGGGAAGGGCTTCTCCCATCAACATAGCTACCTCCTCTCGCAGAGGTGAATTAACTATGCCGATGGGAGAAGCTCTCCTGTCAGCATAGTAGCAGCTTCACTAAAGCGCTACAGCTTTATAAGTGTAGACCTGCAGCTTTATAAGTGTAGACCTGCCCTCACTCTCAGTCATAATTCAAAGTGACTGGGATATGAGAACTGCTATGTGCAGCTAAGAACTGTCTGAAGAACTGTAAAGAAATCATGCTGGCAAATGGCAAAGCTGAAGCTGGGGAGGTGTCAAGCAGGACTGTTCCACGTCCATCTTATTTAAAATCTTCATGAATAACTGGAAGAGGAAGTAAATGGCCTGGCTAATGAAATTCACAGACGATAACTTGGGAAGAGCAGTGAATACCAGACAGGACAGAGAATAAGAAAGAGACCTACAGAGAGCTGAGATTGGGACAGAAAATAACAGGATAAGAAAATAATGAGATAAGAAAATAACAGGAAAACACAGCTAACTTGTCTGGGCAAAAGAATCCAAAACATACTCAGTGGGAGGAGAACCCTAGGACAGAGAGATGCTTAAAAAGACCTTGAAAAGCTACAACATACAGCAAATTAAACATCTGTTTGTAGTGTAACAGGCAGTAAAAAGGCCCATACAGTTTTGGTATATGCAGAGGCATCACTTCAGGGGTCAGGGAAGTGATAGCCCTCTTCTGTGGCTCTGGTGCAAGCACACTTGGAGTATTTGAACTCCGAGCACCACATTTCAAGAACAACTACTGGCAAACTGGAGGCAATTCAGAGAAAAGCACCAGAAATGGTTAGAAGGCTAGGGACTCACCGACAAGGAAAGACTAGAGGTGTTAACAATGTATGTTTTGTGAAAGCAACATCTAAGGTAAAGGTGCACAATAGTATAGACATATCTGCAGGGTATTCACACCAAGGAAGAGAGAAATTATATTCGGTGGCAAAGGGGGTACAACTAGGAGTTTTGGGATGAAACTAAGGTAAAAAAACATTTAGAATGGACAGCAGCAAACTCTTGCTGACAGTGAAATGTATTAGGCCATTAGTCTTTCAAGTGTTGAAAGCTACATTGATTGGCAGATGTAAACCAGACTGGAAAAGCTGCAAGGAGATGGCAGCAATGTTGGCGACTCCATAGGGGCATCTCCCCTCTGAGTCAACATTAAACCACTACTCCAATACACTAGTAGGGGGATCATGCAGCTAGAATTGCAGTTTTTTGGATTAGATGTACAGCCAAAGTCTGGATTATTCAAGGTCATTATAGATCTCATCCTGTTTAAACCTTCCCTGTGGTTTCATCTGGCTCTAGATTTTTCTCCATGTCCTGCCCTTACCTGCTGTCTAGCACATTGTGTACCATCTGCTAGGCTCCATCTCAAAGATGGCAGCATTTCATTAGTGATTGAATGACTCTTATATGTACAGTCTGTAACATGCTTTGAGATGAAAGACTGGAGAAATATCAGCATGAAAATGCATACCACAGCTAAATGAAAAGAGAAGGGCAGGGGAGGGCAGCAGTGTCAGGCCAGACACTGTTGAGCTCACACAATGACCTCCGTTCTGTGACACAATGGCTGCAGATGAAGTGTCATCTTTTTATTGTGGAGTGCAAAAAGCTCTCTTGCCTGCTCGGCATGAGATACTGCCCCTATCCTTGTATATGTCTCCAGCATGCTCTGGCTTTACTCCTATCAATGATTTTGTGCCTCCACTCCTGCTAGGATACTGTTTCCTCAGACGCAAGTCCCTTGGATCCTCCCCGCAGAAATAAAACACTTCCACCAGACAGAATGGCAAGACCACATTCTGTTTAATAATAACTCTATAAGGACTGTACATGCCATTTTGGCCTACATCGTCTCCTTTTTCAGTGGCTGCTGCCACACATAGGTATGGACGTGTGTAGTGCCATATAGTTTCCTATGTCTGTATGTATAGTTTATATCTATATCTCTATATATATTTTTTTCTCATAAGTCACATTATCAAAACATGCAAAGAATAACCAGCGAAAAAATTTCAGGCAAAGAAGTTTTGGACCGGGAAGACCGAAGGCAAATCAGTTTTGTTTTTGTTTATTTGGGGGTGGCAGGGGTAGGAGGGTTTCAATGACAGACCCCCTTCTCTTCCTGCTCTTTCTTTCCCCATGAAGAGCCATGGCCCTCCACAAAATGCATCCTTGAGGGATGAAAAGAATCTCTATTCAGTCCCGCACAAAATCACACACAGCTGGGGAAGAGGGTCTTTACATTGCCCAGCTACAACCCCTCCTTGTCCTGTCCCCTTATGCTATAGCAGTTTCATATGTTGAGAATACAAAATCTTAAGCCCCAAACCTTTGGTTGCTTTTAAACATGCTTCAAGACTCCACTCCCCATTCTCCCACCCACCAATAGACACCCACCCATACCACCCAGAGATCACTGTACCTCCCACTCCCCAGCCCTTACCCACCCAACCCCAAAAAGAGCTTTTTAAAAAAGTCCTGCTCATTGTAAAATGATTTTTGATGCTCATTCTGTAGTTTGGAGGATCCCGGGGACCCATTGGGGACTACCCCAATCATGGAAGACACCCACAAAACCAGAGAAGATAAACAGAAATCAACAAACAAAATACACCTGCAAAGCTGTTTCTGCTTTTCACACTGCTCATCTGCGCACCACACGGGAACTGGATGGAGGTGGAGTGGATGCCTGTGCTTGCCTGGAATGGACTGGGCACAGCATCTAGGTCAAGAACCTGAATGGGATTTATGACCTCTAGAAAGGGAGCAGGGCAACAAGGGAAAATGCTTCTACTGGTTTTCTATCCCTCCTGCAAAGGGCTTTGGGGTTCAGGTGAACCTGGACTGGATGCCTGTGTTATCCTGGAATTAACTGTCAATGCATGACTTTTCTCCTGGGTGGAGAAGAACTTTGCCTGACAGGATGGACACTAGTTGTACCCTTGGGAGGAGCAGAACCAAAACTAGATTTCTGAAGACACTGAGCATTGACTCAGTGCAAGGTGGAAATGGAGGCTGAATTCCCACCCACCCAGTGATAAGATAGCAACTCTCCCTTCTTAAGAGTACCACTTAGCCTAACCAGGAGCCCTTACCATCATTCTAGAACAGGCAGGTTCCTTGTTGACTGCCCTGAGGAGCAACAGTCATGACTGAACAGATAACCTGTCAGTCCCTACATTTCCAGGAGAAATCCTATTGTCTGGGTGGAAATATTGTCCAAAACCGGGGCCTGGCCTGGTTACATTGCTTCCATTCGAATCCAGATCTGTCTGTGCTGGGGAAATACAATACACAACCCCAGCTGGTCCATATTACTCTTGTACAGACCTATTCATATCCATACAAGGGAAGGACAAAATGTCCAAAAAAGGTCTAACTGGTACACATCACACACACCTGTACATGTACTGTCTGTGCTAGGAAGAGCCAGATATATAACAAAAACCCAGATGGTCTCTATGCTCCAATGCAGATCCTGCCATATCTGTGCTGGTAACACAGTGACCATGTGGTCTGTATCACTTCCCAACAAACCTAGAGAGCTGTCTGTGCTGGCAGGGGCCTGTGATCTCCAGCAAGGGGCCAGACATTCTGCATAGCGAGAAACACTGTGCTGGGGAGAGAGGCAGAAAGATACTGATCTGGCACAGATGTCTGTCACTCTCCTACAGATCCAGCCCTATCCATCTCACCTGGGGAGCGACTGTGATATGAAAGAGGGCCCCATCTGGCTCCATTCATAACAGACACTGCCTCTGCTGTGCTATCTAATGGGTGCACACCAAATCCATATTCTGCATATCGCTCTGTTTATCCTTCCCTTCCCTGAGTTAAGGCACAGCACATCCCTGTCAGACTCCCTCTTCTGTGCTCCAGCTAAACAGAGAATGTTAATTCCTCTCCACTTCTCTCAAGACAGCATTAAATATGCTGATTGCAGATCACTGGTGATTGCTGTATTTGGAAGGCTCTTTTGGTAACAGCAGTTTAAAATGACATTTCCCATTGTTTAGAAATGTCTGAAAATGAGGAAAATCCAAAGTGGGGTGAGATGGAGAAATTTTCCCTCATACCAGCTAGTGTGAGATAGTCTGAGCTGGCAGGAAGAAACAGTTCTAGGCTGTGAGAGAGCAAGAACCTTCTCCTTACATGGGAAGGCTGAGGTGATACCTTTCCAGATTATGCAGCTAAGCTTAATGCCAGCCTGCGCTACTCTCCAGAGTACTGAAGGGTGTTTACTTTTTACTTATCTTTTCCTCTGTCAGGACAATTAATCTGACATTTAAGCCAAATGGGACTGACTCTGGTGATTCAGGGCCTCAGCCTGTTCCCATGAAAGGCAAAGTCCCAGCTGACTTCAGTTGGAGCAGAATTGGGCTCTTACTTGGAACAGTTGCTGGCTGGTGCCCACAGGAGGAGGAATATAGTATTCTGGCTGTTCAGGGGAGACAAGGAAAGAAGTAGGTAACTTCTTGAGTGTGGAGAAATCGCTCTCTTCCTCCTTGTCTTCCAGAGGGGCAAGCTAGATGGCCTATGCATAGGCTTGGAAGGATTAGATTTTTATTGGTAACGGTCAGTAAACGCTGATTTCACTGTACACACACACAAAAACTAATGAAAAAATATTTCCATTGACAATAAATGAAATTTACAGCTAGGCAAGGTAAGAAAAATGCTGCTTGAGAACTTTGAGTTTGATCTAAAGATATTTACTTTGTATATTTTAACATGACATGTTGACAATTTGTGTTTTAACACTTATGAAGCTATATAACTTTTTGAATCTCAACATCTGTCATTAAATAATCATTGTCTGACCCACCCATAATTTCATGCAACTGTGAAAACTGAAATAGATAAAACTAGAAAAAATGCTTAAAAATAATATTGATATTATCCATCAAAATTATATATTAAAAATCTAATTCTGCCAAGCCTATTTATTCAGTACCAAGCTCTGTAACAGCACTTGAGCTACACCAGATTGGAAGAATCTCTTTCTTATTCTGTGATTAACCCCTCCCCCCAACACACACACCTTTTCAGATTTAGAAAATAGTTTCCTTTCCCCTGGCTGTCCTGCCGGCTCCACAGACAATTTCCATTTGCTGGACACAGTAAGGATGGTCCAGGCTTTAGCCACACATGTGGCCAGTCTATAAATCTCAGGGCCATTCCAACTCTCAAGTCACCTTGGAACTGGCATGAAAACAGGCATGTTCCCTGGCTGCAGAAGCTGTCTCACCCCAGGAGCCCACCACAGTCCCCAGTCCTTCTCACAGACTTGCTCCTGCCCTACAATCACAGGACAGGACTTATCAGTGGTGCTTACCTTTCCCTGTCCGCTCTGAAGTCCCAGCGTAGTCAAAGAAAAGGGGTGGAATTGGCAAGGGTGACTAGCCACTGCCTGAGATCTGTCAGTTCACATGGAAACTGAAGAGCTGCCAGATGGGAATGACTGTCAGTCACTACAAAGTAGGAACAGATTGGAACCAGTCACCTAGGAGTGGTAAGATCTGTGGCCTTTCCTTAACTCCCTGAGCCATTTCCCCAGACCGAAGGATGTATCAGAACTGATGCCCTACAGATGAATGGCCCCTTCCCCTTGTCTCATTCACCCAGCCAGTTCCCCCAGCCTGGAGCCAAATTGAAAATTGTGCTTTAGAGATGAAAGACCCTATATCTCACTTCATGATTCCCCTGAGCCAGGCACTGGAACTGGTGCCCTGGAGGTAAAGACTCCAAACCTGCGAACAACTTGTAGGTTTAACAACAGTAATGTGAACTGGACAGATGGTGACAGTAGAGGGCACAGGAGTGAGAAAGAGGTCTGTCTGTCTGAGAGCTGATTCAACTACTAGAGTCACCCATATTTAAAGAAACACTTCTCTGTTCAGCAAAGAACAGAAGTCATGGCTCCTGCTAAAGACTTAATGGCTTTACGGCGGAAAGCAAACAAAGGCAGGGAGCCCTCTAGCTACACAGCTTCAAGCAATTTTAGAAATATTTCATGAGTGCAGCTCTGTTCACAAGTGACGACTCCAGATCAAACTTACTTGACAAATAAAAAGATATTTGTTTCTGTCAGCCCTGCAAACTCAGCCTAGGCTCTGAGAGTCAAGTTGGACTCTTTCCAGATCATCCCCTAGAATAAAGGATCTGCAATTCAAATTGTGCCCCCAATGACACCTGTGGCAACCCCATGGCCTTCAGGAGGTTTGCACAGGTGTGACTAATTAGAACATAGTAAACAATTCTGCAGATGCTACACAAGAAGGAATAGGTTCCATTACCCTCTTTCTGAGCTAGGCTGGCTCTGCAGAGATAATTTGAATAAAAAGCAAGTCAAAATCTAGGGCCAAGATTTTCAAAAGGGACTAGTAACTTTGCATTCCTCTGTTTTTGGATACTTTCAGTAGACCTGATTTTCAGAAAGTGCCGAAAATCAGGGAGCCTTAAGGCATCTGAAATTGGGCCCCCAAAAACTGATGAATCCAGAACCATGTGTCACTTCTGAAAACCTTAGCAACGTGAGAAGATCTGATTCTGGATACAGGCAGGGTGCAGGCCTGTTGCATAAGGAAAGCCCATTTTTATACAGTCACTTTTTAAGGTAGAATAACATTTTGCAGGAGACTCAAAGTGACCTATCAGTTTGTTATTAATATTGTCCATTTGGGCCTCACTTAGGCAATAGTTGGAGGCCATGGGAATGCTGTGTCCAGTCAGATTCCTGGCAACGAGAAACGCATATGTGTTCTTGGATGGTGGGGACACCAGCGGAAAGTGTTGTTGTTTTTTAAAAAGGTAAGATCTTTATTTGCAAAAAAGCAAGATCTTTATGAAAAATCTTATAGAATTTAATAACGTGAAAATAATACGTTTCTGTAGAAATTACTTTAAACACCTGTAGGATTTAATAGACAATGAGATCCCATCTATAAGCTTTTGGAAACTGTGCTATAGAATTCTGTAGCAGAAGTATAATTCTCCAGAGGTCAGAAAACTCTGTGGGAAGGTTTTCATTTGCTATTACATTCTGTGGGATTTTCATAAGGTACATTTCTTTTCTTTTTCTTTTTTAGTCTTTGTTTTCCATGTAATGTGTGTCCCTCTGTCACTTCTCTCCTATGGAGAAAATGCACCTCATACATTTGTCACACATCTTACCAAATGCACAACTTGTCTGCATTAAAAAAAATAGACCTAACCAAGATGACCCCCTTGTCCTGGTCCTGTGAATGACAAGGTGGAAGCAGGATACATTTGAAGATACACTGAAATATAATTACTGTAAACATCGGTTGGTCCTGGCTAGGACCTTGGAGGCAGAATGGTTGGGAAAAAATAAGAAGCAGGCTTATCAAACCTTCCCCCCGAAAGAAACACCCCAAAGAAACACACCTTCAGTTTTCCTGCCCATGCACTTTCCCAGTTTCTCTGTTCTTGCTAGTGAGATTTCCCCAATCCATGTAGCAGCCAAACCAAAGCAGTTCAGATAAACTCAGGATAATGAGTCCTCCCGGGATTTTGGGAGGTGCTTTAGCCAACCTTCTCAACCTTGGGAGGTTGGTACCAGAACGTGTAAACATATTTAAGTAGATATTGAAACCTCATCACCCACGAAAGGAGCAACCTCCCCTGGGAAAGACAGGGAAGCTCCAAAGAAATGGGGACAAAGAGGTGGTAACAAATGCTTTTGTCTCATATCCACCCCCAAGCGTCAGCCTCACATAATCCTCCCAAACACTCCTCCCAGTGGCGTTTCCATTAGAGGTGCAGTGGAGCGGGAAGACAGATCCTCTTGAAATGGAGCTTTGCCAGAGAGACTCAGAAGTTCTCTGTGGAGTTCCCTATAATCCCAATTGCTGGTAGGAAAGGTGTGTGAGCGGAAATACCATCTCCAAGGCTCCATAATTCACCCTCCTCTTGACTCCTGGACATGATCCACTTCTGTTTTCCTGTGGCTGTCTCAGCTCCTAGCCTCCTGGATAATATTCCTGCCACATTCTCCTCTCCTGATACATACTCCTTCCCTGCTACATGGGTTGGGTTCCAAACCTGGATCAGGAGAGGAACATGCCTCACTCTCCCATCCTGCAAGCAGCAATATCAATTCTACCATCAGGGAGGAGAAGACAGAGAGGAGACAAACATCTGAATTGCAGTTGAAAAGAGTGGCTCTGGCTTGGAGCAAGTGGGGAAGAGATGCCTCCGGGGTAGTGCAGAAAGAGGGCAATCTCCAGCTTGGTTCATTTATCCAGTCCCCCACCCTTAACTCACCCTTTGGTGGGACTTCTTTGTTGGAGGGATGCAATTTGCTCACACACTGCCCACATTTCAGTGAACACCCAACACTTCTACCATCCCCTGGTGGTCATGTTCTGCTATCTGAACATCTGAACAATGATTGCCCCCACACAATTTTTGTCTCCTGTTTATTCCCTAGCAAGAGCAGAGGGGAAACAATTGGTTAATACCTATTTAAAGTCCCTTCTCCTGTAGTATGTCTGCAGCAACAAGAAGGGGAATCACATGGAATCAAAACCCCATCAGTCCATGAATCATAAACTTTGTTAACAAAAATATAGAACCCGTACAAATGGGGAAAATCCCCCAAAACCCAGCCTTCCCCACCCCTGAAATAGAGATGGGAGGAATGAGAAAAAAGAAAACAGTGCCAAGGAATATTTACATTGTCAAGAAAAAACAGAAAATGTAAAGCAGGAAAGAGAAATGAATAGGAGGGAGGAGAAAAGTTTCCCTCCCACCCCCTTTCCTCCATCCACATTTGGCACCACAGAAGGATCGGGGATACTGAGAATGGTATGGCAGTTATGGTCAGTGGTGGTCAGCCCATAGGCCATTCCCTTTGTTAACCACTGTGTTTAGAACCAGTACTCGGCAATATAAACCTGTAGAAAAAGAAACAGCAACAAAAATCCAATATAAACTGGAAAATGGTGATACTGTTTGTTCCTGCTGTTCCTGGCCTCCCTGCAGAGGAAAAGAGGGAAGGATTCAGGCAGCAGCACAGAGGTGGACAAACTCCCAAATCCTCCTGGAAAGTCGGCTTTATATTACAATGTTTATATAGTAGAAAATGGCAGGTGACCCCCTCCCCGTGCATGTAGTGTCCAACACCACCTGGAAATATCCCCATGCCCACTCTCCCCCCACCCCCCGCCCCCTGGCCTGTTCTCCTGCAGCTCCCAGGCAGACAGACATGTCAGCGGGAGCAAAAGAAAAATGTTTCAAAGAGACCGAAGCACAGCTGTTGCTGTATGGGTTGAGGTCTGTATCCACAGAGCCTCACCATCCGTACCAGAGCACAGCCCGTGTCCACAGAGCCACACCATCCGTACCAGCACACATCCTGTATCCACAGAGCCTCACCATCCGTACCAGAGCACAGCCCGTGTCCACAGAGCCACACCATCCGTACTAGAGCACAACCCTTGTCCACAGAGGTATGCCATCCTTACCAGAGCACATCCCGAATCCACAGAGCCACACCTTCCATACCACAGTACAGTCTGTATCCACAGAGCCTTGGTTCTCATATCAAAGAACTGTACAGTATTTATCCATATAGCTCATCCATCCTATTAGTGCAGTGGCTATATCCATACAGCCTTACCCTGTATATCAGCCACAATCCCTGTATCAGTGCAACCTATATCTGCACAGTCTTGTGCCCTGTTCAAAACAGACTCTGTATTCACATATCCCATGGATCAAAGCAGATTGTAGCCCCAAAACAACATCCATTCTGCCAAGATAGATCCTATCCATACAGCCACATCCTTGTATCAAGCCACTCTTTGTATCTTGGGAGCCACATCCCAGCATCTGAGCAGTCTGAATCCAGAGCCAAACCCTTGTATCAAAAAGATTTAAAGTCCAGAGTTCCCTGAGCCCCCAGCATGCTGTCCAGAGCAGTGGGGCCAGGGGATCAGTCCATGATGGTGGGCAAGGAGGGCTCCGCCCCTGTCAAACACCTCCAGTCCTTTACTTCCCTTTTGTTAAAAATTAAATGTCTGAATGAAAGATGTGTCCGCCTGGGAACCTGGGGAGAGGTTTTCCTGTCATTTCATTCCCCCCTCCCCTCCCATTTAGTAATGGTGAAAGATTCCTCACTGGCAGCATCAATTGTTTGCTTCCCCCTCCTCCTCATCAAAGGATTGCACCCCAGATGAGGTGACATCTGAGACCTTGCGGCTGAGTGCGGCATGTTCCAGCTCCTCCCGAGGTGACAGTGACTCCAGGTCCCGGCATACAGCATCGTCCTCCTCTGGAGAGGTCTTCTTGTTTAGCAGCGGGGCCTTCTCCAGTAGTGGGTTCCCTTCCTCCTCTGTGTGCACCCCCATGTATGTGCTGGATTCAGCCCCACCACCACCCCCTGCAGCAGTCTGAGGGGGCCACATGTCAACGAGCCCTGGGTTCTGGAGCAAGGCCTGTGGTTGCTGCTGCTGCATCTGATGCTGCTGGATGAGGCTACTCTGAATCAATGTGCTCTCCTGCAGGTTGGACTGGGTCTCCTCAAAGTTCTGGCCTAGGTAGGAGCCAGTAGCCGGGGAAGCAATGAGGGATTGGTCACTGGTCTCCCAAGCATCAGAGGAGCCCAGGCAATACATGCCCTGAGAAACATAGGAGTGGGGCCAGCTGTCATACTGTGTCTGGGCCATGTGATCTGCAGAAAGAGAAGGGGGAGAGTGAAAGGGGAAAAGAAAGAGTGCAAAGGGAGGAATTGGAGAGAGAGAATGAGAAAGAGAGTGAGACAGAGCAACAGAAACAGGGAGAGACAGAGGGGGGAGATCAGAGAGAGGTGTCGGGGAGGTCAGGAAAAGAGAGGGAGGGCAAGATGGGAGCCATTGGAAATGGCAGACAGACAGATCTGCAGAACCTGGGTATACAGGTGATTGATTCCAGCAGATGCTGGCCTCCCCTGCTGTGCCCAGAGGCCTAGGAGAATGGGGTCTGGAGCTTGTCTGCTGGGCCCTGACTCTACGGGGAGCTCCACGAGTGGGGAATATTCCTCTCTCTGCCAGATCTCAGCTCAAGAGAAAGGGTAACAGTGACTCCCTCAGAGGATAAAGAAACTAGTAGGGATGGAAAGGAGCCTGGCAGCAAGGATGGGGGAGGGCAGGGACGTCCCAGGACCAGCAGGAAGGGGGTAGGGCTCACCCTGGTTCTCCATCAGCTCCTGGTAGTTCTCACTGTAGTTGCCTGCTGGGTTCTCCTGGTTGGAGTTGACACTCACATCCTCACCATCCATGGAGGACCAGGCCATGAGAGTGGCCTCAGAGATGGCGAACTGCTCCATCACCCCTACACCAGAGAGAGACAGGGAGAGGCAGTGGAGACATGAGGAGCTCCCCATGTACCCCCACCTCACTGACACCCCTGAAACACTGATCCTTCCTATTCCTGTCTCAATGATATCCCCTGCTCTGACCTGCCCCCCCTCATGCATATCCCCCAGCGAGTCCCTCCTGCCCCCATCTGAGCTGCACCTCCCCAGCCGATCTGTGTGCATTCCCCAGCAATTTTCTTCTCTGGATCTCTCAGGCTCCCCTTTCTCTCTCTCTGCTCTCAGACACCCCAGATCCCTGGTGTGGGGGAAGTCAGCACTACCTGCAAGGAATCGGGCCTCCTTCTCACCGTCGCTCAGGTCTGAGTAGGCATCAGCATCCTTGCGCACCGCCTCATGTGTGTGCTGTTGTTGCTGGCTGTTACCTTTGCCCCAGCCTTGCCACTCAATCATGTGAGCTACACGACCCTGTCCCATAGCCGTTGGCTTTGTGACGTGATCCTTCATGCTGCGGGATATCCCTAAGGGGCCAGACATCAGAAAACAAGGAGGGGCTATTACACAGCTCCACGGCTGTTTGTCACTCTATTCACCCTTCCCTGGAAAGGGGCTCCCCCCATCGTCCCCTGGACTCCTTCCCTTAGATGGTGCCCCCTCCCTCCCTTGCTGTGGGGCTCAAAAGGCCTATTAAGCAACTCCAGGAGTTGAAATTGCTCTGTATACCCCTCCCTGATATGGTTTGCCATCATTTCATGGATAGGGTCCCATTGGGGGTGCAGTAAGGAAAGGAGGAGAAACCCAGAAGTGAAAGACCCTGGAGAAAGAATTCTTTTTTTTTTGCCCAGCACAGAGTTCAGTGTTAGGGGAACAGTGGGTACAAGGGGAAAATCCCAGAACTGGATGAACTAGGAGACTGAAAAAGGGTCTCCTCCCAGGGCAGTCTTGAAGGAAAGTAGTTGAAGAGGTCTGAGCATGGGGGCACAGTGAGAAGAGCCTGAGGGGTATGAGACAAACTTGAAGTTTTAAGAGGCAACAACTGGGATAGGCTTGAGGCTAAGCAGTTGTGGATTAGAGAGGTCTTTAGTTGGGCAGAGCAGTGAGGAGAGGACAAGGATTAAGGGGCAGCAATAAGAATAACAGTGAGGAGAGGCCTCAGATTAGGGGGCAGCAGTTAGGAGATCAGCAAGTAGAAGAGGCCTCTGGTTACGGGGCAATGGTAAGGAGAAGTCTCAGGTTGAACAGAGAGTGGGAAGACACCAGGGAAACCCTGCTGCTGCCCCACAAACCCAGGTGTCTCCCCACTCTCTGTTCAACCTGAACAAATGGGGAGAGGCCCAAGGTCAAAGGGAGAGGAGCAGTGGCAAATAAACCCAAAACAATGGGGAGAGGCCCCAGGTCAAAGGGAGAGGAGCAGTGGCAAATAAACCCAGGTTTGAGGTTCTCACCAGAGAAAGACGACTTAGCCAGAGCCCCGATTCCATAAGCATTGGAGTTCCGCTTCAGCTTGGGGAGAATGGAGGTTGTGTCTTCCATGGAAAGCTGAAAAGAGAGAGAGCATGAAGGTGTGAAAGAGAGGGAAAGATGAAGGAAAAAGAAAACAAGAGAAGGAGAAGAAGGGGATGGAAATGAGAGATCAGTTGAAGAGTTCGGGAAGGATGGGAAGCAGAAGAAAATGACAAGAGAAGGAATACAAAGAGAAGGGGAAAAGGGGATGCAATATAATCTGCGACAAAGAATCTGCATGACTCCCTTTGCAGGGCTGCATGAGGTAAGAGCAGGGTTGAGGGGGAGGCCCCTCTCTGTGGGGATGTTGCCCTTCCTCCATCTCTCTTTTGATGACTGTGGTGAGTTTTTCTTTATGGTGACTGCTGGTTTGGGGTGCAAGGAGTAGGGGTTGAGGGTGAGGAGGTGTGATGTTATTGACATGAACTGTGACTGTATAGACCATTGTTGTAACCAAGGTCCTATAGTGGCACCAAATCTTGTACAAAGGAGGTCACATAAGGTGTCCATTAAAAGGTTATGATTTGCTGGTTATGATTTTGCTATCTGTATGAATGTATCATTTTTGTATTTCAAGTTATAAATATTGGATCTATACTGTCTGTATTTCAAACTTGTGCTATGATTCTGGGTGACACCCCAGACAATTTGGTGTCAGCTCTGCCTAACTTGCTTGATGGCCCATTAAGGACCATCAGCTATACAACTGACCCATTGAGAGAAAGCAGATACACCTTGTAACTCAGCAAGGCATGCAGGGACATACCTATGGACAGAACTCTAAGGTTTTTCCATGCCATGGGCTGGGTGGCTTGTGGTTGGAACAAAGAAAGCACAAGTCACATGGCAAAAGGACTATAAAAGGCATCATCATCATCTCCATTTTGTCTTCAATCCTGCTTCTGACCTCTGGAAGAACTGTGCTTGAAACTGAAGCTCTGAACAAAGGACTGAATGACCCATCCCAGATGTGGATGTACTCCAGAGACTTGATTTGAGCCTGCAGTTTATTCCATCACTGCTACAAGCCTGAACCAAGAACTTTGCCATTATTGTATGTAATTGATTCCATTTAACTAATTTTAGCTCTCATCTATATTTCTTTCTTCTTATGGATAAACCTTTAGATTTTAGATTCTAAAGGATTGGCAACAGCATGATTTGTGGGTAAGATCTGACTTGTATATTGACCTGGGTCTGGGGCTTAGTCCTTTGGGATCGGGAGAATCTTTTTTCTTTTACTGGGGCATTGGTTTTCATAACCATTCGTCCCCATAACGAATGGCATTGGTGATGATACTGGGAAACTGGAATGTCGAAGAGAATTGCTTATATGACTTATGGTTAGCCAGTGGGGTGATACCGAAGTCCTCTCTGTTTGGCTGGTTTGGTGTGCCTTAGATATGGAGAACCACCAGCCTGGGGCTGTGACTGCCCTGCTCTAAGTAATTTCTCCTGAATTGATACTCTCAGTTGTGTCCCGCCAGAGGCCGCGTCGTTACAGGAGGTGACAGCACAACAGGGCAGGAGGCAAGAAGAAGTAATAACAGGGGAAGAATATGCTTTTGGCCATTGTTTTCTCTCACATTTTAAATAATCTGTAATGAAAAAAACAAAATGAAGAAGCATGTGTCAGCGATGATTCGCTCTTTATTCTGTCCATTCACAGCTACAAAAAAAATACACAAACAAACAATAATAATGGCCTCATCCTTGTAACTCCCAGCCATTCCCCTCTCTATACTCAGCCTCAACTCTAGAGAGAGGGGGACACTAAACCACCACAGGAGAGAGGGGTTAATTGGCGTTTGTTTCTCCTAGGAGTGCATTCATCCCCTTCTTCCTTGGGAATGACAGGGTTTTGAACTCCACATGCTCCTCCACAAGGGCTAGTTTCTCCAGCTAAATCCATCAGGTTCCCTCATCTATTCCAGCCAAAATCATCAGACTTTGGGGTTGCTTATAAAATTGGGCACCTATGGGCTGATTTTCACAGGGGCTGAGCAACCACTGCTCCCACTCCCAACAATTACAGGTGAAGATATAGGTGAACAGCCCTTCTGAAAATCATAAGAGCATAAGAATGATACTGGGTCAGATTACTGGTCCATCTAGCACAGTATCCTGGCTCTGACAGTGGCTGATGCCATATGTTTCAGAGGGAATTAACAGAACAGGACAATCATCAAGTGATCCATCTGTCATCCACTTCCAGCATTTGACAGTCAGAGGCTTAGAGTTATAGTTTTTGCCTTCACAACATCCCCTGGCAATGAGTTCCACAGGTTGACTGTGCGTTGTGTGAAGAAGTACTTCCTTTTTGTTTGTCTTAAGCCTGATGCCTATTAATTTCATTGGGTGATCCCTTGTTCTTGTGTTATGTGAAGGGGTAAATAATACTTCCTTATACACTTTCTCCACAGCATTCGTGATTTTATCATCTCTTCTCCAAGTTGAAAAGTTCCAGTTTTTTTAATCCCTTCTCATATGGAATCTGTTCCGTATCCCTGATAATTTTTGTTGCCCTTTTGTTTTCATTTCTAATACATCTAATAATCAGGCCCAGAGTGTTTCAAGCTGGGCACCCAAAAATGAAGGCACTCAAAATTAATGGCACTGTTTTGCTGGAAGGTGTTAATAGCTGCTATCAAGCAATTGTTTGATCTAGGGGCAATCACAGAACTTGCTAAGGCTGATGAGTGTGCCAGCTACCCTTCATTCAGGTTAAATGGAAGAAGCAATTAAGTGCCTTTATGGAATAAGATTTCTGGAGACAGTGGAAGCCACCGTCCAGGGCACTAAGCCACATGCAAGGCCAATCAGAAGCTAAGCAATATGGCCAAGGGATTTCCCTGGAGATTGATCTGGGCCACTGATTAGTTGGAGTTCTGTATGTGTCTGCATGTGTCACAGGGAGAAAGCAACAAGAAAGCCAGAGAGCAGTTATGAGTATGGCCATGAAAGGAAGCAGAGGGACAGAGCTCCTTGGGACACAGGATTGGCTGAAAAGGCAGCCTTTGGAACTGTGAGCAAGGAAACTGCCTGTTGCTGTTTGTTTCTATTACAATCAGGGAAACAGGACTTTGTACATTCTTTGTAAATAAACAGGTTTGCACCAAAGAAATACCTGACTGTATCATCAATTTCTCCTTCTCACAGAAATAATCCAGCAAGGCCCCAAATATTGGATAACCGCTCAAGAAAGTGGTCAACAGGAATTTTTGAAACAATGGTCCTTGGAGTGTAAATAATTGTATACACAGGGAACGCATGCAGGTATTGTTTAGTGCAAGGATTTTATCAGCAGGAATTTGGGATGGTTCCATTACTCACTAGTGACAAAGCCACAAATCATCCAAGTGCCAAAAAAACTTTTTCTTCCACCACACCACCATGGATTCTGTACATGCCACAGATTTTACAGGAATACTATGTTAGGAACATTTTAAAGAATTTTTACAAAATTTTATTGGAACTCTAATTAGTATATTTCTATACTTGTATCCAGTCGCCCGGGTTACCTACTGTACAGGGCTCAGATGAAGCCATGGAAACTGCAAATAACATCTTTATTAATTAGCATTTTGATATATGAACAAATAATGATTTTAAGATCTGATAATTCAGGCACTACCAGTCCTACTTGTTCACTGGAAGCTGGGAATTCCCTTTCAAGTGATATGAAGTTCCTATTTCTAGCTTAGCAGTGACATGAGATTTGAAATGAGATTTTAAATCTGTCAGTGGCATGGGATTGAGTCTCATCTATCCTGGATCTCAGGCAGGTGCAGTTATGGGGAGAAATTTATACTTGTAGGAAGGAAACAGCTCTGTGCCTGGCTGATTTTGGAAAATGGTGATTGAGTAAGTACAGAGTGCTGGAAGGAGTCCCAAGGGAGTGGGCACAATGAGGGCTGAAAGATAGGGAAGCACAAAAAAATGCGAGCCATCTGATACATGTATTTATCCCCTGGAGACCAGCTCCACGTACTGTACATGGTGAGACACACAGAGTTATTGTTGGTACAGTTCTTCTGGGACTTGTGGTAGAGATGAGTCTTCATTAAGGACCTGAATGTGCAGAGGAGGTGGCCTGAAGAACAGGGATAAGATCAAGGAAAGCATTTCACACATAGGGGTGGAGTGGAAAAGGGCAAAAATGGAAGTGGACAAAGGAGGGGAATATGATTTCAAGGCTGATTGTCACTGGTGGAATAGAGGGCAATGTGATAAGACTCAAGGCCTTTGCCCATTATCTTTGAAAACTCATGGCGATCGGGGAAGGTCCCGGATGACTGGAAAAAGGCTAATTTAGTGCCCATCTTTAAAAAAGGGAAGAAGGAGGATCCGGGGAACTACAGGCCAGTCAGCCTCACCTCAGTCCCTGGAAAAATCATGGAGCAGGTCCTCAAGGAATCAATTCTGAAGCACTTAGAGGAGAGGAAAGTGATCAGGAACAGTCAGCATGGATCCACCAAGGGCAAGTCATGCCTGACTAATCTAATTGCCTTCGATGATGAGATAACTTGGCTCTGTGGATGAGGGGAAAGCAGTGGTTGTGTTATTCCTTGACTTTAGCAAAGCTTTTGACACGGTCTCCCACAGTATTCTTGCCAGTAAGTTAAAGAAGTATGGGCTGGATGAATGGACTATAAGGTGGATAGAAAGCTGGCTAGATCGTCGGGCTCAACAGGTAGTGATCAATGGCTCCATGTCTAGTTGGCAGCTGGTATCAAGAGGAATGCCCCAAGGGTCAGTCCTGGGTCCGGTTTTGTTCAATATTTTCATTAATGATCTGGAGGATGGCGTGGATTGCACCCTCATCGAGTTTTCAGATGACATTAAACTGGGAGGAGAGGTAGATATGCTGGAGGGTAGGGATAGGATACAGAGGGACCTAGACAAATTGGAGGATTGGGCCAAAAGAAATCTGATGAGGTTCAACAAGGACAAGTGCAGAGTCCTGCACTTAGGATGGAAGAATCCCATGCACTGCTACAGACGAGGGACTGAGTGGCTAGGCAGCAGTTCTGCAGAAAAGGACCTAGGGGTTACAGTGGACAAGAAGCTGGGTATGAGTCAGCAGTGTGCCCTTGTTGCCAAGAAGGCCAATGGATTTTTGGGATGTATAAGTAGGAGCATTGCCAGCAGATCGAGGGACTTGATCGTTCCCCTCTATTTGACATTGGTGAGGCCTCATCTGGAGTACTGTGTCCAGTTTTGGGCCCCACACTACAAGAAGGATGTGAAAAAATTGGAAAACGTCCAGCGGAGGGCAACAAAAATGATTAGGGAACTGGAACACATGACTTATGAGTTTAGGCTGAGGGAACTGGGCTTGTTTAGTCTGCGGAAGAGAAGAATGAGGGGGGATTTGATAGCTGCTTTCAGCTACCTGAAAGGGGTTTCCAAAGAGGATGGATCTAGACTGTTCTCAGTGGTGGCAGATGACAGAACGAGGAGTAATGGTCTCAAGTTGCAGTGGGGGAGGTTTAGGTTGGATATTAGGAAAAACGTTTTCACTAGGAGGGTGGTGAAACACTGGAATGTGTTACCTAGGGAGGTGGTGGAATCTCCTTCCTTTGAGGTTTTTAAGGTCAGGCTTTATAAAGCCCTGGCTGGGATGATTTAGTTGAGGATTGGTCCGCTTTGAGCAGGGGGTTGGACTAGATGACCTCCTGAGGTCCCTTCCAACCCTGATATTCTATGATTCTATGATTCTAAGGTCAAAGATTTAGATCAGAGTAGAGTTGTGTAGGGTTTTGATAAAAAGTGTGGAAGCCAGTGTAGGGATTCAGGTGTGTGCGTGCATGTGTGTGTGCATGTGAGAGAGAGAGAGAGAGAGAGAGAGAGTGTTCCTTATCCCCTGACAGTTGTGGCAAAACCTACATCTAGTACCTGGCTTCACTTGTATATTTTTCCCCTTGGGTATCGATTTATTTCAGCTGACCCACAAGAAAACATGTACTCTCTTTTTCATAAAAAAACCCCAAACCCAACTGTGGACAATCATATGAACAGACTTGTGAAGAGTAGAGAATAAAATTATGTGATGGATCTGCAAAGCAGGAAACGACAACTCCCATCAGCTCTCTCCACATTGTACATTCCCTTTCCCCTGGCTAGTGGCCACATATGGGGAAAGGCCCTGAACCAGGAAGTGTCTGGGATCAGTTGACGAGGAGTAGAGGTTGTGGGAAGGGGAGCAGAAGCAGTGGCCACATGGTGGCAGTGGGGAGCTGGAGAGAAGCTAGAGGCAGGAACAGTTGCAGAGCTGTTTGTGGATTGGGCTGTGACTGCCTGGCATCACAGCTGGGTGCAGGGCTGTGCAGAGTTTATGGGGGAGCAGCAGCGGCTGGACAGGGAGCCAGTACAGAGGGGCCCCAGTGAGACACTAACTGAGCCTGTCCTGGAACCATGCAAACTCCTATTTGCGTGAATAGAGACTGGGCTGGAGAGGACATCCTAGGCACTAGGCCTGAAGAGTCCTGACTCTCTATTGGACTGCCCCGTGGACCAAAACAGGAACCACTGTTGCTCCCTTTGAACTGTAACTGTTTAATCCTCTGTACCTAGGGTATCTGTAATCTTTCCCCTTCCTGCCAGCCCTAGGAAAATATCTTTTCCCTTAGCCATGTGTCTGAGCGGTTAGTGGGACCCATCAGGGTTAAGCCTACAAGGCCTAGTTGCTGAAGCACTTATAGTGCTTGCCTTGGAGTCGCAGTATACCTGGCACTAGGGTTGCCAGGTGTCCAGTTTTTGACTGGAACGCCCCGTCGAAAAGGGACTTCGGCAGCTCCGGTCACCACCACTGACTGGGCCATTAAAAGTCTGGTCAGTGGTGCAACAGGCTCCAGGGCTGTCCTTAGGCAATAGCAGCATATGTAGCTGCATAGGGCATCCGAAAATTTGGGGCATCCCTAGGTCTTAGTGTCCACCCTTCTGCCTCTTCCTATCCCTGTTCTGACCCTTTCTGCAGGTTCGCAACACAGCTGGCTGCTGCAGCCTGGTGAGTCTAGTACTTAAAAGCGAAAAAGCCTTCCAGCCTGCCAGACCTATTAGCACAACACTGAAACTGTTAAAGAGTCACTCAAGTGGTAATGAAGCCATTTAACAGGCATTTGCCAACCTCCAGGTATATACTGTCAGTTTCTGAGTTTACTACAAAAACAGCTGTGCATTACTGTTTAAAATTTGCTTTAAAAATATTTCATTAGTGTGTTGCTGAAGATTATAAAATCACATCTCTAAAAAATCCTTGCATAGATTTTTAGGTGCACAATCTGAGTATTCATCTTTAGCCTTAAATGCTCGGATCTTCAGACATATAGTTTTTTAAATAAATCCTTCAAAAGATCACCCTTATCTAAAATACATGTGTGAGCCCGGGCTGCCGTCGGTCATAGGGGCACCAGTTTAATAATACTGCATAGGACACCATAAATCCTAAGGATGGCCCTGGCAGGCTCCCTGCCTGCTCTGGCTCTGTGCGGCTCCGGGAAGCGGCCGGCATGAACCTGTGGCCCCTAGGTGCAGGGGCAATCAGGGAAGCTCTGTGAACTGTCCCTGCCCTGAGCGCCACCTCCGCATCTCCCATTGGCCAGGAACTGCAACCAAAGGGATCTGCGGGGGTGGTGCCTGCTGGCATGGAGGTACCTGGCTGCCCCTGCACCAAGGAGCTGGGTTGGACATGCTGGCTGCTTATGGGAGCAGCGCGGAGCCAGGGCAGGCATCCCTGCCTTAGCCCCCCTGCGCCGCTGCCCGGCTGGAGCCCACACACTGAACCCTCTGCCCCAGGTCAGAACCCCCTCCCACACCCTAACCCCCTCCCAGAGCCCACACCCCAAACTCCCTCCCCCTCCCTCAGGTTGGAACTCTGTCCCGTACCCTGACTCCCTCCCAGAGCCTGCATCCCAACCCCAGCCCTGAGCCCCCTCCCAGAGCCCACACCCCACGCCTCCTCCCACACCCCAAACCCCTACCCCAGCCCTGAGCGCACTTCCACACTCAGAACCCCTCGGCTCCAGCCCAGAATCCCCTCCTGCACTCCAAGCCCATCATCTGCACCCTCAACTGGAGCCAGCACCCCCTCCAGCACCCCAACCCTCTGCCCCAGCCCAGTGAAAGTGAGTGGTGGTGGGGGAAAGCAAGCAACAGAGGGAGGGGGGAATGGAGTGAGTGGGGGTGGGGACTTGGAGAAGGGGCGGAGCCTTGGGGAAGGGGCGGGGTAGGGGACAGGGCAAGAGTGTTTAGTTTTGTGCCATTAGAAAGTTGGCAACCCTACTGCACTGCTTGCACCTTTACGGTGTGGGTTACTCCATTTCTGAGCAGTCCCAATAATCACATGACATGAGCTCATATCTCATGAGCTGCCAGTGCTAGAAATACTTTTGGGGGAACCAGTACAAATGGCTTCAGCACCAGGAAACTTTCCTCTGCACTGATATTGCACTAGCGAGCAGAGAAAACAAACACAAATATGGTCATTGCAGGTTAAATATGACCTGCAAAAGGGGGAGAAGTGGGAGCAATGGCTTGTATCTTTTCTCTTTTCCTTACGGTGTATGGAAAAAGCTTTGTTTTTAATCTATGCCTTTGCCTGTTGTTTTTTTCCCTCCCTGTTGACAACAGTGGTCAGTGCTGGATACTCCAGAGAGAAGCATAAAACCCGAAACCTCATTGTATAATGCTGTCCTGTAAGGATACATTTCTTCCTAACCTCTGAAGGTGATATTATGCCCTGATCAAGAGTATTAATAGCCAGATATGCTACAGATATACCTCAATAATCCAGCCATACCCAGAAACCCCAGGAAAGCACCCGAAATAATCTAGCAGCCTCAGAGATCACACATAGGCACCCAAAGATGGCTAGAGATAGCTCAAGATCCAATGGCACCTACAGAGCCCACAGTTATCTCCACTAGCAAAACACCAGAGGACCTGGAGACAACCCAAATCCACCAACACACAGATACTCCCCAAAATATTACTGCAAGGTCTATCAACAGCCAGACACCCCATAAAGATGCCCAGAATTTCAGTGGCACTCCAGGTCCCCAGAGATATCTCCATAATTGTGTTCACTATTCATAGTGACAGAGTTAGACATATTCTGTTAATCCTGGGGTGCCACTCAGTGAAAACTTGAACATCCTCATCAGCTGTGCAAATGCTCCTTTGCTGCCTCTCATTAAAGGAGGAGGGCTTCAGGGTTTATACTCACATTAATACCATCCCAGGAGAAATCTGTCCGGGTTTGCTATGGAAGAAAGAGAACATGTTAATGTAACACATGGGTGTAGTGTGTGCGACCATGTATTTCTCTAGTGGCTGGTCCTAATGATTATAACAGCCTGCTACTTACTCACAGATAAAGGAGTTACTCCTTTAGCTCAAGTGGTATGGGCTTGTGCTTTTGGTTCTGAAGGTCCCCGTTTCATTCCCTCCTGATCACTGTGGTGTCTGTATGTATGCGGCCATGGTTTATGACATAAGGGAGTGGGAATATACAAAGAAACACAGAGAGAAAAAGAGAGTGAGACAGACAATATATAACCCTCTGATAGGAATCCCCTGCATTCACACTGCCTTCCTTCTCTGAACATTGTGCACTGGCAATGTCAGATATTTTCAAAGAGGATGAATTTGTCAGGTCCTTATTTCAGGGCAGTAACAAGTGCATAACCCTTTGTGGGAGCTGCACGGCCCTTGGACTCACTCAAAGAGGAACTAGAAAACTAGAATATTTCAGACGAAAATGGTTCTATAACAGGGTACAAAACCATTCACTCCTGAAGTGGTTAAATGCATCCACAGAAAACCAATCTTCCTTCTGCAAACCAGTTCCAAGTGTCCCCTTCTGCCACTATAGTGCTAGTTCATGGAGGATCTCCTTGAGTTACTTATCTCCTGTTCATGGCACAACTCCCTAAAACAGGAGCTTCTGGGAGTTACACTCCACAGTTGAAGAAATGCTGAATCAAGATGCAATTCTTATATATTGTTATTTTGTAATGTGTAAAATTGTATGTGCTTTGTAAATTAACATGGCATGGCTACTGAATAAAAAGATCCGTGATCTTTTTTGTTTAATGTGAAAGGTCTTGTGATTGCATGCACTGGACATTACAAAACAGAAAACTCATATGTGTTAAATTACAGAAGCTGCATCATTCAAAACATGAAATGAATCAGCACAGGAGATACTGCCCAATAATTTAACAGCAGAGATTTAACCGTGAATACCCCCTAAAAAACGTAACGAGAGACTAAAATGCTCTTTGTGTGGAAGAAAAATCTAATAGGCCTAAACTAATAGGCCTAAAACTTTGGTCAAGCTAACTGTGTGTTTAAAGCATAAGAGGGTGAGGAAAATTCTATTAAGACGCAGATAGCAACAGCTCAGCTTAAAAATGTAACCACAACCGCTAGAAGTTAGAAAAGACTGTTAACCACAAAGGAAGCACCTGTCAATAACAGGTAAAACTTGTTTTACTATATTCCAAATAAGGCAAAGCTACCATTGAAGCTTGCACTATATGCTAAATAAGGAAAATGCTGTTGAAGGAAAAGTGCTTAACAGATTGTGGTTTTCAGCTATATAAGCTCCTGTATTTTCTGTTCATGTCAGAGCAGCTCCGGCTGACTCTCTCTGTATGCACATACTTAAATAAAGCGGGTCTCAGGCTTGGTTCTGATCCAAGCACAATGTGTGGTTAATTTTTCCACTACAATCTTGGTGCCGTGACTCGGATAGACAGCAACCCCCGAGAGCCGGAGGACCGTGAGCTGTTCCCCACCAGACCCCGGGCCCATCAGAAAGGTAAGAGACCTTTTGAAATCTCTATATTGGGTTTCTGGTGGAGGACTGCCCGTAGGCTCTGGGCTTGGGTGAGTTGTACGCTCTATCCGGACCTTTTGCTGCCAGACACGCCTGACGCCCTTGTGGTGGGTTAGAGTCCAATCCAGCTTTGGTTTCCCCAGGAAAAGCCACTGGTTGTGGCTGGGCAGGTCGTGGATAGATATGGGTCCATGTGCCAGTGTGAAAGTGAAGGTTGGTAGACCGGTGTGAGTGTGAGTCACAGGAAGACTCCCAGAGTGCCCTGCAAAGTCAGAGGTGTCTCTAAAGCAAGCCCTGTGACTCCATCTAGTGGGCATTGTGACAAATGCCCTGACCTCGGCAGTTTCTCTCTGCATGGCATGGCATGACCGGCGAGGGGCCTGTCTTGGTCTAGGAGTGTGTGATCCTATCCCTTCCGTCCTCGGACAGTCTGTTTCCGTACCCTCTTTCCTCCCCTGTCTCTAGCTCCTGCCCAGAAGGCGGCTTAACAAGCCACTGACTGGTCTGATCACCTCACCTGAAGCAACCGAGTATGTGGTGCCAGCCAATGCTCTTTGCTGAAGGCAGGCTGTAAGACAGTCGTGGAGACCCTAAACAAAACCTTCCCTGTGTGAGTGTGATGAGTGAATTGAGGTAAGTACTGGGGGCCGTGAAATCCAAAAAGGATTCCCCTCTCACCAGGTGAAGTACTGGGGACCAGAGGATCCAAGAGGATTCCCCTCTCACTAGGTACAGATGGGGGCCGGTGAGTCAAAAAGGATCACCATCCAGCCAAAAGGCACACCGGCATGTACGCAAATTATAGCCCTTTCACTTGCAAGTTTTTAGAGAAATGGAATTGGTATACCAGGGATGATCCGAAATTACAGTTTCCCCTAGAGGGAAGTTTCGACCTTGTCAAGATTGTGCACCTCTGAGGCGCACTTCTTGCCAATAATGTCGGACAAGGTCAGTTTGATGCATATTTCGATTGGTATGGGAAAACAGAAAAATGGCGCCGTGAATCTCAAATGAGGAATCTGAAGGACTCCCAGGAGAAACTTAAAACACGATTAAAAGAGGCAAAGGAGAAATTAACTCTTTCCCAAACCCCAGCTGGCCAGCAAATACCCCTTTACCCTTCAAGGCCCCTTCAGAAAAAACCCTCGGCCCCATTCACTGATCTTATAGATTTATACTTAGAATGTAGACAGCTGACTGCCCCTACATCACCTAGACAGGCAAGTGCAGGTCCATCCACTCAGGGCAGAACAAATGGAGAGGGCAGTGGACCCCACACACCTCCATCAGACTACAGTCTGGAGGCTGACTCCACTATCCAGGGACCCCTGCTCCAAGCAGTAACACCAATGTCAGCATCTACTTCACCCCCTTCCCCTGAGTTGCCCTCATATCCCACAGGGAGACCAACCACTACCCTAGCAGACTCGGTCCAATACAAAGACAAACTGCCGGAAGTTCATCTGGACTGCCGGCAAGGAATACTAGACAACAGAAGTTACAATCCCAGGGGCCCCTCTCCCCGTCATGTAACAGTGTTCCCCTTGCACCAACTCCTAGGCCCAAGTGTTGATAATTCGGGTCAGGCAATCCTGGTGACTATACACGCCCCTTGGTCTCCCACAGATCTGTATAATTTGATTGAAAAATTTCCTAAAATAAGGGAAGACCCCATCAAATTTCAAGAAGAATTAAAAACAGTCATAAGCTGTTACAACCCTAACTGGGCAGATTTAAATCAAATCCTAAGAGGAGTCCTGTCCAGGGAAACATTAAATCACCTCCTACAAGAGGCCCAGTGGCCCAGCGATGACCAAGGCCATAATAGGAACTTAAACACAGACAGGAACAACCTGCTAGATGCAGTTCTCAAAATCTGCCCAAAAAGGCAGATTGGACTAAAATTAGTGCTTGTAAACAAAATAAAGGAGAAAACCCTGCTGATTATATGCAGTGCATTAAGCAGGTTTTCAAGAGATATTCTGGCATAAATAATGTAGAGGAAGATGCTAAACAAGACATAGTGGCCGCTTTTGTCCAAGGACTCAATCCACGATTGGGAGCCCAATTAAAAATTGGTACCATAGATTGGGAAGGAAAAAACCCAGATGAAATTCTAGCAGTTGCCCAGCATTACTACCGTCAGTTAGAAAAGAAAAAGGACGACATTGAAACTAAATTAATGACCCTCCAGATCCAGAATATACTGAAACCCCACAGCAACCGCCCGTTAAGGGGAAGAGGAGGGAGACCCAACAGAGGTCCCCACTGTCCCCCTACTCAGGGGCAAACCAATGATGCCTGTTACTGTTGCGGACAGGTGGGCCATTGGAAAAGTAATTGTCCCAATTGCTTTAACTGACCAATCGACCCTGCCCTTGCACTGCAATATTCTTCCACAGTTCCTTTGTGCCCTCAAAACCGTTAGGATAGCCAGGAGATGGGTAATTTCATTGCTCCATTTGTCTCTTTAAACCAAACAGGACCATATGTAAACTGTATAATTAATGGCAGCCCTACCTCTTGCCTGCTAGATATCGGTGCCTTGTGGTCCACCCTCCACGCGGGCGACTTCCCTTCCCTTCCAGTAAGCTCCAAAATAGTAAATGCAGTAGGAGTGAGCAACACTCCTATTCCCCATCCCGTCTTCTCACCTCTGACTGTCTCTACCGGTCCTCTGTCTGAGCACCACGCTTTCCTCCTCAGCCCCTGCTCACCTGTTAACCTTTTGGGAAGAGACTTGCTGTGCAAATTAAATTGTACAATTTATTGTACCCCAGATGGTGTGTATTTGGATTGTTGGATCATATTAAAGAAGTTCTTTATTAAAATCACAAATGAGTTTGATTCCCCATAGTTTAAATTCCAGGGTATTACTAATTAAGAGGTCTCTTGGTTTTTGGTACTGTTTCTCTCCCTCTATGTGTGAAACTTGCAAGCTGCTAATTGCGTTAGTACATTCTAAGACAGAGTCTGTTCTCAAAGCAATTCACACAGAGAGAGACTCAAAGCAATACTCTGTAACAACAGAAACAGCACCCAGAGACTCCCCGCCCTTTTGTTGTATTAACAATTGTGATTAAAATAGAGATAGAGGATGTTTGTGGATGGATGCTTGGTGTGGATAATAACTGAATGATCAGGTAGGTGCCAGCCTAAGAATCCAGTGTCCATCGGCTGAAGAAGGCGTCAAGTCGAAATAACCAGAGGATCCCCGGCGGGCAGACTGGAATCCACCCAACAGCCTCAAGAATGGGAGAACCAAAGAACAAGATAATATCTGGCAGCACTGAGCCGTCAGGAATGTGCCGTCTGCTGATTGATTCAGCAATAACATGATGAAGCAATTCCCATAGACTGGCATAGGAAGAAATTCCTATAAAAATGGACTCTAGAAAGTGAGAACTTTGGGGTCTGATTCTGCAAACCAACTTCCAGGAGCATCAGATGAGCATCTGACAAGGCCCTGCTCCCTCCTCATGTCCAGGCCACCTGGCCAGTGGCTTGGCATGAGCAACTCTAAGGCTGGTAACTATGATAACAACTGTGCATAACCTGTGTGTGTGTGTCTGTTTGTATGAATGAATGTGTGAATAAATATGAGATTGAATGGAATGTTATAGCTATAACTAACTGCTTACTATGATTCTTTCTGTATTCACAATAAATGTGGTATTTTGCCTTTTCCTCTTTAATAAGATCCTGCTGGTTTTTATTTTATTGGTATAACAGGATGTCCCTGACCCCCATCAAAATGAGGTCCTGGCAGTCCTGCAATTGGGTGCTCCAGAGGAGGAGACCGACCCCAGCCCTTCCTTGTTGCAACAGGAATTGCTGGCCAAGGTTCCTCCTTGTTTGTGGGCCGAGCATGCCAACCAGGTAGGGTGCATCAGGACTGCCCGACTGGTTCAAATTCGCCTAGATCCGACAAAACCCCTTCCTAGAGTTCAGCAATACCCTCTTTCGAGGGAGGCCAAAGAGGGAATCCGCCCAGTGATTACCTCCCTAATTTGGCAAGGAGTTATTATTCCTACAGTCAGTAAATGTAACACCCCCATTTTACCTGTAAGGAAACCTGGCAAGCAGACTTGGTGCTTTGTCCAGGATCTCCGGGCTGTCAATGCTGCTGTTCTCCCTACCTACCCAGTTGTCCAAAACCCTGCTATTATCCTCTCCTATATTCCTCCCTCTGCTGTTTATTTCACGGTTGTTGACCTCTGCTCGGCTTTCTTCTCTATCCCTGTCCACAGAGATAGTAAATATCTGTTTGCTTTCACCTACCAAGGGTGTCAGTACACTTGGACCAGGTTACCCCAGGGTTACACGGAATCGCCCACCTTGTTCTCGCAGATCCTCAAAAGGGATCTGGATGATATTGAATTCAAAATGGGGTCCACTCTAGTCCAGTACGTAGACGACCTGCTATTGGCATCGTCGTCTTTAGAGGCCTCTAAAACTGATTCCCTTACGCAATTGCAAGCTCTAGCGAGAAGGGTCATAAAGCCTCCAAGTCTAAACTGCAGCTCTGTCTGCCCAAAATCCACTATTTGGGACATGATATTTCAGCTGGAGAGAGATGCTTGTCCTCTGTGCAAATACAAGCCACCCTCCAGGTCCCTAAACCAACCACTAAGAAACAAATGTGCAGCTTCCTAGGTATGGCTGGGTATTGCCGACAGTGGATTCTTAGATATACAGCTATTGTTAGGCCCCTGCAAGAATTAACCCTTGACAAAGTCCTTGAACCCCTTCCGTGCACCCCAAAAGCTGAGGAAGCATTTACTAAGATTAAGGAGGCTCTTACCAGGTCCCCCGCCTTGGGCTTACCTGACTACCAGAAGCTTTTCACCCTCTACTGCCATAAGAAGGAGGGAATAGCCTTGGGGGTCCTTACTCAAACTCATGGTGACAAATGATGCCCCGTAGCATATTATAGCTCATCTTTGGACCCTGTAGCAGCTGGACTCCCTCCTTGTCTTCGGGCGGTAGCTGCAGCCACTTCCCTTGTGGAGGCTTCTGCTACTCTCGTTTTCGGTTCCCCCTTATGTGTTGCCGTCCCGCATGCTCTGACCACCCTACTTCTAAAAAGCAAAACCCAGCACCTCTCTAACTCCAGACTAAGTATGAAATGCTGCTTTTAAATGCCTCAAATGTAACTCTTACTCGCTGCCCTGTTCTTAACCCCACTTCCCTACTTCCCATGGCAGCTGAGGGAGAACCTCATGACTGTTTAGCAAAGACAGCAGAACTCTCCACTCCTAGAATTGATTTGAAGGATACCCCACTTCATAATCCTGATCTATTATTCTATGTAGACGGGTCCTGCCTCAGAAATTCTGCAGGCCTGCTCGTGGCTGGCTATGCTGTTTGTTCCCAACACAAGCCTGTTGAGGCCCACTCCCTTCCGGGAGCACACTCAGCCCAAGTCGCAGAGCTTGTCGCCCTTACCCATGCTTGTACTTTAGCCAAAGACAAGTCTGTTACCATCTACACCAGGGGTCAGCAACCTTTGAGAAGTGGTGTCCCGAGTCTTCATTTATTCACTTTAATTTAAGGTTTTGTGTGCCAGTAATACATTTTTATGTTTTTTTAGAAGGTCTCTCTCTATAAGTCTATATATTATATAACTAAACTATTGTTGTATGTAAAGTAAACAAGGTTTTCAAAATGTTTAAGAAGCTTCATTTAAAATTAAATTAAAATGCTGATCTTACACCGCTGGCCTGCTCAGCCCGCTGCCAGCCTGGGGTTCCGTTCACCTAGGCCAGCAGCAGGCTGAGCGGGGCCGGCGGCCAGGACCCCAGACTGGCAGTGTGCTGAGTGGCTCAGCCCGCTGCTGGTTTGGGGTTCCGTCCGCTGGCTCCTGCCAGCCACAGCCCTGGGTGCTGACCCCACTCAGCTCGCTGCTGGTCTGGGATCCCGGCCCTGCCCACATAGAGTGGGTACCTTCCTTCTCCCTGATTCTAGCCGATTCTCTTCCTCTCTCTCTGCACTGAGCTGAGGGTGGGAGTGCACTGAGCACAGGGCTGGGAGTGAAGGAGCAGACTGGGGGGTGGGGTGTAGGGTCTGGCCAGGAGCTAGAATGAGGGAGGGGACTCAGGGTTGGGGCAGGAGGTTTGGGGGTGGACTGCTTACTTGGGCAGCTCCCATTTGGTGGGAGGGGTGCAGATGGGAATGTGGGGGGTGCAAGAGTCAGAACACAGGGTGTGTGGGGGCTGGGTGTGTGTGAGGAGGGTGCAGGAGTCAGGGCAGAGGGCTGGGGGCATGTGAGGAGGGTGCAGGAGTCAGGAAAGGGGTATGGGGGGGCTGGGTATGTGTGGAGGGTGCTGGAGTCAGGGCTGAGTTCGTGGGGGGGTGTGGGCTGGGGTCATGGGGGTGCTCCCAGCCCCCTGCCCTGAGCAGCTTACGGCAGGGGGTTGGAGGGGATATGCCCTGATTCCACCCCCCTTCCCCAAGGTCTCGTCCCCTCCTCTTCTCTGCCTCCTCCCCAGAGCAGGAAGCACGCTAAGGCTCCGCTTCTCCCCCTCCCCCCTCCACAAGGGCCATCAGCTGATCGGAGGCAGGGAGGGAGAGGAGGAGGGGCAGGAACCCAGCATGCTGGGTGAAGAGGCGGGGGAGGGGGAAGCTTGCCTGCTCTGCAGCAGCGGCTGGCAGGACCAAGCTTCTTCACCCTGCCCCGGTGGGGGGGGGAGCAGCGGCGGAGAAGAGCGAGCCGGGGCGGGAAGGAGTTTTAATGGCACGCTGCTGCCTGCCAGGGTCCTGGCCTGGGTTCGGCAGCGGGCTGAGCGAGGCCGGTGGCTGGGACTCGGCAGGCAGCAGTGTGCCATTAAAAATCGGCTTGCATGCCATCTTTGGCATGCGTGCCATAGGTTGACGTCCCCTGATCTACACAGACTCTCGATATGCCTTTGGGGTGGTTCATGATTATGGGCAACTATGGAAACACCAAGGATTTCTCACTTCGGGGGGGGGAGCGGGGGCAAAAATTAGTAATGGGCCCTTTGTTGGTGCCCTTCTCTCTGCCCTTCAACTCCCTTCTGCCATTGCCATTGTGAAATGTACTGCTCACCAAAAACCTTATGATGATGTTACCAGAGGAAATGTACTGGCAGATGCTACTGCCAGACAGGCAGCCCTTTTCGGGTCTCTGGCTCCACTTGATTTTATTTTCCTCAGTTCATAGTTCCCCCCCAGGCCTGCCTCTCTCCAAGATTTAGCTCTTATGCAAGATTCGTCCCCAGAACCAGAGAAGGACGGATGGAGGCGGGATGGATGTACTTTGCATCCGGATGCCTTGTGGTGCTCCCCAGATGGCCGCTTGGTGGCGCCCAAGGCTGTGCTCCTCTATCTTGTCCGTGTGTCCCATGGATTGGCGCATGTGAGCAAAGGGGGGATGATCGCTTCAGTACTGCGTCATTGGTATGCCCCAAATTTCTCCATTATGGCACAGCAGTACTGCAATTCTTGTCCGACCTGCTGAGCCCACAATAGTGGCAGACCAGTTCAGAAAAAACCCGCTGCACACCCCACTCCATGGGGACCTTTTGTAAATATGCAAATCCATTTTATCAACATGCTGAAATGTTGTTCTTATGAATATGTTCTTGTTTGTGTCTGTGTTTATTCTGGTTGGATAGAGGCCTACCCTTGTGCCAAGGCTGATTCCCTCATCGTAGCAAAAAAATTGTTGAGGGATTTTATTCCTCGGTTTGGTCTACCTCTCTCTATTAACAGTGAATGAGGTACCCATTTCACAGGCCAAATCATGCAACAGATTTGCAAGGCTCTTAACATCACCCAACACTTTCATTGTGCTCATCACCCCCAGAGTGCAGGGGCGGTTGAGCGCAAAAATGGGGAACTAAAGAACAAAATCTCTAAGATCTGTGCCGAAACAAGCCTTAAATGGCTTGATGCCCTACCCCTTGCTCTCATGTATATGAGAAGCACACCTGCAAGCAAAAATGGCCTATCCCCATATGAAATCCTTACGGCCAGACCCATGCGTATGCCGGCATCCCCTCCCCCACTCCCTTGTCAGTTGGACTTGCAACTAAACGATGATACTGTTATAACATACTGTCAAACGCTAATTCATTGCATTAGGTCTATCCACTCACAGGTCCAAAGTGCCCTGGTGGAACCAGCTGACACACCGTGCCACCCCCTTCAGCCTGGAGATTGGGTTTATATTAAGGTATATCAAAGAAAGACTTCTTTGGAACCCTGTTGGAAGGGCCCCTACCAGATCCTATTGACCACCCATACAGCGGTCAAGTGTAAGGGACTCGTCAACTGGATACACACCTCCCACTGCAAGAAAATAAAGCCACCCTTGAACCCAGACACTGAGGATTTCCAACCGCCAGACCCAGTTCCTGAAAGCAACGAGAGTGGCCGTGACGACAACCCTGCTTCAGGCCCCAAAAGGGAACCTAGGTACTACCTCAAGAAGAGACAGTGATACCTCTAGTGATTTGCCCTTATAGCCAGTTAAGGCTTCAGGCCTGCTGGTAAAGGGGACAACAGAGATCAAAGGCCAAAACAAAGCCTTTAGAAGTCCAGTGGAGAGCCTAGTACCCACTGGCACCCGACTGCCATGACTGACCCCGCGGTCAGAATAAAGGAATCAGCCATGATGCAAAAATGGCTGATGCCTTCTGTTTGGTTCGTATGTGGAACTATGTTCTTGCTACTATTGCTGAATTTTCATGATACTGATATGTTCCTTTGGATGCACAAAGCCACCAGCAATTTACCAATAAACAACCCCTCCAAAGAACCGAATAAAGTGCCAGTAACCTCTCCCTTATATGATGCTAAACCACGGAGATTCCAAGAAAGGAAAAGGAACATCCGCTCTGCTGAAGCCAAGGTACAAGAATTTCTGACCACAAAAGACATTAAGAACTGGCCCTGGTGGAAAAGATGGAATGTTGTAAATTGGCAAGGAGGAACCTGTGGGTCCCATTCTTGGGAATGTGGTATTAATTGGGTATTGGGGTTTATTCCACAGGCTGCGCCCTGTGTTTTTGGACAAGTGCCTTCACCTTGCACTGCCCTCCCTAATTGGCTTCCAGACAATGAATATCAAAAATGCCTTGCTACCACAACCACCAAACCCACCATCCCTTCCTCCATTAACCTCACCACTGCCCCCACAACCTACCCAAATGTAGACGATACCATATATTCAAATGAAGCCCAATGGCCAAAACCTTCACATTTAAGTGATTTATGGAAATTTTGCTCAGAGAAATTATTTTTCAAGGTTCAGGACCGTTCATATAAGCGAATGATTGAGTGGAGAACAGATGGGGTGGGGGAAATAGAAATATATGATATCACCGCCACTGAGCCCCAAAAGTTGAAAATTGAAATTGATGGGGCCCATGGCGGGACAGATATGATGGCCATTCCCGGAGTTTGTAGCCTGATAAATCAAAAAGGCCCTTATTGTTATTTGGTTACCCAACTAGTAAATAATCAAACAAATACCCCAAAAGTTTGCTCCTCTGCTGAAAAAATTTCCTGTACTGAATATGTCCCAATAACTACTAATTTAAACTGCACTATATTGCAGTACACCCCGTCCTACGATATTGATGCTGAGGCCTCTCAAAAGTATATACAGGTGTTCAGCCATCAAATGTGGTATAATACTTCATCAAAAAGAGATGGGTTGCAGTTTCGATGGACTGTAATTAATGCTACATTAGGGACTGTAAAATTTACACTACCCTTATCTAGTTTTCAGATTACCTGTATATATCCTAATTGTTCAAAAGAAGCTGCCATTCGACTGGCACAGCAACGGACCTGGATTTCCGCTAGAAAAAGGAGGGACTTAGCCGGACACCTATGGGATGGGGCAAATAGCGTAGCTGCAGTCTGGAATATCTATAAAGGTCAGCAACATGAGGAAAAATTGGGACAGTTGGAAAAAGCCATGGGCCTTATTACTGGAGCACAGCTAGCCCAGGTTCAGGCCAGTGTTGGCGAATTACGCGTTATCTCCGCCCTTAGTTCAATGACTCAAAAGCTGTTAACAGAAATGGTACTGGGTATCACCAACGCTGGAAAGGTATTACAGTGGGATCTGGCTTGTTTGGAGGTTCAGGATTTTCTGAATGACCAGCTTATGGCCATTCAAAGGGATCTTGAACATCAGGCATGGCCTACTGCCCTTACAAATACCTCAGGAGTTCCACCTAATCTGTGGCCGTGGAGACATACTTGGAGATTTTCTGCGTGGAAATGCAGATGTTCACAGTGCTCCTTCCAAGCCTACAGGCCAATCAAAGGGATATGGGCTCCCACCTACTGAATCCTGCTGGGTCCGTGGGGAGGATGCATGTGGGACTGGATAATTCATTTGGGAACTTAAACTACCTGGTCTGCCCAACCAATTCGTAGTCAGTGCTCCTGGAGTAACACCCGACATTTGGCTAGGGGTTGGAAACCAATGGACACTTTGGCCGTTAGAACCCCCTCAACTTCAGTGTGTACGTAAACTAAAATCAGGAGAGGTTGTTACCATTCGTGACAACATTTGTTGGGAGGGTATGGGACACAGAATTATCCTGACAGGACACTTACTTTTCCAAACTAATAATAGCTATGTGCATGTTGAGACCACCACCTTGAATGACGTACATTTTAATCTCACCACAGCCGCAGGCAATCATGTCATTTATTGGCCTGCGGATAACACTGTACAATTAGCCCTCAGGTTCCAGATACCCTTTAACTGGACTGCTTTAGTACCTGACCAATTCCAAAATTTGCTTTCAATTTTACCTAAGGTTCAGAAAATTTCCGAATTACAGGGACAAATTTACGTGCTCCAAAATATATATCAAGCTGAAAAAAATGCCTTTTATACTGCCTATAGAATGTCTACTTTTTGTACCAAAACTGATGTATTGTGTTTTGTAACTAAAGCTATTCGACAATCCCAACCACATCATATTATCGCCATGGGAATGTTGTTGCTTTTACTGCTGTTTAGCATAGGATTGTGTTATTGTTGTTATAAAAGATGTATTTACCATTGCCTGTCCAGCCCTAAACCTGACAGCCTCGGTGCAAGGAAGCAGGTGGCACTAATGATTGTAAATGAAATGTATGACACTGCTTGGGCAAAAGAACATGAGAACGAAAAGGAGGAAATTAACAGGCTGATGGCTATGGAAGTTTAGGCCCAATTAGTGGTGCCAAAAAAAAAAATGGCACCAAAGGGGGGAATGTGGAAGAAAAATCTAATGGGCCTAAACTAATAGGCCTAAAACTTTGGTCAAGTTAACTGTGTGTATAAAGCAAAAGAAGAGGGTGAGGAAAATTCTATTAAGAGGCAGATAGCAACAGCTCAGCTTAAAAATGTAACCACAACCGCTTGAAGTTAGAAAAGACCGTTAACCACAAAGGAAGCACGTGTCAATAA
The DNA here is from genome assembly GCF_965140235.1 of Caretta caretta. NCBI lineage: Eukaryota > Metazoa > Chordata > Testudines > Cheloniidae > Caretta > Caretta caretta. Next base: position 213,426,118 of record NC_134206.1, read on the forward strand.
CAGGTAAAACTTGTTTTGCTTTTTTCCAAATAAGGCAAAGCTACCTTTGAAGCTTGCACTATATGCCAAATAAGGAAAATGCTGTTGAAGGAAATGTGCTTAACAGATTGTGGTTTTCAATCTGTGGTTATATAAACTCCTGTATTTTCTGTTCATGGCAGAGCAGCTCCGGCTGACTCTCTCTGTAGGTGCATACTTAAATAAAGCAGGTCTCAGGCTTGGTTCTGATCCAAACACAATGCGTGGTTAATTTTTCCACTGCATTTATTTCCCCACAACAGTGTAGATCTGTTCTATGCCAGGGCCTCCCATCTAAGCCAGCACTCAAGCAATTCAGACTGAAATGGTTTTCAGACTCACCCTGAGCTACTTTTAATGTTCTACTCTAGGAACTGAAAATCAAAGCTTTCACTTCTGAAAATTAACAAGGAGTCCAGTGGCACCTTAAAGACTAACAGATTTATTTGGGCATAAGATTTCATGGGTAAAAAACTCACTTCTTCTACCCACAAAAGCTTATGCCCAAATAAATCTGTTAGTCTTTAAGGTGCCACAGGACTCCTTGTTGTTTTTGTGGATACATACTAACACGGCTATCCCCTGATCCTTCTGAAAATTGATGCCCCAAAGTCTTTAGTGCAAGTAAGACTTTTGTGCCTTTCCCAGCTGAGGTTGGTGACCCCAGACTCTTTATATGTATTCAGTGGGGTTGAGACTTTCTAGTCTTCTCCCCCTGAGCATAGGATGGGCACTCACCTCAGTGGAGGGTCGGTGGATGCTGCTGCCATGCAATGAGCTGGTGCTGTCCATATTGATCTGATCCACATCTTTCAATCCCTTCCAGTCCACTGCAATCACCTCATTCCCTGCGGGGACACAACATCCAGTCAGGATTCCTTGCTTCCATCACTTTAAACAGTGCTATAAGGGGTTTTACATGAGAGTTCAGCAAAGGAAGGAGTGTGTGTCATAGATTCATAAAACTTAAAGCCGTAACAGGCCTTTAGATCATTTAGACTGACCTCTGTATAGAACAGACCATTCAGTTTCATCCACTGATCCCTGTATTGAGCCCAATAACTTGTGTTTGACTAAAGCATATCTTCTAGACAGGTATTCAGCACTGATATGGGATGGAGAATCCACCGCTGGTAGTTTATTCCAGTGGTTAATCACCCTCACTGTTACAATTTTGTGCCTTATTTCTAATTTGAGTTTGTCTGGCTTCAACTTCCAGTTCTTGTTCTGTCTTTCTCTAGATTAAAGAGCCCTTGAGTACCCAGCATTTTCTCCCACGTGAAGGTTACTTATCCACCATAATCAAATCACCACTCAGTCTTCTTTTTGATAAGCTCTCTCACTGATAAATCTCTCACTGTAAAGCATTTTCTCCAGCTCTCAAATTTGTGGCTCTTCTCCACAGCCTTTCCAATTCTCCAACATCATTTTAAAAAATGTGGACACCAGAACTGGATATGGTATTCAAGTACTTATCTCAGCAATGCTATGTACAGAGGTAAAACCACCTCTCTACCAGGGTTGGCAATTTCCAGGGAAAAACTAGTTTAGGACAGGGTACATACTAGCTTAAACCTGGGTTAAACTGTGAAAAATAATGGCATCAGTGGCCAGCAAGTTCAGCAAGCACAGAACGAATCTTTTCAAACTTTGAATACATTCATTCAAAACTGAGGAATAGGTGCGGTCTATCCACTACCTCAAAGTTGGTCTTCTGCTACAGAATGCTGTATGGCCAAGTGGACCCGGACTAGTAGTTTGCAACTCTGCATGCTTCTGATTGCTTAATGCTTCAACTCTGCATTATTGTCATTTTCATATAATCAAATGTTTTTGACTTCTGTTTATATAATATTGAAAACTGAAATGAGTCATGACCTGTACAACTTCCTTGAGAAAATTCCAAACCAGAATGTATAGACAGTCAAATGTTCAGTATTATAATTATATATATTAGTATTACACTCACTGCAGGTTTACATTTTATTTGTACAACTCTAAATTAATCTACAAATCTACTGCTTTATGACACCACAACTTGAATATGTAACTAAAACTAAGTAGAATGTAGTGTGCATTAATGAAACCTTTTTTAAAATAGAAAATGCCTTAAACTGTGACTAACTAGTTTTCCCCATGATTTTACCAGGTAAAATGCACTTCTGGTAAATACCATGTCATCTCTGCTCCGTACTCCTACTCACTACTTCCCTGTTTATACATCCAAGAATTGCATTAGTCTTTTTTTCCCCACAGCATTACTGAAAGTTCATGTTCAGTTGCTTGTCCACTGTGATCCCTAAATCCTTTTCAGAGTCTCTACTTTCGAGGATATGGTCCCCCATTCTGCAGGTGTGATCAGCATTCCTTGTTCCTAGATGTATAATTTTGCATTTGGCTGTATTAAAACACACATTGCTTGAATTGGCCCAGTCTACCAAGTGATCCAGATTATTCAGTATAACTGCCCTGCCCTCATCATTATTTACCACTCTGCTAATCATTGTATCATCTGCAAATTTTATCAGCAATGATTTTATATTTACTTCCAGATCATCAATGAAAATTTTGAAAAGTATTGGGTCTAGTACCTATGTCTGTGAAACCCCACTAAAAATACACACCAATTTGATGATGATTCCCCATTGACTACTACTTTTTGAGATCTATCAGTTAGCCAGTTCTTAATCAATTTAACGTGTGCTTTGTTGATATTGTATAGTGCTGATTTTTTAATCAAAATGTTGTGTGGTATTAAATCAAATGCCTTACAAAAGTCTAAGGGCTTGTCAACATGCAGAATAAAGCTAAGGTGTGAATTTAAAGTGCAATAGCTATTCCACACTAAGTTCCTGTGTGGACCTTCTTATTACACACTAAGAGTGTCTATTTATGGTTTAGGTTTATCCACTGCCAAAGTGGATCCAATTCCAAAGTGGATTAAGGTAAACCACACAAAGGCACTCTTAATGCAGAGTAAGTGTGTTCACACAGCAAACTATTGAGGAATAGCTATTCAGCAATACCTATTGTGCAATATATATTCTGGGTTTTTCCCTGTATAGACAAGCCCTAAGTATATTACACCTATGCAGTTACGTTTATCAATGCAACTTGCAATCTCATCAAAAAATGAAATGAGGTTTGTTTGACAATACTTATTTTCCACCAAACCATGTTGACTGGCCTTAATTATATTCCTGTCCTTTAATTTATCAGTTGAATCCTGTATCAGTTTTTCCCAGTATTTTTCCCAACCTGCAGTTATTTGGGTCATCTTGCTTGCCCTCTTTGAATACAGGCATAACCAGCCTTCTGAAATTTTCCCCATATTCCAAACTGTATTAAAAATGAACATCAGTAGGCCAGAGATCTCATCAGCCAACTCTTTTAGGATTTTTGGCGGCAAGTTATCTGAGCCTGTTGATTTAAAAATGTTTAACATCCTCCTTAATTAATAATGGACTGGCAAGTACTTCATCATCCCCATGTGATACAAGTCCATCATCTTGCTTCTTTTCAGGAAGGACAGGCAGGGCAGAAAAGGTGGGGGAGTTGCACTGTGTGTAAGGGAGCAGTATGACTGCTCAGAGCTCAAGTATGAAACTGCAGAAAAACCTGAGAGTCTCTGGATTAAGTTTAGAAGTGTGAGCAACAAGGGTGATGTCGTGGTGGGAGTCTGCTGTAGACCACCAGACCAGGGGGATGAGCTGGACGAGGCTTTCTTCTGGCAACTCATGGAAGTTACTAGATCGCAGGCCCTGGTTCTCATGGGAGACTTCAATCACCCTGATATCTGCTGGGAGAGCAATACAGCGGTGCACAGACAATCCAGGAAGTTTTTGGAAAGTGTAGGGGACAATTTCCTGGTGCAAGTGCTGGAGGAACCAACGAGGGGCAGAACTCTTCTTGACCTGCTGCTCACAAACCAGGAAGAATTAGTAGGGGAAGCTAAAGTGGATGGGAACCTGGGAGGCAGTGACTATGAGATGGTCGAGTTCAGGATCCTGACACAGGGAAGAAAGAAGAGCAGCAGAATACGGACCCTGGACTTCAGAAAAGCAGACTTTGACTCCCTCAGAAAACTGATGGGAAAGATCCCCTGGGAAAATAACATGAGGGGGAAAGGAGTCCACGAGAGCTGGCTGTATTTTAAAGAATCCTTATTGAGGTTACAGGGACAAACCATCCAGATGTGTAAAAAGAATAGTAAATATGGCAGGCGACGAGCTTGGCTTAACGGTGAAATCCTTGCTGATCTTAAACACAAAAAAGAAGCTTACAAGAAGTGGAAGATTGGACAAATGACCAGGGAAGATAATAAAAATATTGCTTGGGCATGCAGGAGTGAAATCAGGAAGGCCAAATCACACCTGGAGTTGCAGCTAGCAAGAGATGTTAAGAGTAACAAGAAGGGTTTCTTCAGGTATGTTAGCAACAAGAAGAAAGTCAAGGAAAGTGTGGGCCCCTTACTGAATGAGGGAGGCAACCTAGTGACAGAGGATGTGGAAAAAGCTAATGTACTCAAGGCTTTTTTTGCCTCTGTCTTCACGAACAAGGTCAGCTCCCAGACTACTGCACTGGGCAGCACAGCATGGGGAGGAGGTGACCAGCCCTCAGTGGAAAAAGAAGTGGTTCAGGACTATTTAGAAAAGCTGGACGAGCACAAGTCCATGGGGCCGGATGCGCTGCATCCGAGAGTGCTAAAGGAGTTGGCGGATGTGATTGCAGAGCCATTGGCCATTATCTTTGAAAACTCATGGCGATCGGGGAAAGTCCCGGACGACTGGAAAAAGGCTAATGTAGTTCCCATCTTTAAAAAAGGGAAGAAGGAGGATTCTGGGAACTACAGGCCAGTCAGCCTCACCTCAGTCCCTGGAAAAATCATGGAGCAGGTTCTCAAGGAATCAATTCTGAAGCACTTAGAGGAGAGGAAAGTGATCAGGAACAGTCAGCATGGATTCACCAAGGGCAAGTCATGCCTGACTAATCTAATTGCCTTCTATGACGAGATAACTTGGCTCTGTGGATGAGGGGAAAGCTGTGTACGTGTTGTTCCTTGACTTTAGCAAAGCTTTTGATACGGTCTCCCACAGTATTCTTGCCAGCAAGTTAAAGAAGTATGGGCTGGATGAAAGGACCATAAGGTGGATACAAAGTTGGCTAGATTGTCGGGTTCAACGAGTAGTGATCAATGGCTCCATGTCTAGTTGGCAGCCGGTATCAAGTGGAGTGCCCCAAGGGTCAGTCCTGGGGCCGGTTTTGTTCAATATCTTCATAAATGATCTGGAGGATGGTGTGGATTGCACCCTCAGCAAGTTTGCAGATGACACTAAACTGGGAGGAGAGGTAGATACACTGGAGGGTAGGGATAGGATACAGAGGGCCTTAGACAAATTAGAGGATTGGGCCAAAATAAATCTGATGAGGTTCAACAAGGACAAGTGCAGAGTCTTGCACTTAGGACGGAAGAATCCTATGCACTGCTACAGACTAGGGACCGAATGGCTCGGCATCAGTTCTGCAGAAAAGGACCTAGGGGTTACAGTGGACGAGAAGCTGGATAGGAGTCAACAGTGTGCCCTTGTTGCCAAGAAGGCCAATGGCATTTTGGGACGTATAAGTAGGAGCATTGCCAGCAGATTGAGGGATGTGATCGTTCCCCTCTATTTGACATTGGTGAGGCCTCATCTGGAGTACTGTGTCCAGTTTTGGGCCCCACACTACAAGAAGGATGTGGAAAAATTGGAAAGAGTTCAGCGAAGGGTAACAAAAATGATTAGGGGACTGGAACACATGAGTTATGAGTAAAGGCAAGGGAACTGGGATTGTTTAGTCTGCAGAAGAGAAGAATGAGGGGGGATTTGATAGCTGCTTTCCACTACCTGAAATGGGGTTCCAAAGAGGATGGATCTAGACTGTTCTCAGTGGTAGCAGATGATAGAACGAGGAATAATGGTCTCAAGTTGCAGTGGGGGAGGTTTAGGTTGGATATTAGGAAAAACGTTTCACTAGGAGGGTGGTGAAACACTGGAATGCATTACCTAGGGAGGTGGTGGAATCTCCTTCCTTAGAAGTTTTTAAGGTCAGGCTTGACAAAGCCCTGGCTGGGATGATTTAGTTGGGGATTGGTCCTGCTTTGAGCAGGGGGTTGGACTAGATGACCTCCTGAGGTCCCTTCCAACCCTGATATTCTATGATTCTATGAAATGCAAAATAGAAATATTTATTGAACACTTCTGCCATTTCTGCATCTTTATTAACATTTTTACCATCTCTGCATAGTAATGGATTTATTTTTATGGTTTCTAGGAGTTTGTTGGTTCCTAATGTACTTTAAAAACTCTGTCTTGTTATTCTTAGCCCTGTCAGCCATGGATTTTTCCCTGATGTCTTTATCTTTCCTTACGCATTTTCTCCACTTTATAGCTTCTAATTTATACTGATTACTTTCTAATTCCCCTTTTTTCCATTTGTAATATATTGTTCTTTTTTTTCTAAATGCTGCCATCAGTTCACCACTGAACCCACCTGGCCTTTTAGCCAAAGTTGTCCTCTTCCTTGATTGTGGAATCATGTCTTTTTGGCCAGCTAAAAAAACTCTTCTTAAAAGCTTCCAATTTTCAGGCATATTTTTCTGCCTAAATTTTTCCTCACAATCAGTTTTGTTCATGAAGGCAGCAAATGTAATTATATATATCACAATCAAGAAAGATATATATACTGATTGGGACTGTCCTCTATTTTTCATAGGTTCATAGATTCTAAGGCTGGAAGGGACCATTGTGATAATTTAGTCTGACCTCCTGTGTTACACAGGCTATAGAACTTCCTATGATGAGGTGTGTGGCCCATACAGGTGCTGACAGGGTTAATGTGGGCCTAGGAGGCCAATAATGGTACCTGGCTGCACCTGGAAGGGGAGCCAGGCTTAACGGAGCCCACCTAGGCAGGAGCAGGCTGGTTAGTATAAAGGCAGGAAGTTGACAGCAGCAGAGGGCTGCAGAGAGGGAGTCTGCAGTCACTCTCTGGGAACAGAGAGGTGGTGAGGAGGAGGAGGAGGAAACCCAGGGGAGAGGATCAGTCCTAGGATCCTAGCCCTGAAAGAAGGGTCAACCCAGAGAAGTTGCGGGGAAGAAAGGCTGGGTAGAAGAAGCCCAAGGAAACAGCATCATGGAATGGAACTGGCAGAACTTGGCTGCTGGCTCCAGGGTGGGAACCCACTGTAGAGGGAGAGCCTGGGTTCTCCAGTCAGCCACTGGGGGAAAGTGGCACAGGACCTGGAGATCTGGAATGGAAGACCATCTAAGACAGTGTATGGTGGGACTTTGTTACTTCAGAAGAGGAGGACTATATAGTGACCTGGACAGATGGCTGAGTCATGAAGATGGAGCATTCTGAATCACAAAGAGAGAAGGGCCACAGTCTGAGCAACCAGCAAAAGGGGGTGCCAGACAGGGCGAGTGCTCATTCCCAGATGTACCCAAAAGGAGGTGCACCTGCAGTGAAAGAACTCCTTTACACTTCCCCAGAATAATTTCTAGAGCAGATCTTTTTAAAAAAATCCAATCCTGATTTAAAAACTGTCAGTGATGGAGATCCACCACAACCCTTAGTAAATTGTTCAATGGTTAATTACACTCACTAATTAAATATTTACATCTTATTTCCAGTCTGAATTTGTCTAGCTTCAACTTCCAGCTATTGACTCTGGTTATACCTTCCTCTGCTTGATTGAGCTCCTTGCCTCTATCACTGTACGGCAGGTTTTCTAATCCTTTAATCATTCTTGTGGCTCTTCTCTGAACCCTCTAAAATTTACCAACATTCTTTTTGAATTGTGGACACCAGAACTGTACACAGTATTCCAGCAGTGATTGCACCAGTGCCCATTTTGAATGTAATCAGGTCATGATCACTGGTCCCCATGGCAACCACCAACTTCCAGTCCAGCGAGTAATTCATCTTTATCCATCATAATGAGACCCAGAATAGTTACCTCATGTTGGGTGCAATACCTTTTGTGTTAGACAATTATCTATAACTTACAAAAGTACCCCCTGCTTGTTAGCACATTGATCCCTGTGCATTCGAGATACTGTGCCTCTGACTTATCAATATCTCTAAAACAGGTAAGGGTGTCTTTAATGTAGTGTGTCACTCCTCACCTTTTTCACCTACCCTATCTTTCCTGAACAGGTTGTTGTTATGTTCATGGCATGCACACAGCAAAGTTAAATAGAAACATAAAATACTCTTGCCAGAGGGTTGCAAAGTAACACTACTTTATTGCTTAACATTCAGAATGATAACACAAAAGAACCACATAACTGAAGAGACAAAGCAGGCTGCTCCCTAAGGCAGAGAGGCACAACTCATCCCAACTTACTGGCTCTTCGCAGTGTTGCCAACTCCACATACCATGAAGTCACCAGACAAACCCTGAAAAGTCACTAGATGTAGCTATTTAAGCACTCAAAAGGTGTAAAAAATGTCACTAAAAAAAAATGTCCAGAGAATTCAACAGAGAATTATATATTAGGGCTGTCAAGCAATTAAAAAAATTAATTGTGATTAATCACGCTATTAAAAAAATAATAGAGTACCATTTATTTGCATATTTTTGGATGTTCTCTACTTTTTCAAATATATTGATTTCAGTTACAGCGCACAATACAAAGCATACAGTGTTCACTTTATGCTTATTATTATTGCAAATATTTGCACTGTAAAAAACAAAATAAATAGTATTTTTCAATTCACCTCATACAAGTACTGTAGTGCAATCTCTTTATCATGAAAATTGAATTTACCAGTGTAGTATTATGTACAAAAAAAACTTCATTCAAAAATAAAACAATGTAAAACTTTAAAGCCTACAAGTCCATTCAGTCCTACTTCTTGTTCAGCCAGTTGCTCAGACAAACAAGTTTGTTTACATTTGCAAGAGATAATGCTGCCTGCTTCTTGTTTACAATGTCACCAGAAAGTGAGAACAGGCATGGCACTGTTGTAGCCGCGTCACAAAATATTTACACGTCAGATGCGCTAAAGATTCATATGTCCCTTCATGCTTCAACCACCATTCCAGGGGACATGCGTCCATGCTGATGACTGGTTCTGCTTGATAACAATTCAAAGCAGTGTGGACTGACACATGTTCATTTTCGTCATCTGAGTCAGATGCCACAAGCAGAAGGTTGATTTTCTTTTTTGGTGGTTCAGGTTCTGTAGTTTCTGCGTAAGAGTGTTGCTCTTTTAAGACTTCTGAAAGCATGCTCCATATCTCTCCCGCTGAGATTTTGGAAGGCACTTCAGATTCTTAAACCTTGGGTCGAGTGCTGTAGCTATCTTTAGAAATCTCATATTGGTACTTTCTTTGTGTTTTGTCACACCTGCAGTGAAAGTATTCTTAAAATGAACAACATGTGCTGGGTCATCATCTGAGACTGCTATAACACGAAATTTATGGCATAATGAGGATAAAACAGAGCAGGAGACATACAATTCTCCCCCAAGGAGTTCAGTCACAAATTTAATTAACACATTATTTTTTTAATGAGAGTCATCAATACGAAAGCATGTCCTCTGGAATGGTGGCCAAAGCATGAAGGGGCATATGAATGTTTAGCATATCTGGCACGTAAATACCTTGCAGTGCCAACTAAAAAAGTGCCATGCGAATGCCTGTTCTCACTTTCAGGTGACATTGTAAATAAGAAGCGGGCAGCATTATCTCCCATAAATGTAAACAAACTTGTTTCTCTTCGTGATTGGCTGAAGAAGAAGTAGGACTGAATAGACTTGGAGGCTCTAAAGTTTTACATTGTGTTGTTTCTGAGTGCAGTTATATAACAAAAAAATTTACATTTTTAAGTTGCACTTTCATGACAAAGAGATTGCACTAGTGTGCTTGTATGAGGTGAACTGAAAAATACTATTTATTTTGTTTATAATTTTTTACAGTGCAAATATTTGTAATAAAAATAATAATATAAATGTACACTTTGTATTCTGTGTTGTAATTGAAATCAATATATTTGAAAATGTAGGAAAACATCCAAAAATATTTAATAAATTTCAATTGGTATTCTATTGTTTAACAATGTGATTCATTAATCACTGTTAATTTTTGAGGTAATCACATGAATTAACTGCGATTAATCGACAGCCCTAATACACACACACACACACGTGCGCACAGGCAAGTATAGTAACAAAATCATTCAGAAGCAGCTCAATAGTGTTAATAAAATCCATTCCATGCTCTTCTTACTACATTCTGTTGTACACCAGAAGCAACTACAACAAACTACAACAGTACACTGTCATTATCAGGAGGGTGCCCTCTGCTCATTGAGAAGGAAATGGCAGCCCTCTGCTTATTGGGAAGGGCGCTTTGTACACTGCAGCTCTTGCCATCCTGGATTTGAGTCAACAGGTTAGTGAAAGGGAGAGCCCAGAGCCAGGGGGAAGAGGGCATTCGCCTCACCTGAGCTCGGTGCTGCAGGGAGCCAAGAAAGTAGATTTAAAAACAAAAATCTGCTAGCCAGCACCCTTCCCCACCCCTGAGTTTGATTTCTGAAAACAGGTGGGCAGCTAACCCCAGGCCAAGGCAGGAGAAGGAGTAAAGGGGAGCCGAAATCAAGCTAGCTCCACCTTTGATCCTGGAGTAAGGGCTTCATCCCTGGAGGCATGGTGCCCCTGCCCCATTGGGGCACATGGCCCTGTCTCATCCCACCCCATCTTCCATCTGTGCAGCTCTCCTCACTGGCTAACTTGCCTCTCCCACTCTGCCTACTTCATTAGCCATCTTTCTTTGTATCACAAAGAACATATCTGGATAAAACAAGCCCTGGCTAATGTGCAGCTCTCTCCGAAGTGTATCTGGCTTTAGCAAAGTATTTAATTAGCCTCCAGAAACTACTTTTCTTCACCTGCAGATTATAGTGATCTTAGCCCAAGAAGCCCTGGAGTTTGATTCCTTCCAAGGACATGCTCAGTTGAGACATAATGACATTGACTTGGTGTGCAAAAGAATGTAGTAAGAAGAACATGGAATGGATTTTATTAATAGTATTGAGCTGCTTCTGAATGATTTTGTGATTATATATATTAGTGACTTCTTTCTCTGAATGTCACTGTAATTTGCAGTGAAAGTTGCTAGATTTGTCACTGGTCAGTTTGACACTTATTTTTTCACTAGGGAAACCAAAAAGTCACTAAACCTAATGACAAAGTAGCTACACACTTCCCTACAGGGCCCCATAGCCCACAAGCAGGACCAGGAAAAACCCTGAGCATTTAAAGTGATAGCTTACAATTTCAATCAGTTTTCAATGCACTACATTTGTAACTAGGGTGACCAGGTGTCTGGTTTTCAACCAGAACACCCAGTAGAAAAGGGACCCTGGTGGTTCCGGTCAGCACCATGGACTGGGCACATAAAAGTCTGGTCGGCAGTGCTGCGGCACTAAGGCAGGCTAGTCTCTATCTGTCCTGGCTCTGCGCTGCGCCCCGGAAGGGGCCAGCAGGTCTGGCTCCTAGGCGGGGGTGCTACCCAAGCACCAGCTGCGCACTCCCACTGGCTGGGAACCTGTGGACGAGAGCCTGCCACGCCTCCGATTAGGAGCCAGACCTGCTGGCCACTTCTGGGGCACAGTGCGGAGCCAGGATAGGCAGAAAGCCTGCCTTAGCACCCCCCGCTGAGTTGCTGACCAGGAGCCACCGGAGGTAAGTCTGTGCCCCAACCCCAAGCTCCAACCCCCTGCCCCAGCCCTGAGCCCCCCCAAACCCATGGACCCTCCTGCACCCCAGAGCCTGCAGCCCCAGATGGAGCCCTCACCCCCCGTCACCCCAACTCCTTGCCACAGCCCAGAGCCACCTCCCACACCCTGAACCCTGCTGCCACATCCCACAGCCTGGAGCCCCCTCCTGCATCCCAAACCCCTCATCTCTGGCCCTACCCCAGAGCCTGCACCCCCAGACAGAGCCCTCACCCCCTCAGGCACCTAACTCCCTGCCCCAGTCTGGAGCCCCCTCACGCACCCTGAACCCCTCATTTCTGGCCCCACCCTGGAGGCCGCACTCCCAATTAGAGCCTTCACCTCCTCACGCACCCCAACCCCCTGCCCCAGTCCAGTGAAAGTGAGTGAGGGTCGGGGAGAGCGAGCCACCAAGGGAGGGGGAATGTAGTCAGCGGGGGGCAGGGTCTTGGGGAAGGGCCAGTGCAGGGGGCGTGGCCTCGGGGAAGGGGCAACCCTAGTTGTAACTAGTGATTTTAATACTTTAATCATGTGAATTGTCCCAGCAGGTTTCAGCAATGCCAATTATATAAAATTTCTTCTAATCAATAAGAGTTTGCATTTCCTCTTGCCTGTTACCCAGACTCTTAGCACTGATGGGAGCCTGGGGTGGCTGGCTGTGACACATAGAGGAGTCTGAGGAAACTCCTCCAGGAGGAAATATGTGACAACGAAGGGAACCAGGGGGCACTCACCGGCTGACATTCACAGTAGAAAAAAATAATTCATTCCTTTTAGAAAGCTAAACTTTACTTAAGCTAAAACTAAAAGGAATCAAATGCCATCTGATGTAGAGCACATGTCATCCAGCAAACCACTGCTCTTCAGGTGGGAGGTAGAGACCCAGTAACTGTGCAGATATTCCATCTCACATTCAAAACATGCTTCCATCCAATAGAGTAATTGGGACCTGTTGTTTTAACAATGTCCCCAAACCATGTTATTGCCTTGGATAGAGTAGAGCAGAAGCAGGTTAGGGCACATGATTAAAAGACAAGTGAGGTTTCAGTATTGTATGATAACATGAACAGGCACATTAGAGCTTAGACACAGACACATTTCTAAAGAGAAGAGTCAGGACGAGAGTATGATGAGTATAAGGAGGATTCTCTCTTGAGGCAGTGGTCCTCACTGTCTGCTATAGACCACCGGACCAGGGGGATGAGGTGGATGAGGCTTTCTTCCGGCAGCTTGCGGAAGCTACTAGATCGCACGCCCTGGTTCTCATGGGTGACTTTAATTTTCCTGATATCTGCTGGGAGAGCAATACAGCGGTCCATAGACAATCCAGGAAGTTTTTGGAAAGCGTAGGGGACAATTTCCTGGTGCAAGTGCTAGAGGAGCCAACTAGGGGGGGGAGCTTTTCTTGACCTGCTGCTCACAAACCGGGAAGAATTAGTAGGGGAAGCAAAAGTGGATGGGAATCTGGGAGGCAGTGACCATGAGTTGGTTGAGTTCAGGATCCTGACACAGGGAAGAAAGGTAAGCAGCAGGATACGGACCGGGGACTTCAGGAAAGCAGACTTCGACTCCCTCAGGGAATGGATGGGTAGGATCCCCTGGGGGACTAACATGAAGGGGAAAGGAGTCCAGGAGAGCTGGCTGTATTTCAAGGAATCCCTGTTGAGGTTACAGGGACAAACCATCCCGATGTGTCGAAAGAATAGTAAATATGGCAGGCGACCAGCTTGGCTTAACAGTGAAATCCTAGCGGATCTTAAACATAAAAAAGAAGCTTACAAGAAGTGGAAGGTTGGACATATGACCAGGGAAGAGTATAAAAATATTGCTCGGGCATGTAGGAATGAAATCAGGAGGGCCAAATCGCACCTGGAGCTGCAGCTAGCGAGAGACGTTAAGAGTAACAAGAAGGGTTTCTTCAGGTATGTCGGCAACAAGAAGAAAGCCAAGGAAAGTGTGGGCCCCTTAATGAATGAGGGAGGCAACCTAGTGACAGAGGATGTGGAAAAAGCTAATGTACTCAATGCTTTTTTTGCCTCTGTCTTCACTAACAAGGTCAGCTCCCAGACTGCTGCGCTGGGCATCACAACATGGGGAATAGATGGCCAGCCCTCTGTGGAGAAAGAGGTGGTTAGGGACTATTTAGAAAAGCTGGACGTGCACAAGTCCATGGGGCCGGACGAGTTGCATCCGAGAGTGCTAAAGGAACTGGCGGCTGTGATTGCAGAGCCATTGGCCATTATCTTTGAAAACTCGTGGCAAACGGGGGAAGTCCCGGACGACTGGAAAAAGGCTAATGTAGTGCCCATCTTTTAAAAAGGGAAGAAGGAGGATCCTGGGAACTACAGGCCATTCAGCCTCACTTCAGTCCCCGGAAAAATCATGGAGCAGGTCCTCAAAGAATCAATCCTGAAGCACTTACACGAGAGGAAAGTGATCAGGAACAGTCAGCATGGATTCACCAAGGGAAGGTCATGCCTGACTAATCTAATCACTTTTATGATGAGATTACTGGTTCTGTGGATGAAGGGAAAGCAGTTGATGTATTGTATCTTCACTTTAGCAAAGCTTTTGACACGGTCTCCCACAGTATTCTTGTCAGCAAGTTAAAGAAGTATGGGCTGGATGAATGCACTATAAGGTGGGTAGAAAGTTGGCTAGATTGTCGGGCTCAACGGGTAGTGATCAATGGCTCCATGTCTAGTTGGCAGCCGGTGTCAAGTGGAGTGCCCCAGGGGTCGGTCCTGGGGCCGGTTTTGTTCAATATCTTCATAAATGATCTGGAGGATGGTGTGGATTGCACTCTCAGCAAATTTGCGGATGATACTAAACTGGGAGGAGTGGTAGATACGCTGGAGGGCAGGGATAGGATACAGAGGGACCTAGACAAATTGGAGGATTGGGCCAAAAGAAATCTGATGAGGTTCAATAAGGATAAGTGCAGGGTCCTGCACTTAGGACGGAAGAACCCAATGCACAGCTACAGACTAGGGACCGAATGGCTAGGCAGCAGTTCTGCAGAAAAGGACCTAGGGGTGACAGTGGACGAGAAGCTGGATATGAGTCAGCAGTGTGCCCTTGTTGCCAAGAAGGCCAATGGCATTTTGGGATGTATAAGTAGGGGCATAGCGAGCAGATCGAGGGATGTGATCGTCCCCCTCTATTTGACATTGGTGAGGCCTCATCTGGAGTACTGTGTCCAGTTTTGGGCCCCACACTACAAGAAGGATGTGGATAAATTGGAAAGAGTCCAGAGAAGGGCAACAAAAATGATTAGGGGTCTGGAACACATGACTTATGAGGAGAGGCTGAGGGAACTGGGATTGTTTAATCTGCAGAAGAGAAGAATGAGGGGGGATTTGATAGCTGCTTTCAACTACCTGAGAGGTGGATCCAGAGAGGATGGTTCTAGACTATTCTCAGTGGTGGAAGAGGACAGGACAAGGAGTAATGGTCTCAAGTTGCAGTGGGGGAGGTTTAGGTTGGATATTAGGAAAAACTTTTTCACTAGGAGGGTGGTGAAACACTGGAATGCGTTGCCTAGGGAGGTGGTGGAATCTCCTTCCTTAGAAGTTTTTAAGGTCAGGCTTGACAAAGCCCTGGCTGGGCTGATTTATTTGGGGATTAGTCCTGCTCTTGAGCAGGGGGTTGGACTAGATGACCTCCTGAGGTCCCTTCCAACCCTGATATTCTATGATTCTATGATTCCTCTCTGGCCCAGAATTTCTAACAGAACCTGGGAATTGCTTAGTGTTAACACAGGGTCTCCCTAAATCCTGGCCTGGCAACCACAGTTCATCGAAGGGTCTGCCGGCTACACTACATCTCTCAGTGCGCATATTGATTAAATAAAAACCTCAAAACAAAAAAACAAAAGCCACAGTTCCAAAGGAGACAAATCACAGAAACACAAAAACATTCAAACCCTCCACACCCCAGATTCCCTTCCCTCCCTCTACTCCTCTGGGTTATTTTCTAACAAGAATGCACCTCCCCAAGCAAACACAAACGTTTATTGCAGGGGTTCTCCAACTGGGGGTTGGGACCCATCAGGGGGTCATGAAGTTATTACATGAGGGGTCGCGAGCTGTCAGTCGCCACTGCCAAACCCCACTTTGCCTCCAGCATTTATAATAGTGTTAAATATAAAAAATGTGTTTTTAATTTATAAGGGGTTGTCACACTCAGAAGCTTGCTGTGTGAAAGAGGTCACCAATACAAAAGTTTGAGAACCACCGCTTTATCGCTATGTAAAGCCTGCCATATCATCCCAGGCCCCTTCCCAGCTTCCTCCCATTCTTTGCTTCTCCCATATCAATTGAAGCAAGTATAGCCCTGTGTGGGGTAGGGCAGCTACCTGTCCAGGATTTCCCAGGATTGTCCCTTTTTTGAGGTAGCTGCTCTGGGACATCTGCAAAAGGGTGCTCCAGACACTGCCAACTGGCAAGTTTTATGGAATCAGGCTCACCCCAAACGTCCCAGTTTTTTGAACCTCAGATGTGGTAAACCTAGTGTGGGGTGGAGCGGGAATAACATGGTAAATGGGAGGTTGAGGACACTATTATTTAATTGGGGCAACAGAGCAGTCTGTTGGAAATCTCCCTATGAGTGGGGAAAGCTGCAGCTTACTACAGAGCAGATTGTGTCCATTAAAGTTGTTGCCATGTCTTGCAATTATATTTTAAGTCTCATGAATTTGGTGTTTTCCTTAAATCTTTAGCTCCTGGAGTCCTGAGAACACACAAGAATTTCAGCTTTCATTTAAAAAAAAGTTTTCTTTTCTCATAGTTGCAAAGAAGGGCTTGAAAATGTGAACCCGAAAGGCTCAAACACCCAAAGAATCAGAATAAATTTCTTATATATAAAACCTCATGGTTTTTTAAGCCACTTGGGAGCCTAACTTATGCTTTATTTGACAATACTGTTATTAGGCTCTGGTTCTCTTTGAAGGTGGTACAGACTCTACCATGCTCAGAGGAAGCTCTAGGAGGCACAATGTCTCTCAGAGGTCAGTTGTGCAGCACAGGGGAAACATGCCTGTTGTAAAGATTTTGGATGCAACAGTGTGCTCCTTTTCAGTGGTTGCCCTGTTTTCTCCATTAGGGGGTACTATCAGGGAGCAGTTGCTGCATTCAAAAGAGTGCAATAACTGCAAACATGCATGGCACCTGCATAAGCGGGTAAGAGAGGGAAAGACTCCATGCACCTTCCTCCATTTGTACAATAGTCATGAACAATCTGGTCCTGTGATGGCAGCAGCTGTAAATGGGAAGGGGTGCAATCAGTCTAGGTAAAGCCTCTGCTCTCACTTCATCATGATGGCTTCAAATAGTCTCCTCTAAGGCTGAAACTTCCTATGTTTTGTCTCAGTCCAAAGGTTAATTTTAATTGTTTTTTTTTTTGTTTTTTTTTTTTAGGTTTGAGCTTAATTCATTTTCAGATCAGACATGTAGGAAACAAGCAAACTTTCTTCACTAGGAAAAAAATGACTTTGCATGCAGAAAAACGTAGAAGTGACTAAACCATAAGATGGTGAGTTGTCCTCCTCGGGGAGGATAATGGCACATTAAAATCTGCTTATATATATAATAGTGAATAATTGAATTTCAGTCAGAGTTGGGTTCCTACATACTTTCGGCTCCTTTAAAACTTGTTGCCTTAAAAACCACACAAGTTACAAGGAATTAAAATTTTGTTTCACAAACAATTTGTACAAAATATTAATGTTAGATTGCTAGGTATCTGCAAAAATTTTTGGAAATCCCAAAAAGAAAAGGAGTACTTGTGGCACCTTAGAGACTAATCAATTTATTTGAGCATAAGCTTTCGTGATCTACAGCTCTCTTCATCGGATGCAATGAAGTGAGCTGTAGCTCACGAAAGCTTAAGCTCAAATAAATTGGTTAGTCTCTAAGGTGCCACAAGTACTCCTTTTCTTTTTGCGAATACAGACTAACACGGCTGTTACTCTGAAACCTGGAAATCCCAAAAGCTTCATGAATTTTAACATAATTATTTATCTGCAAATTCACACTAAAAAGTGCCTTATTTATCATTCATCATTCTCCTAATGAAATATTTCAGTCATGCAATCATGGAACAGAAACAATAATATGTGACCAATTGCAAACTAGAAATAGTGAATAGTCAAAGTGAAAAATTCATGAATGACCCACAAGCTGAAAATTATCTGTCCAAATTATTCAGTGAACACTTGGGAAAAATGAACACATTTGAAGGAAATCAGAAACAGTTTGTGAACATTTAACACACAGAAATTAAATGCAAAAAATAGGGGTTGCCAATTTTGGTTGGACATATTCTTGGAGGTTTCATTACATGATCATAGATTATCTTTAATTCCTGGAGACTCCAGGACAATCCTGGAGGGTTGGCAACCCTAAAATCTGTATTAACAGTCAATGCTAGGGAGGAAGCGAAGGTAACTTTTGTATCTAAATATGATCAGGCCTGGGAGGTACCCCTCCTGTCCAAAGTCAGGAATAGTTTCAGATTTGCTTTTGTGAGAAACAGTCAAAACAGCATTAATTCATAGACAAAGAGCCAACTTCTGATCTCAATCATTGAACATAATGGGGTTGCACCAAGGTAAATGGGAGGTACATTTATCACATGATGTTGGATAAAGTGAATTTTCTATAAAAAGAAATTAGTGTTTGCCTTACAGTTGTGTTTTTCTAACTTCTTTCCCTTTCCCCCTCAGTCTTCACATTTCCTTCTATATTTTCAGGAATCTTTTCTTTCATCTCTTCCACCCTCAGTGTTAATTTTTTAAGTACGTGATCTTTAACTTTTCCCTCTAAAACATTCTTCTCCTTCAAAATGTTTTTCTTTTCTGATTTTACCTTTTTTCAGATGTTCCCTCTCTGCCCTCCTTACCCACCTTTATCCCAATCTCTACTAATGATTATCTCTCTAACCCATTGCTCCTTCCAGCACCGGTCTTCTATTCTCTCCCAGAGCACAGGTCTTGCTCAACCTACATATAAAGCTGATGAGAGCGTATTAAAGGGTGAATGGGTGACATAGCTAATTTGAGGGTGTCACCTTCCAAATGTGAGCAAGTTAATTGCCCTGTTAAAATGATGAGCAACCAGAAAATGAAAAGAAAATTGAGTTTTTTGTTTTTGTATAATGTATAAGGAAGGGCTGAAAGGGGTTGTCTTTTTGTTTTGGGGTTGTTTGTTTTTTGTTGTAGCTGTTGTTCTTTTTAGAGTCTTCTTGGGGTTTTTTTATAGTAGTTTTTTACATTAGAAATTCCGATCTTCTCTTGGAACACCCTACAGATGACTGGCTAACTAGTAGGATGTAGCATCACAGGAAAGGAAATGAAACCTGAGCAACTGAGATAGGAAAGTATTTTTAGTCAGAATGTTTATTTAAAGCTTTTTTTTGGAGGGAAGGGTGGGTTCTGTTTTTGTTTAACACAAATTTAACTCAAACATCTGCCAAACAGTTTGGTAAAAAGATCTCTTTGTTAACAATTTAACACTACCATCCCTTCAACAACTAAAGGGCAGGAAAGCTTCAATTCAAGTTCTCTGGTCCATCAGATCAGGAAAAGCCAAAGTGGTTATCCCTAGTATTTCTAAGGTAAAGATCAAAGAGATTTAAAAATAAATCAGACACCATAAAAAAGCAAAACATACAACAAAATAAAAATGGAGGTGGGGCATCACAAACACTTGTTTCCCTTTTCAACCCACTTTTAAAGTAAAAGTTAAAGTTCTCAAAGCAATGTGAACTCACCCACATTGTGAAAAATGTCATGGAACATCCAAGGGCTAGACTGAATGAATCTATCTCATTGTGTTCATTTTATATTACTGCCCATTTCTATTTCAGTGGCTCAGGCTGTCACATTCTGTCCCATATGTCCTGCATGTCTTTCAGTTCTCCCAGACACATACAGGGATTTTCTTCGTGGGTCATTTTTTTCTTTTTAGAGTGACTTTCTTCTATTTCTGTCTCTTTCTTGTACCTTTTGTATTTTGTAGGAAGAGTGTCTTGTTTTAAATTTCTCTTCTGTCATAATGTTTACAAGTCCATTCTCCTTGGGTTTCCAATGGGCCGTATGTTTTCTCAGTTCCTATTTCCAATCTGTAATCACTGATACTATATTTCATAAGTTTGCCTGTGTTTTGTTCATTTGACTATAATAAGGCCATCTGTACTGGGCCCGCTAACAATCTACTTTGTTGTAATCTTTCAACTGCTCATACAATAGGCCTGATGCTGTCTTTTTTCTTATTTGGTTTAGTGTGAAGTACAATTTTTAAATGTTGTTTTGTCTCTTGGTCCTGATTGTAAATGTCATTGGGAGCTGGAAGTGATGCTACTGTATACAGGTATGGAGTGTGTACCTATCACATTTTTAGGTGTTTTGTGATTAAAGCTGGTCAAATAATACAAGAAGTGATTTGTAAATAAACATAGTGATTTCCCTCCACTGCTACTGGTGGGGTCATATTATTAATTCTTTACAAATAATCTCCTGTTTCTAAAGTGTCCATCATTTCATCAGGGAGCAAAAACACTATAATGTAATTTAGCTGACCAATCACACCCCCTGAATAATGAAGTTCATTCATTTCTCCTCATAAACTATTAGGCAAACAATAAATACAGTCATGGAAGTTCAGATCAGTCGCTGAGTGATTAATGAATAGAAAAAAGTTAAAAAGATAAGATACTCTTGCGGTGACCGAGGAAATGTATGTTGTTTTGACTGCAATGACACCAGAAACAGAATATTCTCTTTTAAAGAGTAACTAGTGGAGACAATCATCTCAGTGCTACGTTTCAGCCATTGTTGGAAACAATACTGTATTAAAAATGGGCCTGATTTTCCTCACTTATATTGGTAGAGCTGCATTTATTTCAGTGGTAATATTCCTGATCAAATATCAGGTCTGTAGCATTTATTTGCAGATCTTCAGATGCAGGTTTACTGGGGTTTGGTCCCATATGTTATAATCTTTGGTAAGTACAGGGCCCTGGGTATTTCAAACATATATAAAGTAAAATTGATTGAATGACATTATCTATTCACTTATAATCCTGTACTTCTCTGAAGAGTGAGTGTAAAAATGGCACCTTTGTTCCCTGGTAGTTATTCACTCCTCTGCAGAGGATCAGCACAAGCACTATTTAGTGACTATTTAGGGATTTAGTGAAACTGAAGTAGTACATACACACTTTGTGCTTACCTTCCTAACAGAGATGAATTTCAAGCCCTGTGTCTATTTAGAGTCTTAATTCATGTCTTGAATGACAAAAATAAGTTTTAACAGCTCTTTTCCACATTTTAGCCCTGCAGAGATAGCACAGCTCTGAAAGTGCAAGCTAGGTACTTTTCCATTTTGGGCCTCATCAACAGAATTGTTTACCAAATGCCAATCAATGACCCCTGTGCAAACCCACTGAGGAAAAAAGAGACTGAACAGGAGCTACAGAGGCATCAAGTGAAGGCAATGAGGTTGCAGAGGAGTCAACACAGGCCTAATTTGGCCTGCATAACCTTGTTTACCTGTGATGATGTGGGAGGAGGAAAGAGCCCAGCTTGCCACTTAGCGCCTAGGCTGAGTCTGTTGGGCTGGTGGTTGGAGAGTATATCTGTGTAAACTGAATAGGACTTGTTGGAAAATATAATTAATTAACAGTAACAATACATTTCCATTCCAACAACAAAATTTACCATTTTCTGTTCACAGATTCTAGATTTTGTTCATAGATTCTAAGGCCAGAAGGGACCATTAGATCATTTAGCCTGACCTCCTGTATAACATTCAGCCTGGCAGCTGAATCAGGAGCATGCAATGGAAATATTGTGGGGGGGCTGATCTAGGTTTCTGCCCCCAGCACATCATTCTGTGTGCATTTGTGAGGAGGGGCCAGAGGAGGAAGTGGAGGCAAGAGTGGGATCCTCAGGGGCTGGAGAGGCCACTGCCGTGCCCAGGATCAGTCTGAGGATAGAGTGACCAGGTGTCTGGTTTTGGATCGGAACACCCGGTCAGAAAGGGATCCTGACAGCTCTGGTCAGCACTGCTGACTGGGCCATTGACTGTCCGGTTTGCGGTGGCATATCCGGCTCCTAGCCTTAGGGGTGGCCAGGGAGGGCCACGTGCTGCCCCGCCCGCTGCCTGCAAGGGCAGCTCCCTTTGGCTAGGTCAGGGCAGTGGAGGAACTAGCATGAGCGTGACTCGCGAGCGTTCAGCAGGCAGCTGTTGAGGGGTCGCATGGTGTGCACCTCTTCTGCTGCTGCCTGGTCCTCTTCTCACGCTCTTCATGTGGCTGGGCTCGAGCTCTGGCGCGTGCCCTGCAGTGAACCGTGGTCTGTCGCCCCATCACCAGCACCCAGGAGTTTGAGGTATGTATATCCCCATCTCCAAATGCTGGGAATGGGGCTGCACCCCCATCCCCCTCACTGCATCTCTCCCCCGTCCCATGCTGTCCTTCACCCCACACCTTCCCATCCCAGCCCTGTACCCCTTATAGCGTTCTCCCACCCATCCTCTCCACCTTCCAGAGCCACCACCCCCATGTCCCTCACCCCCCACAGCCCTGCACCCCATTTACCTCCATACACTGCTGCACTCCCATTATGTCCCTATACACTCCTGTGCCCCCACATCCTCAAGCACCTGTAGCCTTCTGCCTCTCCCTGCATCCCCATCCACCCCACATACCCCCGACACCCATTCCTCTCTCCTTCACTGCTCCCTCTCATCCCCACCCTGCTCTCGTTCTTGCCCACTTTCCCTCCCCATCCTCTGTCCTCCACCGCCACCCATCTTTTCCCCTCCAGACCACCCTCCTCCTTTCTGGCTGGGTGATTTAGGCAAAAGTGGAATGAGAATTGTGGCACTGGAAAAGTGTATGAAAAAGTGTCTCTGTGTAGGCAAGAGTGTGCATGCATACTTTGTATGTGTTTAAGAGACTGTGTGTCTTTGTGTAGGGAGGTGTGTGTATTGCCGCATGTGTGTATACCTATATGAATAAAATTAGCATCCTAACTCTTTGACTTTTATTAATTTTGCTGTCTTGCACACAAAAAATTGATGATGTAAAATATGTGTGTATTCATTTCATAATAAGTTTTTAAAAGAGAAGGGAACTCTAAAAGAAATGTATTATTTCTTAAAAAGTGAACGTCGTTGACTAGTAATTGAAGAAGAGCCAATGTATCATAGATTTCTCCCCACCTTTGTTTAGCTACATTATGAACTCTTTGTTGCAGACTCTCTCTTTTTATGTGTAAGTCCAGCACCTACCACCCTGGAGTCCTGATCCTAGTTGGGGTTTCTAAACACTAAACAACAATTGTAATATTAAATAATGTGGAAGTATATGCGTTAGTGCATGCTAGATGTGTACACATGAATACATATGTGTATCTGCATGTAGGTGTGGGAGTCAGTTTCTACAGATTTATTTATCTGGGTATCTGAACAGGTGTGCATTTCTGTGGTTGTGCTCTATGGATTTGTATTTGGGCTCAGGAGTGGGCCTTTAATGGACCCAGTGCAGTTGTGATAATGTGTGGTCCTAATTCCACACATAAAATTACAATAACTTTAGTGAACAAAAAAGATGGAGCTGGTTATGAAAAATGGGAAGAGGGGAGGCAAAGAATCATGAAAACCTTTGTGAAATTTAATTTTTTTTTAAATTACCCTTTTTGACTATTTTGCTGCCAGCTCTAGCATCCTGTAACAAATAAAACCTGAACTTAGCATAGTACATCCATCAAAACTATAAATATGCCTGTTAGGACCTAGCAGTGAAAATGAGCACATGAGAGAGGACAGGGAAAAGCAAGCGATGGAGGGAGGGGAGAATGGAGTGAATGGAGGCGGGGCCTTGGGAAGGGGCGGGTCAGGGTCTCAGGGAAGGGGTGGGGCAGTGGGCAGGGCAAGGGTGTTTTCTGGAATTAGAAAGTTGGCAACCCTAGCTGAGGAGCAGGTAAGAAACACACTCCCCACTGCCAAGTCTCACTAGCTCCCATCACTCCCCTTGCAGAGCACCCACCCTGCTCCCCCTCCTATCTCTGAGACCCTGATCCCTCACCTCAACCTGCTGCCCTGATTCTACCCGCTGCCCATTCAGAGCACCTCCACTCCATCCACCCCCCCATTCAAAGCGAGCTTCTGCCACCTCTGCTGCATAACACCGGCTATAACACTTCTCCAAAATAAATTCTTCCAACCAGCTATAAAACTGAGCACATCTGATATTCTGTCACTAAGAAAGGTCAAACACAGTCAGAGCCCAAGAGCAGAGTGCAGACACACACTTTATTGGGAAGCAAAACACATCTAGTGGACACAATTACTTTTTGAATTTAATCTTTTAATCTGGTGTTGATGAAAGGTGCCAGGGTGACAGTCTGAGACACTAAAGTCCTCCATTGGCCACAAGACAGATATTGGCTCAGCATAGACAGCAGCAGTGAGCTAATCATCATGCTGTCCCTGCGTCGGCTCGGATTAACCACTTGAACGTGTACCCACAGAATCAGGCGGTCTTAAATTTGGGCATCTAGCCCAAGCCATGCCCTGGGCCAGTGTGGCCACACTGCTATTTTTAGTGTTAGCTTGAGCAGAGCTAGCATGTTTCTGTTCGTCAGTACTGAGAAGCACCATCCCAGCTGGAATGTAGACATACCCTTTGATGCAACTACAACTACAGACTTCAGCCTTCTCCACTTAAATTAGTAGAAGTTTTGCCATTTAATCTTTCCCCAGAAGCCATCTCGCCTCCCCATACCACCTCCTTCCCAGACATTCAGGCCACAATCTAGGTGTTACCTTAGACACAGCCCTCTCTGTAGACTAGACCAGTCATCCAAGCTGTGTCTAAATCTTGCCACTACTTTCTACACAACATCGCTAATATCTGACCTTTTCTTTTCGTCCACACAGCTAAACTCTGGTTCAGGCCCCTATCATCTTCCATCTTGACTACTGCAACATTCTCCCATTCTGCCCCTTATCCATGGGAGGTATGACCCATAAACATCCACAAAGCCTCCTTTGTCCATGGTCCTCCTTCAAATTCACCTCTCATGTGATGCCTACAAAACTCTTGACAATGGCCCCGCAGTTAGTGTAACCACTGCTTACTATATTGAATATGACCATTCCCACTGTTACCTGTCTCCTCCCTTTCTTGGTCTGTTATATGCTAAGATCATAAGCACATGAGGACAGGGTCTATCTGTATGACATGTGTACATGGCCTAGAACAATGGTGCCTACTTTCCTGACTAGGGCTGCAATACAAACAATCAACAAACAATCATAATGATTACAGTAGGAGTGGAATCACACCCTAAGTGGCCCATTTGTGCCAGACGTGGAGATGGTCTTTGATGAAGATATCATTTCTTACATTCCACATCATGGTAAGCTGTGTCAAAAGCAAACAGATCTGGCATTTTCTAGAGGGTGCTAGGTTACTGGTCCAAGTTCTGATGGATCATACAAAACTGCAGTAACTAAAACAGCCAGGCACCTGAACCAGCAACAGGCACCCTGATCCTTCCACTTGATGTGATTCAAGTTTGTGGTCACCTATGAGCCAGGGACAAGGAATGGGAAGGAGGATGCATTGTCACAAAAGGATGAGTACTACAAATTGGGTGAGGAGACTATGTCCACGATTCTCAAGCCCTCCAAGGTCATTTCTGGCACTCTATCCTTCAGGATAGGTTGTAGATCCTTGATGAAGCATTCTTACAACTACTATACCCACCTGCTGAAGTGAAGAAATAGATTGACAGAGCCAGAAGAGTACCCAGAAGTCACCTACTACAGGACAGGCCCAACAAAGAAAATAACAGAACGCCACTAGCCATCACCTTCAGCCCCCAACTAAAACCTCTCCAATGCATCATCAAGGCTCTACAACCTATCCTGAAGGACGACCCATCACTCTCACAGATCTTGGGAGACAGGCCAGTCCTTGCTTACAGACAGCCCCCCAACCTGAAGCAAATACTCACCAGCAACCACACACCACACAACAGAACCACTAACCCAGGAACCTATCCTTGCAACAAAGCCTGTTGCCAACTGTGTCCACATATCTATTCAGGGGACACCATCATAGGGCCTAATCACATCAGCCACACTATCAGAGGCTCGTTCACCTGCACATCTACCAATGTGATATATGCCATCATGTGCCAGCAATGCCCCTCTGCCATGTACATTGGTCAGACTGGACAGTCTCTACGTAAAAGAATAAATGGACACAAATCAGACGTCAAGAATTATAACATTCAAAAACCAGTTGGAGAACACTTCAATCTCTTTGGTCACTCGATTACAGACCTAAAAGTGGCAATTCTTCAACAAAAAAACTTCAAAAACGGACTCTAACGAGAGAGTGCTGAATTGGAATTAATTTGCAAACTGGATACAATTAACTTAGGCTTGAATAGAGACTGGGAGTGGATGGGTCATTACACAAAGTAAAACTATTTCCCCATGTTTATTTCCCCACCCCCCATCATTCCTCAGACATTCTTGTCAACTGCTGGAAATGGCCCACCTTGATTATCACTACAGAAGGTCCCCTCCCCCCCCTACTCTCCTGCTGGTAATAGCTCACCTTAAGTGATCACTCTCCTTACAGTGTGTATGGTTTCAGAGGAACAGCCGTGTTAGTCTGTATTCACAAAAAGAAAAGGAGTACTTGTGGCACCTTAGAGACTAACCAATTTATTTGAGCATGAGCTTTCGTGAGCTACAGCTCACTTCATCAGATGCATACCGTGGAAACTGCAGCAGACTTTATATATACACAGAGAATATGAAACAATACCTCCTCCCACCCCACTGTCCTGCTGGTAATAGCTTATCTAAAGTGATCAACAGGTGGGCCATTTGTTTCATGTTCTCTGTGTATATAAATCTCCCCACTGTATTTTCCACTGAATGCATCCGATGAAGTGAGCTGTAGCTCACGAAAGCTTGTGCTCAAATAAATTTGTTATTCTCTAAGGTGCCACAAGTACTCCTTTTCTTTTTGCGAATACAGACTAACACGGCTGCTACTCTGAAACTTAACCAAGATAGTGTATTTTGTTCCATTGCAGGTGCCTCCTCCCTCTGGTCAGGAGACAGCCTGTTTATTTGTGAGCAACATCTTTCGTCTCCACTGCATGCCTGCAGGATAATGTCTGACTGAGGATCCCAATTTATCTCCTACTTCTGGTGAGAATTTCTATGCTGTCTGAGTGTCAATGCCCTAATCTCAGTGGCCTATCACCCAAGCACCAATGGGCAGGCAGAGCAGGTCAGTCAAGCCCTTGAGCTACATGGCTTCCTAAATCTATCACCAATATTACTGACTGTCCCTGATCCCTCATGCTAAGTTTGCTTATAGAAACCACCAAGCACACTCCCTTCTTTGCTCACTATGGTTTCTATCTTTGTGCTCATCCAGAAATCCCCTCTGAATCATCAATGCCCACTGCTACCAAACTCACAACTCACATCCAGCAAACTCTCCAAGAACTCCAGAGGCAATTAGAAGTCACCAGGGCAACTTACAAATGGCATGCTGACCTATCCCTCCAATTGACACCTGGCTTTGGGGTAGAGAGCCAAGAAGAACATGTGCTTCAGCAGATTCTAGACTCTCATTGGGTCCAAGGGAAACTACAATATGTAATTGACTGGAATGGGTACATCCCAGACAAACATTCATGGGAATGTACAGAACACTTCCGTGCCCCAGCTCTCCTGCGTGCCTTTCACCATGCTTACCCTTAGAAACCAGACCCCAGGGCCTGGATGGTGCCCTCCAGAGGAGAGTATTGTCTAGAATCAGGACCTGCAGCAGACTTAATCTCCAAGCAGTTTCATCACAACAGCTGGCCTGCAGCAGGTTGCCTGATTCACCATGCCACCTGATTGGCTGCAGGGGCAGCAGGCCGGCTCTTAAGACGGCAGCAGTAGCTCTCTGGCTGCTCAGTGCTCATGCTCACCAGTGTGCATGCTCCTGTGTTACCTTGTTTCTGCTGTCTCTGCCTTGCACCCAGCCTTGCCTCTGTATTGTCCTCTCCTTGAGTGCTACCCTGCTCGCTCCGGTTCCTGGCCTCCGGCTTGACCCTTGGCTCTGGTATCCAGTTCCTGACCTCTGGTTTGACCCTTGACTTTGGCTTCTGACTGCTGACTTCAGCTCTGATCCTAGTCCTTGGTTCTTGATGCCTGCTCCAACCACTAGACTAAATCACCCTCATCCTGGTTGGCTGAAAACAGTGTAAACAGGGTCTGAATGAGCTCTCCCCTGACCTCTAGTGATGAACTGTGGAAGAACAGTTCAGGAGCTGACCTCATTTGCATCGGCACACCCACTCTGTCTCGGTGCTCAGCAGGATGGGATTGCTTGTCCAAATGATCACTTTTGGCTCGTGTTGGATCCCCAGTCTCCTTGTTATTGGGGCAGCAGTAATAAAGGGTTGTTATCCTTGGTATGTGCATCAAAGGCAGCAGAACTATGCTTGGCATACCCTGATTGAGGGACTTACCCTCGACGAAACAGCATTCACTAGGCAGGGGACATGGGTTCCAAAGCCCAGTGAGGGGAGAGAGGGTGGGGACGGGTACCTGTACCTGGTGGTGTGGGTACTGCTTAAGGGCTTTAGGTACCATTTGACCCTTTCTCTCTCCACTGTGTAATAAAAGAGATAATTTAGGATCAATTGAGAATCTTCTTACACACCACAGAGCTGAAATCATTGATACATAGGTCTCAGCATTAGACCTGCTTTGGGACAGTATCTCTGATGCAAGGGACTACTCAGTGTGCACCAGCAGTGAGGATCCCCCACTAACAGCTGTGATCCCTACGAGCTGTGTTAAATGGTGGGAAGACATCCTGACAAGTGGCCAGCAAGGTGGCTGGCGATGAGGAGCGGTGAGCGAATGCCTGGACAGTGGAGCGAGCATGGTGTCTTCTTACACCCCTCTTCCACCTAGGGTGGGAGGTGAACTCTGCAGATGCACTCTGAACTCTGGGCCTGCACTGATCCAGGACAAGAATTGTGAGTGGGGTGCAGAGATGGGATGGTCATGTTAAAGGGACTTTTAGTTGCTTAACTTAAGAACCTGAGGGAAAAGGACACTGCCCAACCTACTTAGGCAGGGTAGGGTGGGTCTTTTGCTCATGGTTTATGTTTATGAACGCTGATTGCGGCATTTTCCCAAATTAATGCCCAGTTACTTCCCTCCTTTTATTAAAAGTTTCTTTGCTACACTCAGACTCTGTACTTGCGAGAGAGGAAGTATTGCCTCTTAAGAGGTGCCCAGTGAGTAGTATGTATTTGTTCCAGGTCACTGGGTGGGGGCTCTAACTGGTTTTGTGTTGTATTGTTGAAAAGGAACCCCTAGATACTGAACCCGGCCCTTGTTGCTGCCAACTCTGAATGGCAGAAGGGTTACAACTGCACAGATAACTTGACTGTTACCCCTAACTTGACTCATGTCCACACCCAAAAATCGTTGTGCTTTTAACTCAGGCTAGCTGGCCTATCATGGTGGTGAGCTGAATCTTGAGAGATGCTGATGCTCAAGCTAGTGATGCAGAAGAAATGCAACATCTTGAGATACAATTCATCAGTAGCTAATCCAGTCACTCCATTCTGCTAATCATATTAGTTTGTACAAACTTTCGAGCCACACAGAGCTCTTCTTCAGAAGAACTCTGTGTGGCTCGAAAGCGTGTCTCTCTCACCAACAGAAGTGAGCCTAATAAAATATATTACCTCACCCGCCTTGTCTCTCTAATATCCTGGGACCAACATGGCTATGAATACACGGCATATAACTCCAGTGTTGTTTTGCAGTGTGGTCACTCTCACCCAAGCAAAGCTAGTGTGAGTTCATTCGTTAAGACTCCCCTTTATATTCATTACAGATGAGGCCAGTCTACACTATGGGGACTATAGCAGCATAGATACAGCACTGCAGCTCTGCCAAGATAACCCCATAATGTAGATGCCACCTACAGTGATGGGAAGGGGTTTTTCCATTGCTGTAGGAACTCCATCTCTCTGAGTGATAGTAACAGAAGCATTCTTCTGTTGACCTAGCTGTGTCAGCATATTTATGTCACTCAGGGATGTGGATTTTTTACATCCCTAAGCATTGTAGCTATGTCAACTTAAATATTAAGTGTAGACTAGACCTGAGTCCTGTCTCTTCTCTATCATGGGGGGGCACTACATATCTTTCAGGAAATTATGGTCCTACTCAGAGGTGGGCAAAATGTTTCAACTGAAACTTTTTTCTGTGAAAATTATAGTTCAGGCCACACCAAAAAAATTCATGAATTCCTGTCAATTTCACTGAATTGTTTCAATCAAAAAATCAAAATGTTTTGTTTAGACATTTTTGAAACAAAACAATTCAAATTTTTATTCAAAATAAATGTGTGAAATTTTCTTCAATTTTATCAAAACATAATTAAAAAGTGTTATGCTAGAAATATAAATGAAACATTTCAATAATTTTGGAAATTTTTTAGTATTTTTTTTAATTTTGAAAATGAAATTTCTCGTATTCTTCCATTTCCTAAAAAAAAGAAAAATTAAAATCATCTTCAATTCAACCTGAAACCACACACACACTTTATTGTTAGGAATTGGCAGCAAATCAAAAAGTTCATTATTTGCCCAGCTCTAGTCCTGACTAGCAATATGCAGAACTGTCTTCCTTCCATCACTGTACATGCTACTGTCATCTCTGAGCCGTTCCATGTCCTCATATAAGGTTGCAAGGTGTCTGTAGAGGGGTGAGCACCAGCTCCAGCCCTGAAGGGGTTGGAAAAGCCCTGCAGAGGGCTGGGGCTGGGGAAGGGAGCAAAATCCTGGCTGACTGGGGGAAGTGGCAGCAGCTGAGGGCCACGCTCCAATCAGGGCCCAGCTGGCTCTAGAAAGGCTTTAAGCCAGAAGTTTCAGTAGAGACTCTCTGTAGCTTGCAGAGAGAGGGACCTGGCTGAGAAAGTACCTAGATTGGGAGCTGGGGAGCTTGGGCCTACAAAAGCCCCAGGCTGCAGACCTGGAAAGGCCTGTTAGGTACAGCGGTTGCAGGGGCAGCCACGGGTAGGCAGAGGCAGCAGGTCCAAACCCCCTCGCCTGTGATGAGTGGCTCATACTGCAGTCTGCCCCAGGGAGCAGGGGCTAGTTGGTGACTGGCAGTAGCTTAAGACTGAGGTGAGGTGGGGATAGTGGGTGGGGGTTCCCCTGGGAGGGGGAGACCCAGAACTGTGGGGGTACTGCCGGGGGCCTGAAGAGGGTGCTTCGGAGGCTGGAATGCTAATTCCCTGAGACGACCAGCAGGAGGCACCGTCGGTGAGTCTGTGTCCGGTTACAGTGTCATAAAATCCCATTTCATTTATATTCTTACTGAGCTGCTCAGTCATGAAGCTGCTCAATCACTCTCCCTAGGGAAAGGGAACGTGTCACTCTGTGTAATAACTGGAAAGAACCACTCAGCATGCTTCAGCCAGGATGGCACCTCACCTTCCACCCAGAAGAGACTGGTTATACACCTCAGTCAATGGGAGATTGCATTGCCATTAGTTTTTACAAAACACATCATGCAGAGTAATTAACTACTTCCAAGATCTTATTGAGAAATCTTTACCTTCAACAAGGAGAGTGATCCAACTGGCTCAAGAGAGATTGGCTTTAACATGACTGAACTGACTTCCTAGTGAACTGTCAGGAATCGGGGCCTGCCGCAGAGCCAATCTCTGGCCACCCTAACCAGCACAGCTGGCCTGTTTGCTGCCTGATTGGCTACACTGCCAGATTGGGGGAAGAGTCATCGGACCAGCTGTTAAGCCCAGCAGCAGAAGTTTGGTGGCTGTTCAAAGCATTCACCCACAGCTGTGATAGCTCCTGCCTTCTTCCCAGCCCGTTCTCACTTGGGCTTATTCCAGGTAACCCAGTTCTGATCCATGGTTCTGATTCGTGGCTTTGACTTCTGCTCTGACCTTGGGCTCCTATTCCTGGTGACTGACTCCTTCTCCAACCAGCAGGCCTGACCATCAACATCATGGTCTCTGACATGAAGAAGCTGGAAAATGATCACCAACAAGTCTGCTTCACAGGAGCGGGAGTCTGGATGAACACAGGGAAATGCTCTGCCACATCTAATCAAGGCAACTAACTTCTTTCATTGTCTGTACTATAGATCCAGTACAGGGTTCCTTGTACAATGTGATTATGCAGCTGCATAATAACCTTTTTTTCTTGAAGTTGGTACATAACTGTGCTCCAGACTCCATGTTTTCATTTTAAAAAACTGAAATCTCTTGCAGCTGGCTGGCAACAGTCTGGGAGACACTCTGTGGTCCATGTGTGTTGTGTCCTACCATTACAACCAATCCATACAGCATCTGAGTCTGTTACAGCCCCTCCTATGGAACCTGGTACTTTAGCTTAAGTTGGCTTTCTGTTCTGGGTCCCTAATGTCAGCCACGATAGAAGCCGTCACACCGGCACAGCCACTGTCCATGAGGTACCAGATCAGTACAGATCTTCAGTTCCTAATGCTGTAAACGTGGTAGCTTTCACAGCCAATAAGTCAATTTAATCTTTTGTTCAAAGTTTAAAAACAATGTGCTAGTGTTACCAGACTAAGGGCTTTTCTACATAGCAAGTTAGTGTGCAGTAAGCTAGGGTGTGAATTTAAAGTGCACTAGCTACTCTGCACTAACTCCCTATTTGGGCATTCTTACTGAGCACTAAGGGTATATCTACACAGGGATAAAAGACCGCAGCTGGCTCAGGTCAGCTGACTTGGGCTAGGGGTCTTGGGCTGTGGGGCTAAAAATTGCTGTGTAGATGCCCGGGCTCTAGGACCTTCTCCCTCACAGGAGTCCAGAGCTTGAATTCCAACCCAGGCCCAAACATCTACAAAACAATTTTTCAGCCTCAAAGCCTGAGTCCCATGAGCCAGCTGACCCAGGCCAGCCAAGGCTTTTTTATCCCTGTGTAGACATACCCTAAGTGTGCCATCAGGCAGTTTGACTTAGTACACTTCCAAAGAGCATTAAACTAATGTACACAAGGTTACTTTCCATGGTCAGTAAGCGTGTCCACATAGGCAGTTAGTGTAGAGGAGCTGCTGTGCACCGGCTCCTGTTGGCTTTTTCCCCATGTCGTGGACATATGACCAGGGAAGAGTATAAAAATATTGCTCGGGCATGTAGGAATGATATCAGGAGGGCCAAATCGCACCTAGAGCTGCAGCTAGCAAGAGATGTCAAGAGTAACAAGAAGGGTTTCTTCAGGTATGTTGGCAACAAGAAGAAAGCCAAGGAAAGTGTGGGCCCCTTAATGAATGAGGGAGGCAACCTAGTGACAGAGGATGTGGAAAAAGCTAATGTACTCAATGCTTTTTTTGCCTCTGTTTTCACTAACAAGGTCAGCTCCCAGACTGCTACGCTGGGCATCACAAAATGGGGAAGAGATGGCCAGCCCTCTGTGGAGATAGAGGTGGTTAGGGACTATTTAGAAAAGCCGGACGTGCACAAGTCCATGGGGCCGGACGAGTTGCATCCGAGAGTGCTGAAGGAATTGGCGGCTGTGATTGCAGAGCCATTGGCCATTATCTTTGAAAACTCATGGCGAATGGGGGAAGTCCCGGATGACTGGAAAAAGGCTAATGTAGTGCCAATCTTTAAAAAAGGGAAGAAGGAGGATCCAGGGAACTACAGGCCAGTCAGCCTCACTTCAGTCCCTGGAAAAATCATGGAGCAGGTCCTTAAAGAATCAATCCTGAAGCACTTACACAAGAGGAAAGTGATCAGGAACAGCCAGCATGGATTCACCAAGGGAAGGTCATGCCTGACTAATCTAATTGCCTTTTATGATGAGATTACTGGTTCTGTGGATGAAGGGAAAGCAGTGGATGTATTGTTTCTTGACTTTAGCAAAGCTTTTGACACGGTCTCCCACAGTATTCTTGTCAGCAAGTTAAGGAAGTATTGGCTGGATGAATGCACTATAAGGTGGGTAGAAAGCTGGCTAGAGTGTCGGGCTCAAGGGGTAGTGATCAATGGCTCCATCTCTAGTTGGCAGCCGGTATCAAGTGGAGTGCCCCAGGGGTCGGTCCTGGGGCCGGTTTTGTTCAATATCTTCATAAATGATCTGGAGGATGGTGTGGATTGCACTCTCAGCAAATTTGCGGATGATATTAAACTGGGAGGAGTGGTAGATACGCTGGAGGGGAGGGATAGGATACAGAAGGACCTAGACAAATTGGAGGATTGGGCCAAAAGAAATCTGATGAGGTTCAATAAGGATAAGTGCAGGGTCCTGCACTTAGGACGGAAGAATCCAATGCACCGCTACAGACTAGGGACCGAATGGCTAGGCAGCAGTTCTGCGGAAAAGGACGTAGGGGTGACAGTGGACGAGAAGCTGGATATGAGTCAGCAGTGTGCCCTTGTTGCCAAGAAGGCCAATGGCATTTTGGGATGTATAAGTAGGGGCATAGCGAGCAGATCGAGGGACGTGATCGTTCCCCTCTATTCGACATTGGTGAGGCCTCACCTGGAGTACTGTGTCCAGTTTTGGGCCCCACACTACAAGAAGGATGTGGATAAATTGGAGAGAGTCCAGCGAAGGGCAACAAAAATGATTAGGGGTCTAGAACACATGACTTATGAGGAGAGGCTGAGGGAGCTGGGATTGTTTAGCCTGCAGAAGAGAAGAATGAGGGGGGATTTGATAGCTGCTTTCAACTACCTGAGAGGTAGTTCCAGAGAGGATGGTTCTAGACTATTCTCAGTGGTGGAAGAGGACAGGACAAGGAGTAATGGTCTCAAGTTGCAGTGGGGGAGGTTCAGGTTGGATATTAGGAAAAACTTTTTCACTAAGAGGGTTGTGAAACACTGGAATGCGTTACCTAGGGAGGTGGTAGAATCTCCTTCCTTAGAGGTTTTTAAGGTCAGGCTTGACAAAGCCCTGGGTGGGATGATTTAACTGGGAATTGGTCCTGCTTCGAGCAGGGGGTTGGACTAGATGACCTTCAGGGGTCCCTTCCAACCCTGATATTCTATGATTCTATGATTCTATGTAGACAAGCCCTAATGCACTAAGATGGTCTGGAGAAAGATACTCTGATCATAGAATATCAGGGTTGGAAGGGACCTCAGGAGGTCATCTAGTCCAACGCCCCGCTCAAAGCAGGACCAATCCCCAACTAAATTAGGGCTTTGTCAAGCCTGACCTTAAAAACCTCTAAGGAAGGAGATTCCATCACCTCCCATTTCCCTAGCTACCCCATTCCAGTGCTTCACCACCCTCCTAGGGAAAAAGTTTTTCCTAATATCCAACCTAAACCTCCCCCACTGCAACTTGAGACCATTACTCCTCGTTCTATCATCTGCTACCACTGAGAATAGTCTAGATCCATCCTCTTTGGAACCCCATTTCAGGTAGTGGAAAGCAGCTATCAAATCCTCCCTCATTCTTCTTTTCTGCAGACTGACTAATCCCAGTTCCCTCAGCATCTCCTCATAAATCATGTGCTCCAGACCCCTAATCATTTTTGTTGCCCTCCGCTGGACGTTTTCCAATTTTTCCACATCCTTCTTGTAGTGTGGGGCCCAAAACTGGACACAGTACTCCAGATGAGGCTGCACCAATGTCGAATAGAGGGGAACGATCATGTCCCTCGATCTGCTGGCAATGCTCCTACTTATACAGCCCAAAATGCCGTTAGCCTTCTTGGCAACAAGGGCACACTGTTGACTCATATCCAGCTTCTCGTCCACTGTAACCCCTAGGTCCTTTTCTGCAGAACTGCTGCCTAGCCATTCGGTCCCTAGTCTGTAGCGGTGCATGGGATTCTTCCGTCCTAAGTGCAGGACCCTGCACTTGTCCTTGTTGAACCTCACCAGATTTCTTTTGGCCCAATCCTCTAATTTGTCTAGGTACCTCTGTATCCTATCCCTACCTTCCAGTATATCTACAACTCCTCCCAGTTTAGTGTAATCTGCAAACTTGCTGAGGGTGCAATCCACGCCATCCTCCAGATCATTAATAAAGATATTGAACAAAACCGGCTCTAGGACCGACCCTTGGGGCACTCTGCTTGATACCGGCTGCCAACTAGAGATGGAGCCATTGATCACTACCCGTTGAGCCCGACAATCTAGCCCGCTTTTTATCCACCTTATAGTCCATTCATCCAGCCCATACTCCTTTAACTTGCTGGCAAGAATACTGTGGGAGACCGTATCAAAAGCTTTGCTAAAGTCAAGGAATAGCATGTTCGCTGCTTTCCCCTCATTCGCAAAGCCAGTTATCTCATCATAGAAGGCAATTAGATTAGTCAGGTATGACTTGCCCTCGGTGAATCCATGCTGACTGTTCCTGATCACTTTGCTCTCCTCAAAGTGCTTCAGAATTGATTCCTTGAGGACCTGCTCCATGATTTTTCCAGGGACTGAGGTGAGGCTGACTGGTCTGTAGTTCCCCGGATCCTCCTTCTTCCCTTTTTTAAAGATTGGCACTACATTAGCCTTTCTCCAGTCATCCGGGACCTCGCCCAATCGCCATGAGTTTTCAAAGATAATGGCCAATGGCTCTGCAATCACATCTGCCAACTCCTTTAGCACCCTCGGATGCAGCGCCAAAATTCAGATTCATTAAAAAGAGCAAGAGCTCCAACAGGACAATATTTTTGTTCTGTGTCTATACAGTGCCTAGCACAATAGGATGTTGGCCCATGACTGGGGCGCCTGGGCACTACCACAGTACACATAAATATTATCACCATTATGTCTACTTGGCTGCAGAGCCTGAAAGAGAGAGAGAGAGAGACTCTCTAAATGACCAAATAGTGGATGCCATTATATCTGCAAAATCTCTGACAAACAAACAGAAGTTGTCCTCAGTATAGTGGCTGATACCCTCACAGCACCAAGGAATTCAAAAAGCAGGGAAGAGAGGTAGCTTAGTTAGCTCAGAGGTACCTGGCTACTGAGGCAGATGGCCCACCAAGAGGATTTTCAAAGAAGGTCTTTCCTGAGAGTAATAAATTGGGGCAAGGGGATATAACTAGGAGTCGTGAAATGAAATTCAATAAAGGAATATTTCAGGCTGCATATCAGCAAATATTTGCTAATGGTGAGATCTAACAGACCGTGGAATATTCTCCACGAGGGAGATTGTAAACCTCCTAGGACAGGAACCAGGGTGGATAAAAATCAATGATTTAAAAAATCTGATTTTTTTTAAAATTTAAATTGGATTTTGATAAAATAGTTTTAGTGAAGACACACTGTAGCTCAAAGATATCTCATCATGGAACAGGGATTATAAATTCTAATTCTATAGTATGAGACAATATATTCATGTAATGCTTAAGAAAAGGTTTGTAAATGAGTTCCAGTAGTTCATGGATTAGGGACCCAAATTTATGGGATTCCAGGGGCTTCTGTATAGATTATTTAGGTTCATCTTTCTATCTACCCAATGGGACTCAGTGCTCAGTCTAGAAGATACCATCAGAGATGCTGAGTTTTGCAGTTCTCAAACTGGATTTGTGTCTCCAGAGATAACATGCTTGTTAACAGCAAAAATGTTTTTAAATAAATAAATATCGAGGTGAGAAATAACAGACCTCAATCCTACTGTCCCTCTGCAAATTTGTGTACACAGAGTCAATCCCTTACCTCTCTCTAAAAGCAGTGAATAGGAGATTGTTGGGGGGGGGGGGGGGGGGATAAATCTGGACAAGGAGAAGAAGCTTGGAGATAAATGTGAGAAGGGAGGGACAGGCAGTAGAAACAAAAGTGAAACTGTTTGAGCAGCATATTCCAGAAGTCTTGAGGTCTTTGAGTGTAGCCTTCATTGATTTGAGATCTACTATACCATTCTCTCACTAGAAGGGAAAACCTATAATGGCAGCAGGCCCTAAAAGAGACCCAGTTTGGGAATATTTTAATGAAGTTCCTCTACCTGTGGGTAAGACAGGCATGTGTGCAAAATGCAAACAGTGCAACAAAGAAAGGCAAGAATGAAACAACATCATGAGAAATGTTCCTTCTCAGGAGGAAGCTGTGTTGAAGATGATGAAAGGAACATGTCTGAACATGCAGGATCTTCAGGTTGGTAAACTTTTTTATTTCATATTTCTTTCTTAAGGACTGCCTGTGTTCCTTCTGGACTATTCTTGAATTCTCATGTTTGAGCAAAAAATATAGTTATTCTATGGTAGGGGTTCCCAAACTTGGTTCTCGGCTTGTTCAGGGTAAGTCCCTGGCAGGCTGTGAGACACTTTGTTTATCTGAGCGTCCGCAGGTATGGCGTTCGCAGCTCCCAGTGGCCGCGATTTGCCGTTTCTGGCCAATGGGAGCTGCAGGAAGTGGTGGCCCAGCCCGCGCTGGTTCCCGCAGCTCCCATTGGCTGGGAACGGCAAACCACAGCCACTGGGAGCTCCGAGTGGCTGTACCTGCAGATGCTCAGGTAAACAAAGCATCTCGCAGCCTGCCAGGGGCTTACCCTGAACAAGCCTTGAACCAAGTTTGGGAACCCCTGCTCTATGGTACTATCATTTTAGATGCAGTTGTGATAAAAAAATAAATAGTTGAAATAGGCAGATCATCCTTTTACAATTTCACCTTTAAAGTAGTACTGAGTGTCAGTGAATGCAATGAGTAATACTAAATGAGCGGTATGGTAATAATAATTAAATAACTGCATTGATTTATTTTGTTTAGGAAAATCCATCCCCAACATATAGGATTCTGAAGACTATCCACCTTCAAGATCACTATTGTTTTCTATAGTTTCAGAGTTATCTGCTAATGATAGTGTTTCAGTCACATCATGTATGTCACATAGCCACAGTATATCACCTGTAGCAAAAAAAAATAAATAAAAATAAACAAATAAAAAATCTCCATCATCCAGGAACAACCATAGATAAATTTGTGATAAGAACCAGCAGATTACAAAAAGAGGTAATTGATGAAAAAATTGCCTGGTTTGTTTATGCAACAAACTCTCCTTTCCGTATCATTGAGAACTCACACTTCATTAACATGGTTCAGTCATTAAGACCAGGATAGAGTCCACCCAACAGAGCAGATGTTGCAGGCAAATTGCTGGATAAAGTGTATGAAAGAGAAACTGAACAGTGTGCAAAAGGTCGAGAGGGCAAAATTATTAACCTGAGTCTTGATGGATGGAGCAATGTCCACAATGATCCTGTTGTATGTGCTTGTGTGACAACAGAAGAAGGGAATGTCTTCCTTACAGAAATAATTGATACATCAGGAAATGCACACAAAGCAGAATACTTATAAGAAGTAGCAGTAAAAACTATAACAAACTGTGGGGGAAAAAAATTCAAATGTCTATCACGCAGTTTGGTCACAGACAATACACAGCTTGCAAATGTATCCAAGATGAGAAGAAATTATTTAGAAGAGAGTCCCAAGCTAATAACATATGGTTGCAGTGCTCATTTGATGCACCTCCTAGTCAAAGACTTCAGTGTTCCATAAATAAAGGCTAATGTTGTTGAAATTGCTAAATTCTTCTGTAACAACCACTTTGCAGCAGCTGCTCTGGAAAAAAACAGTGGGAGGAGCCAAGCTAACTCTCCCACAAGACGTGCGATGGAACTCAGTAGTGGACTGGTTTGAGCACTATATTAAGAACTGGCCTAATCTGACAGTTTGTGAACAAAATCATGAAAAAACAGATGGCACTGTCACAGCCAAAGTTCTCAACACTGGGCTTAAGAGAAATGTTGACCACATACTGAATATCCTGAAGCCTATTTCTGTAGCCTTGAACAAAATGCAGGGAAATAGCTGTTTTATTGCTGATGCTGTTGAAATTTGGAAGGAGCTGAGTGAGATCTTAAAAAGAGAAATATGCCATGACAGAGTTACATTACAAGCATTAAAAAAACAAATGGGACAAGCACTATCTCCAGCTCATTTTCTTGCAAATATTCTCAATACTCGGTACCAGGGTCAAACCTTAACTGCTGAAGAAGAGGAGTTGACTATGACATGGACCTCCAGCAATCATCCCTCCATAATGCCAACTATAATAAACTTCAGAGCTAAGGGTGAACCATTCAAGAAATATATGTTTGCTGATGATGTTTTAAAGAAAGTCACACCAGTGAACTGGTGGAAGCCATTTAAGCACTTGGATTCAGAGACTGTTGAAGTGATCATCTCACTTTTAACAGTAGTAGCTTCTTCTACCGGTGTAGAAAGAATATTTTCTTCCTTTGGACTAATTCATTCCAAACTGAGAAATCGTGGTTTTTCTTTTTCAAATTATGAACAAACAGGAAAATGAAGGTGAAGATAACTGAGTTAGCTGCAGAAGCCAATATTTTAAGTTTCTCATATTGACCTGGCTGACATAGTCTAATTTTTTAAAAAAAATTTCATTTAACTGTTTTAGTTAAAAACAATTTTAATAAAAACAAACCTGATTTTAAAAAACTTGAATGTTTAACTAAATTAAAAAAAAATCATGTTTGTTTTGTTATGTGATACAGCATGGTCAGAAGGCATCAGGATAGTGATATAGGAGAGAGATGTAAGTCCCAGGATGAGGAATCATAGAATCATAGAATATCAGGGTTGGAAGGGAACTCAGGAGGTCATCTAGTCCAACCCCCGCCTCAAAGCAGGACCAATCCCCAATTAAATCATCCCAGCCAGGGCTTTGTCAAGCCTGACCTTAAAAACTTCTAAGGAAGGAGATTCTACCACCTCCCTAGGTAACGTATTCCAGTGTTTCACCACCTTCTTAGTGAAAAAGTTTTTCTTAATATCCAACCTAAACCTCCCCCACTGCAACTTGAGACCATTACTCCTTGTCCTGTCATCTTCCACCACTGAGAATATTCTAGAACCATCCTCTCTGGAACCACCTCTCAGGTAGTTGAAAGCAGCTATCAAATCCCCCCTCATTCTTCTCTTCTGCAGATTAAACAATCCCAGTTCCCTCAGCCAATCCTCATAAGTCATGTGTTCCCGATCCCTAATCATTTTTGTTGCCCTTCTCTGGTCTCTCTCCAGTTTATCCACATCCTTCTTGTAGTGTGGGGCCCAAAACTGGACACAGTACTCCAGGTGAGGCCTCACCAATGTCGAATAGAGGGGAACGATCACGTCCCTCGATCTGCTCGCTATGCCCCTACTTATACATCCCAAAATGCCATTGGCCTTCTTGGCAACAAGGGCACACTGCTGACTCATATCCAGCTTCTCGTCCACTGTCACCCCTAGGTCCTTTTCCGCAGAACTGCTGCCTAGCCATTCGGTCCCTAGTCTGTAGCTGTGCATTGGGTTCTTCCGTCCTAAGTGCAGGACCCTGCACTTATCCTTATTGAACCTCATCAGATTTCTTTTGGCCCAATCCTCCAATTTGTCTAGGTCCCTCTGTATCCTATCCCTGCCCTCCAGCGTATCTACCACTCCTCCTAGTTTAGTATCATCCGCAAATTTGCTGAGAGTGCAATCCACACCATCCTCCAGATCATTTATGAAGATATTGAACAAAACCGGCCCCAGGACTGACCCCTGGGGCACTCCACATGACACCGGCTGCCAACTAGACATGGAGCCATTGATCACTGCCCGTTGAGCCCGACAATCTAGCCAACTTTCTACCCACCTTATAGTGCATTCATCCAGCCCATACTTCTTTAACTTGCTGACAAGAATACTGTGGGAGACCATGTCAAAAGCTTTGCTAAAGTCAAGAAACAATACATCCACTGCTTTCCCTTCATCTACAGAACCAGTAATCTCATCATAGAAGGCGATTAGATTAGTCAGGCATGACCTTCCCTTGGTGAATCCATGCTGGGAGAAGCCTTATTCCCTGTAGAGGGAAGAAAGGTTTCTATAGATTAATTAAAAGCACCTGAAGCCAATTAGAGCACCTGAAGCTAGTCACCTGATAAAACCCCCCTGCTTCAATCAGCCAGGGAAAGGAGTTGGAGCAGAGTGCAGTTTGGAGGAGTTGGAGTAGAGGAGAGTTTGGAGAAGTGCTGTGGCTGGCTAGAAGATCAAGACCCTAGGTAAAGAGACACCCAGCTTGTGCAGAGAGAGAGAGAGAGAGAGAGCAGGAAGCCCCACAAGCTGAAGAGCAGGAAAGGGAAGTAGCACAGGGGAAGGAAGCACTAGTTCAAGTGGCTTACCACTATCCCGAGGGCCCCTGGGCTGGGACACGGAGTAGAGGGTGGACCCGGGTCCCTCCCTCTACTGTCCCACTAGTAACCCAGAGAAGGGTAGTGGAAATACCCTACTTCAGAGGCAGGAAACTGTGCCCGAACCCCCCCACCCCCAAGAAGAGGAAGTGCGGGACCCATCTTAATTGTACCGGCAATTTGCCACATGTGGTGTTAGGAGTGGGATCTCCACGCTGGGGACTTAAACCAAAGTTTAACCAAAACCATCCTGTCCCCAAGATGGACAACATGGTCAAGGCTCTAATACAAGCCACTGTGGCCCAGCAGGAGGCTACCCAAATCCAAGCAACTGCCCAACTGGAGGCGACTCGGGTGCAGCAGGAGATTAATCAGCTGTTGATGAATCAGGCTGCCCAGGACCGAGCTCTGCTACAGGAGCTGGCAAACCAGATGAATGCCCTTATGGAGCAGAACCACAATTGTGACGGAACCCAGACTGTATGGGCCAGCCACTGCCTACAGAAAATGACATGGGAGGATGATGTAGAGGCATACTTCCTGGCATTTGAGAGAACAGCCCTGCGGGAGGCCTGGCCCTGAGATCAGTGGTCTGGTATCCTCTCCCTGTTCCTGTGTGGAGAGGCCCAGAAGGTCTACTACGATATGGCTGCAGAGACTGCGGAGGATTACCCCCAGCTGAAGGCAGAGACCCTGGCCAGAGTAACCACAGCGTTGCGAGCCCAGAGGTTTCATGAATGGCAGTATACAGAGGACAAGACACCCCGATCGCAATTGTTTGACCTGATCCACCTGACCTGGAAATGGCTGCGCCCTGACGCCCTCAGCTCTGGGAAGATGATGGAGCTCCTGGTACTGGACCGGTATATGAGGGGGCCTTTGGGCTTGGGTTGGCCAGAATGACCCCTCTACCTATGATGAGTTGGTCTCCCTTGTGGAAAGACAGCTGGCAGCCTGTGAACTGTTCCAGACCCCAGGGGGTGAAACACGGCAAACCAGGAAGACACCCAAACCCAAGGCCCTGGATTGTTGAAAACTACAGAAGAACCATAACTGGGTGGAAAGACACTGAGGAAGGGCCCGAGGCCAAGAAGGGACCTGGGGGTTTGGGAAGAGAGGGCTGGGGGGGCCAACCAAATAGCCCCAGGCAGAGGGCGGCAACTGGGATAAGGGGTCGGTGTTACGAGTGTGGGGAATTGGGGCATATAGCAGCCCAATGCCCCAACATGGAAGAACCTATGCAGTGCAATCTGGGGGATCCTGGGGAACAATGTGACCCCTACCCGGCTGATTAGGCCACAATGACCTCACATGGGTATACAAGGTCAGTAAAGATGAATGGTATTGTGACCATAGCATTAGTAGATCTGGGAGTGCTGTCACGCTGGTCTTGGGGAAGTTGGTGGGGCAAGACCAACTAACCCGGGCTAAAACCACAGGGGTAAGGTGCGTTCATGGCACCGTAAATTTCTACCCTACAATCCCAGTACGGATTGAGATCCAGGGAAACACTACCAGGGTAACTGCAGGAGTGGTCCGTATGCTCCCCTACCCGGTCTTAATTGGTAGGGACTTCCCTGGGTTTGAGAGCTTACTCCCCACAGTAGAGCCAGGGGAGGGTAGCAACCCCTGGGCTGAGACGGAGGCACCTACAGATAGCCTCACCCCAATTTTTGCCGAATTTGCCCCAGAGCTGTTTTCATCCCCCGGGAAACCCTGAAAGTCTAGGCGGGAAAAGAGGGCAGATAAAAGGCTAGGGACCAGGATTCTAGCAGAGAACCAGAAAGCCTCCCTTGTTGGTAAGCGAACCCGTTCAGGAGGCCAGGAGACAATTCAGGCCAGTGAGGACTCAGAGGCAGTTCCTAGCCTAAGTAGGGCAACCCAAGGGGCGGAGAAGAAATAGGTCCCATGGAGTTAGGTCAAATCGGTACCGCAAGTGAGAATTTCAGGCAGGACGAAGCCAATGACCCACAATATGCGAATATGAGGGAGGAGGTAGTGGAAGTAAATGGCGTACCCGTGGAAGGAAAGACCAAAGGCCCAAGGCCGTATTATGTGATCAAACGTGATCTGTTGTACCTAATAGTGCAAATTCGAGGGGAAGAAGTAGAGCAGCTCTTAGTCCCACGGAAACACACAAGGGCAGTACTAGAGTTAGCTCACAGTCATTTATTTGGGGGACATTTAGGAGTAGACAAGACACTTGATAGAGTCCTAAGAAGATTTTATTGGCCAGGAATACATGCGGAGGTCCAATGCTATTGTACCTCCTGCCCAGAATGCCAGTTGCATAGCCCCCGACCTCACTTGCAGGCCCCATTAGTACCTTTGCCTATTATTGAAGTCCCTTTTGAAAGGATAGCCATAGACCTAGTGGGCCCGCTGGAAAGATCAGCACGGGGCCACCGAAATGTATTAGTCATCCTTGACTACGCCACAC
Organism: Caretta caretta; assembly: GCF_965140235.1. Classification (NCBI taxonomy): domain Eukaryota; kingdom Metazoa; phylum Chordata; order Testudines; family Cheloniidae; genus Caretta; species Caretta caretta. Next base: position 213,470,586 of record NC_134206.1, read on the forward strand.
GGTATCCAGAAGCCATTCCTTTAAGAAACCCCACACCAAGGCAATAGCAAAAGAACTACTTCAGATTTTTGCCAGAGTGGGCATCCCTAAGGAGATCCTGACTGACCAAGGAACCCCTTTCATGTCGAAATTAATGAAGGACTTATGTACCCTGCTCTGCATCCATGCCATATGGACCTCAGTCTACCATCCACAAACAGATGGACTGGTAGAGCGGTTTAACCGCACCCTTCATGGTATGATCCGGAAGGTGGTAGCACAGGACGGAAAAGACTGGGATACCCTTCTACCGTATCTAATGTTTGCAATACGGGAAGTCCCGGTTTCTCTCCCTTTGAGCTACTATACGGACATCACCCACGCGGAATATTAGATATCGCCAAGGAGGACTGGGAAGAACCCAACCCAGGAAAGAATGTCATTGAGCATGTGACACAGATGAAAGAGCGTATAGTTCGAGTAACCCCTGTAGTATAAGAACATTTGGAAAAAGCACAAGAGACCCAGCGGACATATAACTGCCGGGCGAAAGTATGGAAATTTCAGCCGGGAGAACGGGTGATGGTGCTAGTGCCGACAGCAGAAAGCAAACTCCTGGCCAGCTGGCATGAGCCGTATGAGATAGTGGAAGCCATTGGGGAAGTGGACTATAAGGTCAGACAACCAGACCTCCAAAGACCGGAGCAGATCTACCACGTAAACTTACTGAAGCCCTGGCCTGACCGAGGCACATGCCTGGTCATTCGGAGAGCTCCACCTCAGATGGACGACCCACAGGAGCAGGTGAGGATATCTCACGAGTTAGTCCCAGAACAACGAACAGAGGTCATTGATAAGATCCAACAGAACCAAGATGTGTTCTGTACACAGCCGGGCCATACAACACTGGTCCAACATCATTTTGTCACCAGGCCCAGAATAAGGGTGATGATAAGACTACCAGATACCGGAAGCTAAAAGAGAGAAAATTAGGACAGAAGTGAAGAAGATGTTGGAACTTGGGGTTATTGAAGAATCCCACAGCCAGTGGTCCAGCCCTATCGTCCTAGTACCCAAGCCTGACGGCACCCTGAGATTTTGCAACGACTTCCGGAAGTTGAATGAAGTATCCCAATTCGATGCCTATCCGATACCACGTGTCGATGAGCTAGTTGATCAGTTAGGCAAGGCCTGATACCTAACCACTCTGGACCTGACCAAAGGATATTGGCAAATTCCCCTGGCCAAGAACGCCAAGGAGAAGACTGCTTTCTCTACACCTGATGGCCTGTTCCAATACACTGTCCTTCCTTTCGGACTCCATGGGGCCCCTGCAACATTCTAACGAGTTACGGATAAATTGCTGCGACCCCATGCCAGGTATGCCGCCGCCTATTTAGACGATATAGTCATCCATAGCCCTGACTGGGAAATGCACCTAGGGAAAGTAGAAGCGGTACTAGACACCCTGTGGAAGGCCGGCCTCGCTGCCAACCCTCTCAAGTGCGTGATAGGACTAGCTTAGGCGAGATACCTCGGGTATATAGTAGGGAGAGGCTTGGTAAAACCCCAATGGAACAAAGTGGAGGCAATACAAGATTGGCCTCGGCCAGTCCGTAAAAGACAGGTCAGAGCGTTTCTTGGGTTAGTAGGATACTATTGGAGATTCATCCCTCTTTTCGCCACAAGAGCAGGGCCATTGATGGACCTGATAAAGGCTCGGGGCCCCAAGATAGTAAAATGGTCTGATGCAGCAGAAGGAGCATTCACAGATTTAAGGACAGCCCTTTGCTGCCATCCAGTACTCATAGCCCCAGACTTCAAGAAAGAATTTGTCCTACAAACAGATGCCTCGGAAGTAGGGCTAGGAGCCGTTCTTTTGCAGATGGTAGGGGAGGAGGAACACCCAATCCTGTACCTCAGCCAGAAGCTCCTCCCCAGGGAACGAAAGTATGCCTTTGTTGAAAACGAATGTCTGGTAATAAAATGGGCCATGGAAATGCTCCGCTACTACCTACTGGGGCAGCGATTTACCCTGATGGCAGACCACGCCCCGCTCCACTGGATGCACAGAAACAAGAAGAATGAAGAGTGACTAGATGGTTCCTATCTCTGCAACTCTTTCATTTCTGAGTACAGCATAGGGCTGGAAGCCAACACGGCAATGCAGATGGCTTGTCACAAAAGCATTGCCTCTCATCCCAAGTAGCCCAACCCCATGGTGTTGAGCTGGGGGGGAGGATATGTGATACAGCATGGCCAGAAGGCATCAGGATAGTGATATAGGAGAGATATGTAAGTCCCAGGATGAGGAGAAGCCTTATTCCCTGTAGAGGGAAGAAAGGTTTCTATAGATTAATTAAAAGCACCTGAAGCCAATTAGAGCACCTGAAGCTAGTCATCTGATAACCCCCCCCTGCTTCAATCAGCCAGGGAAAGGAGTTGGAGCAGAGTGCAGTTTGGAGGAGTTGGAGTAGAGGAGAGTTTGGAGAAGTGCCGTGGCTGGCTAGAAGACCAAGACCCTAGGTAAAGAGACACCCAGCTTGTGCAGAGAGAGAGGGCAGGAAGCCCCACAAGCTGAAGAGCAGGAGAGGGAAGTAGCCCAGGGGAAGGAAGCACTAGTTCAAGTGGTTTACCACTATCCCTAGGACTCCTGGGCTGGGATCCGGAGTAGAAGGCGGGCCCGGGTCCCTCCCTCTCCACTACCCTTCTCTGGGTTACTAGTGGGATAGTAAATACCCTAGTTCAGGAGCAGGAAACTGCACCCTGAACCCCCACCCTGAAGAAGAGGAAGCGTGGGACCCATCATAATCGTACTGGCAGTTTGCCACTGTTAAAATATTATATGTTTGCTGTTCGAAGAAAAAAAATCCAGAATACATAATGTTGTTGTTTTAGTTAAATAAAATAATTTAAATGTCTGTCTGGTGATGTTCTCCTCCTAATACAGCATGGCAAGAAAATCTTCCAAATACTAATGATGAACCTGTTGAATTGGAGATAGTTCACCTCCCAATGACTTCATAAATATCTGCTTCAGTTACCTTTGGTAAATAAAATAACCAAACAATCATTCATTTTCTGATATACCTGTAAAACTAATCTGAAAAGTTTTCAAAATAAGTCACTTTTAAAATGTATAGTGTGTACCTTCTAAAAATGAAACTTACATCTCTGGGTTGTGAAGAATATGTATTAAGGTTATAACAATCAACAAGAATGCACTTTTATGTAGAAATCCATGATTAAATTGAGTCTTCCTGACTAGTGATTTAACTCATGATTTAAATCAATTTGATTTAAATCAAATCCACCCTGACAGGAACTTTTTTTTTATTCAGGATTTGTACAGCACCTAGCACAAGGGGGCTCCTGATCCATGACTAAGGCTCTTAGGTGCTATGGTAATATAAATAAGAAATAATTAGGTGGGAGAAACCACTTGGATTGCTTAAAATTGGAATGGACAAAGCCCTGGAGCAATCCTAAGGAAAAATCCAGCAGTGGTGTATGAGGGACTAAATGTGATTTACTAGGTCTTTTCTATCACTAACTGCCATAATCCAAAATCCTGAGTTGAAAACTATTCCGATTCAGAGATACAACCAGTACAGTATCATTGCTCCCTCTCTAGCCCCACAACCACTTGATCTGAGTGATGGAACATGTAGACCCCATATTAAATCAATTCTGCAAGAAACAGGGCAGCAAGATTCATAGATTCCAAGGCCAGAAGGGACCATTGAGATCATCTAGTCTGACCTCTGGTATAACATAGGTCATAGAACTTCCCTGAAAAAATTCCTAGAGGAGATCTTTTAGACAAACAATCTAATCCTGATTTAAAAATTCTAAGTGATGGAGAACCCACCATCACTCTTGTTAAATTGTTCCACTTGATCATTGCTCTCACTTTTAAAAATGTATACCTTTTTTCGAGTCTGAATATTTCTAGTTTCAACTTCCAACCACTGGATCATGTTATATCTTTCTATACTAGATTGAAGAGCCTATTATCAAATATTTATTCCGCATATATATACTTGTAGATGGTATCCATCCCTTAACCTTCCCTTTGATAAGCTAAATAGATTGAGCTCCTGGAGTCTGTCACTTGAAGGGATGTTGTCCAATCCTTTAATCATTCTCGTGGCTCTTCTCTGAACCCTCTACAATTTATCAACATTTTTCTTAAATTGTGGACACCAGAACTGGAGACAATAGTCCAGCAACAGTCACTTCAGTGCCAAGTATGGAGGAAATATAACATCTCTACTCCTACTTGAGATTCCCCTGTTTATGCACTCCAGGATTGCATTAGCTCTTTTGACCATAGAGTAGCATTGAGAATGTATGTTTAGCTGATTATCCAACAGGACCCCCAAATCATTTTCAGAGTCAATGCTTCCCAAATTAGAGTCCTAAAACTATGGTTGACATATTTTGTTCCTCAATGTATACATTTATATTTAGCCATATCAAAATGCATATTGTTTGCTTGCAGGCAGCGTACCAAGTGAGCTAGTACCACTTCCGCAATTTTTGTGTCATCTGCAAACTTTTTCTGTGACAGTTTTCTATGTTTTCTTCCAGGTCATTGATAAAAATGTTAAATAGCGTAGAAGTGAGAACTGTTCCCAGTAGCGTAGAACTGAGAACTGTTCCCAGTGGGACCTCACTAGAAACACACACACACACTGAGTTCACATTTGAGTCCTAACAGTAAGCCAGCTTTTAATCCATTTAATGTATGCCATGCTAATTTTATATAGTTCTAGTTTTTTTATCATGTCATGAACTAAGTTCACAACCATGTCTTGGAGCTCAGAGGCCTATACCTGTCTGACCTGGTATTTAAAGGCATTAATTTCCTACACTGGCCATCTTCACAGTCCTGAGGAAGCCTCATAATGGGAGCCTATAAGATTGGATAACACAGATTCTCCACTCCCAGCAGAATTCCTCCAGACAAACTTCCCCACTTTTCCCACCACCTCTGTGCAGTCTTTAGCTCCCTGACCCAGCACTCGAGAGAGATATGGTCACTGATGAGCCAGAGCTGGGAACAGTGGGCACAGGTGGTAGGCATCAGACACAATTACTAGGCAGATCTCTCTCTCTTTCTCTCTCTCTCACACACACACACACATATACACACACAGTTCTACAGCTCCCAAAACACAGGTCTCTATCATATGAACTAAAGGCAAATTCCTTCAGCTAACTCTATTAGTAGATCTCTTATTTTCTTTGTGGGCCCAGCAACTATGGGACAATGCCCCTCATACATATACAAAGCCAGTTTATTACAACAGGTCCAACAACACCTTGGGATATTATGGACCATATTTTTAAAAGTTATGGTATAGGTGCAGTTGCACATGCAAGTTGCAATTAGTTATCATCAACAGGTGACCAGATGGACATTTAGTCACCTAAACAACCATGTCCACACATTGTTACCTGCAAATGCAGGTGACCAGTTACACAGACTTTTTGCAATGCAGAATTCAGGCCTCCAGTCATAAAAACATGGTCCTATGTTTAAAAAAAAAAATGTGTGGGTAAAGATGAGCAGCTCAGTACAGTTCTAGCCAACTGGGAGTGGGTGTCACTGAAGATGTTTGTTATTTTCTGATGGGGGGGCAAAATGAGGGGGTGGAAGGGGATCAAATATGTTTAGTTCAGAGACCACACGGATATGGCAACATGGCAGGATAGATAAATAATGTCCTTGGCACAGTGCTCACTCAGCCTGGGGGGAAGAGGAGTAGGGAGGGCAGTGTTGTTGACTTGCTACAGGGAAAGGGTCCAGGTGCCATCATGTTGGGTAAGAAGTATCCTAGAAAGTGTTTGGTGTTCTCTGATGTTGTGAGGTATTAGAGAAGAGAGTACCTTCTTGGTGGATGTGGGGTAGAAACCTTTCTGTCATGGTGTACGCTTGTTACTCTGAGGGTACATTGGTGACACAGTGAGAAGATGTTCCCAGGAGTGTTCTCTTGATGTGTAGAGGGAGGGTGAGGTGCTCAGCAGCAGGGGAAAACTGGGTTTCTCGTCCTCTGATCAGGCACAGGTGTCACAGGATAGGAACACATCTTTTGAAAAGTCTTCCCTGGGTTTGCTTTTGGGGGAAGTGGTTCAATGACCCCCACAGCCCTAGTTGATTGGTTCTGGTCTCAGGGGGTTGTACAGGGTTTATGTAGTTTGGAAAGGTCTTGGGGTGGGAGATACTGGTGAGCTGGATGAGGTGGGTGTGTAACATATACCCCTTGGGGGGTGTTGTGTGAGAGTGTGGGCTGCAGAGGTAGATGTGTGGATAGTGTCCCCGGGGACCTGTGAGAAACAAGGTGCCTGAGGTCGTATCTGTTAATAGACCCCCTTCTGTTGGTGAAAGAGACCAGCGTTTGAGCTACACAGAGCTCTTCTTCAGGTCGTGTGAGGATGTGTTATTCTGAGGCGTTGTGCCTAAGCGTGCGTTTAGTGGCGGGGGGGGGGTGTCCCTTGGCGGATGGGGGTTGTCACAGAGGCTGCGAAGTGGGTGCACAGCAGAAGGGGGTGCCTTGGTATGCCTCTTGTGCGGTGGGAGGGACTCTCTGGGTGTTGTTATTCTCCGATGAGGCGTGGGTAGCAGAGGGGAGGGGGGGGGAAGATGTGCAGCTCTCACTGCAGTGATATGGATAGTCCGATCATAACAATAACCCCCCCCCCCCAGTAGGAGGAGAAGGTGCGGCTGGCCCCTAATCCAGGTCTCCCTCCTCTCAGGAGCATACCCGCACCTCAGGATCCCCTGAGCCGCACCGCGGGGGCTCGCCCCGCAGCAGGGAAAGCAAGGCAAAGAACAGCAAAGAACAGGGAGCTGTAAAGCACCGTGCACACCCAATGGCGTTGAGAGACTGGGGGCAGGGATAGAGGGAGAGAAAGACCGGGGGAGAAAAGTCCTTACCTGTCCATCCCCCTTCAGCCACGGAAGGATCGCTACATGCAAAGGGAAGGGCAGCCGGAGAGCTGAACAGCAGCAGCTCCCTGGAGCCTCCTTCCCCCCACCCTCCCCGGCTTCTTACCTACAGTCCTGGATCCTATGCAGCCCATCAGTCTAGCAGGTCCCCGCGGAGGAGGCAGCAGCCGCAGCAGGGAGGAGGAGGGAAGTGGGCGAAGGTGTCGGAGGAGAGGGTGGGGTGGGGGAGCTCCAGTTATGGTGAATGTCCAGTGTGGCCCAGCCTGTGCCGGCGGAGGGGCATGGTCCGCAGTGAGCTCGCCTTACCCGCCCCGGACAGACAGCCCGGCGAAGAGGCAGGGAGGGAGGCAGGAGATGCTCCGGGCCAGGCTCTCCGACCAAGATGCTCTAACCAGCCACACCTCGCCTGCCACAGCGCTGCCTCCTCTCCCTCTGCGTCCCTGTCTCTTTCCCTCGCTCCTCTCTCCCCCCTCGCTCGCTCTTCCAGGCTTGGATGCTACAAGGATCTTCAGAGGAGGAGGCGCAGGAGGAGGGCTGAGATTGGGTAAACAGCTCAGGTCCTGAGCGCGGGGCTACCATTGGCTGAGCCCGCGCCGCGGCTGCAGGAGGCAGGGAAGAGGGAGCAAGGAGCCCGCACGATGCTGGACCGTACACACCCACCCGCTGGCAGCCGGGCTGGAGAGGCTGCCTGGCCCTGGGACCGGGGGAGGGCGGGAAGCAGGCGAGGAGGTGATAAGCGCTGGAAGGAGCAATTCGCGTTCCCAACAGAAGACAAAGGGAGCAATGGAGAGGGAGAGCTCCCAGGGACGGGGCCATTTTGAGGCTGTCAGAGAGGGACAGACGGACAGAGGCAGGGAGGGGAGCAGGGCAGCTGGCCGGAGAGGCCAAGACGTCACGCATCAGGAGTAAATGTGGAGCGAGCAGTTACACTGAGAACATCCTGACAAGCTCAGTTCACAAGGGGCTAAGAGGCGGTGGAGGAAGGGGAGAGAGACAGAGGCCAGGGAGAGATACGGAGCAGGGGGAAAGGAAAAGAGAGAGGCACTGAAGGACAAGTGACACAGGGCGGGGCAAGTGGCCAGAGGTCAGAACCTGGACAATGCAGTCCCGTCCATACACACATAGTCACAAACAGCACACCAAGGGGAAGAGGGGGGCAGAGAAACGATCGCTGGGAGGGGGCCCAAGCTCCCGCACCGCCGGCCCCCTGCGGGAGGGAGGGAGATGCTGTTTGTCACACGCTTCCATCTGTCCAGAGCATCCCATCTCCAAAGCTCATTTGCTAATCTAGCTGCAGCACTGTGAGGGCTGGGCCCAGCCAACGCCGAGGGCTGAGCTGCACCGCACAGCCGTGGTATGAATCACCAACGGGGGCAGGGAGAGAGGAGGAAAGAGATGAGGTGAGAAGGCAGCAAAATGTGTGTGTGTGGGGGGGGGGGGGGCAGAACAGGTGAGAAGGTCAGGGGAGACAGTGAAGAGGAAGGAGGAGGGCTGGAGAGAAAACTGAGAAAGAGAAGTACAACCAGAGGAAAGGGATGGCCAAGGAGGAAGGAAAGAGGACGATCACTCCGGGGGACTGAAGGAGGATGGAGACTGGAGAGAGAGAGAATCAGAGAGCAGGGACAGGCAAGTGGATGGCATGGCAGTTGTCAGAAAACTGTCTCAGTAACTATACTTCTAAACTGGATCCAATTAAAAGGAAAGACCCTCTGGTGGCCAGAGGTGGCAGCAGCAGCTGGATCCCATGGGGTGGGTCTGGCTCACTCACAGGTACTGGCTCTTAATTGAGCTACAGGTCCAGGAGCAGTTATTCCACGCAGAGAAAGGACAATCCCAAGTATCCCTGGCCCTGCACGGCACTGCCTCACACACTGTACAGCCCAAACATCCCCCTGATGCTCATGAACCAGGAGACAGCTTGCAACATTGGGCTTTTGCAGTGTGGTTTTACTCTAAAAAGAGACTAAAATATTGGTTGTTTTATGCTCACAGACCTGTCCCCTGTGTTATCCAGGGTCCTAGCTGCTGGTCTTGAGTTACAGCTTTACTATATTCTACATCTATTAGTTCAGCAGAGCCAATACTGCTCAGAGAAGGGAACCTCGTTCTTCTTATGCATCAAGAGAATTGTTTACCAAGTTCTTCTAATCAGTTACTACTGTATAGGCCTTTTGAAGACAAATGGAGCTGCATAGTAGTCACTGAGAAATGAATTTGGCCTGTAGAACCATTATTACCAATCACAGTGGGTTAGAGGGAAAGGTCCCAGCTTGACTCTCAGATCCCCCGCTGAGCCTGCAGGACTGGAACACTCCCTCCTTCCCCAATCATTTTTTTTTTTAGACAGAATACATGTGAACCTGAACATGAAATCTGGCCTCCTTGAGGAGTTTCCTTGCATACTCCTTGAAACAGCATTTGTGCCTTACCTTAGTCATGGTAGAGGTGTTGCAGGCACAGCTAAGATTGAATTTCAGTTTTACACTCTCTTCTCTGAGCCCATTTCTCCTTTCAGACTTCTCATGCTCTCTAATCTCAAACTCTTTGTGGTTTATGTCTTCACACCTCAAATCTGACCCCTTTTCTCTCCCTGACTGGTGTCTTCTCTGGTTTTCTCTTCAAGTGATTTTAGAGCATGGGCTGATGAGGCCACTGAACCCCTTTGCTCCATCTTCTTATTCTCCATCCTTGCCTCCCTCAGTCTTAGTTTATCATCTCACCCAACCCAACTCATGGCCATATTCTTGTTCTCATCATAAGCAACTTTCTCTTTCCGCTTTCATATTCCATCTGCAGTATAACTTGTACCAGTCTCTCCTTGGTTATGACAAAGCCTCTATCCTTCAACCTTCAGAGGATTATTTTCCTGCCTCATCACTATCTCAATGTCTTGATACTATTAGGCCTTTCCATCTTTATCTGTAATAATGATCTCTTATTTCCTTCACTTCCAACAGTTCCTTGTTTTGTTATATACAACCCTGTCTTGTCCACTTCCCTTAACCTAATTAATTTAATCACAGAATCCGTACTCTTCTCTTTACCTGTAGTTCTTCCTGATGGTCCATAACCAATTAATCTCTCACATACATAAATTTAAGTTTTAAAAATCATCTCTGTAGTCATGAAAAGTTCTGGAGATCTCATCATATTCTCAGGGTTTCTCAAACTGTGGATTGGGCCCTATAGGTGGAGCATGGTGAGTCTTTAGGTACCTCATGATATGTAACTGATTAAAATTTTAAAATGTGGAAACTTTCCATTTTTCTAACAAATTGAAAGCTAACAGATAATTCAACAGGACTGAAAATGGTTTCCAATATCAAGCAAGGATTTACCAACAGTTATACGCAGTGGCATCAGAAATACAACACTTAATCTAGCTGCATCTCAGACAGTAGCATGATAACTGCTAGTAAATACCGACTTAAAATGGCTACCACTATATCTCTTGTTTTCTGGAAGACAAAGGCCAACCATAATTGCATAATGACTTTGTAAAAGAAAGAGGGATCCCTGATTGTCAAACTGATAGTCAAACTAAATGCGGAATGTGGCCACATGAACACCATTAGGACTCTGCTAGGTTTATAACCACGACTTCTACTGCTACACTCCCAGCACCATATCTAATTTTCATTGTGTGCTTTTTCCTTCTGCTTTTTTCTCATCTGAAAATCCTATGACTTTCTAACCTGATAAATCTAGATTTGCCCTGTTTTGTTCCAGAAGAAAAATAAACCAGGGAAATTAATATATAAGAACTTCAGTTAATATTATCAAAAAGAAAAGGAGTACTTGTGGCACCTTAGAGACTAACCAATTTATTTGAGCATGAGCTTTCGTGAGCTACAGCTCACTTCATCAGATGTTTACCGTGGAAACTGCAGTTTCCACGGTAAACATCTGATGAAGTGAGCTGTAGCTCACGAAAGCTCATGCTCAAATAAATTGGTTAGTCTCTAAGGTGCCACAAGTACTCCTTTTCTTTTTGCGAATACAGACTAACACGGCTGTTCCTCTGAAACCAGTTAATATTATGTTAAGGACTATGAATTTAAATAAGCCCTCAACATTCAGGAAATACCAAAGTGAAGATTCAGCCAATAACCTTAAATCTTCACCCCTCTACAAATGCAATACAATTTTTTATTAGATGATCATGTTATAGTTCTCAAATAATACATTATACCATAGTTTTTTCTACAGCTTTAGATACATTGGTGAGAGCTTTTTCATGTTTGAATATTTACATTAAATTTAGAACATTTTATATGATCAATTTTCTCAATCATCACAGAAGTTAGAGATGGAAAAAGCAAAATAGCTCATCAAATTCATCACACAACTAAAGCAGGATTAGAGAAATTTACAGACTGACAGGTGTACTTTTTGCTTTGTAAACAAATACAATCAGAAAAGTTACTTGTTTTAGTAACTCACAAACTGGTTCTCAGTAAATTCATTTATAATGTAGTAACTTTGTTTATTTTAAAATATTTTTTGTATTATATCTTTTAAGCCGTATAGTTATTTGCATTCATCATACAACCTATCCTCAAACTTTCTTAATATTGTTAAAGTATTATTTGTAGGGCTTATTGAATATTTTTCTTCAAACCTGTTTTTCAACAAAAATTGGGGGTTTGATTAAAAAAAATTTCACGAAAAGAAAGTGCTTTCTATGGAAAATTTCAAGTTTTCATCAAAAAATGTTCAATCAAAAATTTAAAAATTTTTTAAGTTGAACTCTGCAGATAATTTCACCATTTTTTTCTTCATTTTCATCAAACCTGTCTAAGAAAAAAAAATACACTTTCTGACCAACTCGAAATATTTGCTTTAAGTATTGGAAATACTCTTTAAAACCACTCTGAAGCTGTTTTTTCACATAAGCATGTATACACAAAATGTATATTTGTACACAACTGATCTGAAAGTTATCCTGAAATTTCTTGACAAGTATAAGAGTGCTCAGATACTACCATGATGGGAGGATATAAATACATAAAGAGACAGGAATACAGATACTGTACATAGATTTATAGATAGATACTGCAGAGTGAAGGATTGACGGGGCCCAATTCTCCGTTCTACTGCAGCATGATAAAGGAAATGTATAGGGGGAAGAACTGTCCCTTGGGGAATATCCTCCGTGTTGGGGGGTTCCTTGCTTGATGTAGAACTCTATGTCACCCTCTTCCCAGACCATGATGTAGGAGGTGTGCTGGGTGTGTGAGAATCATAGAATATCAGGGTTGGAAGGGACCTCAGGAGGTCATCTAGTCCAACCCCCGCCTCAAAGCAGGACCAATCCCCAACTAAATCATCCCAGCCAGGGCTTTGTCAAGCCTGACCTTAAAAACCTCAAAGGAAGGAGATTCCACCACCTCCCTAGGTAACGCATTCCAGTGTTTCACCACCCTCCTAGTGAAAAAGTTTTTTCTAATATCCAACCTAAACCTCCCCCACTGCAACTTGAGACCATTACTCCTTGTTCTGTCATCAGCTACCACTGAGAACAGACTAGATCCATCCTCTTTGGAACCCCCTTTCAGGTAGTTGAAAGCAGCTATCAAATCCCCCTCATTCTTCTCTTCCGCAGACTAAACAATCCCTGTTCCCTCAGCCTCTCCTCATAACTCATGTGTTCCAGTCCCCTAATCATTTTTGTTGCCCTCCGCTGGACTCTTTCCAATTTTTCCACATCCTTCTTGTAGTGTGGGGCCCAAAACTGGACCCAGTACTCTAGATGAGGCCTCACCAATGTCGAATAGAGGGGAATGATCACGTCTCTTGATCTGCTGGCAATGCCCCTACGTATACATCCCAAAATGCCATTGGCCTTCTTGGCAACAAGGGCACACTGTTGACTAATATCCAGCTGGAGCATGCTGAATTCTGGCTATCCTTGTTGCCACTGCCCAAAGGGGGCTTTTGCAGCAGAGTGTGAATTAGAACAGCTTCAGGTCTGCTCTAATTTATATACCAGCAGGGTCAGGAATGCAGGAAATGAAAAGGTAGCATAAAGCCCCCTTGTCTCCCCCACTATTCCTGTACCTATCTGAGGAACACAGCAACAGGGAACTGGGCTCAGAAGCTGTAGTTAGATAGCATTATACTGCAGGTAAATACTGCAAACTGATAAAGTTTAAAAAAAAACCAAAACGATCAGACATGTTTCACATGATGTACATTTTTCAAACCACTGTTGAATCATATCTATTAAACTGTATTCTTCCAAATGTTCCCTCAATCTATCCATAAATATCACCTCAAGATCTTTTCCTAATATAGATGTTAGATGTACAGGGCTGTAATTTTTCAGCCTCCTTCCTAGAGCCTATCCTTGTAACAAACGGGGCTATAGTCACTGTTTCCCAGCAACCTGATACCTATATACATTTGTGTAATTAATTCATTTATTTAAATGTATACCAATTATATCACAATAATTAAAGAGCTCCAGTCCTGTGCCCTCGGTGCCCTTAATGACCACTTAAAAATACAAATATAAACCCAGCAGCATGATCTCCCACTCTCAGCTAAAAATATCCAGCCAGAAAGATAATTTACAATGTCATTATAACACCCACCCAAATCCTTGGCTTGGATGCCAGCCTCTCACAGCCTTCACTAGAACCCCTGCCCAAAAGCCCACAAAAAGACTTGCTAAGAAATAATTAAAAGGAGTACTTGTGGCACCTTAGAGCCACAAGTACTCCTTTTCTTTTTAGAGTAGCAGCCGTGTTAGTCTGTATTCGCAAAAAGAAAAGGAAAGGAGTACTAGTGGCACCTTAGAGACTAACCAATTTATTTGAGCATAAGCTTTCGCGAGCTAAGTGAGCTGTAACTCATGAAAGCTTATGCTCAAATAAATTGGTTAGTCTCTCAGGTGCCACTAGTACTTCTTTCCTTTTCTTTTTGTGGATACACACTAACACGGCTGCTACTCTGAAACCTAAGAAATAATTGTTCACCTCTTTGCTCCTTGATCTCCTCTGCATTACTACCGGCTGCTTTGTGCACTTTAATTTTATCTAAATTCTTATGGCCAGATCACCTCCTCCCATGGAAAAACCTACAGGAGGAAGGTCCCCTTGCAGAGTTTCCTGAGAGGCATATATTCAGGTTTGGGAGACTTACAGAGGGCTGGGAGTTGAGGCCTCCTAACCTCATGCAGGAAAAAGAGCCTCCAGATCTGTGGAGCTAGGAACTAATTCTTCAAGGACTGTTGCTCCTCTGTGCAGTTCTGGTGGCCTTCTGCCATTGACAGTATAGCTTCTTCAGTAAGTGTCTGAGTCCCCTATGATTGCTATAGCAGTCATGGAGGAGACACCACAGGAGTTAATGATACATCAAGCAGAATTAGCACCTGATAGGCATTCTGCAGTACCATCTCCTTTCAAGTCCACAGGAAAAACCTAATGCCTGTTCTCTACTCTTTCCTGTCTGGAGCTCCTTCTGTGCAGAGGTTACACAGAGAACCTTTTGTGAGGACCCAAGGAATAGAGGAAAGTACCCTTAATATAATATTGTACCTTCTTCTGCTTTGTAATGGGGATTCCCTCCCATGTTAAGTTCCCTCTGCTCAGGTAAGGAACAGGGTCTATTTTAGGCTTGCTCAACACATTTTCAGTAATCTCAGTCTCTTCCAATTTGACCTCATTGGAACCCACAAACCTATCTGCCACAGGATACGTTGTTAATTCTTGATTTCTCCCACATCCCATTAATAACACCACTGCTTCTCTCCCTTTTAGTCCTCTACTATTATACGTGAACTGCAAAGCATTACCTATAAATTTGTCCAAGTGTTTCCATTATAAGTGTGAGGAGGCAGATTTAATTATAGCATTTCCTCTCTTTTGAGTACTTCACTTGTCTGAGATACTATTCTCATTTGGACTATTTAAAGGATCTCCAGTTTTTATCTCAATACCTTTATCTATGTATACTTCATTTCCCATCTGTTCTGGTACCCTTTTCATTCCCTCTGTCTTCTTCATAATCCTCTGTAGCTGTATTGCAGTCTTGAGCTCCCTCTAATTTTTAGATCTCACTTTTTACTCACAATTAATATTAACAGTATATCTTTCACTCACACTGGCTTTAAAATTTGATGTTTAGTTTAATATAGTAATACACACTCCCTTTGAACCAGCTCTGTGACTTCTGTAATCTTTAGCTAATTGTTGCTTGCAGTATTTCTTTTCTAAGAAACATTGTCAATATTTCTCTCTTCATTTGATCAAACTGGCCATTTACTAGGGTGAGCATATGTCCCGTTTTGGCTGGGACAGTCCCTTTTTTAAGCCGTCCCAACTTTTTTTTCCAAAAGGAGGCATTTGTCCCGTTTACTCTTGCTGACTTGATCAGTTGACAAGAGGAAACAGGACAAATGTCCACTTTTGTCAAAAAAGTGGGGTGCAGTGCAGATGGTGCAGGCAGAAATGCCAGCCCCCCACAGGTTGGAGGCAGGGCTGGGGGGTGGGAGGGAAAGCAGGGTTCCAGCATGCAGGGCTCCCGCAGGGTTCCAGCGACCGGACAATAGCCTCCTGAGGGGGCCCTGCAGGGTCCCAGCGACCAGGCAACAGCTTAGCATGGGGTGGGGTGGGGGGGTAGAGTTCCAGAAACCGGCAACAGCATGTTGGGGGAGCCCTCGGGAAAGCGTTTAGGGTTGTCCCATTTTCTCTTTGGGAAATATGGTCACCCTACTATTTACTTATATTTGTATCCAAAACATCTCCAATAGTTAAAATTTGGACCTTATTAAATGGAAATCACTATTTCCAAAACTATCCTTTATAGTCACTTTATTTACCATTTCTTCAACATTCACTAACATCTCTAGATATCAGAGACAGTATAGGTGCAGTGGTTCCCAAACTTGTTCCGTTGCTTGTGCATGAAAAGCCCCTGGCCGCGGTTCGCTGCTCCAGGCCAATGGGAGCCACGATCGGCTGAACCTGCGGATGCAGCAGTTAAACAAACCGGCTCGGCCCGCCAGGGGCTTTCCCTTCACAAGTGGCAGAACAACTTTGGGAACCACTGGTCTAGTGCATAAGGCAATGAGATCAATTTTTTACTTGATTCTGCCATAGACGTCTCATGTAATCTTAGGCAAATCCCCTAGCCTAAAATTTTCAAAACTAGCCACTAATTTGGGGTGCTTCAATTTTTGGGTGTCCAATTTCGGGCACTTTGGGCCTGATTATGAGAGATGCTGATCATTCACAGCTCCTATTTATTTTAGCTGGAGTTCTGAGTTCTCATAAGTCCTGAAAATCAGGCCCTAGGTGTCCCAAATTGGGCACCCAAAAATGGAAGCACCCAAAATTAATGGACAATAATGAAAATACGGTCTTAATCTTTCTATGGTTCAGCTTCCCACCTACATGATAGGGATAATGATACTTGCCATTTTTGTAAAACCCTTTGAGGTCTACAGATGATCACTAAGAATTATTATTATTAACTTTTCTTTAGTTTCAAGTGCTTTTTTGCCATTCCTGTGACTGTACCCAATTTTAACTTTTTGTAACTATTAGTAAACGGTTTTGTCAGAGATGACAAGCATGAAAATTATTATTTTTTTATTTACTATAGTTGAGAACTAATGGTTTACTAATGCCACAAAACCTCACAGCTCAGTAATATTGGATGGGAACGCTAAAGCACCATTATTTGCCCTTTAACTGGGAGACTCCTTCTGCCTCAACTATGTTGTGACGGGTTGGACCCCCCCTTCCGGGGTGCCACTTGATGCGCTGGGATCCCACTGAGCCCGCCCGTTCCACCAGCCTGGGCTCCCTCACCCTGTTCCTCTGTGCCAGGCCCTCAAGCCTTCTCCAGCACACACACACTGGTAGGGACACACTCAGCTGCAAATGGACACAGTGACACTGAGATCAGCTCTGTGTGGAAGGATTCAGCTTGGGGATTGCCCAGCACTGAAGTGAACACCTCCTTTGGGATGCAAATCCAAAATTATATTGTCTTTTGTTATATAGAGATTTATGTAGTGTAAGCTCATAAATTCGCCTCTTCTCTCAAAGTGGAGGAAGGTATAACTGGGGGAGGGGCAAAGAGCTGTGCATAATTTGCACAAACTGGGTTTTAGAAAACAAAACAAGTTTAACAACTACAAAAGGTAAATTTTAAGTGACTATAAGAGATAGCAAACAGAACAAAGCAGATTGCCGAGCAAATAAAACAAAACGCGCAATTCCTCATTAGCACTACAAAAAGTGATTTTCCCTCTGTTGATATTCACCCCTTCTTGTCCACTGTTGGGAATGGGCCACATCCACCTTAACTGAATTGGCCTTATTAGCACAGACCCCCCCCACTTGGTAAGGCAACTCCCATCTTTTCATATGCTGTGTAATTATATATGCTTACTGTATTTTTCACTCCACACATCTGATGAAGTGGGTTATAGCCCACGAAAGCTTATGCCCAAATAAATTTGTTTAGTTTCTAAGGTGCCACAAGGATGCCTCATTGTTTTTGCTGATACAGACTAACACAGCTACCCCTCTGAAACCTGTCAACCTTTCCAATGATACCTCATATGACTCATCTTGCATAAAACATATGTTAGTTATGCCATATTCATATTATAAAAATATTTTTATGAAGAATATGAGGTGCAGCATCACATACATGTCCTAAGAAAAGGATACCACCCTGAAAACATGAGTGCTTTGTTTTTCTTATTCTCAGTCGCATAGTCTCGAAGTTTATAGAGCTTTCTGGTTAGAGGAATGCATTGCTGAGAGGTCCCCTTAGCTATAATACTGACCTGATAACATTTTGCTCCTTGCAATATCTGATCCATAATGCAATGAAAAAACACCGTGGCACTAGTCATACCATAGGGTAACCAGTTATAGTGGAATAATATTTTCAATAAACTAAGGCCAAAGAATTGTTTAGGTTTCAGTATCCAGAGCCAATTTTGATGAAATTCTTCCCTCCTGCCATCACTGAATTACAGATCCAGAGTCTTAGGAACGGGACATTATACTACCTCAAAGCAAGGATGTCACTTTATAACCCCAGCAAATTTTCCATTACTGTAGATGCAAGGCCTACTCGCTATGAGTCTGAGAGAAGATTGTGCAGTCAAGGCCTGATCCAACTCCCACTGAAGTCTATGCAAAGACTTCCATGGACTTCAATGGCAGTTGGATAAGTCCCTCATTTTCTAGTTCCTTGGCTTCTGAATCCCAGTATCTCTCAGTGGACATAGCACTGGTCTAATTTTATAGAGTTTAGGAATGGGCTTTCTCTGAAACATACAGGTTTGATTCATTTCCTTTAACCAAACCCATTTCCAATTTAAATATGGAGTATATTTCACATACAACTGTCAGGCTCAAGCTATCTGGTTAACTGTTCACAACTCTTAACATAGCTTCTCACCCTAACTTCAGCTCAGCAGAGCAGAACCTTTGTTATTTGATATTGAGAGTGTTACAGTTTCCACCTCATCCTGATGTTTCACTTCCATTAACTTTCCCACAGTTTTTCGAGTTATTGTGTTTTCAGAACAACATTGCTGTGTTATACCTTAGTTCTTCAAAAATAACACTATAGCTCTTCCAGAATCTATGTCCATTCTGATCTTCACCCTCTGCCACAGAGGATTGCCGGATATGATTAGTGCTGTATTTGTTACACAGAGTCTTATATCAATATTGTCATTTCAACAGTTCCCATTTCAAGATTTTGGGTGTATGGAGGATTAGCAGAAAGTAATCCACCATCTGGAACTATGGTTAGATAGGTTGTCTATTAACATTTCTGAAATACATTTGTAACATACTGGCCTAGTTTGTGTGATCATACCTCTTTCTAGTGGCTGGCTGGCAGTGACTATAACATCCAGCTACTTAGCTACAGCTAACAGATGTATTGTGTTAGCACAAGTGGTGAGAGTTTGTGCATTTGGTGCTGAACACCTAGAGTTCATTCCCCAGAGATGACCACAGTGTTTGTCTGCCTTTTGTCTTTTGTCTTTTTGTTTGTTTGTCTCACATTTTGTCTTTTGTATTCATACATTCCCACTTTGGATGCTGCCAACACTGGAATTCTTTAAATCTGCATCTCTCTGCAATAAATGTCTGATCCTCAAACAGGAAACAAACAGAAGCTAGTTTTACTAAGTGTTCACTTTTGAGGCTTTGCACATGACAACCTGTTGTTCCCTGTGAATGGAATTGTTAAAAGTGATCTGCCAATAAAAAAAAAAAGAATAAAAAAGCTTTTTTTTATTTTATTCTTTTTTCTTCTTCTCTCTGATGTATAAAAAAGTAGAACATTTTCTTCCTAAATAATTTGTTTTTCAGATTGTTTTTTATTTTAGGAATATCAAGGCTTGTTTTCCTTCCTGTGGTGCTCTATACCTCAGGGGGAATACCCAGCACCCCCATGTTCATCTTTATAAAATGATTGTGTGGTATCCAATGTAAAGTTTGTCATGTTGGGTGTCTTCGGAAGGCTCATGATGCACTGAGCATGGTTATTACAGTGATGTTATAATGATGTTACAGGTTATAATTTCATGTATATAGTTATGAGGCTGAAAATGTATCCTCATGGCTTAAAACAAGCCCAGACAAAAACTCTCCAGAAGCAGAGGGGCAATTCACACCTCATCAGGGTGTGGATGGGACAAACCCAGCCCAGCCTCACAGGAACAAAGGTCACTGGCTTAGGCAGCAACAAAAGAATCTGTTAGACTCTGGAGGGAGTCACTCCCCTTCCTTTGGTCAGTTTGGAACTGCGATGAGGTAATGCTCACCTGACTCTGAAGGGGGGGCGGCAAAGCCAAGAGGGAAGAAAGGACATGATAAAAGGGAGACACATTTGCCATGCTCTCTCTCTGTCTTCCACCTACATCTACAGACACCACACCAAGCGACTGAAGCGCTGATCAAAGGGTTTCAGAGTAATAGCCGTGCTAGTCTGTATTCGCACAAAGAAAAGGAGTACTTGTGGCACCTTAGAGACTAACCAATTTATTTGAGCATAAGCTTTCGTGAGCTACAGCTCACTTCATCGGATCAAAGGGGAGAGCCTGGCTGAAGAGCAACCAGCCAGCCTGTGGTGAGAAGCATCTACGTTTGTAAGGGCATTGAAAGTGTTAAGATCAGCTTAGAATGAGTTCTGCTTTTATTTCATTTGACCAAATCTGACTTGTTATGCTTTGATTTATAATCTATCTTTCATAATTAATAAATTTGTTTGTTTATTCTACCTGAAGCACTGTGTTTGGTTTGAAGTGTGTCAGAGACTCCCCTTGGGATAACAAGCCTGGTACATATCAATTTCTTTGTTAAATTGATGAACTTATATAAGCTTCCAGCGTCCAGTGGGCATAACTGGACACTGCAAGATGGAGGTTACTAGGATTGTGTCTGGGACCGGAGATATTGGCTAGTGTCATTAGGTTGCAAGTAACTGGGAGCAGCTTACATGCCAGAGGCTGTGCGTGAACAGCCCAGGAGTGGGGGTTCTCACAGCAGAGCAAGGTAAGGCTGGCTCCCAGAGTCAAGGATTGGAGTGATCTAGCAGATACCGGCTCCAGATAACACCAGAGGGGAATGTCACACTTCCTTTGTTGGAGAACTCATTGGAGTCATCAGAGATGAGGACTGGAAGCTTCTTCAGTCCTTAATTGAAGGATTTCTCAGACATTTGAGTTAAATGAATGTTAATAAAACCATATCAAAATGATTAAAATAAAGTCCAAATAAAAATTGATTCAATTTTTTTCCTTTTATTTTCTTTCAGAGATTTATCGAGTCCTCTTCCTCATCTAAAATACATGTGTCATAAATATAAAGGGAAGGGTAAACCCCTTTAAAATCCCTCCTGGCCAGAGGAAAAATCCTCTCACCTATAAAGGGTTAAGAGGATTTTTCGCTGGCACCTGACCAAAATGACCAATGAGGAGACAAGATACTTTCAAAAGCTGGGAGGAGGGAGAGAAACAAAGGGTCTGTGTCTGTCTGTATGCTGCTTTTGCCAGGGACAGAACAGGAATGGAGTCTTAGAACTTTTAGTAAGTAATCTAGCTAGGTATGTGTTAGATTATGATTTCTTTAAATGGCTGAGAAAAGAACTGTGCTGAATAGAATGACTATCCCTGTCTGTGTGTCTTTTTTGCAACTTAAGGTTTTGCCTAGAGGGATTCTCTATGTTTTGAATCTAATTACCCTGTAAAGTATCTACCATCCTGATTTTACAGAGGTGATTTCTTTACTTCTATTAAAAGTCTTCTTGTAAGAAAACTGAATGCTTTTTCATTGTTCTAAGATCCAAGGGTTTGGGTCTGTGGTCACTTATGCAAATTGGTGAGGATTTTTACCAAACCTTCCCCAGGAAGTGGGGTGCAAGGGTTGGGAGGATTTTGGGGGGAAAGATGTGTCCAAACTACATTTCCCAGTAAACCCAGTTAAAGTTTGGTGGTGGCAGTGGAAATTCCAAGGGCAAAAGCTAAAATTAATTTGTACCTTGGGGAACTTTTAACCTAAGCTGGTAAAAGTAAGCTTAGGAGGTTTTCATGCAGGTCCCCACATCTGTACCCTAGAGTTCAGAGTGGGGGAGGAACCTTGACAGCATGCAATTTCATCTTTATTGTCAAATTGTTATATTTGAGTAACAATATTAAGGAGACCAGAAGTGAATTTGAAATATAGCAATGGAGGTTAATTAAAGAGATTAATTTAAGTGAGTTTCGGTAAAACTGCTCAAATCTAAAGAGCGAATTCCAGTTCCCGGCTTCTCAGGCAAAGAAACTCTGCCCACCCAAAAGGGGAATAGGCATAGAAGGGAGTTGCAGTGGGAGTTGTTTGCTTCTGGAGTTACTCACATCTGGCAGAGGGATGGCATCCAGGTTTGTTTCCAGATTACAAAACCACAGGCTTTAAAATCACTTAGGTGGCAGGTGTGACTCAGACTCACAGCTTTATCATTCCTGTGAACTCTGCTCTGTTATTTCCGGGTTTCCTATACCCACCTGCTAAACACTTCTCAATTTCTTATCAGCTTTAGTTGTGACAAGTTACTACAAAAAGATCTAAGTGCCTGCTTTCATTCCTCCCATTCCTGATCTATTTGACGCTGCCAGATAAAGTACATTTCTGTTCAGTCAGAGAGGAATATGCCCCATGATGGTGAGAGAATTGAAAGTACTAGAGGTGTGTGAAATGAAACCGAACAGGACCAGGCTTCTGCAGTGAAATTATACTGCAAGAGTATTATACTAGTAGCTGATAGACTGGCTGTCACAGAGGTGTAATTCATAAAATCATGTGTGTAAAAAAACTGAAAATGGCTGATGTGACAAAGCTCTGTCCTTGTCTCCTTAGGTCCCGCATTTCCTGGTGGATTTTGCTAGCCTCAGAGGCTCACTGTGACCCTCCACATAACCCTTCTCTCTCTAGAGACAAGGGTCACAGTCTACTGAGCCATTTTCATCATAAGCCAGCGAGGGAGGTGAGGAGAAGCTATCCTCCCTTGCACAGTCTCTGTTGTCTCCCAGTCTCAGTGATTGATCGGGGAGGGGGGAGCCCAGGCCCACCCTCTACTCCAGGCACTAGCCCAGGGACCCTAATAATGTCAGTTATGGTAGCTGACCTTTTAGAAACATGACACATACAACTCCCTGGGCTACTTCACCACAGCAGCCCCCACTTCCTCAAACTCCACTTCACCCTTACCTCAGGGCCTCCTTCCTTGTGCCTGATATGGCGTGTACTGCTCAGTCTCTCCAACAGCACAACTTCCTCCCATAGCTCCTAACATCCACACCCACCTGACTAACTGGGAGGCTTTTAACTAGTTTCAGCCAGCCCCTGATTGGCTTCAGGTGTCCCAATCAACCTAGCGTTCTCCCTGCCTTCTGGAAAGTTCTTAATTGGCCCCAGATGTCTTAATTGACCTGGAGCAGCTGCCATTTAACTTATCCTGGTACCAGGGATTTGTTTAGCCTGGAGCTAATATATGTATCTCCCACTACTTTTCTATAGCCAGCTGGCCTTGACCCATCACCCTGAGAACTTAAAAATTGGACAGTAACTGACCGAGAATCCCAGTGATGATGGAACTTGAAGATATTGTAAACAAAAGATCTCTCAACCATGCTTGGAGCTGTTTCCATCACGTCACAGGAACTCAACAGCCCATTCTAGGCTTCCAAGTGATGTTTCAGGTTATCGTTTGTACTGGGTGTTTGGTGTACGTGGTTGGGGAGAGTTGTGCAGGTGGCAAGTAAGGAGTGTGTGCTTTGGTGTGAGGCAAAATGTGTGTTTGAGGTTATTGCGTGCACAGGCTGTGTTGTTGTGTGGTTGGTTTTGAAGAACTGTGGCAGTTGATCAAAGTAATCCACCATCTGTGTAGTCTCCTTCATACAACTAATGAATCTGTTGCATGGAAATTGGCTGGAGAGTAAGTGTGCTGATTGATTGAATTACATCTTATGCCACGCAATGATGTAGAGAGACAAGGTGAGTGAGATAATATCTTTGATTGGACCAACTTCTGTTGGTGAGAGAGAGAAGCTTTTGAACCACACAGAGCACTTCTTCAGTTCTGGGAAACTAACTCAAAGGCCAAGTCTACACTACAGACCCATATTGGTATAACTACATCACTCAGGGGTGTGAAAAATCCACACCAGTGAGACATAGTTATACCAACCTAACCCCCCATGTAGACAGTGCTATGTCGATGGGACAGCTTCTCTCACCGACATAGCTACTGCCTCTTGGGGAAGTGGATTAACTACGCCAATGGGAGAATGTCTCCCATCGTCATAGTAGCATCTTCACTAAAGCGCTACAGCGGCACAGCTGTACTGGTGCAGCTGTGTCCCTGTAAGGCTACCTCTACAGTAGAAACTTCAAGCGCTTTAAAGTGTGAGTGTGGTCACGCTCAAGCCCTGGGAGAGAGCTCTCCCAGCACTCCTTGTAATCCACCTCCACGAGGGGAATAGCTCCCAGCGCTCTGAGCCTGTCCACACTAGTGCTTTAAAGAGCTCAAACTTGCTGTACTCAGTGGGGTGATTTTTCATACCCCTGAGCTAGCAAGTTAGAGCGCTATAAAATATAAGTGTAGACAAGCCCTTATCAGTGAAGACAAGCCTAAAGTGTCACTGCTAAATACAAGGTTTGAACAGATTGTTTAGCATAAGTCATCGTTAACACATATTTCAAGGGACCATTCACAGTGAAGTGGCCCATTAACACCCCTCCAGTCAAAGAGAGGAAATGAAGGCAGGGAGGGGAAACAACTGGGAGAGGGTTGTTTTTAGGTTACAAAAAGAAAAGGAGTACTTGTGGCACCTTAGAGACTGGTTTATGAATGTTATAATTCTTGACATCTGATTTGTGTCCATTTATTCTTTTACGTAGAGACTGTCCAGTTTGACCAATGCACATGGCAGAGGGGCATTGCTGGCACATGATGGCATATATCACATTGGTGGATGTGCAGGTGAACGAGCCTCTGATAGTGTGGCTGATGTTATTAGGCCCTGTGATGGTGTCCCCTGAATAGATATGTGGGCACAATTGGACAAATGGACACAAATCAGATGTCAAGAATTATAACATTCATAAACCAGTCGGAGAACACTTCAATCTCTCTGGTCACGCAATCACAGACATGAAGGTCGCTATCTTAAAACAAAAAAACTTCAAATCCAGACTCCAGCGAGAAACTGCTGAATTGGAATTCATTTGCAAATTGGATACTATTAATTTAGGCTTAAATAGAGACTGGGAGTGGCTAAGTCATTATGCAAGGTAGCCTGTTTCCTCTTGTTTTTTCCTACCCCCCCCCCCCAGATGTTCTGGTTTAACTTGGATTTAAACTTGGAGAGTGGTCAGTTTAGATGAGCTATTACCAGCAGGAGAGTGAGTTTGTGTGTGTATGGGGGTGGGGGGGATGTGAGAAAACCTGGATCTATGCAGGAAATAGCCCGACTTGATTATGTAAAGAGTTGTCACTTTGGATGGGCTAGCACCAGCAGGAGAGTGAATTTGTGTGTGGGGGGGTGGAGGGTGAGAAAACCTGGATTTGTGCTGGAAATGGCCCACCTGTTGATCACTTTAGATAAGCTATTACCAGCAGGACAGTGGGGTGGGAGGAGGTATTGTTTCATATTCTCTGTGTGTATATAAAGTCTGCTGCAGTTTCCACGGTATGCATCTGATGAAGTGAGCTGTAGCTCACGAAAGCTCATGCTCAAATAAATTGGTTAGTCTCTAAGGTGCCACAAGTACTCCTTTTCTTTTTGCGAATACAGACTAACACGGCTGTTCCTCTGAAACCTGTCATTATTTTAGGTTACAGGTTGTTGAAATAAGCCATAAATCTAGTGTCTCTATTCAGTTCATGATTGTTAGTGTCTAGCATCTGAAAGTGTTTTTTACCCACGAAAGCTTATGCCCAAATAAATCTGTTAGTCTTTAAGGTGCCACCAGACTCCTTGTTGTTTTAGTGTCTAGCAAAGTTATGATTTTATGATCCCAGGCTCATCTTTTAAAAGTGTTGTGCAGTTTTCCTTTGAGGATGAGGACTGAGAGGTCGGAAGTGATCGGTTTGTGAAAAGTGTTCACCCACAGGTGATCTGATGCTTTTGTCTTTTATAGTTTTCCTGTGTGAGTTCATTCAAGGGCACAGTGATTCTTTCACCCACATAATTGCTAATGGAACATTTAGGGCACTGGACGAGTAGAGCCCTGCAAATCCGTGGATATCTGTATTGTATCTGCGTAGGGCTCTGTGGGCCAGGAGATCGAGGGACGTGATCATTCCCCTCTATTCGACATTGGTGAGGCCTCATCTGGAGTACTGTGTCCAGTTTTGGGCCCCACACTACAAGACGGATGTGGAAAAATTGGAAAGAGTCCAGCGGAGGGCAACAAAAATGATTAGGGGGCTGGAGCACATGACTTATGAGGAGAGGCTGAGAGAACAGGGATTGTTTAGTCTGCGGAAGAGAAGAATGAGGGGAATTTGATAGCTGCTTTCAACTACCTGAAAGGGGGTTCCAAAAAGGATGGATCTAGACTGTTCTCAGTGGTGGCTGATGACAGAACAAGGAGTAATGGTCTCAAGATGCAGTGGGGGAGTGTCATAAATATAAAGGGAAGGGTAAACCCCTTTGAAATCCCTCCTGGCCAGGGGAAAGCTCCTCTCACCTGTAAAGGGTTAAGAAGCTAAAGGTAACCTCGCTGGCACCTGACCAAAATGACCAATGAGGAGACAAGATACTTTCAAAAGCTGGGAGGAGGGAGACAAACAAAGGGTTTGTGTCTGTCTGTGTGCTGCTCTTGCCAGAGACAGAACAGGAATGGAGTCTTAGAACTTTTAGTAAGTAATCTAGCTAGGTATGTGTTAGATTATGATTCCTTTAAATGGCTGAGAAAAGCATTGTGCTGAATAGAATAACTATTTCTGTCTGTGTATCTTTTTTGTAACTTAAGGTTTTGCCTAGAGGGGTTCTCTATGTTTTTGAATCTAATTACCCTGTAAGATATCTACCATCCTGATTTTACAGGGGGGATTTCTTTATTTCTATTTACTTCTATTTTTTATTAAAAGTCTTCTTGTAAAAACTGAATGCTTTTTCATTGTTCTCAGATCCAAGGGTTTGGGTCTGTGGTCACCTATGCAAATTGGTGAGGCTTTTTATCCAACATTTCCCAGGAAAGGGGGGATGCAAGTGTTGGGAGGATTGTTCATTGTTCTTAAGATCCAAGGGTCTGGGTCTGTAGTCACCTAGGCAAATTGGTGAGGCTTTTTTACCAAACCTTGTCCAGGAAGTGGGGTGCAAGGTTTTGGGAAGTATTTTGGGGGGAAAGACGCGTCCAAACAGCTCTTCCCCAGTAACCAGTATTAGTTTGGTGGTGGTAGCGGCCATTCCAAGGATAACGGGTGTAATATTTTGTACCTTGGGGAAGTTTTGACCTAAGCTGGTAAAGATAAGCTTAGGGGGTTTTTTCATGCAGGTCCCCACATCTGTACCCTAGAGTTCAGAGTGGGGGAGGAACCTTGACATGGTGGCACAGTGGTGGGATTAACCTGAAATCATTTGAGATCCAGTTGAGATTTTTTGAACTAGAAATACAGATTTTAAAAAGGAAAATTTTTTTTTCTTTGGAAAGAAAGTCCAGAAAGCAGCTTTGAAACTGAAAGCAGCTTGGTTTCTCTCTGCTTTGTGGCCAAGCAGAGACAAAAGTGGATTATCTTGTGAATTGCAGGTTTTTTTTGCCTGGAGGCAGGGTACTTAACTCCTGCAGGGAAATCTTCCAATCCAGAGGTTTTTTTTTCTTTTCTTCCTAAAAGTAAATAGGGGGTGTGTGTTCT
Organism: Caretta caretta; assembly: GCF_965140235.1. Lineage (NCBI taxonomy): Eukaryota > Metazoa > Chordata > Testudines > Cheloniidae > Caretta > Caretta caretta. The sequence continues at coordinate 213,497,908 of NC_134206.1, forward strand.
ACCCATTTGCTTTTTCTTTGGGCTGGGTAAGCAGGTTTCCAAGTAGTTGGAGGTTTTTTGCTTTAATTTGGGCCCAGAGCAGAGACAAGGGAATTGTCTTTTTCTGTAGGCTGACAATCACTATCAGAGAATAGGTATTCTATTGCAGCACAGCAAAATTTTACAGCCAAGTTTTGTTTGTTTATTTCTAAACCTCAGGTGTAAAGTTAGTTAAAAACAGAGAGGTTAGAATGACCAAATCCTCAGCTCAACTACAGCTGGAATTAGCCAAATTTCAGGCTGAGGAAAGACAAAGGGAACATGAAAGACAGATAGAACTCATGCGGCTGGAGAAGGAGGTACAGGAGGCTGCCCACAAGAGGGAAATGGAGGCAAGGAAGCATGTGGAGGAGGAGAAGGAAAAAGAGAGGAAGCATGTGGAGGAGGAGAAGGAAAAAGAGAGGAAGCATGTGGAGGAGGTGGAGAGGATAAAGGCCCAGCAGAATATACCAACAAACCCTAGCAATCCTTCTCCAGGTACCACTTCCCATCCCAGAAAGTTCCCCACCTACAAGGCAGGTGATGATACTGAGGCCTTCTTAGAAAACTTTGAAAGGGCCTGCCTTGGGTACAACATCTCTACTGACCAATACATGGTAGAGCTGAGGCCGCAGCTCAGTGGACCCTTAGCTGAGGTGGCAGCTGAAATGCCTAAAGAACACATGAACAAGTATGAACTGTTTAAATCCAAGGCGAGAGTCAGAATGGGGATAACACCCGAGCAGTCTCGTCGGAGGTTCAGAGCCCTAAGGTGGAAACCAGACATGTCATTTACCCGACATGCCTACCACATTGTGAAACATTGGGATGCCTGGATATCAGGAGCAAGTGTTGAATCTCCAGTAAATTTGCCCTTCCTAATGCAAATGGAACAATTCTTAGAGGGTGTTCCTGAGGAAATAGAAAGATACATCCTAGACGGGAAGCCCAAAACTGTAATCGAGGCAGGAGAGATTGGAGCCAGATGGGTGGAGGTGGCAGAGAAGAAGAAAACTGGTCGCAGTTGGAGTGGAGACCAGAAGGGACCACCCCAGACCACACCCTATTACCGGGGGCCGCCCAAAGCCCCACCTACCTCCCAAAGAACCCTCCAGACCCCTTATCGTCCCACCACCCCGTTCTCCAGCAACCCTCCTCGCCCCAGTGACCCATCAGCTGGACGATGTTTTAAATGTAACGAGCTGGGGCATGTAAAGGCCAACTGCCCCAAGAACCCCAACAGATTACAGTTCATTGCACCGGAATCACACCAGAGGTCCACAGGCCCAGATACCTCCCAGATACCCTTGGAGCGGAGGGAAACTGTGAGTGTGGGCGGGAAGAAGGTCACCGCGTGGAGGGACACCGGAGCACAAGTGTCAGCTATCCATGCTTCCTTAGTGGACCCCAATTTAATCAACCCAGAGATCCAAGTGACGATTCAACCCTTCAAGTCCAACTCTTTCAATTTGCCTACAGCCAAGTTGCCTGTCCAGTACAAGGGCTGGTCAGGAATGTGGACTTTTGCAGTCTATGATGATTATCCCATCCCCATGCTGTTGGGGGAAGACTTGGCCAATCATGTGAAGCAGGCCAAGAGGGTGGGAATGGTCACCCGCAGCCAGGCTAAACAAGCCGTGAGGCCTAGCTCTGTTCCAGAAACTTCTATCAGGACCCAGTCAGAGGTGATGGACCTGGACCCCAGGCCAATGTCTGCAACAGCAGTAGTGGATCCAGTCCCAGAGACCCAGACGGAACCAGTCCCAGAACCGGAACCAGCCGAACAACCAACACCAGACCCCGTGTCAGCACTGAATCCAGTACTTGCAACCTCAACAACAGAGGGCCCCACCGAACCTGAACTGGCAGCAGCCGATAACCCGACCCAAGAGGCTCAGCCGGAGCCTGAATCCCAACATAGTGCACCAGCGGAGAGCGGTTCACAGTCAACAGAAACAGCTCCATCCCCTATATCGCTTCCAGAGGGACCAAGCCTAGGTCCACAATCCCATGAGGAACTGATGTCTCCAGCATCAAGGGAACAGTTCCAGACCGAACAGGAAGCAGATGAAAGCCTCCAGAGAGCTTGGACGGCGGCACGGAGCAACCCACCGCCTCTCAGCTCTTCTAATCGATCCAGGTTTGTTATAGAAAGAGGACTTTTATACAAGGAAACTCTTTCTGGTGGACACCAGGAAGACTGGCATCCTCAGAGACAGTTGGTAGTTCCAACTAAATACCGGGCCAAGCTCTTGAGCTTAGCCCATGATCACCCTAGTGGCCATGCTGGGGTGAACAGGACCAAAGACCGTTTGGGGGGGTCATTCCACTGGGAGGGAATGGGCAAGGATGTTTCTACCTATGTCCAGTCTTGTGAGGTGTGCCAAAGAGTGGGAAAACCCCAAGACCAGGTCAAAGCCCCTCTACAGCCACTCCCCATCATTGAAGTTCCATTTCAGCGAGTAGCTGTGGATATTCTGGGTCCTTTTCCGAAAAAGACACCCAGAGGAAAGCAGTACATACTGACTTTCATGGATTTTGCCACCCGATGGCCGGAAGCAGTAGCTCTGAGCAACACCAGGGCTATAAGTGTGTGCCAGGCACTAGCAGACATTTTTGCCAGGGTAGGTTGGCCCTCCGACATCCTCACAGATGCAGGGACTAATTTCCTGGCAGGAACTATGAAAAACCTTTGGGAAGCTCATGGGGTAAATCACTTGGTTGCCACTCCTTACCACCATCAAACAAATGGCATGGTGGAGAAGTTTAATGGAACTTTGGGGGCCATGATACGTAAATTTGTAAATGAGCACTCCAATGATTGGGACCTAGTGTTGCAGCAGTTGCTCTTTGCCTACAGAGCTGTACCACATCCCAGTTTAGGGTTTTCCCCATTTGAACTTGTATATGGCCGTGAGGTTAAGGGGCCATTGCAGTTGGTGAAGCAGCAATGGGAGGGATTTACACCTTCTCCAGGAACTAACATTCTGGACTTCGTAACCAACCTACAAAACACCCTCCGAACCTCTTTAGCCCTTGCTAGAGAAAACTTACAGGATGCTCAAAAGGAGCAAAAAGCCTGGTATGATAAGCATGCCAGAGAGCGTTCCTTCAAAGTAGGAGACCAGGTCATGGTCTTAAAGGCGCTCCAGGCCCATAAAATGGAAGCATCGTGGGAAGGGCCATTCATGGTCCAGGAGCGCCTGGGAGCTGTTAATTATCTCATAGCATTCCCCACCTCCAACCGAAAGCCTAAGGTGTACCATATTAATTCTCTAAAGCCCTTTTATTCCAGAGAATTAAAGGTTTGTCAGTTTACAGCCCAGGGAGGAGACGACGCTGAGTGGCCTGAAGGTGTTTACTACGAAGGGAAATGTGCTGGTGGTGTGGAAGAGGTGAACCTCTCCATGACCCTTGGGCGTATGCAGCGACAGCAGATCCAGGAGCTGTGCACTAGCTACGCGCCAACGTTCTCAGCCACCCCAGGACTGACTGAACGGGCATACCACTCCATTGACACAGGTAATGCTCACCCAATTAGGGTCCAACCTTACCGGGTGTCTCCTCAAGCTAAAACTGCTATAGAACGGGAGATCCAGGATATGTTACAGATGGGGGTAATCCGCCCCTCTGAAAGTGCATGGGCATCTCCAGTGGTTCTAGTTCCCAAACCAGATGGGGAAATACGTTTTTGCGTGGACTACCGTAAGCTAAATGCTGTAACTCGCCCAGACAACTATCCAATGCCACGCACAGATGAACTATTAGAGAAACTGGGACGGGCCCAGTTCATCTCTACCTTGGACTTAACCAAGGGGTACTGGCAGGTACCGCTGGATGAATCTGCCAAGGAAAGGTCAGCCTTCATCACACATCTCGGGCTGTATGAATTTAATGTACTCCCTTTCGGGCTGCGAAATGCACCCGCCACTTTCCAAAGACTTGTAGATGGTCTCCTAGCGGGATTAGGAGAATATGCAGTCGCCTACCTTGACGACGTGGCCATATTTTCGGATTCCTGGGCAGACCACCTGGAACATCTACAAAAAGTCCTTGAGCGCATAAGGGAGGCAGGACTAACTGTTAAGGCTAAGAAGTGTCAAATAGGCCTAAACAGAGTGACTTACCTTGGACACCAGGTGGGTCAAGGAACTATCAGCCCCCTACAGGCCAAAGTGGATGCTATCCAAAAGTGGCCTGTCCCAAAGTCAAAGAAACAGGTTCAATCCTTCTTAGGCTTGGCCGGTTATTACAGACGCTTTGTACCGCGCTACAGCCAAATCGCTGCCCCACTGACAGACCTAACCAAAAAGAAACAGCCAAATGCTGTTCAGTGGACCGGAAAGTGTCAGAAGGCCTTTAACAAGCTTAAAGCGACACTCATGTCTGACCCTGTACTAAGGGCCCCAGACTTTGACAAACCGTTCCTAGTAACCACAGATGCGTCCGAGCATGGTGTGGGAGCAGTTTTAATGCAGAAAGGACCTGATCAAGAATTCCACCCTGTAGTGTTTCTCAGCAAAAAACTGTCTGAGAGGGAAAGCAACTGGTCAGTCACTGAAAAAGAATGTTACGCCATTGTCTACGCTCTGGAAAAGCTACGCCCATATGTTTGGGGACGGCGTTTCCACCTGCAAACCGACCATGCTGCACTGAAGTGGCTTCACACCGTCAAAGAAACTAACAAAAAACTTCTTCGGTGGAGTTTAGCTCTCCAAGATTTTGATTTCGACATCCAACACATCTCAGGAGCTTCTAACAAAGTGGCTGATGCACTCTCCCGTGAAAGTTTCCCAGAGTCAACTGGTTAAAATCGTCCTTGAGATGTGGAAAATATTGTTAGTCTTTATGTACTTGGTAGTATGTTTAGAGATGCATGTGTCTTATTAACTCTGTTTTTCCTAGAGCTCCAGGAAGAAATCCCAGCCAGTGTTTCACCCTAGCTGAGATTTGGGGGGCGTGTCATAAATATAAAGGGAAGGGTAAACCCCTTTGAAATCCCTCCTGGCCAGGGGAAAGCTCCTCTCACCTGTAAAGGGTTAAGAAGCTAAAGGTAACCTCGCTGGCACCTGACCAAAATGACCAATGAGGAGACAAGATACTTTCAAAAGCTGGGAGGAGGGAGACAAACAAAGGGTTTGTGTCTGTCTGTGTGCTGCTCTTGCCAGAGACAGAACAGGAATGGAGTCTTAGAACTTTTAGTAAGTAATCTAGCTAGGTATGTGTTAGATTATGATTCCTTTAAATGGCTGAGAAAAGCATTGTGCTGAATAGAATAACTATTTCTGTCTGTGTATCTTTTTTGTAACTTAAGGTTTTGCCTAGAGGGGTTCTCTATGTTTTTGAATCTAATTACCCTGTAAGATATCTACCATCCTGATTTTACAGGGGGGATTTCTTTATTTCTATTTACTTCTATTTTTTATTAAAAGTCTTCTTGTAAAAACTGAATGCTTTTTCATTGTTCTCAGATCCAAGGGTTTGGGTCTGTGGTCACCTATGCAAATTGGTGAGGCTTTTTATCCAACATTTCCCAGGAAAGGGGGGGTGCAAGTGTTGGGAGGATTGTTCATTGTTCTTAAGATCCAAGGGTCTGGGTCTGTAGTCACCTAGGCAAATTGGTGAGGCTTTTTTACCAAACCTTGTCCAGGAAGTGGGGTGCAAGGTTTTGGGAAGTATTTTGGGGGGAAAGACGCGTCCAAACAGCTCTTCCCCAGTAACCAGTATTAGTTTGGTGGTGGTAGCGGCCATTCCAAGGATAACGGGTGTAATATTTTGTACCTTGGGGAAGTTTTGACCTAAGCTGGTAAAGATAAGCTTAGGGGGTTTTTTCATGCAGGTCCCCACATCTGTACCCTAGAGTTCAGAGTGGGGGAGGAACCTTGACAGGGAGGTTTAGGTTGGATATTAGGAAAAACTTTTTCACTAGAAGGGTGGTGAAACACTGGAATGCGTTACCTAGGGAGGTGGTGGAATCTCCTTCCTTTGAGGTTTTTAAGGTCAGGCTTGACAAAGCCCTGGCTAGGATGATTTAGTTGGGGATTGGTTCTGCTTTGAGCAGGGAGTTGGACTAGGTGACCTCCTGAGGTCCCTTCCAACCCTGATATTCTATGATTCTATGATTAGGTACACCACATGTTGTGAATGGCATGTGTAGGACCCATGGATCTTGAAACGTGTGTTGTGGCGGGTGTTGATTGCTGTAGCAGTGGAGATATGTCTACAGATTTTGTATCTATTGTTCTGGCAGGCTCTGGTGCTGCTGTGAATTGGTGTATCCTGATCTGTGGGGAGAATGTATACCTTCAAATCAGCGGCACTGCTATGGGTACCTGCATGGCCCCACAGTATGCCAACATTTTTATGGCTGACTTAGAACAACGCTTCCACAGCTCTCTTCCTCTAATGCCCCTACTCTACTTGCGCTACATTGATGACATCTTCATCATCTGGACCCTTGGGAATTCCACCATGATTTCAACAATTTCCATCCCACCATCAACCTCAGCCTGGACCAGTCCACACAAGAGATCCACTTCCTGGATACAGCGGTGCTAATAAGCGATGGTCACATAAACACCATCCTATACCGGAAACCTACTAACCGCTATTCCTACCTACATGCCTCCAGCTTTCATCCAGACCACACCACACAATCCATTGTCTACAGCCAAGCTCTACGATACAACCGCATTTGCTCCAACCCCTCAGAGACAAACACTTACAAGATCTCTATCAAGCATTCTTACAACTACAATACCCACCTGCTGAAGAGAAGAAACAGATTGACAGAGCCAGAAGAGTACCCAGAAGTTACCTACTACAGGACAGGCCCAACAAAGAAAATAACAGAACGCCACTAGCCATCACCTTCAGCCCCCAACTAAAACCTCTCCAACGCATCATCAAGGATCTACAACCTATCCTGAAGGACGACCCATCGCTCTCACAGATCTTGGGAGACAGGCCAGTCCTTGCTTACAGACAGCCCCCCAACCTGAAGCAAATACTCACCAGCAACACAACACACAACAGAACCACTAATCCAGGAACCTATCCTTGCAACAAAGCCCATTGCCAACTGTGTCCACATATCTATTCAGGGGACACCATCATAAGGCCTAATCACATCAGTCACACTATCAGAGGCTCATTCACCTGCACATCTACCAATGTGATCTATGCCATCATGTGCCAGCAATGCCCCTCTGCCATGTACATTGGCCAAACTGGACAGTCTCTACGTAAAAGAATAAATGGACACAAATCAGATGTCAAGAATTATAACATTCAAAAACCAGTTAGAGAACACTTCAATCTCTTTGGTCACCGATTACAAACCTAAAAGTGGCAATTCTTCAACAAAAAAACTTCAAAAACGGACTCTAACGAGAGACTGCTGAATTGGAATTAATTTGCAAACTGGACACAATTAACTTAGGCTTGAATAAAGACTGGGAGTGGATGTGTCATTACACAAAGTAAAACTATTTCCCCTTGTTTATTCCCTGCCCCCTGCCCATACTGTTCCCAACAGGTTCTTGTCAACTGCTGGAAATGGCCCACCTTGATTATCACTACAAAAGGTCATCCGTCCATCCCCCCCCCCCCCCCCCGCTCTCCTGCTGGTAATAGCTCACGTTACCTGATCACTCTCATTACAGTGTGTATGGTAACACCCATTGTTTCATGTTCTCTGTGTACATAAATCTCCCCACTGTATTTTCCACTGAATGCATCTGATGAAGTGAGCTATAGCTCACGAAAGCTTATGCTCTAATAAATTGGTTACTCTCTAAGGTGCCACAAGTACTCCTTTTCTTTTTGCTGGTCTGTGGGGAGCTTGCTTCTGATGATGACCTTGGAGAAGCTGGGGGGTTGTTTGAAGGTCAGAAGATGGGGTTCAGGAAAAATTGTTTTCAGGATGGGGTCCCCATCAAGTATGGGTTGTAGCTGTTTGATGATACCCTGCAAGGGTTCCAGTGTGAGGTAGTAGTTGACAACTAGGGGTGTGCAATCAGGAGGTGGGTATTTCTGTATTGAAGCATGTTCTCTTGGGGGTATTTGGGTGGCTCATTCCATCATGCTATCTTCTCTGGTAGATGCTCTGGGGAGAAAGTCTGGGATATACACCTACTGCCTTCACCAAACAATGACAGTCCACCAGAGAAGTCGATCACATCATAGGTGCTGACTTTTATTTTTCCCTGGGGGTGCCCCACCCCTACTCCGTCTCTTCCCCCAAGGCCCTGCCCTTGCTCTCATAGAATCATAGAATATCAGGGTTGGAAGGGACCTCAGGAGGTCATCTAGTCCAACCCCCTGCTCAAAAGCAGGACCCATACCCAATTAAATCATCCCAGCCAGGGCTTTGTCAAGCCTGACCTTAAAAACTTCTAAGGAAGGAGATTCCACCACCTCCCTAGGCAACGCATTCCAGTGTTTCACCACGCTCCTAATGAAAAAGCTTTTCCTAATATCCAACCTAAACCTCCCCCACTGCAACTTGAGACCATTACTCCTTGTCCTGTCCTCTTCCACCACTGAGAATAGTCTAGAACCATCCTCCCTGGAACTACCTCTCAGGTAGTTGAAAGCAGCTATCAAATCCCCCCTCATTCTTCTCTTCTGCAGACTAAACAATCCCAGTTCCCTCAGCCTCTCCTCATAACTCATGTGTTCCAGACCCCTAATCATTTTTGTTGCCCTTCGCTGGACTCTCTCCAATTTATCCACATCCTTCTTGTACTGTGGGGCCCAAAACTGGACACAGTACTCCAGATGAGGCCTCACCAAATGTCGAATAGAGGGGGACGATCACGTCCCTCGATCTGCTCGCTATGCCCCTACTTATACATCCCAAAATGCCATTGGCCTTCTTGGCAACAAGGGCACACTGCTGGCTCATATCCAGCTTCTCGTCCACTGTCACCCCTAGGTCCTTTTCTGCAGAACTGCTGCCTAGCCATTCGGTCCCTAGTCTGTAGCTGTGCATTGGGTTCTTCCGTCCTAAGTGCAGGACCCTGCACTTATCCTTATTGAACCTCATCAGATTTCTTTTGGCCCAGTCCTCCAATTTGTCTAGGTCCCTCTGTATCCTATCCCTGCCCTCCAGCGTATCTACCACTCCTCCCAGTTTGGTATCATCCAAAGTGATGAAGTGAGGTACTCTGTTTCTTCCCGCCCCAAAGCCCTGCCCTCATTCCGCTCCCTCCCCCTAGACCAGAGGTCAGCAAACTACGGCCCACGGGCCACATCCGGCCCAAGGGACTGTCCTGCCCGGCCCTTTAACTCCTGGCTGGGGAGGCTAGCCCCTGGCACCTCCCCTACTGTCCCCCCTTCCCAGCACCCTCAGCTCGCCGTGCCACCAGTGCTCTGAGCGGTGTGGCTGCGACCTCCTGCCGGGCAGTGCGGCAGCGTGGCTGGCTCTGGCTGGGTGGCATGGCTGGCAGTTCTGGTGCTCTGAGTGGCATGGTAAGGGGGTGGGGAGCGGGGGGGTTGGATAAGGGGCAGAGGGTCCCAGGGGGCAGTCAGGGGACAGGAAGTGGTTGGATAGGCATGGGAGTCCTGGGGGGTGGGGGGCCTGTCAGGGGGCAGGGGTGTGGATAGGGGTCAGGGCAATCAGGGAGCAGTGGTGGTTCCCAGGAGGGGGCGGTCAGGGGACAAGGAGCAGGGGGGTTGGATGGGCTGGGAGTTCTGAGGGGAGGAGTCAGGGGCAGGAATTGGGAGGGGGCAGATAAGGGGCGGGGGCCAGGTTGTTTGGTCCTGTAGGGTCTTCCCTACCCAGCCCTCCATACAGTTTCAGAACCCCGACGTGGCCCTCAGGCCAAAAAATTTGCCCACCCCACCCTAGACCCTACCCTCGCTCCACCTCTTCCTGCCCCTGCTCCACCCCTTCCCAAAGCCCTGACCCCTCCTGCTGCTCGCTGCTCTCCACCCTCCCCCAAGCCTCTCCCTGAGCCACCAAACAGCTGTTTGGCAGTCCCACAGATCAGCTGTTTGGCAGTGCCACCAAACAGCTGTGACTCGTGGGTGCTGAGCACCATTTTTTTTCTATGGTTGCTCCATGGGGGTCGGCGCCTATGGATCACATCATGGGATGGGTCACACAAATGCCCCAAGATAACCTGCTTCAGGGGCATAGGAACAGGGGGGGCCAAGGGATCATGGCCCTTCCCCTTTTGAAAGTGAACAGGCCTGGCCCGTCCACTTTTTGCCATTGGCCCAGCCTCCTGTCCTTTCTCTTCCCCCAGAGGTCCTACCCCCAGCCAGGCCCAAAGCTTGAGCCTGGCCAGGGTAATTGAGGCCCGGGGAGCCCAGACAGCTGTGGGGAGCCACAGACCCTCCAACTGCCCAGGATGGGGGGCCTCTGAGCAGCCCCTGGCCTGTGTCCCCACAGCCGTGCCCCCCGCACAGGGCAGGTAGAGGTCCGCGACTCCCCACAGCTGCCCGGAGACTGTACCATGGCCAGTTGTGGTTCTTCGGCCGCTGAAATCCCGCCCCAGGCCAGGACAGAAGCCAGAGTTGAGTTGGGGTAAGAGCCATGTGGGTAGTTGTGGGAAGCTGCAGACCCTTCACCTGCCCTGGGCAGGGGGCAGGGACACAGGCCAGGGACTGCTTTCGGGTCCCCCCATCTCAAGCAGCTGGAGGGTCCATGGTTCCCTGACCCAGCTCTGGCTTGACTGGGAGGCGGGGCCTGGGGGGGAAGAGGAGGGGCAAGGGCGGGGCCACAGAGGGGGTGTGGTCTCATATCTGCTCCACTTTTAGGAAGAATCCGTTGCCCTGACCTGCTTCAATACAGAAATAAAACCCCCTTCCTAGTTGTCACCTACACATGCCTATCACAACATCTCATGTACCTCATTTAGTGCACTAAATGCTCTAATAGTAACTATGGGTGAAACCAGACAATCACTATACTCTTGGATAAAAGGAGGACTTGTGGCACCTTAGAGACTAACAAATTTATTTGAGCATAAGCTTTCGTGAGCTACAGCTCACTTCATCGGATGCAACTCTTGGGTGAACTCACCCAGGAAAATGAAAAGACTATAACACCAGATCGCCTGTGGATAAACATTTTTCACAAAGCGATCACCCTGTATCTGACTTATCAGTCCTCAGCCTCAAAGGAAACCTGCATAACACTTTCAAAAGATGAAAGGAGCCTAAATTCATAACTTTGCTAGACACTAAAAATCATGGACTGAATAGAGCAGAAGTGGGCAAACTACGGCCCGCCGGCCACATCCGGCCCGCGGGAACATCCGGCCCGGCCCTGAGCTCCCCGGCCCCTCCCCTGCTGTTCCTCCTCCCCGCAGGCATGCTGCCACGCGGCGCAATGCTCTGGGCAGCAGGGCTGCAGAGCCTGGCTTGACCTGGTGCTCTGTGCTGCGCTGCGCGGCTGCCTGTCCTGGTGCAGCCACACTATCAGCCACCTGTGCTCCAGGCAGTGCGGTAAGGGGGCAGGGAGCTGGGGGGGTTCGATAGAGGGCAGGGGAGCTTGGGGTGTGATCAGGGGCATGGATAGGGGTCGGGGCGGTCAGAGGGCGGGGAACAGGGGGGTTGAATGGTGGCAGGGCTCCTGGGGGGGGCAGTCAGGAAGGAGAGGAGGGGTTGGATGGGACGGCGGGGGGCGGTCATGGGACAGGGAGCAGGGGGGATGGATGGGGCAGGGGTCCCGGGGGGGGCAGTCAGGAAGGAGAGGGGGGTTGAATGGGGTGGTGGGGGGCAGTTAGGGGTAGGGGGCAGTTAGGGGCGAGAGGTCCGGGAGTGGTCAGGGAGAAGGGGTGGTTGGATGGGGCAGGGGTCCCGGGGGGGACAGTCAGGAAGGGGGGGGGTTGGGTGGGGCAGCAGGGGGCAGTTAGGGGTGGGAGGTCCGGGGGCTGTCAGGGGACTGAGAGCAGGGGAGGTGGATGGGGCAGGGGTCCCCGGGGGGCCTTCAGGGAACAGGGGGCGTTGGATAGGGCAGAAGTCCCGGGGGGGCCATCTGGGGGAGAGAAGCAGGGGGGGTTGGATGGGGGGTGGGGCTGGGCCATGCCTGGCTGGTTGGGGAGGCACAGCCTCCCCTAACCTGGCCTCCATACAATTTGAGAAACCCGATGCGGCCCTCAGGCCAAAAAGTTTGCCCACCTCTCAAATAGAGGCACCGGATTTATGGCTTATTACAACAATCTGTAACCCACTAACCCTCCTCCCTCTTCTTTTCCTCCCTGTGACTGTAGGGATGTTAACGGGCCACTTCACTGTGAATGGTCCCTTGAAATATGTGTTAACTACTTATGCTAAATAATCTGTTCAAACCTTGTATTTAGCTGTGACATTTTGAGTTACTGTAGTTTCTCAGACCTGAAGAAGAGCTCTGTGTAAGATCAAAAGCTTGTCTCTCTTACCAACAGAAGCTGATCCAATAAAAGATATGACCTCACACCCACCTTGTCTCTTTAATATCCTGGGACCAACATGGCTACAACAACACTGCATGCAACACTGGTGCAGGACATTCAATATTGCATAGATACATGCCTTACTGTAATGTACACTGCACGATTATAATTCTTAAGGACAAAATGGCTGAGAATTTAAAAATAAGATTGTAACAGACTGAAAAACCCAGTGATGATTGAAATTGGTGGTATTCTGAACAAAGTGAGATCTCGACCACACCTGTATAACTTCACATGGACTCAACAGATGTTTTAGGCTCCAGATCAATATTCCTGGAAGCTTTTATTATATAGATTATTCATATTCCAGTAGTGCCTTGAGAACCAAATGAGATTATGGCCCCACTGTGCTAAGCATGGTACATAGTACAAGGCAATCCTGGCCTTGAGGAGCTGAGTCTAAGCAGATGAGACAGACAAAGGGTGGAAGACTAAACAAATGGAAAGTAACATGCTCAAAATAGGTCACCAGCAAAGCCAGTAATAGAACTCATATCTCCTGAGTCTTAGTCCAGTGCCCTAATGCACTAGATCACACTGTCACCACCACACTGGGTTCTATGCTCTTGCAGCCAGAGCAGTTTGGGCTGGAACTCTGTTATCATAGCTAGCTCATATATCCTACAAAATCACATGGTGCATGAACTGTGTCTGGGGACAACCAGATTGTAAACGGGTCTCCTGACATGTCTGCACTTGTAGTATCATAATAACAATACTCAGCACTTGTATAAGAGATAATCAGTATAGTTAGTCCCATTTCACCAACAGGAAAATTGAGGCACAGAGAAATGCAGTGACTTGCTCAGGCTACACAATAGTGGAGGTGTCATGTTTCACATGACATGTACAATTAAGGGTTTGTCTGTGTTAGAGTTTTTAGACACTCTTGTAGCTACACCAACATAGCTGCATCAGTACAAATCCCTAGTTCAGACACTTTGTACCAGTGTAAACTGGGATTTGAACTAGTGCCTTTTACCCCAGACAAGCTGCACCAATGAAAGTCCCATGCACCACTAGGGGTGTGCACTGTGGCAGCTACATCAGTGTAATAGGTGGATAAATACCCCAGTGTAGATATGTCCTAAATCCTCTGAGCATTGCAAAGAGTAAGTAACCTCTGGAAATTTGGCAACAGGAGGGCAGAAAGCCCAATATCATGGCCAGATTCCAAGGTGAAAGTATGGTGATTACATAAAGAACAGGAATTCCCCCTTGGCTCCCTACTTGGAAGCAATAGGTTTAGGGAGGCTGCCCTGCAAAAAGAAGGGCTCAGGGAAAGAGAACACCAAAGATAGGAAATTTCTATTTTAAACTCCTTGATGCAGGGACCAGATCTTCTTCTGTGTGAGGTACAGTATTAAGCACTGTATCCATGCTCAGATTAAAAACAAAACCTAATAGGTAATACTGGAATGGATTTGGGAATAATGTGGATCCTACAGATCAGTAGGTACAATTTGCAAAGCACAAAACTGGAATAGCCAGAGGATTGCATCATGGCTATGTTAGGAGTGAGGGGCATCAGTAGAGCTGTGTGGCCTGTGAGAGCATGTCACCAGGGAGTTAAGTGGTCTGTTTGGGTGCTGGGGTTTGGGATAAGGTCCTGTCCAGTACTGAGTAAATGAGGAATTACATTACTTGCAGTATTGTGGGTTTGGTTGTTTTTTTAAAAAAACAGTGCCTGTAGGATTGGGAAAGTCTGAGTCACATTCTCTTGCAGCTGGTTGCTGTGGGGAGGGGGTGGGGAAGAGACTGAGAGGGACCCTGACTCACCAGAACTGCCAAGTTTCTCCTTACATGTAGGGTTTAGTGGAAATGAAGTCACTGGTGGGTGAGGGAAAAGTGGGGGTCACTGGGTGAAGGAATGGGGTGGGGGTTGACACAGGGAAAACACCAGCTGCTGAAAAAGAAGGAGGCAGTTCCCATTCTGGAGCAAGAGATAAAACAAAAGCCAGCAGGGGGAAGCCTAAACTGAGGGGCTTTGACTGAGCTGGGGGGAAGAAGACAGGAGTGGATTGGAAGGGGCTGGGAAGCAGGATTAAGAGGCCTGACAAATCTCGGGGGGAAGAGAAAATCCAGGAATAGAAAGAAAGCAGAAAGGGTATGAAATATGGGCCTTCCATAAGCAGCAATAGGACAGAAAACTAACACCTCCATCCCTTGAAAACACAGAGGGAAAGGGGGAAAGATAATGAGATGCTGATTTTAAGAGTGGGAGAGTTGCTGTTTTCCCCCCAACAGCCCTGTCTAGTGAATTCATCCTCCCCCGTTACCTCATTGCCACATTCCCTGGTGAGTGAGCTCAGCTGTTCACATAGCCTCTCTCCTTTTATGGTCAAACAGCTTCGCTTGGGCGAGGCCTTTTTGCTAGATGTTAGGGAAGTCCTTAGGCCTGGTAACTCTACCTAGAGCCACTCCTCTTCCTCCCCCCTCCCCTTTTTGGCAGACATGAAACTGAAGCAAGTCCAGAGTGGAGCGCAGGGGGCAGAGAGAGCAGGACGCTCAGCTACGGGGAGGAAGGAGTGAAGCTGGGCTTGTGTTCCAGCAGCACTAGAGACTTTACAAGCAGCAGCAAACTTTTAGTCCAAGGGACGCCACCCTTCTCTTCCTGAACTTCTCCCCAAAGGTGAGTCCTCTTCCCCCACGCTCCCCTTGGAGAAGTTTATTAGTTTTATTGTAGCTTTATGCTCAGAAACTAAATGCATGTTTGTTGATCAGGGAACCCCACCCCCCAATTTCCTACCACACCCACTGCGGATGAGAGGCTGAACTTGCTGTTGTGTTTTGTGGTTTATGCTGGTTGCACAGCTTGGGACCGTATTTAGCGTTAAATTTATGGGTTTGACGTGTCTGTGTCCCCGACCTATTTTCCGTGGGAGCCTCAAATTTTTGAAAGCCTGACAAACTACTTGCCAACTTTTAGTTGGGTACGTTCCTCCCCTCCCCATCAAAATGAAATATCTTCCAAGTCGCCTCCTTTCCTTTGTAAAGGTTTAGCAATGGGGGGAGGAGAAGGGGCTCCGCTGGCTGGTTTGAGTTGAGACATTCTTCTAGTGTGTGTGAGACCCGCTCTAGAGCCTTTTCCAGATGTGTTTAGGTGGGGAAAGAACCTGTAACACTTTTGGGAACTGCTTCATTTCTCCTCTGCCTTCCTGGGCGGGGATCTGAAGATACTTGTGCCTGCAAATTTGTGACTGCCTGGAGTATGAAATATGTTTGCATGTTCCTTTCCTGCTGTGCAGAGAGGAAGACGGGGGGCGGTATTTAGTTATGTGTGTGTTACAGATTCACTCCAGGCCTGGCTCGTAGCTTTGAAAGTTCCCCTTTCCCCGGTCCGATTCTTGACTACAATTTACATGCCGGGTTTAGTGACTGGAATGAATTTACTGGTGGGGGAAGGGAAGTGGGGGTCACTGGGCAAAAGAATGGGGGTGGTGGTTGAACAGGGAAACACCAGCTGCTTGAAAAATAAATGACTTTGTTGCTGGGGCTTTGTAACTTTTTTTTGCCAACCAAGCAAAAAAGTTTGCAGGATTAACCAGAGTTTGAAGGGGTGGAAATGCATGTGGCTCTTTGTTTAATTAAAAACAAAACAAAATCCTTCAGTTTTTGGGTTTTTTGTAAATCAGCTTGATTCTTTCACTTCATATTTTTAATAGCACATCCCCTTTCTCCACTTTCCATTTGGAGGAGGCCTGTGACTCTGTGGGTGCAGTTGCCAGAGTTACTGGGTTGTGGCAATTCTAAAACATTACCCCTCCTCCCACCCAATACTCCCTGCTTGGTCTGAATTGATATCCTACATAGCAGGGGTTCTCAAACTTCATTGCACTGTGACCCCCTTCTGACATCAAAAATTACTACACGACCCCAGGATGGGAAAACTGAAGCCTGAGCCCACCTGAGTTTCAAAACCCAAGGGCTTCAGCCCTAGGCATGGGACTTATAACCTGAGCCCTACCACCCAGAGCTAAAGTCCTCAGGCTGCAGCTTCAGCCCTGTGGGCTTGGGCTTGGGCTTTGGCCCGGGCCCCAGCAAGTCTAAGCCAGCCCTGGCGACCCCATAAAAATAGGGTCACGAACCCCTGCTTCATAGGGAAGGAATAATTTTGGAGGATGTTAGGGTGGGTCTCTCTTTCCATGTTCCCTTCCCTACTTGAGAGTGGGATGCACTGGAGACTGGCCCATGGAGGCAGAAGCCTAAGAAAGAGTTGGTTAGTTTCCCTTCCCAGAGTTGGTGGTCACTGAGTAGGTATGGTTTAGGTCAGGGGTCTACAGCACTTGCATAGAAAACAGAGCAGTCTGTGATGCCTTAAAATGGATTGCTTTCATGTAACCAGTGCAACTATGGCCAGTGAAAGGATCTAAATCTTAATTTCTGCCCCTAATCAGTAGAGACAGGTCATACATAGCCCTTGCTTGAGGCTTTGGTGTCATTAGCGTCTGTGGCTACATCTTCTCATTGATGTAGATGTCAGGAAATATCTTTCTTTGAGGGAGGTCTGATAACTAATTTAGGCTCAGACTTGCCCAGTGACACACCCTCAGTACTTTTTTTTTTTTTTTGGTATGCTTGAATAACAGGACCCTGTTAATGCACATTTCATAATCGGGGAGCTGCAGGTCAGGATTGATGGATACCAGTAGAACTGTGGCGGAACCATAGCCTGGATAGGGGGAGGAGAGGAAGGCCAGTCCCTGGCATCTCCGTTTTCGCTTCCCTCTAGGCTATAGGGTGGCTGGTGGACAAACAGAAGATATGCTTTCATGCTGTTTTTTAAGCAGAACTTGGGACAGACAGGGGCAGCTGTAGGAGGGAGGCTGCTGTGAGGAGAGAGAGGCTTTGGGCTAGAGAGAGTATATGGGGAAAAGGACTGCTCTGGGGTCAGGGAGATGGGAACAGCTGCTGGTAATGAAACTAAGGTATCTGCATGAAGCAGCAGATGTCCCACAATCCATCTCTATAAAGACCAGCCCCATTATAGAGTATGATCATGAGGTGACTAGGATGTCATCTTTAAGTGCCGACAAGGGGAGAGGATTTTTCATGTCGGAGGACACTTTAAACTAGCCCATAAAGGCATAACAAGACCCAGTGGCTGGTAATTAACCATTGGAACAGTTTACCAGAGTACATGGTGTATTCACCGTCACTTGGTGTCTTTAAATGAAGACTGGATATCTTTCAAAATGATATGCCTTAGCTCAAGTGGAAATTAGTTAGAAGCAGAATCACTGGGTGAGAGTCTATGATCTGTTATGCGGAAGGTCCCAATAATGATGGTGTCATAAATATAAAGGGAAGGGTAAACATCTTTAAATCCCTCTTGGCCAAAGGAAAAAACTTTAACCTGTAAAGGGTTAAGAAGCTAAGATAACCTCTCTGGCACCTGACCACAATGACCAATGAGGAGACAAGATACTTTCAAAGCTGGCGGGGGAGCAACAAAGGGTTAGCTCTGTCTGTGTTGCTTTTGCTGGGACCAGAGCAGGAATGCAGGTCAGAACTCCTGTAAAAAGTCAGTAAGCAATCTAGTTAGATATGTGTTAGATTCTGATTTGTTTAAATGGCTGATAAAATAAGTTGTGCTGAATGGAATGTATATTCCTGTTTTTGTGTCTTTTTGTAACTTAAGGTTTTGCCTAGAGGGATTCTCTATGTTTGGAATCTGATTACCTTGTAAGGTATTTACCATCCTGATTTTACAGAGGTGATTCTTTTACTTTTTCTTCAATTAAAATTCCTTCTTTTAAGAACCTGGTTGTTGTTTCATTGTTCTTAAGATCCAAGGGTTTAGGTCTGTGCTCACCTATACAAATTGGCGAGGATTTTTATCAATCCTTCCCCAGGAAAGGGGGTGTAGGGTTTGGGAGGATTTTCGAGGGAAAGACGTTTCCAAGTGGGCTCTTTCCCTGTTATATTTGTTATTGCTGCCACCACCAAGCATTTAAGGTCCAGGGTCAAAAGGTAAAATAGTTTGTACCTTGGAAATTTTAACCTAAGCTGGTAAAAATAAGCTTAGGGGGTTTTTCATGCAGGTCCGCACATCTGTACCCTAGAGTTCAGAGGGGGGAAGGAACCTTGGAAGATGGTAAGGCCCCTTCTGGGCTTAACATTTGGTAATCTACTCCCCAGCACCCTTATGGATGGTTGATATGCCCAGTGCCTGACCTTGGGGGGAAGAATAAGGTCTTGTAGTTTCAGACACTTAGGGCTTGTCTACATTGGCACTTTACAGCACTGCAACTTTCTTGCTTGGGGTAGTGCTTTAACATGGCTTTAACATTGCCAGTATAGATTTGCCCTTAGTCAATGCTGATGATTCTTCTTCCCTCCCTGACCCTCAGCTGGATGTAAGTATGATATAGGGGGTGGAGGGGAGAGGGAGGGCTGGTGAGGATTGGTTCCAATATAACAACTAACTCAAATACAGTATCTGAGGTATCAGAGTACCCCACAACTTCGAGAACTTGTATGGGTAAGTGGCCCACGTATGTCTCCTCAGTGATAGCAGCACTGTGGAATAGCTGCAGGAGGACGTCCTGTTGTTACAGCAGCCCATCATCATCCATGCTGACAGTGCAGCAGCAGGCACTGTAGAAGAATGTTGTTCAAAACAAACTAAGTCCAAATGCTGGCATACTTGCCTCTCTACCATTGGGAGCATTACTGTGTGCGGTCAGCATGATAAACTTAGTGCCTCTCTGGCCTGGATACCAGCATGGGGAGAAATCTTAGACATCTGGGCTCTTATCAGGAGATTGTCAATAGCTCCTGGCTGTTGTGAGTTTGGAAACATCCTGAGGGCAACATGAGTGGTGGTTTGGGGGGTGGGGGGAGGATGGGGCAGGAGATGGGGAGTGTTTCAGGGAGTTCCAAGTTCGCCACATACAAGCCTTCGAGAACTCGCTTTTCAGGACATGGCTGGGCCCTGATCCTGGGGGTGGAAATATGCAGCTTGCTGTACTCTAGCTAGACCAGGGATTCTCAAACTAGGGGTCGGGACCCTTCAGGGGGGTTGTGAGGTATCAACCTTGCTGGGAACCCTGCTTTGCCTCTGGCATTTATAATGGTGTTAAATATATAAAAGTATTTTTAATTTATAAGAGGGGGGCTGCATTTGGAAGCTTGCTATGTGAAAGGGGTCACCAGTACAAAAGTTTGAGAACCACTGACCTAGACCCTAGGAAGACACCATTGGTAGGATGGACCTGTGAGCATATTCTGCGGCAAACAGGAAAGTGCTGCGTGCTGTGCTGTGCTATGCGGCACCCTGAGGCCAGGCCATGGATGGGCTGGCTTTAGGGCAGCATCTATACCAGAGGTGGGCAAACTATGGCCCGTGGAACCCTTCTGCCTGGCCCCTGAGCTCCTAGCCTGGGAGGCTAGTCCCCGGCCCCTCCCCTGCTGTTCCCCCCCCTCCCCTGCTGTTCCCCCCCCTCCCCTGCAGCCTCTGTGCCAAGCCACTGGCACAATGCTCTGGGCAGCCGGGCAGCGCAGTCGCAGAGCCACGGCCTGACCCGGTGCTCTGGGTGGTGCGGCTGTAGCGCCGCAAGCCACCGGCCTCCAGGCAGCACGGTAAGGGGGGAGTGGGGGTTGGATAGAGGTCAGGGGAGTTCGGGGGGTGTGGATAGGGGTTGTGGCGGACAAGGGCAGGGAACAGGGGGGTTGGATGGGGCAGAAGTTCGGGGGGGGCAGTCAGGGATGGGGTGGCAGGGGGCAGTCAGGGGTGGGGTGTCCGGGGTGGTCAGGGAGCAGGGGGGTTTGATGGGGCAGGAGTCCTGGGGGAGCCGTTGGAGTGGGGGGGAAGGGGGGGTCTGATAGGAGGCAGGGGCCAGGCCATGCCTGGCTGTTTGGGGAGACACAGCCTCCCCTAACCGGCCCTCTATACAATTTTGGAAACCCAATGTGGCCCTCAGGCCAAAAAGTTTGCTCGCTCCTGCTCTATACAGCAGGGGCTGGGAGGGAATGACTCTAGGAATGTGTTAGTGAGGCTGGCTGGATCCAGGAGCTGCTTCCTGCAGGAAGGGGCGGGGGCAGGGCAGGCAGCCGTTGCGGCCATTGAGGATGCTGTAGGAGCTCTTGCTTATTGCTACAATGACAGGAAGGGACAGCAAGACAGAAATGACAGCAAGACAAAGGGCTTGGCTGGGGAATGTGTGACCTTATGGAATCGCCCAGGCTTCCCTTTGTTCTGCTTGTGCTGCAGCTGTCGGAGCTTCCCCCTGACCAGAGAGGGCTGAGGGTCTACAGGTAAAAGGATGGGGGTGGGGTTGTGAGGAGAGGATTGGGAGAGGTGGACAGACAGAGTTGGTGGGGATGCAGTGGTGACACACCCTCCTGAAGCCCCGAGCTTATGGGTGGTGGTGTGATGTGAGAGATGCTAAAGCTGCCTCTTGGTGGGGGGGGGCTCCAGTCTGAGGTGTGGGGATCTGAGCCATCTGCAGAAGGCTGACTTCTCGAGCAGCTCTCTTCTGCATTGATCCCAGCTTTGTCCTTCTCTCAGTTTATAATTACTGCCTCCCCCCCCCCCCGACCCCTCCATGTTTGTTAATCCCATTCAGAAAAGGGCTGAAGGTGGAGAGAGTTTATTGGTGCTTTGGCCAGTTGTTCCTCCCCTGCATCCCAGGGAGAAGCACTTGTTAAGGGTTTGCCTCTGGGTTAGACAGTATTTCTTACTTCAAAACATATTTGTCTCCCAGTCCTGGGGGCATCCAAGCTCTACTCATGTCCCTCAAATCTCACTCAGGTGCACCCACCCTCCAATTCTGTTTCCTGCTATGCCTTTCTCCAGATTTGTTTTCCCTTGCAGGGTCATGTCTGATCTCATGTCTGTGTCTCCACTCTCCTCCTGGCCCCCAGGTGCTGAGCAGCAAGATGGCATCATCTGGTAGCCCGGGGACTCGCATGACTTCCACAGTCAGCATCAATATTTCCACCCCAACTTTCTACAACCCGCAGAAGAAGTTTGCACCAGTGGTTGCCCCTAAGCCCAAAATGAACCCATTCAAGGCTGGGGGTGCTGTACCTGGGAGTGCCTCAGATCTGCCACTGCCCCAGCCTTCTGGGGCTGGTGCCCAATGTGCTCGGATAGGGAAAGTGGGGGAGATCCCACCAGCTGCAGCACCTTTGCTTGCTGAAGGTATGTGATATACATAACTTATTACTTGCTCCATCTGTGGGAGCTTATGTGCATTCCTGCGTTCTCAGTGCATATGGTCTGTGCCTGGTCTAAACAATGAATAAGCAACTTGCTATGAAGAATAGATGGGTGCTCACACTGGGAGGGTGGCAGGACTCCAGAGCGAGCTACAAAGGGGTGTGTGTGTTTGGGGGGGGAGGAGGAAACAGGAGGAAACTATTCTGATCACTTTGATCTAGGCATGCATAGCATCTTCCTCCCCAAGAGGAAAGGGGGCGGAGAGATTCTGGTCTCTCACCAGAGTCTGTAGGAATACCATAAATATCAGTGTAGGGGGCAGTTATATTGCAGGGAAGAATCCCCCAGCTTGGCTCACTGTGGGATGGCTCACACTGTCTTCCATATCTGTGATTCATCCCTTACCTCACTCTGTAGCTTGTCTCAGATTGTGAAAGCTCTTCCCCTTTGGTCTCACTCACTTCCTGCCATTTCACCATTGTGCATACCCTGCCTGAGTGGGTGGAGTAGTTGCAGGGACAGATGGGAGCTGCCATAAACAAGAAGTGAGACGTAGCAGTTTGCCTCCCTGGGTTTTGTTTTCTCTTGTGGGGTGTGTGTGGTATTTTTTGTTGTTGTTGTTTGTGTTTCTTTTCTGGGCAGGGTTCTGGTGCAAATATAGCTTTTACTTTAGCTTTTGATCCCTGTTGGGGCCCTTTTCACTCCTCTAAGACCACCTGGTGATTTAGCCTCCATGCTAGACCTGGCCAGCACAAGCCACTAGGAGTATCTTTACTACCCACATTCTCCTTCTTGACATCCCTGTATATCACCACAGTGTCACTGGGTTTGTCTCGACTAGGATAGGTGGTGTGATGTTAGCCACCATCTTCTAAAAGGTAGTGTAGACAAGATAATGTCAACTTTAATGTTCGCTAGCTGGCCAAGTTAGTCTAGCAGGCAGCCTAACTGATGTTCTAACACCATCTTTAATTCCTGGTTAAGACACACAGCCACAGAGGAGATAGGTGGTAATGGAAAAACTTGCTGTGTGCTGCCCCCCCTCCATTTTTTGGCAGTGTATCTGCATTGACTTCAGTGCTGTTCCCGACCGTACTCCACTGGTAAAATGAGAGCAGGATTAGGCCCCCCCACTAGCTTTTCATTGGTAGTCAGAATGAGGAACTGAGATGAGGAACTTTTTCTCTTGCCTTCTGAGTTTCTTCTGTTAATTTGCCCTACTGAAATGCTCAGTCCCTGTTCCTGAATTCAGCCTTCTGTGGCTTCGGTATCTCTTCAGGTATATGCAAGTTGTGTGCTGCAGCCAGCTCAGAATGTCTGTGGAGATGATGGCTTGCAGTGTGTGGTCTGTCATTGCAGTAAAAGACACTGACTACATTGGGAAACATTAGGTTGGTAGCAGCCTATCCTGTAGCTGCTCTTCATCCGGCTTTAGGAAGCTGTGGTGTTGTCCAGTTGTGAATACTAAGTAGGAATCATAGAATCATAGAATATCAGGGTTGGAAGGGACCTCAGGAGGTCATCTAGTCCAACCCCCTGCTCAAAGCAGAACCAATCCCCAATTTTTGCCCCAGATCCCTAAATGGCCCCCTCAAGGATTGAACTCACAACCCTGGGTTTAGCAGGCCAATGCTCAAACCACTGAGCTATCCCTCCCCCCCCGAGTAGAATGGGGCAGTTGCTTAATGGGAGGATAAGAAAATTGGGGATGTGCTTTCTTCCTTCTGAGTAAGTAGTGATCTCAATGCCCCACGGTGGTGCTTTGCTGCATGGAGGTGACTGGATAGATGGTGGTTGAGCTGTTGTCTATATCAGATGCTACTTCATTGGGTTATGTTCCTGATGCAGTACTATAGCTCTGGGCTCGGGCTGTGGGGAGGGAAGAACTTGAACAGAATATTGTATTTTTTTTAAAGGGTGGTACATGCTGGGAAACTCAAGGTTACATTTTTAAAGTAGACCTGCAGAGCGTGGTGAAAAATGAGCTTTGTACCCTTTCTTTGTTACTTTATAGGGGATAAAGGAGGCCTGAAATGCTTTCCCTCTGGGGAAAAAATGGAAGGTTTTTTGTTGTTTCTCCCTCTTCTCTCCCTCCGTGCTTATTTCTTTTGTCTGGGAATTCAGGCCCTGTCTAGCTTAGGAGACTCTGGTGACTAGAGAACTAGTGAAAATTGTGACACTAAACAGCAAAACCTGAGCAGGAAGGGGACTTTTAATTGGACTGGTTAAAACTTTTTTAAACACTACTCTAACTTCAGTGAAGATGGGTGCTCACTATATATATTCTTATCTATCCATTTCTCTGCTGTGGAGTCCTATTTCAGTGTGTTCAAAATTCTGCACAAACATGAAGATTGGATAGACTTGAATCCTTAGTACTGCTTTGTGAGGTAGCTGTTCTCCCCATTTTACTGAGGAGGAAACTGATGCTGAAAGGTAAAATGACTTTCATAATAGGCAACGTGGCTTTATTTATTAATCTCTGAACTGAGAGTCTAGAGACCTTTGTGTTCCCACTTCTGCCATGGGCACACTTGGACAAGGCACTGCTTCAGACCCTTTTTCCCCAGCTGGGAAACAGGGATATCCACTCCGTGGACTGTGAAACTCCCTTTTTCTGGAGTCTGGCTGTTTGTAAATCACATAGTGAGTCCTTGGAAAGGAGCTGTATAAATCCAAAGGTGCCTTGTTAGGGCCCACCTATTGTGACAAGGCTGGGACTAGATCTTGTGTATTGCTGGCTTCCAGCTTTCTCTTTGGCCACTAGATGTCTGTGTTCCTGTCCAAACAAGATGGCTGCTTGAAAATGGCAGGGTGATTATAAAACACCCAATACTCTCCAGACCTTAAGAGTCTGGAGAGGATTGGGCTCCACCTAACGAAGAGAGGGCATCTTCGCAAGCAGGCTGGCTAACCTAGTGAGGAGGGCTTTAAACTAGGTTCACCGGGGGAAGGAGACCAAAGCCCTGAGGTAAGTGGGGAAGTGGGATACCAGGAGGAAGCACGAGCAGGAGCGTGCATGAGGGGAGGGCTCCTGCCTCATACTAAGAAAGCAGGACAAACAGCAAGTTATCTCAAGTGCCTATACACAAATGCAAGAAGCCTGGGAAACAAGCAGGGAGAACTGGAAGTCCTGGCAGAGTCAAGGAATTATGATGTGATTGGCATAACTGAGACTTGGTGGGATAACTCGTGTGACTGGAGTACTGTCATGGATGGATATAAACTGTTCAGGAAGGACAGGCAGGGCAGAAAAGGTGGGGGAGTTGCACTGTATGTAAGAACAGTATGACTGCTCAGAGCTCCGGTATGAAACTGCAGAAAAACCTGTGTGTCTGGATTAAGTTTAGAAGTGTGAGCAACAAGGGTGATGTCGTGGTGGGAGTCTGCTATAGACCACCAAGCCAGGGGGATGAGCTGGACAAGGCTTTCTTCTGGCATCTAACAGAAGTTACTAGATCACAGGCCCTGGTTCTCATGGGAGACTTCAATCACCCTGATATCTGCTGGGAGAGCAATACAGCAGTGCACAGACAATCCAGGAAGTTTTTGGAAAATGTAGGGGACAATTTCCTGGTGCAAGTGCTGGAGGAACCAACTAGGGGCAGAGCTCTTCTTGACCTGCTGCTCACAAACTGGGAAGAATTAGTAGGGGAAGCAAAAGTGGATGGGAACCTGGGAGGCAGTGACCATGAGATGGTCGAGGTCAGGTTCCTGACACAGGGAAGAAAGGAGAGCAGCAGAATATGGACCCTGGACTTCAGAAAAGCAGACTTTGACTCCCTCAGGAAACTGATGGGCAGGATCCCCTGGGAGAATAACATGAGGGAGAAAGGAGTCCAGGAGAGCTAGCTGTATTTTAAAGAATCCTTATTGAGGTTACAGGAACAAACCATCCCGATGTGTAGAAAGAATAGTAAATATGGCAGGCGACCAGCTTGGCTTAACAGTGAAATCCTTGCTGATCTTAAACACAAAAATGACTCTTACAAGAAGTGGAAGATTGGACAAATGACCAGCGCGGAATATACAAATATTGCTCAGGCATACAGGAGTGAAATCAGGAAGGCCAAATGACACTTGGAGTTGCAGCTAGCAAGAGATGTGAAGGGTTTCTACAGGTATGTTAGCAACAAGAAGAAAGTCAAGGAAAGTGTGGGCCCCTTACTGAATGAGGGAGGCAACCTAGTGACAGAGGATGTGGAAAAAGCTAATGTACACAATGCTTTTTTTGCCTCTGTCTTCACGAACAAGGTCAGCTCCCAGACTGCTGCACTGGGCACCACAGCATGGGGAGGAGGTGACCAGCCCTCTGTGGAGAGAAAAGTGGTTTGGGACCATTTAGAAAAGCTGGACGAGCACAAGTCCACGGGACCGGATGCTCTGCATCTGAGGGTGCTAAAGGAGTTGGCGGATGTGATTGCAGAGCCATTGGCCATTATCTTTGAAAACTCATGGTGATCGGGGGAGGTCCCGGACCACTGGAAAAAGGCTAATGCATTGCCTATCCTGAAAAAAGGAAGGAGGAGGATATGGGGAGCTACAGGCCAGTCAGCCTCACCTGAGTCCCTGGAAAAATCATGGAGCAGATCCTCAAGGGATCAATTCTGAAGC
The DNA here is from genome assembly GCF_965140235.1 of Caretta caretta. Lineage (NCBI taxonomy): Eukaryota > Metazoa > Chordata > Testudines > Cheloniidae > Caretta > Caretta caretta. The sequence goes on from NC_134206.1 coordinate 213,524,152, forward strand.
ACTTGAAGGAGAGGAAAGTGGTCAGGAACACTCAGCATGGATTTCCCAAGGACAGGTTAGTCAGGAATGACTTAATTGCCTTCTATGATGAGATAACTGGCTCTGTGGATGAGAAAGCAGTGAATGTGCTATTCCTTGACTTTAGCAAAGCTTTTGACACAATCTCCCACAGTATTCTTGCCAGCAAGTTAAAGAAGTATGGGCTGGATGAATGGACTATAAGGTGGATAAAAGCTGGCTAGATCGTCGGGCTCAACGGGTATTGATCAATGGCTCCACGTCTAGTTGGCAGCTGGTATCAAGCGGAGTGCCCCAAGGGTCGGTCCTGGGACCGGTTTTGTTCAATATCTTCATTAATTGTCTGGAAGATGGCATGGATTGCACCCTCAGCAAGTTTTCAGATGACACTAAACTGGGAGGAGTTGTAGATATGCTGGAGGGTAGGGATAGGATACAGAGGGCCCTAGACAAATTAGAGGATTGGGCCAAAAGAAATCTGAGGTTCAAAAAGGACAAGTGTTCTGAACTTAGGACGGAAGAATCCCATGCACTGCTGCAGACTAGGGACCGAATGGCTCGGCAGCAGTTCTGCGGAAAAGGACGTAAGGGTTACAGTGGGTGAGAAGCTGGATATGAGTCAACAGTGTGCCCTTGTTGCCAATAAGGCTAATGGCATTTTGGGCTGTATAAGTAGGGGCATTGCCAGCAGATCGAGGGACATGATCATTCACCTCTGTTCGACATTGGTGAGGCCTCATCTGGAGTACTGTGTCCAGTTTTGCACCCCACACTCCAATTTTTCCACATCCTTCTTGTAAAGAGTCCAATGGAGGGCAACAAAAGTAATTAGGGGCCTGGAGCACATGACTTATGAGGAGAGGCTGAGGGAACTGGGATTATTTCTTCTGCGGAAGAGAAGAATGAAGGGGGATTTGATAGCTGCTTTCAACTACCTGAAGAGGGGGGAGGGGTTCCAAAGAGGATGGATCTAACTGTTCTCAACGGTAGCAGGTAGCAGATGACAGAACAAGGAGTAATGGTCTCAAGGTGCAGTGGGGGAGGTTTAGGTTGGACATTAGGAAAAAGATTTTCACTAGGAGGGTGGTGAAGCACTGGAATGGGTTACCTAGGGAGGTGGTGGAATCACCTTCCTTAGAGGTTTTCAAGGTCAGGCTTGACAAAGCCCTGGCTGGGATGATTTAGTTTGGGAATGGCCCTGCTTCGAGCAGGGAGTTGGACTAAATGACCTCCTGAAGTCCCTTTCAATCCTGATATTCTAGGAAGCTTTTTTCACGTAACTTCCCTATCTATAAATTTCCTCTCTGATTCACTCAAACTTGCAACAAAAGTCTAAGGGCAAGAGGCCAAAGACAGACTTCATGCAGATTGGTTTTGTGAATTTTGAAGCTTAATTGTGGAGAGACACTGCCTTTGTGTTATGGAGAGAGAGTAAAGAGAAAATACCATGTTAATGTGGAAACTAAATACAAAATTAAGTAATGCAGTGTTAACTGTATCAACTTCTGTGGCCTGTTTTTATAGAGGAGGTCAGACTAGATGATTTGATGGTCTCTTCTGGCCTTAAAGTCTATGAAACTCAGCCATGCTGCACAGACAGACTCAACTAGTAGTACACAAAAAACACTAGTAGTATAATGTTAAATGGGAAGAGAAAATGCTGCTTCTATGCAACATGGCAAGTAAATATTGCTATAAGAATTCTCTCATATCTACTATTTAGGATTAAGATCAAGCTAGTGTAGGTGCAGTAACTAACCAATTAATCCTTTATGAATAATGGTATGAAGCCATTTTGGTGGCTAATTCATAATCTGTCCTGGTACTGCACCTACCATCCTGGCAGATCTTGGTTCCATTTTGCAAACTGCTTTGTGGTGGTTGAGCAACTATTTTTTTTTGCATTCAATCTTCCAGCATTATCTTTCCTTCTCCAGCTGAAACAGCTAAATGGACTTTGCTTGAACTTTCCATTCAGTTGCGGGGGCGGTGTGTGCACGCATGCAGAAACCAAGGTTTGAAAATTCCATTTGCTGGTGGCAAGCAGGAAGCTTTCCCTGAGTTGGGGGTCAAATTGCAGGTTCGGGGTGAAGGTGGTGGTACTTTCTCATGCTCTAGCTACAAAAATAAGCTCTGCCCTCTTGAGGAGAAAATGAGATGGTTCTAGCAATAGACTATGCAGATGTTCAGAATATGATCACGTGTTCCACTGGGCTTTCTGTACCTGGCTCCTTCCATGAGCTCTTCTGGGTGCAGTGGGTCCCGCTCCTTGAACAGGGAGGGGAAAAAACAAATGGTATCTACTAACTTGTGGTGCCAAAATGAGTTTGTCACTCAGAGTAGATCCTTTTTGTTTTTTACATGCTTTGAGCAGTGAAAGAGTTAACAGTGACAGTTAACTTCAATACCGATTGATACTTTAACAGATGCTTAGATCAGGGTTGGCCAACCTGAGGCTGAAAAGGAGCCAGAATTTTGGCAATGTTCGTTGCCAAAGAGCCACAGTAATACATCAGCAGCCCCTAATCAGCACCTCCCCGCACCTCCCGATTAACTGTTTCATGGCAAGCAGGAGCCTTTGGGATGGTAGAAGGGAGAAGCAAGGGCACTGCAGATTCAGGGGTGGAGTGGGGGCAGGGTCTGTGGCAGAGCCAGGCGTTGAGCAGTGAGCATCCCCCAGCCCATTGGAAAGTTGGTGCCTGTAGCTCCAGCCCTGTAGTCTGTGCCTATACAAGGAGTTGCATGTGGTTCCGGAGCCACAGGTTGGCCACCCCTGGCTTAGGTGAATGGGCAGTGCCCACATCCCTGAGTTCTTGTTTTGGGCTCTCTGTAAACTCGAGCAGACCATGCTGCTATGGTTATGTTTGTATCACATCTTCATGGTTTTCTTTGCAACCATAACAGTTAAACTTTTTTTTTTAAATGAAGGCAGAAATTTGGAGAATGAGAGCGGCTTGAGAGCAAGTCTGCATAACACCAAATTCACGAAAAGAGAAAAGGAGTACTTGTGGCACCTTAGAGACTAACATTTATTTGAGCATAAGCTTCCGTGAGCTACAGCTCACTTCATCGGATGCATTCAGTGGAAATTCAGTGAGCTGTAGCTCACGGAAGCTTATGCTCAAATAAATGTTAGTCTCTAAGGTGCCACAAGTACTCCTTTTCTTTTTGCGAATACAGACTAACACGGCTGCTACTCTGAAACCAAATTCACGGTGCACCTTGGCTAAAAGGAAATCTTAAGAAAAGGTGTATCCTATCCCTTGTAGTTTTGAAGAGAACCTCTCAAATGTGATCCAGCATATTGCTGATGGTTGAGTCTAACTTCCCCAAGCAGCAGCAAGTCAAAAGCAACAAGGCTAGAAAGTTTCACTTCTGCTGCTCCTGCTCAGAGTTCTGTATCCAGCAGTGGAATGGACAATAATCAGGTCAATTTCATGCTGCTAGTCAGGGGTGACTATAAGCAGCAATAGACACAGTGGATTTCGGGTAAGGGATATAATAGTGGATGCCTTCCCTTTCCTAGCAGGAGCCAGAAGCCTTTGTAGCTTTGGGTTGAGGGGAGGAGAGAATGCAAGGAGAGTTCTATTCTCTTGTAGAAGGTGGGGAGGAGAAGAGGGTACAGGTTTATCTGAGCTCTGCTGGCTTGAGGACATCTGCCTCATAAGAACCTCAACAACTGGAGGGGAATGGAGTTTTTCACCAGAGCACGATCCCTGGACTTATGGGTCCCTTCCTCTTTCTTCTCTACCTCTGTCAAGAAGGTGTCTGGTAAGTTTCTCAAGGCCTTGTGGAGACCAGGCATGGAAAACTTTAACCCCAAAGTCAATGTTTCTTTCAGCTACCAGAAAAAGAATAGCGGCCTACAACAGCACCCTAGTGTCTGGTTTGTGTGATGGGCCAGATAGCCTAATGCAGTGGCTCTCTATCTTTCCAGACTACTGTACCCCTTTCAGGAGTCTGATCTGTCTTGTGTACCCCCAAGTTTCACCTCACTTAAACTGCCTGCTTAACAAAATGACACAAATATAAGAGTCATAGCACACTAGTACTGAAAAATTGCTTGCTTTCTAACTTTTACCATATGATTAGAAAATCAACTGGAATATAAATATTATGCTGAAGTGTAAGTACATAGTATATAGAGCAGTATAAACAACTCATTGTATGAAATTTTAGTTTGTACTGACTTTGCTATTGCTTTTTATGTAGCCTGTTGTAAAACTAGGCAAATATCTAGAGGAGTTGATGTACTCCCTGGAAGACTTCTGCATACGCCCAGGGGTACATGTAGCTAGGGTTTACAATCACTGGTCTAATGCATCGGTTCCCAAACCTGTCATCCATGTGTACTTGCTGGCAGGTTATATGGTCATATCTGCTTGGACTTGATCTATTTAGCCTTCTAGGCTCTTCATTGCAAAAAGCCTGGGTGCCTAAAAAGGTACTGGAAAATGAGGAATAGGCACTCTAACCTGTCCTAATGGAAGCTGCTATGTAGGAGTAAGAGAGGAAATGGGAAGCCACCTGCTAGTGGGAGAGGATCAGGCACTGGAGAAGCATGTGCAGGAGAATGAGGAGAGAGGACAAAATGGCTGGGAAGGGAGATATTTAAATAAGGGCAAACATGCATGGTGGTATATGCACACCCCTTCCCCTGCCAGGGTGGATAGTGGGTGTGTGGACACTGCGGTTACTGTCTACCTGACTGTCTCATACCTCACCACATAGAGGTCCAAGAGCCAGAGTGAAAGCAGCAGCCCTTGGGTTCAGGGTCGCATGGCCTAGCAGCCATTATCCAAGGGGCTGCTACCAGGGGTGTGGCAGCCCAGGTAGGGGGGCCTGGGCCCACCCAACTCCACCAGACCCCAACCCAGGGCCCTATCAGTGGCAAAGTGGACCACCACTGGGTCAGCGGGGAATCCCAACGAAACATGCTGACCTCACACAGGTGGGGATATCACTTGCTCACCCTCCCTGAGTCACTTTCTGCCATGCTTTCTGAAGCTGTAGTCCATAGGCTATCAGGGTCTTTGGGCTCTTCAGCCCAGGTTAATCCCTGGGGCTTCATTGGCCACAGATATCCAGTCTGGTTCTTGAGATCTCTAGCTCCTGCAAGCAAGGGCTGTGATGGCTTCCCAGTTAGAGACTCCACCAAGGTCCTCCCTCTCCATCAGTCAGTCCAGACTGGGCTGCTCCCTTTTATACTGGCATAGCACTTGGATCATTCCTCTGCCCATAGTGTGGTGTTAATCCCTTCTGGCCCAGTGTGGGGTATGCACACCCCATCACAGTGTGCAGGAGATCAGACTGGATGATCACAGTTTGTCCCTTCTGACCTTAGTCTGCATCTAAAATACATTAAATGCTATGGTAACTCTCCAAGGTGCACAATTGCTGTGTTTGTGTCTTCTATGCACTGGCAAATGTGTTGGGGAATAGTCTGTGTGATGCCAAGCTCGTGAGGGTTGTGGTCCCTGTGGGATGAGAGTTAGAGACCCCATAGTTTCACAGTTCTTGTGTCTCTGGTCTGACAAGCTCTTGGATCTTCTGTCTGAGTGTTGCTGGAGAAGCATGGTCAAAACCTGTCCTTTTTTTCTTTTCCTTGTTCTTACCTGCAGAACTTCCACTGCCACCTCCGCCCCCTCCAGGAGAGGAGACAGTCATCTCCCCAACCAGTGCTTTCCCCCCGCCCCCACCGCCATTCGAAGAGCCCTTCCCCCCAGCCCCAGAAGAGGTTTTTCCTTCTCCCCCTCCCCCCATGGCTGACGAGGGGCTTGTGACTGGGGTACCTGCCCCACAGGTAAGTATAGCCATGGCTAGTCTGGGGTTCTTTTCTTAGGTGGGCCACTCTAGTTCCCTCTGTTCTGAACACATACAGGCACTTGGCAGGGCTGTGTGGCCTTGAGTCAACATTTCTGCACGCACACCTCAGCACTGGGAAGATGCTGGGAGCAGAGAAGCTCTCACTTCAGGCACCTCCTCAGTGTTTTCAGAGTGCTTTGTTCCTGGAGAGGTCACTACTGTGGCACCATCTGTCTGGGCCTGCATTCCGTACTGCCCACAGTGCTCCCACAGCATGCACCTAACCCCCACCATCACCTCCAGCTTGCCTCTCAACCAAAATGAGTTGTAGGATTATGCTATGATCCAAGACTCACAGCATTCTATTGCAGCAGAGGACTGTGGGGTTGGATAGGGATGACCCCAGGTTTGCAGCTGTTCCTGATAGGGGTGAGTCACGTAACATGTCCTATTGCTCCTTCCTCCCCCATTGGTTGATGACACAGGTGCGTGGGAAGATGAATAGCATTGATCTGGAGATTGACTCACTGTCCTCAATGCTGGATGACATGGAGAAGAATGACCCCTTCAAATCTCGGGTGGAGCTGCCCTCTAGGGTACATTGCGCTCTCTGGATGGATCATGTTGAAGGGAAGGGGTGGTAGGCTGGTTTCAGTAGGGGTGAGGTGGGGTCAGAAGGGATGGCTGAATGGGGATATTGTGGGGGAAGGGGTAGCTGGAGCTGTTCCTGAAGTAGGAAATGAATAGATAAACCATAGGGAGAGGGAGCATAGCTGGAAGGGGGGAAAACAGTCCTGCAACTGAGATGTCAGGGATGTTTAGTGGATTGAAGGGTTAGCCAGATAGATGAGGTGGGATGTGGAGTCAGGGAGAAGAAAGAAGGGCAGCTCTAGCCTTCCCTCAGTCTGTGGGAGTGGATGAGCTCAGTGTGTGTCTGAGGTTGGGGATTGCCTCAAGCAGTGATGCAGACTCTCCAAGGACCTTATACTGAAGTGCATTAACACTCCCTGCAAAGCATGGTGGATTATCACTTCATAATACTGATTGGCTGTCTGTTCTCCCTATCTGTTCTCCTTGCAGGTGTCTCCAGGATCCACAGCTCCCCTGGAAACACCTCCTGCCCCGAAAGGCCATATAGAAATCATGGCTGTGCCTAAAGATCCCCTAGCTCCTGCTTCTTTCCCCCCTAAGTTCACCCCAAAACCCAGTGGAGGCTTCATGCCAAAACCATCTGAAGTGGATGTGGTCCCTGCACCAGCACCTTGGGCAGCCCCACTGCAACGTAGAGACCCCACAGCAACGCAGTCCAAAGCACCAGCCCCATCTGCGCACCTTCTTACCTCAGGCCAGCCTGCCCCCAAATTTACTCCATCCCCGGTTGCCAGCTCCCCCAAATTTGGATCCAAACCAGCTGCCAGTGCTTCTGGGGTCCCCACAAACTCCATGAGATTTACTGCCCCACCCCCTGCTCAGACCCGATTCACAGCCCCTTCAGCTATGGGCTTGGCCCCAAGGCCCCAGCCTCCCAGTTTCACCTATGCCCAGCAGCGGGAGAGACCTCAGGTGCAGGAGAAGCCATGTCCCACAGGACAGCCTGCTGCCCCACAGGACATGGTAAGGAGCAGAGCCACACTTCAGATAGCTTGTGACAGGGAGTGTGTCGGGGAGGGGGAGAAACAGCATTCCCTCCAATGTGAGGAAAGTTAGTACTCCTATCTGAGAGGGATCAGCTAAGGAAGAGCCTTCACTATATCTTATTTGAGGGGAGGGGGCAGGCAGTATGTGGAGAAGGGTGTTCCCCAGAGATACCAGGGAAGGGGGCAGGCATTGCAGGGTGCTCCTGAGAGATACTGTGCCAGTGGGGAAGGGGGTGCAAACATGGAGGGAGGGAGGCTCCTGTCCCCCAGTAAATGCTCTCTGGCACTGAATGTCTTCCTCTGCCTTTCTGCAGCACAGGGCTCCTGTGGGCACTGGTTCAGAGTCCCCCAGGGGAAACACCTCACTGACCATGAAAGAGGTGGAGGAGCTGGAGATGCTAACCCAGAAACTCATGAAGGATATGGAGCACCCACCCCATGCAGAAGCCTCCACTTCTGGTGGGTGCTGGCAAGTGAGATCCCCCCATGGAGAAGCTGGGTATTACAGTCTGGGTTGTGGTGGCTATCCCCCTTCTCTAACCCTCTCCCCCCTCCTGTGGCAGAGCTGTGCGGCCTCTGCCGGAGGCCCTTGTCCCGAACTCAGCCAGCTGTACGTGCTCTTGACCATCTCTTCCATGTGGAGTGCTTCACCTGCTTCAAGTGTGAGAAGCAGCTGCAGGGGCAGCAGTTCTACAATGTGGATGAGAAGCCCTTCTGTGAGGACTGCTATGCTGTGAGTGATGAAGGGGCCCAGGGTGTTGGGGCATTGCTGTGCTGGAAGGGGAATGGGCTTGGGGTTGCTGCTGTGCTCTCAGTGGGCACAGGGCCCTGTGTGGTTGGCCTGCCCCAGTCTCCCCTCCCTCAATTGCCTGAAGGAGGGCTGCCCCTCCTGTCCAGTGTGCCACCCTGGGGATACTGTTGGGTTGGGCTCTTGTCTCTGGTTCACTTGCTCTTTCCTCTCCCTAGGGTACCCTGGAGAAGTGCAGTGTCTGCAAACAAACCATCACAGACCGGATGCTGAAAGCCACAGGCAACTCATACCATCCCCAGTGCTTCACCTGTGTGGTGTGCCAGACCCCACTCGAGGGAGCCTCTTTCATTGTGGACCAGGCCAATCAGCCCCACTGTGTGGATGACTATCACAGGTAGGCAGGAGGCCTCTGGCCAGAGGAGCCAGCCCCATAGGTAGGTAGTCTCCCAAGAGAGGGGAGCCCCTCTCCCGCACCTCCCCCCGCCATCCTTGCTGCAGGGAGGCCCTCTTCCATACCAGGCTGCCTCTCTGACTGGATCCCCATTGGGAAGGCTGCTGTTGTCAGTGTCTCCTCTCCTCTGTGTGCTGCAGGAAGTATGCCCCCCGCTGCTCAGTCTGTGCCGAGCCCATCATGCCAGAGCCCGGAAAGGATGAGACCGTGCGTGTGGTGGCCTTGGAGAAGAACTTCCATATGAAGTGCTATAAGTGCGAGGTAACCAGCCGCTCTTCCAAATCTCCCTCCGTTTTCCCTATGTCCATTTCCTGTCCATGTCTCACTATGGCATTGTCCTGTTCTCAAGCCTGTCAACCCTCCCACGGGAGTCCCCCATGTGCATCTGTCTCTTCTCCTCCCCCTCCCCCCCATCTCATTCACATTAGTGTTAGTTGTCACTGAACTTCATTCATCTTCTCCTCCCCAGGACTGTGAGAGGCCCTTGTCTATTGAGGCAGATGAGAATGGCTGCTTCCCTCTGGATGGTCACGTACTGTGTATGAAGTGTCACACCACTCGTGCCAAAGCTGCGCGCTGAGGGGCTTGGAGTGGGGTGGGCCCCTGATACCTCTCCTCCCCCATACCAATGGCCTGCATTCCCCTGCTCTCAATGGTCCAATCCCTTTGCCCCACAGGGCACATTCCTACCTACAGATACCCTGGCAGCAGTCCTTCCTTCACACAGGGATCACCACCCCTAATCCCCTCCTCCGTGCCAGGATCCCCTTCTGCAATGCCCGCTTTTCCTGGCCACAGTGCATTCCAGACTGGGGAGTATGGGAGATTCCTCTGTTTCCCCTAAATTGCTCTAGAATGGATATTTAAATAGTCTGGCCTCTCCAGCCCTGTGCTCTCTCACTCCTTCAGCTCCACCTGGTAGAGCTAGGCAGAACTACCTAGTGGTTGTCTGAGGCTAAAGGTATCTTTACTCCACAGAGCAGTACACGTATTTGGCATTGTGAGGTGAAGTGCCTTTCTCTTCAGCGCTCCTTTCTCTGCTGTCTCCCTCTCATGCCCATGCTCCTAGATGTAGTATTTATGAGAAGAGTGGAGACCAAACTTGGTGGGTGGCCTTGCTCCCTGGGCTGGAAAGAGTTAATCTAGGTCAGGGGTGACCAACCTGAGCCGGAGAAAGAGCCAGAGTTTACCAATGTACACTGCCAAAGAGCCACAGTAATATGTCAGCAGCCCCCCATGAGCTCCCTCACCGCCCACCCACCAGTAGTGCCACAAATCAGCACCTCTCCTCCTCCTCCCCCCCCAATCAGTTGTTTTGTGGCATGTGGGAGGAGCGAGGGCATAGGCTCAGGGGAGGGGGTGGGAAGGGGTGGAATTGGGGTAAGGCCTGGGGCAGAGCCAGGAGTTGAGCAGTGAGCACACGCCACCACATTGGGAAGTTGGCGCCTGTAGCTCCAGCCCTGGAGTCGGTGCCTATATGAGGAGCTGCGTATTAACTTCTGAAGAGCTGCATGTGATTCTGGAGCCATAGGTTGGCCACCCCTGTGCTAGGTTATAGCTTTCCTGCCTCTGTCAGATCTCACCAGCTGGCTGATCCTGTCTAACACTTTTCACTGCCAGATAAACCGGTCAGCCTGGAGAGGGGCATCTCGCTGGGTTTGGGACCCTCTTCCTCCCCTCATCTCCCAAAAGGTGTCTACTCCATTTCCTTTCATTCAGTGTCTTCCTTGGTGCTTGGCCCAGTTGCTTGGCATAGCAAACTATCCAAAGGATTTGTGTGTTTACAAAGGACTCTTAGAGCTCATTGTGGGGGCTGCCAGTGCCCAGTAGGGAATGGCCCCAGGGTGTGGTATGAGGATTCACTGCCAGCACAAGGTGGGAGGGATGTCTCCTCAGGTACCAATAGGGGTTTCTCACTGTTACTGGGAAGGCTGCAGTGAGATTGCAATGTCCTTGTTGGCTCTGCCTGTCACTAGGGTGATCCCCTCTTTCTGGGCTGGAATCTGTCTCTGACTGAACTGGCATTTTGGATACTGTACTTTCCAGCCACTGTGTGCATCTAATAAAGTGTTTTTGGGTTTTTTTAATTGAAATCTCCTCCTTGGTCTGTTAATCCAACCTTGTGCACGAGAATCACCATGTTCCACCACCATACAGCCATGAGATAGCATTGCTGTCCCAGCAATGGTCCGGTCACTTCCCCATTCCACACCTGAACCCCAAGGTTATGGATTCTGCCTTTGCATTGGCAATGAAAAGGGCTGGGTTTCCCCCACCCTCTGTCATTCGCTTCCTCTTCACACTGTGTAAGCTGAAGAGCTCAAACTCTCTGCAAATCTGGCCCTTAGATCAAAGGTATTTAGGCACATATTGATGCAGATAATCAGGTGTTTTATCTGCTTAGGTACGTAACTCCTGTTGAAGCATCTCTAGGAGCCTTAGTACCTTTCAAAAATCTGACCCTAAAGCCCTCCATACTTTTGATTAGGCTAATTGTTTTTGTTCTCTGGACTGTCTCTAGAATTGAATGGTGCCCAACCTTGAATGCATGTCCTTCTTTGGAAGTACGGTAGCATCTCTGGGCTCATTCACAATGCTCCTGTTGTATCCTCTGCATTTTGACACCTAAATCTTTTTGTGGATCTAGCCCCACATGACACAGATCTTCAATTCCCCACTCAACTACTGCCTAATCCTCTAGGCACCTAAACTTCCTCTACTAAAGTTCCTTAGGTGCCAAGTTTCTGCCAGTGAGCATGTTCACAGCCTCCTCCGTTGAGGTGCCTAGGTACTTATCTCACACTTAAGTATCAGTGGGATCCTCAGGTGGGGAAATACCTACTTGATCTTGCCTGTGGCGCCTGATCCATTCAGAGTTCTCCAAGCATGCCAAACCCCACATAAAATGGCAGGAGTGGAGAGTAGGTGGGGTGCCCACTGGTTAGAGCTCTCAGCTGGGAGTTGGGAGACCTAGGTTCAGTTCCTTTCTGCCTGATGTGGAGAATGGATTTGAATTTGGGTGTGTGTCGTCTCTCTCTCCTCCCCCCGGCACGCAAAAGAATGCCCTAACCACTGGTCTATGGAGTCCTTCTCTCTCAGAACAGCTCAAACAAGGGAATGAGAAGCATGTATGATGGGATAATATGGTTTTGGCAATTAATTTGATCTTTAAATATTCATGGTAAATAGGCCCGATGGGGTGGGATCTGAGTTACCCAGGAAAGAATTCTCTGTAGTATCTGGCTGGAGAATCTTGCCAATATGCTCAGGGTTCAGCTGATCGCCATATTTGGGGTCAGGAAGGAATTTTCCTCCATGGCAGATTGGAAGAGGTCCTGGAGGTTTTTTGCCTTCCTCTGTAGCATGGGGAACGGGTCACTTGCTGGAGGATTCTCTGCTCCTTGAAGTCTTTAAACCATGATTTGAGGACTTCAATAGCTCAGACAGGTGAGAGGCTTATCGCAGGAGTGTGTGGGATTCTGTGGCCTGCACTGTGCAGGAGGTCAGAGTAGATCATAATGGTCCCTTCTGACCTTAATATCTATGCCCCAGAATACTCCATAGACCAGTGTCTAGGGCACTTCCAGGGGAATGGGGGTGGGGTGGGGACTCAAAGTTCCAGTTTCTTCTCCACATGAAGCAGAGAGGGCAATTGAGCCTGGGTGAGTGCTCTAACCCCTGGGGCAAAAATTATAAAGGGGGAGGAACAGTGCCACCATCTCCCTGCTTGTCTGTTTTTTAAAAAAAAAACAAAAAACACACTCCTTGCCTGGCTTGGGTGCCTAGCCCCAGAAGAGGGGTTCGTGGCTGTGAATCCTGAGCAGAGATAGGCACCTAACCTCCTGTTAGCTTTGTCTAGTGTCTCTGTGGCACTCACAGGAGTGAAAAGCAGGAAGAACTTTAGACACTACAGTGTGTAGCTGGGACTCTGCTACACATGGTGTAGCAGTATAGAATGAGGAGGGACCAGTTTCTCATAGAACCACATTTTGTCTCCCTCTCGCTTGCAACGTTTCATGTGTTTAACCAGTTCAGTATGTAGGTTGCCTTACCTTTACAATTGGAAACGCATACCATGAGTATGATGATTAAATTTTTGAGGCTTCAAAGTCAAACTATTAATTCAATTTTCTATTTTAGAGACGGGCAACAGTTGCCTCTCTCCAAAGATCACTTGCAAACTGAGACATGACTGACCACTGAGACATCCCACTAGCAGCTTAGTGGTCACATGAATGCTTGATGCTTCTAGCAAGCAAGTGGTTGTGTATCTCATTCATAGGCCTTTCTAGCCTGAATAAGGATCAGGTGGCAATAATACTTGTTGCTTTACACACAAGTTCTTACGTTCATTCCATCACTTCACAACCAACTACTGCTAGCGACACCTCGGGGAGTTAGATGTATAAATGCTCTCTATTTGACTGTCACTGTTGTCAGAAAACCCAGTAGCTCTTAGAGCTTGTCTACACTACCAAGTTTTGTTGACAAAACTTATGTTGACGCCCAAAAGTCGACAAAACAAAAAATTGCCAGTGTTCACACTTGCTCCCTCTGTCAACAGATCACGTCCACACTGGGGACACCATCAACAGGGTGAGCAAAGCACCATGTGTTTGTATCCTACAGTGAAAAGAAAAGGAGTACTTGTAGCACCTTAGAGACTAACCAATTTATTTGAGCATGAGCTTTCGTGAGCTACAGCTCACTTCATCAGATGCATACCGTGGAAACTGCAGCAGACTTTATATATACACAGAGAATATGAAACAATACCTCCTCCCACCCCACTGTCCTGCTGGTAATAGCTTATCTAAAGTGATCATCAGGTTGGGCCATTTCCAGCAGAAATCCAGGTTTTCTCACCCTCCACCCCCCCACACAAATTCACTCTCCTGCTGGTGATAGCCCATCCAAAGTCACAACTCTTTACACAATGTGCATGATAATCAAGTTGGGCTATTTCCTGCACAAATCCAGGTTTTCTCACATCCCCCCACCCCCATACACACACAAACTCACTCTCCTGCTGGTAATAGCTCATCCAAACTGACCACTCTCCAAGTTTAAATCCAAGTTAAACCAGAACATCGGGGGGGGGGGGGTAGGAAAAAACAAGAGGAAATAGGCTACCTTGCATAATAACTTAGCCACTCCCAGTCTCTATTTAAGCCTAAATTAATAGTATCCAATTTGCAAATGAATTCCAATTCAGCAGTTTCTCGCTGGAGTCTGGATTTGAAGTTTTTTTGTTTTAAGATAGCGACCTTCATGTCTGTGATTGCGTGACCAGAGAGATTGAAGTGTTCTCCGACTGGTTTATGAATGCTATAATTCTTGACATCTGATTTGTGTCCATTTATTCTTTTACGTAGAGACTGTCCAGTTTGACCAATGTACATGGCAGGGGGCATTGCTGGCACATGATGGCATATATCACATTGGTGGATGTGCAGGTGAACGAGCCTCTGATAGTGTGGCTGATGTTATTAGGCCCTGTGATGGTGTCCCCTGAATAGATATGTGGGCACAATTGGCTTTGTTGCAAGGGTAAGTTCCTTCAGCCCCCAACTAAAACCCCTCCAACGCATTATTTAGGATCTACAACCTATCCTAAAGGATGACCCAACACTCTCACAAATCTTGGGAGACAGGCCAGTCCTTGCCTACAGACAGCCCCGCAACCTGAAGCAAATACTCACCAACAACCACATACCACACAACAGAACCACTAACCCAGGAACTTATCCTTGCAACTTCCAGGAGCTTTGAAAGGGGCCGGGCGCATGCCTGCAGGGCAGCAGAGATCAAAACACTGAGCAGAGCAATCAGGGCAGTCATTGTGGGACACTGGCAGAAGCCAGTTTTGTTGACAAAACAATCAGCAGTGTCTACACTGGCTTTGTCAACAATAAAGGGAGGGGAGAAGACAAAAAGTCTCATAGGGATGGAAGTTTTTAGTTGCCAAAACTGGGCCTAGGTGTTTTTCATGATGAAAGTCCCATTGTAGTGTGTACCACTCTTGCTGTTTTGTCACCAAAAGGCAATTTTTGGTGACAAAACTTGCCAGTGTAGACAAGCCCTTATTTTGCCTGCATGTATGTGTAATCTTTTCTGCCTGATACTTATTTACAGCTGAATTAATGCTTCTAGAGCAGTGATAGGTGCTCTTGATTTTTGGTGCTGAAGGCTTCTATATACGTAGATAGGTTAAGGCGATGCTGAGCTTTCAATTGCATTGAAGTTGGAAAAGCATGTCCCATTGTGCATATGACCTCTCAACTCAGAGAGCAAGCAATAGGACTAACATTATGGGATTATAACAGAAGGTACTTGTAAAATGCATATGTAATGCATACACACCCCACCTGGTTTGTGTGCTGAGCACTGTAGGGTGTGTATGCATTTTACAAGTACCTTCTGTTATAATCCTATAATGTTAGTCCTATTGCTTGCTGTCTGAGTTGAGAGATCATATGCACAATGGGACATGCTTTTCCAACTTCAATGCAATTGAAAGCTCAGCATCGCCTTAACCTATCTACGTATATAGAATGTAACCTATTGCTTGTAATAAACTCATTGTTCCTGGTGGCAGGAAACAAGGGTGAGAGAGTTAAAAGCAACACTGCCAACTTGAAACTCATGTTTCCCTCTGAATGCTTCATTTCTATTCTAAATAACCCGCAAGATCAGTAGAATAGATGCACTCCATTCGTGGGTTCTAGCCCACGAAAGCTTATGCCCAGATAAATTTGTTAGTCTCTAAGGTGCCACAAGGACTCCTTGTTGTTTTTGCTGATACAGACTAACATGGCTATCACTCTGAAACCTAGAATAGAAGTGAAAGAGATTAGAGAACTATTCTCCTTGTTTGTTTACAATGTGTATTTGATAACATTGTCTAGCCATTTTTCCTGTTTTGTTGAAAGTTGGTTGCCCTTCCTGTATGATCCACTAGCATGATATCACTCAAACATTGCTCTGGGGAAGCTTCAGCCTATTCCCCAGGTTCTGCACAAGGGTATTTTACTTGTAACAGGTACAGCAAAGGGGTAGCTGGTAAATATATTGGGGAGGGTGTGTGTGTGTGTAAGGGACAGGAGAGGTAGATTCCAAGTTGCTCTTGAACTGACCTAAAAGTTCCTTCCACACCTAAGCTGGGTACCAGAAAACCATCACTGCCTGAATGTTTTGAAATTTGTCACCTTAAATTTAACTTTCAGGTTTACAGGGTCTTGCTGGGATAGATATACTGGCGAAGCAATTGTCATGTAGACAAGACCTTAGTTCCAGTGGCTGAGGCCTTAAAGGACAAAGAATCTGCATCTGTGTGTATGTGGCTATTGCTTGTCACATATACATCCCATGATCATAAAATTTGCCATAGAACCATAGGGTTAGAAGGGACCGCAAGGGTAATCTAATCTAGTCCCCTGCCAAGATGCAGGATTTATTGTGTCTAGACCATCCAAGACAGATGGCTCTCCAGCCTCCTTTTGAAAACCTCCAGTGAAGAAGCTTTCACAATCTCCCTAAGCAGTCTGTTCCATTGTCCTACTGGTCTTAAAGTTAAGAAGTTTTTCCTGAGATTTAATCTAAATCTGCTATGCTATAGTTTGACCCCATTGCCTCTTGTCCTGACTCTGTGGCAAAAGAGAACAACTTTTTCCATCTTTTTTTTATGGCAGCCTTTCAAGTATTTGAAGACGGCTGTCCTGTCTCCCCACCCCCACCTTAATCTCCTCTTTTACAAACTAAACATACCCAGGTTTCAGAGTAACAGCCGTGTTAGTCTGTATTCGCAAAAAGAAAAGGAGTACTTGTGGCACCTTAGAGACTAACCAATTTATTTGAGCATAAGCTTTCGTGAGCTACAGCTCACTTCATCGGATGCATACTGTGGAAAGTGTAGAAGATCTTTTTATACACACAAAGCATGAAAAAATACCTCCCCCCACCCCACTCTCCTGCTGCTAATAGCTTATCTAAAGTGACCACTCTCCTTACAATGTGTATGATAATCAAGGTGGGCCATTTCCAGCACAAATCCAGGGTTTAACAAGAACATCTATATAGTTTCTCTATATCATATATCTATATCTACATATAGACATATATATACATATACATGATATATATATATACACACATACATATATACATATAGATATATCTATATCTACATCATAATCAAAAAGGCTGACAAAGGAGGTGCTGTTGTCATCATGAATAGGTCGGAATATGAACAAGAGGCTGCTCGGCAGCTCTCCAACACCACTTTCTACAAGCCATTACCCTCTGATCCCACTGAGAGTTACCAAAAGAAACTACAGCATTTGCTCAAGAAACTCCCTGAAAAAGCACAAGATCAAATCCGCACAGACACACCCCTGGAACCCCGACTTGGGATATTCTATCTACTACCCAAGATCCATAAACCTGGAAATCCTGGGCGCCCCATCATCTCAGGCATTGGCACCCTGACAGCAGGATTGTCTGGCTATGTAGACTCCCTCCTCAGGCCCTACGCTACCAGCACTCCCAGCTACCTTCGAGACACCACTGACTTCCTGAGGAAACTACAATCCATCGGTGATCTTCCTGATAACACCATCCTGGCCACTATGGATGTAGAAGCCCTCTACACCAACATTCCACACAAAGATGGACTACAAGCCGTCAAGAACACTATCCCCGATAATGTCACGGCTAACCTGGTGGCTGAACTTTGTGACTTTGTCCTTACCCATAACTATTTTACATTTGGGGACAATGTATACCTTCAGATCAGCGGCACTGCTATGGGTACCCGCATGGCCCCACAGTATGCCAACATTTTTATGGCTGACTTAGAACAATGCTTCCTCAGCTCTCGTCCCCTAATGCCCCTACTCTACTTGCGCTATATTGATGACATCTTCATCATCTGGACTCATGGAAAAGAAGCCCTTGAGGAATTCCACCATGATTTCAACAATTTCCATCCCACCATCAACCTCAGCCTGGTCCAGTCCACACAAGAGATCCACTTCCTGGACACTACAGCGCTAATAAACGATGGTCACATAAACACCACCCTATACCGGAAACTTACTGACCGCTATTCCTACCTACATGCCTCCAGCTTTCACCCTGACCACACCACACGATCCATCGTCTACAGCCAAGCTCTGCGATACAACCGCATTTGCTCCAACCCCTCAGACAGAGACAAACACCTACAAGATCTCTATCAAGCATTCTTACAACTACAATACCCACCTGCGGAAGTGAAGAAACGGATTGATAGAGCCAGAAGAGTTCCCAGAAGTCTCCTACTACAGGACAGGCCTAACAAAGAAAATAACAGAACGCCACTAGCCATCACCTTCAGCCCCCAACTAAAACCCCTCCAACGCATTATTAAGGATCTACAACCTATCCTGAAGGATGACCCAACACTCTCACAAACCTTGGGAGACAGGCCAGTCCTTGCCTACAGACAGCCCCCCAACCTGAAGCAAATACTCACCAGCAACCACATACCACACAACAGAACCACTAACCCAGGAACCTATCCTTGCAACAAAGCCCGCTGCCAACAGTGCCCACATATCTATTCAGGGGACACCATCACAGGGCCTAATAACATCGGCCACACTATCAGAGGCTCGTTCACCTGCACATCCACCAATGTGATATATGCCATCATGTGCCAGCAATGCCCCTCTGCCATGTACATTGGTCAAACTGGACAGTCTCTATGTAAAAGAATAAATGGACACAAATCAGATGTCAAGAATTATAACCTTCATAAACCAGTCGGAGAACACTTCAATCTCTCTGGTCACGTGATTACAGACATGAAAGTTGTGATATTACAACAAAATAACTTCAAATCCAGACTCCAGCAAGAAACTGTTGAATTGGAATTCATTTGCAAATTTGATACAATTAACTTAGGTTACCTTGCATAATGACTTAGCCACTCCCAGTCTCTATTGAAGCCTATTTCCCCTTGTTTTTTCCTACCCCCCCCCCCCAGACGTTCTTGTTAAACCCTGGATTTGTGCTGGAAATGGCCCACCTTGATTATCATACACATTGTAAGGAGAGTGATCACTTTAGATAAGCTATTAGCAGCAGGAGAGTGGGGTGGGAGGAGGTATTTTTTCATGCTTTGTGTGTATATAAAAAGATCTTCTACACTTTCCACAGTATGCATCCGATGAAGTGAGCTGTAGCTCATGAAAGTTTATGCTCAAATAAATTGGTTAGTCTCTAAGGTGCCACAAGTACTCCTTTTCTTTAAGCATACCCAGTTCCTTCAGCCTTTGCTCATATGGCTTGCATTCCTTCCCTTTAATCATCTTTGTTGCTTGCGTCTGGATCGTTTCCAGGTTCTCTGTTTCTATGTATTGGTGACCAAGATTGGACACACTACTCCAGCTGAGGCCTAACCAGTGCCAAGTAGAGTGGTACTATCATCTCCCATGACTTGCATGCTATGCCTCTGTTAACGCAACCTAAAATTGCATGTGTTTGCGTTTTTTTTTTAACAGCATCGCATTGCTGACTCATGTTGAGGTTGTGATCCACCACAACTCGCAGATCCTTCTCAGCAGTGCTGCAGCCAAGACAGTTTTTTTCCCCATTCTGTATTTGTGCCTTTGGTTTTTCTACTCCAAGTTTAGCACCTTACATTTGTCTTTGTTGAATTTTATTTTGTTGTCTATAGCCCAATCCTCCAATTTATCAAGATCCCTCTGAATTTTCGCTCCAAGGTATCGGCAAACCCCTGCCCTCTCGCAGCTTTGTCTCATCTATAGACTTGATCAGTATGCTCTCTATACCTACCTCCAGGTCATTAATAAAGATCCCTGTGGAACTCCACTTGAGACCTCCCTCCAATCTGACATCATTCCATTAATAGTTACTCTTTGCAGTTGTTTAACCATTTTTGTATCCACTTAATGGTAGTTCCACCAATCCTGCATTTCTCCAGTGTAGTTATCAGAATGTTATGTGGGACTGTCAAAAGCCTTGCTGAAGTCCAGGTATAATATGTCCATCATGTAGCAGTTGTGTGTGCAGTAGACAAAAGCCTTTCTGCAATACACCGGTGGGGGTGGGGTCAAAATTTGCAATAGGAAATCTAATTCTGGATTTCTTGTGTGCATTTAAACCAGCAATATGCCTTGTTGATTGTCTACTACATGCTTCCTGTAGTAGGAAGATGCTGAAGTGCTTGTGTTTGCATATAGAGACTTGCCCAGCGACCTAATAGCTGAATGTGGTTGTTGCTAGGGTGACCACACACAAGTGTGAAAAATCGGGATGGGCGTGGGGGGTAATAGGTGTCTATATAAGACAGCCCCAAATATCAGGACTGTTCCTATAAAATTGGGACATCTGGTCACCCTAGTCGTTGCATACCTGAAACTCTACACAACAGGACAAGAAGTGAAGCATAATATTCCATCCTGTTGAAATGGCATGGGAGAGTGATTGGGAGTATAGAAAATGTGGGCTGCTGGCCTGAAATATGCAATTTTGCAGATGGAAAACTGGATCTTTTCCGGAAAACCAGTCTCACTGATTGGCGTGGGGCAGCGAGCACTAAGTACAAGCTAGACAAGATGGATACTGCATCTAGTACCGCAGTGGTCACCAACCGGTCGATCACAATTGACTGGTTGATCCTAGAAGATGTCCCAATTGATTGCGATCTCTGGTAGTGGAGCATGGCTGCCGCTAAGGCAGACTCCCTACCTTGGCCCCACACTACTCCCGAAAGCAGCCAGTGCAGCTCAGCTTGGGGGGAAGGGGTCTCCCTTTGCATGCTGCTCCTGCCTGCAAGCATTGCCCCTGCAGCTTGCATTGCCAGGGAGAGCTGTAGGGGCGGTGCTTGCAGAGAGGGCAGCATGCAGAACCACATGGCTCCTTCCTGTTGGCTCCTTCCTGGAGTGGTGTGGGGCCATGGTAGGCAGGGAGCCTACCTTAGCCTCCTTGCACCTGCCACCGACCGGGAGCTGCTGGAGGTAAGTGCTGCCTGGTGGGAGGCCGCACCCTATACCCCCCCTCCTGCACCCCAAACCCCAGCCCTGAGCCCCCTCCTGGAGCCAGCACCCTGTACCCCCTCCTACATCCCAATCCCCTGCCCCAGGCTCAGCCCAGAGTCCCCTCCCACACTGCGAATGCCTCAGCACCAGCCCGGTGAAAGTGAGGGTGGGGGAGAGTGAGCAGGGCAGGGCTTTGGGAAAGGGGCAAAAAAGTTGGTTGAAAAGTGATCTTGGGTGTAAAACAGAGACCCCTGTACTACTGACTGCGAGTGTCCTTCCACGGGGAGTTGCTGCTTGGTTGTGCCTCCTATTTTTATTCTGAGGGTATTTTCATGCTGCTGCTGTGCTTCTGCCTAGCTTGCCTGGCATTCTGGGGATGTGTCGTCATTCATGTCTGAGTAAAACACAAATACTCCAGTGACAGATAATGCATTTGTTTTTTCTTAGCACACTAATTCATTGCCAATTGTAGCCAACAGGGATACAAGTCCTAGAAGTGTCTTTGCTTGCTATCGAAGCAAGCGTGTTCAACAGGAAACTGATGAGTAGCCCCTCAAGTTGAATCAGCGGAAGGATCTTGTGCTGAGAGAACTTGGACTGGTGTGCCTTTTTGGAAAGGTGGTGTGAAACTGGAGCCTGCTGATTCCTCCTGTTCCCACCACACTGGAACATACTCCTATCCAACTAAACCTGTGTGAAATGGGGGTGTCCAGACTGATGCAGGGGTATTTTGAGAACTGATTGGTCTTTTGAAGTTAAGGGTTTTTAAAAATCTATGCTTTGGCTTTGTTTGAGGTGTGTGGTTTGTTTGTTTTTTTTTGTCAGAGCACAAGCAGTTGAGGGTTTTCTGGGATCAGGGATCGGGAGAAGGTAACTTTGGCAATGTGTGATTTTGTTTTTAAACAAAATCAGCTGTAACACCTCCATAGTTTAGAGTAGGAATTCAAAAACTGGCCTGTCATGTGTTGAGAGAAGTTGTCTTTTGTTGTACCTGTGACTTCCAAGTATTTGCCACGTTATCTATGCCTCTAAACATCTCAGTGTTTGCCCAAGCTCAGTGCAGCTTACTCTACAGATGTTCCTTGATTTTGAAGAATGTTCCAAGTGCATAGGTTCTCAGTACCCCTTTGTTTAGGGGAAGATGCACCAGGCTTGAAGTCAGCGGAACAGGGCCTCACGTATAGCCTTTTCTACTGCCTGGTGTTAATGTTTCTGTATACTTCATAACCCTTGTGGCTAAACAAGGCTGCATGTCCCTACCCAAGGGGCAGACAAATATTCTTCATTCTTTACAGCTGGAGGGAACTGAGAAATTGCACAAGCTTATGATCACATTACATACTTTCTCTCTCTTTCCCTCCCTATTCCATTATAAAGGATCTATATTGGCTGAAGAAGGGTTGCTTGTGGATGCCTACCACACTGGAAGATGTGTAGACAATTAGGGAGGACGTTGCATGAAAAAAGATGACTTTGTGTTTAAGCCCCTGGATTGGAAACTAGGCAGTTTTTCTGTGTCTGACATAGACTTCAAGCTGCTATTGGGCAAATCACTTAAACCAGAGTCTTTGCAAGATTGCTAATTGTATGCTTCTCATTTTCTGGAGGCCCACCATGAAACACTTATGACCTGACTTCTGCAATTGTGAGAATGCTCCCAACTAAAGTTGGAGACAGTGGGTGCTGAAGATGGTCGTTGTATCAAAGGGGACTTAAAATAGTGGTCGTACACAACTTTGGCTTTAATGTCTCTGTGCCTGTGTTAGTTCTTCAGCTATCTTATCTCCATCTCCCAGGGATGTTGGGAAGTTGCATTCAGTTGTGTGGGAGGCTCTCTGACATTGTCAAAGAAGCCCAAGAGAAATGAATATTTGTTCCTGCAGTCAATAAAATAAATATTGGATAGCTGCCTCAGTGACCTGAGCACCATTGTTCTTGTGCACTGAATGAGGGAAGGGTCCTAGGGAAAGATAGTATGTGATCATGTATATGTTGTACCCCAATATATACTAGGGTTACAGCATAAGGTAGGATGATAGTAGGGAATGTGTTACTGAACGTGGGGATTGTGAATAAATGTGGCTATTGCTGTGCAAATAAATTATTTAGCCCTGTGTTTACTCTGCCACTTTTGGTGTTGAGTAGAAACCAGGCTGCATCAAGTTTCTGAATCTACAGCAAGTAGGTTATCTCATCAGCCTCCTATGTTCCAGTTTATTAAGACAAATGTTTAGTTTTAGGTCAATAAGGTTAAACTGCCCCACTTGAAATCCAGCTAGACTTAACACTGCTGCTTAAAAATTGATGAAAGCTTTAACCATGGCTGTTCCAGATGGAGGACTGCACCCTCTTATTGCCTATCATTCTGCATGGACTAGAAAGGCAAAAGTCTAGCTTGAGTTCCCAACATCTCTTCCTGTAGCATACAGCACTTGGGGAGGCACCCTACCCACCTATGAAGCCAGCCCCCTTATGGGGTGAGCACTGCTGAGCTGAGTCCCACAAGTCAAAATTAAGGAAATTCTGCATCTCCTGCAAATCCTGTCTTTTGCTTTATTTTAAAGGACTCCAGCTCTCTTCATCTCTTTTGTTCTTCTCTCCATGGCCCATGTGCCACTAGCACCCAGTGACAGCCCTCTGCTCTTGGCAAGGACATGAGGAAATCAGATTTCCTGCAGCACTAATAATGAGTGGGGGCCTTACATAAGCTGATCAACAGCATGTGGTATATGATCATGCAGTTCAGATAACTTTTTTTTTTTGTGACCAGCTGCAGAACTAATCCGAGGGAGGGGGAAAGAATGTCTTCTAAATAGAGAGCCAGGAGTAATGGTGTCTGGAAAGGGGTCCAGGCCTGGGGCTCCTGTTCAGCAGCCTGCATTGTATTTCACTACTGTAATTAAAATGCTACCTTATGCTTCAGTGGCGGGGGTAGGAGTTTTCTTGGGAAAGATTTGACATTCTGGTGTCTGACTCCCTTGAACTGGGGGAGGTTGGGAAAGCAAGTCTTGTAAGTTGAAGAGAAATCTCCATTCTCTGATGCTGGCTGGCCATAGAGTAGGGTTTCTCCTGCAGTGTGGCTGCAGAGCTGACAGGAGTGTCATTTCTGCAGCAGCAGCTGGGAGTGCCTACACTGGCTTCACTTGAGTGCTTGCATGGCTGACAGCTGTGCCACTGCAGCAGGGCTGTGGTCTGTCAGATCTTACATGCCAGGGCAGCCAGTTTGGGCTGGAGCTGGGAGATCCCCAGGGACAACACAAGTGATACAGTATTAATAGATACAGCAGTAAATCCTGCCCCACTGGGGTGAGGGACTCCTGGGGTTGAGTGCCTGTTGGGGAACAGGGGAAGGTATAAGCCAGCTCAGGTTTGAGCAGTGCGGCACGAGAGAGCCTATGCCTAGCATAGCTGGCCCTTACAGATCTCGCCCTGCCTCTGGACACTACTGAAGGAAAGCTCCCTATAGTGCCCACATACTAGTCAAGGAAAGCCACAGAGCCCCTGCCTCTGCCATTAGTTTATTTACAAAAAAGTTACAGCCCACAGTGCCTTCCCCTGAGCACCAAGACTTTAAAAATCCATATTTATTCCACACAGGAACAATTCCCCCCTTGCAGCAAAAGCAGCCCATCCCCACATTTGGAACAGGCTGCAGAGGAGAACAGGAGAAGGGGAAGTACAGGCTACACATGGTGGGGTGTGAATATCCCTGCTTCAGCATTAACCCTGGTTTTGTCTCATGGAAGAAACTACAGGAAGCACATGAGCAAGAGCAGGGTACCCCATTTCCTTCTTTTTCAGGCTCTCCCCTCCCTCACAGGGAGGATGGTGCAGTGTATAATAGGGGAAGGTGTATATAGTTATTTAGCATTATTGGCAGATAAACTCACTGCAATGAGAGCTAAGAACAATCCTTACCCTGATCTCTGCAGATGATTGTACCTGCTTCCACCATAACAATGAAATGGGGAAGGCAGATGCCCTGTTGCTGCAATAAGGAACATGCTCCAAAGGTGGTAGCAGGAAAAGCAGGGATGGGGCTTTCTTCTGTCCAAGCCCCCATATAGGTTCCCTAGAGATTTCAGTTCTTGTCTCTCAACAGATCTTAACAGGGCCGTCACTCCATGTGTCTTTGCATCCCTAAAGATTTCCTCCTCTGTATCACTCAGGCCCCAATCTGTGCTGCAGGGGCTATTTCAGTGCTGCACAGAATATTGTACAGAGAATGTCAAGTGCTGGAGCTGAGAACGCTGTCCTGGATCTGGTATATGTACAGCACCCTGCAGCCGCGGTGCAGACACACTCATGGATGGAGTAAAGGAGCAGGCAGAGCAGAGCAGGCAGGTTTTGCAAAAGAGTTCTTTTTGTCCTGTTAGTTGCTTTGATCACCTCAGTCTCTCGTCTTGGAAACAACTGCTATGGGAATGGCTCCAAGTGACACCCAGTAGGCTTGGGAACGTTGGCAGCTTGAGGGCCTGAGGCCCGGTCACTCCTTGAAGCCCTGGATGCTACAGAGAATCCTCTTCTGGTGGCCTGGAAGTGACACCCCCATCTTTTTCAAGTCCCTTAAAGAGATTGGGGGAGGGAGAAGAGAAAGATCGGTTGACTCAATGCTCTTGCTCCTTGTTGACAGGGGAATGGAGTGGCACAGGGCTACCATTCATTCTGTGGAAATCAAACCCTAGGATCAGTTCCTAGGTCCAGGCACTTCTCCCTACCTTTATCTTAGAGCCTACTGCCCCCCAGTGCCCTCCCCTGTAGTCAATGGATGTTGAGAGCCTACAGCAGGGCTGCATGTCACTACTGCCATCAGACTCAGCAACTTACTCTTCCTGCCGGCATGGGGATGTGGGACGTGAAGGGAGAAAGATGGACACCCATGACACTGGACCTAAATGTCACTGTTGTAACTATCACACATGATACACCAGTTGTCTCCCCCCCCCAAAATAAACCAGCATCTTCCTACGTCCCACTCCTGTGGCTCCTGCCCTTCCTCTAGGCAGATGCTTCCTTAAATTATGTACTTACCATACTCCCCTGGTGCTATGCCCCTCCCATTTCCTGATATCTCTTTACAAGCATGAGGGCTATGCCACCCACGCAGCCTGCTCTGACTCCTTCCTATTGAGCATCAACCGCATGGGCTCTCTGCTGTCCAGGTGGCATGGATGAGCAGCACCTGGTTCAGGCTCCCCATGGACAGAGCAGAGAAGACTGTCAGTTGGCAGAGCCTGCAGAGGAATCTGTCCTCAAAGGTAGGGGAAGTCCTGTTAGACTCAGCTCTGCTCCTTGATGTACTTTCCCCTCTGGGTCTGAGCAGCAGACAGCCCCCTTTCCTGGCAATGGAGTCCCAGGCAGAGCTTTAGCATCTCCAGACCAGACATGCTGTACCTGCAGCAGACTGTGCCTGCCACTGAGAAACTAAAGCTGGTAGAGCACAGAGTGGCTGGCCAGCTGACCGAGAGAGACCATGGACAACATGTCCCTACAGAGCCTCACATTCTGCCTTCCCTGCCTAGCCAGTTCAGAGTCTGATGCAAGCCCCTGCTCCTCCTTTCCAAAGTCCTACATGGCTGGGAACAGGCCTGCTCAGGAGACTGCCTCTCAGTGCTCAAGAAGAGCAGCTGCCTGTGGCTGATGGTTGTCCACAATACGTCTGGGAGGACACAGCAGAACCAGAACCAGAACTCCAGGAGGGCAGAGCAGAAAAGACTCAGCTGGCAGAGCCTATGAGGAGGTGGAGGGCTACAGCTATGGAACAAGCTCCAGGGGATTAGGATGAGTCGGTTTTATCACCTTCCGGGAAAGGGGAAAGCTTCCCCTCTTTGTGACTCCAGAGAGCTGGAAGGGGATGCTATGATCCCCATGGGTAATCTGTGTACTCATTTCTGGAGGTGTGCTCAGATACCACAGGGATGGCTGCGTAAGTTTAGTGTGGGTCTCACCCCATGCCCTGCTGGCTCTAAGAGGAGCCAGGTCCACCCAGGAGGACCACAGTGGCTTCTGCTTACTCAGTAGTGAGCTCCAGGATGGATTCCATGGTGTCCAAGCCAGCGGTGCAGAAGTTGATGATATACCGCTTCATGCGGATGGATTCCAGCCATTCTGGGATTGACCTATAAGGGATCCCGTCAGACCCACTGCAGCTGGGGAGCCGCAGCGTCACCCTGGGGACAAAAAGTCATTATCAAGGCAACTACCTTGAACTGAATTCCAGCACCATAAAACTGAAACTTATCTAAAGAGCAAGAGTATCCTCTGCTGGGGCCAGGCAGGTTTGTCTGCTCCCTACACTCCCTGAGCCTTAACTCAGCAACAGTGTCCTGTGCTGGCACCAAAGAGACAGTACTTCCATGTCCTGCACACACAGCCTGGAGGCTCCTCTCCCCTGTGTTGTCAGTGCCCCATCTTCTGGGGAGAGCACCGATGCTGGAGCCAGGAACCAACTGCATTCTCTCCCAGTTCTGCGAAACCTCCCACCCCAGCACCACCTACCTGGGGTCGAAGTCTGCAACAGATCGGAGTAAATGGGGGCTGGAGATGAAATGTTCTAGCTGGCCCTGGATCTCCTGGAAGCGGGGCCGTCGCATACGATCGTGCGACCAGCAGCCTTTCATGAGCTCATAGAGGATGGATGGGCAGTCCACAGGGGGGGGGAGTCGGTACCCATCCTCTATGCTCTTCATCACCTACACCCAGAAGGGCAGAGAGACTTGTGAACAAATTCTACTCATGGCAGAGACACCACAGAGATTATCAAAGAGGAGCCAGAATGCCTCCCTAGGGAAAGCCATGCGATGGTCACAGAGTTTTGTGGAGCCCTGTGCGATGAAAAGCAGATGGGGTCACTTCATAAACACGTATGGGGGAAGGTTACTGGGCAGCCTAGTGAGGGATCAGGATGCTTGGAGGTGCCAGGGAGCACATTGATAGGTACAATGGGGTTTAAATTGACACTTGTCACTGGGCTCCCATCTCCATACACACATGTTCATCTTTCCAGATGTGAGATATGGGGGTCTATAGTCCTGTCCCAGGATTAGTGGGGAAAGGGTTAACAATCTCTGAGGAAGAATTCAGCGGGATAATCTTGCTGAGGCAGGGAGTGGAGAATAGGGATGATAAGGTAAAATAATTATCCAGAATACTACAAAAGGGTAGTCTGTGTGGGAGGAGACTGAGAGGGGTTTTCAGAGGTGAAGGGAGGAAAGAGCTTTTCTCTGTACTTATGGTGGCCTTGGCCAGAGTAAGCCATCCTTTATCTTTATATGGGATTATAGCTGAAGAAGCCCTTGCATAACCAACTCTGCTGGGAACAGCCTGCCACGTGGTGTGGGGGAAATATAAGTGTGACACCTCACAGGGCTGGGTCTTTTTTCCTCGCTCCACTAACATGAATGAGGTTAGGGTAACAAGAGTTTATTCCCCTGTCATACGGCAGGGGTTAGCATACACTGGTGGCAGTGGCTACTCTTAGAGGGGCAGGGGTGCCACGAGCAGGGATTGCAGACAGTGGGTTCCCCAAAGCAGGTGGTCCTGTGTGCCTTCTCCATTCCATTCAGCTTAGGCCCAGCCCTGCCTGCTCAGCACATGACCTCCACGCCAACACCACAGCCTCTCCCTCCCTGTTACCTCCTGATTGGTCATGTCTCCGTAGGGCTTGTCCCCAAAGGACAGCACCTCCCACATGACAATGCCGTAACTCCAGACATCACTGGCTGAGGTGAAGATCCGATGGGCAATGGCCTCGGGTGCTGTCCAGCGGATGGGGATCTTCCCGCCCTGCAGGGAGGGGTCAGAGCACAGCTAGCAGTTACCATCTGGTCATATTTCAGCACTGTTCACCCCAGAGGATCCCAAAGTGCATTACAAAACACATATAACAATTTCAGAGGAACAGCCGTGTTAGTCTGTATTCGCAAAAAGAAAAGGAGTACTTGTGGCACCTTAGAGACTAACCAATTTATTTGAGCATGAGCTTGATGAAGTGAGCTGTAGCTCACGAAAGCTCATGCTCAAATAAATTGGTTAGTCTCTAAGGTGCCACAAGTACTCCTTTTCTTTTTACATATAACAATGTGCTTGCTTCATCCACCAGTGACATGCAGCCATCGCTGGGCTAAATAAGACAACTTTTTAACAGTGAGTGACAGTTTTGGGGAAAAAATGAAGGAGACTCCTCTATCCAACTGAATCCATAGGGGGAATGCTAGGGAGGTGTCACAGAACCATCCAAGTTGGAATTTGGTCAGGACGCCATGGTTAATTCCGAAAGTTTATACAAAGTGACATAGGTTCTTAACTGACTGCAAATGGTCAGGACTTTGGTTTTACGCCTCACCTAAATGACAGCCACTCCAGCACAGTGCTTACCAGCACCACTCTGAGGTTCATACTGACTCCAGAGGGAAGAGCACCACCTTCTGAGTCACCCACACCCCTCCTTGGAGGTTTCCCATCCAAATCTTCACCTGGCCTGGTCTCCCTTAGCATGAGATCCAGAAGGCTCTCTACCCACAATGTACAATAATTCCATTTAGAAGTTATAAGACCCTGAGGGGTCCCCAGCCTTCACACAGGTTGCTGCCATGTCACCTTAGTTTCGTATGTCCCCTCCACATCATTTTCCAATATCCGGGACAGGCCGAAGTCAGACACCTTGCACTGTAGGCTGTGAGTTACCAAGATGTTGCGGGCAGCCAGGTCCCGGTGCACGTAGTTGCGGTCTGAGAGGTAGGTCATGCCTGAGGCAATGCCCTGCAGCATAATTACCAGCTGTACAGAGCTGAACTTCTCCTCGTTCTCCTGCAGGGCAAGGGGGAAGATGTGGCAGTTCAATGATGAGACAGAACACAGCTTTATGCAAGCAAGCAGGCTGGTCAGCTGAGATGGGCTGTTCTGTCCCCCGCCTTCCACCTTCTCCTTTTATTATATTTCTCCCCCCTAAGCATTACACACTGCTACTGCAAAAAGATACACAAAGGAATGTATGACATTGATTAATATACTTATTTACCATCTTTTATCTACTACAATCCTGGTTCTCAGGCCTTGAGCCCAGGCTAAGAAAGCTTCCCACAGCCACTGTCCCAACAATCAAGTTCTCATGGTTCATATCTAGCCCTTGTCCTTGGATAGAGCAATGTGTGCATTGCTTCTACAAAACAGTCAGGGTGTGCCCTGCCTGCTTCCAGGTGGAATAACTAAACATGAACCCTTCAGGAAGAAACAGGTCCCATCAGGTCACTGGAGTCTGCAGATTCTTGGCTAGCGGGCTTACCAGTTCGCAAGGGGACTAGCAAACATCACAGGTGAGAGGATCAGAAGGGAGGAAGGAGAGCCCTCTGGAATCATATACAGGGATCTGCAGTTCATTCCCCAGCAGGGAAAGCCCTTGGACAATAAACAGTCTGAATGGGATCCAGCCTCAGCTGCTGCAACTGCGGGAGCAATTCCCAGCAAACAGAGCTCTCTGTGAGTGGAAGTGGCCAAGTTGGCCTAGTTTCCCTGCCCCTCAGCACAGGCAATGGCTGGCAAATGCCAACAGCATACAAACACATTACAAACTCTTGTCCCTCACCCGGAGGAACGTGTCCAGGGCACCATTCTCCATATACTCGGTGATGATCATCATTGGCTTCCCTGGGGCAAGAGGAAAAAACAGCATCACCCACACTGCACCCCTCTCTGCTACAGGACCCACCGTGAGCCACCTGGCTCCCTTACTCACAAAGCAGCATGACTCCTCACCTCCTCTTCACCCTGCAGTGCCCTTCACCCCACACCCCCAACTGGGAGCCCAGCCCCAGCCAGCTCCCTGCCTTCCCCCCTCACACCTCCAGAGATGAATTCATACCTTTCCTCTCCTCATGCCCACAGGAGACACATCCCTATTCCTCACTCCCCCACCATCCCTACTGGGGGCTCTCATGATGGTGTCCCCCAACTCTCACAGAGCTACATCCCTCTCTCTGCCACAGGCTAACATGATGGTAGTCTTCCTCTCCCCCCTGCACAGGCTAGTGGGCAGCACTCTCTCCTCCTCTGGCTCTCACAGGAATATTGCTGTTCTATCCCCACCCTGGACTCACACAGCACTGCCCATCACTGCCCATCCCACATGGGATCTTACGCTTGGTGACAACCCCCTCCAGGCGCACGATGTTGTGGTGATTGAACTGGCCCATGATTGTTGCCTCACGCAGAAAATTCCACCACTGAGAGTCCGAATACGTTGACTTCAGGGTTTTGATGGCAACCACAATACGCTCCTTCCCTGGCAGGCGTAGGGTGCCGCGATAGACCTCCCCGAACTCCCCTGCGGCACCACCAGAGACAGGAGGTTACTGGGGAATGCAGGAATAGGGGCAGCAGGCAAGGGGAGGTGTGAGGGGGAAACCCAGGAATGAGGGCATGGAGCCAGCCCCAACGAGACTCACCCTCCCCGATAACATTCTCCATGGTGACATAGGCTACATCTAGTTCCTTGGTGAACTCCAAGACCCCCCTGCTCGGGTCCTCATAGGGCTGTAGATCCACATAGGGCTTCAACCAGACCTTCTCCTCTATGGCAAAGGGAAACAGAGAGAAATAAACACCCTATCACCAAGATTCCTGGGACTCTCTTGAGAGCCAGGATGCTCTGGTTTCCCAAGCAGAGCACTGGGCGAATCAGCTGGCAATCGTATGTGGAAAACCAGAGCCATTAAGGGAAGAAACAAACTAATGTAGAAAGTGCTGACAGCCAAGGAAGCCCATCCAGAGCCAGGGCCCTCCAGTCTCTCTCATTAAGAATGTCTGACCCACCCCAGACCTCCTCCTGAACCCGCTGCCCTCTCTCCCAGCAGAGCTCCCCTCCCCTTCCTGGCTTTGGATTTCACCTCGGTCGAAGGCTGAGATGTCATAGTCTGGCCGTGCTTGGTGACAACGGGCTTTCCTGGAAGACATAGATAGACAGTCATCATTAAACCTGAACGATTAGCAGAGCAACAGGACACTAAGGCAAAGGCAAGAACAGACGTCTCGGAGTCCTTTCCCCAGCTGGTCAGGATCAGGGCTCCATGCACTCTGCAGCAGTGTGGATTCAAGTGCTGCACCCACTTCCTGTGTTCTGATGACGAAGGTGCAAAATACCGGAGCAGCTTCATTTACGCTTAAAACTGAGGTTTTAACTCACTACGCATGGGAATGAACAATACCATTGCACAGGGCCCAGGGAAGTTACTTAGAGATTAAAATCCATTAATTTACATTGTCCCCACACTTCTAGTTTTCAGTGTGCCACAGGTCCTTCTACTGACAACATATAATGGCATCATAGAGAAGCTGGAGAATTTAGTAGCTGAGCTGGCCTGGGGACAGCTGTGGGAGGTGGCATATGGGAGATTGAGATCATGGATATGAACATGAGCTGGATGTTTCTGCTGAAGTGATCAGTACTGAAATAAGTTACCCGTGCTATGTAAATTATTGCATAACAACAACAAACTGTCACAGCTAACACTCTCTTAATAGAAACAGAGCAGTTCACACCTCTGAGTTATTGTTCAGGCTGTCTGCAGACCCAGTCGCAGCACCACTTACATTTGGTTCACATTCTCAAGATTTTCTTTGCAACCAGGAGAGGCAGACCCATAATTAATAGGGGGTGGAGTTTGCTGCAATTTCTGCAGCTGCAGAATACATAGGCCCTTGTGAAAATGCACAAGACTGCCGGCCTCAAACCGCTGCTCTTCTAGTTCAGACTATGAACTTTACAATCTTTAGTGGCTAAAATGTCACAGACTTAATCAGTTCCTGCTTCCTTCCTCCTGAAAGAGCTCCCCTTCACATCCAAACATGAGCAGACAACATCAGCTTTCTATGGTAGGGGGTGGGCAGGGCCAGGGTTAGAATTTGGAGTCCACCATCCCAAACCTGTTCTGTCCCCCTGCAATGCATGAAATGGCACCCTGACAAAGATAATGCCATCACAGTGCCAGATCACAAAGGGGCAGTGTCCAAGCAGGGCCAGTGCAACCACTAGGCAAACTAGGCGGCCACCTAGGGCGCCAACTAGTTGGGGGTGGCTAAAAGCACGCTCTGGAGAGGCGGTGGAGTGGAGGTGAGCTAGGGTAGGGGGGCGCGGGGAGGGCTGCCTGCAGCTAGTAACGGGGGGGGAGGGGCTCGGCGCACAGGAGAACCACTCCCAACCCCAGCTCACCTCTGCTCCGCCTCCTCCCCTGAGCATGCCACCCCGCTCTGCTTCTCTCCCTCCCAGGCTTGCAGCGCCAAACAGCTGATTGGCACCGCAAGCCTGGGAGGTGAGAGAAGCGGAATGGTGGCAGCGTGCTCGGGGAGGAGGCGGAGCAGAGGTGAGCTGGGGTGGGGAGCTGCTGCACAGACTCCCTGGGCCGAGGGGGGTGGGCTGGGGAACTGCCGCATGGCTCCCTGGGCCAAGGGGAGGAGGAGCTGCCGCAAGGCTCCCCAGGCCGCGGGGAGGGAGGGGGGTAGGGAGCTGCTGCATGGCTCCCCAGGCCGAGGGGAGGTAGGGAGGGGTGCGGGGAGCTGCCGCACGGCTTCTGGGGCGGGTGGGTGCACGGTGGAAGTTTCGCCTAGGGTGTGAAACATCCTTGCATTGGCCCTGTGTCCAAGAGGAAACAGGATAGTGGGGAAAGCCACTACTCCTTTCTCAGTTGTCAGCAGTGAGTGCCAACCCCACAGACCTATCATGCAAACCTCATGCCAGCCCTGCAAGTCACCTTCTACAGCATGAGCACATTGTCAATGCAAATGGGTAAGTCCCTCAGTACACCGTCAAACCACAACTGTCTCCTTCCAGCTGGCCATGGCCTCCCATCCTTCCTTCCATCTCTAACCAGTCACCCCCAACTTCTATCCGTTCTGCTCCCCAATGAACAGCCAAGCCTCACCATCACACTGCCCGGCTCCTCTCTCCACAGCTCGTCCCTCACCATACCACCCAGCCCACCCCCCCCTTTTAACCCAAGAAGGGGCTGAGTTTACCTTTGTGTGAAGACGAAGATTCCCACAACCAGCCCAATAAACAGTAGGATTCCAAAGACAATGGAGACAAGCACCCCGCCAGATGGAGCCCCGGTGTCTGCGGGATAGAACGACAGTCACATGCTTTCCCCACACAAATGCAAAAGACCAGCACTCCCCTCCCCAGGTTGTGGTGACTGGGAATGTAACAGCCAGCCGGTCTAGCAGATGGTGCTGAACGAGCCATGGCCATCTGCCCTCCCTAGTGCTGGGCAATAGCATTGAACTACAAGTGGCTAGAAATACCAGTAGTGTCATTTCAGGGAACATGGGGATGGGAGCAGGGAAGGAATAGCGCTGACACATCCTGAGGTGTGGCCATCAGCCAGACTGGACTCCCAGTGTATAATTATTACCCATGTACATAGTGCATAGCCACATGGCACTTTGAGTGTAAAAGCCAGCAGGTTTGGGCCAAATACCATTATTATTGTTATTTCACATGTTGGATGAATAAAATTCACCTTCAAATGGATCTCTGGATGAATCCCAGCTAAGATCCTGATATTCAGCTCCAACTGAATTATTTTTCCAAATACTTTCAGATACCAAATATTTCCGCTCCCTCCTTCTCAGCTGTTTGTACCTACCCACTTTGTATTAGACCCTTCGTTCTGCTCAGGAATGAAGTCAGGGAGCCTGGCACACAGGAGGCTTGAGTCTCCAAAGGAGTCTAGCTTGCCTTCTTCCCCACTCATGCAATCTGTCCTGAAAAATGGACATTTTCCTCCACCTTCTGCACACATTCATCAAACTCTGAGCTTGGTCCTGAGGCCAATTAGTTCATTGGCAGTTGCTGGGTACTGAGCACTTTTGAAAATCCAGCAGATGACTAATTATGGATTTGGGAGCCTAACTGCAGGCTCCTGTTTTTAAAATATTGGTCCTAGTTTCTGTCTTGCAACGGGGTTTGTGTCCGGTTTGTTTGGATAAAGCAGATTCTCTTCTCCATTCAGATTCTTGAGGCAGAACAATTCTAGTCCACAACAGCCCATGCATGTTTATCACAACAAGAGCTACGTGACTAGGAGAGCTGGGTGAATTATATTAACTGAATCACTTACCTGACACAACTTCTCACCTCTATTATTTGATTTTTTTTTATTATTGTTTTTTACCCAGTTCTAATAACACCACTACTCTTTAGAAAATGTAACTAGTGGGACATTTGGGGAAACACCCAGGAGAAAGAAAAACAGGAAATTCCTAGACAAAGAAGAACTAAGGGAGAATGAAGGATGAGACAATATTTCACTTACAACCAATGCTAGCTAGACCACTAATTCAAAAGCCAAACAAAAAGCGTTAGAGCTAGTGGCAGCAGTGTGACATTAAGGAAGAGAAAGTTTAGGCTGAATGTCAGGACACTATGTTG
This sequence comes from Caretta caretta, assembly GCF_965140235.1. Taxonomy (NCBI): domain Eukaryota; kingdom Metazoa; phylum Chordata; order Testudines; family Cheloniidae; genus Caretta; species Caretta caretta. Next base: position 213,559,280 of record NC_134206.1, read on the forward strand.
AGATCTGTGAGTCTGTGGAATTGTCTCCAAAAGGGATTGAGAGGGAGACCCCCCATATAGGATGTAGGGAACAATCCTGCACTGACCTGGGGCTGGGGGTGAGAGGCCTGTGAGAGACAGGGTGCCTCCCCTATCACGTGGTGTCTGCTGCACTAATCGCTACACTCTGTGCTCTCAGGGAGACCTCCCTTCCTTCACCTACCTTGTTCCAGCTTGTAGCTGAGTTCACAACCAGAATCATGCTCAGGGGCCAGGTAAAATGCGGCGGGACTTGGCCCCAGATAACAAGAATCCCAAAAGTACTATTCGTCTGTTCTTTTCTTCCACAAATCTATGTGTTGGGGGAAGAACCTAGGGCATAAGTGGGAAGCCCCTGCAACCCACCAATCAGATAGAGGGAAGCTGTGCCTCACCTGGCGGGAGGGTGCGAAACTCCTGTTCCTGGGAGAAGGGGCCAGGGCCTAGGGGCGTGATGGAGCGCACACGGAGCAGGTAGGCTGTGTCCGGCTGCAGGTCCCTCAGAGTGACATTGGGTTCATGGAATTGCTTCACTGTGTAGTGTGCATCCTCTCCCTGTGGGGGCCAGACAACAGATAACAGCTAACACACACATGGAAACAGAGAACATAAGAACGGCCATAATGGGTCAGACCAAAGGTCCATCTAGCCCAGTATCCTGTCTTCCGAGAGTGGCCAATGCCAGGTGCCCCAGAGGGAATGAACAGAACAGGTAATCATCAAGTGATCCACCCCCTGTCGCCCATTCCCAGCTTCTGGCAAACACAGCCATTGATGGACCATGAACTTATCTATGAACTTATCTAATTTTTTTTTGAACCCTGTTATAGTCTTGGCTTTCACAACATCCTCTGGCAAGGAGTTCCACAGGTTGACTGTGCATTGTGTGAAGAAATACTTCCTTTTGTTTGTTTTAAACCTGCTGCTTATTAATTCCATTTGGTGACCCCTAGTTCTTGTGTTATGAGAAGGAGTAAATAACACTATCTTATGTACTTTCTCCACACCAGTCATGATTTTATAGACCTCAATCATATCCCCTCTTAGTCGTCTCTTTTCCAAGCTGAAAAGTCCCAGTCTTATTAATCTCTCCTCATATGGCAGCTGTTCCATACCCCTAATCATTTTTGTTGCCCTTTTCTGAACCTTTTTCAATTCCAATATATCTTTTTTGACTTGGGGTGACCATATCTACATGCAGTATTCAGGATGTGGGCATACCATGGATTTATAAAGAGGCAATATGATATTTTCTGTCTTATTATCTATCCCTTTCTTAATGATTCCCAACATTCTGTTCGCTTTTTTGACTGCCGCTGCACATTGAGTGTATGTTTTCAGAGAACTATCCACAATGACTCCACAATTTCTTTCTTGAGTGGTAACAGCCAATTTAGACCCCATTACTATATATGTATAGTTGGGATTATGTTTTCCAATGTGCATTACTTTGCATTTATCAACATTGAATTTCATCTGCCATTTTGTTGTCCAGTCACCCAGTTTTGAGAGATCCTTCTATAACTCTTTGCAGTCTGCCTTTGACTTAACTATCTTGAGCAATTTTGTATAATCTGCAAATTTTGCCACCTCACTGTTTATCTCTTTTTCCAGATCATTTATTAATATGTTGAATAGGACTGGGCCCAATACAGACCCCTGGGGGACACCACTATTTACCTCTCTCCATTCTGAAAACTGACCATTTATTCCTCCCTTTGTTTCCTATCTTTTAACCAGTTACCAATCCATGAGAGGACCTTCCCTCTTATCCCATGACAGCTTACTTTGCTTAAGAGCCTTTGGTGAGGGACCCTATCATAGGCTTTCTGAAAATCTAAGTACACTATATCCACTGGATCTCCCTTGACCATATGCTTGGTGACCCCCTCAAAGAACTCAAGTGGATTGGTGAGGCATTATTTCCCTTTACAAAAACCATGTTGACTCTTCCCCAACAAATTATGTTCATCTGTATGTCTGACAGTTTTGTTCTTTACTATAGTTTCAACCAGTTTGCCCAGCACTGAAGTCAGGCTTACCGACCTGTAATTGCTGGGATCACCTCTGGAGCCCTTTTTAAAAACTGGCGACACATTAGCTATCCTCCAATCATTTGGTACAGAAGCTGATTTAAATGAAAGGTTACAGACTACAGTTAGTAGTTCTGCAATTTAACATTTGAGTTCCTTCAGAACTCTTGAGTGAATACCATCTGGTCCTGGTGACTTATTACTGTTTAGTTTATCAATTTGTTCCAAAACTTCCTCTAATGACACCTCAATCAGGGACAATTCCCCAGATTTGTCACCTAAAAAGAATGGCTCAGGTTTGGGAATCTCCCCCACATCCTCAGCCGTGAAGACCGATGCAAAGAATTCATTTAGTTTCTCCGCAATGGCCTTATTGTCCTTGAGTGCTCCTTTAGCATCTCGATCGTCCAGTGGCGCCATTGTTTGTTTAGCAGGCTTCCTGCTTCTGATGTACTTAAACATTTTTTTGCTATTTCTTCTTGAGTGTTTGGCTAGCTGTTCTTTTTTTGGTCTTCCTAATTATATGTTTACATTTCATTTGCTAGAGTTTATGTTCCTTTCTATTTTCCTCGCTAGGATTTAACTTCCACTTTTTAAAGGATGCCTTTTTGCCTCTCACTCCTTCTTCTACTTTGTTGTTTAGCCACAGTGGCACTTTTTTGGTTCTCTTACCATGTTTTTAATTTGGGGTATACATTTAGGTTAATCCTGTATTGTGGTGTCTTAAAAACTTTCTATGCAGCTTGCAGGGATTTCACTTTTGGCGCTGTATCTTTTAATTTCTATTTAATTAACCTTCTTATTTTTGTGTAGTTCCCCATTCTGAAATTAAATGCTACAGTGTGGGGCTGCTGTGGTGTTTTCCCTGCCACAGGGATCTTAAGTTTAATTATATTATGGTCACTATTACCAAGCGGTCCAGCTATATTCACCTCTTGGACCAGATCCTGTGCTCCACTTAGGACTAAATTAAGAATTGCCTCTCCTCTCGTGGGTTCCAAGCTCAATGGGTAGTGATCAATGACTCGATGTCTAGTTGGCAGCCAGCATCAAGTGGAGTGCCCCAGGGGTTGGTCCTGGGGCCGGTTTTGTTCAGATCTTCATTAATGATCTGTATGATGGGATGGATTGCACCCTCAGCAAGTTCATGGATGACACTAAGCTGGGAGGACAGGAAGATACACTGGAGGGTAGGGATAGGGTCCAGAGGGACCTAGACAAATTGGAGGATTGGGCCAAAAGAAATCTGATGAGGTTCAACAAGGACAAGTGCAGAGTCCTGCACTTAGGACGGAAGAATTTTATGCACTGCTACAGGCTGGGCACCGACTGGCTAAGTGGCAATTCTGCAGAAAAGGACCTGGGGATTACAGTGGACAAGAAGCTGGATAGCAGTCAACAGTGTGCCCTTATTGCCAAGAAGGCTAACGGCATATTGGGCTGCATTAGTAGGAGCATTGCCAGCAGATCGAGGGAAGTGATTATTCCCTTCTATTTGGCACTGGTGAGGCCACATCTGGAGTACTGTGTCCAGTTTTGGGTCCCCCTCTACAGAAATGATGTGGACACATTGGAGAGAGTCCAGCAGAGGGCAGCAAAAATGATTAGGGGCCTGGGGCACATGACTTATGAGGAGAGGCTGAGGGAATTGGGCTTATTTAATCTGAAGAAGAGAAGAGGGAGGGAGGATTTGACAGCAGCCTTCAACTACCTGAAGGGGGTTTCCAAAGAATCATAGAATGTTAGGGTTGGAAGAGATCTCCTGAGGTCATCTAGTCCAATCCCCTGCTCAAAACAGGACCAACACCAACTAAATCATCCCAGCCAAGGCTTTTAGAGGTTGTTCTCAGTGGTGGAAGATGACTGATCAAGGAGTAATGGTCTCAAGTTGCAGTGTGGGAGGGCTAGGTTGGATATTAGGAAAAACTATTTCACTAGGAGGTTGGTGAAGTACTGGAATGGGTTGGTGAAGCACTGGAATACCTAGGGAGGTGGTGGAATCTCCATCCTTAGACTTTTTTAAGGCCCAGCTTGACAAAGTCCTGGCTGTGATGATTTATTTGGGGTTGGTCCTGCTTTGAGCAGGGGTTTGGACTAGATGACCTCCTGAGGTCTCTTCCAACCCTAATCTTCTATGATTCTATGACTAGCTGCTCCAAGAAGCAATCATTTAAGATGTCAAGAAACTGTAATTCTGCATCCCATCCTGAGGTGACATGTACCCAATCAATATGGGGATAGTTGAAATCCCCCATTATTAATGAGTTTTTTATTTTAATAGTTTCTCTAATCTCTCTGAGAATTTCACAGCCACCATCACATCCTGGTCAGGTGGTCGGTAATAGATCCCTACTGCTATATTCTTATGATTAGAACAGGGAATTACTATCCATAGAGATTCTATGGTAGAGTTTGGTTCATTTAAGATTTTTACTTCATTTGATTCTACACTTTCTTTCACATATAGTGCCACTCCCCGACCAGCAAGACCTGTTCTGTCCTTCCGATATATTTTGTACCCTGGTATTACTGTGTCCCATTGATTACACTCATTCCACCAAGTTTCTGTGATGCCTGTTATATCAATATACTCATTTAAAATGAGGCACTCTAGTTCACCCATCTTATTATTTCGACTCCTAGCATATTATTGAGACATCTAGAGGAGGAAAGTTTCTGAGTGTCACAAACAAAAAGCAGAAGAGACACAGGTAAGGAGCAGAGAGGAGGTGCCTCTCACCTTCTCAAAGTACATGACCTCGTACTGTACTGAGCTCCGGCTGCGGTGCCGTGGGGCCGGCCAAGACACAGACAGGCTGCTGTCATCACGTTGGGTGAGAGTCAGGTGGGACACCGTTACTGGAGCTACAGGGGAGAGCAATGGCATGAAACAGAAATAGATGAGAACACAAACTAAACCCACTCCATCCTCCCAGGCTCTGTGTGGCCCCTTTGCCCAGATTACAGCTTCTCCCATTGCTGCCCCTGCTGAGCTTCCAGTACTGCATTCAGCTCATCCTTCTCTGGTGTGCCTGAGGGTAAGCCAGGGGTTCAATAGTAAATCATTGCTGATGGCAAGGGCACTTCAGCTGTGATTTTGTTGTACTTTTGAAACATCATCCACACCCACTGTAGCTCTATTAATGCAGCATCAAGGTGAAGACTTTAAATGCAGAAAGGAATTTCCATAGGTAGAGCTCCTACAGCAACATGAATACACCCTCACTTAACACCATACAGCTCTGACAAGTGACAGTGAAATGCCATCGTGAGACTTCACATTTATCATCTCTCAGCTAGTCCAGGGCAAACATGTTCTGTTTAGGTGTGAAAACATGGTCCCCTAATGGCAGCATTGTGAATTATCCTGGGATCCAAGAGTCAAGCCACACTCTTTCCATGTCTCACACCATCATTGGTGGATAAGTGAGTGGTGAGGTAGGAACCTGCACTTGTGAATGTCCTGACTTCAGTGTGTTTAAAGGCTCTATTTGCACCAAGATGTTGTGGTTTGTTTGTTGCATATATCGGGCAGGGAGGTGTCTCTCTCTACAGGCCCAGTTCGGTACTGTTACATGGGGGCAGTTCCCATTGCCTTGCGGCTGTGTAACTGAGAGCAGACTTGGGCCCCATCATGACTGCAAAGTGCCTTGTGAACTTACTGCTTTTTCTGAATGATTATTACAGCCACTACTTTGGTTTATAAACAGAACAGGAAAGTGACTGACAAAGACAGTGACAGAGCTTAGATGCCAGAGCTACAGGCACCTTAGAAGAGACTCACTCAATAGGCAGAAGGTAGGTACCATGCTGACGGGTGCAGCATAAGGAGAGATATAAGATGAAGAAGGCTCAGAGACCCACAGTGACTCTCCTCTTGCCTCCCCTTCGAAGGAAATCGCTCCCCTGCCCACCTCGGTGACTCACCTGCGTGCCCGACAGAGACCCAGACTGCAGGGGAGGTCCGCTGAGGGAAAGGGCTGACCTCTGAGACACCATTACGTGCCTTCACGGTGAAGCTGTAGTTGGTATAAGCCTCTAGACCATCCACATCTATGGATGTATTGTTGAGGCCTGAGGCACTGGGGGAGAAGACCACGCTATCCTCACATGGTTCGCATGCCAGGACAGAGCAGCGCTGGCATGAGATGCTGTAGGTCAGATCCTTGCGCCCACCATGGTCACTGGGTGGCTGCCACCAAAGGGAGAGTTGCGTCCCCACCAGGGAGAAGCTGACATTGCGGGGAGTAGAAGGGGGACCTGCAGAGAGTGGGGGAGAGAGAATTAGATCCAGCATACAGGCTCCAATGCACAAACCAGTACAGTAGTTTCTCTTCCCCCTCATGCGGCTCAGGACTGCCTCTCTCCCCGCCCCATAAGGCACTTCTCTCTCCACAGCACCAGCATCTCCCTCTCCAAAGCCTTCTCTCTGCACCTGGATCTCCCCCCTCCTCTCTTCTGCTGACCCTTCCTCTTCTCCATGTCCCCTTGCTCTCCTCCCCAAGCCCTGACTCACGAGAGCAGGCAACACTTTGACTCTCCGTGGGTGCCCGGTAGAAGCCCAGGTTGCAGGGACAAGCTGTGGCCCCTGTAGCACTGGACGAGCTGTTCGGGGGGCACTTGAGGCAGCGCTTGGTCTCTGGGGAGTGACGGTAGAATCCTCGCGGGCAGGCTGCAGACACACAAACAACAGGGAAGCACAGGGTTAGTGGTAAGTAACCAGCCAACTCTGCCTGGCTCCCACATCTTCCACCTCCACAGCCCTGGTACTCCTCCCTCTCTCCTGCTCCCAGGGGTAGGGAATACAAGATCATGGCTGCTGGAGACTGCACATGGGAGGTCCCTGGAAAAATCAACCAAACACTTAGGACTTGGTCAGCCTCAAAGAGACTCCTCCCAACATAAATACAGCACATTTCCTGTCCCTTCAAGATTTACACCAAACCTGGCTGTGCCACCCTGGGCTGCAAATGCCAGGGCTGGGTGTGGTCTAGGGCTAGGCAGCTATGGAACTGCTAGCACTTAGTTTTCTTGCACTACTCCTCTACTTTCTGGAGCATCTGCTTGTCCAGAAGAGCAACTGTGAGGCAGATTTGATGCAGCCTGGTACCAAAAAAATGCCCACACTCTCATGAAGACTTTCCTTTTCTTTCTTATTTGATTGTTTCCCTTAATCTAAAATAAAAATTTCACTGGACATACAGGGTTTCTCTTTGGGCTGTGGAAATCCATAACAAGGAAGGGTGCCCACTGACACCACAGGTTTCAGTCGGGGGACTGTTAGCACGAGTGGCCTTGCCGATCTTGACAATGCATTGCCTAGCCAGCCTCGGGGCATGTAGCAATTTCTAGATCAATGTCAACACCCTGAACTACACTTGGATGCAGCTGGACATGAAGCCAGTGTAGACTGCAAAGAAGAGGTACCATGTGCTCCCTATGGCCAAAACCACTAAGTCAGAGGGCAGCTGTATTCTGCATTGGTTGTAGCATCTCAGGAGTCTTCTAGGGAAGCCCAATGAAGAGTACTTGCAATCACCCAGTAGGGAGGTCACAGGTGTGGGTTACCGTGGTGAGGTTTGCACCACATAAATGACTGTAATCATCTCACCCAAAGGAGATGGAAAGAGATGCTCCAGGCCACCAATGCTATTTGGGAACTGGGGAGCAGTTGAGGGACCCAGCAATGTTTCCAGGAGCTCATTGACAAAGGGCAGGCATACCCCCTTCAACAACAGGGTCAGGCACTCTCTCTGCCACAAATTCAGGCTTCTCCCTAACTTCTGTCACTGCTGGACTGAGCCTCAGCCTTTCATTTCCATCCATCCTTTGCCTTGGCCAGGGAGAGCAGGCAGACCGCTCCATCCAGGTTTGATGACACAGACTTGTATGTCAGTCACATAATAGTGGCGTCATGACCCAAAGAGTGTCACAGCCTCACCCATCAGCTGTGGATACACATTGAGCAGGTAAAGCACAAAGAGTGAAGCCTGCAGAGTGCAGGAAGAGGGAACCACTGAGGACATGTGGGCACTTGCCCAGCAGCACTCTCTTGTCATCTTTCAGGAAAAAGCAGAACCATTCAAGTGTAAGCCCATCTTTGCTGGCCAGTATCTGCAGCTGAATCAACAAAATTACGTGCCCCGTGGTGTTAAAGGGTGCTGACAGATCTAGAAGAATCAAGGATGGGCCCCTGGCTAGGGCCGAGTGAATAACTGATTTGTCAGTTCAGCCAGCAAACTGAAAAAATATTCAGTTATGAAAATGTTCTGATTTTGTCAACAAATTGAAAAAGTCTGCTTCAGGTTAGCAAACCATCTATGGGTATGTTTACATTGCAATTAAAATCCTGTGCCTGGCCCGTGCCAGCTGACTCAGGCTCACGGGGCTCGGGCTGGGGGGCTGTTTCATTACACACAGATGTCTGGGACCACCGTGCAGGATCCTAGAGCCCAGGCTCAAGCCCGAGCCCAGAAATCTATATGGCAATTAAACCCTTCTAAGCAAACCCTTGTCAGATCACTAACACCCCAAAAGGGGCAACCATCTCACCATACAATTCTCAGCCAACCCTACAGACCTCTTCTCATTCATGGACTGGAGGGACAAAAGCACTTATGTGATGCTCATCCCCTATTGACCTCGAAACCCTTTACAAACCCTGGGGAGCAGGAGCACTATCACCCCACCAGACAGACAGGAAGCTGAAGAACAGAGGGGAAGTGACTTTACCAAGGTTTCAAGCAAGTCAGTGGCAGAGCCAGGAATGGAACTCAGGTCTCCTCACGCTTACTGAACTACACTGCCTGCCAGGTATGTGGAGATGGCATATATACCCAGTCCCTGCTGCTAAGGTGAGCAAGGGCTGAATGGGGAAACCAAGTGAGGAGGACAACCACTTCAGTGGATACCAACCCTACATCCTGACTTTACCCCCAGAAACCTGACTTCCTCTGCCCTTCCTTCCTCTGAACTCTCACTTGTCCAGCAATATCATCTGCATCCTCTTGTCACCTGCAGCAATCCTGCCACCAAGCAGCTTTGGGGGGTCTCTCTCGCCCTTCCCCAGGTGGCAAGGACTGCAGGTGGGAAAGAGTCCAGCGGAGGGCAACAAAAATGATTAGGGGACTGGAACACATGAGTTATGAGGAGAGGCTGAGGGAACTGGGGATGTTTAGTCTACGGAAGAGAAGAATGAGGGGGGATTTGATAGCTGCTTTCAACTACCTGAAAGGGGGTTCCAAAGAGGATGGCTCTAGACTGTTCTCAGAGGTAGCAGATGACAGAATAAGGAGTAATGGTCTCAAGTTGCAGAGGGGGAGATTTAGGTTGGATATTAGGAAAAACTTTTTCACTAGGAGGGTGGTGAAACACTGGAATGCGTTACCTAGGGAGGTGGTGGAATCTCCTTCCTTAAAAGTTTTTAAGGTCAGGCTTGACAAAGCCCTAGCTGGGATGATTTAATTGGGAATCTGTCCTGCTTTGAGCAGGGGGTTGGACTAGATGACCTCCTGAGGTCCCTTCTAACCCTGATATTCTATGATTCTATGGGCTGCCAGGATTGGACAGGGCCTGGTGAAGCAGCAGCCTCCAGGGGTTTCCAAGTGCTACAGGCAGGGAGTGGGATGAGTGTGTTTTTATACTCTCCCCTTACGCTGTCCTGATACGTTTCCTCATGTACTACCCTTCTCCCCTCTCCTGCCCTGCACGGCTGGTGTTGGTGACAGTTGGCAAGTCCATCAGAAGACAATGGGTGGGGATGAGGCATCATTTGGTATGCGGCAGAAAGGGCATTTGACCTTAGCTCCCCCCAGCTCCCAGACTTTGAGGTTGGTGCCGAGGGTGGCAGATTTGGTCCAGCTGTCCCTGTGTCATGACAGGGAGCGGCTGGGCCTGGCCAAACAGGAAGAGGAACAGAGAGCCTCTGTCCTACCAGCCAGACAGGAAGCAGCACCAACCAGGGCCAGAGCTGAGCATGGAGCAAGCTGGGCCCTGATCCTTGTGCCAGGCCAGCCACTGGTGAAAAACACCCCACCCCCACCCCCACCTCTACCTCACTGCCCACTCCTCAGGATAGAACCAGCCAGCCACTTCCCCGCCCCCCACCAGGATAGGACCGGCCCACTAACCCCCCACAAGCTGCCACAGCCTCAGTGGGGAGGCGGAAGCAGGGATGCTGCTCGCCCTCCCTGCATTTTTCTGAAATGATGGCCCTGGGTGAGGAACGCCTAGTTAGACAGAGTGGGCTGCTGCTTCTAAAGGTAAGAAAATAAGATGGGAAATTGTAGTGTGGGCCTGTGGAGGGTGTGCTGACGAGCAGGGGAGGGAACACGACTAGAATCTAACAGGAAAGAGGCATGCCAGACGGACAGGATTATGTCACCACACTGAGCTAGCATGAGAGAATGGAATGAACCCAAGTCAGATGGAAGGTGCAATGGTAACAAGTGCCTGCAAGGGGCAGCACCACACCAGAAAGGCAGATTCTTACTGCAGTGCAGAGTGTGGCAGCTTGCTTCCCATACCGGTGTCCTTAGGGACCCCTGCACACACTACCCCTGGGGGCTAGGGTGGCTGGATGGCAGGAAGGGGTTAAGCAAGATGGCAGGGGTAGCAGAACTAGGGGAGGAGCACAGGCTAATGCCGCAGCAATGGAAATATTATGAGAGCTGATCTATGTTTTGGTCCCCGCAATATTTCCTCTGTCCCATGGGAGGATTGATTGTGAGAAGGGGCAGCCTGGGCTCCCTTGGCATGAGGGAGAGACATGGGGGCTGGTGGTAGGCTAGGTGGGAAGGGGTGGCCAGGCAGGTGTCATTTCAGGGATGTGAGGAGAGCTGTTTCCACTCCAGGGCAGGAACCTCTGCCAGTAGTCTAAAAGCAGCAGATGGGGAGCAGGAAGGTGGCTGGGGGGATGCTTTTGAGGCCTGGGGTGGGGGTGGGGGTGGCAGGGATACCAAGCTGCCTAACTGTGCCACTTCCTCAACCTGCTATTTGGGTCTGAGGCCAAGGTGAGTGCTTGCCCCGCTGCTGCCCTCCCACCCCCATGACTGCCAGAACCCCAAGCTCCCTGGCACACACCCCAGCCCCCACCCCCCACATTCAAAGCAAGGTTTCCCTGCCTCTGTCTGAGGGGCAGCTGTGCCGGGTCTCCATCCCAGAGCCGAGAATTCTGATTCACATGTGGGAGGAGGATATGAGAAGGGAACAAGTTTCAGATAAATCAGATACAAACTGGGGTGACCCCGCCACGTTAGCAGAAAATGAGGCACCCCTCCCCTGCGGGGGCGGTACAGAGTGTGGGACTGGCCCAGCGTGCTGTTGCCATCGCTGCCGCCATGTCCCACCCACCAATTATCTTTAACAAGGCCTCTGTGGGCTCATCAAACAGGAAGAGGAACAGAGAGTCTCTGCCCTCAGTGCACCCAGAGTGGGAGGTGACTCCCCGTTAGAGACGTCAGCTGAGCCCTTCTCAGACTTCCTGTACCCTGCCCCTCCTCGCCACCCCCAACCGCCTGTTCCCCATGCCTTCCCAGCACATAGCATATGAGCAGCTTTGTTGTTTGGAATTAAAGTCCGAAGGAATCAAATGGGGAAAACAGGTTCTGGGAAAGGCAAAAGACCAGGACCGCCCTCCTGAGGGCAAAGATCAGAACCGGCTGCCCTGCCCTTCATTCATCGTTATTACAAGTATTTATTTGGTGCATGTCACTAGGGTGACTGGGCACCTTACAAGGATTAAGATGAGGCAATCAAGAGTTCAATAATAAAAGACCAAACCACATGCTCCCTGCTGCTTTGCCATTCAGCTAGGAAACCAGGGGACCCAACTGGCTTGGAAGTCTTCGGCAAAGAGAGGCATCCTGCACCTTCATAATTAATTGTTTTACCGCAGGGAGCTCATGACAGAGGTGCAGGCTGGCCACTGGGAAAGCTATGCCACCAGTGCCCACAAGCAACACCTTTGGGATGCAGAACCATCTATCTCCACATGAGCATAGATCTATGGTGGGTGCAAGGAGGTGAGATGCCTGGGCTTAGACCCCTTAAGGCTTTACACTCTGATATCAGTACCTGGAAAGTCACCCAACAGTTGTCTGAACTAGTGCACAGCTGGGACCCCCTCACACCACAATTACTATCCCTCCTCATCCTCCTATTCCAAGGCAAAGGTCAGAGATGTCTTCCATGCGATGCCCTCCTCCCTTATCAGAGGGTACAGGTCACAGCTGGATCTCCCCCCGCCCCCATCCCATCCCATCCCATGACTCTTCCTACCTTTCCACCCCTCTTCCCATCAGAGGACAACAAAGGCCAGAGCTGAGTCCTCCTCATGGAGGACCAGAGCTGAGTCCTCCTCCCCATGCCAGGACGGAGCTCTGAGCTGGAGCCCGCCTCCTTCCAAAGGCAAAGGTCAGAGCCACGATCCTGGCCTCTGCCGCACTGGGTGGGTTCAGCAAGAGATCTAGATCAGTTCTGATCCTTTGCAGAGCACTTGGCCCCTTGCCACTGGCAAGCAACTGGAATGGAGATGTGGGTGGACAAACAGATGCCCTAGACCTAGCCTTCCTTCTTTGCATCCACCAACAAGATGCCACTTCAAGCTTTGCCATTCCCTCACACACACCCCACCCCACCCCCACCACCCGCTGGGCGACTACCCTGATCCCTGCTGTCCCTTTGGAGGACACATCTGGCTTCAGCTATATTTGGGTTGGGAGGGGGAGTAGCCAGGACCTGGAGGCTGTCCCACCCCATGATAGCGGTGAGAACCAGCCCAGGCATGATGGGTTCCCTGCCCCTTCCCAGGAGAGCGTGCTCAGCTCCCAGGAGGGCGGGGAGAGTTCAGCAGCAGCAGCTAAGTGGAAAAACTGGCTGAGCCATTGAAGGAGAGCAAAGGGGAGGGGCAGGGATCTCCCTTAACCCTTCATCAGCTCCCAGAGCAAGGCTGGAATGGGGAGGCATCAGCAATCCAAACAGAGATCAAGTTGCCACACTGGAGCAAACAGAGGGAGAGCAAGGCAGGGAGACGGGGAATCAGTCAAGGCCCCTATAGACACTAAGAATCTAGTGTGGATTGCCTGACACCCTGTGCACTTAGGCTCCCATCAATTCTCCCTTTCCTCTTCATTCTTGTAGCTGCAACTATGCGGGACATGAGCAGGAATGTATCACTTGTGGGCCCTGTTACTGCCTGGGCACAGACACCACCCCCATCAGCAATATAGGTTCAGCAATGTGTCATCCACATACCCTCAACACATCCCCTTTCTCTCCCAGCTGCTACAGGCTGGAAGACGGTCCACTAGCACCTTCTCTCCCCTCGCTGCCAAAGGGAGACTCAATCTACTGCTGTGATGGGCCCAGTTCAGTTTGTCAAGCTCTCCCCTCCAATACAGTGGGTGTGCCCATGGTCTCTCATGTGCTCGTTCTCCCTGAATGCTGAGTTGGGCTGTGCAGGGGGTGCTATACTCATTCCCCAACATAGCAGAATTCTCTCCCACACAGGGAATGCACGTGCACAATACAAGGGGAGCTTTGACCCTTCCCACCCACATATCCAAGTTCCTGGACATGGGGGACAAAGGTGCTGACCTGTCCATCTGCTCTTCCCTAACCTAGCTGCAGTACCCCAGAGAACACAGCTGCCATTTAATGGTTGGGAGCTGGTTGCTGAGTGAGTCAGTGTCAGTCATATACTTACAGCTCCCAGAAACCAGCTCCAGACCTGAAGGGCTGCTGGAAGGAGACCAAGAGGGAGTGGAGGAGTGTGTGCAACTGTTACGCCTGACAGGGACAGGAACAAAAGAGAGAGAGAAATAAAGAGAGACTAACTGAATCAGTGAGAGACAGACAGGGCACAGACAGCAGGGGTGAGAGATGGGGACACAGAGAGAGAGGCAGTAGCAAAGTCAGATGTACTTATGGTAGCTCTTGGTCAGGTGAGTATAACTCACCTCTCACCCCCTGCAAATACTGCTGGATTATATCACTGTCCAGATCTCCATCTCCCCATTGTTCCCCTTGCACCTGACTGCCCCCTTCCCACCTCTGCACACCTACCTACACAGCTTCTGTCAGCCTCCTCAAACCCAACAGCACACAGGCACCGGCCCATTGGCACCAGCCACTCCCCATCAGCACTGCAATGCATCCTGGGTGGGAAGCCTGCTTCTTCGGCTGCATCCTTTACACAGACCCCTGGCACCTCTGTCAGCCCCTCTGAGCCTGCCAGTGTCTCTGGAAAGCGGGCCAGTCCCCCCACTGTTTCTGGGCAAGTCTTGTAATATACCCGGACAGAGACCAGAGCCACACAGGCCCCAGAGTTCTGGAAAGCAAGGTAGAATCCGCGCTGAGACAGCTTCCGTATCGGGCACACTTCCACATTCAGCTGCATAGCGCCTGACTCAATGTCCCGGCTTGTGAAACTCCGATCTGCTGCCACTGTGTTGACCTGAATAGGAGAGGAAGAATCAAGATCTATGGCACCTGAAGATCTTCCTCCAAGGTTACATTTGTCATGCGTCTTTCACCCCAAAGCCCCTGTGTCAAGAGTGCTGAGATAGATGGGCCAGCACTCTGATCACTGTAGCCTCAATTAGTTTCCCAGTGACAGCTGATTGAGGAAATAGAGGAATTAGCTAATCAGATGGGGAATCTGGGTGAGTGAGGGAACTAACTGGCCCATCAGTTGACTATCTTGATAAAAGGCAGGAAGGAAGCATTAGCAGGAGGGGAAGACAGGGCTAGCTATGCCCAGACTGAAGCTGATCCCAAGAAAAGGAGGTCTCTTTTCCTCACAGGGCCCTGAAGAACAGGTAATAGGGTCATAGGTATTAGAATTGTTGTTATTGCACTGCACAAGTGTTGGTGGAGGCAACTGAATAAATTCTATGGAGTGGACACTAAAAGAAGAGAGTCTGAAGGGTTTTTGCAGTGATCAGGGATCAAGTGTGGGGAAGAAAACCTATGCCCTGTTACAGCCCCATACAGCCTTCATTGTAACTTCTTTCTCTATGGCCTCTCTAGCTCTGGTGCTCTGGACTCCAGGATCTTCCCATCTTTGCATGTGGATGACTAAGCACAAACACATAAAACCAGTGCACTCGTTCCCCATTGTTTCCCTCATTTTATATAACCCCTATGGACGTCCCCCATCTGCCTCACAAGCCTTGTTTCTATTTTTTCCTCCCAGCTCTCCACTTAACTTCTCTTCAGGAGCCATGTGACGGATTCATTGTTTGTACACCACCTAGCATAATGGGCCCTGATCTCAGGATGGCCTTTGAGCGCTGCCACAGCACACTTACAGACTACAGAAACAAGTCATTCTTCTGAGGTGGATTCGTTCTTTTTCTGTCAGCAATTTGTCTACCAATAAACAGTGATAGTCTTTGGATTTGTTTAGTTGAAATTACATGCTGAATAAACTGCTGCTGACAATTCTCTGTCTGTCAGGTGCTTGTGAGCAGTCCTGCATGTGCCTTCGATATTTCCCATCTGTTGATATAATCCATAGGGGACAGTGGGTGTGTTTCCAGACCCTGGCTAGATGGGCATCGCTTCTGCATTTAGGCTTTTGAGGCAAATCTGAAGTCCGTGGGAGTTGGGCACCTAACTCCCTTAGGTCTTGTTTACACTTACCGGAGGATTGATGCTGTGGCGATCGATGCATCGACCGCCGATTGCTCTCCCGTCGACTCCTGTACTCCACCTGATCGAGAAGAGTAAGGGGAGTCGACGGGAGAGCATCTCCCGTCCCCGTCGCTTAGTGTGGACCCCGCGGTAAGTAGATCTAAGCTATGTCAATTTGAGTTACGCTATTCATGTAATTCAAATTGCGTACCTTAGATCGACTTTTCCCTTTAGTGTAGACAAGGCCTTAGACTCCTCTGAAAACCCCAGCCTGAAACATCTCTGCAGTCAACTGGTAATCAGCTCACAAGAAACTTCAAGTGGGCTCAACTGCCATCTTTGGATGCAGCAACAACAGACGTGAGGAGTGGGGAATTGGGACAGCTGTTGCCGTAAAGCTGGATGCAAAGAAGTAGGTGTTAAAATTCCACAAAAAAACATGTCTAGTCACTTCTGCCCCTGCCCCAAGGGGGAGGAAAAGAGGTGATGAAGGCAGTGTTGCCTAGTGGATACAAAACCAGACTGGGACTCAAGAGACCTGGATTCTATTCCCAGCTCTGCCACTTGCCTGCTGGGTGACCTTCAGCAACCCTCTTCACCTCTCTGTGCCTCAGTTTCCCCATCTGTAAAATGGGGATTTGATCCTATCCTCCTTTTTAAAGTGTTTTGAGATCTACTGATGCAACATGGTAGATATCAAAAAACATAGGCCATAACTACAGGATGTGGGACTCTGCTTTGGGAAACTGACTCTGAAAAAAAATTGGGGCTTGTGGTGGATAATCAGCTGAATATGAGCTCCCAGTGTGATGCTGTGGTTAAAAGAGCTAATGTGATCCTGGAATGCCTAAAGAGGGGAATCTCGAGCAGGAGCAGAGAGGTTATGTTACCTCTGTATTTAACATTGCTGTGACCATGGCTGGAATAGTGTGTACAGTTCTGTGCCCACAATTCAAGAAGACTGTTGGTAAATTGGGGAGGATTCAGAGAAGAGCCACAAGAAAGATTAAATGATTAGAAAACCTGTTTTACAGTGATTGAGCTCTTTGAGTCTATCTATTTAACAAAGGTTAAGGGGTGACTTGATTGCAGTCTATTAGTATCCACATGGCGAATACATATTTGATAATGGGCTCTTCAATCTAGCAGAGAAAGAGATAATATGATCCAATGACTGGAAGCTGAAACTTGACAAATTCAGACTGGAAATATGATGTAAATTAATGTAAATTGAAGTGAGGGTAATTAATCACTGGAACAATTTACCAAGTGTCTTGGTCAATCACTGACAATTTTAAAATCAAGACTGGATGTTTTTTCTAAAAGGTTTGCTCTACAAATTATTTTGTGGAAGTTCTGAGACCTGTGTTATACAGGAGGCCACAATGGTCCCTTCTGGCCTTGGAATCTATGAATAAGATCTGGGTGATGATGATCTCCTCCTTTTTAATACTGGAAGCCCCAACTTCCTCCTACCTGTCAAAATCCCCACCTGTCCCCTACCCAACTGCCTAAATCTCCAGAATTTCACTAGAACATAGTGAAAATGTGGGGGCAGCGGGAATGAATAGAAAAACATGAATTTAATGTCAAAATAAAAAAACCAAATGAAGTTACAAGATACTTGTATTTTTCATTTTCCTATTTAATTCAGTGCAACTCTCTGGGCTTGAGTTTACTAGAAGCTGCTGTAGAAATTTCAAGAAGAATTTTATCATGATGTGTTGCAGAAAATGAAGAGGGGAGGACTGCCAAAGAATGTAGGTCTATGGCTTGCCACAAAACATACTGGGCCCTGATTATGGGAGACTGTTTATAGGAAAGCTGAGATTCTCTTCACTGGAATTCAGCTGCTTCTGGGGAAGAAGGGACAATAAGTACCATATCCAAATGAAACTGCAGGAGAAACATAGGGCGGCAGAGCATGGTGATGCAAATAAGAATTTGGTACAACCAATGAGACCATTACCTCTACCCTCAAAGAAAATGCCACGCACTCTTTTCTGACCAGTGATCAGAGCAGGGGATTAGATGTCGGGAGACCTATGTCCTATTTCTTTATCTGTCCTGACTTACTTTATTACCTTGGGCAAGTCACTTGATCTCTCTTGGTCCCAGTTTCCCTATTTGTAACATAGGAATGATGATGTTTGTTAGAACCCTTCATGGTCCTTGGATATGTAAATGCAAAGCATTACCATCAACATTAAATGTTCTCAGTCCCTCTGTTCTACAGTTCATTTGACAATTGGCACCTCCTGCAGCAAAGAGGGCCCTGACCATCATGCTGGGGCAGCAGGGAGAGAGCATTTCCTATGGCATCACCCATTCTGTTACCTATGGGACCCTTGATTTCCATGGAGGTCTCCCATCTGGCCAGCCTCATCTTGTTTAGGTTGGGGGGTCAAAAGGATCCCCAACCCCCATTGCTACTGACCTTGGTGAACAGGGGGCGACGGAACTGGATGCCGACATCCTGCTCTGACTCCATATAGTAGAGATTGAAGGTCTCTTTGCAGGTCACCACCTCACCTCTGAAGCTCTTGCAGTCACGCACGGTGAACTTTAGCTCCACGTAGATGCGGGAGGCTGCCTCACCCCGGTATATCCAGTTGGTGCGGAGCCAGTGATCAGTGTCGCCCAACGAGAGCACGCTGCAGTCCTGGTACATATAGATGGGGGTACTGTTTATCATCTGCTGCACCTCGCTCCACTACTCCCAGGGGGAAAAGAAAACACAACACATGCAAACAAGCTGATGTTATACAGAGGAGAGACATGTGGCACTTAAATATGCAATAAAACCAGGCCCACAAGATCCAAGCCCCTGCAAACTTCGGACTCAGATTCTGACTAACCTCAAGGCCTTGAATAATGAACAAAATCTGCTTCTGGTTCAGAGCGCTGAACCTGCCTTAACACTGTGAGCACGGAGCAATAAATATGATCTGCAATTCGGGTGTGACTCAGGTCTAGCTGACAATGACTCACCACTTCTCCTGAACATGAGCTCCTGGTGCAATGCTGTGGCCAGAAGGGCTAATGTGATCCTTGGATGTATAAGCAGGGGAATCTCAAGTAGGAGTAGGGAGGTTATATTACCCCTGTATTTGGCACTGGTGCAACCACTGCTGGAATGCTGTGTCCAGTTCTGGTGTCCACAGTTCAAGAAGGATGTGGATAAATTGGAGAGGGTTTAGAGAAGAGCCATGAGAATGATTAAAGGATTAAACAATATGCCTTCCAGTGGTAGATTGAGCTCCTTGAGTCTAGTTAGCTAAACAAAGAGAAGGTTAATGAGTGATGATCGCAGTCTAAAAGTACCTACAGATAGGGAACAAATATTTGATAATGGGCTCTTCAATCTATCACAGAAAGGTATAACATGATCCAATGGCTGGAAGTTGAAGCTTGACAAATTCAGACAGGCAATAAGATACAAAATTTTAGCAATGAAGGTAATTACCTTTGGAATAATTTGGAATACATCTGTGGCGTATTCTCCATCACTGGCAATTTTAAAATCAAGATTGGGTGTTTTTCCAAGGCTATGTCTACACAAGATAGGGCTGTGATTCCCCTACTTATGTACACATGTTCATGCTAGCTCTCATCAAGTTAGCAGGAGTATAAATAGCAATGTAGCCTTGGCAGCATGGGTAGTGGTTGAGCTGTGCCAAGTACAAACCCAACTAAGACCTATGGGTATGTAGTGAGTATGGCTAGGGCCTCCCATCTGCCCCTGAAAATTGTGTCACCAGAAGGGGTATCAGACGCTAGCGTATCCCCCTCTACAAAGGCAATACCAGCTTGGAGAGTAGAGTGAGTAAGGAGATGGGTCTGTCACAGAATCTCATTGTGGGAGGGTCAATCACAGAGCTTTCTTTCTTAATCCTAGTCTAAAATGACATGGAAACACACAGCTGCCACACCATTCAGTTAGCATCTGGGCTGGCAGCTGGCTCATGGGGAATTTTAAAGTAAATAAGCATTTTCCATGCTGCAAAAGAAAGCAAAAGATTTATTGGATGGTTTATTAATTGTGTAAATCTACCAGTGACAATCTAGACTAATGTGTTTAGTTGTGTCTTGTAGAAACACTCTCCTCTTGCTTATTGTTTTTCATAAATATGTTTTAATTCTTTTAAGGAAACTGGCAGCCTGCTTACATAAATGAGTAATGTTTACCCCTTTCAGCCAGCATGGTGCTACCATCAGGGCTGGCTCCAGGCACCAGCTTTCCAAGCAGATGCTTGGGGCAGCATTTCATAGAATATCAGGGTTGGAAGGGCCCTCAGGAGGTCATCTCGTCCAACCCCCTGCTCAAAGCAGGACCAATCCCCAATTTTTGCCCCAGATCCCTACATGGCCCCCTCAAGGATTGAACTCCCAACCCTGGCTTTAGCAGGCCAATGCTCAAACCGCTGAGCTCTCCCTCCCCCCATTGAGTATGGGGCGGCAGTCCGTGTCCTGCAGCAGCAATTTGGTGGCAGCTCCGCTGCTCTTCCCGCTGTGGTGGCTTGCGGTGGCAGCTCCGCTGCTTTTGCAGCGGCAGCAATTCGGCGGCGACTGCTTGGGGCGGCAAAATTGGTAGAGCCGCCCCTGGCTGCAATGGCATCTACCTGATGAACATCCGGAAACAGAGGCAGAGACAAGAGACCCCCTAACAGAGAGATGGTTTGGGGAGAGTTTTCATACAGCAGGCAGCACAGGAAGGGTTGGCCAACCATTATTTCTTCAGGAGGAAGTTATACTTTGGTAACAGATACATATTACCTGCAGCAAACTCTTATCTGAAATACAAAGATTCTGCTGCTGGTGAAACCTGCACAGCCTCATTATACCTAGGGGCCTGATTTGGCTAGCATTTCCACTGATGTAACTCCATTGATTTCAGGGGACTCATTCCTGACTTACATTGGTGGAAGTAAGCTCAGATTCAGCACCAGGTTGCCTATTTGAAAGCCACCTTTTCACAGGAAATCATACATTATTTATTTTGATAGTCTGCAGTAGCGATGGGTAGCTTCTTCCTTTGGTCTGGTCTACCAAATCTATACGCTACGGATCTATATCGGTATAACTACATTGCTCAGGTGTGTGAAAAATCCACACCCCTGAGCAACGCACTAATACCCACCTAACCTCCAGTGCAGATAGTGCTATGTTGCCAGAAGAGCTTCTCCCATCAACACAGTTAATCCACCTCCCTGAGAGGAGGTAGCTATGCCGGCGGGAGAAACTCTCCCATCAACTTACAGCAGCTTCATTAAAGCACTACAGCAGTGCAGCTGCATCAGTGCAGAGTTTTAAGTGTAGACTTGCCTGTAGTCCTGTTTATGTCCCTTGTCTGTGAAATGTTCAGCAAGCTGCTACTGTTTTGTATGGGAATTTACCAGGAATCAACTAATCACTAGGGCTGAGAGTTTGTCATAGTGACTGTTTCTCACTGGCATAAACTAGTCATGTGCCCTGCCACAGCGGCCCTTGAGCAACCATGGGTACCACAGGGGTGTGTGTGAGCAGTACAGAGACTAACAATGGATGAAAAGTAGGTTGAGGGATCAAGGTAGTGAGGGTGGGGGAAGAGGAAGACCATAAAGGTTAATTAACAGCAAACCTGACACTGAAAGAGATAAAGGAAACTGAGGCTGGAATATTTTGAAGGAGAGAAAAGACAAGGAATAAAAGAGAAACAGCAAAGCCAAGGGAGAGGCAATAACTATAATGTCATATACCATTTGAGGCAAACACAGTGAGAATGGTATAGATTTGAACTTAACTCAGGAGACATGATTAGATAGAGGATGGGTGGGTGCGTGGGTGGATGGGAGACATGGGAACGCTGTGATGTATTTTTCAAGTTCATTACACTGAGACGGGCTTTTGGAAGGTTTTCTGTATACAGTATGGCTGTATGCCTGCATGTCTGTTGGGAAATACATGAGTATGCTGCTACAGCAGGTCAGAGCAGATGATCACAATGGTCTCTACTAGCCTTGGAATCTCTGAATATGAGGCCCAGCAGCTGTGCTGCACTGTTTGCCACAGGCAAGATATTTAAGTACAGCATTTCAGATGAGTACAATCAGGTGGCTTAGTGATTTTGCATACATGTTTGAGGGAAGGGAAGGGCAGCAGAGGCTGAAAAGGTTTGAAAAGATAGGGAAAGGTTAGAAAATAAATGAGATCTGTGTAAAGACTTGCATGGACTGGATAGCAGTCCTGTGGAAGATGCTGGGGGGGCTTCAGTGACAAATGTGCTTGGGAAATTCCAAAGCTTTCCATTGTAACCCAAATGACGGTGTACACAAAAGGGAACAGTTTCCAACATGACTTAGGCCCTTAGGCGCTTTTGAAAATTTTACCCTAAGTTCTGGACAAAACCACCGAGTCCTCCCCACCTGCAAACAAATAACAATGAAACTGGCAACAAACCCTACACCAGTTAGACCGGATGGATAAAGCAAAGCAGAATGAAGCCATCACCTATTAACGCAATTTTTCCCATTAAACAGTTCAACTTTTAAATTCAGCGAACTGTGAAGTATGCAACATTGATTAAAGGGTTAATCAGCTCACCAGTTGCTAGGCAGCAGTGTAATGTCCTTGGAACATCAGCAGCCAATCAGAGTTTATGCCTCTGATGCAATGCTTATTAATTCAATGTCCTTGCAGAGTTGTGTGGGTGAAATTTGGCTCAATCATTCTAAACTACCTGCCCTTCCAGCTTGCCTGCTGGTGGTATTGAATTAATCTCCTCTAAAACAGTCGTTACCTTTCCATTTCATCTCCACACTCTTTACCATTGCTCCAGTCACCACAGGTTGGCAATGAGGAAAAGAATTGGTGTTGCTTAGGAAGAGAGGGAAAAACAGAGAAAGGACCATTTTAGCAGTGAGTCTGGATTGTGCTTTTGTGATCCTACAGAAAGCATTAGAGCTCATGAGAAGCATCTAAGAGTTTTTAGAAGCAGGGCCAAGATTTTCAAGACAGGATCCCATTAGGGACCTGGTTTTCAAAGAGGGCTAAACACCTTACCCACTCCACCTGGGATCAAAAGGAGTGATTGGGTACTCCATACTTTTGAAAAATTAGCCCTCTTACTTAGGCATCTAATTTTAGACTCCTAATAAGCAAGCCTTGGCTAAATACCTTAAGAATAATGCAGAAAGAGAGCCAAGTTCTTGTCACTGTTGTGCCCAAAGGCATTTGGTCAGCTAAAGGACATATCCAGGATAAAACCAGGTTTAATGTT
Source organism: Caretta caretta (assembly GCF_965140235.1). Lineage (NCBI taxonomy): Eukaryota > Metazoa > Chordata > Testudines > Cheloniidae > Caretta > Caretta caretta. The sequence continues at coordinate 213,582,224 of NC_134206.1, forward strand.
ACCATCAGAGTGCTAAGTGAATGAATATCTCTTAAGATAGCTATCTTAGCAAAAAGAAAAGGAGTACTTGTGGCACCTTAGAGACTAACCAATTTATCTGAGCATGCTCGGGGGTCGCATAACTTAGCAAAAGTACCATTAGTGCCCATAGACAGCTGGGAGCAGCAAAGCAATCTAATTTAGAGAAAATGCAAGAGGTTTGGGCTTCCCTGGGCAAGTGTGATTTTATGTCAGGAGAATGGCTGGGAGATAAATTTGTTCAGGGGATTATCAGTAGTGAGCGGAGCAGCAAATCAGTAAAGGCAGCCTTTGGAGAAGACTGGTCTTGGATCTGAACTCTGGCCATTGCGAATCATTGGGAGAGCATTAGACACATTTGATGATTTAACTCTGATAACTGGCGATTTTAAAATCGAGATTGGATGTTTTTCTAAAAAAATATGGCTCTAGCCTAGTTCAGAGAGGAATTAATTCAGGGAAGTCCTATGGTCTGTGTTATACAGGAGGTCAAACTAGAAGATCACAGAGGTCCATTCTGGTCTTAGTATCTACAAACTGCATAATGCTGCTCTACACAGGCATACTGAACATTCTGATCATAGAGCAATATGGAGCCGGAAAGCAAGACTTATAAAGATTTCAGCCCTTTGTTTTCACTGACTTAGGGCTTGTCTACATTACTCACTGGATCGACGGGCAGCAATCGAGTCAGCGGGGGGTCAATTTATCGTGTCTAGTCTAGACGCGATAAATTGACCGCCAAGTGCTCTCCCATCGACTCCCATACTCCACCGGAGCAAGAGGCGCAGGCGGAGTTGATGGGGGAGCGTCAGCAGTTGACTTACCACAGTGAAGACACCACGGTAAATAGATCTAAGTACGTCGACTTCAGCTACATTATTCACGTAGCTGAAGTTGCGTAACTTAGATCGATCCCCGCCCCTACTGTAGACCAGGCCTGAGGACTAGCACTGGATATATTCAGGTTTAAAGACATTCTAGAATTGGTATGTTCACAGTGGAGGCAGATCAAGAAAGATGTGGAATTAGGAATCAGATTTCTTTTGGCCCAATCCTTCAATTTGTCTAGGTCACTCTGGACCCTATCCCTACCCTCCAGCATATCTACCTCTCCCCCCAGCTTAGTGTCATCTGCGAACTTGCTGAGGGTGCAATTCATCCCATCATCCAGATCATTAATAAAGCTGTTGAACAAAACCAGACCCAGGACCGACCCCTGGGGCATTCTGCTTGATACTGGCTGCCAACTAGACATCAAGCCATTGATCACTACCCATTGAGCCTGACAATCTAGCCAGCTCTCTATCCACTTAATAGTCCATTCATCCAATCCTTACTTCTTCAACTTGCTGGCAAGAATACTGTGGGAGACTGTACCCAGAGCTTTGCTAAAGTCAGTATATATATCACATCCACTCCCAAGTCATGCTTCTGTCAACCCTCCCCTCATCCCTACAGTGAGTACCTTAGTGTAGAGAAAAAAGAATGAGGAGTACTTGTGGTACTTTAGAGAATAAAATTTATTTGGGCATAAGCTTTTGTGGAAAATCCACTTCATCAGATGTATGGAGTGGAAAATACAGTAGGAAGATATATATATATATATATATATATATATATATATATATATATATATATACACATACACATATACACAGAGAACATGAAAAGATGGTGGTTGCCTTACCAACTCTAACGAGATAAATCAATTAAAGTGGGCTATTATCAGCAGGAGGAAAAATCACTTTTATAGTGGTAATCAGGATGGCCCATTTTAAACAGTTGACAAGAAGGTGTGAGTAACAGTCGGGGGAAAAATTAGCAGGGGGAAATAGTTTTTAGTTTGTGTAATGACCCATCCACACCCAGTCTTTATTCAGGCCTAATTTGATGGTGTCCAGTTTGCAAATTAATTCCAGTTCTGCAGCTTCTCGTTGGAGTCTGTTTTTGAAGTTTTTTTGTTGAAGAATTGCCACTTTTAGGTCTGTAATTGAGTGTCCAGGGAGGTTGAAGTGTTCTCCAATTATTTTTCGAATGTTATAATTCTTGACGTCCATTTATTCTTTTGTGCAGAGACTGTCTGGTTTGGCCAATGTACATGGCAGAGGGGCATTGCTGGCACATGATGGCATATATCACACTGGTAGATGTGCAGGTGATTTCTCCCCTCTTGCCTCCTCAGCCCACAGCAAAAGCAGTTCATTTTTCACTGAGCTGAATATTTATTATGAGGAAGAACATGGCATTTCCCACCTGGTACGGATGAGGAGCAGCAGGAGTGGAAGAGTGAGAAGGCAGAAGGAGGAGATGGTATGATGGGATAACATGATTTTGGCAATTAATTAATCTTTAAATATTCATGGTAAATAGGCCCAATGTCCTGTGATGGGATGGGATCTGAGTTACTACAGAGAATTCTTTCCTGGGTATCTGGCTGGTGAATCTTGCCCATATGCTCAGGGTTCAGCTGATCGCCATATTTGGGGTCGGGAAGGAATTTTCCTCCAGGGCCTCTTCCAATCTGCCCTGGAGGTTTTTCACCTTCCTCTGTAGCATGGGGCATGGGTCACTTGCTGGAGGATTCTCTGCTCCTTGAAGTCTTTAAATCATGATTTGAGGACTTCAATAGCTCAGACGTAGGTGAGAGGTTTATCGCAGGAGTGGGTGGGTGAGAGTCTGTGGCCTGCATTGTGCATAATGGTCTCTTCTGACCTTGATATCTATGAATCCATAAGAAGTGTTTCTATTTCCACAGCCAGTCGCTGTTGATTTTGCAAGTCAAACAAAACCCTGCCAGTGTTTTATCCCAGGTTTTCTAACTTCCTTGCAAACTTAGTCCAGATGAAGGAGCTGCAAACGTGACAAGCCCCATACATTAACAGCAGGTGGAATCACAGAAAGCAACCCCACCCAGGACTTCTTAGCGAACCCCCCACCTACACACCCCTTGAGTCAGTCCTTCCACTCAGAGCCATATGGAGACAGACTCATCAGCTGGGGGACAGACAAATATTAGGTATAGAATTTCCACAGGTTATTTCCCCTGCAATCTATCAATCTATCTCAGTCTTATCTGGAATGAGCTTCAACTGGCTAGGTCTCTGCAAGCCCTTATTTCAGGAAGATACTGAGAAAGCTGATTAATTGCACTGTCTAGGTATGATGCAAGACACAGAGCTGGTATTTAGCTGCACAGGGAAGGCAGCACAGCCCACAATGCTTCCCTATCTCCCCTAATGACAGTGTCGAGGTGTTCAGCAGGAGTGATTATACAGCCCTCTGATATCCTGCTTGTGAATGCCCTCAAGGCAGACGAGCAATCAGCTAATGCTACCCTTTGGGACCTCTCAGAAAGGGAAGGATTTTACAGGAACACTGTCTATCCTTGCCAAGGTCAGCAGGCATGTAAACAATACTTGGTAGTCAGTGGTATCAAAGACTGCTGACAGGTCATGGATCAGTGATCTTCACCTATCACTACAAGAAAATCATTGACCAATGCAGTGCCTCTGCAATGCCTGGGATTGAACACCAGACTAACAGGGAAGAAAGAGAACACAGGGAACTATAGCCTCACTTCAGTCCCCAGCAAAATCATGGAGCAGGTCCTCACGGAATCCATTTGGAAGCACTTGGAGGAGAGGAAGGTGATCAGGAACAGTCAGCATGGATTCACCAAGGCCAAGTAATGCCTGACCAACCTGACTGCCTTCTATGATGAGATAACTGGCTTGGGGATATGGGGAAAGAAGTGGATGTGATACATATTGACTTTAGCAAAGCTTTTCATACAGTCTCCCACAGAATTCTTGCCAGCAAGTTGATTGGATGAATGGTCTATTAGGTGGATAGAGAGCTGGCTAGATTGTCAGGCTCAATGGGTAGTGATCAACGGCTTGATGTCTAGTTGGCAGCCGGTATCAAGCAGAGTGCCCCAAGGGTCGGTCCTGGGTCTGGTTTTGTTCAACATCTTTATTAATGCTCTGGATGATGGGATGAATTGCACCCTCAGCAAGTTCGCAGATGACACTAAGCTGGGGGGAGAGGTAGATATGCTGGAGGGTAGGGATAGGGTCCAGAGTGACCTAGACAAATTGAAGGATTGGGCCAAAGGAAATCTGATGCAGTTCAACAAGGACAAATGCAGAGTCCTGCACTTAGGAAGGAAGAATCCCATGTACCGCCTCAGGCTGGGGACCGACTGGCTAAGCAGCAGTTCTGCACAAAAGGATCTGGGAATTACAGTGGATGAGAAGCTGTATATGAGTCAGCAGTGTGCCTTTGTTGCCAAGAAAGCCAACGGCATGTTGGGCTATATTAGTAGGAACATTGCCAGCAGATTGAGGGAAGTGATTATTCCCCTCTATTTGGCACTGGTGAGGCCACACCTGGAGTATTGCGTCCAGTATTGGTCCCCCCACTACAGAAGGGATGTGGGCAAATTGGAGAGAGTCCAGCAGAGGGCAATGAAAATGATTAGGGGGCTGGGGCACATGATTTATGAGGAGAGGCTGAGCAAACTGGGCTTATTTAGTCTGCAGAAGAGAAGAGTGAGGGGGAATTTGATAGCAGCCTTCAACTACCTGAAGGGGGGTTCCAAAGAGGATGGAGCTAGGCTGTTCTCAGTGGTGGAAGATAACAGAACTAGAAGCAATGGTTTCAAGTAGCAGTAGGGAAGGTATAAGTTGGATATTAGGAAACACTATTTCACTAGGAGGGTGGTGAAGCACTGGAATGGGTTACCTAGGGAGGTAGTGGAATCTCCTTCCTTAGAGGTTTTTAAGGCCCAGCTTGACAAAGCCCTGGCTGGGATGATTTAGTTGGTGTTGGTCCTGCTTTGAGCAGGGGATTGGACTAGATGACCTCCTGAGGTCTCTTCCAACCCTAATATTCTATGATTCTATGAACAGCGGCAAAGAAAATCTGACAACTCTGTCTACTGCTGAAGTTGTCCTATTCACAGATTCCAAGGCCAGGAGGGACCATTGTGATCATTGAGTCTGTCCTCCTGTGTAACACAGGCCAAACGACCTCACACAGTAATTCCTGCACCAAGCCATAACTTTTCACAACAGTAATGGCTGGAGTTAGCGGTACTGACTTGCTCACCGTTTTGTGACTCTGACCAGGTTCAGGTGACTGGGATGAGGTGCACACCCTTATTACCAAGTGTCAAAATGAAACTACAGTAGAACTTCAGAGTTACAAGCACCAGAGTTAAAACCTGATCGGTCAACCACACACCTAATTTGGAATTATGATTATCATACTATCTATGATTCTATGAACTGGAAGTACGCGATCAGGCAGCAGTAGAGACCCCCCCCCCCAAAAAAAGAAAAAAAAAGGCAAATACAGTACAGTACTGTGTTAAACATAAACTACTAAAAAAATAAAGGGAAAGTTTAAAAAAAGCTTTGACAAAGTAAGGAAACTGTTTCTGTGCTTGTTTCACTTATATTAAGATGGTTAAAAGCAGCATTTTTCTTCTGCACAGTAAAGTTTCAAAGCTGAATTAAGTCAAGGTTCAGTTGTAAATTTTTGAAAGAACAACCATAACGTTTTGTTCAGAGTTATGAACAACCTCCATTCCCAAGGTGTTTGCAAAGTTAGCAAAATTGGACTAAATGAAACCTCCTTCATCCTGAAAGGTAAACGGTCAGGAAACTGAAGCCGGTGGCAGCACTTCAAAGCTTTCACGGAAGTAAGTAGCACTGCAGAGAAACCAGAGAGGCCAAATCCTCCACACCACTACATGGGGCAGACCCCGAGCCACTGAAGGCCCAAGGCCTGCCATACTCTCCAGTGGGAGCACAAGGGTACTGCAAACCACCCAACAGAGCCATTGAGAAATCAGCAAGATACTGTGATCCATGCAAGAATGTCAGTTGGAGAAAATATATTTTAAACCACAAGAAACTAGCTGATAGGTGAGAGCAGAGCCTATGTAATAATGCTAAGTCATGCAAATTTGAAAATTAAGAGAAGGACTAGAGACCAAATTATTTGTGAAATAACTGATGACCAGGTCAAAATAAAGTTTTTTGTGAAAAACTGACTGTGAAAAATAATAGGGTAGTTGCAGGGCTAGTGAGAAGTTGTGCTTCCCAAATGGAAGCATTAATAAGTAGCAAAACAACTGAAGTGCATTTAATTAAAGATGTATACAGAGGTATAAAGATAGAACACAAGGATAAACAGCAGAGTGTGCAGTAAATGTGGAAGCAATTGCAATACCACACACAGATATCTAGAATAAGGAATATAGTGTCAAGCATGCAATAAAAGCAAGAATTGTGCAAGTGTCACTCACAACAGACTGCAAATAAATACAGTAGCCAAATATATTCATGAACATTGACCTGGATGATGCAAGCACAGTTGAGCATCTTAATACATTTACCAAAAAAAAAAATCTATAAGTGTGGCATTTTATGGTAGACACTGGAGTTGAGTTGCAATGTAATCATAGCAAACATATATAAAAAAATTAGTGATTGTTCAATGCTGAAGTTGAAAATGTCATGAACACAAAAGAAGCCCATATGGCAAAATTACATTGGCATATCAATAGGCTCAGATACCACTCTGTTTAAAATAGCCGAACAAGAAGAACTGGAAGTCCCCTGTGTGCTTGGGCTGAAAAGCAGACTGAAAATGCAGCTAATCAGCAGGTATATAACTTGTCTACAGGAAGCAGAATGTGAATGAATAATAAAACACATGAGACTTCTCATCACCCTTGATCCAAAATTGATGTTAATCTATTTCTTTTAAAGAAAAAAATTACTGTAGCTTTTAAAATTGTGTTATTCTACAACACACCAAGTAGCAGGATAATAAATGTGTTGTAAATCAGTTTGCTTACTTTTAGGATTCCAGATGAATTCATAACAGATATCTTGAAGTATATCAGTTCAAGTATCCCATGCTAATCTGTACAGTTTAGTGTGCTAGGAGAAAAGTCAAGACAAATAATAAAGGAGTTGATTTAAAGAGTCCTGATGAATTCAAGGGATCTGTCTTTAGTTAGCATTGTGAGAATATCACAACAGACTTCACAATGCTTTACTGGATTCACTAGCTCAGAGACTCATAGATACGACAAAATATTTCTAAACTCCTTGATAAAAGACAATTAACTTTGAAATAGTTATGAGCTATAGGCCCCATCTCGACAGGCCCAGAAAGTTCTGTTTTTCAATCATGTTTGCTTAAAATGGGTTCTTAACAGTCATTGAGATGCAGACTAACACACTTTCATACATTTTAGCCTGTGACTTAGACCTCGCCCAGACTAGGATTTAAGGTTTGACAGCATGCTAGCTACCACATACATCCTTTAGAAGTCTATTGTAGAGAAGGAGTACTTGTGGCACCTTGGCACCTTGGTGCCACAAGTACTCCTTTTCTTTTTGCGGATACAGACTAACACGGCTGCTACTCTGAAACCTGTCATTATTGTAGAGAAGACACTGCCCATGTAAGTTAAAGCTTAGCTTGCCCACTAAGCTTTAAACATGAGTTTTGCATGTGTTAAAGGAAACAATGTCTACACTAGATATTTTTAAATGTGTTAGTTAGCAAGTTAGCTAGCACATGCTAACATCACACCTTGAAGTCTAGACAAGGCCTTGTCAAGTACTGAGTGCTTTTCAATCACATTAAGCAACTTGACTGAAGAAAAAAAAAAAACCACACCTTTTTGCCCATTGTGGTCAAAACTCAATAACTGAAAAAGGTACAGTTCTGTTCCCACAGACAATCTCCTCTCTAAACCCAAGTGACCGTATCCACAAAGTAAACTGAAAATTCCTCCCAGCGAGAAATGCTTGCTGCCTCTATAGCTAAGCAGACAGATGATGACTTGAAAGCTCCAGGTTATCCACCACTGATGACGCCTCTGCAGATTGGGTGGAGGCAACAAATCGTTTCTTTGCTCCTGTATAGATGTTAGCTTTCAAACATTCTTTATGTCACAAGTCAACTTAATTTGGGCCACGGTTTCACCACAAGGTACTCTAACCATCACCGCTCCCGAGTCACTTGTGGCAGCCCATTCTCCTATCAAAATTACCTCAGAGGACAGAAGAGGGTGAGAGGTCTTTTTATGTGTCATTGTGCCAAAGACACAAAATTACGCTCCGACCAGGCCATCAAAAGAGTGGTCTGTCAGAATTCATCCTCAAAGTCATCCAAAAGCAACCTGGTTTCATTAGCTTCTGAGGTAAGATCCGTATAATAGGTTCCATCACTTCAGTGAGAGACCTGAGCCCTTGACCATGAAAGAGAGGGTAATAGCTAGTCCATGACAAGAGTATAACTCTACTCCTCTCCTCCTCTCTTATCCACATATGTCTAGCTATATACCCCAAATCAGTAACATCCAAGATGGCCAGCGGTCTTGAGCTAATCCAGAACAATCACCAGGATGGATAATCACGTCACCCAGAATAAACAGTCTCAGCAACTCCTAAAACCACTGCCAGAGGAAACTCAAATCATCTCAAGCAGAGCCTGTGAACATGTGTGGCGTGGCCAATACACCAACACTGTCCCCATCCGAACTCCAACCATATGTCTTACACACAAGACAAGCACATTCACACGAATCCAGTTTGGAATGGGAGATCCTGCATTTGAGAACAGCAGTTACCACCAAATCCTCATCCTCCTTCCAGTCCTTTAGCTATTAATCAAGCTGCTTAAGCTATTCATTGTTAACCTAGCCATTTTTATTCAAGAATTTTATGAACTGATCCTGATTTGCTTGGAATATGTTATTTCCAATTTTTTGGAGGAATAGCTTTCAAACTGAATTGTTCATGAACTGTTTGTTTCAACAACATAAAAACAGCCATACTGAGTCAGACCTATGGTCCATATAGCCCAGTATCCTGTTTTCCAACAGTGGCCAATGCCAGATGCTTCAGAGAGAATGAACAAAACAGGCAGTCATCAAGTGATCCATCCCCTGTCATCCAATTCCAGCTTCTGGCAATCAGAGGCTAGGGATACCTAGAGCATGAGGTTGCATCCCTGACCATCTTGGTCATTGATAGTCTAATAGTCATTGATGGACCTGTCCTACATGAACTTATTTAATTCTATTTTGAACACTGCTATGGTTTTGGCCTTCACAGCATCCTTTGGCAACAAGTTCCACAGGTTAACTGTGCGTTGTGTGAAGAATTACTTCCTTTTGCTTATTTTAAACCAGCTGCCTATTAATTTAATTGGGTGACCCCTGGTTCTTGTGTTAGGTGAAAATATAAATAACACTTCCTTATTCTCTTTCTCCACACCATTCATGACTTTATAGACCTCTGTCCTATCCCCTCTTAGTTATCTCTTTTCCAAACTGAAAAGTCCCAGTTGTGTAATCTCTGCTCATACAGAAGCTGTTCCATATCCTTAATCATTTTTTGTTGCCCTTCTCTGTATCTTTTCCAACTTTTATATATCTTTTTTAAGATGGGGTGACCAGAACTGCACACAGTATTCAAGGTATGGGCATACCATAGATGTATATAGTGGCATTATGATATTTTCTGTCTTATTTTCTACTCCTTTCTTAATGGATCCTAACATTCCGGTAGCTTTTTTGACTGCCGCTGCACATTGAGAAGATGTTTTCAGAGAACTATCCAAAATAACTCCAAGATCTCTTTCTTGAGTGGCAACAGCTAATTCACAGCCCATCATTTTGTATGTATAATCGGGATTAGGTTTTCTAATGTGCATCATTTTGCATATATCAACATTGAATTTCATCTGCCATTTTGTTGCTCATTCACCCAATTTTGTGAGATCCCTTTTTAACTCTGTTTTAAACTTAACTATCCTAAGTAATTTTGTATCATCTGAAAATTTTGCCATCTCATTGTTTATCCCTTTTTTGAGATCATTTATGAGTATGTTGAACAGTACCGTCCCCAGTACACAAACCGCTATTTACCTCTCTCCATTCTGAATATCGACCATTTATTCTTACCCTTTGTTTTCTGTCTTTTAATCAGTTACTGATCCATGAGAGGACCTTCCATGTTATTCTATGACTGCTTAATTTGCTTAAGAGCCTTTGATGAGGGACCTTTCAAAGGCTTTCTGAAAGTCCAAATACATTATATCCACTGGATCACCCTTGTCCACATGTTTGTTTATCCCCTCAAAGAAACCTAATAGATTGGTGAGACATGATTTCCTTTTACAAAAGCTATGTTGACTCTTCGCCAACAAATTATGTTAATCTATGTGTCTGATAATTCTGTTCTTTACAATAGTTATAACCAATTTGCCTGGTACTGGAGTTAGCCTTACTGGCGTATAATTGCCAGAATTGCCTCTGGAGCCTTTTTAAAATTTGGTGTCATATTAGCTATCCTCCAGTCAAGTGATACAGAAGCTGATTTAAACGATAGGTTAGATATTACAGTTAAATGAGAAATTGCAGAACTTCTGAGTTCCTTCAGAACTATTGGGTGAATACCATCTGATCCTGGGTGACTTATTACTCTTTAATTTATCAATTTGTTCCAAAACCTTCTCTATTGACACCTCAGTCTGGGACAGTTCCTCAGATTTGATACCTAAAAAGAATGGCTGAAGTATGGGAATCTCCCTCACGTTCTCAGCCTTGAAGACTGATGCAAAGAATTCATCTAGCTTCTTCGCAACAGCCTTGTCTTCCTTGAGTGTTTCTTTAGCACCTCGATCATCCAGTGGCCCCACTGATTGATTGGCAGGCTTCTTGCTTCTGATATACTTTAAAAAAAATTATGCTGTTAGTTTTTGAGTCTTTGGCTAGTTGCTCTTCAGATTCTTTTTTGGCCTGCCCAATTAAACTTTTACACTTGACTTGCCAAAGTTTATGCACCATTCTATTTTCCTCAGTAGGATTTAACTTCCAATTTTTAAAGGATGCCTTTGCCCATTGTTTTTGTGTTTGTGGCAACTTTTCATCTATTCACATTACAGTTATTGAGAAATGATCAAGCAAATCCCTGCAATCTTGTTGGTAGAAAACCAATACAGGTTAGAGATCAGGGAGTTCCATAAATGAAAAGTAATCAAACAGTCATGGAGCAGTAACCATAGAATACCCTCTCTCAGCAAGTCTCAGCTCAATTCCCTTTCAAAATAGTCTCTCACCTCTCCTATTTCACTAGGCCTCTATTAGTACCACCAGTACAACCATGGAAGTCTTTTCAATGCACATTGCAGTTAAGTCACTATCACTCTCCGCTGTATGGTACAGGACATTTTGTAAGTAGGCAGGCTAAAAATACAGTTTGTGTTTGTTGACTGTTCTGTAAAAGTCTCCATAAAACCCATCTGGCAACCTGGATTTCTCAGTGGTCTAAGAATATTTGCTGTCCAATATGCACAGATGAACCTAGTATTGCCAACCCCATCTGTTCAAGAATCATGAGATTTCAAAATACATGGGCTCTTCTCTTTGCCTGTGATTTCTGAGCCTTTGGGATACAAGTGGGTCACATTCTCAAGCATTTCTCTGCAACTGCAAGGGCTAGAAACTTTTTTAAAATGGAAGGTGAGATATTCATGCAATCTCTTGATGCAAGCAGCTGGGGCATTGGGAAACTCCCCCCCGCTCCCTCCCACCCCCCTTCCACCAAATATTGTGACATGTGGCAAAACCTACTCAAAAAATAACTTTGCCACTAACAGACAGAGTTTGTTCTCTCTACCCCACTTCATCTCCCAAATCCCCTTACCTAATCATTTTAACCGGCACTCCTCACTCCCTGCTGCCTGATCCTAGGCTTTTCTTTCAACAGTTGGGGCTGCACACCTCCTCTTCAGAGTCCAAGAGTCCAAAGTGGGGTTTATATTGCTACCAATCTACTGGAGTGGAACATTTGGATTCCATACTCCCCATTAGCCAACTGGGAATATTGTATTAGTCAAAGCCACATGGTGGTGGCAAGGCAGGCGGAAAGACTGAGAAGTGTTACTGGCATAACTATTTTGGTTAGAGGCGTGATTTTTTTTTTAAAACAAAATAGTAATACTGGTAAATGTCCTAGTGTGGATGCAGTTTTGCTAACTTATTCTGCTTCTTAAACTGGAATAAGTTATACTGATACAAGCACATTTATACGGATATAACTGTGATCACACTGATGGGGGGGCAGGGGATTGCACAGGAATTGTCATGCCCTGTAATTGCATTCCCAGCTCCCAAGAAACATAGAGAAGGGGCATTATTTTAGTTGCTGCAGCTACAGTACAAAGACAGGCTCTTTGGATAGGCATTGCCAAAGTTGGCTATCCAGGCTTATCCTATGCAGATGAAGATATTATCTTGGTGCCAACTAGTGAAACCCTTCCTGTGGTAATGGTATGTGGCTATGTAGCACTTCATTTTACGCATAGTGCATCTTTAAACTTTCTGAAGAAATCTGCTATTTTGTGTGCAGTTCAGATGCCACACATTACGGAGAAGACAAAAGACCATATCGTCTTTTCATAGAGTCTTTATTTTTGTTCTCTTATTTTGGTGAGGGGTTGGGTTTCCTTGATCTAAAACAAAAGTAATTTTATGGAGCGTACACAATTGCTTTGTTTGTACATAACAGATAAGAGCAGAAGAAAACCAAGCACTCAGTGAGACGTGTAAATGCCAGGTCAGAGTTTGTAGTGCTGGCAACTAGAAAAGTCATATTATGATTTGTAATAATAATAGATCTCAAAGCACTTTAAAAATGAGGTCAGTATCCTTATTCCCATTTTACAGATAGGGAAACTGAGGCACAGAGAGACGTGACTTGCCCAAGGTCACCCAGCAGGTCAGTAGCACAGGCAGAACTAGAACCCAGGTTTCCTGAATTCTAGTGTAAGGCTCTATCCCAGGGGTGGGCAAACTTTTTGGCCCAAGGGCCATATCAGGGTGCGAAACTGTATGGAGGGCTGGGTAGGGAAGGCTGTGCCCCCCAAACAGCCTAGTCCCAGCGCCCTACCCACCCCCACCCACTTCCCACCCACTGACTGCCCCTCTCAGAACCTCTGACCCATCCAACCCGCACCCCCGGCTCCTTGTCCCCTGACGGCCCCGACCCCTATCCACACCCCTGCCTCTTGACAGGCCCCCCAGGACTCCCATGCCCTATCCAACCCCCGCTGTTCCCCGACCCCTGACAGCCCCGCCTCAGAACCTCTGCCCCATCCAACCGCCCCCTGCTCCCTGTCCTCTGACTGCCCCCCCGGGATCCCCTACCCAACCCCCTTTGCTGCCGCGCACGCCGTCGCTGCTGCCCCCTTACCATGACGCTCAGAGCTGCAGAAGCTCGCAGCCCTGCTGCCTGCACGGAGCCAGCCGCACTACCTGTACTGTGGCATAACTGCAGGGGAGGAGGGACAGCGGGGGAGGGGCCCGGGACTAGACTCCTCAGCCAGGAGCTCAAGGGCCTGGCAGGATGGTTCTGTGGGCCGGATGTGGCCTGCGGGCTGTAGTTTGCCCACCTCTGCTCTATCCACTAGACGAGTGATCACCAACCAGTCAATCACGATTGATTGGTCGATCCTAGAGGAACCAGCTGGGGCAGAGCTCTTCTTGACCTGCTGCTCACAAACCAGGAAGAATTAGTAGGGGAAGCAAAAGTGGATGGGAACCTGAGAGGCAGTGACCATGAGATGGTCGAGTTCAGGATCCTGACACAGGGAAGAAAGGAGAGCAGCAGAATACGGACGCTGGACTTCAGAAAAGCAGACTTCGACTCCCTCAGGGAACTCATGGGCAGGATCCTCTGGGAGAAAAACATGAGGGGGAAAGGAGTCCAGGAGAGCTGGCTGCATTTTAAAGAATCCTTATGGAGGTTTCAGGAACAAACCATCCCGATGTGTAGAAAGAATAGTAAATATGGCAGGCGACCAGCTTGGCTTAACAATGAAATCCTTGCTGATCTTAAACACAAAAAAGAGGCTTGCAAGAAGTGGAAGACTGGACAAATGACCAGGGAGGACTATAAAAATATTGCTCGGGCATGCAGGAGTGAAATCAGGAAGGCCAAATGACACTTGGAGTTGCAGCTAGCAAGGGATGTGATGGGTAACAAGAAGGGTTTCTACAGGTATGTTAGCAACAAGAAGGTGGTCAGGGAAAGTATGGGCCTCCTACTGAATGGGGGAGGCAACCTAGTGACAGAGGATGTGGAAAAAGCTATTTACTCAATGCTTTTTTTGCCTCTGTCTTCACGAACAAGGTCAGCTCCCAGACTACTGCATGGACAGCACAGCATGGGGAGGAGGTAACCAGCACTCTATGGAAAAAGAAGTGGTTCAGGACTATTTAGAAAAGCTCGATGAGCACAAGTCCATGGGGCCGGATGCGCTGCATCCGAGGGTGCTAAAGAAGTTGGCTGATGTAATTGCAGAGCCATTGGCCATTATCTTTGAAAACTCATGACGATCGAGGGAGGTCCTGGATGACTGGAAAAAGGCTAATGTAGTTCCCAGCTTTAAAAAAGGGAAGAACGAGGATCCGGGGAACTACAGACCAGTCAGCCTCACCTCAGTCCCTGGAAAAATCATGGAGCAGGTCCTCAAGGAATCCATTTTGAAGCACTTAGAGGAGCAGAAAGTGATCAGGAACAGTCAGCATGGATTCACCAAGGTCAAGTAATGCCTGACTAACCTATTTGCCTTCTATGATGAGATAACTGGCTATGTAGATGAGGAGAAAGCAGGTGACATGTTATTCCTGGACTTTAGCAAAGCTTTTGATACGGTCTCCCACAGTATTCTTGCCAGCAAGTTAAGGGAGTTTGGGCTGGATGAATGGACTATAAGGTTGATAGAAAGCTGGCTAGATCGTCAGGCTCAACGGGTATTGATCAATGGCTCCATGTCTAGTTGGCAGCCGGTATCAAGCGGAGTGCCCCAAGGTGTCGGTCCTGGGGCTGGTTTTGTTCAATATCTTCATTAATGATCTGGAGGATGGCATAGATTGCACCCTCAGCAAGTTTGCAGATGACACTAAACTGGGAGGAATGGTAGAAACGCTGGAAGGTAGGGATAGGATTCAGAGGGCCCTAGACAAATTAAAGGATTGGGCCAAAAGAAATCTGATGTGGTTCAACAAGGACAAGTGCAGAGACCCTGCACTTAGGATGGAAGAATCCCATGCACTGCTACAGACTAGGGACGAAGCGGCTTGGCAGCAGTTCTGCAGAAAAGGACCTAGGGGTTACAGTGGACGAGAAGCTGGATATGAGTCAACAATGTGCCCTTGTTGCCAAGAAGGCTAACAGCATTTTGGGCTGTATATGTAGGAGCATTGCCAGCAGATTGAGGGACATGATCATTCCCCTCTATTCGGCATTGGTGAGGCCTCATCTGGAGTACTGTGTCCAGTTTTGGGCCCCACACTACAAGGAGGACATAGAAAAATTGGAAGTTCAGTGAAGGGCAACAAAAATTATTCGGGGGCTGGAGCACATGACTTATGAGGAGAGGCTGAGGGAATTGGGATTATTTAGTCTGCAGAGGAGAAGAATGAGGGGGGATTTGATAGCTGCTTTCAACTACCTGAAAGGGGGTTCCAAAGAGGATGGATCTAGACTGTTTTCAGTGGTAGCAGATGACAGAACAAGGAGTAATGGTCTCAAGTTGCAGTGGGGGAGGTTTAGGTTGGATATTAGGAAAAACTTTTTCACTAAGAGGGTGGTGAAGCACTTGAATGGGTTACCTAGGCAGGTGGTGGAATCTCCTTCCTTAGAGGTTTTTAAGGTCAGGCTTGACAAAGCCCTAGCCAGGATGATTTAGTTGGGGACTGGTCCTGCGTTAATCAGGGGATTGGACTAGATGACCTCCTGAGGTCCCTTCCAACCCTGATATTTTATGATTCTATGATCTCCCAGTTGATCGCGATCTCCAGTGGCGCCGCATAGCTGCTGCTAAGGCAGACTGTCTACGCTGGCCCCACGCCACTCCTGGAAGTGGCCATCACGGCCCTGTGGCCAGGGGTCTCTCTCTACGCACTGCTCCTGCCCACAAGCAGAACCACCGCAGCTCCCATTGGCTGGGAGAGCTGTGGGGACGGTGCTTGTAAAGAGGAGCAGCTCGTGGAGCCACGTGTCTTCTGCCCCTTCCCCCAGGGACCGCAGATGTGCGTTGACCCCTTCCAGGTCTCATGTGGAGCCAGGGTAGACAGGGTCCCTGCCTTAGCCTCGCAGCGCCCACTGCCAACCAGAGGCTGCCAGAGGTAAGTGCTGCCCAGAGGTAAGTGCTGCCCAGAGGGAGGCTGCACCCGAATGCCCAGCCCTGAGCCCTCTCCCGGAGCCAGATCCCCAAGCCTCACCCTGAGCCCCCTCCCAGAGCCAGCACCCCAAGCCCCCTTCTGCATCCCAACCCCCAGTCCAGAGCCCCCTCCTGGAGCCAGCACCCCATACCCCCTTCTCCACCCCAAACCCCCTGCCCCAGCCCTGACCCCCCTCCCAGAGCCAGCACCCTGTACCCTCTCCTGCACCCCAACACTCTGCCCCAGCCTGGAGCCCCCTCCTGCACCCAAACTCCCTCCTAGAGTTTGCATCCCTCACTCCCTCCTGCACCCCAACCCATGCCCCAGGCTCAGCCCAGAGTCCCACACTGCAAAACCCTTGGCCTCCACCCAGAGCCTGCACCCCAATTCCATAACCCAGCCGGGTGAAAGTGAGTGAGGGTGGGGGACAATGAGCAACGGGGGGTGGTGGGGAATGGAGTGAGGGGGCGGAGCTTTGAAGAAGGGGTGGGGCCTCAGGGAAGGCATGGGGGTAGATCCTTGGTTGCCCTTAGATTCAAAAGGTGATCTTGGGTGTAAAAAGGTTGGAGACCACTGCACTAGAACATACTGCTTCTCCATGGGGCAGTCTCTCAATTGACTGTTCACAGTCAATTAATAATCTAGTATATTCAGTTTATAACCCCTGAGAGGGAGCGAACAGAGAGTCCCACTTATTTTCAAATTGTTCCAGATTCTTCAAAATCATTAGGAAGTAGTTCTGTCGTGGGTATTTCAATGGGAGTGGGAAGCGCACACTCTACTTACAACAAGGGACAGGAGGAACTCAGGTGACAAGACAGGACATCAGTTTTATTCTTCTTCCTCCTGTATTTAGATTCAACATATGAATCCATTTGAAAGATTTCATATTTAAATACCAACTGCCAATAATCACTAAAAAGTAACAACAATATTATATTTCTTTAGTAATGGGATCCATGGCACTGAACTAACAGGGCAGGGCAGGACTTAGGAGCATTGGCAGAGCTGTGAGGGGAGCCTAGGACTGGAATAACAGGGCGGCTGCAGGGCAGGACTGAGGGGCATTGGCAGAGCTGTGTCGGGAGGCCAGGACTGAAATACTACGGGGAGCTGCATGGCAGGACTAAGGCTAAGACTAAGAGTCCCTTTTTGGGATTAATCCTTCATTTCTCTCCGTTTCTCTCCAATACTCCAGAGTTCTGCCCTTCCTTTCCCAGCATAGTACTCACCCCTGTTTCTGGAGGATCCGGAAGCCAGCCCAGTTCACTCTGTGCAGTGCTTGTGTCCAGGAGATTCACTGAAAGCCAAAAGGAAAGGATGAGAAACCCAACTATCACGGTTTTTGGAACAGGCATAGAGAGCCTTTCCATTTTGTCACTGCTTCTTAGCACTACTGCTTTTGACTTTCCCCATTCTATTCAATGTGACTGTATCCAGGTCATTCAGCAATGTCTGCAGCTCTGCCCCGCAATTCATAGCCACATCATCTCTCCCCAATTCCTTCTTCTCCAGCCAGGAAAAGAGCATCTTTCCCCTCCACTCATGCAACAGCATGGCTAGAGGGAGGATAGCAATAGATTGCAGTAACACTGCAGCTATCCAAAATTCTTTCCAATCCACAAACCTAGGCAGCAAAAAACCAAAGAGGAGCCCCCCCTAAAGCCCATCAGAGAAGGCTCCCTCTCAGTGCTCCCCCACCCCTCCTAAATGGGTAAGAGATACTGGGATGAATTAAAATGGGAATTCAATGCCCCAAAAACTGGCATGGTAATGGAACCTCTCCAAGAATCTCCCTTCAGAACAGGAGTAACAAAGCCAACAGGGGGATGAAAAGAGATAAGTGCTGAGGTGACTGAACAAATTACCACCAGAAAAGGTCAATTTGTGTTGCCTCAGGGAACTAGCCAGGGCTGGGGAAGGGAGAGCAAGGAGGGTCATGGGAAGGTGCTGTGTAAAGAGACCACATGAAGAGTGTAACCTCCACTGTATCAGTCACAGCAACCAGGAGCCTTTAGCAGCTAGTTCATGGATGTATCATCTCCCCTACATATGGAAAAACAATGAGGAGTCCTTGTGGCACCGTAGAGACTAATAACTTTATTTGGGCATAAGCTTTCATGGGCTAAAACCCACTTCATCAGAAGCATGGAGTGGAAAATACAGTAGGTAGGTATAAATACACAGCACATGAAAAGATGGGAGTTGCCTTACCAAGTGGGGGGACAGTGCTAACAAGTCAGTTCAATTAAGGTGGAAGTGGCCTATTCTCAACAGTAGGCCACCTTAATTGAATAGGCAGGAGGGTTTCGGTCAGCTATGTTTTAGTATCAACTGTCCACAACCACCCAGTTTCTCTCTCCTGTCCCTCTGTATTTCTGTGGGGAGGTGTTTTAACTCAAAGATCTCCTCCATGTGCAGGGATGGGAATAAGAAAGAAATTTACAAGCCTTATCTCAGCATTCACCTTCCTCCATATCCCAATATCTCCCTCACTAACCTTCCATCTCCCATCCCTCATACCCATGCTGTTCAACTCATCTCTCTCCTTTGACTTTTGTTACCCATGACCTCCACCTTTCATCCCTTCCCCTTTCAAATGCACTGCCTCAACTGCTTCATGCAGTAGCTAACTCAGCAAGCGTGCAAGGGCTGCAGAATGCAGTATTGCCACTTCTCGTGGTTTTCTCATGAGTCTCAAGCTGTTTGGTGTTTTTCTTAGTGTCTTGACTCCTGGAAAGCATGTGATTAGGTGAGAATCCTGCTTTCAGTTTAGTTTCCAACCTTCATGGTTGCTGTGAAAAAAATGAAAATGTGATCTGTGTGCACCCTAAAGTCTTGGGATCTAGAAGTAGGGCTGGCTCCAGCATTTTTGCTGCCCCAAGCGGCAAAAAAACCACAACTTGCCGCTGAACGGGGAGGCGGAATCCTGCCCGCCGAACACAGAGGCAGAGTGACGGTGTGCCCGCCGAATTGCTGCCGGTGAACAAAGAAGAATTGCGTTCCCCACCACCAAATTGCCGTCAAGAGCGAAACGTGCTGTGACGGAGTGGCCACCGAATTCCTGCCGCCTCCGAGGGCGGATTGCCGCCCCAGAGCCCGACATCCTGCCACCCCTTTACATTTGCCGCCCCAGGCACCTGCTTGGTTCGCTGGTGCCTGGAGCCGGTCCTGTCTAGAAGCCAGTCTCATGATTTTTTGAGGTTTGGCTCACGATTTTTGAATGCTTTTGTAGTTGGCAATCCTGAGGCCAGGCCTACACTATAAAGCAGGGGGTCTCAAACTGGGGGTCGGGACCCCTCAGGCGGTCACAGGTTATTACAGGATCATGAGCTGTCAGCCTCCACCCCAAACCCCGCTTTGCCTCCAGCATTTATAGTGGTGTTAAATATATTAAAAAGTGTTTTTAATTTATAAGGGGGGGGTCACACTCAGAGGCTTCCTATCTGAAAGGGGTCACCAGTGCAAAAGTTTGAGAACCACTGCTATAAAGCTTTGCCGGCTCTGTTGGCCAAGGTATGAAGAGGAGTGTTCCCTGATCAACAGAGCTGTGCTGACAAAAGTCCCTAGTGTAGATACAGTTATACCAGCAGAACTGCACTCTTCCATGTGCGGATCTTAAACATAAAAACATAAAAAAGAAGCTTACAAGAAGTGGAAGGTTGGACATATGACCAGGGAAGAGTATAAAAATATTGCTCGGGCATGTAGGAATGATATCAGGAGGGCCAAATCGCACCTGGAGCTGCAGCTAGCGAGAGATGTTAAGAGTAACAAGAAGGGTTTCTTCAGGTATGTTGGCAACAAGAAGAAAGCCAAGGAAAGTGTGGGCCCCTTACTGAATGAGGGAGGCAACCTAGTGACAGAGGATGTGGAAAAAGCTAATGTACTCAATGCTTTTTTTGCCTCTGTTTTCACTAACAAGGTCAGCTCCCAGACTGCTGCGCTGGGCATCACAAAATGGGGAAGAGATGGCCAGCCCTCTGTGGAGATAGAGGTGGTTAGGGACTATTTAGAAAAGCTGGACATGCACAAGTCCATGGGGCCGGACGAGTTGCATCCGAGAGTGCTGAAGGAATTGGCGGCTGTGATTGCAGAGCCATTGGCCATTATCTTTGAAAACTCGTGGCGAACGGGGGAAGTCCCGGATGACTGGAAAAAGGCTAATGTAGTGCCAATCTTTAAAAAAGGGAAGAAGGAGGATCCTGGGAACTACAGGCCAGTCAGCCTCACCTCAGTCCCTGGAAAAATCATGGAGCAGGTCCTCAAAGAATCAATCCTGAAGCACTTGCATGAGAGGAAAGTGATCAGGAACAGCCAGCATGGATTCACCAAGGGAAGGTCATGCCTGACTAAACTAATCGCCTTTTATGATGAGATTACTGGTTCTGTGGATGAAGGGAAAGCAGTGGATGTATTGTTTCTTGACTTTAGCAAAGCTTTTGACACGGTCTCCCACAGTATTCTTGTCAGCAAGTTAAGGAAGTATTGGCTGGATGAATGCACTATAAGGTGGGTAGAAAGCTGGCTAGATTGTCGGGCTCAACGGGTAGTGATCAATGGCTCCATGTCTAGTTGGCAGCCGGTATCAAGTGGAGTGCCCCAAGGGTCGGTCCTGGGGCCGGTTTTGTTCAATATCTTCATAAATGATCTGGAGGATGGTGTGGATTACACCCTCAGCAAATTTGCGGATGATACTAAACTGGGAGGAGTGGTAGATACGCTGGAGGGCAGGGATAGGATACAGAAGGACCTAGACAAATTGGAGGATTGGGCCAAAAGAAATCTGATGAGGTTCAATAAGGATAAGTGCAGGGTCCTGCACTTAGGATGGAAGAATCCAATGCACCGCTACAGACTAGGGACCGAATGGCTAGGCAGCAGTTCTGCGGAAAAGGACCTAGGGGTGACAGTGGACGAGAAGCTGGATATGAGTCAACAATGTGCCCTTGTTGCCAAGAAGGCCAATGGCATTTTGGGATGTATAAGTAGGGGCATAGCGAGCAGATCGAGGGACGTGATCGTCCCCCTCTATTCGACATTGGTGAGGCCTCATCTGGAGTACTGTGTCCAGTTTTGGGCCCCACACTACAAGAAGGATATGGATAAATTGGACAGAGTCCAGCGAAGGGCAACAAAAATGATTAGGGGTCTAGAACACATGACTTATGAGGAGAGGCTGAGGGAGCTGGGATTGTTTAGCCTGCAGAAGAGAAGAATGAGGGGGGATTTGATAGCTGCTTTCAACTACCTGAAAGGAGGTTCCAAAGAGGATGGCTCTAGACTGTTCTCAATGGTAGCAGATGACAGAACGAGGAGTAATGGTCTCAAGTTGCAGTGGGGGAGGTTTAGATTGGATATTAGGAAAAACTTTTTCACTAAGAGGGTGGTGAAGCACTTGAATGGGTTACCTAGGGAGGTGGTAGAATCTCCTTCCTTAGAGGTTTTTAAGGTCAGGCTTGACAAAGCCCTGGCTGGGATGATTTAACTGGGAATTGGTCCTGCTTCAAGCAGGGGGTTGGACTAGATGACCTTCAGGGGTCCCTTCCAACCCTGATGTTCTATGATTCTATGTATTGCTTGTTTTTAGGCTTGGAAGGATTAGATTTTTATTGGTCAGTGTTAGTAACAATTCACACAAACTGATAAAAAATATTTCTATTGAGAATTAAAATGTGCAGTTAGGCAAAGTAAGAAAAATGCTGCTTGAAAACTTTACTAGAGTTTGATTTAAGAATATTTACTTTTTATATTTTGCCATGTGATGTTGACAATTTGTGTTTTAGCAATTATAAAGCTTTAACTTTCTGAATCTCAACATCTACTGTCATTAAATAATTATTGTCTGACCTCCCCCCCTAATTTTCTACTACTGTGAAAATTTAAATTGACAAGCATTGAAAAACTGCTTAAAAATAAACATTGCTATTATCCATCAAAATGATCAAAAAATAAAACCCAAATCCTGCTAAGTCTACTGGTTTGTCTTGGGGTATGGGTTGTGTCCAGGAATAAACTATACCAGCAAAGAGTAGTTTTGCTGGTATAAGCTGCATCCTCACTAAGAGCACTTTGCTGGTATAATATTCCAGGTCAGCTATACCAGAAAAGGACTCCTAGTGTAAACCTGGCCTGAGAATTACAGTTTTGCAGCACATAGAAAAAACCCTGAAGATGCCCTGTCAAATTCCACTAGCTTTGCTCTGAGGGCCATATCCAACTGGACTGGGAAAGAACGGGGGGTGATAAAGAGCCATTTAAATAGCTGGAACCTCTCTCTTGCTTCCCCTGACTAGTTCTGTAGCTGGCAGGCAACACTGATCAAGGAGCAATGGTCTCAAGTTGCAGTGGGGGAGGTCTAGGTTGGATATTAGAAAAAACTTTTTCATCGTATTTTCCCCAGGAATTGAAATTTGGGGGGGGGGGGGGTGTTTGAATTTACGAAAGGGGGGTGGTGTCAGGGCCGATGAGAGGTGAGACTGTGAGGGTGAAGGCAGGCTGTATGTCACCACAGTAAAAACTGAAAAATGTTTCATGAACATTTTATTTAGATTTAACTCATATTTTAAAATCATCACACAAATTAAAGTTGGCTACTCAAGCCTTCTATGAAGCACTACATCTACATCCTTCTTGGTTTCTTGTTATAATTTTGCACAACTCTGTTAATGAACTTCTTGAATGAAATGCATTCATCTTTGGTGGCTTCTCGTGTGTCCGGTACTTCCATTCCTTCAAGTGATATGTTCATTAGTTCATTCACATGATCAGGCAGAAGGCGACTTCTTTCAGAACACAAAATTCTATTCAATGATGAAAAAGAACGCTCAACTGTGGCTGTTGTGACTGGGAGTAGCAAAAGATGAATTCCCACTTCTTTCAGCCCAGGAAACATAACACAAAGATTGGGTTGAGCCACTAGTGATGATAAAGAAGCATCTGAAGTCAAATCTTCATTCATTCGTCATATGATATTCCACTCTGTGTTCAAATTCTCTATTCTGTCCTGAGCAAATGGCAGCCCCATTGCTGGTAGCGCCTCACTCCACTCAACTGTCAGTGTTTTATAGGACAGGGATCTGTAAAAGCTACGTAGAAGTTGAGCAGAATCTAGAAGTCGCTGTTGTAGATTTTTAAGAATCAAGTCTGTGTACTTGTTCAGTTGTCTTAACAAACACTACTTGTCCTCTTCACTTAAGGATTCAATATAAATGCCTTCATTCGTCAACTTCTGGACTGAAGTCTTTGCTTCTTCCAGTACTTTTTCAATGGATAGCTCTCTGATCCAAATGTAGCTTCTATTGCTGAACAAAGATCTACTACTGTTGTAGCAGATGCCTGGATGGCATTGTTTAATAACCCAAGTGGTTTTAACAGTAGACTTACTTACTGTTCTTCACTTTTTCAACTGTTGAGTCTTTCACCACATGCTTCTAGCCAGTCAGTTGAGTTTCTTGCAGAAAGATAGTGAGCATTTGCTGGTCTTGTTCGGAACCAGTGTTCAACTTCTGGAAAAATCATGGAGCAGGTCCTCAAAGAATCAATCCTGAAGCACTTGCATGAGAGGAAAGTGATCAGGAACAGTCAGCATGGATTCACCAAGGGAAGGTCATGTCTGACTAATCTAATCGCCTTCTATGATGAGATTACTGGTTCTGTGGATGAAGGGAAAGCAGTGGATGTATTGTTTCTTGACTTTAGCAAAGCTTTTGACACGGTCTCCCACAGTATTCTTGTCAGCAAGTTAAGGAAGTATGGGCTGGATGAATGCACTACAAGGTGGGTAGAAAGCTGGCTAGATTGTCGGGCTCAACGGGTAGTTATCAATGGCTCCATGTCTAGTTGGCAGCCGGTATCAAGTGGAGTGCCCCAAGGGTCGGTCCTGGGGCCGGTTTTGTTCAATATCTTCATAAATGATCTGGAGGATGGTGTGGATTACACCCTCAGCAAATTTGCGGATGATACTAAACTGGGAGGAGTGGTAGATACGCTGGAGGGGAGGGATAGGATACAGAAGGACCTAGACAAATTGGAGGATTGGGCCAAAAGAAATCTGATGAGGTTCAATAAGGATAAGTGCAGGGTCCTGCACTTAGGACGGAAGAACCCAATGCACAGCTACAGACTAGGGACTGAATGGCTAGGCAGCAGTTCTGCGGAAAAGGACCTAGGGGTGACAGTGGACGAGAAGCTGGATATGAGTCAGCAGTGTGCCCTTGTTGCCAAGAAGGCCAATGGCATTTTGGGATGTATAAGTAGGGGCATAGCGAGCAGATCGAGGGACGTGATCGTTCCCCTCTATTCGACATTGGTGAGGCCTCATCTGGAGTACTGTGTCCAGTTTTGGGCCCCACACTTCAAGAAGGATGTGGATAAATTGGAGAGAGTCCAGCGAAGGGCAACAAAAATGATTAGGGGTCTGGAACACATGAGTTATGAGGAGAGGCTGAGGGAGCTGGGATTGTTTAGCCTGCAGAAGAGAAGAATGAGGGGGGATTTGATAGCTGCTTTCAACTACCTGAAAGGGGGTTCCAAAGAGGATGGCTCTAGACTGTTCTCAATGGTATCAGATGACAGAACGAGGAGTAATGGTCTCAAGCTGCAGTGGGGGAGGTTTAGATTGGATATTAGGAAAAACTTTTTCACTAAGAGGGTGGTGAAACACTTGAATGGGTTACCTAGGGAGGTGGTAGAATCTCCTTCCTTAGAGGTTTTTAAGGTCAGGCTTGACAAAGCCCTGGCTGAGATGATTTAACTGGGAATTGGTCCTGCTTCGAGCAGGGGGTTGGACTAGATGACCTTCTGGGGTCCCTTCCAACCCTTATATTCTATGATTCTATGATGAACAAGTGACAATGCACTTAACATTGGCCTCCAGTTTGCAGTGTGTGGTATCTCTTGCTTAAATAGAAAGTATGATACCACAGCCACGTTTGTTCGCATGAACTGTGTTGTGTCTTCAGCATTCTTAACAGCCTCATTAAGTACTTCTAAAATTGGCTTTGAAAGTGGACTTTTAAGGCTTTCTGCATGTTGATGCACTCCAGAGGCATGGTGTTTTGCAGCCTTTTCACATAGTTTGTCAGCATTGGCTTTGCTGATCGGTCTAACAAACCAAGCTCCTCCACTTTTACCAGTTGTAACACTGGAAAGCTTTCCTTCTTCATAAGCTTTTTTGCAAGAGGTGCACCAGTAGCCATCTTTTATAACTTCAATAAATGGGAACACTTTGACCGACAAAGACTGGGAACTGCCTTTAGGTTTTGGAGACACTGTTTCTTCAGTAGGTAGCTGTATTTGTGCTTTGGGCTGCTCAGAGGTAGATACACCACTTGAACCTTCAGATGACATGTTGATGTATTCTTGGTTCTTGATGTGTTCTTCACATTGGTTGGTTTTTGAGGCCTTTGGGTGGAAACATTGTTGCATTGTTTTTTTTCCTTTTCATTTTCACTTTGACCTGCAACATATAAAAGAGATATGAATAAATTAAATGTTTTGTTAGGATAATGCAAATTTAACATAAGGATAATGCAAATTACACCAAAACACATAACAGTTCTAGATTTCTAAAACAAATATACATTTCTTTTTTAAAAAATATTTAATTTAAATTGACTTTTGAAAAGTAAGCCATCATGGGGTAAGAGGGAAGGTCCTCTCATGGATCAGTAACTGGTTAAAAGATGGGAAACAAAGGGTAGGAATAAATGTTCAGTTTTCAGAATGGAGAGAGATAAATAGTGGTATCCCTGAGGGGTCAGTACGGGGACCATTACTGTTCAACATATTCATAAATGATCTGCAAAAAGAGGTAAACAGTGAGGTGGCAAAATTTACAGATGGTACAAAACTACTCAAAATAGTTAAGTCCAAAGCAGACTGTGAAGAGTTACAAAGGGATCTCACCAAATTGGGTGACTGGGCAACAAAATGGCAGATTAAATTCAATGGTGATAAATGCAAAGCAATACACATTGGAAAACATAATCTCAACTATACATACAAAATGATGGGGGTCTAAATTAGCTGTTAACACTCAAGAAAGAGATGTTGGAGTCATTGTGGATGGTTCTCTGAAAATATCTACTCAATGTGCAGGGGCAGTCAAAAAAGCAAACAGAATGTTGGGAATCATTAAGAAAGGGATAGATAATAAGACAGAAAATATCATATTGCCTCTATATACATCCATGGTACACCACATCTTGAATACTGTGAACAGATCTGGTCACCCCATCCCAAAAAAGTTATATTGGAATTGGAAAAGGTACAGAGATGGACAACTAAAATGATTGGGGTATGAAAAAGGAGGAGAGATTAAAATGACTGGGAATTTTTATCTTAGAAAAGAGATGACTAAGGGGGGATATGATAGAGGCTTAAAAATCTTGACTGGTGTGAAGAAAGTGAATAAGGAAATGTTATTTAATCCTTCACATAACACAAGAACTAGCAGTCACCCAATGAAATTAATAGGCAACAGGTTTAAAAAAACAAAACAAAAGGAAGTACTTCTTCACACAACATAAAGTCAACCCATGGAACTCTTTGCCAGGGGATGCTGTGAAGACCAAAACTATAACAGGATTAAAAAAAGAACCAGATATGTTCATGAAGGTTAGGTCCATCAGTGGCTATTAGCCAGGATGGGGAGGGATGCCACACCATGCTCTAAGCATCCCTAGCTTGTTTACCAGAAGCTGGGAATGGGCAACAGGGGATGGATCACTCGATGATTACCTGTTCTGTTCATTCCCTCTGAAGCACCTGGCCTTGACCACTGTCAGAAGACAGGATACTGGGCTATATGGACCACTGGTCTGACCGAGTATGGCCATTCTTATGTAAAAATTAATTATAATAATAAGAATGTTTAGTACAGAAACTCCCCAACATAGTGACCTCTCAAGATAGCAGCGATGTGAGATAACAACCTTGGCAAATAATGCACTTTAAAAATCTTGGCCTGCTAGGAAACATATTTATATAAGTTTCCATTCCCAGTCACAGATCTAGCATTCTGGAGCAAAGTCATTAAAATATAGTCCAATAGACAAATGTCTATTTAACATGCCCCTCACTTTTCCCTCCACCACACCCCACTCACTGGTGTTGTCCTTGGTCAGTGGAGACTCAGAGTTCAGAGGTGCTTTCACATGAGTTCACCTCCCAGGTGGGGGGCAAGAAGGCACCTTGCTTGTTCTTCCAGCTGCTCACTGTTCGCTCCGGTCACTGTTGTTCATTGTGCTACCGTTCACTCCATCGCTCTGTTGCCAATGGCCCTGTGCCGTCACCTTCTGCTGCCACTGTGACCCTGCAAGTTGGTCTCTTGTGATTTCAGCTGAGCTCTCAGTGGGGGAACCTTGCTGCTAGTGCAGGCAGGGCTGTCTCTTCCACAGAAACACTGTCCCACAGCAGGTCTAAGCACTTAGACCTGATTATCAATGCTTTCAGCTGTAGTGCTGACTTAACAAAACAAAAGACTATATCTATGGAGCCTAATCAGATCTGTCTGTAAACACTGGAGAGGGGCAGGTCAAATAGTACTTGTTTCTAAGGCAGACCATCAAGCAAAACACCTGTTCCCACCCTCTCTCTTGATGCCCCCAATCAGCACAGGTTAAGTACAGTTCTACTGCCCTTTACTCATACAATAAGAATAACAACATTTCACACACACCCCCCCCATTCAAGTGGTTTGTAACCCAACCCCAGCCAAAATCACTTGGGCAACACAACTCTGTCTGCTGTATATCTAGGTAGATTAAGTGTGAATGTAAATACAATCTGGTCCTGAAGCCTTTCCCCACAACCCCCAGCTCATCACTACCTGTCAGGGAGAGTTCAATTAGACTTTGCTTACAAATCATAATTTGAAATTATTAGATTGGCCAACATCACCGAAATGAATGCATTGACATTGTCATAAAAACAACAGCTGTATAAGGAAGTTAATCTATGTTCATACTTTTCAAATCTATTATACTTTTTCAGATAAACATATTTTATCATACACTTTATATGCTTTTAAAGTGCGTATTAATGTTTCCATTTCAATTCAAATTCCCAAACAATCACTAAACTGGCAACACTGCATGTAACTAGTTCACAAAACTGGGATGGGAGGGTGGGGGATGTATGGGAAATTCAGGTGTGGTGTAGGGAAATCCCTGCTTTTTCACTAGGAGGTTGGTGAAGCACTGGAATGGATCACCAAGGGAGGTGGTGGAATCTGCATCCCTAGAGGTTTTTAAGGCCTGGCTTGACAAAGCCCTGGCTTTCACAGCTTGACAGAGCCCTGGCTGGGATGATTTAGTTGGTGTCCTCTTGTTTTGAGCAGGGGATTGGTCTAGACGACCTCCTGAGGTCTCTTCCAACCCTAATCTTCTATGATTCTACACCCAGCAGAGTATAAAGTGCAGGAGAGAGCATGCAAGAGACCTGTGGAATGAGGAAGCAGGGCATGGCCCAGGATCAGAGATTCGGTCATGAATCTTTGCAGCCCTCCCTTCTTCTTCCCTTCTCCACTGTATTCTCTCTGGGACTTTTGAGGAGATAACACTTCCACAGTACTTGTAGTCCCAAATCCTATTTGCACGAGGTGCTCCTCACTCCAGTCACTTCCTAGAGGACACAGTATCTATTCCACACTAGTAAGGGGCAGGATAAAGTGAGGGAGAAGAGATCTGAGAGGGACAGGCAGTTTTTATAATGGTAGGGAGTGGAGACAAATACTATAGTCAACAAGAGAGATTTAAGAGCTTTCTAGGCAAGGACAGGACCCAGCTGTGCAGAAGCTCATGCTGCTTTGGAGTACCATCTGGTAGTACAGGATTGCTGCTGTGAGTTGTGGTGGGAACACATATATGCACAGCCTGTCCCTATGGACAGTGCACCGGCAAGGCAGGTCTCCAGATGGGTCACACCCACAAGGCTCACAATTTGGAAGCTGCATGGAGGTGGAGGGAAGGTAGTGTTGAGCCACTGACCTGCAAAGTTTAGATATTGTGGGACAGAGGGCACACTGGTGGGGTAGAGAGCTTGGCTGCCCATCCCCTGGCATGTGCAAGGCTCACTGATATGTGACATATAGTGAGGGAGAGAATCTCTCCAAGAGAAATAAAGGCCCCATCCATATTGGGACCCAAACAGAGTCAGGGGATATGATCAGTGGGGATGATTCCTATTAGGGCCTGTCTACCCTTTGGGCTGGGGGCACAATCCCCAGCGCAAGGAGATATACTTGCACTGGCTCTGACTGAACTAGTGTGCTAAAAATAAAATGTAGCAGCCATGGCTGGCATCAGGGGCTAGCTGACCCAAGTACCTATCCATCAAAGACTCTAGGCATAGACTGTAGCCACAGTGGAGAGATCAGCTAGCCACCCTGAGTCCATGGTATGAACTGGTATGTACTCAGGGAGGCTAGCCCCTCCTGCTGCTGTGGCCTCACTCTATTTTTAGAGCTCTAGTTTGATCAGAAATGGCAGGGGTATGTCTCCTCAAGCTGCGAATTACACCCCTAGCTGAAAGCATCTCAGGGCATGTCTACACATGTTCTAGGGGCTGGACTTGAGGAAGGGATCACAGCCACAACCAAAACAAAACAATCTGAGGCAGGTGAGCTGTTAGTGAACGGGGCATGGCAGATGTATTTGAACAAGTTATCCAGTCCCCAAAATGTTATCACCAACTATTCTTCCAATAGACAAGTCTGTTCCTGGAGTTCACTTGGAGCCCAAATTAGGTTCTAACCCAATCTGATCCTCTCTGCAACAGATGCGGCCAAACCTGTCCAGAAACTTATTTATCCGGAACCCTATTTGAAGTGTGTCTGAGAACGACATCCAGCATAAAGCCCAGAGCAGGGCCAGAGAGAGAGAGAGGCCCATACCCTAATCTGCACAGAGGTGGACAGCTCTTCTAGTTGAGTGCTAGGGGAGAGCAACTCCAGTAGGAGGGGAGAACACTGAAGCCGTTCATACAAATGTGCAGAGAAAGGTGACAGACAGGTGGCGTAAAGGAGGGTCAGACAATTTCACAAGTTCACTTTAACCTCTCAGAAAGGTAGAGAATCATTCCTCCCACTCCCTGTTCTACACAGGTTCTGAATCCCTCACAAGCACCACACTGTCTAGGAATATCTATCACTACATCTGGCAAAAGGGGCTAAGTAGGAGAGGGGGGAGAAGGAGCTTAGCAGGAAAGGGAAGTGGAGCAGAGGCAGGCCAAGAGGTGGAAAGGAAAGACAAATGGGAGGGGGGAGGACAGGGATCAAGGGGAAGGCAAAGAGCAGGGTAGATAAGTTGTGCAGGGTAGATGAACCGTACAGGTCCCTCGCCCTGCCACAAGGAAGTGGAAGGGGAGACCAGTACTGATGGGTTTTCTAATGCAGAAATCGCCACAAGAGCTACAAATCAAACAAAAAATGTTATTGCTGAAAGTGTTAACTCCCCTCAGTCCCCAGAGAGATTCTTCAGGGAGAGGGGGAGGGGATTTATTTATTTGGTTTGTGTTTGAACTTGTAACCCCAGAGCTTGTGTTAAATGCAAAAGGAGAAAAATCCCTTCTGGACCTACAAATGCTTTAAGGTGTTATGCTTAAAACTGACTGGGGGAAGGGAAGGTGCAGTTCCCTGAAGTTGCAGCAACACGCCTGCTTCCCCACACACCTGGAGGAGTGTGAAAATAATTTACAGAGTCACAAAGAAAAGTAAGGAGTGAGGCGTTAGTTTCCTGAGGAAACCCCACCTGTCAGTCTCCCCACAGCCCTCCACACACACAATTCCCTGTCTTAATTTTACAACTTCCTCCCTCCCTATTCCGGTGCCCCTTTGAGGAAGGCCAGTCCAGCCCCCCACCGAGGAGGCTCTCCTTCCCAGGCCTCCCAAGGAACATTCCGTTCCCACCCCTCTCTCAGCCAAGCTGCAGGGGTTCCTGTTGCTGGAGGCAGAGCCCTGCCCAGCTCCCGGGGGATGGGGGAGGCCAGGCACTATCCTTACCTTCTTTCCCAGGTATCTCAGGAGGCAGGAAAGCACAAAGCAGGAGAAAGAGCCCAGTGGAGAGGCCTGTCCTGCTGCCAGGGGATCGCATCTCCATAGTCCCCGGGGAGGAAGCCCTGCTCCCCCCTGCCCCTTGCACCCTGAGTCTCTGCTTCCTTGGCTTAGGCCCTGGACACTTGGCACTTGCTCCCTGTGCGTGAAGTATTCCCGGAGCCTCCTGACGGGAGCACACACATTGCAAAATCTGCCTGCCAGGCCCGGAGTTATGATGAAAGACCAAAGCGAGGGGTGGAGAAGCCAGTTCTCTCTCTACCCACTTGCTGCTTTACCTGCTCTTTAAAGGGGCTGGTTACAGACTTCCCATCTGGCAGGCAAATAAATCCACCTTAAAGGCAGCCAGCCACCTATTGCCGGGATCGTCCCAACACCCGACCTTTGCTCCAAAGCTGTGCATGGTTCCCGGATGCCACCTTCTGGGCTAGCGTTGCTACAGCCCCCATCCGGGGTTAAAGCCATGCATCCTGCAATCTGAAAGTTGTTCCAGCTGCTTCTTGGTGACCTCTGTGAAAGGGCCTTAGCTGGTCAGTGTATTCCATTCCTTGACAGAGTGCTAAGTAGAAAAGACAGTGCCACTTTTGTTTGGTTTTAGTGTGTCCTATGGGAGAGACTGGGACTGGAACAGTTAAATGAGGAGATACATCAGAGGATGACATTGAAACCTTTGAGTGCCTGGAGTGTTTCTAAACACACAAATCACTAATATTATGCAAAACTCTCCTGCCTCTCCCCTTACAGCTGAGCCCCAGAGAATGTCATAGAATATTAGTGTTGGAAGGGACCTCAGGAGGTCACCTCAAGGATTAAACTCACAACCCTGGGTTTAGCAGGCCAATGCTCAAACCACTGAGCTATCCCTCCCACAATGTCTGAGCTTCATCATTAGTGCTAACTGTCTATACACATGCTTTTATCTTTGTAAGTCCCAGGTTCAGGCCCTGGCGTCGGCCAAGATGGCAACTGTTGTACATGGATGGAATCTGGTACCGACAAAAGCAGCAGATGGGGCTGGTTTCTCAGAAAGAAAGGCCTAAAAGCAGGAGGGGATAGCAACAAACTTGTCAGATACGCTGAATGAAGGGGGTGGTGGGGAACTCTCTCCCTGTCTAGTTTTACCGGAGTGTTTGCTCTCTCTTAGGCCTTGACTCCATTGGGGTTTGCTCCATTTCAGCTGTAGTTGCAGCTCCACCAGTATAAAACCCAAGTGGAGACAAGGAAGCTGCAATTTACACTAGTGGAGCTTACCCATTTCAAGTTCCATCAATACAAATATTGCACCAACCCCTATAGACAAGGCCTGAGACAGAGATTGTGCTGAGGAGATGGAAGGGGAGAGAACCAGCAGTAGGAGAGGGGAATTGCACTAAGGATGACGATTCTAGTTGTGTTCAACAGCTAAAAGAAGTCACAGCAGGGGGGAGAAGAAGAGAGAGAGCTGAGGACTCACTTTCAGGTCCTTAGTTCTGTAAGAAGTGTGTCTGTGTGTATGGTGTTTTCACAGCTTCAGAAGGATACTCCAGAAATTCTAGAAGCAAGTTTATCAAACAGCCATCACTCTGATATGACCTGCTCAGGAATTTCCTGTCCATGGCTCCTGTACAAGGTTGCCATTTCTCTATGTTGCCAATTCATCAGCCAGCCAACTATTGGGAGTCTGAACAACATGGCTTTGGGGCTTAGCTAGTTAGTGTATGGGTCATAATGCCAGGAATAGCATCAAGTAGTTTTACTGTTGCTTTAAGTGCTGGAATTTGCTAGCTGTTTGTATATATTTTCTACCAGTAGCTCACTCCAAGATAGTGAAACAAAACACTCTGTGATGCCACATTAAGATCTGGGCAAATAGTTTAATATAAAGCAGGAAATGAACCCAACCATCCAAAACTCAAACCCAAATCCCCCTTACTATCTTTGATGGTTGGGAAAAAACATTCAGTTATGTTTCCTTATCCTCCATCCTGTTCACTGAATAAGGCAGGACCTGTGGAAAATAGAATATGCAATCATGCAGATAAAGACTGTGCAAAAATAAATACACACATGAGCCAAAATAAGGTTGCACAGGAAAGCTTAATTCTGGCATTTCCTAATTTGAGTGCCTGACTTTGCAGCCGCAATAGTCTTTTAAACATAGTTAACATGTCATAGACATATATTCAGCAATTTCTTCTAGTCTTTCCTCACTCACTTCCTCCAGGCACATGATCACTTTGTTGCTGTTCTTTGAACACCCTGATTTGTCAGTATCTTTGTGGGAAATGTGGTGCCCAGAATCAGGGATTGTATTCTAGATGCAGGTGCATCAGTCATATAGAAATGCTCCATTGACATGGTGCCTTTGCATGTGCAGCTCAGAATGGGATTGTCACTCTGCAGGCATATCACATTGCTAAGTCATGTCTAGAAGGTGCCTAGTACATTTCTGGATGATCAAAAATAGAATCTATTTGGTGTCTCATCACCTCTAGGTCTTTCTCAGTATCACACCTTTGCACATTCCTTCCTTCCACTGTGTATCTGTTTCAAATCCCCTCCCAACCCCATTCAAATGTATTAGTTTCATATTTCCAATTTGCTTCTTATTCTGTTGTTTTTTGCCCAGGTTCCTTGGCTCTCTAGGTCTCTTCTGAACTATTTTTCCAGTCCTTGTTACTGTTTGCTGTTCTTTCCAATTTTAGTAACATTTGTGAATTTTCAGTGTTCTGTTTGCTCATCCTTCCAGATCATGACTGATGATAAATAAGACAGGGCCCAACACTGCTCCTTGTGGTTCCTCATTAGTTACCATGCTCCACATTGATTCACTGCCATTTATCACAAATCTTTCTTTACAATCATTTAGCCAATTCTCAAACTATGTGACTGCAAGTTGGAATTCATTTTTAAGTTAAAAGATTTTATGACAGACAGTACTAAATGATCCAGAGATCCAAGGGTCCAATTCTCCCCTGCAGGATACCAGTATTCCTTCTTAAGTCTAAGGCAGTTACTCATATCCTGGGGAAGGGGAAGGGGAAGGGGGGGGGGGGGGGGAGGAGGAACAAGACCCCAGCTGTAGGGCCTGTAATGCCTTCCCCTCATCTGTTAATTTTGTAATTGACAGGAAAAACAGACAGTTTGCCTTGCAGTTTCTCTCTGTCAACACTTACTACTGTCTATTTCAAGAGAGTTTCTGTCCTTCCTTATGTCTCTGCCCTTCCCTCACCCACATACCCCACAGTATACCTGTCCAGTATTTCTTTATCTCTGAAAGTTTCCCAGCTGTCTGCCCAAAGGTACCTTAGTAGTTTTACTGTCCTTCTGCAGAGGATGGACTCTTGGCGCCATCAAGTGGCTTTAAATTCTCACTGCGATTCACCTACTTTAGCCTGAAGGTCCCACATTATTTAAGGTTTCAGAGTAACAGCCATGTTAGTCTGTATTCGCAAAAAGAAAAGGAGTACTTGTGGCACCTTAGAGACTAACCAATTTATTTGAGCATGAGCTTTCGTGAGCTACAGCTCACTTCATCAGATGCATACCGTGGAAACTGCAGCAGACTTTATATATACACAGAGAATATGAAACAATACCTCCTCCCACCCCACTGTCCTGCTGGTAATAGCTTATCTAAAGTGATCATCAGGTGGGCCATTTCCAGCACAAATCCAGGTTTTCTCACCCTCCACCCCCCCACACAAATTCACTCTCCTGCTGGTGCTAGCCCATCCAAAGTGACAACTCTTTACATAATCAAGTCGGGCTATTTCCTGCATAAATCCAGGTTTTCTCACATCCCCACCACCCCCATACACACACAAACTCACTCTCCTGCTGGTAATAGCTCATCTAAACTGACCACTCTCCAAGTTTAAATCCAAGTTAAACCAGAACATCTGGGGGGGGGGGGTAGGAAAAAACAAGAGGAAACAGGCTACCTTGCATAATGACTTAGCCACTCCCAGTCTCTATTTAAGCCTAAATTAATAGTATCCAATTTGCAAATGAATTCCAATTCAGCAGTTTCTCGCTGGAGTCTGGATTTGAAGTTTTTTTGTTTTAAGATAGCGACCTTCATGTCTGTGATTGCGTGACCAGAGAGATTGAAGTGTTCTCCGACTGGTTTATGAATGTTATAATTCTTGACATCTGATTTGTGTCCATTTATTCTTTTACGTAGAGACTGTCCAGTTTGACCAATGTACATGGCAGAGGGGCATTGCTGGCACATGATGGCATATATCACATTGGTGGATGTGCAGGTGAACGAGCCTCTGATAGTGTGGCTGATGTTATTTACATTATTTACATTGTAAATTGTAATTGATCTTTTTACATTATTTAAGGTAAGTGAATTTCATTATTTACATTGTAAATTGTAATTGATCTTTTTACATTATTTAAGGTAAGTGAATTTCAAAGAGCAGCAGATTCTTTGCCTTGTTCTGCTCTCTTCATTCTCAGACACACAGTATTGCTAACCTTGAACATTCAAAAACATAAGTCAAGCACACAAACCAGGAAATTGGCCCCAAACCAGGAGATTATTTTAAAATTGTAGTTCTTTTTATTTGCCTTCTCGTTTCTTTACCTTTAGGGTGCACTTGCTTTGTGTTTTCAAGCTTTTCTCTGCAACCATGAGGTCTAGAAATTTACTTTAAAAAATGAAGCTGAGATTTTCATGCAATCTTTTGATTCCATGAGCTGAAACTTTAAGAAATACCTAAAAAATCACAACTTGCAATAAAATCATAAGAGCTGATAACCTTGGAAGCCATCTGCAAGTCCTCCCTTGGGGATTCACTCAACACTCCAAGTACTACCCTCCTGTGGGTGTAGTACTGGCATAGCTGGCTCCTATACCTGCTTATGCTGTGTTCTGGGGTACATGAGCAAACTGTGTCCTGGCTAGTCCCAGTTAGCATATGGCCTGTTGAGGACTATACCCAGTTGGTGCAAATTAGAGCAACCCCCAGGCTGCTTTAAACAGGGCTGAGGCAGAGAAACAAGTAGCTGTAATTGGTTGTTGATTCACTTCTTTTCCCTTCTCCTGGGCTACCCTGAGTGGCTGTTGGGAAAGGGAGCCATCCAGCAGTAGGCTCAGGCAGAGCCAGTCAAGATCCTATCCTGTGGTCCTTGGGTCAGGAAAGCTGACAATGGAACAACCAGAGCAATTCTTTTCACTTTGGGACACAGTAGATGGTCAGATGGAGAACTGCTGAGCAGCTCCAAAGCACACAGTCAACCTGTGGAACTCCTTGCCTGAGGAGGTTGTGAAGGCTAGGACTATAACAGGTTTAAAAGAGAACTGGATAAATTCATGGAGGTTAAGTCAATTAATGGCTATTAGCCAGGATGGGTAAGGAATGGTGTCCCTAGCCTCTGTTTGTCAGAGGGTGGAGATGGATGGCAGGAGAGAGATCACTAGAACATTTCCTGTTAGGTTCACTCCCTCTGGGGCACCTGGCATTGGCCATTGTCGGTAGACAGGGCTGGATGGACCAGTATGGCCATTCTTATATTCTTATGTTCTCCTGCAGGGAAATGTCTGCTGGTGCTCCCAGAACTCCCAGCTCACACCACACCTGCTCCTATTGCTGCAGCAGATGTCAAGGGAGGCACAGGACCAATTCAAACACAAGTTTAAAATCTTAGTACACAATTTGGTAAGCACTGTGACAGGTTGCCCCCCTTTAAGATGCCACCTGATGTGCTGGGATACCACTGAGCCCACCTGTTCTGCCAGCCTGGGCACCCTTTTTACCTGTCTTGCTGAGCCAGGCTATTAAGCCTCCTCCAGCACACACACAGAGGCAGGACCACCCCCAACTGTGCATTTTGAATTGTACAAATGGGCTTATATTATAAACAAGAAATAAGTTTAACAACTACAAAAGGTGAATTTTAAGTGGTTAAAGTGATAGCAAACAGAACAAAGCAGATTATTAAGCAAATAAAACAAAATATGCAAACTAAGCTTGTTTCACTAAAGAAACTGGTTACAAATAGTAATTTCTCACCCTAGATATTGTTACAGACAGATTGCTGAAAGTCTTGAAAGGCAGCGTACACGTCACTGAGGGTAACATTTGATCTGCATAATCTTGATTTTTAGTGATGACAAAGAAAGAGTAGAGCTTAAATTCAAACAGTGTTTGAATATATTAGGAGCTAGAACTGGGGGTTAATTAACTGATGCACAGTTCAAATTCTATCTATAGTAGTCCCTGCTTGAAAAGTACATATATCCTAGAATATCAGGTTTGGAAGGGACCTCAGGAGGTCATCTAGTCCAACCCGCTGCTCAAAGCAGGACCAATCCCCAATATTTGCCCCAGATCTCTAAATGGCCCCCTCAAGGAGTGGGCTCACAACCCTGGGTTTAGGAGGCCAATGCTCAAACCACTGAGCTCTCCCTCCCTGCAAAATATCTCTGTATTCTGCCACCTGTTACTATTTTCAGACTAGTACAGGGGTCCCAAACACTCCGCCTGCAGGCCGCATGCTCCCCGCGGCCCACCAGCTCCCCGCGGCCCCCCCAGGGTTTACCTAGAGTGGCTCTGGCCTTGTGTGCACTGGGGGCATGGCAGGTTCCCTGCCTGCCTGCCCTGCCCCTGCGCCACTCCGGGAAGCGGCCAGGACCTGGGGGGACGGGGACGGACACAGGGGGTCTGTATGTTTTCCTGGTCGCGCCTCCAGGTACCTCCCCCAAGCTCCCACTGGCTGTGGTTCCCCGTTTCCGGCCAATGGGAGCTGCGGGGGGTGGGGCCTGGAGGCGCAGCCAGGGCAACACACAGACCCCTGTGGCCCCCCTCCCCCAGGTCCCGGCCACTTCCCGGAGCGGTGCAGGGGCAGGGCAGGCAGGCGGGGAGCTGCCCGCACTCCTCCTGCACCCGGACCCCCAGCAGCACCCAGCACCCCTCCTGCACCCCAACCCCCTGCCCTGAGCCCCCTCCCGCAACCTGCACCTCTCCTGCACCCTTGGGGGCAGGGAGGGGGCGGAGTTGGGGTGGGGATTTCGGGGAAGGGGTTGGAATGGGGGCAGGGAAGAGGTGAGGCAGGGGTGGGGCCTCATGGAAGGGGTGGAGGGGGGGCGGGGCCGGGGCAGTAGGGGAGGTCAGTGGTGCGGCCCTTGGGCCAATGTACTAGTCCTCATGTGGCCCTCGTGGTCATTTGAGTTTGAGACCTCTGGAATAGCAGATGTTCTGAATGCCACTGAAAAAGTTTTCAGTCTTGTTTGGAAGTGTTTTTACATTTGTTTCCAAGTGTCACTGACCTGAGGATAGAAGGGAGGAAAAATGTAAATAACTGTAGCCAACATGTCTATAACTATTTTTATTGTATAATTTTTCCATTGAAATAGCTGAAGATGAAGACTTAATGCAGGTTTTCCATGTCTAATTTGTATGGTATGTTCAGGCCTGTCAAGAGAAATTTGGGGCTCCAGTACATCATGTTTGCTGAGGCCGCACCCCCTTCTGTTCACTTTATTTACACAGACATTATATTTACACAGACATTGACCCATCCTTGAGCCTGGGGCCCATGGTACAATTGTCCCCCATTTCAATCCTTCTGGTCAATGTCTCTTTTAAATTTGCAGCAGTTTTCAGTTTCAGTTTCATTTTTCTTGGTAAATTCCATATTGATCCACAATGCAGGTACAATTGAGAGGGGTCATACACTTAGCAATGGATTTGTCACAATGTCAGAATACATTGATACAATAGAGTTGCCATCCTTTTCTGCCTAATGCATAAGTGAAGAAATTCCAGCTGGTTGCTGTGTTAACTACCTTTGTCTGTCCTGAACAAATCTCTGTTTTGATCCAGGACCACATTTGAACCAGAAGAAGACCACATTGCCATCTAGGAGCTCGAACAATGGCCTGGCACTAACCACAACAGTAACATCTTCCCAACTCATGTTGTTCACTTGAATGACGAGGCTGGACATTTCAGATTCTAAATCAGAGTAAAACATGGAAACATTTATCACATGCTGCAAGCCCCCACAACTCCAAAATAGCATGGAGAAGGTTTTGGACATTACTAAAGTTGAGCTCTGTAGCAATTACATCTGTAAATCCCATTCCTTGTGCCTCTGAGCCACCAGACCTTCCCCTCCCTTTCTGAATCCTAGCTTTTGTAATGATTTGATATAAAACAAAAGGCTTTTGGAGTTGGAGTATCATAAAGCTGTGAGAAGAGGGCAGAGTCTCTTAAATTGGGGAGAATTACATACTGTTATACAATTAATTTTTTAAAAATATTCTAGTTATTCTACAGTCTCAAGCCTGAAATCCTATAACATTTAACAGACAATAATAGACTTTCTAGACTTTTCTGCAGCCGTCCTATGAAATTTCATAGAAAACTATATCCTGGCTATGGAATTCTATAGGATGGTGCAAAAGCCTACAGCAAGAATCTCATTCCGTAATAAATACAACACTGTGGTTTCTACCCTACTAAATTCCACAGGGGTTATTTTGATTAAAATGTCCCTAATAGAAAATTTGTATCTTTTCTCTGATTAGAATTTACCATCTCTGCCTGTTTATTCCCCTTCTGATGGCAAAATCCTTTGCATATGTTTGTCTTCAGCAGGATTCACAGCTCCCACTTTGGTAAGATGAGACTTTCATATTGTTGTGGATAATTGAATGAGCGAGTCTAACCTCAATTCTCACTTATTCATTTGCAATCATTCCATGTGCCTGAGACAACAGTCCACAAGCAGCGGTTATGGATAAGCACCTAAAAGTCCATGGGCTTTTACACATCTCATCTGAACATCTAGGGCATGTGAAACAGTGCTAAGACTCTTGCAAGAGAGCAAGCTCTCTCAGCAAGACTCCTGGTACTTCCTGATTCTGGTTAGCAGGAATGTCCTCTCTTGCTGATATTTCCTGAAGAAGAGCTAACAAACCTTTTCAATCCTCAAAAAAAGTTTAATTTGTTTTGTTTAGAGGTTGGTTTTTTGGTTTCTTTTTTGTTTAGACGTTGTGTCTCGATAACCCTCAGCTTGGCACTGGAGCCAGGAGTCTGCAGCTAGCGAGAGCACAGTGATGCATGAGCTCCCCCAAACTCGGTCCTGGGATCTCTCCTGGCTGGGAACCAAACTCCAGCCTCCAGCCCCACAGTCATGGCCCTGAACCAGAGCAGAGATTCCACAGCCCAGAGTAGGAGTGGGTGCATGAGGTGAGTACATTTGCTAGAAGGGGCCTGCAGATGGTCAAACCACAGGCCAGGTGTGATGAGAATTACAGCGATTGCTGCCCAGGCACTCACTGACACAGTTCTTCCCATCCAGGGTCCGGTCAAACCCTTCCTGGCATAGGCACTGGAAGGAGCCAATGCTGTTTATGCACTGGCCATTCCAGCACACCTGCCCCACCAGGGACGAGCACTCATCAATGTCTGCAGAGAGCAGGAGAGAAAAGCACAATGGGACAAACCCACAGGGTGAGTGTGTGACACCCGACCCTCACACCCACACAGCCATGGCTGTGTGACACTGACCCTTACGACCTCACACCTGTGTCTGTGTGACACCCTCCCCTCAGACCCACACAGCTGTGACTTGTGTGAAACCCGACCCATACGACCTCACAGCTGTGACTGTGTGACATCCGACCCTCACACCCATACAACTGACTCTGTGTAACACCCAAACGTCATGCCCAGACAGCTGTGACTGTGTGACACCTCACCCTTATGCCCTGACAGCCGCAACTGTGTGTGACACCCAACCCTCTCATCCACAGAGCCATCACCCTGTGTCACCTGACCCTTACTTTCACACAGCTGTGACTGAGTGACACTTGACCCTCATGCCTACACAGCTGTGACAACCAACCCTTGTTCCCACATAGCTGTCACTGTGTTTACAACCAACCTTCATGTCCACACAGCCGTGACTGAGATATCTGACTCTCACATCCACACAGCAGTGACTGTGTGACACCTGACTCTCATGCCCACAGAGCAGTGACTGTGTATGACTCTCATCCATGCAGTCATTACTGTGTGTCAACTCAAAGGCAGGGAAGCAAAGGCAGTTGCGGGAGCCGACTGTATTCTTGCAGGTGCTATTCCCACAGGGCTGCCGGTCGCATTCATAGATATCTGAAAAGGGAAGATCAGTGCAGATCAGGGGCCGATTCCTCGCTTGCCTGTGGCTGGGCAGTCTGTCAGTGCTGCTCATGATGTGGGTGGCAGCCTGGTGCTGCTTAAGTGAGCATGAGGACTCAGAAACCTGGGGTCGAGGAGATGCAATGGCCCAGCTCCCTGCCTGCCTTACGATGTGCCATGGCCCGTCCTTCTCCTGCAAGCCCACTCACCAGGGGCCCAGAGAACTCTCACTTCCTTTGTAAAGGGCTTAAATCTATTGACAAGCAATAGGGAACAGCCCACGGGGCTGCCTAACCCATGC
This sequence comes from Caretta caretta, assembly GCF_965140235.1. Classification (NCBI taxonomy): domain Eukaryota; kingdom Metazoa; phylum Chordata; order Testudines; family Cheloniidae; genus Caretta; species Caretta caretta. Next base: position 213,623,983 of record NC_134206.1, read on the forward strand.
ACATGGTCTTCTCTCTTGTGGTCTTGAACCATTGTGAAAGATGCAGATATAGCTGTCCTCGGTGTACACACAGTCCCCATGGCTGCAGACATTGGGGATTTCCTGGCATTCATTGCAACCTATAACAAAAGAACCCAGAAAGCTTAGAAAGTTTACATTTATTAGGAAGTGGGGAAACTTTTGGGATAGGAGGAGCCTATACAGGAAGGATGGGCTCCACCTAAACCAAAGTGGATCCAGACTGCTGGCACTTGACATTAAAAAGGTTGCAGAGCAGTTTTTAAACTAAGAGATGGGAGAACGCTGACTGCTGCAGAGGCGCACGTGGATCGGACAGAGACTTCTCTTAGAGGACAGTCTATTGATAGAGATTCTCTCGGTTTTAGTCAGGGGAAGGGGATGAAAGCGGATAAAGTATGGGCCAGATCAGATGAGAAACGTTCACATAAAGAATCTGACACATCAGAAAAGCGCAGACAAATAAACAGTGACAAGTTTTTAAAGTGCTTGTACACAAATGCTAGAAGTCTAAATAATAAGATGGGTGAACTAGAGTGCCTTGTGTTAAAGGAGGATATTGATAAAATAGGCATCACAGAAACCTGGTGGAGTGAGGACACAATCATTCCGGGGTACAAAATATATTGGAAGGACAGAACAGGTCGTGCAGGGGGGAGTGGCTTTATATGTGAAAGAAAATGTAGAATCAAATGAAATAAAAATCTTAAATGAATCCACATGTTCCATAGAATCTTGATGGATAGTAATTCCATACTCTAATAAGAATATAACAGTAGGGATCTATTATCAACCACCTGATCAGGACAGTGATAGTGATGATGAAATGCTAAGGGAGATTAGAGAGGCTATCAAAATAAAAAACTCAATAATAGTGGGGGATTTAAATTATCCCCATATTGACTGGGTACATGTCACCTCAGGACAAAATGCAGAGACAGAATTTCTTGATACTTTAAATGACCACTTCTTGGAGCAGCTGGTAGAGGAACCCACAAGGGGAGAGGCAACTCTCGATCTAGTCCTGAGTGGAGCACAGGATCTGGTCCAAGAGGTAACTATAACAGGACCGCTTGTAAATAGTGACCATAATATAATAACATTTAACATTCCTGTGATGGGAAGAACACCTCCACAGCCCAACACTGTGGCATTTAATTTCAGAAAGGGGAACTATGCAAAAATGAGGAGGTTAGTTAAACAGAAATTAAAAGGTACAGTGACTAGAGTGAAATCCCTGCAAGCTGCATGGACGCTTTTCAAAGACATCATAATAGAGGCTCAACTTAAATGTATACCCCAAATTAAAAAAACACTGTAAAAGAACTAAAAAAGAGCCACTGTGGCTTAACAACCATGTAAAAGAAGAAGTGAGCGATAAAAAGGCATCTTTTAAAAAGTGGAAGTCAAATCCTAGTGAGGTAAATAGAAAGCAGCATAAACACTGCCAAATTAAATGTAAAAATGTAATAAGAAAAGCCAAAACGGAGTTTGAAGAACAGCTAGCCAAAAACTCAAAAGGTAATAACAAAATGTTTTTTAAGTACATCAGAAACAGGAAGCCTGCTGAACAACCAGTGGGGCCCCTGGACGATCGAGATAGAAAAGGAGCACTTAAAGATGATAAAGTAATCGCAGAGAAACTAAATGAATTCTTTGCTTCAGTCTTCACGGCTGAGGATGTTAGGGAGATTCCCAAACCTGAGCCATCTTTTGTAGGTGACAAATCTGAGGAATTGTCACAGATTGAAGTGTCACTAGAGGAGGTTTTGGAATTAATTGAGAAACTTAACAATAACAAGTCACCAGGACCAGATGACATTCACCCAAGAGTTCTGAAAGAACTCAAATGTGAAATTCCAGAACTATTAACTATCGTTTGTAACCTGTCCTGTAAATCAGCTACTGTACCCAGTGACTGGAAGACAGCTAATGTAATGCCAATATTTAAGAAGGGCTCTAGAGGTGATCCTGGCAATTATAGACCAGTAAGTCTAACGTCAGTACCGGGCAAATTAGTTGAAACAATAGTAAAGAATAAAATTGTCAGACACATAGAAGAACATAAATTGTTGCACAAAAGTCAACATGGTTTCTGTAAAGGGAGATCATGTCTTACTAATTTATTAGAGTTCTTTGAGGAGGTCAACAAACGTGTGGACAAGGGGGATCCAGTGGACATAGTGTACTTAGATTTCCAGAAAGCCTTTGATAAGGTCCCTCACCAAAGGCTCTTACATAGATTAAGTTGTCATGGGATAAGAGGGATTGAAACAATAGTAAAGAATAAAATTGTCAGACACATAGAAGAACATAAATTGTTGCACAAAAGTCAACATGGTTTCTGTAAAGGGAGATCATGTCTTACTAATTTATTAGAGTTCTTTGAGGAGGTCAACAAACGTGTGGACAAGGGGGATCCAGTGGACATAGTGTACTTAGATTTCCAGAAAGCCTTTGACAAGGTCCCTCACCAAAGGCTCTTACATAGATTAAGTTGTCATGGGATAAGAGGGATTGAAACAATAGTAAAGAATAAAATTGTCAGACACAAAGAAGAACATAAATTGTTGCACAAAAGTCAACATGGTTTCTGTAAAGGGAGATCATGTCTTACTAATTTATTAGAGTTCTTTGAGGAGGTCAACAAACGTGTGGACAAGGGGGATCCAGTGGACATAGTGTACTTAGATTTCCAGAAAGCCTTTGACAAGGTCCCTCACCAAAGGCTCTTACATAGATTAAGTTGTCATGGGATAAGAGGGAAGATCCTTTCATGGATTGAGAACTGGTTAAAAGACAGGGAACAAAGGGTAGGAATAAATGGTAAATTTTCAGAGTGGAGAGGGGTAACTTGTGGTGTTCCCCAAGGGTCAGTCCTAGGACCAATCCTGTTCAATTTATTCATAAATGATCTGGAGAAAGGAGTAAACAGTGAGGTGGCAAAGTTTGCAGATGATACTAAACTGCTCAAGATAGTTAAGACCAAAGCAGACTGTGAAGAACTTCAAAAAGATCTCACAAAACTAAGTGATTGGGCAACAAAATGGCAAATGAAATTTAATGTGGATAAATGTAAAGTAATGCACATTGGAAAAAATAACCCCAACTATACGTACAATATAATGGGGGCTAATTTAGCTACAACTAATCAGGAGAAAGATCTGGGAGTCATCATGGATATTTCTCTGAAGACGTCCACGCAGTGTGCAGTGGCAGTCAAAAAAGCAAATGGGATGTTAGGAATCATTAAAAAAGGGATAAAGAATAAGACGGAGAATATCTTATTGCCTTTATATAAATCCATGGTACGCCCACATCTTGAATACTAAGTACAGATGTGGTCCCCTCATCTCAAAAAAGATATCCTGGCATTAGAAAAGGTTCAGAAAAGGGCAACTAAAATGATGAGGGGTTTGGAATGGGTCCCATATGAGGAGAGATTAAAGAGGCTAGGACTTTTCAGCTTGGAAAAGGGGAGACTAAGGTGGGATATGATAGAGGTATATAAAATTATGAGTGGTGTGGAGAAAGTGAATAAGGAAAAGTTATTTACTTGTTCCCATAATATAAGAACTAGGGGCCACCAAATGAAATTAATGGGTAGCAGGTTTAAAACAAATAAAAGGAAGTTCTTCTTCACTCACTGCACAGTCAACCTGTGGAACTCCTTGCCTGAGGAGGTTGTGAAGGTTAGGACTATAACAGGGTTTAAAAGAGAACTGGATAAATTCATGGAGGTTAAGTCCATTAATGGCTATTAGCCAGGATGGGTAAGGAATGGTGTCTCTAGCCCCTGTTTGTCAGAGGGTGGAGATGGATGGCAGGAGACAGATCACTAGATCATTACCTGTTAGGTTCACTCCCTCTGGGGCACCTGGCGTTGGCCACTGTCAGAAAATAGGATACTGGGCTGGATGGACCTTTGGTCTGACCCAGTATGGCAATTCTTATGATCTTTTGTTCTTAAAGCAGCGAATAGGAAAGACCCCAACCAAAGTGGGAACAGATGCCCTCCCAGCGTGGCCATGTGGCTTCCATGCCTGTGGATACCAGCTGGTAGCAGTCTCTCTGAGCAGCAGTGCTGCCAACACCCACGATTGTACCTCAAATCTCATGCTATCTGGTGTTTTAATGAAAGCCCTAGCTCCTGGAGCTCTGAGAAGCTCAGGCCTTGTTTCTAAAAATAGCAAGTTGCTAGCTCTCCTGGCTGCAGAAAAGCATGTGACAGTAGGACCCCTCGAGCAAGGCCTCTAACTGCTCAGAACACAGGAGGCAAAGAAAAAGAACCCAGAATTTATCATTTTTTAGCCAATCGTATGATTTTCCGGGCCCTGATTCATGGACTGCAGAGGTATGAAGTTAGAACATAAGAATGACCCGAATGGGTCTGACTAATGGTCCATCTAGCCCAGTACTTTGTCTTCCAAGAGTGGCCAATGCCAGGTGCTCCAGAGGGAACGAATAGAACATGGCATTTATCAAGTGATCTAACCCATCATGCAGTCCCAGCTTCTGGCAGTCAGAGGTTTAGGGACACCCAGAGTAGCATGGGGCTGCAACCCTGACCATCTAGGCTACTAGCTACTCTTCCCCAACATATTGTGTTCATTTATGTGTCTGATACATCTGTTCTTTACTATAGTTTCAAGCAATTTGTCTGGCACTGAAGTTAGGCTTCCTGGCCTGTAATTGTCAGGATTGCCTCTAGAGCCCTTTTCAAAAATAGGCATCACATTAGCTACCTGTCAGTCATGTGATAAAGAGGCATGTTTCAGCAATAGGTTACATACCACAGCTAGTAATTCTGCAATTTTATATCTGAGTTCCTTCAGAACTTCTGGGTGAATACCATCTGGGCCTGGTGACTCATTACTGTTCAATTTATCAATGTGTTCCAAAACCTCCTCTATCGACACCTCAATCTGGGACAGTACCTCAGACTTGTCACCTAAAAAAAATGGATCAGGTGTGGGAATCTCCCTCACAACCTCTGCTGTGAAGACCAAATCCAAATAATTCATTTATATTCTCCTGAATGGCCTTGTCTTACTTGAGTGCTCCTTTAGACCTTGATTGTCCAGTGGCCTCACTGATTATTTGACAGGCTTCCTGCTTCTGGTGTACTTACACAAAATTTTGCTACTAGTTTTTGTGTCTTTTGCTCCTCAAATTCTTTTTTGGCCTGCCTGATTATACTTTTACACTTGACTTGCAAGAGTTTATGTTTCTTTCTATTTTCCTCTGTAGAATTTGACTTCCAATTTTTAAAGGATGCCTTTTTACCTCTAACTGCCTCTTTTACTCTATTGTTTAGCTATGGTGGCATTTTTTTGGTCCTTTTACTGTTTTTTAGTTCTTTTACAGTGTTTTTTTAATTTGGGATATACATTTAGTTTGAACCTCTGTTATGGTGTTTTTAAATAGTTTCCGTGCAGCTTGCAGGAATTGCACTCTTGTAACTGTTCTTTTTAATTTCTGTTTAACTAGCCTTTTCATTTTTGTGTAGTTCCCCTTTTTGAAGTTAAATGCTACTGTGGTGGGCTTCTTTGGTATTTTTGCTCCTACAAGGATGTTAAGGTCACTATTACTGAGCGGTTCAGCTATATTCACCTCTTGGACTAGATTCTGTGCTCTACTTAGGACTAAATAAAGAATTGGCTCTCCCCTTGTGGGTTCCAGAACTAGCTGCTCCAAGAAGCGGTTATTAATGGTGTTTAGAAACTTTATCTCAGCATCCCATCCTGAGGTGACATATATCCAGTTGTCAGGGTTCTCCCCCACTCTGAGCTCTGGGGTACAGATGTGGGGACCTGCATGAAAGACCCCCTATGCTTATATCCTACCAGCTTAGGTTAAAACTTCCCCAAGGCACAAATTCCTTTCTTTGTCCTTTGACGGTATTGCTGCCACCACCAAGTGATTTACACAAAAATTCAGGGAAGGGTCACTTGGGACCCCTATCCCCTCAAAATATCCCCCCAATGCCCTTCACCCCCTTTCTTGGGGAGGCTTGAGAATAATATACCAACCCATTGCCTTAGCAATGTGAGCACAGACCAGTCCCTTTGGCTTCAGGACACTGAAAATCAATCAGGTTCTTAAAAGAAGAACTTTATTTATAAAGAAAAAAAATAAAAGTATCACACTTGCAAAATCAGGAGAGAAGGTAACTTTACAGTGTAAATAAAAGATTTAAAACACAGAGGATTCCTCTCTGGCTCAGATTCACAGTTACAAAAACAAGAATAAAACTACCTTTGTAACATATAAAAATCCACAAGCCAAAACAAAAGATAACCCAAAGCATTTCTTTGCCCTACTTACAATTTCTGTGATTTTAGATGAATTATTCCAGGTATATTTTCAGGAGATGTTGTGCCTGTTTGGCTTCTCCTTCCATCTGGAGAGGGAACAACAAAGAGAACAACAAACAAATCATTCCCCTCCCTCCCCCCCCACCCCGATTTGAAAGTATCTTCTTTCCTCATTGGTCCTTCTGGTCAGGTGCCAACTAGGTTATTTGAACTGTTTAACCCCTTACAGGTAAAGCAATCCAGTATAGCTGCCAAGGAGGGATTTTATGCTACTCTTTCCTCTGTATTTATGACACCAGTCAATATGGGGATAGTTGAAATCTCCCATTATTGTTGAGTTTTCTATTTTTATATCCTCTCTAATCTCCTGGAGCATTTCACAATCACCATCACCATCCTGGTCAAGTGGTCGATAGTATATTCCTACTGCTTTATTCTTATTATTCAAGAGTGGATTTCTATCCAGAGAGATTCTGTGGTACAGTTTGATTCATTTAAGATTTTTACTATACTTGACTTTGTGCTTTCTTTCACATATAATGCCACTCCCCCACCAGCACAACCTACTCTGTCATTCCGATAGATTTACCGTGGAATTACCGTGTCCCATTGATTATCATCATTCCACCAAGTTTTTGTAGTGCCTATTATACGAATAGCCTCATTTAATACCAGGCACTCAAGTACACCCATCTTAGTATTACACTTCTAGCATTTGTATACAAACACTTATAAAATCTGTCAATATTTAGTTGTCTGGCTTCATGGGATGTAATTGAATGGGACTCTTTTTCATTTGACTGTTTCTTTTAGTTCCTACCAGTACTTTATCACATGCTATCCTCTCCTCTTCACTAGCATATAGAGCAGGGGTAGTCAATAGGCAGACCGTGGGCCAAATCTGGACCCCAAAATGGACCCCAAAATGGACCCCAAAATGGACCCCAAAATCTTTTTATTCACAACTTATCATCTTTATTATTATTTTTTAAATTATTTTCTCTGGAGTCTGGACCTTGACTATACCTTGACCAAGAAATTAGGATCTTGACAAAAAATAATTGACTATCCCTGATATAGAGAATCCCATTGAACAAATCCTCTCCTAAGAGATCTGAACGGTGTGCTCCTCTGCCCCTATCAGCTTTCCATCGGAGACCACCCCATTGAGAGGAATACATCCTGACCCAATAGCACAGTTCATCCCAATGTGCGTTCTTCTCCCACCCTCTCCAAAAGTCTATCCCAGCTGTGCAGTGGAATATCAGTTTTCAAGACTATCTTGCTAGCTATGGGGGCTTGAGAGCAATCTGAATATTAAAATCAGCTTCTTATCAGAGGGGCTGTGTTTGAGGAACTCCTTGTCCAAATGACCTACCCCCCTTCCCTTGAACCACCAACCCTATCTTGGGCCCTGCTGTGGTGAAGTGATGTTGGAGGGAGGGGTGGCAGCAGGATTTCAGTGTTGCAGCAGGATTTCAATTTTAAAAACAGTAAAAAATGCCTATCAAACTTCTGTCTTCTGGATTAGAGTCTCACTGAAAATGTTTGTTATAGTCTGTGTACTGCTTGACTTTTCTATAGCAGTTTGTTCAGGGGGTGGGGGAGATCATTTAAGGTTTGCTATGACTGTTCTCAAAAGGGCCATGTAATTCAATTTTTCCTATTGTCTGGCATTTCCTTTGGACTCCTTTCCAAGGAAGTACAGCACTTTGAAGGGTGAAAATGACAGGTGGGATCCCTTGGTTGCTGTGGACTGGATGAATGATTGTAGAACACTGAAACTTGTTTTCTGTGTTTATTTTTTATAATAAATTGAGTTATTCTTTAGACCGAGGACAGTATCCTGGTGCCATATTAGTTGGCATCAACTGTCCTTAGAATAGGGTTCTCTGTCATGGGTGTATATCCTGATGCTCAGCAAGCCCTTTGATCATGCTGACATTGATGAGAATATCAGATACTCCCACCCCTCTAGGTTAGGGGTGGGTGCATGGGGGAGACAAGTATGGGGGCAGCTCACATTGCCATTGCCTGTGTAACACCAGCAAACCCTGGTCGTCAGTGGACGGGATCGAACCGGGGACCTCTGGAGCTTAGTGCATGAGCCTCTATCGCATGAGCTAAAAGCCAAACTGGCTGTTAGCAACGGCTGTTGAGCAGACCCATTTAACTCTCTTTCTAAGTGGTCTCGGTGCCACTAGATGGGACAAAAACACCACACCCAGAAGATGTGTGGGTTACACCTGCACCTTTGCTTGTACCTGGGCTGTGGAGAAGTAGATAGGCTCACTTCCTAGGCCTGGATTATTATAGTAGCACCATGAAGATTATGGTTGACAGCTGATTTTTTCTAAATGCTCTAAAATTCACATGCTGAGTCAGATTGTCTTGAAAATTGCTGTATCTCCCATGGGTCTGGGATAAGGCTACTGGTCCAGATTTGAGGTTGTTTGAGCAAGGGGTTCCCAAGTTACAGCCCCCCTAAAAATCAAATGCCATCAAAATTTAACAGTTCTTACTTTTTTTTTTGCACAAACCTGTGGCTCAAACTCTGGCTCTGGTCCTCCCTAGGCAGATCTCATCTGGTCAGGTTTGATTTCAGCCAGTGTCTGGCACCCACTGGGCCTTTGAGGAAGCAATATTTTAAAAGTCATTTGGGTAAAAGTTGGATCTCTAGTCCAGCTCAAGCCAAGCTGATAAGACAGGCAAGGTCATTTGTGCAGGTGCAGAAGGACTGGGACTCTGTTGCAAGTCAGTGTTTGCAGGCAGCCAGGTGGTTCAGGTTGGCATATGGTAAATGTGACTAAGAGGATGATACAATCTGACCAGAAATATACTGGGCTAAGTGAAGGGCATGTCTCTGGCTACTGGTCCAGGGAAGTTCCACAACAGTCCTGGCCTCCTCAGCCACAGAGGACTCCTCCTTCTTAAGGGTAAATACCTGCCTACCCCAATAATCAGTCAATCAGCTCTCCGTGGTGTTTGCAGATTAGGCCAAGACAGGTCCAGAGCAGAGTCTGTGATTCTCTCTAATCATCTTGGCAGTGGTGCTGGGGGATGCCCTGAGCATGTTCCCAGAGCCCCACCACAGCACAGCCCTTGGGCAGGATGTTCCCATCAGACGGTGAGACAAAATGGCACAAAGGATAACAGGGTCATGACTCAAAGTCATGAAGCTCTCCTGGGCTGATCTCTCTGCTCCAGGGGCAGAAGGGAGCCAACCCAGTGTCTGGTGGGGTGGGGGCACAGAACATCCTCGGCTCCAATGCTCCAGAGCAGTTTTCAAACGATAGTTTAGCCATGCCCCAGACAGTCACTTTCCTGATCCCTCACTGGTTACACTCCAAGGCTGCAGGACGGGCAGAGTGACATTACTTGTCCCTAGAATGGGGATTCTCAGTGTATGGTGGGAAGGAAGCCCATTTCCCCCAGTCTACATGAGTAACTGCTAGTCTCACCACAGACCCACCACAGACCCAGCCTCCACAGCTAGAGCTTGGCAAAAAACAGAAACAAGATGGTTTGGTTCTCTGGCCATTGGGGAAAAAAAGCAAAAAAACCCAACATTGTTTTGAGTTGAGCCAAAAATGACTTTGTGTGTGTGTGTGTACACACGCAATTTTTGGCAAATGCAAAAGTAAAAAAAGTTTAATGTTGAATGAAACCATTTGGTGTTCTTTTGGACATTAGTTAATGTTTGTTTGTTTTTATAGATAAAATTAAAGGAACTTTCTAATTGAAAAATACTATAAAATTGAAAAAAACAAAATGTTTTCTTTAGAAAGTGTTGAAAGGAAATGAATTGTTCTGTGTGTATTTGGAACAATTGGGTGAAATCGACAGGAATTTGTGAAATGTTTTGGTGTCTCAGAATCTGCATTTTTCACCAAAACATTTTGCAATGGAGACTTGTGCCCAGCTCCAAGGACTAGCTCACAGGGCTGAAGCTGCAGTGATTTAACTCTGGGTCAGGGCCTCAGATGGAAAGGGCATTAGAAAGCTGCTCCCTGTTAAGAGTGAGACACACAGACCTGAGCGACTGAACTTCTCCTGCTTCTCTCTCATCAGGTTTCCTTGTACACGGCCTCAGAGAAGGGAGCCAAGTGTCCTCTGGAGCCTGAAAACAAAGGGCAGGGTTTGCACAGGGTCATTGAAACCAGAGACGGGAAACACTCGTGGGATCATCCAGTCCCTCTGCCTGGGCCCACTGTGAGCCTGAACCCTACCGCACATTCCCACTGCTGGAATTTAAATGAGCCAGGTGACAGGGTTTCTTTCCACAACAGCCCTTTGATGATGGTTCCCAGGGCTAGTTCGCTGTCTGGAAGCTTCCTCACATTCATCTTAAATGTTCCCTTTTTGATCTCATCCCATTATTCCTGGCTATTCCCCTTCGGAGCAGCTTAAATCATTCTTCCTCCACGCTGGTGTTTAACTGCAAAATGGTTTTTTTTCCCCATTGAGTTTAAGGCCAGATGGGACCATGAGAACATCGAGTCTGACCTCCTGTACAATACGGGCCACTGCATTTCACCCAGATCCCCCGAGGTTTGAGCCCAAAGATGCACTTAGACTAAAGCATTTCAGTCCTCAAGAGAATAAGCTATTGTGTGCCACAGGCAGTAACCAGGAGCGACTAAGGTACCACATTGGTCCCTCCAAGGTCCAAGGTCCCTCCAATGGCATGGAACTGACTAGGTGAGAGATGCCGAGATAATGCGGAAAAAGACCTAGGGGTGACAGTGGACGAGAAGCTGGATATGAGTCAGCAGTGTGCCCTTGTTGCCAAGAAGGCCAATGGTATTTTGGGATGTATAAGTAGGGGCATAGCGAGCAGATCGAGGGACATGATCGTCCCCCTCTATTTGACATTGGTGAGGCCTCATCTGGAGTACTGTGTCCAGTTTTGGGCCCCACACTACAAGAAGGATGTAGATAAATTGGAAAGAGTCCAGCGAAGGGCAACAAAAATGATTAGGAGTCTGGAACACATGAGTTATGAGGAGAGGCTGAGGGAACTGGGATTGTTTAGTCTGCGGAAGAGAAGAATGAGGGGGGATTTGATAGCTGCTTTCAACTACCTGAGAGGTGGTTCCAGAGAGGATGGTTCTAGACTATTCTCAATGGTGGAAGAGGACAGGACAAGGAGTAATGGTGTCAAGTTGCAGTGGGGGAGGTTTAGGTTGGATATTAGGAAAAACTTTTTCACTAGGAGGGTGGTGAAACACTGAAATGCCTTGCCTATTTAGGTGGTGGAATCTCCTTCCTTAGAAGTTTTTAAGGTCAGGCTTGACAAAGCCCTGGCTGGGATGATTTAGTTGGGGATGGGTCCTGCTTTTGAGCAGGGGGTTGGACTGCTCAAAGCAGGACCAATCCCCAACTAAATCATCCCAGCCTGGACTTTGTCAAGCCTGACCTTAAAAACTTCAAAGGAAGGAGATTCCACCACCTCCCTAGATAATGCATTTGAGTGTTTTACCACCCTCCTAGTTTTTCCTAATATCGGTGAAATCCTTGCTGATCTTGAACACAAAAAAGAAGCTTACAAGAAGTGGAAGCTTGGACAAATGACCAGGGAGGAGTACAAAAATATCGGGGATGCAGGAGTGAAATCAGGAAGGCCAAATCACACCTGGAGTTGCAGCTAGCAAGAGATGTTAAGAGTAACAAGAAGGGTTTCTTCAGGTATGTTAGCAACAAGAAGAAAGTCAAGGAAAGTGTGGGCCCCTTACTGAATGAGGGAAGCAACCTAGTGACAGAGGATGTGGAAAAAGCTAGTGTACTCTATGCTTTTTTGCCTCTGTCTTCACGAACAAGGTCAGCTCCCAGACTAATGCACTGGGCAGCACAGCATGGGGAGTAGGTGACCAGCCCTCTGTGGAGAAAGAAGTGGTTCGGGACTATTTAGAAAAGCTGGACGAGCACAAGACCATGGAGCTGGATGCGCTGCATCCGAGAGTGCTAAAAGAGTTGGCGGATGTGATTGCAGAGCCATTGGCCATTATCTTTGAAAACTCATGGTGATTGGGGGAAGTCCTGGATGACTGGAAAAAGGCTAATGTAGTGCCCATCTTTAAAAAAGGGAAGAAGGAGGATCCTGGGAACTACAGGCCAGTCAGCCTCACCTCAGTCCCTGAAAAAATCATGGAGCAGGTCCTCAAGGAATCAATTCTGAAGCACTTAGAGGAGAGGAAAGTGATCAGGAATAGTCAGCATGGATTCACCAAGGGCAAGTCATGCCTGACTAATCTAATTACCTTCTATAAGGAGATAACTGGTTCTGTGGATGAGGGGAAAGCGATGGACGTGTTGTTCCTTGACTTTAGCAAATCTTTTGACACGGTCTCCCACAGTATTCTTGACAGCAAGTTAAAGAAGTATGGGCTGGATGAATGGACCATAAAGTGGATAGAAAGCTAACTAGATCATTGGCTCAACGGGTAGTGATCAATGGCTCCATGTCTAGTTGGCAACTGGTATCAAGCGGAGTGCCCCAAGGGTTGGTCCTGGGGCTGGTTTTCTTCAATAAATTCATTAATGATCTGGAGGATGGTGTAGATTGCACCCTCAGCAAGTTTGCAGATGACATGGTGACGTTGCAGCCCATAACACTTTATGGAAATATGTTTATGAATGTAAATATGACATAACTGGAATATGTTTTATGTTACATATGCCATGTAACATATTTCTGCAAAGGTTATGATCTACTGAATATATTCATCCTATTTGTATGCATGTATCATTTTTGTATTTGAAGTTATGAATATTCGCTGTGTACTTGTTTGATTTTAAGTAGCCTTAATAAAGCATTTGGTCAGCTTCTTTAGAAAGGAATTTGCAAGTTAAGTGCCCAATCAAGAAACACTTAACCAACAATGGAACCTAGGAAGACTCCAATCCACATAAGAAGTCTACCTGGGGACATTCAAAGTAGCATGTGAACAATGGCTGCCACCTGTAAAATTCTGAGTCATGCATGGACATGTGATTTGCCCATGTGACTCCAAAACTCCACTTTGCAGTTGGATTCCGCATAGGAGAGAGGAGGGGGTCTCCACCTACAAGAGAAAGTCTATTTAAGTCCCTCCATTTTGTCTTCAGCTGGCCTCTCCATCCCCAAAGGATTCTTGAAAGAAACTGGAACAAAGGACAATAACCACAGGGTTGTGAGTGATTGCTGGAGCCAGACTAGAAGGAGGCTAGTATATAAAAGAAATTTTTGGAACATCTCTGAGGGTGAGATTTCATCTGTAATCACTTTCTTACTGTATTAGGTTTAGACTTGCATGTTTTATTTTGTTTTGTTTGGTAATTTACTTTGTTCTGTCTGCTGTCACTTGGAACCACTTGAATCCTACTTTTTGTATTTAATAAAATCACTTTTTACTTATTAATTAACCCAGAGTACGTATTAATACCTGAGGGGCGGGGGGGGGGAACTGCTATGCATATCTCTCTATCAGTGTTATAGAGGGCAAACGATTAATGAGTTTATCCTGTATAAGCTTTATACAGGGTAAAATGGGTTTATTTGGGGTTTGGACCCCGCTGGGAGCTGAATACCTGAGTGTTGGAGACAGGAGCACTTCTTAAGCTGTTTTCCGTTAAGCCTGCAGTTTGTGGGATGTAGTTCAGACCTGGGTCTGTGTCTGTAGCAGGCTAGTGTGTCTGGCTCAAACAAAGCAAGGTTCTGAAGTTCCAAGCTGCCAGGGAAAATGGGCTTAGAGGTAGTCTCAGCACATCAGTTGGCAGTCCCAAGGGGGTTTCTGTGATCCAACCCATCACACACACTAAACTGGGAGGAGTGGTAGATATGCTGGAGGGTAGGGATAGGATACAGAGGGACCTAGACAAATTAGAGGATTGGGCCAAAAGAAATCTGCTGAGTTTCAACAAGGACAAATACAGAGTCCTGCACTTAGGATGGAAGAATCCCATGTACCGCTACAGACTAGGGACCGAGCGGCTAGGCAGCAGTTCTGCAGAAAAAGACCTAGGGGTTACAGTGGACAAAAAGCTGGATATGAGTCAACAGTGTGTCCTTGTTGAAGAAGGCTAACAGCATTTTGGTCTGTATAAGTAGGAGCATTGCCAGCAGATTGAGGGATGTGACCATTCCCCTCTCTTTGGCATTGGTGTGGCCTCATCTGGAGTACTGTGTCCAGTTGGGACCCACACTACAAGAAGGATATGGAAAAATTGGAAAGAGTCCAGCAGAGGGCAACAAAAATGATTAGGGGGCTGGAGCACATGACTTATGAGGAGAGCTGAGGGAACTGGGATTATTTAGTCTGAAGAAGAGAAGAATGAGGGGGGATTTGATAGCTGCTTTTAACTACCTGAAACAGGGTTCCAAAGAGGATGGATCTAGACTGTTCTCAGTGGTAGCAGATGACAGAACAAGGAGTAATGGTCTCAAGTTGCAGTGGGAGAAGTTTAGGTTGGATATTAGAAAATCTTTTTTCACTAGGAGGGTGGTGAAGCACTGGAATGGGTTACCTAGGGAGGTGTTGGAATCTCCTTCCTTAGAGGTTTTTAAGGTCAGGCTTGATAAAGCTCTGACTGGGATGATTTAGTTGGTGATTCGTCCTGCTTAGAGCAGGGGGTTGGACTAGATGACCTCCTGAGGTCCCTTCGAAGCCATCATATTTTATGATTCTATGGGCATGGCTACACTGGCGAGTGAGAGTGCATTAAAGTAGCTCCGGGCACCCTAACTCATGATGCGTCCACACTGGTAAGGCACTTAGAGTGTCTGGACTTTGCGGCTGGAGCGTTCCTGGTAATTCCCCTCCACAAGAAGCATAACGTTTGATACACCCCAGCTGGAGCGCGGTGCCAGTGTGGATGCCTGGTCTATCAATGCACTCTGATCGGCCTCCAGAAGTGTCCCACGATGCCTGTTCTAGCCACTATGGTCATCACTTTGAACTCTACTCCTCTGCCCTAGGGTGACCAACTGTCAGACCCGACCTTTAAATTCTCTGGAAATTTTGAAAATCTCCTTCCTGTTTGGTCAGCAAGGCATGGAGTGCTCTCAGAGAATCTTTCCAGGTGACCATGCCTCCACATGCCAGGTGATCCCAAGTATGGAGCAATGGTGAGGTGCTGGACCTCATTAGTGTTTGGGGGGAGGTTGTAAATGGTCTATTTACCTGCAAGCCTTCTAGTGCTCCCAGTGAATCTTTCCAGGTGACCATGCCTCCACATGCCAGGTGATCCCCAGTATGGAGCAATGGAGAGGTGCTGGACCTCATCAGTGTTTGGGGGGAGGTTGTAATGTCCTATTTACCTGCAAGCCTTCCTGTGTACATTTGGGCCAGCCCATGGGTACTGAAGAATGAGGTCTTACAGTGACATGTGACCATGTCACCTGATAATGAAATCCATCTTAAAATCTGGTACTTTTCCATTTAGAAGGAGGGGTTGGGACCATGAGAAAGCTCCGTCTTACCACCTGAGATGTCTGCTGGAACTAACAAGGACTGTAACAGAGGAAAAGGATTGGGCCCAGACTAGGAAGGAGCCTAGTCTGTGAAAGAAGCTTATTGGAACATCTTTGAGGGTGAGATATTGCCTGTAATCAGTTTCTTAATGCATTAGGCTTAAACTTGTGAGTTTGTTTTATTTTGCTTTTGTGACTTACTTTGTTCTGTCTGTTATTACTTGAAACCACTTAAATCCTACTTTTTATACTTAATAAAATCACTTTTGTTTATTGATAAACCCAGAGTAAGTGATTAATACCTGGAGGAGAAAACAGCTGTGCATATCTCTCTATCAGTGTTATAGAGGGCAGACAATTTATGAGTTTATCCAGTATACGCTTTATACAGAGTAAAACAGATTTATTTGGGGTTTGGATCCCATTGGGAACTGGGTGTCTGGGTGCTGGAGAGGTGACCTGCTGAGCTGTTTTTGGTTAAAGTCTGCAGCTTTCGGGGTGTGGCCCAGACCCAGAGTCTGTGTTGCAGCAGGCTAGCATGTCTGGCTGAAGAAGGCAGGGTTCTGGAAGTCCCCAGCTGACAGGGAAAACGGGCTCAGAGGTATTTTCAGCACATCAGGTGACAGTCTAAAGGGGGTCCCTGTGACCGAACCCGTCACAGGAACATTGGTCCAGGAGCTCACATCTGTTACTGGCTTGGTGAAATCTACTTGTAGAACACACCACCAGTTTGGGGTATTGCCTTGTTTCTCACCATCTGCCCTGCAATGGGCAGTCAGAGCTGTGAGCTACTCCAGACAGTGTGACAGGGATCATGATATCAAATAGTTTGACCTTCTGTAAAACAGCAGCATAGAGTCTAATAACTTGAGTTTGACTTAAGCATAGCTTTCAGAAAGGCATCCAGTCTAGACAGGAAGATTTCTAGAGATGCAGAATGTACCATTTCCCTGGTAGTTTATTCCGATGGTTAATCACCTTCCCTGTTAAAAACCTGGGCCTTATTTCTGATGTGAATTTGTCTGGTTTCAGCTTCCAGCCATCAACTCTTGTTCTGCCTTTCTGCATTAGATTAAAGAGCCCTTTAGTAAGTGGTATGTTCTCCTTGTGAAGGAACTTATGCACTGTAATCAAGTTACCTCTTGATCATTTTGATAAGCTAAACAGATTCCGCATCTTAAATCTCTCACTGTAAGTCTTTTATTCAAGCCTCGAGATTTCCTTTATTGTTAGCAGCAGGAGCCCAGTATCCATCTGATTTTTATAGCTAAAAGGCAAAAGTGAATGTATTAGAACTACAACAAACTTAAATTCATTCACATTCATAACATCTAAGTCACAATATGAAACTTAAAATTAGATTCTCATCTGCTATCCACAAGATGTAACTATACAGCACTCTTTAATAATGCAGTTATCCTCTATCTCTGTCCTTAACACCTATTAGCATGACTATAGGTATGGCTGATTTGGGTATCTGTTTCATTGTGACTGAGCCTGGGCAAAAGACCCTGTTTATGTCTTCAGGTGACAAATGTGGAGAGAAATGGGAGAGTGAGCTGCTGAGACCAGCAGGCTGCTCTTTGAGCCTTCTAGCTCCCTCCCTGCATGACTGAAAGTGCTGCATTATCTGCAGAAAGTTACCTGCCTGGCAGCAGCCAGCTGTTGTGAAAGAAAGATTTATTCAAGTGTACAGAATGAGGAAGAAAGAAAGGGAAACCCATGAAACCCTGGCATGAGTCACTGCCCCTAAAAGGCAAAGGGAACTGGATAAAAAAATAAAACTAAAAACGGGAAGTGAATGTGCACTAGTCATGGATATTCTCATCATTAAGATGCCTCCACTCAGCTAGAAAATGCAATACAGGATGCAAAGTTTGCTGGCTGCTTTGTGCTGACATTATGAACACCAGCTGCAGTGCTCTGGGAAATGCCTGAAACAGCACTCAACTAGTTTCCCCAAGATTTTAGAGAAAGGAAGATGTTGGAATTCTTATTTATGCAGGGTATTACCAAGACACTAATTTAACCATACATTCCTTTATTAAAGCCAAAGGCTGATCTGTATTTATACAATTGCTCTAAACATGCCTAAAAAGGCCTAAATAATAAGCAATTTACTACGCAAACAGGAACAAAACATTGATAAGCATTTGATCAAGACACTTACAAACAGGATAAACCCAGAGGTGCTTAGACCCATATTGGTTAGTTCCAGCTTGGTCATGCAGCTTTTAACAATGAATCCTTTAAGAGTTTACTTCTTTATACTCTTTAGCAAATGGCAGATTTTTCTAGGGGTCCCCCAGTTGGCCAGGGTCCCTGGGCACGGGCCCAGTGGCTAATCTGCCACTAATAGTGAATACTGTAAGCAAACTGTTTTCCAACAGATATCATTAGAGGACAATAGGCAGAGGCTGTAGATTTCCAGGTGGAAGTTGGCTAGAACAGTGCCATGTGAATGCCTGTTCTCACTTTCAGGTTACATTGTAAATAAGAAGTGGGCAGCATTATCTCCCATAACTGTAAACAAACTTGCTTGTCTTAGCAATTTGCTGAACAAGAAGGAGGACTGAGTGGACTTGTAGGTTCTAAAGTTTTACATTGTTTTATTTTTGAGTTCAGTTTTGTAAAAAATAATCTACATTTGTAAGTTGTACTTTCACAATAAAGAGATTGCACTACAGTACGTGTATGAGATGAATTGAAAAATGCCATTTCTTTCCTTTATATTTTTTACAGTGGAAATATTTTAATAAAAATAATGTAAAGTGAGCACTGTACACTTTGTATTCTGTGTTGTAATTGAAATCAATATATTTGAAAATGTAGAAAACATCCAAAATATTTAAATAAATTTTATTCTATTATTGTTTAACAGTGTGATTAAAACTGCGATTAATCACAATTTAAAAAAATCTCACGGTTAATCATGATTTTTTTAATCGCTTGACAGCCCTACTTATTATTTGATAATTTGGGAATAGCCAGGTGAGCAAATTTGTATTTGCAGGAACATTTATGAAAAGCAAAATGGTATTGGAGGTAATACTTTTGCAAATATCTAATTCTCACAAGTATTCACATGGTAATTATTTGCACAGTCGTCTGGAAAAGATTTTGATTTATTTAACGTAAGAACATAAGAATGGCCATACTGGGTCAGACCAGTGCTCCATCTAGCCCAGTATCCTGCCTTCTGACAGTTGGCCAGAGCCAGATGCTTTAGAGGGAATGAATAGCACTTGGAAAGGATTGAGTGATCCATTCCCTGTTGTCCAGTCCGAGCTTCTGTCAGTCAGACCTTTAGGGACACCCAGAGCATGGGGTTGCATCCCTGACCGTCTTAGTTAATAGCCACTGATGCACTTATCCTTCTTATCTAATTCTTTTTTGAATCCAGCTAGACTTTTGGTCTTCACAACATCCCCTGGCAATGAGTTCTGCAGGTTAACTGTACGTTTGTGTGAAGAAGCACTTCCTTATGTTTGTTTTAAACCTGCTGCCTATTAATTTCATTGGGGCACCTCCAGTGCTTGTGTTATGGGAAGGGGTAAATGAAACTTCCTTATTCAGTTTCTCCACAGCAGTCATGATTTTGTACACCTCTAACATACCCCCCCCCTTAGTCATCACTTTTTTCTAAACTGAACAGTCCCAGTCTTCTGAATCTATGTTCATATGGAAGCTGTAGTCATTTTTGGGGATTTCTCTTTTCTGCATTCTAGTACATCTTTTCAGAGATAGGGTGACAAGAATGGCATGCAGTATTCAAGGTGTGGGCATACCATGGATTTATATAGTGGTATTATGATATTTTCTATTTTATTATCTATCCCTTTCCTAATGGTTCCTAACATTCTGTTAGTTTTGCTGGCTGCTGCTGCACATTGAACAGATGTTTTCAGAGAACTATTCACAATGACCCCGAGGTCTCTTTCTTGAGTGGTAACAGCTAATATAGACGTCATCATTTTCTATGTATAGCTGGGATTATGTTTTCCAATGTGCATTACTTGCATTTATCAGTATTGAATTTCATCTCCCATTGTGTTGCCCAGTCACACAGCTTTGTGAGATCACTTTGTAGCTTTTCACTTAAGTATCTTGAGTAATTTGGACTTAATTATCTTGAGTAATTTTGTATCATATGCAAACTTTGTCAGCTCACTCTTTACCTCTTCTTCCATATCATTTAAGAATATGGTGAACTGCACTGGCCTAGTATGGCCTAGTCCCTGGGGGACACCACTATTTATCTCTCTCCATTGTGAAAGCTGATCAGTTTTTTCATGACAGCTTACTTTGCTTAAGAGCCTTTGGTGACAGACCTTAAGAGCTTTCTGAAAGTCCAAGTATACTGTATCTACTGGATCACCCTTGTTGACATGTTTGTTGACCCCCTGAAAGAATTCCCATGGATTGGTGAGCATGATTTCCCTTTACAAAAGCTGTGTTGACTCTTCTACAACATAATGTGTCCATATTTGTGTCTGATAATTCTATTCTTTACTATAGTTTCAATCAATTTGCCTGGTCTGCATTTAGTTACTGGACTGTAATTGCCAGAATCACCTCTGGAGCCGTTTTTAAAGTTGGCTTTGCTTCCTGTGGTTTATAAATATTTCAGTCATCCAGCCAGTGAGCATAAGCAATACTCTAATGACTTAGGGCACAGGTTATGCAATGAGAATAGCAAGCCACTCATAGGTGAGACTTGCATGAACATTCATAGGAAATGAACAATCCATAGATTAAAGCTTTTACAAAATATTGAACATGATAACAATTAGTTCATAAAATCTGTTGCAAATAATACAAGGGGACTTTACTGTGTGAAGCCAGCACACTTCTTGTGTAATGAAGTGATGAACTTTCTGCTGTTCCATAGCAGGGAAAAGCCTACAACCAGCTAGCTTGAGGGGAAGACAAAGCTCAATTGATGTTATCTAGCTCATTAAAAATTAAGTTTTGCAGGTAAGAAATGAGTGAAGGGAACTGTGACAGGGCAGCCCATATTCTTCATAGTGGTATCATTATGATACGATTAAGACATAGTAGTAATGCATTTTGTACAAAATAGGGCATGTAAGGTGTCATTAGAAACGTTATGATTTGATTAATATGATTATCCTATTTGTATGCATGTATCATTTTTGTATATGAAGTTATGAATACTGACTATGTATCCTGAGGTCCCTTCCAGCCCTTTGATTTTATGATTCTATCTGTATTTCAGATGTGCTCACACTAGAAAACATCCACAGCTAGCATTTCAGGTACAACAATAAAGAAGCTAAACGGTGCTGATGGCCCAACAGCAATGACAATGGACTGTGGCAGAGCTTAGCCTTCCTGTAAATGTTTCAGCTGGCCTGTAAGTAATGGCTGCTATGACTCAACAAGGGCATGTGACCAGACCACATGATACTGAACCCCGTTTTCGGTACCTGTATTTTTCCACAAACTGGGCTGGGAACTGTTTTTGGAACAAAGGGTTCCTGCCATATGTTAAAGCTATATAAGGTGGGGTGTGACATCATCTAGGGGCCTCACTCCCCACACAAGAGAACTCCTGGAAACACCTGAGGAAGAAGGACTGAACTGAAGAAACTGCTGGACACAGGCTAAAGGGATTTCTAGACTGTGTATGGAAACCTGATGAACTGCTAGTGTGACAGGTTTGGTAAAAGAGACCCCCTTGGGACTGTCACCTGACATGCTGAGCCAGTTTTCCCTGCTAGCTTGGGACTCCAGAACCCTGCCTTGTTGAGCCAGACAAGCTAGCCTGCTGCAACACAGACTCAAGTCTGGTCCATGACCCAAAGCTGCAACCTTTAACCAAAAACTGCTCAGCAGGTTACTTGCCTCCAGCACCCAAACACTCAGTTCCCACTGGGATCCAAATCCCAAATAAATCCATTTTACCCTGTATAAAGCTTATGTAGGGTAAAAACTCAAATTGTCCGCCCTCTATATCAGTGATAGAGAGATATGTGCAGCTGTTTCCTCCCCCAGGTATTAATCACTTACTCTGGGTTCAATAATTCTCAGGGTTCCTCCCCAACTCTGAACTCTGTGGTGCAGATGTGGGGACCGCCATGAAAGACCGCCTCAGCTTATATTCTACCAGCGAAGGTTAAAACTTCCCCAAGGCACAAATTCCTTTCCTTGTCCTTGGACGGTACTCTTGCCACCACCAAGTGATTTACACAAAAATTCAGGGAATCCCTATCCCCGCAAAATATCCCCCCAATTCCCTTCACCCCAATTCCTACCAACCAATTGCTTTAGCAATGTGAACACAGACCAGACCCTTTGTCTTTATGGCACTGAAATCTTTCAGGTTCTTAAAAAAGAACTTTATTTATAAAGAAAAAGAATCACATCTGCAAAATCAGGGTGGAAGGTAACTTTACAGAGTAAATAAAAGATTTAAAACACAGAGGACTCCCCTCTGGGCTCAGCTTCACCGTTACAAAAACAGGAATAAAACTACCTTTGTAGAACAGGAAAATTCACAAGCTAAAACAGAAGATAATCTAATGCATTTCCTTCCCCTACTTACAAGTTCTATGGTATTAGATGGATTACTATGCATAAACTGGGAAGAGTGGTAGATACACTGCAGGGTAGGGATAGGATACAGAGGGACCTAGACAAATTAGAGGATTAGGCCAAAAGAAATCTGATGAGGTTCAACAAGGACAAGTGCAGAGTCCTGCACTTAGGATGGAAGAATCCCATGCACTGCTGCAGACTAGGGACCAAGTGGCTAGGCAGCAGTTCTGCAGAAAAGGTCCTAGGGATTACAGTAGATGAGAAGCTGGATATGAGTCAACAGTGTGCCCTTTTTGCCAAGCAGGCTAACAGCATTTTGGGCTGTATAAGTAGGAGCATTGCCAGCTGATTGAGAGACGGGATCATTCCCCTCTATTCGGCATTGGTGAGGCCTCATCTGGAGTACTGTGTTCAGTTTTGGGCCCCACACTACAAGAAGGATATGGAAAAATTGGAAAGAGTCCAGTGGAGGGCAGCAAAAATGATTAGGGGACTGGAACACATGATTTATGAGGAGAGGCTGAGGGAACTGGGATTGTTTAGTCTGCAGAAGAGAAGATTGAGGGGGGATTTGATAGCTGCTTTCAACTACCTGAAAGGGGGTTCCAAAGAGGATGGATCTAGACTGTTCTCAGTGGTGGCAGATGACAGAACAAGGAGTAATGGTCTCAAGTTGCAGTGCGGGAGGTAGGTTGGATATTAGGAAAATCTTTTTCACTAGGAGGGTGGTGAAACACTGGAATGGGTTACCTAGAGAGGTGGTGGAATCTCCTTCCTTAGAGTTTTTAAGGTCAGTCTTGACGAAGCCCTGGCTGGGCTGATTTAGTTGGGGATTGGTCCTGCTTTGAGCAGGGGGTTGGACTAGATGACCTCCTGAGGTCCCTTCCAACCCTGACATTCTATGATTCCAGGTATATTTTCAGGAGATGTTGTACCTGCTTGGCTTCTCCCTCCCTTGGGAGAGGGAACAACAAGAAAAGAGACCAACAAACAAATCCTCCTCCTCCCCCCGATTTGAAAGTATCTACTTTCCTCATTGGTCCTTCTGATCAGGTGCCAACTAGTTTATTTGAACTGTGTAACCCCTTACAGGTAAGGCAATTCAGTACAGCTGCCAAGGAGGGATTTTATGCTACTTTTCCCCCTATTTATGAAATCCCCCCCAAAATCAGAGACGGTGCTGGACAGCCTGTTCCACACTGGCTGTGATTTCTTCCTGGAGCTCTAGGAGAAAACAGAGTTAATAAGACACATGCACCTCTAGACAAACTACTGATTAGATAAGAACTAACAGGATTTTTTACATTTTAAGGACTATTTTAACCAGTTGATTCTTCCACAGGAGCATGCATCAGCGACTTTGTTAGAAGTTCCTGAAATGTGTTGTATTTCAAAATCAAAATCTTGGAGAGCTAAACTCCACCGAAGAAGTTTTTTGTTATTTTCCTTGATGGTATGAAGCCACTTTAGCTCAGCATGGTTGGTCTGCAGGTGGAAATGCCGTCCTCAAACGTATGGGCGTAGCTTCTCCAGAGCGTACACAATGGCATAACATTCCTTCTCTGTGATTGACCAGTGGCTTTCCCTCTCAGACAGTTTTTTGCTGAGAAACACGACAGGATGGGATTCTTGATCCGGTCCTTTCTGCATTAAAACTGCTCCCACATCACACTTGGACGCATCTGTGGTTACTAGGAAAGATTTGTCAAAATCTGGGGCCCTTAGCACAGGCTCAGACATGAGCACGGCTTTAAGCTGGTTAAAGGCCTTCTGACACTTTTCAGTCCACTGAACTGCATATGGCTGTTTCTTTTTGGTCAGGTCTGTCAGTGGGGCGACGATTTGGCTGGAGTGTGGTACAAATCACCCGTAATACCCAGCAAAGCCTAAGAAGGATTGGACCTGTTTCTTTGACTTTGGGACAGGCCACTTTTGGATAGCATTCACTTTGGCCTGTAGGGGGTTGATAGTTCCTTGACCCACCAGGTGTCCAAGGTAAGTTACTCTGTTTAGGCCTATTTGACACTTTTTAGCCTTAACAGTTAGTCCTGCCTCCCTTATGTGCTTGAAGACTTTTTGTAGATGCTCCAGGTGTTCTGCCCATGAATTAGAAAATATGGCCACATTGTTAAGGTAGGTGACTGCAGATTCTCCCAATTACACTAGGAGACTATTTCCAAGTTTCTGGAAGGTGGCAGGTGGATTTTGCAGCCCAAAAGGGAGCACATTAAATTCATACAGCTCCTTATGGGTGATGAAGGCTGACGTTTCCTTGGTGGATTCATCTAGCAGTACTTGCCAGTACCCCTTGGTTAAGTCTAAGGTAGACATGAACTGGGCTTGTCACAGCTTCTCCAATAGCTCATTGGCGCGTGGCATTGGATAGTTGTCTGGGCAAGTTACAGCATTTAGCTTATGGTAGTCCATGCAAAAGCTTATTTCTCCATCTGGTTTGGGAACTAGAACCACTGGAGATGCCCATGCACTGCGTGAGGAGTGGATTACACCCATCTGTAGCATGCCCTTGATCTCCCATTCTATAGCAGTTTTGGCTTGAGGAGCCACTTGGTAAGGTTGGGCTCTAATGGGGTGAGCATTACCTGTGTCAATGGTATGGTATGCCCATTCAGTCAGTCCTGGGGAGGCTGAGAATGCTGGTGCAAAGCCAGTGCACAGCTCCCTGATCTGCTATCACTGTATATGTCCAAGGGTCATGGAGAGGCTCACCTATTCCATGCCACTGTCACTTTTTCTTCATAGTAGACACCTTCAGGCCACTCAGCGTCATCTCCTCCCTGGGCTGTAAACCGAAAAACCTTTAATTCTCTGGAATAAAAGGGCTTGAGAGAATTAACATGGTTCACTTTAGGCTTTAGGGTTGAGGTGGGGATGCTATGAGATAGTTAACAGCTCCCAGGTGTTCTTGGACTGTAAATGGCCCTGCCCACAATGCTTCCATCTTATAGGCCTGGAGCGCCTTCAAGACCATGACTTGGTCCCCTACTTTGAAGGAATGCTTTCTGGCATGTTTATCATACCAGGCCTTTTACTCTTCCTGAGCATTTTTAGGTTATCGAGCAAGGGCTAAAAAGAGTCTTGGAGGGTGTTTTATAGGTTGTTTACAAAGTCCAGAATGTTAGTTCCTGGAGAAGGTGTAAACCCCTCCCATTGCTGCTTCACCAAATGTAATGGCCCCTTAACCTCATGGCCATACAAAGGTTCAAAGGGTGAAAAGCCCAAACTGGGATATGGTACAGCCCTGTAGGTAAAGAGCAACTGCTGCAACACTAGGTCCCAATCGTTGGAGTGCTCATTTATGAATTTACATATCATGGCCCCCAAAATTCCATTAAACTTCTCCACCATGCCATTTGTTTGATGGTGGTAAGGGGTGTCAACCAAATGGTTCACCCCATGAACTTCCCAAAGGCTTTCCATAGTTCCTGCCAGGAAATTAGTTCCTGAATCTGTAAGGATGTCGAAAAGCCAACCTACTCTGTCAAAAATGTCTGTTAATGGCTGGCAAATGCTTTTAGCCCTGGTGTTGCTTAGAGCTACTGCTTCTGGCCATTGGGTGGCAAAACCCATGAAGGTCAGGATGTACTGCTTTCCTCTGGATGTCTTCATAGGGAAAGGACCCAGAATACCCACAGATATATGCTATAATGGAAACTCAATTATGGGGAGGGGTTAGAGAGGGGCTTTGACCTGGTCTTGGGGCTTTCCCACTCTTTGGCACACCTCACAAGACCGGACATAGGTAGAAACATCCTTGCCCATTCCCTCCCAGTGGAAGGACCTCCCCAAATGGTCTTTGGTCCTGTTCACCGCAGCATGGCCACTAGGATGATCATGGGCTAAGCTCAAGAGCTTTACCTGGTACTTAGGTGGAACTACCAACTGTCTTTGAGGATGCCAGTCTTCCTGGTGCCAACCAGAAAGAGTTTCCCCCCTTGTATAAAAGTCATCTTTCTACAACAAACCAGGATAGATTAGAAGAGCTGAGATGCGGTGGGTTGCTTTGTGCAGCCTCCAATCTCCTTGGAGGCTTTCATCTGCTTCCTGCTTGGCCTGGAATTGTTCTCTTGATGCTGGAGACATCAGTTCCTCACTGGATTGTGGGCCTGGGCTTGGTCCCTCTGAAAGTGATGTAGGGGATGGGGCTGTTTCTGTTGACTGTGAACCACTCTCCGCTGGTGCACTATGTTGTGTTTCAGGCTCCAGCTGAGACTCTTGTGCAGGGTTAGCTGCTGCTGCCAGTGCGGGGTCAGTGGTTCCCTCTGGTGTTGGAGTTGCAGACGGGGTTGCAAGCACTGGATTCAGTGCTGGCAATGGTTTTTGTGCTGGTTGCTCTGCCATTTCTGGTTCTGGGACTGGATCCACTACGGCTGTTGCAGATGTTGGCATGGGGTCCAGTTCCACCACCTCAATCTGGGTCTCTGGTAACACAGACTGGGCCCTTGTAGAAGGCTCAGGAACATGGATAGATGTGGAGGCTTGCTTAGCCTGGCTGCGGGTGACCATTCCCACCCCCTTGGCCAGCTTCACATGGTTGGCCAAGTCTTCCCCCAGCACCATGGGAATGGAATAATCATCATAGATTGCAAAAGTCCACATTCCTGACCAGCCCTTGTACTGGACAGGCAACTTGGCTGTAAGCAAGTCAAAAGAGTTTGACTTGAAGGGTTGAATCATCACTTGGGCCTCTGGGTTGATGAATTTGGGGTCCACTAAGGACTGGTGGATAGCTGACACCTGTGCTCCAGTGTCCCTCCACGCCATAACCTTATTTCCGCCCACACTCACAGTTTCCCTTTTCTCTGAGGGTATCTGGGAGGCATCTGGGCCCGAGGAACTTTGGTGTGACCCTGGTGCAATGAACTGTAATCTGTTGGGGTTCTTGGGGCAGTTGGCCTTTACATGTCCCAGCTCATTACCTTTAAAACATCGCCCAGGTGACTCGTCAGTGGGGCAAGGTGGGTTGCTGGAGAATGGTGTGGTGGGACGATAAGGTGTCTGGGCTTTTCCTTGGGGTGTGGGTGGGGCTTTGGACTTTCCCTGGTGGTATGGTGTGGTCTCTGGTTGTCGCTTCTGGTATCTGCCCAAACTGCGACCAGGGTTGTTTCTCTCTGCTACGTCCACCCATTTTGTTCCAATTTGCCCCATCTCTCGGGCGGTCTGGGACTGCTCTTTTTGATCAGCATAAGAAGCAAGACTTTCTGCTGAGTCCATTTTCTTATCCCTTAAGCACTGTTTTACATCATCATTGGTCATAGTCAGGAACTGCTCCTGTACAATCAAATCACACATTCCTTCAAAGCTAGTTACACCCCTTCTTTTGACCCATTTTTCTAACAGATCCTTCATCTGGTTTACATAAGCCACATTACTTAGTCCAGCCCCTTTCTTAAGGGCTCTAAATTTTACTCTGTATGTTTCAGGTGTAATTTGAAATTGTTTCAAAACAAAATCCTTAAATTTACCATAGTCAGAAGCATCCTTGATAGGCAACTTGATGAATATGTCCAGAGCTCTTCCAGTCAATTTTGCTACTAGTGTGGTCATCTTGTTATTGTCAGGAATTGCATGGAGGGTGCACATTCTCTCAAAGGTGATGAAATATTCAGCAATATCACTGGATTCATTATGTGGACATAGTCACTCCCATTTGTGGATTTTTGGGGAAGTGGAGCCAGCTGCTGAAGGGTTCTGTCTTTTCAGCTCCATAACAGCCAGTTCATGCTTCTGGGCCTCAATCTGGGCCTCAATCTGGACCTGTATTTCTCTGTCTTTTAACTCCAGGGCTCTTTTATGGGCAGCCTCCTCCCTGACTGTTTCTGCCTCCAAGCGTTTTGCCTCCTTGCTCTCCTCTGTGTCCGACTCCAAGTGTTTTAAGGCCATTTGTCTTTCATGTTCATTCTGTCTCTCTTCAGCTTTCAATCTGGGTAATTCTAGTTTCTTTTGGACCTCACTTTCCATCATCCTAGGCTTCCTGTGCTTAGCCTACCCTAACCCAAGAGCTAGAAAACCCCCCCCCAGCTTGTAAATTCCCTTGGAGGACTTAACTACTGTGCTCTGAGGCAGAGAAAAAAACCTCCAGCTGCTCTCAGTTAAAAAAAAAGTCCTTTTTTAAAAACCTCCCTGGTTTTCAAGCCCAAAAGAAGAAGAAAAAAAGTCCTTTTAATATCCTGAGGTCTGTTCTTCTGGCTCAAAATGATCCCACTGCTCTGCCACCATGTCAGGGTTACGTCCCCACTCTGAACTCTGGGGTGCAGATGTGGGGACCTACATGAAAGACCCCCAAAGTTTATTTTTACCAGCTTAGGTTAAAAACTTCCCCAAGGCACAAATTCTTCCTTCTCCTTGGATGGTACTGCTGCCACCACCAAGTGAGTTAGACAAAGATTCAGGAAAAGGACAACTTGGAGTTCCTGTTTGCCGAAAATATCCCCCAAAGCCCCTTCACCCCCTTTTCTGGGGAGACTTGAGAATAATATATCAAACAAATAGGTAAACAAGGTGAGCACAGACCAGACCCTTGGGTTTTTAGGACACTTAAAACCAATCAGGTTCTTAAAAGCAGAACTTTATTATAAAGAAAAAAGTAAAAGAAGTAAAATCAGGATGGAAGGTAATTTTACAGGGCAATAAGATTAAAAACACAGAGGATTCCCCTCTAGGCAAAACTTTAAAGTTACAAAAAACAGGAATAAACCTCTCTCTTAGCCTAGGGAAAATTCACAAACTAAAACAAAAGATAATCTAATACATTTCCTTGCTTTACTTACACTTTTTGTAATCTTAGATGCTTATTTCAGGTAGGGCTTTAGGAGAGGTTTTTTTCCTGCCTGGTCCCTCTCTGTGTCCCGAGAGAGCACAAACAAAACCTCCCCCCACAGATTTGAAAGGATCTTCTTCCCTTATTGGTCCTTTTGGTCAGGTGCCAACCCGGTTATTTGAGCTTCTTAACCCGTTACACATAAAGGAGGGATTTTA
This sequence comes from Caretta caretta, assembly GCF_965140235.1. NCBI lineage: Eukaryota > Metazoa > Chordata > Testudines > Cheloniidae > Caretta > Caretta caretta. Next base: position 213,653,326 of record NC_134206.1, read on the forward strand.
TGCTACCCTTAGCTGTATGTTTATAACAAGTGCATATTACTAATAATTAATGCCTTTGGCTACATGATTAAAATACTAATCCCTCCTCCTTTTTTAATGGCTTGACCTAATCCATCAGTTAACAAGTGAATTTTACAGTGTAATTTCTTACTGTTTGCAAAATTTCATAGAATTCCTGTGCTACCCAGTATGGTTGCCACTATGTCCCTTCTGGCTCTCCAGCTGGGTTCTATTTACATACACATCCACCAATCATTTTGGGTGTACTAAAGTACAATTGTTTTGCCTTAGAAAAACCCCAGACTTGTTTATATGCAACAACATTCAATATTTTCTTACCAATTTGTTTTTTCTTACCTTTATATTGTTTGCTGCAATTCGTTTGTTCATTTTTACTAGTATTTGGTTAAACAATTTAGCAGTCAGGCCCTTAATACCATAAATTACAGAAATAGTTTCCACTGCTTGGTAGTAAAAATAGTTAGTTTTTATCATCATCTATCTATCTATCTATCTCCTTACTCCTGTTCCAAATAGATCTCCAGATTCAGATAATCTTGAAATGTAATCATAATTCCATCTAGATTTCGGAGTCTCATATTTTGAGAGATAACAGACTGTGGAATAGTCTCTTGCCCAGTCCTTGAGTGTTGTGCATATTTCTGATAAAATTCTAGTATATCAATTACCAGAGAAGTATACAGCAATAAACAGGTTTCAGAGTAGTAGCCGTGTTAGTCTGTATCTGCAAAAAGAAAAGGAGTACTTGTGGCACCTTAGAGACTAACCAATTTATTTGAGCATAAGCTTTCGTGAGCTACAGCTCACTTCATTGGATGCATTCAGTGGAAAATACAGTGGGGAGATTTATATACACAGAGAACATGAAACAATGGGTGTTACCACACACACTGTAACAAGAGTGATCAGGTAAGGTGAGCTATACCTGATCATTCTCGTTAGTGTGTATGGTAACACCCATTATTTCATGTTCTCTGTGTATATAAATCTCCTCACTGTATATTCCACTGAATGCATCCAATGAAGTGAGCTGTAGCTCACGAAAGCCTATGCGCTAATAAATTTGTTAGTCTCTAAGGTGCCACAAGTCCTCCTTTTCTTTTGAGCAATAATACAGTTGCTTTTACATGGTAGCCAAATCAATCCATATTTCAGAGATAAAGATTTAAAGCCACAGGCACATGAACTTACTTTGCTCAATAATATACATTTCAAAACCACAGTTAGACCTGTCCCAGCAAGTGGTTATCAGCTGATTGCACACTTAATTGTCCCTATATAGAAGAGTGAAGTGGAATTGACCAGTCTATTGTTTATAAAGCACTTCATTTTTCTTTCTTGATGCCCAGGGGTTTCTTCACTGTGCACTGATATCTTCTGATATCTTCTGGTATTAACCAATTTAAACAGCTTATCTTAGTTAATATAATAAAACTGTTTATTTTTTGTTTGACATTTATCTTGTTTTCAGTTACCCAAATGTAATACACAGATTAACAAGTTTGTTTACAACATAATAGGGAGCAAGTTTTTTATAACACAAGCTATTTTTTGTTTTGATTTTTCCAACTTTCTGGCACAAATATAACTGTTTCAAATACATTTGCAGTTTTTGCATAGACATTTATTTTTACTTCCTTAACATGTGTGTTACTTATTTTTATACTAAATAGAGTGCTTAACTGCTAAGATAGATGTCCACCATCTTCTGTGAGAAAGTGTATTGCTTTCTCATGCTGAGCACTGTTTTAGCAAAAGAGTTAGCATCATATTTTTTTACCCACGCTTTTTAGAGTTCATACCAATTCAATGTTGTTAACTACTGTATTTGAAAGCACAAACTTTAACAACCATTACTTCCCTTTAACATAACAAAATAAAAGAGCGTAAAAATTAAATCAAAATGAATATTAAATGCAGGTCTATGCACACACTTTGAGGGTATTAAGCTTTTATGACACCTGGTTTTGTTTGGGAGACAAAGGTGGAAACCTGTTGAAATTGTTTGGTTATCTTTAATATTTTGCAAAATAACCAGACATATATATTGTTATATTTTTTTTTACATTTTCATTATAACATTCTTATAACTATATTTAAATGTGCAAACAAGTTTATAAAAACCCAAACAAGAAATTGACATTTTGCTAATATTTCCTTTATATTAATGTTAAGGTTTCCCTTTACATTTTTCCTTTGAATAAAATAAACAAACCTGTGATTAAAAAAAGAAAATCCTTTTTGTTTGCAATTGCTTTATTTGTTGAGGCAGAAATATATGTAGATATATTTATAACTGAGGCATTTTGGAGCTTTGCAAAATATAATCAGTTATTAATAATATGATGGTTATACCTCAACCATAATATTAAAATAGTGTGGTACCACTTATATTTTTAAAAAGTATAATATTGACTTTTGTTACAACAAAATAAAAAAAATTTCGTGTGACAAACACAACATACAATACAGGACAACATTAATGAAATACAGAACAAACTTACTATTAAAGACAAATGGTGCTAAAATTATATTCATAACTATGCAAAATAAGTCATTAAGAATTTAGTTATTAAAGTAGTGCATTTTAGAAAACAGACAGGTAAACAAAAATATTAAACATTTAAATAAGCAAAATATTAACTTTTTATTTAAAACTTTTAATAAGAATTGATAAAAATCCATATTATTTCCCCCTTTGTTGTATTAATTTAGTTAACTTAAGGCAATTTTCATTACTTCATATTACTTTTATTTTAAACACTTCTGTTGTTTGGCAACCATATCTTCAAGAAAGTTCAGAGCATTTGCAACGATTGCATTCCTGAAGGATTAGAATAATTAATTTACTGGACTTCTTTAAAATAAAGTTTTTACCTTAAGTTTTCTGTTTAAATCATAGAATATCAGGGTTGGAAGGGGCCTCAGGAGGTCATCTAGTCCAACCCCCTGCTCAAAGCAGGACCAATCCCCAACTAAATCAGCCCTGCCAGGGCTTTGTCAAGCCTGACCTTAAAAACTTCAAAGGAAGGAGATTCCACCACCTCCCTAGGCAACGCATTCCAGTGTTTCACCACCCTCCTAGTGAAAAAGTTTTTCCTAATATCCAACCTAAACCTCTCCCACTGCAATTTGAGACCATTACTCCTCATTCTGTCATCTGCCACCACTGAGAACAGTCTAGATCCGTCCTCTTTGGAACCCCCTTTCAGGTAGTTGAAAGCAGCTATCAAACCCCCCCTCAGTCTTCTCTTCTGCAGACTAAACAATCCCAGTTCCCTCAGCCTCTCCTCATAAATCATGTGTTCCAGCCCCCTAATCATTTTTGTTGCCCTTGGCTGGACTCTTTCCAATTTTTTCACATTCTTCTTGTAGTGTGGGGCCCAAAACTGGACACAGTACTCCAGATGAGGCCTCACCAATGTCGAATAGAGGGGAATGATCATGTCCCTCAATCTGCTGGCAATGCCCCTATCTATACATCCCAAAATGCCATTGGCCTTCTTGGCAACAAGGGCACACTGTTGACTCATGTCTAGCTTCTCATCTACTGTAAACCCCTAGGACCTTTTCTGCAGAACTGCTGCCTAGCCATTTGGTCCCTAGTCTGTAGCAGTGCATGGGATTCTTCCGTCCTAAGTGCAGGACTCTGCACTTGTCCTTGTTGAACCTCATCAGATTTCTTTTGGCCCATCCTCTAATTTGTCTAGGTCCCTTGGTATCCTATCCCTACCCTCCAGTGTATCTACCTATCCTCCCAGTTTAGTGTCATGTGCACACTTGCTGAGGGTGCAGTCCACGCCATCCTCCAGATCATTAATGAAGAGATTGCACAAAACTGGCCCCAGGACCGACCCTTGGGGCAATCCGCTTGATACTGGCTGCCAACTAGACATGGAGCCATTGGTCACTTCCCATTGATGATCTAGCCAGCTTTCTATCCACCTTATAGTCCATTCATCCAGCCCATACTTCTTTAACTTGCTGGCAAGATTACTGTGGGAGACTGTGTCAAAAGCTTTGCTAAAGTCAATGAATAACACATCCACTGCTTTCCCCTCATCCCCAGAGCCAGTTATGTCGTCACAGAAGGCAATTAGATTAGTCAGGTATGACTTGCCCTTGGTGAATCCATGCTGACTGTTCCTGATCACTTTCCTCTCCTCTAAGTGCTTCAGAATTGATTCCTTGAGGACCTGCTCCATGATTTTTCCAGGGACTGAGGTGAGGCTGACTGACTGAGGTGAGGCCCTGGATTTTCCTTCTTCGAAGTGCCATCTTCCCTCAAAGGAGCCATTGGTAGGCCCCCCACCCAAGAATAGGCCCAGATTAAATAATTTTGGGATCCTTATGGAAATTAAGGGGCCCCCTACCTTCTTTAAACTAGAGCTCTGCTCCAGCTGCTGCCTGCCCTGCATGGCATGAACAGTATGCTGAGCTCCTGCAGAGGAGCTGCTCAGCAAAGTGCCTCATACATACCACCCCACCCCACCCAGACCCCAGAATGTCGCTCTCTCCCCACCTCACACACAGATCCCCCCCAATCCCGCCCAACCCACACATATCCCAACAGCCCTCCACCAGCCTCCATTTATCCTGACAGCCCCCACCACACCTCTCAGCAGCTGTGATATACACCCTGCTCACTGCAGCCCCCAACACAGGCCCATCAGCCACAGTCCACAATATCCTCCTTGCCCTTCAACATCCCATCCCCCATCTCCACTGACCCCCAACACAATTCCTCCCAACATCCTCCACCTTCCCTCAACATCCCATCCCCCATCCCCACTGACCCTAACATCCTGAGTCCCATTCTCATCATCCCTCATTCACCCCACAGTCCCCACAACTCATCCCAACCCCCCAGCATCCTGGCCCCAGTGACTCCAACATCCCACATTCCCTCCACAACCATCACAACTCACCCCAGCATCTCCCACTCATTCCCAACCCCTAATCCCGCAGCCTCCAACACACCCCACTCATCCCACCAACAACTCACCCCCAACTCCTCACTCACTGCCCCTAGAACTTTCTTGGCCACTCACCAGCACCTCCCAACTCAGCACTCTCCTCCCATCCCAGGCTAGGGTGACACTTCCCTATACCAGCCACCCAGCTCTGCCCTCTCCCACCATCCAACCCACACTTGCATGTCCCAGTGCCACTCAGGTTTGGCCTGGCTGCCCTTCCGTTATGAAAGGAGGGAGTCAGCTAGGGCAAATTTGAATGAGTGTCATTGTGATCTAGCACATGGGTTTGCAGAGCCACTTAGGTTTTTTCCCCTGGTGGTTGGGGCCCCCCTAGATGGGGCTCCTGTGTGACTGCACTGAGTGGACACTGGTTAATGTGGGCCTGCCCAAAGAAGCCATGTCTACAAGCTGTTCTCAGAAACTCTTGCTCTGCCTTTATTTTTCATATTCAGGGTTATTTCTTTGGGCAAGCTGTGGGGAAGCTGTTCTGGTATCATCTGATGTACTTGAGTTGTCTCAGTCAGGATACATCCTGGACATGGAATGGAAAATGCTCTGATTTCATTGGTTGATTATCTCCTTCTAGCTATGCTGGCTCTCTTAAATCTGCTATCAGCCTTTGAAACTCTTGACTCTGAGGTGTGGTGGCCTTATCTGCATGCCATAGCTGGAGTGAAAGGTACTGCCCTGAAATGGCTCAATTCTTTCCTTCCATACAGATCCCAGAGCATTGTGGTAGACATGGTGAGGGAAATGTTTAAAACTTTGCAATTTCATTGAATTTTTGGTCATAATTTATCATTTCAACAAAACAAAAAGAATTTTTTCCAACACATTGTCACCAAATCCCCCTCTCACCCATTTTTCACCCACCCTGGTGTTGGGTAACTGCTCACCTGCTCTGCAGGTGCTCTTTGTGTGCCCTTCTGCAAGACTCTGTTGTGTAACCCCTTGTATTCAGAATCTATGTTAGGCTGGTGGGGGAGAGAGTGATGGTGAGATGTTTTGGGCTGTGGCACTATCAGGATGTTTTTTTTTCATCTCACATGAATGGTGCAGTCACCCTGCGCTAGCCATTGCATGGCTGTAGTGAGAACAAGATGGCTGATGATACTGGTAGGTCAGGGAAGTATCTGAAGGAAGAGGGGTGGTGCTGTTATCTCCCATTAGTGAAGGTGTTCTTCCAATCTGTCACTGAGGTTTGCAACGTGTGTGACTTCTATGTCTCTGTGATGGGGTGTGTACCCCGCACTGGTAATGAAAAAGCTCACTGGAGCCAAAGAGAAACTAGTGCACCCGATTGCACCTGTGTGGTGGGCAAGGCCCAATTAAGGACGAGTCCCAGCTGGGGAGGAGCTGGGTGCTTAATATAAAGAAAGGGCTTCAGGACAATAGGGAGACAGGGCAGAGCAGGCCTTAGATCCTTTCCTGAAAAGGGAACACTTATAAAAGGCCACAAAAGACACTGGGGAGCCACAAGGATGGAAAGAGCTTCTGCAGTGAGCTGTGATAAAGAGGCAGGAGTTGACCTCCTGGGAGGCATTGTTGCTACAAGAGCTAGAAAACAGAACTCTGCAGAGCCCAGACATGGGCTTTGGAAACGGGCCCAGAGACAGGTCAAGGTCGGAAGCAGTCCAGGGAGGCAGCAAGGATTCTGAGGGAACAGACATTAGCTGCTTGCAGCAGGGTCCCTGGACTGGAATCCATAGTAAAGGGGGGCTGGGGTTTCCTGCTGGCCACCGAGGAAGGTGGCATGAAACCCCTGATACAAGGGGTAAGGACTAGTGAAAGCCTGAAGACAAGGAGTATAAGGAACACTGGGCTCACAGTCGGAGGGCCGGAAACGTGAGGCGTGAGGTCATTGGACCATTGTGGGATTCTCTGCTACCCTACAAGGGGATGGGACTGAACATGACTTGTCCAGAGGGCCAAGTCATGAGAAAAAGCAGACCACCAAAGGCCCAGAGTTTAGCAGGGGGTTCCAAGGAGGAGACCTTGCTATGCCATACCCAGCCACAGATAGACTGGAGAATAGCACCGTCACCAGGAAAAGGCAGGTCTACATGATCGGGGACTCCTTACTGAGAAGAATAGACAGGCCTGTAACCAGAGCTGATCCAGAGAATAGAAGGGTGTGCTGTCTTCCAGGTGTTAAGATACGGGATGTAGACTTGAGGTTGAAAAGGATCCTAAAGGGAGCGGGAAAGAATCCACTAATTATCCTTCATGTGGGAACAAATGATACCAGTAGATTCTCGTTGGAATGTATCAACGGAGACTATGCCAGGCTGCGGAAGACACTTAAGGAAATTGAGGCTCAAGTGATCTTTAGTGGGATTCTGCCTGTTCTTAGAGAAGGGCAACAAAGGTGTGAAGCATTCATGGACAGAAGACAGTTCTCTCGGGATGGACTTCATCTGAGTAGGGAAGGAAATAGACTTCTAGGATGGAGGCTGGCACAACTGATTAAGAGAGCTTTAAACTAGGAATTTGGGGGAGATGGTTGGGAGATGTCCAGGTAATCTCCACGCCGGATTTTAGCATTGAGAGGGAAGAAAACAAAGTAAGAAAGGGTACAGCTGTGGGTAGGAGAATGGACATAAGGAGGAAGGGCAGTGTGGATACCAGTCTAATAGGTCATACTGGCTGTAGAATGACCGTGCCTAATCGGATAAAGAATGTGAGCGAGGCCAAACAGCAAAAATTAAGATGTTTGTACACCAATGCAAGGAGCCTAGGTAACAAAATGGAGGAACTAGAGCTACTGGTGCAGGAAGTGAAACCAGATATTATAGGGATAACAGAAACATGGTGGAATAGTAGTCATGATTGGACTACAGCTATTGAAGGGTATGTGCTGTTTAGGAAAGACAGAAATAAAGGTAAAGGTGGTGGAGTAGCATTGTATATCAATGATGAGGTAGAATGTAAAGAAATAAGAACCGATGGAATGGATAAGACAGCATCCGTCTGGGCAAAAATCACATTGGGGAAGAAAAGTACTAAAGCCCCACTGTGATAGTGCTTGGGGTGTGCTATAGACCACCGGGATTTAATTTGGATATGGATAGAGCTCTCTTTAATGTTTTTAATGAAGTAAATACTAATGGAAACTGCATGATCATGGGAGACTTTAACTTCCTAGGTATAGACTGGAGGACAAGTGCTAGTAATAATAATAGGGCTCAGATTTTCCTAGATGCAACAGCTGATGGATTCCTTCATCAAGTAATTGCTGAACTGACTAGAGGGGATGCCATTTTAGATTTGGTTTTGGTGAGTAGTGAGGACCTCATAGAAGAAATGGTTGTAGGGGACAACCTTGGTTCAAGTGATCATGAGCTAATTCAGTTCAAACTGAATGGAAAGATAAACAAAAATAAATCTGCCACTAGGGTTTTTGATTTCAAAAGGGCTGACTTTCAAAAATTAAAGAAATTAGTTAGGGAAGTGGATTGGACTGAAGAACTTATGGATCTAAAGGCAGAGGAGGCCTGGGATTACTTTAAGTCAAAGCTGCAGAAGCTATCGGAAGCCTGCATCCCAAGAAAGGGGAAAAAATTCATAGGCAGGAGCTGTAGACCAAGTTGGATGAGCAAGCATCTCAGAGAGGTGATTAAGAAAAAGCAGAAAGCATACAGGGAGTGGAAGATGGGAGGGATCAGCAAGGAAAGCTACCTTATTGAGGTCAGAACATGTAGGGATAAAGTAAGAAAGGATAAAAGTCAAGTAGAGTTGGATCTTGCAAAGGGAATTAAAACCAATAGTAAAAAGTTCTATAGCCATATAAATCAGAAGAAAACAAAGAAAGAAGTGGGACCGCTAAACACTGAGGATGGAGTGGAGGTTAAGGATAATCTAGGCATGGCTCAATATCTAAACAAATACTTTGCCTCAGTCTTTAATAAGGCTAATGAGTATCTTAGGGATAATGGTAGCATGACAAATGGGAATGAGGATATGGAGGTAGATATTACCATATCTGAGGTAGAAGCGAAACTCGAGCAACTTAATGGGACTAAATCAGGTGGCCCAGATAATCTTCATCCAAGAATATTAAAGGAATTGGCACATGAAATTGCAAGCCAATTATCAAGAATTTTTACTGAATCTGTAAACTCGGGGGTTGTACCGTATGACTGGAGAATTGCTAACATAGTTCCTATTTTTAAGAAAGGAAAAAATAGTGAGCCGGGTAACTATAGGCCTGTTAGTTTGACATCTGTAGTATGCAAGGTCTTGGAAAAAAATTTGAAGGAGAAAGTTGGTAAGGACGTTGAAGTCAATGATAAATGGGACAAAATACAACGTGGTTTTACAAAGGGTAGATTGTGCCAAACCAACCTGCTCTCCTTCTTTGAGAAAGTAACAGATTTTTTTAGACAAAGGAAACGCAGTGGATCTAATTTACCTCGATTTCAGTAAGGCGTTTGATATGGCGCCATATGGGGAATTATTAGTTAAAATGGAAAAGATGGGGATCAATATGAAAATTGAAAGGTGGATAAGGAATTGGTTAAAAGGGAGACTACAGTGGGTCCTACTGAAAGGTGAACTGTCAGGTTGGAGGGAGGTTACCAGTGGAGTTCCTCAGGGGTCGGTTTTGGGACCAATCTTACTTAATCTTTTTTATTACTGACCTCGGCACAAAAAGTGGGAGTGTGCTAATGGATGATACAAAGCTGGGAGGTATGGTCAATTTAGAGAAGGCCTGGGATATCATACAGGAGGATCTGGATGACCTTGTAAACTGGAGTAATAGTAATAGGATGAAATTTAATAGTGAGAAGTGTAAGGTCATGCATTTAGGGATTAATAACAAGAATTTTAGTTATAAGCTGAGGATGCATCAATTAGAAGTAACGGAGGAGGAGAAGGACCTTGGAGTATTGGTTGATCACAGGATGACTATGAACCGCCAATGTGACATGGCTGTGAAAAAAGCTAATGCGGTCTTGGGATGCACCAGGCAAGGTATTTCCAGTAGAGATAAGGAGGTGTTAGTACCATTATACAAGGCACTGGTGAGACCTCACCTGGAATACTGTGTTTCCCATGTTTAAGAAGGATGAATTCAAACTGGAACAGGTACAGAGAAGGGCTACTAGGATGATCTGAGGAGTGGAAAATTTGTCTTATGAAAGGAGACTCAAGGAGCTTGGCTTGTTTAGCCTAACCAAAAGAAGGTTGAGGGGAGATATGATTGCTCTCTATAAATATATCAGAGGGATAAATACCGGAGAGGGAGAGGAATTATTTACGCTCAATACCAATGTGGACACAAGAACAAATGGATATAAACTGGCTACCAGGAAGTTTAGACTTGAAATTAGACGAAGGCTTCTAACCATCAGAGGAGTGAAGTTCTGGAATACCCTTCCAAGGGAAGCAGTGGGGGCAAAAGACCTATCTGGCTTCAAGATTAAACTCGATAAGTTTATGGAGGAGATGGTATGATGGGATAACATGATTTTGGTAATTAATTGATCTTTAAATATTCATGGTAAAGAGGCCCAATAGCCTGTGATGGGATGTTAGATGAGGTGGGATCTGAGTAACTACAGAGAATTCTTTCCTGGGTATCTGGCTGGTGAGTCTTGCCTATATGCTCAGGGTTCAGCTGAACGCCATATTTGGGGTTGGGAAGGAATTTTCCTCCAGGGCAGATTGGAAGAGGCCCTGGAGGTTTTTTGCCTTCCTCTGTAGCATGGGGCACGGGTCACTTGCTGGAGGATCCTCTGCACCTTGAAGTCTTTAAACCATGATTTGAGGACTTCAATAGCTCAGACATAGGTGAGAGGTTTATTGCAGGAGTGGGTGGGTGAGATTCTGTGGCCTGCATTGTGCAGGAGGTCGGACTAGATGATAATGATGGTCCCTTCTGACCTTAATATCTATGAATCTATGACCAGGGCTCACTCTTCTACAGTCCCCAACTACTTGTAAATCCCAGGTAGCATCCATTTGTGTTTAGCTACATCAATGCAGTGATTTGTCTGTGAACTGGACTCCTCGCAGTTGTCTCTGGCTCTGTGATCTCCTCACTGTGTACCTCTCAAGTGTCCCGCATTGTGTGGAACAGCAAGAATCTGGCCCAGAGTTTGAAAGTTGTCCTGTGGTCCTGCATTGCCACTGGAAAATCCCAATGATACTACTACCCCGATTAGTTTTTGTGGGAGAGGGGGCAGTTTACATCACCTACTCAGCATCTCCACACAGGGCATCACACAGCCAAAGATAACAGTGACCAATTTAAAGAACAGCATGCGGAAGGGGGAATAATGAACTAACACGCCCTCTTTTCCTCACAGGGGTAGAGGATGACACATCCCAAGCTTATGGCACCCTGGGTGGATTGTGTGGAAGGGGTTGGCACTTCCTGTGTGCTTGCGCTGTGCTGAGTGGCAGCGGGCTCACGCTGAGTACAGAGTACTCAGCAGCAGAGCTCAGAGGCTGGAGGTGGCAGTGCGCAGGCATAGTTTGACTTCTATATTGGGAGGGCAGAACATGGCGGGACTCAGGCCAGCTCTGCACAGCGGGACCCAGAGAGCAAGCACCACCTTCACCCTGACTCACCTCAGCAGGTCACCCACCTTGTCCGGGTTGTTGGGGGACATAATCAAAAATTATAACTCAAAGTGGCGGACTCAGCTCAAAAAGTCTGAAAACCGCTCAGGGTGCAGGCAGGGGGTAGCTAGGGGCTGCTGTAGTAGAAAGAGAGATCCTGAGCACGTGGACTGTTAAAGGGGGCCTGATGTAAGGCCTAAGGCATGAACTAAAGTCAGGCTCTGCTGGGATAAAGCAAAGTTAGCAAGAATCAAGCTATGAGCAAATGTCCGGCCCTGTTACAAAGCAGGTACCTGCTTGCAGGTTCACTACCCGATATGTGAACTTGGCAAGAACAGGGCTGGCATTGCAAAAACACAAGCACTTCTTGCACTAAGTATTCATGTCAACACGTTCCAGAAGGGTGGTACCAGAACACCCAGATACACAGTTATGGTGTAAACACACTCCCCAAAGATGATGCATGGACACACTGACCCCTCTTAAAGATAAGGTCAGGATGACGTGATGGGAAGAGATGTTTTGATCGAACCAACAGGAACAAGATAAAGGGTGGTAACTAACCACATCAGAGGGGCAATGCATTTGTGTGGTGGTTCAATACAAGACAGGACACGGCTTTAGGCAAGCAAGCAGGCTGGTCTGCTGACGGGATCTTTTCTGTCAGCTTTTCCACCTCTCCTTTATTTCTCTCCCCCCTGCGCATTACATACTCCGACCGCAAAAGGCATCAACAAAGGAAATAATATGACTTTGATGAATATTCTTATTTACCAGCCTCTATCTACTACAATCTTTATTCTCAGGTCTTGAGCCTAGGCCAAGGAAGCTTCCCATGGTTGATGTCCTTATTTTGACTTCCCAAATGTTCCGATGGTCCATGTCCTTGGACAGAGCAGAGCAATGTGTGCATTGTTCCTACACAACAGTCAGGGTGTGCCCTGACTGTTTTCAAGTGCATGAACGCTACATGAACTCTTCCTCCCCCCTTTTTTTGTTATTTGTGCTCAGCCATCTCATGGTAGCCATCAATTTGCTTTTGCAAGCGATTTAACTCCCGGACAGACAAGGACATAACTCGGGGAGCCGCCCAGGGCGGGTCTCTACAAAGCCTTAGCAAAGAGGGAATACATTGTATACAGCAGCAGCAAAATATAAGCCCAACAATCACAAACACAGCATAACCGAAAAGTTGTTGCAGCCATCCTAGAGAGGGCAGCCATCCTGTGAGCCAATTCCAAAAGCCCTCAAACCCCAGATCTTGGCGTATGTGTGCCATAAGATTGGCCAATTCGGCCAATCTAGTTTCTATGGAGCGACTATTATCAGTTAAATTAAAACAACACATATGCCGAAACGTGGAACAGCCTAGATGGTGTTTCAGGAGCAGAAAATCAATGGCTGCTCTGTTATCCAAAATTGCATCCCTTAATTCATGTTGCTCTGTGTTAAGTAGGGCAATTGCCTGGGATGTTGTATTAATTGCCTTTGCCACAAAGCATGCCAGGTTATTCAAAGTTCTGGCTGTATAAGTGGCAAGCCTGGGAACTTCAACAATAGAGACTGCTAAGGCGGTATACTCAGCGCGGCTAAAAAGATCAACATCTGCAACTCAGTCTTCTGAAAGGGGTACACCTCTTTTACTGCGCTTTTGGCCGGCAAAAGGCAGAATAAGTGTCATTCTGCTGAGGCAGCAAAGGGTGCCATCCCTTAAATTTGCGGGAATGTAACTAAAGGTGCGTGAGCCGCAGGTAAAAAACCACCCTGATGGTAGGATGATATGGCCATAATTGTACGAAACATTCACGGCGTAGGAACAATTTAAAAAGGGTTGAGAAATTTGCCGACAGCCCAAGGGCACCTTTGTACTAGTGCAGTTAACCACACACGCACAGGTGACATTGTTGGCCCCGACCGGATACGGTGTGTGGAGGGATATGGCCGTGTGAGGCAAAGTATAGTTGGCCGGGCCCCAATTAGCCATGCCAGAGTACTGGGAAGAGAGATTCGCGTAAGCAGCGAGCATCGTCTCATTCCCTATTTCCTCAGAGTGATGACATACTGGAATAAGGCATGTACCTAGCAATTCTCCGGCTGCTACAGAATTAGATAAACAAAAGTGGGTAACATTTGCTATTGAAGCCAATCTTTCCCATAGGTTATATGTCATTCGGGCCCGTAATGGAGAAAGCGCTTCCAAGCCAACCCCTACAGGAAATAGCAGGCACAAAAGGCATACAATCAATACAGAATTAGCAGTAATTTGGGCAAGAATTGCCACAAACAAAGTCTCAGGAGTCTCTGGCTGTTGGTTTGCTGCCAGTTGTCGTTGAGCCGCGGCGACCAATGCTTTTACTGCTCCCCATGTCACGGGCTGGCTTGGGACGCTACGCCTCTTCTGTTTCCGTCCCGTCGTTGTCGACCCGGGAGGCACTGTGTTTTCCTCCAGGGTCAGCTGAAACTCCGGTATGGGGTTCGATAGCCCCTGGTGCCACGCCATGCTGCTTCAGTGCCGGTCACACACACTGGGCGGGAACCCACAACGGTCCTGCAAGGAGAGACACAGCAGCATATCCCCGACCCCAAGTGATTAGAGGTACTGGGCCCAGCCATTGCGGATCGGGCAGCTGACGGTAATAGACACGCGGTCTTTCCAGTACCTCGGATTTATGAAAATGCTGATCCGCGGGGGTCTGCTGATCTGTGTTCAGCGTTAAGTTATTTAAAGTGAACAAAAGGATATGCAATTGTTGCTGAATGTCTCCTAAGGTTCGGAGACGCAGCTCCCCTTGTTTTAATTGTTTGTCAAGCAAGGTTTTTAGCGTGCGATTTGCACGTTCAACAATAGCTTGGCCTGTGGAATTATAAGGGATCCCGTGTGTGAGACGGATGTCCCATTGGACACAAAAGGTGGAAAGGGCTTTGGAGCAATAGGCTGGGGCATTATCTGTTTTTATCTGGCTCGGGTGACCCATAACAGCAAAACAGGCTAGCAAATGATGAATAACTTTGGGAGTGGCTTCCCCATGCTGTGGGGTGGCCCAGAGGAATCCTGAATAGGTGTCAATGGAAACATGTAAAAACGAATAGGGACGGAATTGTGGCACGTGGGTGACATCCATTTGCCACAGCTGATTCGCTGCGGTGCCTCTGGGGTTAACGGCATAAGAAAAGGTAGGGGCAGCAGCGGCACAGTGGGGGCAGGAGCGAACAATAGAACGTGCATGATCAGTAGGAATGTGAAACTGCCGGGCCAAAACAGAGGCAGACTGATGAAAAAAGGCATGGCTTTCAATGGGGTCAGAAAAAAGGGAATTTACCTCACCACGTAACGCACGATCGGCGCGCGCATTGCCCTCAGTGAGTAGCCCAGGCAGAGGGGTATGACTGCGAATATGAGCAACAAAATAAGGGAAATTACGAGTGGTGATGAGATACTGTAAAGACAAAAACAGGCGAAGGAGGTCTGCATCGACCTGAGGGGTAATGAGGGCTAGGGGTAAATGATCAATTACCTGATAAACATAATGGGTGTCCACAATCAAATTAAAGGGACAATCAGCAAAAAGTTGAAAGGCCAAAATAACAGCAGCCAGTTCTGAGCGCTGCGTGGAACGCTGAGGCAGCGTAAAACGAGAATGCCAACGAGGGGGGTCACCTAATTGATAGATGACCACACCTCGACGTGGAGAGCCATCAGTAAAAAGAGTGACAGCTGAAACAATGGGTTGAGAGCGGCTAAGACGATGGACAACTAGGGGCACCTGTTGGGTGATTACCAATCGGGGATCTTTTGGGGGATTATAAGAGATCTCTTCCACATAATCACAAAGAGCAACCTGCCAGGCCAAGGAGGCATGGCACAAGGAATCAAATTCACTATGGGACAAGGGGAACACAATGGCAACTAAATCGGTATCCGTGAGTTGCACTGCATGGTGGCGGGCTTTACGAACAAGATCGGACAAGGCATCTAAATAAGGATAAATGTTCCGAGGAGGAGTGGATGACAAATCTATCCACTCTATGATAGAGACGGCTGTGTCCGTACGAGGTACAAACAGAGCCGCAGTGGGCGTATGAGGGGTGGCAAGGAGAACCAATCGTAGGGGACGAACCTCAGTGAGTCTGTCCACAAACTGCTGACTCAACACTGCATTAATCTGTCGAATGCAGGCAATGTGCTCCTCAGTGATGGCAATAACTGCGCCCGGTGCCCGAGCTCCAAGTAGGAGCTCGAACAACGGCTGCAGCATTGATGTGGGGAGACGGAAGTAGGGGCGAATCCAATTTAAATGACCCAAAATCTGTTGTAATTTAACAAAGGTTAGGGGTTGAGGTAGAACCAGTTCTGGGCGAACAGGGGCGGCATAGGTTTGTAAAATCTTATGCCTGAGGTAGTGGTAGGGATAAAAGCGTTGGATTTTTTCTGGTGCCACTAATAGGCCATTTTGGCCGAGAATCTGGGACAAAGATTCAAGCTGTTCTGCCGTGACCTGGGGACCACTAAGCAAAATGTCATCCATATAATGGTAGACCTTTAGTGTGGGGTATCGGGCACGAAAAGGGGAGAGGGGCCGATCCACAAAGAGCTGACACAAGGTCGGACTATTTTGCATTCCCTGGGGCAAGACCTTCCATTGATACCTATGAGAGGGTTGCTGATTATTATATTGTGGCACCGTAAACGTGAATTTTTCACGATCTTGTGGGCAAAGGGGGATGGTGAAAAAACAATCCTTTAAATATAACACACGAAGCTGATCGGTTTGAGGAATTAAATTTGGGTTCGGTAAGCCAAATTGTAAGGGGCCCATGGGTTGTATGCATTTATTTATTTCCCTTAGATCATGTAACAGCTGCCATGCACCAGATTTTTTCTTAATAATGAACACCGGGGTGTTCCAGGGACTAGTGGAGCGTTCCAAGCGCTGTGCATGCAAATGTTGTTGCACAAGCGAATGAAACGCTTTCAGCTTCTCTGAAGGGAGGGGCCACTGGTCAATCCATACGGGCTCTAAGGATTGCCACACCAAGGGTAAGGCGGAGGGCACGGTGGGTGCGGGAAGGTTTTGGGCCATTATATATTAATATCGAGGGTGGTGTCCAGCTTTGTAAGTAAGTCACGGCCCCAAATATTGAGGTGGACAGGGAGCACAAAAGGACGGATTGTAGCAAGGGCACGGCCTCCTGGTTTAGAGACCGTGACCCAAGACAAACTTTGGCGCCCGGGTTTGCTACCCCCGATCCCCCACAGCTCTTTAGAAGGAACTGTTGGCCAACTGACCGGCCACTCCGGATCATGAATCACCGTAACGTCAGCTCCAGTGTCCACCAGCCCTGTAAAAGGAACATTATTTAAGAGAAGTGTTAACTGAGGTTTCGAGGGGCGGACCGACATTGTTAGAGCAACAAGTGGAGAGGACGTGTTGTGAGATGGTGACTGAGCCAGCGTCGATCCAAAGCCGCCTCCGCCCCGGGCTCGATCCTCTGCAGCTGGCACCTGATAGGGGACTAAAATCAATTGCGCAATTGACCGCCCACGCGGGAGTGACTGTGGAAGATGGGTCCATACCTGAACCTTAATAACGCCGGTGTAGTCGGCGTCAATGACCCCTGGGATGACAAAAAAACCCTGTTTCCCAGCGTGTGAGCGAGGAAGAACCAGACCCACAAATCCAGCAGGGAGAGGTCCCGTCACCTGGGTAGATATGGCGCAAACCTCCCCCGGCAACCGAAAGTCAGCGTCCTCCTGCATAATCAAATCAAGCCCTGCACTTCCGGCAGTCGCCGCCTTCATGGAGTCTATGGGTTTTAAAGCAGAGGAACAGTTGTCTGAGTGGGAAACACCCCCGTTTGGCCCTGGGTTCGGGGGGGACCCGCCGTGCGGTTTCCCGACCCGCTACAGCACTGATTAGCCCAGTGATAGCCCTTCCGACACTTGGGGCACTTCTTTGAGGGGCGAGCAGGCGCCGCCGATGAGCGGCACTCCCGCTGAAAGTGACCCTCCTTACCACAGCGGTAACAATGCTTCCCCTCCTTTCCGCTTTTCCGCAGAACTCCAGCTTTATGTGCTTGTGTGCCGATGTTTTGGCACGCCCGCAGCATGTCTGACAGCTCTAGAATTCCAGAGGCTTGTGCTGCCTGGAGAGCACGGCGGCAATCCTCGTTCACATTTTCAACTGCCGTTTTTAACAGGATCTCCTGAGCTGCTGCAGGGCTATCCACCTGTCAGAGGATAGCCTCCTGCAATCTGTTGGTAAAATCCATAAAGGACTCTGACGCACCCTGACGGATACTAGCAAAGCTTTTGGTAGGCTTGCCGGAATCCGGGACTTTCCGGAAAGCATGCTGGGCGCAGGTGGAAATAATGGGGAAGACGGCCTGAGGGAGTTGAGACTGCAGCTGGACAGTAGCAAACTGGCCCTCCCCTGCCAAGTGCTCATAAATGACACCTTGCTCTCTATACACCTGGGCTTGGCGTTCCGCCATCTGCCGAAATTCACTAAGCCAAATAACATACTGACTGGGTGTCAGCATCATGCGCAACAGCGCCTTCCCAGTCTTCAGGGACCAGAGAGTATCCAGAACCTAGCCCTTCAATGAGACCACGCACATACGTGCTAGTCAGACTGAACTCGCGAATCACTTTCTTTACCTCTCTGATCACCGAATAAGGCAAACTGACCCAGTTTGCAACCTGGTTGCCCTGGCCATCATCCTGCCAGGTCACCGGATAGACTGAGACCAGCTCAGCCAGCTCCTCTGCTGTAAGATCTGAGCGAGTCTTCGCTGCGTGAACCATTTGTTGTACCAGCGAAAGTCCCTGAGCAGACGTGGACGACCCTCCGGGGGGCCCCGAAACATGGGGCCCCACGGGGGGAGGGTGATCACACACCAGCTCCGGTGGGGAAGGCCAGGGAGGCGGTGGTAATAGAGGCACTGGGGGCGAAGCAGGGGGAGGGATGGTTGCAGGAGCGGACAGGGGTGGCGAGATCGGCAGCCCCTCTGTTGGTGCGGGAGAGGGCCTTTCCCAGGCGACACACTGTGTCGCATCGCTAGGAGGGGGGACAGCTGCAGGGGCGGACAGGAGTGGCGAGAGCATCAGCCCCGCAAGGGAGGGCCTGTCCGAAGCAACACGCTGTATCGCGTCGCGGCAGAGGTGCCAGGCATGTAAAGCCTGCATGGGCGCCTGAGGCTCTTTGTGCAATGTCTGGCCCAACCGCTCCCACTCCGCTAGCTTAAGGGTTCCAGCTTCAGGGTACCATGGGCATTGGGCACTCACCTCCTGTAGCAGGAGAGTGAGTTCTCAAGTGGGGCAGTCATGCTGAGCCTTACGCAGCAAATACTGTAGCTCACTGTGGTGTTGCACTTGCAAAGCAGAGAGGGAGCTTCCCATACTTACCACAATGAAAAATACTCACCGGGATCCACGAAGCGGATGAGTGACGCGTCTGAAACCCTTGCCGGGCGAGGTGAGTGCTGAGGGCCCCACGTTTGGGCGCCAGTTGTGGCGGTTCAATACAAGACAGGACACGGCTTTAAGCAAGCAAGCAGGCTGGTCTGCTGACGGGATCTTTTCTGTCAGCTTTTCCACCTCTACTTTATTTCTCTCCCCCCTGCGCATTACATACTCCGACCGCAAAAGGCATCAACAAAGGAAATAATATGACTTTGATGAATATTCTTATTTACCAGCCTCTATCTACTACAATCTTTATTCTCAGGCCTTGAGCCTAGGCCAAGGAAGCTTCCCATGGTTGATGTCCTTATTTTGACTTCCCAAATGTTCCCATGGTCCATGTCCTTGGACAGAGCAGAGCAATGTGTGCATCGCTCCTACACAACAGTCAGGGTGTGCCCTGACTGTTTCCAGGTGCATGAACGCTACATGAACTCTTCACGTTTGTATCCACGTATAAAAGAGGAATTACTGAGGGGGTGTCATTATTTGGCCAAGGGGGCATGGATTTCACTCATCTGGTCCGTTGTCATGGGCCTACATGTATTAAATGAATTTGTAGTATATATAGGGCACTAATATTGTGATTTGTTGACAATAAACCTGGCCGAGCACCTTCGTCCCTGAATGGAGTCTGTGGTCTTCATGGGCAGTTCGATCAGAGCCTGCTGTACAGGCTAGCTGTCCAGAGCCAGTGCAGCGCACAGAGAACATACACGTGCAGCCAACGGCTGATGACAGCTGCGTGTCAGGAGGGGTATACCTCAGGATGCAGGCAGGAATGTAGCTCAGGATGCAGGTGGAGGGTATCTAGGGGCTTTGTCCATGCAGGGGGGTAGCTCAGGGTGCAGGAAGGGGGTGTCTAGAGGCTGTGTGTGGGCAGGGGTAGCTCA
The DNA here is from genome assembly GCF_965140235.1 of Caretta caretta. Taxonomy (NCBI): domain Eukaryota; kingdom Metazoa; phylum Chordata; order Testudines; family Cheloniidae; genus Caretta; species Caretta caretta. Next base: position 213,673,245 of record NC_134206.1, read on the forward strand.
GGTTGCAGTGAGAGGGGCAACTAGGTGTTGTGTGCAGGCAGAGGGGTAGTTCAGAGTGCATGCAGGGGGTAGCTAGGGGCTGTGTGCAGGCAGGGAGATAGCACATTGTGCAGAGATGTAGTAGTTAGGGGTTGTGTGTGGGAAGGGGGGTAGTTCAGGGTGTAGGGAGGGGAGTAGCTGGGGCTGCGTGCAGGCAGAGGGATAGCACATTGTGCAGGGAGGGGGTAGCTAAGGGCTGTGTGCAGGCTTGGGGGCAGCTCAGTGTGCAGGCAGGGAATAGCTAAAGGCTGCATGCAGGCAAGGGGTAGCTCAGGGTGTAGGGAGGCAGTAGCTAGGTATTTGTGAGGGCCGGATGTAGCTCAGGGTGCATTGAGAGGAGTAACTAGGGGCTGAGTGCAGGCAGGGTTGTATCTCAGGTTGCAGGGATTGGGTAACTAGGGGCTCTGTGTGGGTAGCGGTGAAGCTTAGGGTGCAGAGAGGGGCTAGCTAGTGTCTGCGTGTGGAGGCAGGGGCATAGCTCAGGGTCCAGAGAGGGGATAGCTAGAGGCTGTGTGCACTGAGGGGTGTCACTCAGGGTACAGGGTGAGGGTAGCTAGGGGCTGTGTGCAGACAGGGGTATCACTCAGGATACTAGGAGAGGGGTAGTTGTTTATGGACAGGAATAGCTCAAGGTGCAGACAGGGGTATCACTCAGGGTACTAGGAGAGGGGTAGCTGTGTATGGACAGGAGGTAGCTCAGGGTGCAAGGATGGGGTAGCTAGGGCCTGTGTGCAGTCACCGTGCAGCTCAGGGTGAAGGGGGGGGTAGCTAAGGGTTGTGTGCATTGGCTTCTTAGTCAGAACATGGTTCAATTCAAGCTATTGATCTATAATCCCCTCTGTAGTATAGGTCCTAGATAAACAAAGGACTCTCCTCTCTCCCTTCCCAACATCTGAGATGTCCCTACTTCCCTTCCTGAGATTTGACTATCTAGGGGAAGTGGGCAGCCCAAAGCGCTGATGCTCACTCCATACATGGGTGGGTTAAATCCTGTTTTGCTAACCTGCAGGATTGTGTCAGGCTAGATGTTTACTCACATGTTTTCCTGAGGTGCTGCTACTGGGGCCTGTGAAAGGCTGTCTGCTGCGGTGAGAGTCTTAGTGAATTATTATTTGTTAATAAATAATTTCCATTTTCCTAATCCCTGTGTCTGCCCTCAAAACTAAGTCAATAAATGCAAAGGTTAGTCCCTGCCCTTGGCTATTACTGGGGACATTTTTTCAGCTACCTGGGTGTTGACAGACAAACAGATACACACACAGAGGGATATTTGTTCAGTGACCTTGGTGTACACACACACACACACACACACACACACACACAGAGCTATGAAATGACACAGGTGGAATCAAACACACAGATCCAGAGATATTGCTTTAGGTATTTAAAAATAAAGTCCCAGATATTCCCCTTCACGTTGTGATCTGGAGATTAAGCTCCTGAACATGCAGATTGCAGGTGCAGAAACCACAGCACATGGCAACCCATCAGCATGAGACTTGAACTCCCTCCAACAAGGCCCAAACCAGGAAGAAAGTGGTTTCTGTCTTTCCCCTTATTTCCCCCATTCAGTGTCACTTCTAGTAAAACACTGTGTGAGCTACTAATCCTCAATACACTGTTTTAATGAGCTGGTGGGCATGCTGGGGATATGGCCACTCTGCCCCTGCAGCCTTTTTCCCTGGGTCCATGGAGATCCCTTCCCCACTAACAAAGTACTCCAGGAAGAGGTTCCCTTTGGAATAATTTTCACTTTGCAGGGGGAGCTGTAAGTTTGCTCATCAAAGCTGCTCTAGCACATTCCTCAGCCTCTCCAGAGCTAGCTCAATGGCTCCTGCCTGGCCCAGGATGTCATCCAAGTGCACTTGACAGCCAGCAGGCGGCGGATTCCCTAAGGCTGCTTCATTAACTGCTTAAATGTAGCAGGTGCCATATGATGAATCTTGCATTCAGTTTCTTCTTTCTATTATAAGTACCTTAACCTAACATACTCACACCCTTCTTTGAGGACCCAGTAATAGAGGTGAAGGACCAGCCTCACTCCTGGCATGCCAGATTATGTGATTGTGCTGGCTTCCCCAATGGTTAGGAATGTTGAGTAGTTATACTATACTGCACAAGATGAGCTGATAGCATGATAATAGATAGAAGATAGAATAGATAGATAGAGCTTAGAACTTAGAAGAGCTAAATTTAGCAGAACCCAACTGCACTAGCTGAAATCTCTTACAAGATATTTTATAGGATCCTGACCTATGTAATTCAGGCCCAACCTACTATACCCAAATCTTATTTCCTTACCCTAAGAAATTTATGTGTACCCTTCTCCTATATGTTAGTGGATTATGACACTTACTTTCTAAATATATTAATAAGGATTATCTCATTCCAAAACTGCAAACCTAGGCTCTCTTGATGACCTCCAAATTGTGGTGTACCCTGAGGTTACCAACCAGTTGTAGAGGCCGGATAAACCTTTGATGTGATGTGGATAGTTCCTCACTTTGATTCCCCAAAGTTCATGGACCATTCTTATCTGTGCCAAAGGTTGCCAGCTTTTATGGTGACATATTTATAACTGATTATGCTTTTTGCAATATAGCAGATCTTACCGGATCTTACAGGCTGGTAGGCTTCTTGCATTTCAGCAAAACTTATTATTAGGAAACACATGCCTCAATACATCCTAAATTCCAAGGAATTAATACTGATAAAATATAAGAATAAAATGGATTAATTTCAGAAAAAGAAACATATTAATCGATACTGCTTGCTGGATTAGTAGGTTATAATACAGTAGCTAGCAAAATAATCCTATGGGCTACACCAGTGGTTCTCAAAGCTGGTCTGCCGCTTGTTCAGGGAAAGCCCCTGGCGCACCGGACCAGTTTGTTTACCTGCCGCGTCCGCAGGTTCGGCCGATCGTGGCTCCCACTAGCCGCGGTTCGCCGCTCCAGGCCAATAGGGGCTGCGGAAAGCGGCGCAGACCAAGGGACGTGCTGGCCGCCCTTCCCGCAGCCCCCATTGGCCTGGAGCGGCAAACTGCAGCCAGTGGGAGCTGCGATTGGCCGAACCTGTGGACACGGCAGGTAAACAAACCAATCTGGTGCGCCAGGGGCTTTCCCTGAACAAGCAGCGGACCAGTTTTGAGAACCACTGGGCCACATTACCCACATCTCCTGTGGGACATCCATCTCCCCAAGTCTAATCTTCAGCAAGGCCTGCCCAACTATCCTGCCTAACTCCCTGATGCAGTCTTCAATTGCCCACTGGCTGGACCCTGTTTCTTCTGCAGGAAGCACCCACTTTGTGCAGGACTTGGGGGTCACAAAATAATCACAGCTGACCTTGTGTCAACCAGCCCTTATTGTACATGTTCTCAGTGCAACATCCCCCCACACAAGTATCGCTGCAATCCAGGGGACTCACTGTCCTTCTGCTGAGGCTGTTCCCCATCCATGGACACAACCTCCTAGGGTCCCTTGTTCGGTTTCCTAATCCAGGTCTCCTGGCTGGTTGCCTGGCTGGGGCTCTGGTGTCAGTTCCACAAGCCAGGTATCACCCCTTTATCCTGGCTCTCTCCTACTTGATAACAGGAACCCTTCCTCTTTGATAATGTGAAGTTAAAGGAAATGGGAAACAGGAAAAATTTCTAGTTGGGCTGTACCTGAAGTTAGAACAGAGAGATGAGGAGAAGAGGAGATTGCACAGGCCTGGCAAGCAGAAGTCCTGTCGCTTTCTATTCCTGGCTTTGCCACTGAGTCACTGAATGGCCATGAGCAAGTCACTTGTCCTTGCTGTGACTTGATGTCATAAATATAAAGGGAAGGGTAAACCCCTTTAAAATCTCTCCTGGCCAGAGGAAATCTCCTCTCACCTGTAAAGGGTTAAGAAGCTAAAGGTAACCTTGCTGGCCCCTGACCAAAATGACCAATGAGGAGACAAGATACTTTCAAAAGCTGGGAGGAGGGAGAGAAACAAAGGGTCTGTGTGTCTGTCTATATGCTGCTTTTGTCGGGGATAGACCAGGAATGGAGTCTTAGAACTTTTAGTAAGTAATCTAGCTAGGTATGTGTTAGATTATGATTTCTTTAAATGGCTGAGAAAAGAATTGTGCTGAATAGAATAACTATTTCTGTCTGTGTATCTTTTTTGTAACTTAAGGTTTTGCCTAGAGGGGTTCTCTATGTTTTGAATCTAATTACCCTGTAAGGTATCTACCATCCTGATTTTACAGAGGGGATTTCTTTACTTCTATTTACTCCTATTTCTATTAAAAGTCTTCTTGTAAGAAAACTGAATGCTTTTTCATTGTTTTCAGATCCAAGGGTTTGGGTCTGTGGTCACCTATGCAAATTGGTGAGGCCTTTTATCCAACATTTCCAAGGAAAGGGGGGGTGTAAGTGTTGGGAGGATTGTTCATTGTTCTTAAGATCCAAGGGTCTGGGTCTGTAGTCACCTAGGCAAATTGGTGAGGCTTTTTACCAAACCTTGTCCAGGAAATGGGGTGCAAGGTTTTGGGAAGTATTTGTGGGGAAAGACGTTTCCAAACAGCTCTTCCCCAGTAACCAGTATTTGTTTGGTGGTGGTAGCGGCCAATCCAAGGACAAAGGGTGGAATATTTTGTACCTTGGGGAAGTTTTGACCTAAGCTGGTAAAAATAAGCTTAGGAGGTTTTCATGCAGGTCCCCGCATCTGTACCCTAGCGTTCAGAGTGGGGGAGGAACCTTGACACTTGGTTTCCACAACTATAAAATGGAGGTACTCAAGGTTGTGTTTATTATCTCATTTAACAGGGTGAGAAATGGAGATGCAGAGATTTGGGCCCTGTCTATGTTTCAGACTTTTAGTGAGTTTTTAAGCTAATGACTGCCTGAAAGGTTCAGAGTCCCATGGCTGACATGGCTCCTAAGCATGTGCATATCCCGTGTTTGACCCCATGTGAGAGGTGGGCCAGGAGCCCTTTCCCTGCTCTTCAGGGAACAAGAGGATATGTGGTGCCTGAGGGCTGAAGAGCTAACTCAGTGTAGCATGGGGAGCAGCCTCTGCTATTATACTGGGTAACCTGATGATCCCTAGAATCACAGTGAGCAAATGGGGTCTTCCAGGAGATTCAAAAGGGCAGCTCAAACAACAAGAAGGGCTTGCCAGGGGCTGCGGGATGGGTGTGGAAGTGACTTCATTTGGCATAGGGGATGGAGTGGCAGTGACATCACAGAGCCCCCGACATCAGACATGCATGATCAGTGAGGGGGTGTGACCTCTGAAATCCCTGTCTTTTTGCTGGGGGAACATACAGAGGTTTCAGGGTCACAGCCCAGGCTGGGAGGTACAACAGCAAAGCTGACCCCAAGGTTGCAGGACAGCCGGTGACACAATCCATCACTGGTCTGGATTACACCCCCCCACACTAGATCACTGTTCTGGACTTCCTCTTGCCAGTCTGTCTCTTTCCCTGTCTGCACCCCAACCTGCTGCCTGGGCAGTGTAATGTGCCAGTGCAGCATCCTCTGCAGCTCTTGTTGGTCCCAGAGTGTCAGGAGGAAAGTGAGAATCAGCATCTCTAAACATCCGCCAACAAGGACCATCATCTAAAGCAGTGGTTCTCAACCTATTTATAATTGTGGGCTGCATATGCGGCCCACAAAGTGTTACCTGGGCTGCAGGTTGAGGACCACAGTGCTCCCCACCTAACACCCCCACAAACCTCTATGCCCAGCATCTACCACCCAGAGACCCCTCCACAGAGTGGGGCCAGGAGCAGAGCGCTGGGCATGGGGTGGGCAGCAGGGACCCAGACCCTGTTGTGTGGGGACCCCTGACCCTGGATCCCGCTGTGTGGGGCCGGGGGGCAGCCAGGACTCTGACCTCAGACTCTGCTGCAACTCTGGGCCTCAGCTGGGACCCTGGACCCCGAGCCCGCTGTGTGGGGCTGGGCAGTGGGCGGCAGCCAACAGCCTGCAGCCCACCATGTGGGGCTGGGCGGTAGCTGGCAGTCCAGAGCCCGGAGCTTCCTGTGTGTTGTTTCCTAATACCCAACTAGACCTCCCACACTGCAACTTGAGACCACTGCTCCTTGTTCTGTGATCTACCATCACTGAGAATGGCCTAACTCCATCCTCTTTGGAACCCCCCCCCACTTCAGGTAGTTGAAGGCTGCTATCAAATCCCCTCTCACTCTTCTCTTCTGCAGACTAAACAAGCCCAGTTCCTTCAGCCTCTCCTCATAAGTCATGTGCTCCAGCCCCCTAATCATTTTTGCTGCCCTTCTCTGGACTCTCTCCAATTTGTCCACATCCTTTCTGTAGTGGGGGCCCCAAAACTGGACTCAGTACTCCAGGTGTGGCCTCACCAGTGCTGAATAGAGGGGAATAATCACTTCCCTCAATCTGCTGGCAATGCTCCTTCTAATGCAGCCCAATATGTCATTAGACTCCTTGGCAACAAGGGCACACTGCTGACTAATATCCAGCTTCTCATCCACTGTAATCCCCAGGTCCTTTTCTGCAGAACTGCTGCTTAGCCAGTGGGTTCTCAGCCTGTAGCTGTGCATGGGAATCTTCCATCCTAAGTGCAGAACTTTGCACTTGTCCTTGTTGGACCTCATCAGATTTCTTTTGGTCCAATCCTCCAATTTGTCTGGACCCTATCCCTACCCTCCAGTATATCTACCTCTCCCCCCAGCTTAGTGTCATCCGTGAACTTGCTGAAGGTGCAATCTATCCCATCATCCAGATCATTAAAAAAGATGTTGAACAAAACTGGCCCCAAGACCGACCCCCTGGGGCACTCCACTTGATACGGCTGCCAACTAAACATTGAGCCGTTGATCACTACCTTTGAGCCTGACAATCTAGCCAGATTTCTATCCACCTTATAGTCCATTCATCCAATCCATACTTTTTTAACTTGCTGGCAAGAATACTGTGGGAGACTGTGTCAAAAGCTTTGCTAAAGTAAAGATATACCATGTCCACTGCTTTCCCCATGACTGCAGAGCTAGTTATCTCATCATAGAAGGCAAGCAGGTTGGTCAGGCATGACTTGCCCTTGGTGAATCCATGTTGACTGTTCCTGATCACCTTCCTCTCCTCTAAGTGCTTCAAAATGGTTTTCTTGAGGACCTGTTCCATGATTTTTCCAGGGACTGAGATGATGTCTGTAGTTCCCCAGGTTCTCTTTCTTCCCTTTTTTAAAGATGGGCACTATATTTGCCTTTTTCCAATTGTCCGGGACCTCCCCTGATCACTATAAGTTTTTAAAGATAATGGCCAATGACTCTGCAATCACATCAGCCAATTCCTTCAGCAGCCTCTGATGCATTAGAACTGGGCCCATGGACTTGTGTATGTCCAGCTTTTCTAAATAGTCCTTAACCTGTTCTTTCACCACCGAGGGCTGCTCACCTCCTCCTCATACAGTGTTGCCCAGGACAGCAGTGTGGGAGCTGACCTTGTCTGAGAAGACAGAGGCAAAAGAAGCATTGAGTACTTCAGCTTTTTTCAAATCATCTGTCACGAGGTTGCCTCCCCCATTCAGTAAGGGTCCCACACTTTCCCTGACCTTTTTCTTGTTGTTAACAAACCTGTAGAGACCCTCCTTGTTACCCTTCACATCTCTTGCTAGCTGCAACCCCAGTTGTGTTTTGGCCTTCCTAGTTACACCCCTGCATGCTTGAGCAATATTTTTATACTTTTCCCTAGTCATCTGACCAAGTTTCCTCTTCTTGTGAGCTTCCTTTTTATGTTTAAGCTCACCGAAGATTTCACTTGTAAGCCAGACTGGTTGCCTGCCATATTTGCTATTCTTTTTGCACATCGGGATGGTTTGTTTCTGTGCCCTCAGTAAGGGTTCTTTAAAATACAGCCAGCTCTCCTGGACTCCTTTCCCCCTCATATGAGCCTCTGAGGGGATCTTGCCCATCATTTCCCTAAGGGAGTCAAAGTTTGCTTTTCTGAAGTCCAGGGTCTGTATTTTACTACTCTCCTTTCTTCCTTTTGTGAGGATCCTGAACTCAACTATCTCATGGTCACTGCTGCCCAGGTTGCCACCCACTTCTACTTCCCCTACCAAGTCTTCCCTGTTTGTAAGCAGCAGGTCAAGAGGAGAACGGCCCTTGGTTGGTTCCTCCAGTAGTTGCACCAAGAAGTCGTCCCCAACACTCTCTAAAAACTTCCTGGATTGTCTGTGCACTGCTGTATTGCTCTCCCAGCAGATGTCAGGGTGATTGAAGTCCCTCATTAGAACCAGGGCCTGTGCTCTGGAAACTTCATTTAATTGTCTGAAGAAAGGCTCATCTACCTCATCCTCCTGGTCCGGTGGTCTATAGCAAACATCCACCACAACATCACCCTTGTTGCTCTTGCTTCTAAACTTAACCCAAAGACTCTCAACAGATGACAAATGTCATCTGCATATGTGACCTTGTGGGACTGGGTACATGGAAGGTTGTTTCTGTACAGGTTGAAAAACATAGGTGTCAGCACAAAGTCTTGGGGTAGACAGTTTGCTTGTTTTCTCCAGGCACTGTCTCCCATGTGCACTCAGAATGTCTGTTGCGGATGAGAATGTCAACAACACTGACTATCCATGCTGGGGGTGCTCTTGACTAAGAACCCCCATGTCCCAGACTATGTCATATGTTGCTGTCAGGCCCATAAATATGACACCTGTCTCCAGGTTTTTCTGAAAACCATTTTCAATTAATGTTGGGAAAGCACCTTGAATGGAACAGACAACAGAGATATCGGTTGATGACTTTTGATATTCACCGTGTCTTCAAAAGTCGCTTTTTGTTGACCATTTGCTTGAAGAAGCGCTCCAGCCACTGATGAAAACAACTCTCAAGGTAGTTCAAAAACTCTGGCGATATGTTGTCATAGCCAGCAGCAGTGCCACTCAGAATTTTGTCTAAATCTGAGGCTGTGAATGGCTCTCTGAGTTGCTAAGAGGCACTTCTCTGATGCCACTGACGCCATTCATCACAAACTTGTCATCTCACATGCTTCTCATTTAGGGTCTTTGACACATTCAGCAGATCGCTGGCAGCTTGGTTTGGTTTGACAGGTGGCTGGCTTAAGGTTATTGGTTGCTGAGCTGCGTCGAGATGACAAATCAAATTCAAGCCTTTCTGGCTTGAGTGGGTGATGTCTTGATTCCAAGTTGTGTCTTCCCATTGTGCCCATCTGGCAGCATCCAGTGACCTGATTAGATTATCAGAAATATCTGGATCACCAAAGGATTCATTCTGACAGAGGAGTTTAGCACATTCAGCCTCAAGGCATGGTATATAGGCTGGATGGTGGCTGCATGGTACAAATGTACTGGCAGCACTGAAAATGGCTCATTGGAAGAGACTATAAGCTTCATTGACTGGGGTGATGCGTGATGGTATGGAGATGACACTTTTTTCTAGAGCATCTGAGTACTTCTACCACTTTGCCTTCTTGAAGTTCCATCTTGGTTTGTTAAAGGTTCTAATGATTGGGAGTTTTAGGACGATGTGGATAACAGAAGGTTTGTGTTGCCTGTGTGGCAAATCTTCCAAGACCAGATATGATGCAGGTTTGGAATGATCACTGATGACACCCAGCACAAATCATGAGGTATTCCTGAGAGCATCTGGCTGAGCAGAATGTGCCTCTCTGCTTTGCATCATGGGTAAGGGCATGATTGTTGTTAGATGACCACTCCACCAGTTTGTCTCCATTAGAGTTTGATGCCGAGTATCTCCACTCAGGATTGTGGCAGTTGAAACCACCTATGAAGACAGCTGGGTGAGCTAGTCTCGACAAAACTTGCTGGTCCAGTTAACATTTGGTGGCTTATAAACATTTGTGATCTGGAAACCTCCCATCTGAATCACATCACAGACATTAGTTGATGTATGTGGACCAGCATCTGAGAAGTTTGACAGGATGTAGATGGTGCGGCTGTATTTGGTGTGGGGGTGTGGCACAGTAGGTCAAAAACAGCTATCTTGAATCACCTTGAGAACAGCAATAGGAGGTGGGGGGACAACAAAAGTGTTAATGGGGATCAGAAAAGGCTTCAGGCTGGTGTGGTCTGATGTGAGGAAGGGCTGAGAGATGTCTTGTTATTATTCTTACAGGTGTGGAAGGGCAAGAAACTCCTGTATGGTCATATTGCCATTTCCCCCCAGCTTGGAGGAAAAAGGGAAGGATAGGGAGTTTCCCCCACCCTTGCAGGACACTACTGTCTGCTGAGCCATCAGCTGGTCCAAAAAAGAGTTTACCTGTCCCAACAAAGCCTGGCAGAGTGTGGTCAGTGAGATCTGTCCGAGAGAGAACTGGGACTGACTCTGCAATGTCTTGTGGATGGCCACCTCCAGATTTTTACCAGGAGTTTGGAACTACCAGAGAATAGACAGGCCTCAGAAAATCCAGTTCAGGTCTTGTACTGACCCCAGTATGCGGTGGGAGTTTCTTATGCAGTGAAATCCCCGAAGGCTTATAAGATGATGGTGACACAGGGAAAGGATCTGCCCTTTCCAACCTCAGTTACACTTCCTGTCGCTGCTGAGACCCAAACATGAGGAACTCAAGCATAGGAATGTCTGAGGGGTCACAATGTGGGCAATGCTGCTGCATTGTCTCAGGCTCCCCCACTCTCCTGTACAATGAATGTCAGGAAGATGTTACAATTCTCTTTCCTGTGTTCTGCTCCTTTAAATGTGAGGAGTCTCCTTGCCCTCCTCCAGGATGGGCCAGGCTGGGAGCACAGCACGGACCCCATACTGGGCCTCTCTCTCTTTATACTGATCACCTCTTTGGTGTTTTCTTGACTGTGAAATAAACCGAGATGGAAAGGGCCTTTGGAAAAGATTATTTTCTGTTTGTGGGGACTAACAGAGACACATACTAAGGTATATAGTCATACAGGAATGAATAGGAAATTCAAACAGGAAATGGTTGCCGTATCTAGCCACAGAGACAGAAGTAAAATTGTATCAATCGTCTCCCTGCCCATTCTCAATATGGAGTGAAACCCAATAGATTTTCTCCTTTAAGGAGTATACTAGCCTCAGTGCCAATCATGAGAGCCCAGTAGCAGGACTCTATGGATATTTTATGCTTTCTGGCAGTGTGAATTAGAACATTCCACATCTTCTCCCCACACTTTTGATCCCAGATCAGCAATGTCACAGGATGCAGTCCAGCATAGGTCCCCATGGTGTAGCAATGCTGCCACCCTAGCCTCCATTTCCCCTGTGACAGTCCTAAAAAGTGCCCATACCCCATATGGCAGTTCCCCTTCCCTGGGGCTGTATACTGGAACACCACAAATATGTACTCCTTTCTTCAGCTTCACAGCAGTGATCCTCCACCTTCTCCCTTTAGCCCTTCCTAGCTACACTTGGGCAGGGCATCACCAGCCCCATGTACTCCAGCTCCTAGTCTTGGTGTCTCTTTTATGTGAAAGAACAATCAGCTCCACACATACAAAATGGGAAATAACTGCCTAGGAAGGAGTACTGAGGAATGGCCAGAGTGGACCACAAACTAAATATGCGTCAACAGTGTAACAACAGTGAACATCATTCTGGGATGTATTAGCAGGAGTGTTGTAAGCAAGAGATGAGAAGTAATTCTTCTGCTTTACTCCGCGCTGATTAGGCCTCAAGTGGAGTATTGTGTCCAGTTCTGGGTGCCACATTTCAGGAAAGATATGGACAAATTGGAGAAAGTCCAGAGAAGAGCAACAAAAATTATTAAAGATCTGGAAAACATGACCGGGAAGACTGAAAAAATTGGATTTGTTTAGTCTGGAAAAGAGAAGACTGAGAGGGGACATGATAATAGTTTTCAAGTACATAAAAGGTTGTTACAAGGAGGAGGGAGAAAAATTTTTCTTCTTAACCTCTGAGGATAGGACAAGAAGCAATGGGCTTAAACTGCAGCAAGGGAGGTTTAGGTTGGACATTAAGAAAAACTTCCTAACTGTCAGGGTGGTTAAGCTTTGGAATAAATTGCTTAGGGAGGTTGTGGAATCTCCATCATTGGAGATTTTTAAGAGCAGGTTAGACAAATACGTCAGGGATGGTCTAGATAATACTTAGTCCTGCCAGGAGTGCAGGGGACTGGACTAGATGACCTCTTGAGGTTCTTTCCAGTCCTATGATTCTATGATTGTATGAAATAATATATAGATAAATTGGATGTATTCAAGTCTGTAGGGCCTGATAAAATTCATCCAGGCCATTTAATGCACTAGGTGAAGCAAGCTCGGAACTGTTAGCAATTATCTTTGAAAACTCTTGGCGAATTGGTGAAGTTCCAGAGGACTGGAGAAGGGCAAATATAGTACCTATATTTTAAAAAGGGAGCAAAGAGGAACTGGGGAATTATAGCCCAGTCAGCCTAACTTTGGTACCTGGAAAGATACTGGAACCAATTATTAAACAATCAATTTGTAAACCCCTAGAGGATAATAGGGTTATCAGGAATAGCCAGCATAGATTTTGTCAAAAACAAATCATGCCAAACCAAGCTAAGTCCCTTCTTTGACAGTGTTGCTGGCCTAATGGATAAGGGGGAAGCAGTAGACATGATGTATTTCGATTTTAGTAAAGCTTTTTGATAATTGTCCCACATTACGTTCTCATAAGCAAACTAGGGAAATGTGGTTGAGATGAAATTACTATAAAGTAAAAGATGAAATTACTATAAACTGGTTGCAAGACCATACTCAAAGAGTACTCAATGGTTTGCTTTCAAACTGGGAGGGCGTATCTGGTGTGGTCCCAGAGGATCTGTCCTGGGTCTGGCACTATTCAGTATTTTCGTTAATGACCTGGATAATGGAGTAAACAGTATGTTTATAAAAAAGTAGATGACAGCAAGCTGAGGGGGTTGCAAGCACTTAGAGGACAGGATTAGAATTTAAAATGATCTTGACAAATTAGAGTATTGGTCTGAAATCAACAAGATGAAATTCAATAAAGACAAATGCAAAGTACTTCACTTAAGAAGGAAAAATCAAATGCACAACTACAAAATGGGGAATAATTGGTTAGGTGATAGTACTACTGAACAGGATATGGGGGTTATAGTGGATCACAAATTGAAGATGAGCCAACAATGTGATGCAGTTGCAAAAAGGGATAATATAATTCTCTGGTGTATTAACAGGAGTGTCATATGCAAGACACAGGAAATAATTGTCCCTCTACTTGGCACTGGTGAGGCCTCAGCTGGAATACTGCATGCAGTTCTGGATGCCACACTTTAGAAAAGATGTAGACAAACTGGAGAGAGTTCAGGGAAGAGCAACAAAAGTGATAAAATGTTTAGAAAACTGACCTATGAGGAAAGGTTGAAAAACACAGACTGAGAGAAGATCTGATAACAGTCTTTAAATATGTTAAGGGTTGTTATAAAAAGGAAGGTGATAAATTGTTCTCCAGGTCCACTGAAGCTAGGACAAGAAGTAATGGACTTAATCTACAGCAAGGGAGATTTAGGTTAGATATTAGGCAAAACTTTTTAACTATGAGGATAACTAAGCTCTGGAACAGGTTTCCAAGGGATGTTGTGGATCCTCAGCACTGGAGATTTTTAAGAACAGGTTGGCTAAACACCTGACAGTGATGGTCTAGATTTACTTGGTCCTGCCTCAGCACAGCAGGCTGGACTTGATGATTTCTCAAGGTCCCTTACAGCCCTACATTTCTATGATTCTATGAACATGTTTTTTTTGGTAAATGGTGCAAAAAAAAAGAAACAGACATACTGAATTAGTCTAAACAAAAAGGCCTACTGTGACACTCTGTACTTTAGAGTAGCATGCTGGCACCCCCATATCAGTGACCATCCCTGGTGCTGTAGTGTAGTAAGCAACCCTTTCCACGACTCTCAGTGCAGGCCAGTATTTAGGGCTGCCCTGTGTGGTAACTCTAGGATACACAATCTGCATTAGTCCACCAGTGTTGCCACAGGAGCCATTAGAGAAGCCACCTGCACCAGCCCCTGCAGATCCCTAGGGAGACTTAGGAGCATCTCAGCCATTTGTGTCCGGTGTGCCTGGAATTAGATGGGGCCCCTTTGCCTGCTTCCCATCTGGGCACAGGGCTTGGTAATTGCCAAGCTCCTCCATGCTAACAGAGGCCAGAACTGGTAGGGCTACCCCAGTCAGGCTGGTGGCCAAATATGCCCCCTTCTCTTTCTGAGATCAGCAGTTAGGCTCATTTGTCATTACTAATGGTGTTGGGTGCAGCTTCCAGCTTCCTGGCCATCAGACATTGGGGCTTTCTGACTCACCAGGGGCCTCTGCCATCCCCATCATCTCATTTGGTGCTGAAGCAGGGTGCATTCATAGAATCATAGAATATCAGGGTTGGAAGGAAACTCAGGAGGTCATCTAGTCCAACCCCCTGCTCAAAGCAGGACCAATCCCCAATTTTTGTCCCAGATCCCTAAATGGCCCTCTCAAGGATTGAACTCACAACCCTGGGTTTAGCAGGTCAATCCTCAAACCACTGAGCTCTCCCTCCCTGCATTGCTGTCCCAGGTCTTCCCTGACCCCTCAGTTGGTGGGAGATCCTGCAATTTCATTGCTCACTTCTCACAGTGGAGCCTCCATCTGTCCCCGCCTGCTCTGATTCAGCACACAACCTGCCTAGGACTGCCTACTCCATCTTGGCCCACCCTGAACGTAGCTGTGAAAGCTGCTTAGTGGACCCTGCTTCTGTTTGCTGGCATGGGCTCCCTTCCTCACCGTCCTGCAATTCTGGCCCCAGAGGGACATCTGGGGAATCCAAAGGGACAAGGAGAGACTATGTCCTCTAAAATCCAACGCTCTGCTGCCTGGGATAGGGGCCGAGTGAGCCAGAGCCCCTCCCTCCATGCTTGGCCCCGGGGAGGGAGACACAGGAAGAGAGGGACAGAGGCCTCCCCCCAGGCAGGTAGTGTGGGGTGGGGAGAGTGCAGCAGTCCCCTGGGGCGCAAGACAGGGGAGTCACTAGGCAGAGGACATGTGGGGCAATCACATATCCTCTCCTTTAGATTGTGCCCCCTTCAGTATGGGGAGGTGCCAGTCATCCATGCCTTCTGCTTTGCACCACACTTGCTGTGAGGGGCAGATTTAAAATTTCATGCTAAACTCTCCTCAGGTAGGCCTGCTCTAACACATACCTACTGTGGTGGGGTGTATATCCAATCTGGCACTGACAGAGTTAGAGGGAGCTGGAGAGCTCAATTAAGGCACATGGTGGAAACGACTGGGCATGGCTGGCCCAGTGAAGGATGAGACCCAGCTGAGGAGGAGCTGGGTGACTAATAAAAAGGAATGGCAGAAGGAGAGCGGGAAGCTCAGGGGAAGAGTTGGTCTTGAGATCCTCCCCCGAATACTCTGGCAAAAGTGCAGGAGGAGAAAGGGAGCAAACACTAGTGTGGAACAAGCTCTGGCAGTGAGCCTTGATAAAAGAGAGGATCTGGATTTCCAAGGAGAAAGCACTGGCAGGTGCTCAGGTGAGGAATGGAGCACAGGGGGAACTTAAGATGGAGGAATGTTCAAGCCCAAAAGGGCTTGGGGAACTCCATGCGGGAGCCCTGTGAGCTCTGGCCCAGAAAGAAGGGTGAGCCTGGAGAAGCCGTGGTGCCTGGGAACATAGAGAGGTCATGGAGGCTGAGAAAAATACAGTTTCATACTGGGCCTAGGAAGAAGCTGTGGAAAAGGTCTGCTGACAGACTGAGGTAGGAAGAAGCCCAGGGCGGCAGTGCGTGTGTGTGGGATCTGAACGGACAGATTTTGCCTGCTCACTACAGGGTCCTTAGGCTGCAATCCAGAGGAGAGGGAGGGTCTGGGAACCCTGATAGCCCACTGAGAAGGGTGGTGCAAGGTCCCCAGAGACCAGGGGTGGAAGGATTAGTGAGTCTGGACTTGGATCAAAAACTCAGTGTGAGGCTGCTGGACTTTTATCTGTGGTGCTCTCTGCTATCCTGGAAAGGAAGGACTATAAGTGAGCTAGGCAGAGGGCCAAGTCCTGAGAAGAAGCAGGCCAGGCTGGGCTGGAGTGACTGTTGTCAGGGGGAACCTGCTATGCCATGCCCAGCCACTGCGGGCAGGCCAGCCAGTGAGCCATTCTTCAACACTGACACGTGGCTTCTTCAGGCTGAATTTAATCTTTGATTGCCCCTCCCCTGGCCACCTTTCCACTGGGTGGAAGTGATGGGGGCTGTCCATTAATTACTCATCCCATTTTTTGGTGATATTCAAGACGCACCTACCCCTTTGTTACACTTTGTGTGTATCAGTGTTACAATCTGCCATGCAAAATTAAGGACCCACCAGCCCCCTAATGCAGTGGTTTTCAAACTTTTTGCGCTGAGGCCCTGCTTTGAGTTAAAAGTTTTGGTTGCGCCTCCCCAACCTAGACAAAAAGAGGTGAGTTGGGGGTGCAGGTGGAACTTCCTCCCCTAGCCCCGCCATGCTGAGCTGAAGCCTGAGCATCGCCACTCAACCCCCCTGAACGTTCCTCTCTTCCCCCTAGAAGGGCATGCCCCGGTTTGAAAACCACTGCCTGAATGTGTTACATAACATGCTCCATTGTTTTTCCTTGCTGACGTCTCCACTTGGGGGCCTCATGTCCTTATGGCCAATGTAGTGCTCTCCTTGGTACAGGAGAGGTGGGATTCAGCTGCACTGACTACACAACAGAAGCTCTATCCAGATTGATGCAATCAAGCAGGACCCTGGGGTTCTCTCTAGCTGCCAGGCGGACTAATGCAGATTGTGTATCCTAGAGTTACCACACAGGGCAGCCCTAAATACTGGCCTGCACTGAGAGTCCTGGAAAGGGTTGCTAACTACACTACAGCACCAGGGATAGTCACTGATAATCAGACCTGGTCGAAAGTCGGAATTTCCATTCCTGAAAAAAAATCGTTCTATTTCTGAACAAAAAGTTGAAATTTCCCATGAAAGCAAAAATTTGAAAAAAGAAATTCATTTGAAAATGTCTAATGGAAATTGAGCCTGAGAGCTCAGCTGTAGCTCCTAGGATTTCTAAACTCCTGACTCTCCACTGGCTGCCAGGAAGTCCTGAGAGCCCTGGCTCAAGCGGAAGTGAAATCTGAGCCTGAGAATCCAAGCTCCAAGGGTCCCAGTTCAGCTAAGGTTCAGGGGACCCTGGAAGCCCTGACGTCCCCGACTCTGAGGCAGTCTGTGTACAGGGCCTGGTCTGGAGCCACAGAGTCTGGATGTCCATTGGAAAATTCCCAATGGGCTCTACTCGTAATCAAATCAGTAAGCATTAAGAACAAGGTCTAACAGCCTGAACAGAAAGCCCTACAAGCCTCTGTTGCCAGTGATAGTCACATGTTAAGAAGGAAGCTCTATGACACACTCCTCCCGCCAATTTGCTACTGCTATTCATGCTCCATTCAGGAGGCCTTGAGCAGTCTAGGTTCCACAGGAGGAGCAGGGGTGGTTCCCTGTGTTTCTGATGCAGCTGATCCCAGGGGTACTGTCCCAGCTCTGTGGTTTTAGTGGTGTGGCTAAAACTGGACCCCAACATCTCTGAGGGGTTGGATTTTAGAGGTTTATTTTTCTCAAATTATACAATGATCAGCATTCAAGGCTCCACATTTATTTGCCTAATAAGGCAGAATCATTTTTCACGCTGTTCTGCCCTGTGCCAAGGAGGGTGGTTGCATGATGATCTGAGACTGAAGCGAACATGACATCAGAAGCGGACTCGTCACTCATATATGGTCACAGCTGGAGTTTTAGAATTGTATTGGATGTTTTGGCTGCATAAAGTTTTAGATAAACTCTCTGATAATGTCTAAAAAGGTGAATGTTGTTTCTATTGGTTCCTTCTGGCAGCTGATGCTAGTGTCTGAATCTATATATTTCCCTGCAACTGCTTTGTTGTCACTTGTTAGACACAGAGAAGCCAGTGCAGTGTCAGGAGGGCACAGGGGTCAGGATGGCAATGAAGGGACATATCTCTGCTCAGCTGCTTTGGCTGTTTCTCCTCTCTCTTCAGGTCGCCATGGGTAAGTGCCTGCTTTATTTCTCTTACTGAGCCGGGCAGACTGGAACTGAGAATCCACTAGAAATGTGTTTTATTCCAGAAGTCAGTGGACAAAGGGCAAGCAGGCAATTGAGTTAAAGTAAATTTGTGTCTCAAATTAGCTCCCAAAGGTGATTTTGAGAGAGGAGGTTTATATATTTACAGTAATCATAGATTTTACCCAGTCACCAACTGTGCGTATTTATGAATTGTCCCACTCTTGTAGCACTGTGATCCCAGATTTGGTTTCAAGGAAAGACTGACTTCAGTGCTTAGAAATTCCTGATAAAGAAACTTGCTACAAGACAAGCAAAGTGGGCTTCTATATTGTGAAATCCAGTCTCATCCCCCTGTCCAGCTCTGTGCCTGAGTATGGGGCCTGTAAATAATTCCAGACATACAGTCCATACAATTTAAATAACACTGCTATGCTGTGTGTGTCAAATGTTCTGGGCCAACTTCAGCAGGGTTTGAGCGATCCATGTGTCAGGACATTGAACGGTCCAGTAGCAGCCTGTTTCTTTGAATTGGTGCAGTGTGAGACACTGAAGTATAAATCGGTGAAGTTGAAGATGGGAATCAGATTTTAAAACCTCAAATATTTTGCTAGAGACAAACCGTGGTATCACACCTGGTAAGTGCAGATCACAGATAGCTCTGCAACATCTCTGTGTCTGGGAGGGTAGAAGCTGGGGATTGCAGAGCAAGACACATTCAGGAGCAGTTAATGTGAGGTCAGGGCTGTGGTTAGGGAAATTGGTGCCCTGGGCAAACTTGTATTTTGGCCTCCTTGCCCCCCATTGCCCTGGGCCCTGATGCCTCCCTGAACTCCCCCTCACCCCCCATGGGCCCTGCTGCCTCCCTGGGCTCCCCCCCATCACCCCTGACCCCCACTCCCTATCGGGACTCTCCTCTGGCCCCCATTGCCTCCCTGGGCTCCCCCTATCACCCTGTGGGCCCACTGCCTCCCCTGCTCATTGCCCCAAGCTCCCTTCCACGACCTCACACCCTAGGACTGCCCTGCTCCTTGCCTCTTGGCCATGGTGCCCCCCTGACCACAACGCCCTGGGCAGTTGTCCACCATCGTCCTCTCTGTCTGGAGTTTGTACCTGAACTTCCCAAGAAATTCAAACAGAATTAGCTGGAGTTTGATCTCACAATAAAACTGAACTTCACCAGAGAGAAGCAGTAGAGAATTCCACTGGGATTCCTGGGTAACCACAGTGACAGGCTTAATGTGAAAATATGGGACCCTATTCTCTCCACACGGTCAGAATGATTTCCATTAGCTACCATGGGCGTAACTTGTACCTTTCAGAGAGAGAGGGTGGCTGCGGATTCCATTTATGAACAGTCTGGTGAGAGTATTAATAGGAGCTGGTTACAGTATTGCTTTTCTTGCCTTTAATGTGGCTCTGTGGAACAGGAATATCATCATCACACTTGTGTCTAGTTAAAAGTTCATAATCCAACAGACCATGAGCATGTTGTATGAGCTTGAAATTAAATAACAGTTTAAAATGGCACGGGAGTTCTTTGCCACCCTCCCTCAGTAATGGGGTGCTTTTCAAATCTACAAATGCCCATTTATATATGGGCCAGATTCTCACTCTTGAGAAACTTCTCGTGCTGTGTAGGCCCTTGCTGCATGAATAGTCCTGCTGAGTCCAGTGGGACCACTTGTAGAGTTAGGTGGTGCTCGGCATGAGGAAGAGTGTCAGAATCTGGCTATATCTCTCTAAACACAATCCCTCATAGGATATACTAGAGGAAATATAGATTAATGTTATGGGGAATGTTCCCCCTTAGTGTATGGAGTACCCCCAACAAAGGCTCTGATTAAAGAATCCCATGAAATTTAGTATGCTGAAAAGAACATGTGCTAAAGGACTTAAAATTCAAGCATGGAAGAGCTGAAATCATTCAGCTGTAAGACCATTTCCTTTAATCCCCAAAATGGTCAAGAGAAGGAGAGTAAATATTGTTTGGTTAACTTAACTGTGAATTTTAAACCTTAATTTAGAGGTTCCATGTTTTTCTTATTTGTGGGTTTGTTTGTTTTTTTCCAAAATCTAAAATATTCTCAACGATTTGTGTGCTTTAAATTACCCATACTTTTCCAATCTGTATTCCAATTTAACAAGGGCTTTTGGTTTTTGCCTTGGGATAATAATTTACAATGGGCTAAAGGGGATTTTGTTGTTAAAGCAGTAATACTATATACATTACTGACTTTTTTTGCTAAAATTCGTAACTAGAAGAGTACTTTAATTCCCTTACTCTAAGAAGTTATTGGAAGAGCATTCACTTGAATAATCCACTGTTGACTTCCAGTGGCTTTGAGTCAGAGATACCAGCAAATGCTATGTGGAGGTCCAGCAGTAGTGTCATGGATATATGACCCTTGCCCATGTATGGCTCTTGCCCATGGCCAGGAGTAAATCATCCATCAGGGCCACTAGTGCCATCTCTGCTGCATGTCCTCATGTGAAGCCTGATAGGGAGAGGACCGGACTGTTGGCCCTACAGGTAGAGTTGGAGGGACCTTTGGGTACATCTACACTGTGTTTTAAAACCTGCAGCAACCAGTCTCGGAGTCCAGGTCTACAGACTTTTTGGGTTTGTGGGGCTCATGTTACAGCACTGTGTAGATGCTTAACCTATGAAACCCATGGAAGGGAAGGGATTAGGAAGGGAAGGGATTAGGGTTCAGAGCCCAGACAGCCGTGTGAGTGGCAGCTTCTGCACTGCTGTTTGTAGTGCGGGGGAGTGAGCCTGTGTCCGTAGACCTGTGCTCTCAGGCTTATGGCAGTGGGTTGTAAAACACAGCGTACCCTCGGTGAACCTCACCATTAGCCTGCACAGGAATGGGAGATTAGATACCCGTTAGTAGCTGCAGAGATTGGCTGAATCAAGCAATGGTTTATTAAGTAATGGCTGGATTATGTTAAATTTAGGGGGATGTTTCGGCACTGACTCCATGGGTGCTCCAGGGCTGGACCACCCACGGAAAATTTAGTGGGTGCTGAGCACCCACCAGCAACCAAGCTCCCCCCTCCCCCTGGCACCTCCCACCTGCCACAATCAGTTGTTTTGCAGCATGCAGGAGGCGTTGGAGGAGCAGGGACAAGGCATGCTCAGAGGAGGGGGCAGATCTGGGTGGGAAGAGGCAGGGCAGGGGTTGGGGCTTGGAGGAAGGGGGCAGGTGGAGGCGGGGTCTGGGGTGGAGCAGGAGTGGGAAGAGATGGTGTGGGGGCTTGGGGAAAGGGGGTGGTTGGAGGTGGGGCATGGGATGGAGCAGGGGGTTGAGCACCCCCAGAGCCCGGAGGAAGCCAGCGCTTGTGGGGGGATGATGGTGAGGGGCAGTAGTGGACAATCAGTTTGTAAACAGCTATAGGGTAATAGGTCTATAAGGAATAGCCAACATGGATTTGTTAAGAATAAATTACGCAAAAGCAACCTAATACCTTCGTTGACAGGGTTATTGGCTAATGGATGAGGGAAGCAATAGACATGCTATATTTTGACTTTAGTAATGTTTTTGATATAGTCCCATGTGACATTCTCATAAGCAGACTAGGAAAATGTGGTCCAGCATCCGATGAAGTGAGCTGTAGGTCACGAAAGCTTATGCTCTAATAAATTTGTTAGTCTCTTAAGTGCCACAAGCTCTCCTTTCCTTTTTACAGATAAAATTGGAGGTTTTTAAGAGAAGGTTAGTCAAACGCCTGTCAGGAATATTCTACGTTTACTTGGTCTTGCCTCAATGCAGGGGGATGGACTAAACAAGTCTCTTCCATCCCTTCTTTCTATGATTCTCACCTCAAAGGAAGTGAGGATGATTTCTATTAGAAGGGGTCCGAGGCGCACTCAACTTTCACTGGGCAAGAAAGACTAGGATCAAAGTCGCAATGTGATGGCTTGGAGTTTCTGGGATCCTCTTAGATTTCCAGTTGGGTGAATGGGTCAAATTTAAAGAAAGGTTGCATTCTCTGGCTTTTGTCTGATCTGTAGTTATTAGTGTCCTGAGAAGCCCTCTGGCATGCAGGTGATTTTTTCTAAGAAGTGAGCTGACAGTTCAGTGCAGCAGAAGGTGCTGAGTTCTGGAGCTGTGTAGACACTTAGTGGGCTGATAAAATTATTTATTGTGTCTCAGTCTTGCATCCTTTAAGCAGGGAACACTTAAGATGAAGTTCTATCTCTAAGGCTGGCAACATTCTGATCTGTTGACCCATGAGCAGCTGCTCAAGGTTATTCTGATAACTGACATGGGGCCTGCCCTACAAATGAGCTGATATGGGTCTTTTTGCTACAGAATTTTGTTAGCAATGTGAGCTGCTATTTCCAGCATTTTATTCCCTCACGGGTGGGGGAGGTGGAGATAATATACTTGAAATCATACTATACCCCCAAAAGGTTCTAATTCAGAGATGGCAAACTGTGGTCCATAATACCAAAATGAGAGGAGATGCCTTTTAATGTTGACAATGGTGCTGCAAATCTAGAAGAACACCCATGGCTATTGGGCCCAGGTGTGTCCCTTTTTCTCACACAGATCTAATTAGAGATGGTTGAATTGTTTGTGTGGAAAGTTGTTTTTCTCCAAAAAGATGGTTTTGTTATAAACAATTTTTTTTACAGGAAAATTTCTATTTGGTTGAAAAATTTCAATTTTCACATAAGGAATATTAAAATGATTTCATTTTATCTTGATGTAATGTTCTATTTCAGCATTTTAGTTTAAAGAATCAAAACACAGGGACAAATTTTCATCTTGTTTCAAAATGTTGCCTGGAATTTTTTTTTCTTCAAATCTGTTCAAAAAATATTTCTGGAAAAAAAAAAATTCAGTAAAAAATATTGGTTTTCTGAGGGAAATTTTGATTTTCCAACCAGCTTTTGTTCTAAAGTTGTTCCTTTCCACAGCCTATCAAGTGACACAATAAGTAGGGAAGGATCTTTGAGTTGTATCTTCCTGGTCATTCTGCAAGACTTTCATGACTCTCCATGTGCTACCAAACCAACATTCAGGCTCATTCCTGGCATTTTGTGAGGCCCTGGTTGTCTCTCCTGTTTCCAGTACCACAACAGGAATATCATAGGTAACCAGAGTTCACTGTTGGAGAGCTCCTGTCATTGCACAAAAGTCACAGGCTGAATGGGGATCTCTGAGATATAGTTGAGCCAAGCAAGTCTAATAAACTTGGATGTAATTTGCAGTTGTGTATCAGCAGTAGTGCCTTTCAAATCAGTTCTATTTCTGGGCTGAGGCTGGCAGGGCATTCAAAATGGCACCCATGTGTCCTTGTATATCAACCTGAGCCTCTAGACAACCTGTGTGATCAGTCAGGCTCCTTTAGAATGTGTTATTCCTTATGTGGTGTACAGAGAACTGTTAAAATTACAAACAACCACCTTAAATTGTAAGAGGGTTCCTGGTCCTGCTTGCAGGCTAGGGACCTCTGAGAGAAACCCTCTGACCTGTGTCCTCTTAGGCAACCTGCAGAGAGCTAGCCTTGAGCAAGGTGGGTGGAATTGTGCATCTCTGCTTTAGGGACCATCCTTCTTTTTTTGGGGGGGGGGGAGTTGTTCCTGTGTGTTAGGGTTCTGGAGTCTAAGAAATAAAATTGTGTTCCATTGCAACCTTCCAGAAAGAGTATTTATATTTTCTTCTACTTCTCTGGGTGTACGCTGTGTTAAAAACAAAACAAAACAACAAAAACCTCACTAGGGACTTCCATGGTTCATATTCTCCTAATGGTTTAAATCTCACCACTTGCATGAGCAGTCTTGTAATAAGGGACTAGCTCTTTACTGTTTATTTGTGTCACTAGTGGCTGTTGGTTTCTCATAAGCTTGAAATTATCAAACCTTGCAACTATCTTGTGTACCACGTTCACACCCATACATTTGCCAGACTATCTCTCCCTAGTTGGGTGTAACTGCTCTTGGAATCTGAAACCCTCACAGAATAATATTGTTACCTCTTTTGACCTGAGCAGTTAAAAGCATAAGAACGGCCATACTGGGTCAGACCAAAGGTCCATCTAGCCCAGTATCCTGTCTTCTGACAGTGGCCAGAACAGGTAATCCATTCCCCAGAGGGAATGAACAGAACGGTGATCCATTCCCTGTTGCTCATTCCCTGCCCATCCTGGCTAATAGCTATCTGTAGACCTACCCTCCATGAATTTTGAGGCTTGGGGCAGAATTTTGAGGTTTTGCAGGTTGTCCCAGTTAGGAGAAATTATTGGTAGAATCTGATATTTCTTTGATGCATTCCTGTTTATTTCCAAGGAATGTACGAAGTGCTTTCCTCCAGAACATGGCAGGAATAAAACAAGAGACAATTTCTTTGCTCACAGCTCCAAGCCCCCTTTCCAGTCAGCACTTAGCCCAAAATCTCTGTCTCTAGGCTTTACTCAGGGCCATGTTCCCAGTGTTTATTATGGCTGTGTCCTTGTATTTGCTGCTGCTTCTACACTCTGGTGTTTTCTCCTGCAGTTCTGCTTATCTCAAAAACACAGTAACACACATAGTGCCACCAATCAATACCCCAACCCTGCATTTGCTATATCAGCCCCTGGGAAATCCTTTGGGCCATATCATACAGCTTCTGCTCAGCCTTGCCATATGGGCCTGTGTTTGGGGCAGTGGCCTCTATTGTTTCAGCTATTGATGAACAAAGGGGCATTTAAATTCTCGGTCATTTAGCCAGAATGGAAGG
Source organism: Caretta caretta (assembly GCF_965140235.1). NCBI lineage: Eukaryota > Metazoa > Chordata > Testudines > Cheloniidae > Caretta > Caretta caretta. The sequence goes on from NC_134206.1 coordinate 213,698,048, forward strand.
GCAACTGTTACATCTACCAGTTTCAATGGGGTTTAACCCAGCCATAACAATAAGCTACAGACAGCCAATCATCACTGGAATAGCACCTCAATGTGCAACCACAGCTGTTTAGTTTGTGGAAATGACTGGAACCGTCAGAAGATGCTAGTACTGGGGATGTGGTCAACAGATTGTTAAATGATCAAAAACACGTTCTGCTTTGTCCCAGAATCACACAAAGGCCTGGCTGTCCACTTCTTGAACCTTTTACCAGGCAAAGTGCATATGAAGTATTGCCATTCTGAATACATCGTGTTTGAAACCCACTGTACATGCAGATTGCACAGGCAGAAATAACTACCCAAAGTGCAAACCAAAGGAGAACCAGACACAAGGCTGTTTTAAGCAGTTCATAAATAATTCCAGCTGGTAGAACTCAGAGTATTTTGTAACCTGCTATAAATTATACCTTTGTCCAACATGCCCTGGCTGACTCACCTGCACGATGCAAATGTAAACAAGGTAAAGGGGCTTGACCCTGTATTGGGATATATCATTTAGGGTGTGTTCAGGGTGAATGCGCTGTCTTTGTTTCATGGAGAGGCGATAGCCCCTCCCTCTGAGAAAGTGGGAGTAGGTGGCCTCTCCCCTTGTGGGGTTGGCGGGGAGAGTGGCAATTGGAGGAGAAGGACGGTTGAGGGACAGGGGCAGGGAAAGCCTGAGAAAGAGACAGAGAGAAACAGAGTCTGGGACTAAATGGAGAGAAACAGGGTGAGGGGACAGGGCAGCCAAAGGGATAGAGGGAAACTGGGACTGAGAGCAACCCAGAGTGAGTGGAGAGGCAGAGGCTGGGCAGGACAGGCAGGCAGGCAGGAGAGGGTCCCTGTCAGTTTAAAGCTGGCTGGTCAAGTCAGTTCATGTTTGACGATGTGTTCCTGAGCATCCGTCCCTGTTTGTTCCTGAGCATCGGTTCCAGTGAGTCAGGTCTAATGACCAGTGAATATCATGAGTCAAGTTCATCCTGTCAGGAACTCACAAGAGGCACCTAATGCTCAAAATCTGACTTGGTCATTATCCAGCACCAAGTGAGATATTTGGGTAAAGGGGAACCTTGAAGAAAATAATAATAATAATAACCTAGAAAATAATAGCTTGTGCATACAGAGATATAGATATATTTTTTTATTTAAGTGCGTTACATTTAGTTAAGTACACTTAGTAGTAAATGATAGAATGATTTGAACACACACACACACAGTTTTTTATATTATCTATATTCATCTATTTAGTGTTATTGTAGTTAGGTGGAATCCAGTTCTGTTTGTTCCAGGTTAAATATGTTATGTAATTTTTTTAACAACCAGTTGTAGTGTCTTGTCTACCATTAAATGACCTTTTATCATGCTGTAACACTACCCTGCCCCCAGCTCTCACCTGCTGAGTAAATTATGCCGCCACAGTGATGGACTCTGAATAAATCTTGGTCGGTGGTTTTGGGACAGGGTGACCCTCAGGTGTATTTCAAATTATAACACAAATAACTCTCCTCTGAGAAAAGAAAAGGAGTACTTGTGGCACCTTAGAGACTAACCAATTTATTTGAGCATAAGCTTATTTCTTTTTGCGAATACAGACCTACACGGCTGTTACTCTGAAACCTTCTCTGAGAAGTCAGTTTACACAAAGCTCCATTCAGGTGTGGATCTGGTCTTGTATCTTCTGTGCTGTGAGGAATACAGTTTTTTTTTCTCCTTATTCCTTCATCGATCCTCTCTAGGGGTTAGTTTACATTAGAATTCCTACAGTGGCATAGTTGATAAAGTGACCATTCGGAACCTCATGTACCTGATATATTTGAGGCCAAGAAGGTCAAGGATGGGTCTTAAACCTCCTTTGTGTGTGGGTACCAGAAAGTACTAGCAGCAGTGAGTGGTCCTGATCAAGGAGCAGTATCTCATGAGACAGGTCCCTGAAGAGGGATATGAAGAGAGGGTGAAGAGGAGATGTGGAGAGGAATTGGATGGCATAACCCGATCTGAAGATACTTAGGACCCATCTGTCGGTAGTGATTGAGCCCCAAGCATTGTAAAAGTGGGCTAGCCAGTCCTAAAAGGGGAGGGAGGAGCAATGACAGGAACAGTGCTCTGGACCAAGGAGTCAAAATGGACACTTGGGGGGTGCCAGGGTCGGTCATGTGGACTGGCCAACCCTGAGTCCGACTGCTTCCTCCTGTGGGATCTGTCCCTTTCTGGAGTAGTCCCATTGCGCCTGAGGAGGGAAAAGCTGGCCAAAGGTGCACTGTGGATGATATTACTGCTGCTGCCCAACGCCATAGCGGTATGTCTGCACTGCTGGTATGTACACCCCCAAGAATCGCAGAGTAGCCCTGGAGTCCTTGAGGGAGTGCAGCATCTTATCAGTTTTGTTGGAGAACAGCGTTTGGCTGTCAAATGGCTAATCCTCAATAGTTTGCTGGACAGCTGGACCAATGCCTGAATTCTGCAGCTAGGAAGCCCTCCTCATGGTGATCTCAGGCCATCACCATGGCCGAGGTATCTGCAACATCTAGCGTGGACTGCAAGGACATCTTAGCCACGAAGCAGCCTTCAGTGACAAATGCCCCAAATTCCTCTTGCGAGGCCTCAGGGCAGCTGGTCTGCAAACTTTGACATAGCTGCCCAGTTAACAAAATTGTATTTGGACAGCAAGGCTTTCTGGTTAGCAATTCGCATCTGTAAGGAAGATGCGGTGTAACTCTTCCTGCCCATGAGGGCCATTTGTTTACAGTCCCTTTCCTTGGAGGTGGACTTAAAACTGCCCTGCTGGGCTCTGTCATTCACTGCAGTTACAGCTAGGGAATTTGGGGTGAGATGGGAGTGAAACCCCTCAAACCCCTACACCGGAATGAATGTGTGCTTTTTCATGCATTTAGCTGCAAGCAGTACCCAAACCAGAATGCTCCAGAGGGCCTTAGCCAGTTCAAGGACCGCCTCATTGATAGGGAGGGCAATTCTCCCAGGAGCAGATGGCTGCAGTATATCCACTAATTTGTGGGTGTTCTCTTGCAATAAGTCCACTTGGATACTGAGGGAAGCAGTTACATGTTGCAAAAGGTCTTGTTATGCCTTAATCCTCTGGTACTGAAAGGAAGGACGAGTCAGGCAGCACAGAGTCGTCCAGAGAACAAGACAAGGTCTTTAATTGGGTCAAAGCTGGATTCTGTTACAGAGCTGACAGACCTGGGCAGAATGGCTCTGGAGGCTCTGCAGGGAGAAGGACCTCTGGTGCCTGGCCCTGTAGCAGATTGATGGTCACCAACACAGACCTCACCAGCAATCTTGTCTTCAAGTGTGACAAAGGGTGGGAGCTCCATGATCTCAGCTGACAGACGGGGAGGATGATGACCCTGACCCAGACACCAAGGAGCCTCAGGATCCTAGGGATATGGGAGGAGCAAAACCAGAGGGAGTGAGTAACCGTTCTGACATCTGTTGCCCAGAACGAGGCAGGAAACGGCATGGAAATGTAAGCAGTACCATTGGTACCAAGCATGCAGGTGCTGGAAGCGGTGTCAATCCCAAAGTCAACAACAGTACTAGAGTGTCTGATGGTACTGACGTCGAGGGTGGTAAAAGCTGCCAAGGTAACATTTGTGGTGCCACCTGCAGCAGAGCCAAAGAGATTCCCAGTACTGAGGTCCCCTGTACCAATCCCAACATGTGGAAGGGGAACATTGGGGTGCAGTGCCTCCAGACCTGGGGGTTCAGCGGCAAGCAGTTGATGGGGCTCTAGAAGTATTGGACCAAAGGAGAGGTCAGGGCCAAAAGGCCTGTAGCTGCCTTGTATGCTGCCAAGGTGGAAACAGTCAGTGCCGGCATCTCCCTTGTTGGTATGGATTCAATGGATGCCCAGGGGCCAGAACTGGAGTCAACAATATGGGGTTTCTAACCTCCCTACTTGGTACTGGGGAAGGGCGAGAGGTACCCATGCCATCCCGCACACTAGCACCAACTGCGTGCCAGTCCATGCTTTTCCTAGGGGAGGCAGAAGTGTTCCCCTGAGAACATGAGCTGTCTTGACTAGTCTTATGTGACCTTGTCCTTGGCACAGTTGACAGGGAGCGGCCCCTCTGTTTCTTCAGAGAGGTGCTACTCTGAACGTGAAGCAACAGTACTCTTGGAGCCCGAGGGTGACCTCTGACCCAACAAGGGCCTTGGAGCTGAAACAACCTCATAGCCTGTTTGAGCAGGTGCTGTTTCGGGCAAAGCCTCTTGAGTCTGTTTCTTGAACAATATGCAGATCACACAACACACTTTAATGTGGGCCTCACTGAGACAGAGCAAGCACAGTACGTGAGTGTAACGGGGCACACTCACCTCTCATGAGCACCCCCTTGGCCAAGTGCATGTACCTAGGATAGAGCAGTGTCCCAGGGCACCCACCCTGGTGACAATGTCTTCATCATCCTCTTGGGCTTTCTGCCTGCAGCTCTCCAGCGGGGCCACTATAGTTCATTTCCTGCTCTGGGGTGCATCAGTGTCCAGACCACTTCCCCCCCCAGTGGCTAATGGGGCATGGGGGCAGAACTTGAGCTCGCCACTACTCCATCTGCTGTGTCCCTTTAATTAGCTTCTCTAATTCCCTTGTCCATTTCCCACACCCCCGTGCCTTATCCTAATGGAGTCCCATCAACCAGCTCAGGGTTCCTTCTCGCTCTCCCCAGCTTCTGGCAGCGCTGCCCTGTCTGAGGTTTTGCACCTCTGCCAGTCAGCCACACACCATCCACATTTCTACAGCTTCTGCAAGGAACTGAATTCCCTCTGGCCCTGCAGCATGGTCTGTGAGGAATTCGAACGGGGCTCTCAGTAATTAGTAGCACAGTGCCACCACTGCCCAGCAGACAGCCAAGCACTCTTGTTCTATGGTGGAGTACCTAGTCGCCCACAGCTGAAGTTTTTTGCTCAGATAGAGGATTGGGTGTTCTGTCCCTTGGAAATTCTGGGACAGTACAGCCCCCAAACCTACATTGGATGCGTCTGTGTGCAGGATAAATGGTAAGTAAAAGTTGATGCATTAGACCACTGGCTGCTGCCCCAAAATGTCTTTTATACTTTGAAACACCACCTGGAATTCCTGTATGCATAGTACCATATTCGGTGCCAACATCTTGGTCAGGTCTGTCAGTGGTTCTGCTACTGTTGCAAAATGGGGGATAAACCAACGGTAATAACTGGCCAGGCCTAAAAAGGCCCAAACCTGTTTTTTGTTTTGTTTTTTGAATTGGAGTTTGTTCTAGAGCTTTGGTTTTATCTTGTAGGGGCTGTATCTTCCCATTCCCTACCAGATACCCAAGGTATTTTGATTTCCTGCATACCAAAGTTACATTTCTTTGGCTTTGCTGTGAGCCCAGCCTCTCTCAGTGACTGCAGAATGGATGCTACCTGCATTAGATATGACCACCAATCTTCACTGAAGATCACTACATCATCTAAATAGGAAGCTGCAAATTGCCCATGGTGATGCAGTACCTGATCCATCAGGTGTTGGAAGGTGGCTGGCATCCCATGTAATCTAAAGGGCATAGCTATAAAATGGAACAGCCCTAGGGGTATGGCAAGTGTAGATCCCCTCCCCTCCCCCCCCCGGAATCTTTTGTAAGGGGTATTTGCCAATACCCCTTGGTTAATTCCAATGTTATGTACCTTGCCTGTCCAAGCTGATCAACTGGGGGCATGGGATAAGCATTGAACTGTAGGGCTGCATTTAGGGCCCTGAAATTGGGTGGTGCCATCAGATTTGGGCACCAGGACCATTGGGCTGCACCAAGGGCTTTGGGATTCCTCAATGACCCCCAACTCCAGCATTGCCTGAACCTCTTGTTCTAGAGCCTCACGGAGCTTTTCAGGAACTTGGTAGGTATTGTGTTCAGGCTTGGCAGTCAGATTTGCATGGATTTGATGGGCAGTAGATGATTCCAACCTGGCTGAGAGGAGAAGAGATCATCAAATTATCCCAGAAGATTCTTGTCCTGCCATTGCAGATGTGGAGGGAGGCATTCTGCTATGGGTACATCTGCAGCACCTGCTGGGGATTGCACCACTGGTCTCAAATCATCCGGCAGGTCCTGGAGGTCTATAAATAGGCCCTTCTGTGCTTTCCATGCTTTTAACAAGGTTACATGGAAAATTTGTTTTTCCCTCCTCTTATGTGGGCAACAGATTTCACAGTCCACATCCCCTATTTGTTTTATGACCTCATAGGGCCCTTGCCATTTGGCTAAGAGCTTACTCTCGGAGCTGGTAACAATAGTAAGACACAGTCACTGGGTTGGTAGACTTTCTCCTGGGCTCCTTTATTATAATGGTGAGCCTAGGTTTGTTGGGCCCACTCCAGATTCTCTCTAGCAAACCTGGCCACCTGATCTAGTCATTCACGCATTTGTAACATACCGAATTACAATTTGGGCTTGGGTAGGTTGCTCTTTCCATCAAGGCTGGCTCCAGACACCAGCGAACCGAGCTGGTTAGTAGTTGGGAGAGCGGGGTCAGTAGTGGAAGCAGATGCTTTTGTGTCCACAAGAATTGTGCATGGCCAGCCCCTTATTCATGCTTGTAAGTCTGGCCTCAAGGGATCTATATCTGCATTAGCAGTACAGACGAGCAAGGGTGCAGGGGGTGCGCTGGATTTTAGTGGGTCATGGAATTTAAAAGCCTGGCCATTTCCTTTTTGCTTAGGTGTGAGTAAGGGTTGGCAGCTGGTTGATATACCAGTTGGGGCCGGTTGCCCAGGGCTACTCGGCTTGGGCATCTAGCTTGGGCATGATTTCCCCACATACAAAACACTGTGAGGTGTATGAGGGGGTGGGGACGGGACCAGGACCAGATTGGCAAGGGCAGTGAGGTGTTGCAGGGGGATTCAACTGGCCATGATGCGGTCCCTGACTAGGCTTTTGGGCCTTGCGCCTGCAGTTTTTTTGGGTATGCCCGAGACACCCACAATTATAGCAGGCTACATTACTGTTTGCTGTTACCACAGAAACGCGAGTAGCCTTGCTCTTTATTTATTTTTTTTTAGCTTATTTGGCTTTGCATTTGGAGGCCCACATATAGATGGATTAGAGCCTGGTTCACTCCCCAATTAAGGGCTGTTTACAGGTGGGAGTTAAAACCTTCCTTTAACATTTTTAGAAATGCCTGATCAGTTTTCTTTGAGTCTGCAATACCTGCATTGCTGGAATACATCTCCCATTTTCTCTCACAATACTGAGAAGCAGGCTGGTCCTTGCCTTATCCCCAGTTACCAGCTCCATTCCCCAAGGCTTCTTGGATGGCTTCCTTAAACTCAGTGGAGGCACAGGTCATATCATTTTCAGATTCAAATTTTACAGAGGCCCAAACGCTGTTTCGGTGCCCTTCTGTAGGGATCTTGGCCCATGATAGGTTGGGGCATTTAGCTTTTGTTAAGATATAAAGATCCCTGGGATATAACGTATAGGTGATAACCATTTGGCTTATTCTTTTTCAGAATATCAAATTTGGGTCTTTGGGCTTTATATCAGGGAGATCTTTCAGTAAGCCCCTTATTTCCTTTGTGCTGAGAGGAGTGTACTTGTGAGTATTATGGGCCACTCTGTTTTCACCTGTCCCTGACCACCAAGTGGTCACTTGGAGAGGGGCCAAGGGAGCACTGGCACTTAATTCTGGGTTAAAGGGCAGGAGGAGGAGGAAGAGGGGGCCAATTATCTCGATCTTCACCTGTGTGTGCCAGGTTCCAATTTTGAATTTGTTTTTTAAGGTGTTTCCAATTAGTTTCATTTTGTTTTTTATTAATATTGCTGCCTAAACCAAAGTCGGTGAAATTACCCTTTTATTGTTTGCTAGCAACAATGTGCCACGCAGAGGAGTTGTTTACTTTTAGTTTTGCTTTTAGAGCTTTGTTTTCTGCTTCAAGCTTGCTCATCTTACAGTTGCAATTTGCCTTTTGATTTAGCTCTGATGGTAAGAGCCTTTTGGAGTATTTCTAACTTTTGTAATTTCCATTTATATTTACAATACATTATTACAGTCCTCTTCTTTAATTTTTTTTCTCTGACCAGACTATTGACACACTATCTATCATACTCATACCCTCATTCCATCCATTTTTTGCCATTGTCTTTTGAACCGTCTCATGTTTCCCCTTTTATAAAATCAATGAGTCTCCTTCCTGTAGAGGGTATCATTGGTTCACCCTGGGGCACGCCAACGAGTCCCCCTCCCTTAGACGGAATTGTTGACACCACCCTATACCGGAAACCTACTGACCACTATACTTACCTACATGCCTCCAGCTTTCATCCAGATCACACCACAAGATCCATTGTCTACTCCAAGCTCTACGATACAATCGCATTTGCTCCAACCCCTCAGACAGAGACAAACACCTACAAGATCTCTATCAAGCGTTCTTAAAACTACAATACCCACCTGCTGAAGCGAAGAAACAGATTGACAGAGCCAGAAGAGTTCCCAAAAGTCACCTACTACAGGACAGGCCTAACAAAGAAAATAACAGAATGCCACTAGCCGTCACCTTCAGCCCCCAACTAAAACCTCTCCAACACATTATCAAGGATCTACAACCTATCCTGAAGGACGACCCATCACTCTCTCAGATCTTGGGAGACAGGCCAGTCCTTGCTTACAGACAGCCCCCCAACCTGAAGCAAATACTCACCAGCAACCACACACCACATAACAAAAACACTAACTCAGGAACCTATCCTTGCAACAAAGCCCATTGCCAACTGTGTCCACATATCTATTCAGGGGACACCATCATAGGGCCTAATCAAATCAGCCACACTGTCAGAGGCTTGTTCACCTGCACATCCACCAATGTGATATATGCCATCATGTGCCAGCAATGCCCCTCTGCCATGTACATTGGCCAAACCGGACAGTCTCTATGTAAAAGAATAAATGGACACAAATCAGACGTCAAGAATTGTAACATTCAAAAACCAGTCGGAGAACACTTCAATCTGTTTGGTCACTCGATTACAGACCTAAAAGTGGCAATTCTTCAACAAAAAAACTTCAAAAACAGACTCCAACGAGAGACTGCTGAATTGGAATTAATTTGCAAACTGGATACAATTAACTTAGGCTTGAAAAGAGACTGGGAGTGGATGGGTCATTACACAAAGTTAAAACTATTTCCCCTTGTTTATTTCCCGTCCTACTGTTCTTGTCAACTGCTGGAAATGGCCCACCTTGATTATCACTACAAAAGGTCCCCGCCCCCCCTGCCCCCCCCCAAGCTCTCCTGCTGATAACAGCTCACCTTTCCTGGTCACTCTCGTTACAGTGTGTATGGTAACACCCATTGTTTCATGTTTTCTGTGTCTATAAAATCTCCCCACTATATTTTCAACTGTTTGCATCCGAAGAAGTGAGCTGTAGCTCACGAAAGCTTATGCTCAAATAAATTGGTTAGTCTCTAAGGTGCCACAAGTACCCCTTTTCTTTTTGCGAATACAGACTAACACGACTGCTACTCTGAAACCTGTTACTTTGTTCTCTCCATTATTACTTGGAACCACTTAAATCCTACTTTTTATATCTAATAAAATCACTTTTGCTTATTAATTAACCCAGAGTAAGTAAGTAATACCTGGGGGAGCAAACAGCTGTACATCTCTCTCTCTCTGTGTTATAGAGGGTGGACAATTTATGAGTTTACCCTGTATAAGCTTTATACAGAGTAAAACAGATTCAATTGGGGTTTCGATCCCATTGGGAGCTGGGTGTCTGGGTGCTGGAGACCGGAGCACTCCTTAAGCTGTTTTCAGTTAAGTCTGCAGCTCTGGGGCATGTGGTTCAGACCCTGGGTCTGTGCTGGAGCAGACTGATATGTCTGGCTTGACAAAGCAGGGCTCTGGAGGCCCTAATTGGCAGAGAAAACGGGCTCAGAGGTAGTCTCAGCACATCAGGTGACAGTCCCAAGGGGGTTTATGTGACTGAACCCGTCACACCTGCCTTGAACCCTTTGGTGGAACCTGCTGACAGTCTCGACAGGACACACAGAAATTAGTGGCATCCTTATAGATCTCTGGCCAGAAGAACTGAGCCAATAAGTGGGCTAATGTTTTTTCCCCAACCAAGATGGACAACTGACAGTATTGAATGAGCCAGCCACAAGACCTCCCTCCTGAGGTCACTAGGAGTTACTAGTAGGCTTCCCTTGTTTTCAGGTCAAGGTCAACTTGATAGAGCATATCATTCTTTAGTTCAAAATGGGGAAATTGGGCAGCTTGGGCCTCCTGGATAACCGTCCTGTCAACCACCGCTATCCAGGTGTATGATTCTCTCAAAGTGTCATCTTCCTTTTGCCCACGTATAAAGTCATAGGTCTGCGTTAAATGGGCTAAGTCTATGTGGGGAGAGGATCTCCTGATCAGAAGGCGCTTCTCCCCCTTTGCACTGGGCGTCATCCATCTGGTGAGACAGTTCCCCTGGTCCCATCTCCCCAGCCAGATGGGCCTGTAACTAGGCACTCCCTTCTTCTGGGTGTTGTCTTCAGGATTTCCTAATCCTCTGGGTTTGTGTAGACCTCTCCAAAAGGTCAGATTTCAGTACTGGAAATATCTCATCCAGTTTTTGGGGTATTGGTTCAGACGGAGCAGGAGGTCCGGATCGGGGGAGGAGCAAAGGGGGGAACTGTTGTCAGTCTCTCAGAATTATAACCTTTCAAGGAAGGCATTTTGTTATGCCAGCCTGATTTTTGCTTCATGATCGCCCAAATTCAATTGTATCCAAACCATGGGATAGGAGTGGACATCCCCATGTCATGACATGTCACCTTCAGGGAGCAGCCATATTGGAGGGTGCTAAAGTCAAACAGGGACTCTTGAACCAGGGTTTGGGAGCACCCTGAGTCCACCATCCAGAGCATAGTGCATCCCCACATGTTAACTTGGCCCACATAGGCCTTATGCCACTGGTGCAGCCTGGGCACAGAGCTGCTACATGTTTCAGTGACCCCACAGTCTAAGAAATCACATTCCATGACAGGACAAGATTGGCTAAAGTGTCCTGGCCTCCCACAGCAAAAGCATACCAGCAGGCCATTAATAGGGTCTGGCTGACCCCTTCTCTTTGGGGCTTCTGGGGTGCAGCTCTGGGATGGGAGTGGGGCAGGCACCCATTGTGACCGGTGCTCTGGGGCTGGATCCAGAGGCACTTCCCTCCTGGTTGGTTCAGGTCTCTTGGGTGCCCCCTTTGGCAACCAGGCAGAGTTCCCTGGACTCCGGGCCTGCCAGTTGTCAGATCTCAGCGGGGTATATTTGAAAGGCCTGGCAGCTAACAAATACTCCTTTTGTAATCTGTTCCACAGTGGCAAGCGAGTCAGAGCTATGCTGTCAAGCCCATGTTGGAATTGACATTGGCAATATGTCTAGGTACTGCTCTAAGACTATCACGTCTATGATGGCCGCAGTTGTGTGGACCTCAGGGCGTAGCCATCGGGTGGCCCAGTCTTTAAGGCATTGGCTATAGCCCAGGGGTGAGCCCCTGAGGCAAAAAACTCTGAGCAGAACCTGCACTGGTAGGTTTCTGGGGATACTCCCAGGCAGTCGAATATGGCAGCCTTCACTGTCCGATAATCTCTCACTCATTCGTCATATGAATGGGGATATGGGGAAAGCGGTGGACACGATATATCTTGACTTTAGCAAAGCTTTTGATATGATCTCCCACAGTATTCTTGCCAGCAAGTTAAAGAAGTATGGATTGGATGAATGGACTATAAGGTGGATAGAAAGCTGGCTAGATTGTCAGGCTCAACTTGTACTGATCAACGGCTCGATGTCTGGTTGGCAGCCGGTATCAAGAGGAGTGCCCCAGGGGTCGGTCCTGGGGCCGGTTTTGTTCAACATCTTCATTAATGATCTGGATGATGGGTTGGATTGCACCCTCAGCAAGTTCGTGGATGACACTAAGCTGTGGGGAGAGGTAGATATGCTGGAGGGTAGGGATAGAGTCCAGAGTGACCTAGAGAAATTGGAGGATTGGGCCAAAAGAAATCTGATGAGGTTCAATGAGACAAATGCAGAGTCCTGCACTTAGGAAGGAAGAATCCCATGCACTGCTACAGGCTGGGGACCGACTGGCAAAGCGGCAGTTCTGCAGAAAAGGACCTGGGGATTACAGTGGACAAGATGCTGGATATGAGTCAGCCGTGTGCCCTTGTTGCCAAGAAGGCTAACAGCATATTGGGCTGCATTAGTAGGAGCATTGCCAGGAGATCAAGGGACGTGATTATTCCCCTCTATTAGGCACTGGTGAGGCCACATCTGGAGTATTGCATCCAGTTTTGGGCCCCCCCACTACAGAAAGGATGTGGAAAAATTGGAGGGAGTCCAGTGGAGGGCAATGAAAATGATTAGGGGCTGGGACACATGATTTATGAGGAGAGGCTGAGAGAACTGGGCTTATTTAGTCTACAGGAGAGAAGAGCGAGGGGGGAGGGGGGGATTTGATAGCAGCCTTCAACTACTTGAAGGGGAGTTCCAAAGAGGATGGAGCTTGGCTGTTCTCAGTGATGGCAAATGGCAGAACAAGAAGCAACGGTCTCAAGTTGCAGTGGGGGAGATCTAGGTTGGATATTAGGAAAAACTATGTCACTATGAGGGTGGTGAAGCACTGGAATGCGTTACCTAGGGAGGTGGTGGAATCTTCTTCCTTAGAGGTTTTTAAGGCCCAGCTTGACAAAGCCCTGGCTGGAATGATTTAGTTGGTGTTGGTCCTGCTTTGAGCAGGGGGTTGGACTAGATGACCTCCTGAGGTCCCTTCCAACCCTGATCTTTTATGATTCTGTGATCATCCAGGGCCTGGTAAGCCACCTGAGCTTCCCAGACAGGAACAGAGCCAGGTGAGTGGCGTAGGTCTCTTTATCCCAAGCTGTGGTTGTGGCTACCCGCTCAAAGGTGACTAAATAGGCCTCCGGATCATCATGTGGGCTCAGCTTGGCCAGCGGTATACCCAGCCCAGAGTTCAACTGATTTTGAGGAGGCTGAGCTAGTTAGTCGCTGCGACAATGCCTCCGGGAATTGCTGCTCCTGCTGCTGCCAGTGCTGCTGGAGCTGAAGCCTCTCCAGTAGTACAGCCTGCTTTTATTGAGCAGCCTGCTGCACCGCATGTTGTGCTTCAGCTAAGACCCTCTCGGTTTCAGTAGAGCTGTGCTGCTGCTGGGCCAGCAGCCTTACCAACTTTTCCATTGGCCCCTTGTTTCAGGGGTTGGTCACCGAATCCCCACTTCTGGTACCAGTGTAATGGGGCACACTCACCTCTCGTGAGTGCCCCCTTGGCTGAGTGCGTGTGCCTGCACTCTCTCTTTGAGTTTGTCCCTGCTCCAGGATAGAGCAGTGGCCCCAAGGCTACCACCTTCATGACAATGTCTTTGTCCACTTGGGCTTTCTGGCTACAGCCCTCCAGCTGCGCCACTATAGTTCAGTTCCCACTCTGGGATGCCTCAGTGTCCAGGCCACTTCCTCCCTGTGGCTAATGGAGGATGGGTTCAGAACCTGGTCTCACTCACTACTCTGGATCCCAGCCCAGGGACCCTGCTGATAGCAGCCATCTGCTGTGTCATTTAACTGTGCCACACAGCTTCTCTAATTCCCTGGGCCACTTCCCCACAACTATGCGCTGTCTTCACCATTACCTCAGGTTCTTGTCCTAATGGAGTCTCATCAACCAGCTCAGGGCTCCTTCTTGCTCTCCCCAGTTTCTGGAAGCCCTGCCCTGTCTGGAGTTCTCACAAGAGTGATATAGTGGTGGGAGTCTGCTATAGACCACCGGACCAGGGGGATGAGGTGGACGAGGCTTTCTTCTGGCAACTTGCAGAAGCTACTAGATCGCACGCCCTGGTTCTCATGGGCGACTTTAATCATCCTGATATCTGCTGGGAGAGCACTACAGCGGTGCACAGACAATCCAGGAAGTTTTTGGAAAATGTAGGGGACAATTTCCTGGTGCAAGTGCTGGAGGAGCCAACTAGGGGGAGAGCTTTTCTTGACCTGCTGCTCACAAATCAGGAAGAATTAGTAGGGGAAGCAAAAGTGGATGGGAACCTGGGAGGCAGTGACCATGAGTTGGTTGAGTTCAGGATCCTGACACAGGGAAGAAAGGTAAGCAGCAGAATACAGACCCTGGACTTCAGGAAAGCAGACTTCGACTCCCTCAGGGAACAGATGGCCAGGATCCCCTGGGGGAATAACATGAGGGGGAAAGGAGTCCAGGAGAGCTGGCTGTATTTCAAAGAATCCCTATTGAGGTTACAGGGACAAACCATCCCGATGTGTCGAAAGAATAGTAAATATGGCAGGCGACCAGCTTGGCTTAACAGTGACATCCTTGCAGATCTTAAACATAAAAAAGAAGCTTACAAGAAGTGGAAGATTGGACAAATGACCAGAGAAGAGTATAAAAATGTTGCTCGGGCATGTAGGAATGAAATCAGGAGGGCCAAATCTCACCTGGAGCTGCAGCTAGCAAGAGATGTTAAGAGTAACAAGAAGGGTTTCTTCAGGTATGTTGGCAACAAGAAGAAAGTCAAGGAAAGGGTGGGCCCCTTACTGAATGAGGGAGGCAACCTAGTGACAGAGGATGTGGAAAAAGCTAATGTACTCAATGCTTTTTTTGCCTCTGTCTTCACGAACAAGGTCAGCTCCCAGACTGCTGCGCTGGGCAACACAGTATGGGGAGTAGGTGGCCAGCCCTCTGTGGAGAAAGGAGTGGTTCGGGACTATTTAGAAAAGCTGGACGTGCACAAGTCCATGGGGCCGGATGAGTTGCATCCGAGAGTGCTAAAGGAGTTGGCGGATGTGATTGCAGAGCCATTGGCCAATATCTTTGAAAACTCATGGCGATCGGGGGAAGTCCCGGATGACTGGAAAAAGGCTAATGTAGTGCCCATCTTTAAAAAAGGGAAGAAGGAGGATCTGGGGAACTACAGGCCAGTCAGCCTCACCTCAAAATCCCCGGAAAAATCATGGAGCAGGTCCTCAGGGAATCAATCCTGAAGCACTTACACAAGAGGAAAGTGATCAGGAACAGTCAGCGTGGATTCACCAAGGGAAGGTCATGCCTGACTAATCTAATCGCCTTCTATGATGAGATTACTGGTTCTGTGGATGAAGGGAAAGCAGTGGATGCATTGTTTCTTGACTTTAGCAAAGCTTTTGACATGGTCTCCCACAGTATTCTTGTCAGCAAGTTAAAGAAGCATGGGATGGATGAATGGACCATAAGGTGGATAGAAAGCTCAACGGGTAGTGATCAATGGCTCCATGTCTAGTTGGCAGCCGGTATCAAGTGGAGTGCCCCACAGATCGGTCCTGCGGCCGGTTTTGTTCAATATCTTCATTAATGATCTGGAGGATTGCCTGGATTGCACCATCAGCAGGTTTGCAGATGATACTAAACTAGGAGGAGTGGTAGATACGGTGGCAGATAGGGATAGGATACAGAGGGCCCTAGACAAATTAGAGGATTGGAACAAAAGAAATCTGATGAGGTTCAACAAGGACAAGTGCAGAGTCCTGCACTTAGGACGGAAGAATCCAATGCACCGCTACAGACTGGGGACTGAATGGCTAGGCAGCAGTTCTGCGGAAAAGGACCTAGGGGTTACAGTGGACAAGAAGCTGGGTATGAGTCAACAGTGTGCCCTTGTTGCCAAGAAGGCCAATGGCATTTTGGGATGTATAAGCAGGGGCATAGCCAGCAAATCGAGGGACGTGATCGTTCCCCTCTATTCGACACTGGTGAGGCCTCATCTGGAGTCCAGTTTTGGGCCCCACACTACAAGAAGGATGTGGATAAATTGGAGAGAGTCCAGTGAAGGGCAACAAAAATGATTAGGGGTCTGGAACACATGAGTTATGAGGAGAGGCTGAGGGAACCTGGATTGTTTAGTCTGCGGAAGAGAAGAATGAGGGGGGATTTGATAGCTGCTTTCAACTACCTGAGAGGTGGTTCCAAAGAGGATGGTTCTAGACTATTCTCAGTGGTAGAAGATGACAGGACAAGGAGTAATGGTCTCAAGTTGCAGTGGGGGAGGTTTAGGTTGGATATTAGGAAAAACTTTTTCACTAGGAGGGTGGTGAAACACTGGAATGCGTTACCTAGGGAGGTGGTAGAATCTTCTTCCTTCGAAGTTTTTAAGGTCAGGCTTGACAAAGCTCTGGCTGGGATGATTTAGTTGGGGATTGGTCTTGCTTTGAGCAGGGGGTTCGACTAGATGACCTCCTGAGGTCCCTTCCAACCCTGATATTCTATGAGCTTCATCAGCCAGCCACACACCATCCACATTTCTGCAGCACCTGCAAGGAACTGAACTCCTTCTGGCCCTGCAGCTCTTCTTATACTAGGCTGCTGGCCCTGATTAGCTGCTTCCCACACAGCCATTCTAGGCAGCTTGGAGGACCCTCTTCACTTTCCTTTTTTGGGTGGGGTGTGGCAGGGCCAGGAGGCCTCCAGCAGGGGGCCTCAGAGGGTCTGGTATACCTCATCACAGTGAGGATTACTATTGGTATCACTACCCCACATGAAGGACTGTGTTTAAACCCCATTGAAGGCATCACTGAGGAAAACTAAACAAATACAACTAATGCTAATCTAACAATAAGGATACTAATAACTATATGCAACAAAAGAAAACTAAACTGATTGAGAGGTTGTGAGGTTAAGACCACACACAGCTCCAACTCCAGCCTCGGCAGTAAAGAGGAACTGAGGGTTGGTTGAGGTGGCAGTGTTACCTCCAGGGCCGGATTTACACCTTATGCACCCATAGGCACAGCATCTTCAGTACTCCCCTCCTCCGCCTACAGCTGACCTCCAGGCTTTCTGTAAAAAATTAAACTTTTAACTCACTTTTAAGTTTTAAGCGCCCCTAGAATGCCGGACCCCCTAGGCATGTGCCTACTGTGACTAATTGGAAATCCGTCCATCATCACCTCATGTAGTTGGGGAGGGGCAATGGCCACAAGATGCAAGTGTTGCCCCTTGACAGGTATTGCTAAGCAAATTTTTCTTGCTCTGGAGTGGTGGGTGCGTGCGCGTGCACACACACACACACCCCTGAGTGGCATGCACAGCTGCCTCTACTGGAAGAAGAATCTGCATTTATACTTTATAACAAGCAGATGAAATGCAGATGGTGGAAGAGCCCCTGTGACTGAGGACCTGGGGTCAGTCAGTAATTTACATGTTAAGATAAGGTAAAATTGAGCAGAAGGATTTAACACGAGCTAAATCCATGCTACTTCTGTGATTTAGCTAATACAGAAACTGGATACATCCCGCATGAGGGTGCAGCTCTTGAGTAGTGCTGGAATGCTCCAGAATGCCTTTCTGGTATTTGGTTTAGGAGCCAGAACAGTGTCCCAATACTTGTCATAACTGTAAAGCTAAAAATATTTGAATTTTTTAAGAGACCTTTTCCAAAAATCCTACATCAACCCCCTACTAATTCTAGCATTCTGGCACTTATTTTTTTTAGGACTCAAGCACAGTGAGGGTAGGATCTAACACGTAGTCAAGAGGGGAGGACATGCAAATTGAGCTGACTGCATGGGCGGCAGATATAATAGGCCAGGGGAGGCTTGCTGCTGGTGCTGGACACCTGGGTGTGGGTTTTGGGAGAAGTTTTTTGTTTGTTGTGGCCCATGCAGATTCCAGGGCATCTGAGGAGGCGGTATGTGCTATTCTGCTTCCTGGGTACATCAGTAATCTCTCTGGACTCCAGAGAGATTACTGATGAACCCAAGAAGCTGAGTAGCAGATACCGCCTCCTCAGCCGTGCTGGTACCTGCATGGGGCATATCAAAATCCCAGGTTCTTCTTTGGGGGGAGATGCTGTCATGTTTTTGAGGATTTTCCTAGGTGGCTTGTGGTCTGGGGAGGAGAAGGAAGGGGAGGGAAGGTTGCAGTGCGGCTAGGGTTGCCAACTTTCTAGTCACACAAAACCGAACATCCTAGCCCCGTTCTTCCCCTGTTCTTCTGTGACCCTCTGTATCTCGGCAGAACACCCTGCATCCCCTTGTTCATCCTTATAATATAATTGTGTGGTATCCAATGCAAAGTTTGTCATGTCAGGTGTCTTCGGAAGGCTGATGATGCACTGAGCATTGTTGTTATAGCAATGTTATAGCTTGTAGTTTTATGTATAAAGTTACGAGGCTGAAAATGTGTCCTTGTAGCTTAAAACAATCCCAGGCAAAACTCTCCAGGAACAGAGGGGCAGTTCACACCTCATCAGGGCATGTATAGGACAAACCCAGTGAGGAACAAAGGACACTGGCCTAGGCAGCAAGAAGTGATATGTTGGACTCCTGAGTGAGTCACCCCCTTCCCTTGGTCAGTTTGGGACTATGATGAGGTAATGCTCACCTGAACCTGAAGGTGGGGGGGACAACGCCAAGAGGGAAGAAAGAACATGATAAAAGGGAGAGACATTTGCCATGCTCTTCGTCTCTCTTCCACCTCCATCTACAGACATCACCACCAACTGACTGAAGCTCTGATCAAAGAGCCTGGCTGAAGGCCAACCAGCAGCCTGTGGTGAGAAGCATTTAAGTTTGTAAGGGCACTGAACATGTTGAGATCATCTTAGAATGTTGTCAAGGTTCCTCCCCCACTCTGAACTCTAGGGTACAGATGTGGGGACCTGCATGAAAAACCTCCTAAGCTTATCTTTACCAGCTTAGGTCAAAACTTCCCCAAGGTACAAAATATTACACCCGTTGTCCTTGGACTGGCCGCTACCACCACCAAACTAATACTGGTTACTGGGGAAGAGCTGTTTGGACGCGTCCTTCCCCCCAAAATACTTCCCAAAACCTTGCACCCTACTTCCTGGACAAGGTTTGGTAAAAAGCCTCACCAATTTGCCTAGGTGACTACAGACCCAGACCCTTGGATCTTAAGAACAATGAACAATCCTCCCAACACTTGCACCCCCCCTTTCCTGGGAAATGTTGGATAAAAAGCCTCACCAATTTGCATAGGTGACCACAGACCCAAACCCTTGGATCTGAGAACAATGAAAAAGCATTCAGTTTTTTACAAGAAGACTTTTAATAAAAAATAGAAGTAAATAGAAATAAAGAAATCCCCCCTGTAAAATCAGGATGGTAGATATCTTACAGGGTAATTAGATTCAAAAACATAGAGAACCCCTCTAGGCAAAACCTTAAGTTACAAAAAAGATACACAGACAGAAATAGTTATTCTATTCAGCACAATTCTTTTCTCAGCCATTTAAAGAAATCATAATCTAACACATACCTAGCTAGATTACTTACTAAAAGTTCTAAGACTCCATTCCTGTTCTGTCCCTGGCAAGAGCAGCATACAGACAGACACAGACCCTTTGTTTCTCTCCCTCCTCCCAGCTTTTGAAAGTATCTTGTCTCCTCATTGGTCATTTTGGTCAGGTGCCAGCGAGGTTACCTTTAGCTTCTTAACCCTTTACAGGTGAGAGGAGCTTTCCCCTGGCCAGGAGGGATTTCAAAGGGGTTTACCCTTCCCTTTATATTTATGACAAATGTGTTTTTGCTTTTATTTCATTTGATCAAATCCGACTTGTTGTGCTTTGACTTATAATCACTTAAAATCTATCTTTTGTAGTTAATAAGTTTGTTTGTTTGTTCTACCTGAAGCAGTGCGTCTGGTTTGAAGTGTGTCGGAGGGTCCACTTGGGATAACAAGCCTGGTACATATCAATTTCTTTGTTAAATTGACAAACTCATATAAGCTTGCAATGTCTAGTGGGCATAACTGGACACTGCAAGACAGAGGTTCGTAGGGTTGTGTCTGGGCTCGGCGATATTGGCTAGTGTCATTCGGTTGCAGAATCCAAACAATGACTGGCCAAAAGTGCTCACTCACATAGCTGGGAACAGCTTACATGCCAGAGGCTGTGCATGAACAGCCCAGGAGTGGGGGTTCTCACAGAGGTGCAGAGTAAGGCTGGCTCCCAGACTCGAGGATTGGAGTGACCTAGCAGATCACCAGTCCAGATAACACCAGAGAAACTTCACAACTGCCCCCTGCTCACTACATTACCCCTCCCTCAGTGGCTCTCTCTCCCCCACCCTCACTCACTTTCACTGGGCTGGGGGTGCAGGCTCTCCGGTGGGGTCAGGGATGAGAGATTTGGGGTGCAGGAGGGGGCTCCAGGCTGGGGGGTGGGGCCAAGGAATTTGAAGTATGGGAGGGGGCTGCGGGTTGAGGCAGGGGGTTGGGGTGTGGAAGGGGGTATGGGATCTGGGCTGGGGGTGCAGGCTCTGGGGTGGGGCCAGAGATGAGGGGTTCAGGGGCAGCAGGCAGAGAGGGATGAGGTCTGACTGGGGCAGCAGGGGGTAAACCCCATGTTTGATACTGTCCTGGCCAGAGGGATTATTACCAACAACAAGGGGGCTCTGTGCTGTCTGTAACTCTGCTCTTTGTCTCTCTTTGAAGGTGCTGATGAACTGAGGCTGGCGGATGGAGGCAGCCCCTGTGCCGGGAGAGTGGAGGTTAAACACAACAATCAGTGGGGGACGGTGTGTGATGATCGCTGGGACATGGAAGATGCTGAGGTGGTTTGTAAGCAGCTGGGATGTGGATCTGCTGTCAGCGCCCATGTTTGGGCTCATTTTGGACAAGGATCTGGACCAACTTGGCTGATTGTAGTTGATTGTGATGGTGACGAGTCAGCTCTCTGGGACTGCAAACATCCAGGATGGGGTATAATCACATGCTCTCATTCTGCTGATACTGGAGTGATCTGCTCAGGTAAGAACTTGGCAAATCTGCCCCCATAGAAAACTCACCATGAAAGAGAAGGGACTGAACCCATGTGTGTGATGTTCCTGATGAGTCAGAACTGGACCATGCCCTGCACTGGGGTCCATGTGGAGCTGACCAGTCTCTCCCTGAGCTCCTCTGGGCAAACTGGGGATGAGCAGGCTGCAACATCCTCTAGGCTTCCAGTATGGGGCAGGTGGAGGTCAGGTGGTCCCATTAGAAGGTCTGTGCTGGTAGGTGCCTGTGTACAGAAGCCCAGTATCTCACCAGAGTCTCAGCAGCAGGTCGTGACAGTGGCTGCTGGATCTGGGACAGGAGCCAATGGGGGTTGAGTGCTGTGGAGCTTTCCCCAGAGTTCACTGAGGCAGCAGGAGAGGAGCCATGAACCTGAACTTGGCAAGGGGGAGGCAATCAAAACAACTGCACCAACTGTTAATACATCCCAGAATGATGTTCGTTGTTTGGTTTTTTTTGCAATGGTGTTACACTGTTGACTCATATTTAGCTTATGGTCCACTATGACCCCCAGATCCTTTTCCACAGTACACCTTCCTAGGTAGTCACTTCCCATTTTGTATGTGTGCAGCTGATCTTTATTGATCTTTATTAATGACCTGGACATAGGAATAGAGAGCACACTGATCAAGTTTACAGATGACTCAAAGCTGGGGCTGGGGGTTGCCAACACTTTGGAGGACAGAGCTAAAATTCAGTGGGATATTGATAAATTGGAGAACTGTCCTATATACAACAAAATGAAACTCAACAAAGACAAATGTAAGGTGTTACACTTAGGGAAGAAAAACCAAATACGCAAATACAGAATGGGGGATAACTGGCTTGGCAGCAGCACTGCTGAGAAGGGTCTGGGAGTTGTGGTGAATCACAACCTCAACATTAGTCAGCAATGCAATGCTGTTGGAAAAAAGCAAATGCAATTTTAGGTTCCATTAACAGAGGCATAGCATGCAAGTCATGGGAGGTGATAGTACTGCTCTACTCAGCACTGGTTAGGCCTTACCTGGAGTACTGTGACCAATTTTGGTCACCAATGTACAGAAAGGATGTGGAGAAACTGGAAAGGATCCAGAGGTGAGCAACAAAGATGATCAAAGTGATGGAATGCAAGGCATATGAGCAAAGGCTGAAGGAACTGGGTATGTTTAACTTGGAAAAGAGGAGATACGGGGGGGGGGACATGATAGTGGTCTACAAATACTTGAAACGCTTCCATAAAAAAATTGAGAAAAGTTGTTCTCTTTTGCTACAGAGGACAGGACAAGAAGTAATGGATTCAAACTACAGCATAGCAGATTTAGATTAAATCTCAGGAAAAATTTTCTAACTGTAAGTACAGTAGGACAATGGAACAGACTGTCCAGGGAGGTTGTGAAAGCTCCTTCACTGGACGTTTTCAAAAGCAGGATGGATAACCATCTGTCTTGGATGGTTTAGACACAACAATTCCTGCACCTTGGCAGGGGGTTAGACTAGATGACCCTTGACGTCCCTTCTTACCATATGATTCTATGATTCAAACTCTCTCATCACTGGAGCACAGAAATTGTCAGAGTGGGTAAAGGATTCCTGCCTATTTAAAACTATCTGTTACTGGGAGAAGAAGGTGCCCTTCGTTTTGTCTCTGTGAAAGTGTATGGAGGGCTATGGGATGTCAGTGCAACCCCTGCTTACTGATGGATTTATTGACTTTCTAGGTCACATTGAGCTCCGGCTGGTTGGAGGGGGCACTGCCTGCTCAGGACGTGTTGAAGTAAAACATGGAGAAACATGGGAGACAGTCTGTGATTCACACTTAGATTTCAAAGCCGCTACAGTTATCTGTAATGAATTAGGGTGTGGACAGGCTGTAGCCACCTTGGGAACAGCTCACTTTGGAGAAGGACATGATCTGATCTGGAAGGAAGCATTCCAGTGTGTGGGGAATGAGACTGTCCTTTCAAACTGTCCCAGGATGTCCCATTCTAATGAGACATGCTCCCACGCTAATGATGTTGGCCTATTGTGCTCAGGTAAGAATTCAGATTGATGACTTTAACATACCATAAACATGGGTCCAGCAGCTGGGATACTCAGTCTCTTTTCTCCCACATCCACCTATTTCTCCTGTGAACGCACATCTCGGAATCCTTTGCATGTTTCCATGATGCTTCAGAGGATTCCAGTTTGCTAGCAAATTGAGGCTTCACTCTCTCTCCCCTCAATGGGAGCCAGAAGGGATGGCAGGAAACCACATTATCTCTCTCACATTCCTCACTCTATTTCAGGTATCCTCAATAAATGGGGGGACAAGGTGGGTGAGGTAATATCTTTTATTGGACCAACTTTTGTTGATGAGAGAGACAAGCTTTCAAGCTACATCAACTGCAGTTGGTCCAATAAAAGATATTACCTCAAGCACTTTGTCTCTCTAATAGCTGGGACCAATAAGACTACAACAAGACTGCATCCAATAAATGGGGACACTTCTATTTACTTTTCTTCCTCTATTACATCACAGTCCCAGCAATGCTCTGATTCTCCTTCATCCTTCATTAGGGGTACATGTTCTCCAATGCGCTTCCAGTGCTGAGAACTCCGTTTCCTACTCTCCCTACATTTGTAAAGGGATAGGGCATGGTCTGGTGGCTTGAGAACAGAACCAGCACCTGGGAGACATGGTTCCAGCTTTGCCATTTTGTTCATTAATCCCTGTGCCTCAGTTTCCCCATCTGTAATAATAATTACCTACCTCAGCGAATAGTTATGAAGCTTAATTCATTAATGCTTGTAAAGTGCTTTCAGGCACTTGGATACCTCATGCTACATACGGGCCACGTGTTGTTTCAGATCTTTACTGACAGAATTTGTGCAGTTGTCGCCACTTATGTATGTTATTGCCCTGTAACAGGGGTTGGCTTCGTGCCCCCCATTAATATGGATCTGGTTTTCAGAGATAACAGACACTGTCTTCTTGTTAGGGCCAAGATCTTGTCAGGACACAAATCTAAATGGGTGAGTTAAAATAAGGGCTGGACCATCTAGTGCGTAGCCTTTCTCATCACCGCTAGTAGCACAGCCTGGAAAGGATCTGTACTGCCCACCAGCCTGCCTGTGGAACACACCGTTGCCTGAAAGAGCCATCCATTGCAGCCAGCCAGTTAGCCTGTCTCTGTGTGAATAAAGAGCCCATGGTCATGCTGCTAGGTTGGGTATTGGGATGGGTGGGGGAAATGGAAAACATAATGGTCCTTTTTCCTAAAAGGTAAAGTCCTGGGGAGAGGAGGCCAGGATCTGAGAGGGAGCTCATTCCTCCATAAAGAAGGGCAGAGAGAGAGAGAGAGAGACCCTAGCCCTCTGGTGCTCATTACTGCAAATGTCTCTGTGAGAGCTCCTAGAGATAAAGCTTTCTCCTCTCCCTGCCCCTTCCCCAATTTTCCCTTCAGTGGTGTGTTTCACTCCCTGTCTGATCTGGCAGTGGCAGTTGAGGGATCTGCTCCATATCTTGTGGGATTGAGCTCTGTATTTGGGGGACTGTGACACACCAGGGCACAGTCCAGACTAACGAATAGCTGTGTCACCCCTGCCCTCTAACCTAGGGTGGCCTTTATAATATCTTGAAGCTGTAGCCTCCAACCTGGACTTCTCACAAACAGCCTCCAGCATGTAAGTCACTTCCAGTTATGTTTGTGCTGCTGCCAGTCAGCCACACCTTGGTTCTTACCAGCCTTGGTTAAACTGCAGGGTGACCCCAGGACACCTCCATTGCCAGATCTTCCCCTAGAAAAGTATGTCCTGTATTGCCCAGTCCTCTCCTGGACAGTACAAATATATTAAGTTGATTATTCCTTTAAGGGAATGATATGCCAGTTTATTGCTTTAAATCAAGTACCCAGATACTTCAGTTTAAACACCCTGGATTAGATAAAACAGTAAAACAAATTTATTAACTACAAAACAATTTTAAGTGTGTATAAGTAATGAGCCATAAAAGTCAGAAATGGTTACAAGAAAAATGTTTAATAGTGCCTAACTCCACAAACTATGCTAGATTCAAGCAAAAATTCTCATCACATGTTTCCAGCCAGGTTACTGACCAAACTCTTCAGGTCAGGGCCCCTCTTCCAAATTCCAGGGGCAGTTTCCTTTTGTCTTCTCAGGTGCAGAGAACGCAATGGGCAGGGAGAGAGAGAGAGAGAGAGAGAGCGGTCCGTTGGGGTGTTTGTCCCTCCTTTTTAAAAAGTCCCCCTCTTGAAAAACATTTCCAGCTGAGACCCAGGAGCGAAAGTGTCTTTGTGGAAAGTTATTCCCTGCTGGTTTTTAAACCTGTTTAAATTCTTTTGTCTTCCCTTCCTGCTTGATGCCTCTGTTTAATGCTTAACTGAAAATTAAGGCAAGCACACAATCCTTCCTTTGTTTAGGGCAGACATGACTTCTGCCAGGGCAGGGATGTGGGGTTTGGAACATGTGTCAGTCACATCATAGAATCATAGAATATCAGGGTTGGAAGGGACCTCAGGAAGTCATCTAGTCCACCCCCCTGCTCAAAGCAGGACCAATCCCCAACTAAATCATTCCAGCCAGGGCTTTGTCAAGTCTGACCTTAAAAATATCTAAGGAAGGAGATTCCACCACCTCCCTAGGTAAAGCATTCCAGTGTTTCACCGCCCTCCTAGTGAAAAAGTTTTTCCTAATATCCAACCTAAAACTCCCCCACTGCAACTTGAGACCACTACTCCTTGTTCTGTCATCAGCTACCACTGAGAACAGTCTAGATCCATCCTCTTTGGAACCCCCTTTCAGGTAGTTGAAAGCAGCTATCAAATCCCCCCTCATTCTTCTCTTCTGCAGACTAAACAATCCCAGTTCCCTCAGCCTCTCCTCATAACTCATGTGTTCCAGTCCCCTAATCATTTTTGTTGCCCTCCGCTGGACGTTTTCCAGTTTTTCCACATCCTTCTTGTAGTGTGGGGCCCAAAACTGGACACAATATTCCAGATGAGGCCTCACCAATGTTGAATAGAGGGGAACGATCACTTCCCTCGATCTACTGGCAATGCCCCTACATAGACATCCCAAAATCATAGAATCATAGAATCATAGAATATAAGGGTTGGAAGGGACCCCAGAAGGTCATCTAGTCCAACCCCCTGCTCGAAGCAGGACCAATTCCCAGTTAAATCATCAAAATGCCATTGGCCTTCTTGGCAACAAGGGCACACTGTTGACTCGTATCCAGCTTCTCATCCACTGTAACCCCTAGGTCCTTTTCTGCAGAACTGCTGCCGAGCCATTCGGTCCCTAGTCTGTAGCTGTGCATGGGGTTCTTCTGTCCTAAGTGCAGGACTCTACACTTGTCCTTGTTGAACCTCATCAGATTTCTTTTGGCCCAATCCTCCAATTTGTCTAGGGCCCTCTGTATCCTATCCCTACCCTCCAGCATATCTACCTCTCCTCCCAGTTTAGTGTCATCTGCAAACTTGCTGATGGTGCAATCCAGGCAATCCTCCAGATCATTAATGAAGATATTGAACAAAACCAGCCGCAGGACCGATCTGTGGGGCACTCCACTTGATACCGGCTGCCAACTAGACATGGAGCCATTGATCACTACCCGTTGAGGTAATGATCTAGTTAGCCTTCTATCCACCTTATGGTCCATTCATCCATCCCATGCTTCTTTAACTTGCTGGCAAGAATATTGTGGGAGACTGTGTCAAAAGCTTTGCTAAAGTCAAGGAACAACACGTCCACTGCTTTCCCCTCATCCACAGAGCCAGTTATCTCGTCATAGAAGGCAATTATATTAGTCAGGCATGACTTGCCCTTGGTGAATCCATGCTGACTGTTCCTGATCACTTTCCTCTCCTCTAAGTGCTTCAGAATTGATTCCTTGAGAACCTACTCCATGATTTTTTCAGGGACTGAGGTGAGGCTGACTGGCCTGTAGTTCCCCGGATCCTCCTTCTTCCCTTTTTTAAAGATGGGCACTACATTAGCCTTTTTCCAGTCATCCAGGACTTCCCCCAATCACCATGAGTTTTCAAAGATAATGGCCAATGGCTCTGCAATCACATCCGCCAACTCCTTTAGCACTCTCGGATGCAGCGTATCCAGCCCCATGGACTTGTGCTCGTCCAGCTTTTCTAAATAGTCCCGAACCACTCCTTTCTCCACAGAGGGCTGGTCACCTCCTCCCCATGCTGTGCTGCCCAGTGCAGCAGTCTGGGAGCTGACCTTGTTCATGAAGACAGAGGCAAAAAAAGCATTGAGTACATTAGCTTTTTCCACATCCTCTGTCACTAGGTTGCCTCCCTCATTCAGTAAGGGGCCCACACTTTCCTTGACTTTCTTCTTGTTGCTAAAATACCTGAAGAAACCCTTCTTGTTACTCTTAACGTCTCTCGCTAGCTGCAGCTCCAGGTGCGATTTGGCCCTCCTGATTTCATTCCTACATGCCCGAGCAATATTTTTATACTCTTCCCTGGTCATTTGTCCAATCTTCCACTTCTTGTAAGCTTCCTTTTTGTGTTCAAGGTCAGCAAGGATTTCACTGTTAAGCCAAGCTGGTCACCTGCCATATTTACTATTCTTTCTACACATCAGGATGGCTTGTCCCTGTAACCTCAACAAAGATTCTTTAAAATACAGCCAGCTCTCCTGGACTCCTTTCCCCTTCATGTTTTTCTCCCAGAGGATCCTGCCCATGAGTTCCCTGAGGGAGTCGAAGTCTGCTTTTCTGAAGTCCAGCGTCCGTATTCTGCTGCTCTCCTTTCTTCCCTGTGTCAGGATCCTGAACTCAACCATCTCATGGTCACTGCCTCCCAGGTTCCCATCCACTTTTGCTTCCCCTACTAATTCTTCCCGGTTTGTGAGCAGCAGGTCAAGAAGAGCTCTGCCCCTCGTTGGTTCCTCCAGCACCTGCACCAGGAAATTGTCCCCTACCCTTTCCAAAACTTTTTGGATTGTCTGGGCACCGCTGTATTGCTCTCCCAGCAGATATCAGGGTGATTGAAGTCTCCCATGAGAACCAGGGCCTGAGATCTAGTAACTTCCGTGAGTTGCCGGAAGAAAGCCTCGTCCACTTCATCCCCCTGGTCTGGTCGTCTACAGCAGACTCCCACCACAACATCACCCTTGTTGCTCACACTTCTAAACTTAATCCAGAGACACTCAGGTTTTTCTGCAGTTTCATACTTGAGCTCTGAGAAGTCATACTGCTCCGTTACATACAGTGCAACTCCCCCACCTTTTCTGCCCTGCCTGTCCTTCCTGAACAGTTTATATCCACCCATGACAGTACTCCAGTCATGCGAGTTATCCCACCAAGTCTCTGTTATTCCAATCACATCATACAGGGGAATCTTATAACTTCACATACACTGTTGCCCCACATAATTTACCAGGACAATACTGAACAGCAAATTATGAGTTTTCAAATGATACCTTAAGAGGCATACTTTGTACAAAGTTTATTAAGTAGTATGTACAGTGTGAATACTGGGGTACATCCCATCCCAGGGACCCTCCCTTGGGACATCAGTGTTATCCAATGTAAAGAGCGACAGGGTAAAAGGGGATGTGCTGTGTCCTGCAGTGTGAACATGTACAATAAAGCTGTTACATTTATTAATGCTATCAGCAGGGGATGGGTTGATCGAGGATTCAGGGGTACAATGTGCTAATGCTTTTCTTGGGCAGCATCAAATGCTCCATAATTTAAGCTTTTGTTAAAAAAACAACAACAACAAAACAAAACCCCAAAGACTCAATAAGATAAAAGGACACATTTTCATATTTGGGTACCTCAAGTTAGGCACCTAAATCCATACTTAATCAGCTAAATAAATGGTCATATCTTCCTTGGTGAAGAGCTGCCTGGTGCTTCCATTAATATCAGTGAAACAAGAGCTCCAAGAGATGTGAATTGCCTCAGTGAACAGTGTTTAATTTGAGACTTTATGACTAAGCAAGCACCAGTGACTATTTCACTGCCCCTCATTTTAGAGCTGATCTGGGACTGGGGCCAGAGTTTGAGTAGAATATCTCCATTCTTTATTTTTCTCTAGTCAGACCCCTGAGTCCTAATGCTTTGATTAAATGAACTTCCAGTAACTTAGAACACAGTAGCAGTGACATGTAAGAACCCCATTTCCTTCACATGACACTTATATGAAGTCCTGGGGACAGTCCCGGCAGAATCCTGACTAAGATTTTGGAACAGTCAAAGGAGACACTGGCCCAGCCCTCAGAGAACCCATCCGAGGTGTGACACTGAACCCAGAGCAGTATATGCTGGGGCAGAGTTTGGTGAGTGCTGCAGGACCCCTCAGGCAGGCCAGACATCAGGCATGGGCAATAACACCAAGCAGCTAGTGCTGGAACCCACCAGAGGAGAGGCAACCCTTGATTTAGTCCTAAGTGGAGCATAGGATCTGGTCCAAGAAGTGAATATAGGTGGAACGCTTGGTAATAGTGACCATAATATAATTACATTTAACATCCCTGTGGCAGGCAAAACACCACAGCAGCCCATCATGGTAGCATTTAATTTCAGAAAGGGGAACTACACAAAAATGAGGAAGTTAGTTAAACAGAAATTAAAAGGTACAATGCCAAAAGTATAGGAGGACTTGTGGCACCTTAGAGACTAACCAATTTATTTGAGCATGAGCTTTCATGAGCTACAGCTCACTTCATCGGATGCATACCGTGGAAAGTACAGAAGATCTTTTTATACACACAAACCATGAAAAAATGGGTGTTTACCACTACAAAAGGTTTTCTCTCCCCCCACCCCACTCTCCTACTGGTAATAGCTTAAATATCTAAAGTGACCACTCTCCT
Organism: Caretta caretta; assembly: GCF_965140235.1. Classification (NCBI taxonomy): domain Eukaryota; kingdom Metazoa; phylum Chordata; order Testudines; family Cheloniidae; genus Caretta; species Caretta caretta. The sequence goes on from NC_134206.1 coordinate 213,727,708, forward strand.
TACAATGTGTATGATAATCAAGGTGGGCCATTTCCAGCACAAATCCAGGGTGGAACGTCGGGGAGGGGGGGAGGAAAAAACAAGGGCAAATCACACCTGGAGTTGCAGCTAGCAAGAGATGTTAAGAGTAACAAGAAGGGTTTCTTCAGGTATTTTAGCAACAAGAAGAAAGTCAAGGAAAGTGTGGGCCCCTTACTGAATGAGGGAGGCAACCTAGTGACAGAGGATGTGGAAAAAGCTAATGTACTCAATGCTTTTTTTGCCTTTGTCTTCATGAACAAGGTCAGCTCCCAGACTGCTGCACTGGGCAGCACAGCATGGGGAGGAGGTGACCAGCCCTCTGTGGAGAAAGGAGTGGTTCGGGACTATTTAGAAAAGCTGGACGAGCACAAGTCCATGGGGCTGGATACGCTGCATCCGAGAGTGCTAAAGGAGTTGGCGGATGTGATTGCAGAGCCATTGGCCATTATCTTTGAAAACTCATGGTGATTGGGGGAAGTCCTGGATGACTGGAAAAAGGCTAATGTAGTGCCCATCTTTAAAAAAGGGAAGAAGGAGGATCCGGGGAACTACAGGCCAGTCAGCCTCACCTCAGTCCCTGAAAAAATCATGGAGTAGGTTCTCAAGGAATCAATTCTGAAGCACTTAGAGGAGAGGAAAGTGATCAGGAACAGTCAGCATGGATTCACCAAGGGCAAGTCATGCCTGACTAATCTAATTGCCTTCTATGACGAGATAACTGGCTCTGTGGATGAGGGGAAAGCGGTAGACGTGTTGTTCCTTGACTTTAGCAAAGCTTTTGACACTGTATCCCACAGTTTTCTTGCCAGCAAGCTAAAGAAGTATGGGCTGGATGAATGGACTATAAGGTGGCTAGAATGTTGGGCTTAACGGGTAGTGATCAATGGCTCCATGTCTAGTTGGCAGCCGGTATCAAGTGGAGTGCCCCACAGATCGGTCCTGGGGCCAGTTTTGTTCAATATCTTCATAAATGATCTGGAGGATTGCCTGGATTGCACCATCAGCAAGTTTGCAGATGACACTAAACTGGGAGGAGAGGTAGATATGCTGGAGGGTAGGGATAGGATACAGAGGGCCCTAGACAAATTGGAGGATTGGGCCAAAAGAAATCTGATGAGGCTCAACAAGGACAAGGACAGAATCCTGCACTTAGGACGGAAGAATCCCATGCACTGCTACAGACTAGGGACCGAATGGCTAGGCAACAATTCTGCAGAAAAGGACCTAGGGGTTACAGTGGACGAGAAGCTGTATATGAATCAACAGTGTGTCGTTGTTGCCAAGAAGGTGAATGGCATTTTGGGCTGTTTAAGTAGGAGCATTGCCAGCAGATCAAGGGACGTGATTGTTCCCTTCTATTTGACATTGGTGAGGCCTTATCTGGAGTACTGTGTTCAGTTTTGGGCCCCACACTACAAGAAGGATGTGGAGAAATTGGAAAACGTCCAGCGGAGGGCAACAAAAATGATTAGGGGCTGGAGCACATGACTTATGAGGAGAGGCTGAGGGAACTGGGATTGTTTAGTCTGTGGAAGAGAAGAATGAGGGAGGATTTGATAGCTGCTTTCAACTACCTGAAAGGGGGATCCAAAGAGGATGGATCTAGACTGTTCTGTCATCTGCTACCACTGAGAACAAGGAGTAATGGTCTCAAGTTGCAGTGGGGGAGGTTTAGGTTGGATATTAGGAAAAACTTTTTCACTAGGAGGGTAGTGAAACACTGGAATGCATTACCTAGGGAGGTGGTGGAATCTCCTTCCTTAGATATTTTTAAGGTCAGGCTTGAGAAAGCCCTGGCTGGGATGATTTAGTTGGGGATTGGTCCTGCTTTGAGCAGGGGGTTGGATTAGATGACCTCCTGAGGTCCCTTCCAATCCTGATATTCTATGATAAGCTGTCATGAGATAAGAGGGAAGGTCCTCTCATGGATTGGTAACTGGTTAAAAGATAGGAAACAGAGTAGGAATAAATGGTCAGTTTTCAGAATGGAGAGAGGTAAATAGTAGTGTCCCCCAGAGGTCTGTACTGGGATCAGTACTATGCAACACATTCATAAATCATCTGGAAAAAAGGGTAAATAGTGAGCTGGCATAATTTGCTGATGATACAAAACCACTCAAGATAGTTAAGTCCAAAGCGGACTGAGAAGAGTTACAAAGGGATCTCACAAAACTGGATGACTGGGCTACAAAATGCGATAGCTGATGGATTCCTTCATCAAGTAGTTGCCTAACCGACTAGAGGGGATGCCATTTTAGATTTGGTTTTGGTGAGTAGTGAGGACCTCATAGAAGAAATGGTTATAGGGGATAATCTTGGTTCAAGTGATCATGAGCTAATTCAGTTCAAACTGAACAGAAGGATTTACAAAAATAAATCTGCGACTAGGGTTTTTGATTTCAAAAGGGCTGACTTTCAAAAATTAAGGAAATTAGTTAAGGGAAGTGGATTGGACTGAAGAATTTATGGATCTAAAGGTAGAGGAGGCCTGGGATTATTTTAAATCAAAGCTGCAGAAGCTATTGGAAGCCTGCATCCCAAGAAAGGAAAAAATTCATAGGCAGGAGTTGTAGACCAAGTTGGATGAGCAAGCATCTCAGAGAGGTGATTAAGAAAAAGCAGAAAGCATACAGGGAGTGGAAGATGGGAGGGATCAGCAAGGAAAGCTACCTTATTGAGGTCAGAACATGTAGGGATAAAGTGAGACAGGCTAAAAGTCAAGTAGAGTTGGACCTTGCCAAGGGAATTAAAACCAATAGTTAAAGGTTCTATAGTCATATAAATCAGAAGAAAACAAAGAAAGAAGAAGTGGGACCGCTAAACACTGAGGATGGAGTGGAGGTTAAGGATAATCTAGGCATGGCCCAATATCTAAACAAATACTTTGCCTCAGTCTTTAATAAGACTAAAGAGGGATAATGGTAGCATGACAAATGGGAATGAGGATATGGAGGTAGATATTACCATATCTGAGGTAGAAGCGAAACTCAAACAGCTTAATGGGACTAAATCGGGGGGCCCAGATAATCTTCATCCAAGAATATTAAAGGAATTGGCACATGAAATTGCAAGCCCATTAGCAAGAATTTTTAATGAATCTGTAAACTCAGGGGTTGTACCGTATGATTGGAGAATTGCTAACATAGCTCCTATTTTTAAGACGAAAGGGAAAAAAAGTGATCCGGGTAACTATAGGCCTGTTAGTTTGACATCTGTAGTATGCAAGGTCTTGGAAAAAATTTGAAGGAGAAGGTAGTTAAGTACATTGAAGTCAATGGTAAATGGGACAAAATACAACATGGTTTTACAAAAGGTAGATCGTGCGAAACCAACCTGCTCTCCTTCTTTGAGAAAGTAACAGATTTTTTAGACAAAGGAAATGCAGTGGATCTAATTTACCTAGATTTCAGTAAGGCGTTTGATACTGTGCCACATGGGGAATTATTAGTTAAATTGGGTAAGATGGGGATCAATAGGAAAATTGAAAGGTGGATAAGGAATTGGTTAAAGAGGAGACTACAACGGGTCCTACTGAAAGGTGAACTGTCAGGCTGGAGGGAGGTTACCAGTGGAGTTCCTCAAGGATCAGTTTTGGGACCAATCTTATTTAATCTTTTTATTACTGACCTCGGCACAAAAAGTGGGAGTGTGCTAATAAAGTTTGCGGATGATACAAAGCTGGGAGGTATTGCCAATTTAGAGAAGGACAGGGATATCCTACAGGAGGATCTGGATGACCTTGTAAACTGGAGTAATAGTAATAGGATGAAATTTAATAGTGAGAAGTGTAAGGTCATGCATTTAGGGATTAATAACAAGAATTTTAGTTATAAGCTGAGGACGCATCAATTAGAAGTAACGGAGAAGGAGAAGGACCTTGGAGTATTGGTTGATCATAGGATGACTATGAGCCGCCAATGTGATATGGCTGTGAAAAAAGCTAATGTGGTCTTGGGATGCATCAGGAGAGGTATTTCCAGTAGGGATAAGGAGGCTTTAGTACCGTTATACAAGGCACTGGTGAGACCTCACCTGGAATACTGTGTGCAGTTCTGGTCTCCTATGTTTAAGAAGGATGAATTCAAACTGGAACAGGTACAGAGAAGGGCTACTAGGATGATCTGAGGAATGGAAAACTTGTCTTATGAAAGGAGACTCAAGGAGCTTGGCTTGTTTAGCCTAACTAAAAGAAGGCTGAGGGGAGATATGATTGCTCTCTATAAATATATCAGAGGGATAAATACCAGAGAGGGAGAGGAATTATTTAAGCTCAATACCAATGTGGACACAAGAACAAATGGATATAAACTGGCTACCAGGAAGTTTAGACTTGAAATTAGACGAAGGCTTCTAACCATCAGAGGAGTGAAGTTCTGGAATAGCCTTCCAAGGAAGCAGTGGGGGCAAAAGATCTAACTGGCTTTAAGTTTAAACTCAATAAGTTTATGGAGGAGATGGTATGATGGGATAACATGGTTTTGGTAATTAAATATTTATGGTAAATAGGCTCACTGGCCTGTGATGGGATATTAGATGGGGTGGGATCTGAGTTACCCAGGAAAGAATTTTTTGTAGTATCTGGCTGGTGAATCTTGCTCATATGCTCAGGGTTTAGCTGATTGCCATATTTGGGGTCGGGAAGGAATTTTCCTCCAGGACAGATTGGAAGAGGCCCTGGAGGTTTTTCGACTTCCTCTGTAGCATGGGGCACGGGTCAGTTGCTGGAGGATTCTCTGCTCCTTGAAGTCTTTAAACCACGATTTGAGGACTTCAATAGCTCAGACATAGGTGAGAGGTTTTTCGCAGGAGTGGTGGGTGAAATTCTGTGGCCTGCGTTGTGCAGGAGGTTAGACTAGATGATCATAATGGTCCCTTCTGACCTAAATATCTATGAATATGAAAATGGCAGATGAAAATCAGTGTTGATAAAGGCAAAGTAATGCACCTTGGAAAACATAATCCCAACTATATATATTGTGATACAGGAGGGCCAAGGAGCAGTGGTAGAGTGGTCGAGGGGAAATATAAGCCCTAGGCTAATTAAGGCGTGGTTCCCTGTAGACTAGAGAGGGTTGCTACAGATTAATTGGAGCACCTGTGGTCAATTAAACCCTGTCAGGAACCTAATAAAACCTCCTGCTTCAGGCAGTCAGAGGAGGAGGAGGAAGGAGAGAGGACTGGAGCTTGGAGGTGTGTTTAGAGATTTGGAAGACCTGAGAATTGAAGTAAGGGAGACCCTGCCCCAGCGGGACAGGGGGACCCCTTCCCCCCAACACCTAAGGACCGAGGGTAACCCCACCTAAAAGGGACAAGGGTAAGAAACCCGCAGGGGTTGAGAGGGGCTGGGACTCAGAGTGAGGAGCAAACCCAGACCCCTTCCCTGCTTCCCTCCTCTACCACCTTCCTGGGCTAATAGCGGGACCCTTGGCACCCAAGAGCAGGGGCAAGGGGTGGCATCTTAGCTCCTCCCCATGAAAAGCACAGGACCCACCATATAAACATCGGCCATCTTGCCACATGTGGTGTCAAGGGTGGGATTTCTGTTCCGTGAACATAATCCGGGGTGGGTCATGACCACCCTGCCCCAAGGTGGAGGACGTGGTCAAAGCACTGGTGCAAGCCACTGCTGCCCAGCAGGCGGCTACCCGGGTCCAGGCAGATGCCCAACAGGAGGCCATGAGGCTGCAGCAAGAGACCAATCACCTGCTGATGACCCAGGCCACCCAAGGTCAGCCCATGCTGCAGGAACTAGTGAACCAGGTGAAGGCCCTTACGGAGCTGAGCCATGGGTATGATGGAACACAGACCATACGGGCCACCTACTGTCTGCAGAAAATGACCTGAGAGGATGATGTGGAGGCATACCTCCTGGGCTTTGAGAGGACAGCCCTGCAGGAGGCCTGGCCCCGAGACCAGTGGTCAGGCATACTCACCCCATTTTTGTGCGGGGAGGCCCAGAAGGCCGACTATGATATAACTGCAGAGGAGGCAGCAGATTACACCTGACTGAAGGGGGAGATTCTGGCCAGGGCAGGGGTAATGACAGCCTTGAGAGCCCAGAGGTTCCATGAATAGCAGTACTGTGAGGACAAGACACCACGGTCACAACTATTTGATCTAATCCACCTAGCCCGGAAGTGGTTACGCCCAGAGGCTCTCAGCTCGGAGAAAATGATGGAGCTTCTGGTGCTGGACCACTATACAAGGGGACTACCCTTGGGCCTCTGAGCCGGGGTAGGCCAGAATGACCCCTCCACCTATAATGAACTGGTCACCCTTGTAAAGAGACAACTGGCAACCTGTGAACTGGTCGAAACCCCGGGAGGTGAAACACGGCGTTCCAGGAAACCAGTCCCGACCCTCAGGCCCCGGATCATCGAGAACTCCAGGAAAGCCATAGTGGGAAGAACAGGCACCAAGGAGCGGCCTGAGGCCCCAAAGGGACCTGTGGGTCTTGGGGGAGAGGGCTGGCAGAGCGTGTCAGTGGGCCCAAGACAGAGGGTGACCTCTGGGATGAGATATTGCTGTTATGAGTGTGGGGAGTTGGGGCATATAGCAGCCCAGTGTCCCAACAGGGAGGAGCCCATGCAATGCAACTTCGGGGATCCCAGACACCAATGTGGCCTAATCAGGCTGGTGGAGGTCGTGATGGCCCCACATGAGTACACCGGGCCAGTAAGGATAAATGGCATCCAGACCACAGCTTTGCTGGACTCTGGAAGTGCTGTCACATTGGTCTCAGGAAAGTTAGTGGGGCAAGACCAACTGAGCCGGGCCAAGAGCACCAGAGTGACATGTGTCCACGGCACAGAACATTTCTACCCCACAATTCCAATACGGATTGAGATCCAGGGAAACACTACCAAGATGACTGCAGGGGTGGTCCCCAAGCTTCCCTACCCAGTCTTAATTGGCAGAGACTTTTCTGGGTTTGAGAGCTTACTCCCCCCGCATCGAGTTAGGGGAGGGAAGTAAACCCCAAGCAGAGTTCAAGGCATCCATGGATGGCCCTACCATATTTTTTGCTGGGTTTTCCCCAGAGTTATTTTCACCCCCCGGGAAGTCTTGGAAATCCAGATGGGAAAGGAGGGCAGACAAAAGACTAGGAACCAGGATTTTGGCAGCAAACCAAAGAGCTGCCCTGGTTGGGAGGAAGTCCCGTGGAGACCCAGAAATGGCCCCCAGCACAAGCAGAAGCACCACAAGAGAAGGAGGGGAGCCCATTCCGATAGAATCAGGCCAGATCGGTCCCACACGTAAATATTTTGGGCAGGACCAAGCTGATGACCCACTGTATGTGAACGTGAGGGACGATGTAGTAGAGGTAAATGGTGTGCAAGTAGAAGGGAAAACCAAAGTCCCAGGGCCCTACTATTATTATCAAGCAGGATCTGTTGTACCAGGTAGTGCCAATACAGGGGGGAAGTAGTTGAACAGCTCTTGGTGCCACGGAAGCACACAAGGGCCGTATTAGAGTTAGCTCACAGTCATCTGTTTGGGGGACATTTAGGAATAGACAAGACCCTGGATAGAGTCCTAAGGAGGTTCTACTGGCCGGGGTTACGGGCAGAAGTCTGGCGCTATTGCACCTCCTGCCCAGAGTGCCAGCTGCATAGTCCCCGACCTCAGTTAAGGGCCCCGTTGGTACCCTTGCCTATAATTGAAGTTCCTTTTGAAAGGATAGCAATGGATCTAGTGGGACCACTAGAAAACAGCCCGGGGCCACCGAAGCATACTCGTTATTCTGGACTACGCTACACGGTACCACGAAGCCATTCCTTTAAGAAACCCCATGTCCAAGGTGATTGCAAAAGAACTGGTGCAGGTTTTTGCTAGGGTAGGCATCCCTAAGGAGATCCTGACAGACCAAGGGACTCCCTTCATGTCGAGAGTAATGAAAGACTTATGTACCCTGCTTCACATCCAAGCCTTGCGAACCTCGGTCTACCATCCCCAAACAGATGGTCTGGTTGAGTGATTTAACCAAACTCTCAAGAGTATGATACAAAAGGTGGTGGCCCAAGATGGAAAAGACTGGGATACCCTCCTCCCATACCTGATGTTTGCAATACAAGAAGTTCCCCAAGCATCTACTGGATTCTCCCCCTTCGAGTTACTGTATGGATGTCACCCACATGGCATATTAGACATTGCGAAGGAGGAATAGGAGGAAAAACCCAACCCAGGGAAGCACGTCATTACACATGTAGCCCAGATGAGAGAATGAATAGCCCAAGTGACCCCCATAGTAAGAGAACATTTGGAAAAAGCACAAGAGAACCAGCGAACCTACTACAATCGGGCAAAAACACGGTAATTGGTGCTGGTACCAACAACAGAAAGTAAGCTCCTGGCCAGTTGGCATGGACCCTATGAGATTGTGGAAGCCATTGGGGAGGTGAATTATAAGGTGAAGCAGCCAGACTGCTGAAGGCCAGAGCAGATATACCACATCAACTTACTGAAACCCTGGCATGATTGGGAGACATGCCCGGCTGTCCTGCCAGTTCCATCCCAGGCAGATGGCCCACAAGGGCAGGTAAAGATATTCCCCGAATTAGCCCCAGAACAATGAACAGAGGTTGTCGAATGATCCAGAGGAACCAAGACGTGTTCTTTACACAACCAGGCCATACAACGCTGATCCAGCACCACATTGTCACCTCTCCCAGAGCAAGGGTGACGACAAAGCCATATCGCTTTGTCTATGCCCAATGGCCTTTTCCAATATACCGTCCTCCCTTTTGGGCTCCATGGGGCCCCCGCGACTTTCCAACTATTGATGGACAGATTACTTAGATCCCATGCCAAGTATGCTGCCACCTATTTAGATGATGTGGTAATCCATAGCCCTGACTGGGAGAAAGTGGAAGTGGTACTAGATACTCTTAGACAGGCTGGCCTCACCGCTAACCTGTCCAAATGTGCAACAGGGTTAGCCGAGGCCAGATACCTCGGGTATGTACTTGGAAGGGGCCTGTTGAAGCCCCAGTGGAACAAAGTGTAGGCAATACAGGAATGGCCCCGCCCAATCCAGAAGAAGCAAGTCAGAGCATTCTTAGGGATAGTGGGGTACTATTGCTGGTTCATCCCTCACAAGAGCTCGGGGCCCAGAGACAGTTAAGTGGACCGAAGCGGCAGAAGAAGCTTTCAGAGACCTAAGGATGGCCCTTTACAGTCATCCTGTGCTCATAGCCCCAGATTTTAAAAACTAATTCATCTTTCAGATGCCTCGGAGGTAGGACTTGGGGTTGTCCTTTCACAGATGGTGGGGGATGAGAAGCACCCAATCCTTTACCTTAGCCAAAAGCTCCTGCCCAGGGAGCAACGATATGCTGTAGTAGAAAAAGAATACCTAGCGGTTAAATGGGCCATGGAAATTCTACAGTATTATCTGCTTGGGCGGCGGTTCACTCTTGTGATAGACCATGCCCCGCTCCAATGGATGCACACAAACAAGGAGAGGAATGCACAAGTGATTAGATGGTTTCTATCCCTACAACCTTTCCACTTCTGGATACAGCATAGAGCTGGAAGCCAACACGGCAAAGCGGATAGCCTGTCACGACAACACTGTCACTCGTCCCAAGTAGCCCAACCCCATGGTATTGAGTGGTGGTGGTGGTATGTAATACAGAAGGGCCAGGGAGCAGCGGTAGAGTGGTCAAGGAGAAATATATAAACCCTAGGCTAATTAAGGCGTGGTTCCTTGTAGACTAGAGAGGGTTGCTACAGATTAATTGGAGCACTGTGGTCAATTAAGCCCTGTCAGGAACCCAATAAAACCCCCTGCTTCAGGCAGTTGGAGGAGGAGGAAGGAGAGAGGACTGGAGCTTGGAGGTTTGTTGAGAGATTTGGAAGACCTGAGAATTGAAGTAAGGGAGACCCTGCCCCAGTGGGACAGGGGAGTCCCTTCCCCCCAACACCTAAGGACCGAGGGTAACCCCACCTAAGGGGGACGAGAGTAAGAAACCCGCAGGGATTGAGAGGGGCTGGGACTCAGAGTGAGGAGCAAACCCAGACCCCTTCCCTGCTTCCCTCCTCTACCACCTTCCCGGGCTAGTAGCGGGACCCTCGGCACCCAAGAGCAGGGGCAAGGGGTGGCATCTTAGCCCCTCCCCAAGAAAAGTGCAGGACCCACCATATAAACATCGGCCATCTTGCCACAATATAAAATGATGGGGTCTAAATTAGCTGTTACCACTCAAAGAGATCTTGGAGTCATTGTGGATAGTTCTTTGAAAACATCCACTCAATGTGCAGCAGCAGTCAAAAAAGCTTACAAAATGTTGGGAATCATCAAGAAAGGGACAGATAATAAGACGGAGAATATCGAATTGCCTCTATATAAATCCATGGTATGTCCACATCTTGAATACTGTGTGCAGATCTGGTCGTCCCATCTCAGAAAAATATATATATTTTGGAATTGGAAAAGGTTCAGAAAAAAGCAAGAAAAATGATAGGGGTATGGAACAGCTTCCATATGAGGAAAGATTGAAAAGACTGGGATTTTTCAGCTTTCAAAAGAGATGACTAAGGGGGGATATGATAGAGGTCTATAAAATCATGACTGGTGTGGAGAAAGTAAATAAGGAAGTGTTATTTACTCCTCATAATTCGGGCTCCATGTCTGTCACAGAGGTCGCAGAAGTCACAGATTCTGTGACTTTTCGCAACCTCCGTGACTTCTGCAGCGGCCAGTGTGGGTGGCCTTGGGACCACCTGAGCAGCTAGTTTGGGGGCCAGCTGCTCAGGTGCCCCAGGGACAGCTGCACTGGCCACTGCTGGAGCAGCCCGGGGCTAGTCGCACCAGCTGCTGCTCTGGCAGCCCCAGGTAGCTGGCCCTGGGGACTGCCCGAGCAGCAGTTCCCGGGGTAGTCAGAGCAACCGCTGCTCTGGTGCTCCCAGTAGTGGTTCCTGGGTGGCTGAAGAAGCCGCTGTTCTGGTGGCTCCTGCCAGTTGTCCCCAGGGCGGCCGGAGCAGCTGCTGCTCCAGTGGACCCCCGGCTGCAGGTGCCGCTGGCCCAAGCCCCCTCCTCCAGCAGCAGCCCTCTGGGGTGCACCCCCGCAGCAGCCACCCCAAGATTTAGTCAGGAGTATTTATAGTATAAGTCATGAACAGGTCATGGGCCGTGAATTTTTGTTTATTGCCGATGACCTGTCCATGACTTTTACTAAAAATACCCATGACTGAGTCGTACCCTTACTTATAACATAAGAACTAAGGGTCACCAAATTAAATTATTAGGCAGCAGGTTTAAAACAAGCAAAAGGAAGTATTTGTTCATACAATGCACAGTCAACCTGTGGAACTCCTTGCCAGAGGATGTTGTGAATGCCAAAACTATAAACAGGGTTCCAAAAAAAAACTAGATACATTCATGGAGAATAGGTCCATCAATGGCTATTAGCCAGGATGGGCAGGAATGGTGTCCCTAGCCTTAGTTTTGCCAGAAATTGAGAATGGGGAACAGGGGATGGATCACTTGATGGTTACATATTCTGTTCATTCCCTCTGAAGCACCTGGCATTAGCCACTGTTGAAAGACAGGATACTGGGCTAGATGGACTTTTGGTCTGACTCAGTATGGCAATTCTTATGTTCTTAGTGTAAGAGCCTGATTATAAAGTCTGTGTGCCCTGAGTTAAAAAAGTCCCCAGTAAGCTGTGAATTAATTATTATTGATCCCAGGTAACTGGGGCTCCTTTATCTCATCTCTGTAGACAATTGTGTAAGAGAAATGTCCCTCTGATCTCCCTTTTCCTTGTTCTCAGGGTATGCCGGGTACAGGCTGGCAAATGGCAGCACAGGGTGTTCGGGGAGAGTGGAGCTTCACCATGGAGGCGCCTGGGGAACCCTCTGTGATTCCCAGTGGGATTTACAGGCTGCCCACACCCTCTGCCAGCAGCTTGACTGTGGATTCGCCCTGTCAATGCCAGCAGGGCAGCTCTTTGGGACAGGAGATGGGCCTGTCTGGAACGGCACGTTTGGCTGCGAGAGGAACGAATCCCGTCTGAGGGACTGTCCTGTTACTGCTCTGGGTACAACTGAGTGTCCCCCTGGGAGCAAAGCCAGCGTGGTGTGTTCAGGTGAGCTGCAGTGGGAAGAGGAGCTGAAAGCAGAGGAAGGAATGTCCAGTGGTTAGAGCACTAGCCTGGGCTGTGGGAGAGCTGTGTTCAGTTCCTGCTCCACCACAAAATCCTATATGACCTGGGGGAAGTTCCTTAGTCTCTCTGGGCCTCAATTCCCCTCCTGTAAAATGGGGATAACTGTACTTCCCTATCTCACAGGGGTGGTATGAAGATGCATATATGAAAGACTCTTGTCCTCCCTTTGCACTAAGTGGGATGGATCAAGTATCAGTTTGTGCATATGCTGATGGAGAAAAGCCACACAGCCCCGACAGAGTAACTGCTAGCATTGCGCACGAGCAACAATCCCTTCCTGTTCCCCACTCCCTTCCCTGTTGTTGCCATTAACACTGATCACTGTGCCATCTCAACACTTACTTTCCCTTGTACTCAGAGTGCTCAGGCGGCAGGTTAGTGAACGGCACCGAGTGCTCCGGGAGAGTGGAGATCCGACATGGAGACACATGGGGAAGCCTCTGTGACTCCCACTGGGATTTGCAAGATGCCAATGTCCTCTGCCATCATCTGAACTGTGGATACGCCGAGTCGACCTGGGGAGGAGCCCATTTTGGGGAAGGGAGAGGAACCGTATGGAGCGATGCTTTTCATTGTGAAGGGACTGAATCCTGTCTGTGGGATTGTTCTCGCACAGCCCTGGGCAACCCAGCCTGCTCCCCCAGAGACACAGCCAGGGTTATTTGCTCAGGTAAGTTTAATATAGATGTGTATATGTTAGTTACAGTGCAATGTACTGCCCAGATTAGTACATTCACGAGTAGTCCCATTGACTACAGTATTCAATGTAGATAGGGGTACCAGAACCTTGCTTTCTTCATTTCATGTTCCCCAGAACAGAGACCCCTCTGGACGCAGTGAGTGGGGTCGGGAGGTAGATCCTAGTACTACAGTAGAGTGAACTGGAGAGAATGGCTATGCACTGTAAACTTGAGTTTTGCAGTTCACAGATTCCTTCAGACCTCAGCAGGACTGATCCAGCCATTCATCAGGTTGAGGCTGGCATTTCAGAAGTGAGCTATGTGCAGAGATGTCATCCAAGCTGTGGTGCCATTACAATCCAGTTTTACTCTCTGGAAAAGTAGGTGTTTGCCCCGGTGTTCTGGACAAAATGCTTCCTCTTCTCCCTCCCGCACTTATCCAAACTGTGTCACATGCTTTTACTCTGCAGCCCTAATCTGCAGATTTTGCAGTGTGTGTGTGTATATGTTTATAGATAACTAATACCCCCAAACACTTCATGTAATAGTAATTTCTTTACCAAAGATCTTGGTTTTCAGGAAAGTGTTCAGATGTTCTCTTGAGCAGGCTTAGATGTCCCTAAGAGCAGGGTCTTTGTGAAATTTAGCACCTGACTCAGATCTTGCTCTCAGGGTAGGTCTACACTACCACATATGTTGATATAACTTCCATTGCTCAGGGGTGTGAAAAAGCTACCCCCCTGAGCATCACAAGTTATAGCGACCTAACTTCTGTCCACTTATGATGTTATGTCGGCAGGAGACGTTTTCCCACTGACATAGCTTCCAGCTCTCATGGAGGTGGAGTAATTATGCTGAAGGCAGAACTCTCTCCCATTAGCATAGACCATCTTCCCTAGATGATCTACAGCTGTGCAGGCTGCATCAGTAGAGTTGTGCTGATTTAGCACTTCTAGTGTAGACTAGCGTTTAGTGACAGCAGCTGGTGCTTTGCTGAAGATCCTCCTCTACAAAGCAACACAAATACTGCAGGGGTCTTTTTTCCTCAAGGTTTCTCTGAAGCTTTCCCCCAATCAACTTCAAAGGCTTTTTCATGCCACACTAGAGAACAGAAGTAGCTGACGGAGTATGTTTCATAGATTTATAGATTCCAAGGCCAGAAAGTACCATTGTGATCTAGTCTGATCTCCTGTATAACAGAAGCCATAGACCTTCCTCAAAATAATTTCTTTTCAACTAGACCATATGGTTTTAAAAAAACACCCAGTCTTGATTTAAAATTTGACAGTGATGGAGAATCCACCATGACCCTTGGTAAATCGTTCCAATGGTTAATTATGCTCACTGTTTTCTATTCTGAATCTGTCTAGCTTCAACTTCCAGCCACTGGGTCTTATTATACCTTCATCTTTTAATCTGAAGAGCCTATTATCAAATATTTGTTCCCCATGTAGATATACAGAGTGATCAAGTCACCCCTTAACCTTCTCTTTGTCAAGTTAAATAGATCGAGCTCCTTGAGTCTAGCACTCTAAAGCATGCTTCCAATCCTTCAATTATTATTCTGGTTCTTTTCTGAACCCTCTCCAATTGATAACATTCTTCTTGAATTGTGGATACCAGAACAAGATGTCGTATTACAACAGTGGTTGCACCAGAGCCAAATACAGGGGTAAAATAATTTCTCTACTCCTACTCAAGATTCCCCTCTTTATGCATCCAAGGATCGCATCAGCCCTTTTGACCACAGTGTTGCTCTGATAATTTATGTTCAGGAGATTATCCACCATGACCCCTAAATCTTTTCCAGAGTCAGTGCTTCCCAGGATAGAATCCCCCATCATGTAAGTGTGGCCGACATTCTTTGCTCCTAGATACATTTAACCATATTAAAACATATATTGTTTGCTTCTGTCTATCTTACTAAGGGTATGTCTACACTACGAAATTAGGTTGAATTTATAGAAGTTGGTTTTGTAGAAAGCGTTTTTACACAGTCAATTGTGTGTGTCCCCACACAAATGCTCTAAGTGCATGTAGTCGGTGGAGTGTGTCCACAGTACCGAGGCACCCGTCGACTTCCGGAGCTTTGCACTGTGGGTAGCTATCCCACAGTTCCCGCAGGCTCCGCCACCCATTTGAATTCTGGGTAGAAATCCCAGTGCCTGATGGGGCTAAAACATTGACGTGGGTGGTTCTGGGTACATATCGTCAGGCCCCCCTTCCCTCCCTCCTTCCGTGAGAGCAAGGGCAGACAATCGTTTTGCGCCTTTTTTCTTGAGTTACCTGTGCAGATGCCATACCATGGCAAGCATGGAGCCCGCTCAGGTAACCGTCACCGTATGTCTCCTGGGTGCTGGCAGACGTGGTACTGCATTGCTACACAGCAGCAGTTTATTGCCTTTTGGCAGCAGACAGTGCAGTATGACTGGTAGCCATCGTTGACGTAGTCCTGGGTGCTCTTTTAACCGACCTTGATGAGGTCGGGGTGCCTGGGCAAACATGGGAGTGACTCAGACAGGTCATTTCCCTTTTAAGTTTTGTCTCATGGCGATTCAGTCCTACCGGCAGTGTACTGTCTTTTAATCAGCAGCCAGCAGAAGATGATGGCCAGCAGTCATACTGCACTGTCTTCTGCCAAGCACCCAGGAGATGACGATGGCTAGCAGTCATACTGCACAGTCTGCTGCCAGCAAGATCTATAAAGATAGATGAAGTGGCTCAAAACAAGAAATAGACCAGATTTGTTTTGTATTCATTTTCTCCTTCCTCCCTCCATGAAATCAACGGCCTGCTAAACCCAGTTTTGAGTTCTATCCTTGAGGGGGCCATTCAGTTTCTCGCAAAGCCACCCCCTTTGTTGATTTTAATTCCCTGTAAGCCATGTTGTCAGTCGCCCCTCCTTCCATCAGGGCAACGGCAGACAATTGTTCTGCGCCTTTTTTCTGTGAAGACGCCATACCCCGGCAAGCATGGAGCCCACTCAGATCACTTTGGAAATTAGGAGCACATTAAACACCACATGAATTATCCAGCAGTATATGCAGCACCAGAACCTGGCAAAGCAAAACCGGGCAAGTAGGCAACATCAGTACGGTGACGAGAGTGATGAGGACATGGACACAGACATCTCTCAAAGCACGGGCCCTGGCAATGTGGGCATCATGGTGCTAATGGGGCAGGTTCATGCGGTGGAACACTGATTCTGGGCTTGGGCAACAAGCACAGACTGGTGGGACCGCATAGTGTTGGAAGTCTGGGACGATTCCCAGTGGCTGTGAAACTTTCACATGCATAAGGGCACTTTCATGGAACTTTGACTTGCTTTCCCCTGCCCTGAGGTGCAAGAATACCAAGATGAGAGCAGCCCTCACAGTTAAGAAGTGAGTGGCACTAGCCCTGTGGAAGCTTGCAACGCCAGACAGCTACCGGTCAGTCAGGAATCAATTTGGAGTGGGCAAATCTACTGTGGGGGATGCTGTGATGCAAGTAGCCAACACAATCAAAGATCTGCTGATATCAAGGGTAGTGACCCTGGGAAATGTGCAGGTCATAGTGGATGGCTTTGCTGCAATGGGATTCCCTAACTGTGGTGGGGCCATAGACGGAACCTATATCCCTATCTTGGCACCGGAGCACCAAGTCGGCGAGTACATAAACTGCAAGGGGTACTTTTCAATAGTGCTGTAAGCACTGGTGGATCACAAGGGACGTTTCACCAACATCAATGTGGGATGGCTGGGAAAGGTACATGACGCTTGCATCTTCAGGAACTCTGGTCTGTTTCAAAAGCTGCAGGAAGGGACTTTATTCTCAGACCAGAAAATAACCGTTGGGGATGTTGAAATGCCTATAGTTATCCTTGGGGACCCAGCCTACCCCTTAATGCCATGGCTCATGAAGCCATACACAGGCAGCCTGGACAGTAGTCAGGAGCTGTTCAACTACAGGCTGAACAAGTGCAGAATGGGGGTAGAATGTGCATTTGGACGTTTAAAAGCACGCTGGTGCAGTTTACTGACTCAGTTAGACCTCAGCGAAACCAATATTCCCAATGTTATTACTGCTTGCTGTGCTCTCCACAATATCTGTGAGAGTAAGGGGGAGACGTTTATGGTGGGGTGGGAGGTTGAGGCAAATCGTCTGGCTGCTGGGTACACACAGCCAGACACCAGGGCGGTTAGAAGAGCACAGGAGGGCGCAGTGCGCATCAGAGAAGCTTTGAAAACCAGTTTCATGACTGGCCAGGCTACGGTGTGAAAGTTCTGTTTGTTTCTCCTTGATGAAACCCCCCCGCTTCTTGGTTCACTCTACTTCCCTGTAAGCTAACCACCCTCCCCTCCTCCCTTCGATCACCATTTGCAGAGGCAATAAAGTCATTGTTGCTTCACATTCATGCATTCTTTATTAATTCATCACACAAATAGGGGGATAACTACCAAGGTAGCCCAGGAGGGGTGGTGGAGGAGAGAAGCACCAGGAGGGGTGGTGGAGGAGGGAAGGACAAGACCACATAGCACTTTAAAAGTTTAAAACTTTTGAATGTCAGCCTTCTGTTGCTTGGGCAATCCTCTGGGGTGGAGTGGTTGGGTGGCTGGAGGCCCCCCCACCGTGCTCTTGGGTGTCTGGGTGAGGAGGCTATGGAACTTGGGGAGGAGGGCGGTTGGTTACACAGGGGCTGTAGCAGCGGTCTGTGATCCTGCTGCCTTGCCTGCAGCTCAACCATACGCTGGAGCATATTAGTTTGATCCTCCAGCAGCCTCAGCATTGAATCCTGCCTCCTCTCATCATGCTGCTGCCACCTTTCAGCTTCAGCCCTCTCTTCAGCCCGCCACTTACACTGTCTGCCTCCACGCATTCGTCTGTGCTCTGTCAGTGTGGGAGGACAGCATGAGCTCAGAGAACATTTCATCGCGAGTGCGTTTTTTTCACCTTCTAATCTTTGCTAGCCTCTGGGAAGGAGAAGATCCTGTGATCCTTGAAACACATGCAGCTGGTGGAGAAAAAAAAAGAGACAGTGATATTTAAAAAGACACATTTTATAGAAGAATGGGTACACACTTTCACAGTAAACCTTGCCGTTAACATTACATACATAGCACATGTGCTTTCGTTCCAAGGTCGCATTTTGCCTCCCCCCCACAACATGGCTAGCCCCTCCCCCCTCCCCCCTCTCCGTGGCTAACAGCGGGGAACATTTCTGTTCAGCTACAGGCAAACAGCCCAGCAGGAACAGGCACCTCTGAATGTCCCCTTAAGAAAAGCACCCTATTTCAACCAGGTGACCATGAATGATATCACTCTCTGGAGGATAACAAAGAGATAAAGAACGGATGTTGTTTGAATGCCAGCAAACATACACTGCAATGCTTTGTTCTACAATGATTCCCGAGTACATGCTACTGGCCTGGAGTGGTAAAGTGTCCTACCATGGTGGACGGAATAAGGCTGCCGTCCCCAGAAACCTTTTGCAAAGGCTTTGGGAGTACATCCAGGAGAGCCGCGAATGCTAGGGCAAATTAATAATTAAATATGCTTGCTTTTAAACCATGTATAGTATTTTAAAAGGTACACTCACCAGAGGTCCCTTCTCTGCCTGGCGGGTCCAGGAGGCAGCCTTGGGTGGGTTCGGGGGGTACTGGCTCCAGGTCCAGGGTGAGAAACAGTTCCTGGCTGTCGGGGAAAACCGGTTTCTCTGCTTGCTTGCTGTGAGCTATCTACAACCTCATCGTCATCATTTTCCTCGTCCCCAAAACCTGCTTCCGTGTTGCCTCCATCTCCATTGAAGGAGTCAAACAACACGGCTCGGGTAGTGGTGGCTGAACCCCCTAAAATGGCATGCAGCTCATCATAGAAGCAGCATGTTTTGGGCTCTGACCCAGAGCGGCCGTTCGCCTCTCTGGTTTTCTGGTAGGCTTGCCTCAGCTCCTTAAGTTTCACGCGGCACTGCTTCAGGTCCCTGTTATGGCCTCTGTCCTTCATGCCCTGGGAGATTTTGACAAATGTTTTGGCATTTTGAAAACTGGAACGGAGTTCTGATAGCACAGATTCCTCTCCCCATACAGTGATCAGATCCTGTACCTCCCGTTCGGTCCTTGCTGGAGCTCTTTTGCGATTCCGGGACTCCATCATGGTCACCTCTGCTGATGAGCTCTGCATGGTCACGTCTGCTGATGAGCTCTGCATGGTCACCTGAGGCTTGCCACGCTGGCCAAACAAGAAATTGAGATTCAAAAGTTCACGGGCCTTTTCCTGTCTACCTGGCCAGTGCATCTGACTTGAGAGTGCTGTCCAGAGCGGTCAGAATGGAGCACTCTGGGATAGCTCCCGGAGGCCAATACCGTCTAATTGTGTCCACAGTACCCCAAATTCGACCGGGCAAGGCCAATTTCAGCGCTAATCCCCTTGTCGGGGGTGGAGTAAGGAAATCGATTTTAAGAGTCCTTTAAGTCAAAAAAAAGGGCTTCGTTGTGTGGACGGGTGCAGGGTTAAATCGATTTAACGCTGCTAAATTTGACCTCAACTCCTAGTGTAGACCAAGGCTAAGTGATTCAGATTGCTCTGTATTAGTGACTTGCCCTTTTCATTATTTACCACTTCCTAATTTTTGTGTCATCTGCATACTTTATCAGTGATGACTTTATGTTCTCTTCCAGGTCACTGGTAAAAATGTTAAATAGTGTAGGGCCTAGAACCAATCCATCTGGGACCCCACTAGAAGCACACCCACTCCATGAGGTTTTTGCATTTACAGTTATACTGTGAGACCTATCAGTTAGCCAGTTTTTAATGCATGTAATATATGCCATCTTCATTATGTATTGTTCTAGTTTCTTAATCAAAATATGGTGCTATACCAAGTCAATTTTTTTACATAAGTCTAAGGCTATGTGTAACTTTGGAGTTAGGGGTGTGATTCCCACCTCACGAAGACATACTTATGCTAGCTTTCATTGAGCTACCATACTAAAAATAGTAGCGAAGCCATGTAGCACGGGCAGCAATGAGTGGCAACATGGCTTAGCTGCCCCAAATATGTACCCAGGAGGTCCAGGCAGCTTTGTGCTCAGGGCAGATAGCCTGTATCTCTGCTCACTGTTGCCCATGCTACCATGCTACCACGCTGTTATTCTGCACAGGCTTGATCTCAGATTGACAGGCTTATAATTACTCAGGTCATCCTGTTTACCCTTTTTAAATATTGGTACAACATTAACTTTCTTCCTGCCTTCTGGAACTTCCTCAGTATTTTAAGACTTATTGAAAATCAACATTAATGGTACACTGAGCTCCACAATCTCTTTAAACTCTTAGATGCAACTTAACTTAGTAGCTGCTGTTTATCCTCCTGAGTTACTATTGAAATGTGCAACACAATCATGTTATGATTACATCATCTGTCTTTTTTCCAAATACAGAATAAAAATATTTATTGAACACTTCTGTCTTTCCTACATTGTTATTGACAATTTTACCATTTCCATCCAGTAATGGACCAATACTATTGTTAAGATTCCTGTTATTCCTAATATACCTTATTGTCCTTAACTCTGCTGGCCATAGATTTCTCTTTGAGTCCCTTTGCTTTCCTTATCAATTTTCTACTTCCCCATTCTTCTTTTTGTTATATATTGAATTTTTATAGCTGCTTTCACTCCCTCTCTAAGCCAGGTTCTGTATATTGGTCTCTGGAAACTGTTGGATTATTTTAAGGATAAAATATAAAAATCCATAATCAGCTAGTCCCCTTCACAGCTGCCAAGGGAGACACCTCTTTGTCCTTTTTCAGGAAAAGCGGAGACTCTGAAACAGAAGAAGGCAGCCCTCAATGCACCCCTGGCCTAGGAGCAGGGGCACTGTAATTCCGCACATAGGGAACTGGGACCATTCATACTCTATAATTCAGGGAGGGGGAATGTTTGCTTTGTTTATGGAGGAGATTGGGCTCCTGTTGGCCACCGTGCCCCATGCCAGCCCTCTTACCATGTCCACACAGCAAAGTCTTGCCTATATCCATTAAACTGTACACCTTCCACTCCTTGCACATGAGATGGAAGAGCCATGTCTAATCTCCTACTTCATCACTCCCTAGCAAATGATTCTTCTGTCCATCTTTGCCAATTAAATCTTTCATCCCTGAGCACTGGAGCCAAACAGCAGTGATGTGGGTGGCAGCAGATGAGGTCAGAGCAAAGCTGCAGTTGGATAGGTGGGTCCCTGTGTTTGGACTGGGTAGGTTAGGGAGTGGAGTGTGTCGCTAGGCCTAGAGCACAAGCTTCTCACATGTAGTGTGAAGCACAGAGTGGATGTGGGTGGGGCAAGTAGTGACTCCAGCCTGGAGCAGTTTACATGGTCAGGCTTTCACCGAGCTGCAGAACCTGGCAGTCTGTCCCAGGACCTGCAGGCTACCAGCTCCATGGGAGTGAGCCAGGAATCCCTGAAAGCCCCAGCTCAAATTGGGCTTCTCAGGACTTCCAGGTTCTCTGCCGTAGAACCCAGAGCCAAGCTCTAGTTAGAATTAGGGCTTCCAGGCTTTCTGCTGCAGAGCTGAAAGCCCAGAATTCCTGAGATTCCTGGATTAAACTGAGTCTCCCAGGGCTTCCAGGGCTGTCAGGCTCCCAGTTCCATGGTGGGGACTCTGGAAGTCTGGCAAGGCAGAGCTTCCCCAGAGCCATGGGCCATAGAAATGTGGGTCCCCAGTCCCAGGGCAGTCAACATGGTGGGGCTGCCCCAGAGCTTCCAAGACTAGAAGTCTGGGGTCTCCAGGCCTGGGGCAGTAAGCACAATGGGGCTGCCCCAGGGCCAGAGCCAAGAACACTAGAAGCCTGTGGTATCCAGTCCTGGGGCAGCCTGCATGGCAAGGCTCCCCAGAAGCCCTCCAGGCAAGTAAACCTACCTGGCAGAAAGGTTTCATGGGAGTACTGCCTTTGATTCAGTGAAAGTTAATTAAACACAACTGGCTTTTGTGAGAAATTTTGGGTTTGGTGAACCGGCATTTTTAATTTCATTGTAAAATTTCCAACCAGCTCTAGTCATTGCTGTCCTCTGTGACATACATATATAGTTTTTTTCTTACAGCTATTTATTTAGGAAATTTTAACAGGTTTATAAATCATAATATTTTTAAACAACATGGATTCTTTGGAATGCAAGGTACTTTATGCACTTTATAAATCTGCAATAACAGTAATTACCTGAAAGAGTATGGACTTCTCCCACTAAGAACTTCAACACATTTATATGCTCAGTGGTCACAATTTTAAAATAAAAAAAAAAAGCTTTTAAAAATTAGGATGGTCTTCCCCATTTCCTGGGAGGTCATTCATCCTTCCATGCATCCTCTCCAACCAGAACAATAGGTAGAGTTCATGAGAAAGGTAATTCAGGTATCCAGAGTTGCTGACCTGGCCTGGAAAAACCCTAAAAAAAAATTATTTTGTTGGCTTCTTATGAGTTTGGAGCTGACTCGGTGATCGTGGGTCACTAACGTGCATTGAACAGGGACAAAGAGGACAGGGGGGCTATTTAAAGGAACCACGTGTCCTGGCAGTGCTGGCTTTGGGAATTGTAGCAGGGAAGTGAAGAGCTTGGTGCACTCGTTGCAGTCCGAAACTCAGACGCCTGTTAATCACAGCTATCCTACAGCACTGCCACTATCAGTATGTTGGGTGAGCGCTGAGCTCTTTTGCACTGGGCACTTTCGTAACCAAGGGCCTGATCTGCACAGTGCTCCTGTGCACCCCCTGCTCACATTGACTTCAGAGGGAGGTGAGAACCCTTCACACTGAATAGGAGGTGCCCAGCTCCTCACAGGATCTGGCCTCAGAGCTGGGGAAGCCTTTCCCACCATCACCCCCTGCATTTCTGAGTACAGAGACAAATGAAGCCCTTGCTAGAGGCTGCTCCCAGTATCGCAGAACAATAATGAGCGTTATCTTCCACTTAGCCACTTAGCACAGAAATTTGTGTTTCCCTTTACATCTGTGCATTATTTCTAATGCAGTACCAGCGGGGAGTGATATTCAGTGTATTTCTCATCTCTCCTGAGCCCAGGTCGTTCAGCATCACTCCGACTGTTGAATGGAGAGAGCCGGTGCGATGGGAGAGTTGAGATTTCCCTCCGTGGTGCTTGGGGCAGAGTGCTGGATGACCAGTGGGACATGAACGATGCCAGCGTGGTGTGCAGGCAGCTCCAGTGTGGAGTCTCTGAGAAAGCTTTTAACCTCCCTAAGTCTGGGCGAGGAACGGGCCCCGTGGGGCTGAGAAGTGTCCAGTGTGCAGGAAATGAGACTCGTCTGACTCTCTGCAACGTCTCCACATCTGAGACCACTCAGGCACGAATTGCTGAGGATGTCGGTGTTGTTTGCTCAGGTGACTTACCGTGAAATCTTAAAAATATCCTGTTCTTGTTCAATAGGAATATAACCCTCCCCAGGGCCTGCCTCCAGCTCATCTTGTGCTGTGATCTCATCAGAGCTCAAAAAAATATGGATCTGAGGTTCAAACGTTGACACTTTTATAGTAAACATATTGTTTTATAAACAGAAAAAACATAGCCACATTATAGGGGTAAACTGCAGCAACCTCTCTCTCTTTGTCTTGTATTTATTAGAGCTGGTCAAGAACGGTTTTTTATCAAACTTTTTTCTGCCAAAAAATATTTGCAACAGAACATATATTTTCACAAAAGGCTGTTTTTATTGACAATGTTCAGGTTTATATGGAAAAACGTTTTTATTTTTTTGAAAAAAAAAATATTCATTTTTGTCTAATTTTTTTCCAGGAAAATAAAAATTCTGAGCAGTTCTAATATTTTTAGTGACTTCTTAATCTTAAATCATGTGCTGTCCTACTCAGAAAGGAATAATAGGAAAAGAAAGTCATATGTAAGCCAATTTGATCAAGAGGGTCACAAATAGTGGCTCTGTGACTCAGAAGTTAAGTAGGTTTCAGAGTAGCAGCCGTGTTAGTGTGATATAGTTATGTTCAAATCTTATAACTATGTAATTTTGCTTCATTTAAAGGGAAAAATGAAGACTGTTATTGTTATTGATTGTGCATATTACCATTGTAAAAGATAATTCTATTGTTCTCTTTGCTGATATATTTACTTACTTTAAGAGTCCACAGTAAACATAAACATAGGCCCTTCACACTGGTAACTGTCAAGCAACAGATTTGTTTGTATGTACTGTGCACTGTAATGTTACTGCACCAAAACTTTTATTCATGCATATTCCGGTTGCAGGGTAATTACAGTGCATTAAGGGCCCATTCCTCCACCCATTGTGTTAGTGGAGGTGTTGCTGTTGACTTCACCAGGAGCAGAATTGAGCCCTACCTATTTGGGACTTGCATCAAATTGCCTTTCTTTTTTTATTTGCAAAATAAATTGGTACCATGTTTGCTTTTCTCAAATCCCAGGTACCTCCCAGTTCTGTGAGAATTTAAAAGAAAATTAGAGTTTTTGATAAATGTATTAGCTAATCATAAATTCCTCAAACTCCCTTGATCCTTATAATCTTAGAGCTGTTTGAAAAAAATCAGTTTTTCCAGTAAGGGCTGATCCTGCAAACCCTTACTCTCACAATTACTGTCGTTCTTACTTATTTGGGGAATTCCATACGAATTACTCAGATGAGGAAAGAATTCACAATTAGGCTCTTACCTTTACATACTTTTTCACAATAGCTTTCTCTAAAAAGTCTTCATAATTTCCTTACTCTACAGATTTTTTTCTTTTCTAAGTTTCTGGTTAAAGACAGATGTTTAAAAGCATTTATGTCTTAGCCATTGTAGCAACCTCACTGATTGGCATGGAAGCTGTTCACTTATCATTTTATTGCACATTAACAGTTAGGATTTATTGCTGCAGGAAGCAGGCGGATCAGGCTGGTGAATGGGGCGGGTCGCTGTGCTGGGAGAGTGGAGATCTATTACAATGGCACCTGGGGGACAGTCTGTGATGATTCCTGGGACCTACTGGACTCCAATGTTGTTTGCAAACAACTGGGATGTGGCCATGCCATAAGTGCAACTCTCACTGCTCATTATGGGCAAGGATCCGGGCAGATCTGGCTGGATGATGTGAACTGCTCTGGGAAGGAATCTGATCTCTGGGAGTGTCCTTCCGGGGGCTGGGGCCAGCACAACTGCAGACACAAACAGGACGCAGGAGTTCTCTGCTCAGGTTTGTTCTGTGAATGCTTTGATGGTTGCCAGGGAATTTAATGCGGGGCTGATGTTTGAGGAGAGTGAGAATGATAGAGCCTCTCCCTCGCTGTCGTTGTCTCTTGTCTCGCTCCTACCTCCCTACAAACCACAGACCCAACTGAAAGTCACCAGTTACTATCAGTTCCCACCCAGGGGTATTGGAGATATCACAGCATTTCCATAGTGGTAGGAGGGTCAGTCACTGCTGTATCTTGGCTATCTGTGTGTGTAACTGTTGGGAAATGGTGACTTTCCCGAAGGGTTCACTGTATTGCTAATGGGCCTGTAGTGTCCAGAAGAGTCTCTGATTCTTGGAGTGATTCTCTCTGGCATTTGTACCTGCAGAATAATGCACAGGATCATTAGCGATCACTGGCATTTCATTCTTCACAGCCAGATAGTTGACCTATGTTCGGTTGACTTACAGCCACTGCAGTAATTACTCAGGTGGTTCATGTCCACACTGCCCTCCTTCTGC
Organism: Caretta caretta; assembly: GCF_965140235.1. NCBI lineage: Eukaryota > Metazoa > Chordata > Testudines > Cheloniidae > Caretta > Caretta caretta. The sequence goes on from NC_134206.1 coordinate 213,753,270, forward strand.
CGGTGGTGTGCATCCTCACCAGGAGCACTTCCACTGACTTAAGAGGGGCAGTGGAGGAGGGGGGGCTGAGAGCCTGGGCTCTTAGCTCCATGCACAGCTCCCTGTCAGGAGCCCGGCCACTGGCCCAAGGCTCTCAGCTCCCTGCCCCCTGCCAGTAGCACAACTGCACCCCCACACCCAGGTTCTCAGCTCCCTGCTGTCCACTAGGACCACAGCAGCTACCCAGTGGGGAGCTGGGAGCCTGCGCGAGGGAGCTGTGCTCCTGGCAGGGAGCTGGGAACCTTGGGGCAGCAGGGAGTGGGAAGCTGGGAGCCTCTGGGCAGCACCCAGGCTCCTGGCTGGGAGCAGGGAGCTGGGAGCCCAGGCAACAGCCCAGCTAGGAGCACAGAGCTGTGTGGATGCAGCCCAGCTCCAAAAAGGGAGCTGGGAACTGGGAGTTTCAGGGAAGCACCTGGGCTCCCAGAGGGGAGCCAGGCGCCTTGGTGCAGCCAGGCTCCCCACATGGAGCGGGGAGCTCGAGCAGCAACACAGCTGGAAGCAGGGAGCCAGGATCCTAGGGAGTAACCAGCTCCGAGCGTGGAGGAGGTAGTCTGGGCAGCAATCTGGCAGGGAGCAGGGAGCCTGGGGGCACCTGGGCTCTAGCTGAAGCCCCCATACAACTTTCTTGTCAATTTCATGGTTCTAGCATGGAGCTGTGAAATTGACATGAATCATAGAATCATAGAATATCAGGGTTGGAAGGGACCTCAGGAGGTCATCTAGTCCAACCCCCTTCTCAGAAGCAGGACCCATCCCCAATTAAATCATCCCAGCCAGGGCTTTGTCAAGCCTGACCTTAAAAACTTCTAAGGAAGGAGATTCCACCACCTCCCTAGGCAACGCATTCCAGTGTTTCACCACCCTCCTAGTGAAAAAGTTTTTCCTAATATCCAACCTAAACCTCCCCCACTGCAACTTGAGACCATTACTCCTTGTCCTGTCCTCTTCCACCACTGAGAATAGTCTAGAACCATCCTCTCTGGAACCACCTCTCAGGTAGTTGAAAGCAGCTATCAAATCCCCCCTCATTCTTCTCTTCCTCAGACTAAACAATCCCAGTTCCCTCAGCCTCTCCTCATAAGTCATGTGTTCCAGACCCCTAATCATTTTTGTTGCCCTTCGCTGGACTCTTTCCAATTTATCCACATCCTTCTTGTAGTGTGGGGCCCAAAACTGGACACAGTACTCCAGATGAGGCCTCACCAATGTCGAATAGAGGGGGACGATCATGTCCCTTGATCTGCTCGCTATGCCCCTACTTATACATCCCAAAATGACAGCCAACAGCTGATGTAAGTAACCCTCAGTGTCCACATGGACACTGCATTGCCCTAACTCCATAGACATAAGCCCTACACCTCTCGTGGAGGTGGAGTTATTATGTTGATGTAGCAGGGCACTTACACTGGTGGGAGCAAGGCTATAGTGGGTACACTGACATAATCAGTCAACCTTACGCTGTAGTGTAGACCAAAAACTTTCAGGATCATCAATTTAAATTCCCTTTTTGTGCATTTCCTTCTAGAGTTCACAGATCTGAGGCTGGTGAGCAGCAGTGACTGTGCTGGGCGCCTGGAGGTTTTCTACAATGGGACATGGGGCAGTGTTTGCTCAAATCAGATGACTGGCATCACCCCGACAATTGTATGCAAACAGCTGAACTGTGGAGATGGAGTGCTAACTGCAGGAGAATTTCAACATGGGGAAGGTTCTGGTCTCACGTGGCTGAACCATGTTAAGTGCACTGAGCAGCACAGCTCCCTTTGGCAGTGTCCCTCAGGCCCATGGAAATGGCAGCCATGTGATCACCGAGCAGAAGAGACCCATATTATTTGCAATGATTCTTCAAATGGTAATTATAAAAAAATGTATAAAAGAAGTGGGGACCCATGGTGCAATCCACTAGTAAGACCCCAGAAAAGCCTCTCAATAGAAAGCATAATTTGTGCAGCTCTTTGGCTATTGAGCCTTTTGGGATGAACAATCAGAGATAGGTCCAGGATGTGCAGTTCGGGTCAGGATCAGAATTCCCCACAAGTCTGTGTGTGAGGACGTGTGTGTGAGACAGGGGTGTTGTGGGTGAGTTTCAGTTCCATTTTGAGCCCAACTGTAATAACAATATTTCTCTTCTATGGATTTTTATACTAACGTGGGTGACTTTCAGATGATTAATCTGTGCACATTTGAACCCCTTGTATGAAGTGAGCTGTAGCTCACGAAAGCTTATGCTCAAATAAATTTGTTAGTCTTTAAGGTGCCACAAGTACTCCTTTTCTTTGAACAGACTCAGATATACAAAAACAAACACAGCAGCAGAAGCTATGCCTAAAGATTTCAGCATCCATAGTAAAAACTGAATAGCAAATCCATAAATGATAAAATACACCAATTTTTCGATTTTTCCATTATAAAGTGCTGAAATTAATGGTTTAATATGCAGATAAACTCTATTATCATCTGTGTCATGCACACTACTCAATTTGTTGTCTCAGAATTTTATTTCCATAAGAAGAAAAGGGAAACCATCTCAGACACTGTTTGACAAATGTCCACACACAGAGAGTTTGAGAGTGGATGTTCTCCCATGTAACAAACACATCACCTGCCCCTTACTTTAGACTCTAACTCTCTTTTCCTTTCCCTTTGCAGGTGTGATGAAGACAACAGCTTCACTGTTTAGAAGAGGTAAAATATTCCCCTCCCATCAAGGATTAAATTTACCTGGTGCCAGGATCACAGAGGGATGAGCTGGAACCTCCAGCCTGAGCGAATGAGCTCCTTTATACTGAGTGTGAAATCTAAGGACTGAATGACACATGTGTGAATGACACCCGGGTGGGAGCTGCAGGCTGTGCTGAGCAGGATGATTCCTGTCTATTGGTTCTAGCCACCAGAGCAGGGCCCATGATTTACGGGGGCAGCCTGTGAGCTGCCCCCATAGCGCACAGACTGTGTCCCAGCCCGTCACCCTGCTGCCCTGGGCCATGCAATGAGTGACTGGGGAGCTCCCTGGGGCCCCCTGACTCTCACAGGATAATCTCTCTCTGTTGCATGTTCATTTCCACCCAGTTCCCCCGCGCCGCCCTCCGACCGACAGTGGGAGAGTCACGGTGCCCGTGGTCATCTGCATTATTCTGGGGGCCCTGCTCTGCCTGGTCTTAATCATTCTGGGCGCGCAGGTGCGAAGTGCCAGGGCACAGCGCAAAGGTGGGTGCTGATTAGTGTCACTGTCTGAAATGCCTCTGCAATAGCAGGGGGAGCTGCAGGTGTGGAGAGGGCCAAGGCTGTGAGAGGACCTAGAGCTGGATCAGCACAGGGTGAGGGGAGGATGTAGCTGAGGAGAGGGAGGACCCTTGGTAAAACTATGAGGTTCCATGTGAAATCTTGTTTTATTTAATATTTTCCTTGATGATCTTGCCCTGGAAATGAACAGCACAGCAGAGACACTTGCACATGACACTGAATTGGGAGGAGTTGAGAGCAGTGATGAGGACAGAGAAATAATTCAAAGAGGATTAAAGAAATTGCAATAGTGGCAGAAAATAACATGTAGAGATTCCATTTGGAAATCTGCAAGAAAATCCATGTGGGGCAAAGTTTCTGAACAGAGAGATTGAGTGGGAGAGAGGGTATGAAGAAGGAGAAATGCTGGAAAAGAGCCTTGGTGATAGTGTCTAAAAGATCAAAACATTGATATTAATCCATGGCACTTAGAATACTTTCCATTGATAAATCACTGCACAACCATTAGTTAATTCCTTCCCACAGGGTCACTGGCCAGTAGATAAGTAAGTACTATTATTTCCACTTTGCAATTGGTGTAAACACCAAGTTGATGGAAGAATTATTTAAGGTGATACAAGGAGAACTAACCAGGAGCAATGGGATGAGAGCATGAGGGAACATTTAGGATGAACACGAGGAAAGACATTATGATAGTAAACCTGTCCATGGAATCGTCTCCAAAGGGACGTTGTGGAATGGGATGTGGCTCCCATCAGCTGGGACACTCACTTGAATATAGCCTGGACAGAGCAGTGGGAATGTGCTGTAAGGCTCAATCTTGCACTGGCCCCAGAGGGAGGGGCTGGATGATCTAATAGGTTTTCCCAGCTCTACTTTCTATGACCCTGGGCAAATCCTGACCTTTGTTTCCAGACTCCAGAAGATCCTCGGACCCTTTCACTGAAGCCATATATGAGGAGATTGATTATAACCTGAATGGAGAGAAGCAGATGTTGGGTCACTCAGGTCCGTGTGTCTCATTCCTAACGGAGCAAATATCTACTGCACTTTCCATCCCGAGGCCCTGACCCAGAGCTAAAATCTCAGCCCTCATCCCTGGGATCCCTGGCACACTGTGGATACAGATTTGTTAGTGATTTACTCCCACATAGCACTCACTCTCCATTGGTGTAAATGACACCACAAGGTGCATCTATCTCCAGGTTTGTTGTGTGATGAACTCATGAAGATGACAGGTTTCAGAGTAACAGCCGTGTTAGTCTGTCTTTGCAAAAAGAAAAGGAGTACTTGTGGCACCTTAGAGACTAACCAATTTATTTGAGCATGAGCTTTCGTGAGCTACAGCTCACTTCATCGGATGCATACCGTGGAAACTGCAGTAGACATTATATACACACAGAGAATGGTCTCTGTGTGTATATAATGTCTACTGCAGTTTCCACGGTATGCATCCGATGAAGTGAGCTGTAGCTCACGAAAGCTCATGCTCAAATAAATTGGTTAGTCTCTAAGGTGCCACAAATACTCCTTTTCTTTTTTCATGAAGATGAGCTTCCTCCCCACTCTTCTCTGCTTGTTCCCATTCTTGGAACAGACATCCTGCAGCCTTGGGCCTTGTCTTCACTGAAAAGAAAAGGTGTGTTCTTAACTTGGGATAACTAACACAAGGTAACACCTCAGTGTAGACAAGACAGTTTGTAGCTTTCACATGAGTTAGCAGGTGGAGTTGGAGATTTTTAAATTCCTTGTTAAAGGTCACACTCAGTCTCCCCCGCACCTCCTAGGTTCAGCATGGATGTTCCCAGCATCTTCCCAGTCTGATTTTATCCTCCCCAAACCCACGTTTACCACAATAAAATGGATATTTCTCAGTGTCACTGTGCATTCAGCATCTTCCCTAAAAGAAGGAGACCAGAAATCTTTCTCCCAGCCCCCAGATGCACCAGCCATTTGTCAACTTAGCTGCTCTCACTTTGATAACATCTCATTTGTTGTCCCTACAATCTCCTATTCAGATGATTCACTGATGAAACTTCGGTATTACACCAGGGACAGCGAGGTGGGAAATGATCCTGCATCAGAACAAGGTAATGGGGAAGGAGAGATACAGAGACCATATCTGGGTGGAGAATTTAATCTCCACAGCATTTTCTGTAAAGGCTGTCATTTCCCCTCAATCAATTTCATGGCCCAGAACAGATTTTATACATTCTGATGGGATTAGATTTAACCAGACTTTCAAAGATTTCTGTCAACCTTTGTGATGGAAACGTGTGATAAAATCATCACCTTTCCTGTATGTGGTTTGTGATGCCCTCCACTCGGGGAGGAGCTTCAGGGAATGCGGTCCAGAACTATTCACTTGGCATGGAAGTACTGAAAGTCACAGCTGGAGCCTACCAGTAAACAAACCCTGATCTGTACCTGTGGTTTTACCAGCTGGCATACGCAAGTAGCCCAAGTCACAATCTAGTCCATATAAACTAAGAGACTATAAACCATCATTATAGAGTTTGGTTGGAGTCACAAAGGTCAGCTCTGGTGCAGCAGCTACCATCTTCCAGTGTGTCTAGTGTTAGCTCAGCACCAACACAGATCCTGATCCCACTGAAATGCATGAGAAAATTTCACAGAATATCAATCATGCTTTTCCCCTGGATCACCCTGTGACTTTCTCCTACAAACTCCATGGTAAACAGCCCATGCTCCAAGGCAACAGGCACTTAATGGGGAACTAGAAACCTGCTCAGGAACTGGGTGTGTTCAGGGGACACTGAGTGTGCTGTTTGCTGTTACAGAGGGAGTTTCCCCTTGGGGGTCTCAGTTGGATTTCGATAATGTGGAGGACCCTGTGTCAAGTGATGTGCTCCTGACTTCAGACAGCCAAGGTGAGGAGTAAATCTATAGCCTTGAAGCAATGATACCCTTGGAAGAACTAGTAATTAATAACACCTAGCTCCTATGTAGGGCTTTTCGTACATAGACCTCAAAGCACTTTAAAAAGGAGGTTGGTACTATTATCTCCATTTTACAGATGGGAAAACTGAGGCACAGAGTAGTGAAGTGATTTGCCCAAGATCATTTAGCAGGGCAGTGGCAGAACTGAGAGAAGAACCCAGGTTTCTGCATCCCTGTCTAGACCTCCGCCCAATAGATCACAGTGTCTGTCTATACAGGCAAAAATTGTCATTTATGGCTTGATCTTGTGAGGTGCTGAGCATCTTTAGTACTTGTTAGGGGCTTTCCCTTCACCCCTCCCCTGGTTCTTGTCATGCAGACAGAAAGCAGAAGACTGGAACTCCGAAGTACAGGCAATGCAATGTTTATTGGTGTTAATTGAAGCAAGCGTATCCATAGCTCTGATGCCGCAGAGCCTTTTTCCCAGTGTCACTGTTCTCCTTCCTTAGCAGGCATAATTATACCTGTAATGCATGCCCTTGGTCCCACCCCTTACAGTTTATGGTCATGTTCCATTTTGAAGGGTCTTGTTGTGACATGTTCCCCGCACCCCATTTGGGGTGCCGCTTGGAACTGGGGTACAACTGAACCCACCTGACTCACCAGCCTGGATTCCCTTCTCAGTGTACTGCTGAGACAAGCCTGCCAAGCCCATCCTCAGGTTTCAGACTGCACCTTACCAGCACACGTAAAGGTAGGGACACACCCAGCTGCAGCTTTACACACACATGTTGAGATCAGCTCTGCATGGGAAGGCTCAGCTAAGCAATTGCCTAGCAATTGTGTGCACCCCCCTCTGGGGTGTAAACCCAAAATTATACTGCCTTGCAGTTCACTGAGAACTGTACAGCATAAGCTCATGAAATTCGTCCCCTCCCTCAATGTGGAGAGAGATATGCAACAGCTTTTTGCTCCCCAATTATAGTTTCCACACACACTGGTTTTAGACAAAACCAAAAACAAGTTTATTAACTACAAAAGATAGATTTTATATGATTATAAGGGTTAACAAACAGATCAAAGCCGATTACCTAGCCAAAAACAAACAAAAACAAAAACAATAAAAACCACGCAAGCTAAGCTTAATATACTAAAGAAACTGGATATGTGTAACAAATTCTCACCCTAAATGTTGTTTTAGGCAGATTGCAAAGGTTCCTGAAAGCAAGCTGCACTTGCTTGCAGCTTAAATCTCCAGGTATTTCTTTCACAGGCTGGAACTCCCTCAAGCCTGGGTTCAGTCCTTTCTTAGAATCATAGAATACCAGGGTTGGAAGGGACCTCAGGAGGTCATCTAGTCCAACCCCCTGCTCAAAGCAGGACCATCCCCAATTTTTGCCCCAGATCCCAAATGGCCCCCTCAAGGATTGAACTCACAACCCTGGGTTTAGCAGGCCCATACTCAAACCACTGAGCTATCCCTCCCCCCAGGTTCAGTCTTAGGTGTTTACAGCAGTCATCATAGGTGAGGAGACAATGAAGAACCAACCACGATGATATCACTGCCCTGCTGTTAGGGGCCTTATTCCTTCACCCACTTACTTCCTTCTCGCATGAACAGAGAGCAACAATACCCGAAGTCCAAAGGTTCAAACAAATATATATACTCGATGTTTATTGGGGTGAACTTCCATCAAGCATGATTCCAGTTTCCTTCCTTAGTGTCCCCCTTCCCAGCTCTGACACCACAGAGTCTTACCTGTGTCCCTGTTCCCATTCCTGCTCTTAGCTAAACATGATTCCAGTTTCCCCATCCCCATTTCCTGTTCCCATTTCCCCCTTTAGCAAAACATGATTCCAGTTTTCCCACCCCCATTCCCTGTTCCCATTTCCCCCACCCACACACCCACCTACTTCCTGATTGACTGCAGACTATATAGTAAAACTTGAGTTCTGCTTAGCTATACCTTAACCAATCATTTTCCTGAAATTTAACTAACCAATCCTAACACATTGTAGCATGATTATGTAACCAATTATATCCCACCACCTTAATTAGTTTACACCCAGCAAAATTAATTATACAGCAGACAGAAACAATCATAGAACCAGACAGAGATTATGCAGACAAACAATAGGGAAATGGGGACTACAGTGATAGAACAAACACAGAAGTGAGGATTTCACATCCCAGCTATTGATAAGTGAGTTCTTGCCAGACAGGATGCTATCAAACTAAGTTTCCTTTTACATCTTCTAGGCACTTCCCTTTCTCTGGAGGTGATAGGCATTATCAGGACAGGATTGTATTCCTAACAGCCCAATAGCACCTTATTTCAATGTGACTAGGTTAGAATGTGAGGAACCGTTCGCTTCCCAGCTTATGGCTGCCTCTGCTGCTTAGCCAAAGGCCTTAGCCTAAGAACAGGGTCTCAGACTGTCACAGTAAGAGAAGGCTCTTACACTGGCAGACAGTGATTTTGATTGTTTCTTTTATACCTCTATAACTAGCCAAGTGATAAGAATACACCTAAATTGTTAGAGTATAGCCCTTTACAGACAGGACTGAATATCTATATCCTAACACCTGCCTTAACTAGTTTTTGCATATGGCAGGAATCCTTTGTCTCCCAGTTTGATTTCCACCCCCGGCCAGTAGGAAAATACTAGTATTATCATGGTGTCCAATACCAGGTGACTTGGTCACATGTCCCTGCAGTCATAACTCAGAGGCTGTTTGCAGCATCCCCATGAAGACTTCCCAGGAAGGTGGGAGATTAGCATCTTCAAAGACCTATTGTTCTCTCTAATGGTCCATTGACTTGTTCCTAGCTAGCCATCTAGACTGATTGCATTCTGTCTAGTGGGAGTTCCCCATGTGTAAACACAATTTGTAGTACAGATACATAGTCAATATTCCTAACTTCAGATACAGAAATGATACATGCATTCAAGTAGGATAATCATATTCAGTATATCCGTGATATTTCACATACCTTATGTTGCATCAAATACATCATAATTATGCCATACTCATATCATAATAATATTTCTATGAAGAATATGGGGGCATAGTGTCACACTGGGGGCTTTGGTGCCACTTCTTTTGTATCCCATGGGAGGGGTAGGGAGTGAGATTATGTATCAGCCAGCGTCAGGATTTTCTTTGGCTTTTAGTGTTTCTTATACCTTCTCCACCATCCACCTCACTCCTCCCAACTGGTTGCTTGACCTTGCCTTGAGATAGGAGTCGAGGCAGTCTTCAAGTGTACACTCATATATTACACTCCCACCGTACCTAGCAACACTTTAGGTCTATCTCTTATCTTTTCACATTGTACTAAAAGCCCCATCTGGTTGTGGGAAATGCAACACACAGTCTCTTTGTTTCTTGTCCACACATATTAGTAAGGATATAAGAGTATCAAAAATCAAACTCAAAATTCTATTTCAGGCTAACAAACAGGCCTATTTTCTAACAGTACTGATGCAATCAGTGGGAGCTGATCAATGGAGAAAATGCCTTACATGGGGAAACTTAAAGTGCTCAATCTGTTTAGCTTGACTAAAAGAAGATTGAGAGGTGACTTAATAAAGTATCTCCACAGGGAGAAAATACGGATATTAAAGGGCTCTTTAACTGAGTATAAAAAGGCATAGCAAGAATCACTGGGTGGAAGCTGAAGCAAAACAAATTAAAATTAGAAATTAGGTGCAAATTTTTAACAGTATGGGTGATTAATCACTGGAACAAACTACCAAGGGAAATGATAAGTTCCCCATCTCTTGATGTCTTCAAATCAAGAATGAATGCTATGGCAGATATGGCAATTTCCTGCATATCATTGGGCGGCCTTATTGAATTAAGTTTAAATATGTCTGGGGTCCACTGTATTAAATGCAAAGGTTATGTATTACCATGGGCCAGGATTACATATACGCTATTTGAGGGGAGGTGTGATATGAGTTCTGGGAGTTCAAAGGACTATATTGAAAATGTGCCAGACAAGAATGGACTTTTGGGAAAATAAGTGTGAAGTGGATTTCCTGGAGAATCCCTAGGGAGCGGTTAATGCAAATTGCACCATTGCGGGTTATGTAAAAATCCAGTCTTTTGAAGCTACACCCCGAGGAGTAGGTCATTGTGTGCGGATTACCTGTTCCCAGAGATGAGTTAAAAAGCCAGAGCTGTGTAAAGAAACAGCTGTACCACCCAACCTGGGTTCGGGTTCTGAATCTGAGACAGTTGTGAACTTGTAACTCTGGAGAAAACCCATTTGTGGGTTGTGAAGGACTGGCACCTGCCAGAGCCTGAGGTTTGAGTTGGGGTGCTCTCTGGTAAGCTTTTTAGCTTGTGTGTAGGTTCTTTTATTGCTCTATGTTTTCTTTGTAATGCTTTTACCTTAAGAATAAATGTGCTTGCTTGGAAGGAGGTGCATGGCAACTTACAACTGCAGGCAATATACTGGGAATAACTTCTGGAGAGAAAGCAAAGCATACACACTGGCCCTTAGGCAATCTGACTTGCTGGGAATATCACCCTGTAGGCAGAGAACTGTGAAGGCTGGAAAAATCCCGGTCAGAAGGGATGGAGGTATCTTTCCAAGAGAGGAGACAGCTGAGGAGCCGGGAGCCTAGAGTGGGTGCCCTTGGTGGCCCACAGAGGGGGAATACAGGTGCAGTTGTCCTGAACTGTGACAGACATACCTTAGCCAAACACGGGTTATTCTCCTTAATAGAGGGGCAACTAGGTAAAATTCAGTGGCCTGTTATATATACAGGCCGTCAGCCAAGATGAGCTAATGGTCCCTTTTGGCCTTGAACTCTATAAATCTGTGACACTCAGGGTGCTCAGCATGTCATAGAATCTTCTAACTCTTCTCCCACAGAGCATGGCTGTGGGTGCTGGTTTAGGTCAGAGCTGTATGGAGGGGAAATAGTAAAGCATGTGGTACCACACAGGCCAACCAGTGTGACTCTAGAAGAAGTTTATTCAGTGCCTGCCCATGGTGCCCCTGACTCTAGTCACTGCTCCCTGACCTTCACTTTAATGTGCACTAACATTACTCACAAAGTTAGGAGACAAGCTCTCTGAGCACAGCCCTCTGCTCTGTGGTAATGGTCTCCCTCAGCCATCCCTGTCTTTGCTAAGTCCACTGATCTATACTTGAGTTTCACACATGAAAGGGATGTACAGATTTCACACCCACAGGCCCATAGAATCATACAATATCAGGGTTGGAAGGGACCTCAGGAGGTCATCTAGTCCAACCCCCTGCTCAAAGCAGGACCGATCCCCAATTAAATCATCTCAGCCAGAGCTTTGTCAAGCCTGACCTTAAAAACCTCTAAGGAAGGAGATTCCACCACCTTCCTAGGTAACTCATTCCAGTGCTTCACCACCCTCCTAGTGAAAAAGTTTTTCCTATGCTTGGCCTGACTTGGTGGTGTGTGTTCCAGACACTGCAGATCAGGGGTGGGTTATGGGCCAAACTAGTTTAGAGAAATGGAACAAAATGAGCTTTTTCACAATAATGGAAAGTTTAGAAAGTAAGTGATAGAACAAATTAAAGTATCATTTATCTGTATAATTAGTATAACAACAAAGTACCATGGGCAAATCTTCCTCTGACATAAACCCCACTCCTAGCCACCTCTTCCCAAATCTCCCACAACCTTCATTTCAGTTTCTGTTTGAGGCTCCTTTGAGTAATTTACAGTTATATCAGGTCCTTGAAATGTGTCAGACAAACGTTACATGAATGAAATTCCTCTGACACTAAGGTTGGTGGGGGAGGGACTTTTGGTTTCTCATCCCCCTTGGGGTGTCAGTACCTCAGGCTGTTTGTACCTGGTGTATAATTTATTTCTCTATTCAGTGGAAGTTCTCTCCTCATTACCATTAATTCTTGCCTCTTTTTCAGAGGCTCCTGCACTGCCTGGAAATGTCACAGAGAACGGTTATGATGATGTCAAAGAAGTTTCTGACCCCAATGATAACCACGGCCCCGGGCAGTGTGCCTGGGAAGACACTGGAGCCCCAGGAGAGAGTGACAGGAACAGGGATTCACAGACAGGTGAGTGGGGAAATGCACTTTTGCCAATTCTTGCAGTTTATTGCTAGTCTCATGATATCTAGTATTTTTAAAAGTTCAAACTCCAGGAGACATGAGAGTCTCTGCTTTAATTTTTTAAAAAGCAAGTTCTCTAGCCCTGATGGTTGCAGAAAGAAGCTTCAGAACATGAACTGAGTTTCACCTAAAGGCTCAGAAACCAGAGGACAAAAAAAAGACCAAAAAAAGTCTTTTTAATCTACTGATTTTTAAGCCAATCTCATGATATGTTGAGGCCTAACTTCTGTCAGTGACTGAGACATAGGTAGTCGTGTCCAATAGTTAGACCCAGAATCAGGCTCAGTGGTTAGAGCTGGAGTCAGAGCTAAAGTCAGAAATTGGAGCCAAGGGGCAGAACTGGAGTCAGGAATTGGAGCTGAGGGTCAGGACCAGGTAACCTGGAGTAAAGCAAGGCAGGGGTAAGGCTGAGGTAAAGCAGGAACAGAAGTGGGAACAAGGCAGGAGCGATGGCAGCCATGGGTGAATGCTACAAGTAGCTGCTGAACTGCAGCTCTGCTGGACTAATGAGCCACTCTGAGGACTCTTCCAGCCAATAAGGCAGATTATTAGGTTCTCTGGAGATTGGCTCTGCTGCAGGCCCCGCATCCTGTCAACTTCTAATTTTTGAACGCTTGGGGTTGGCAAAGCTGGAAATGTCTGTGTTTCCCAGTGATCCACGGGACCAATGTCTGGATGGGAATATGGATTATGCAGCAAGGAAGTGACCCTGGCCAAATTACTTGTTGTGAGGACAAAGTTACACAGGTGCGTTTGCAGGATCACAGCCTGTGTGTCTTCCCCCAAACAAGGTGTCAGAGCCCAGTATGGTAATGGGAAGAGCAGGGCCCTGCAGTGGGGTTAGTTAGAGGCCTGGCATCAGGTTTGAAATCACTCTCTTCAATATGTAAATGGCTCCATTAGCCTTGTATGAGAGCAACTCACGGTCTGGAGCTGACGGCTGAGCTCCCACTTTGCACCTCAGAGGAAAGTGGGTTAGGATGAAATGTGCATTTCTTTGTTCTTGTTGAGAGAAACATTCAAACTCATATTGTGTGGGCAGTTGAGATCTATGATGTCCCCCTGTTTTTTGGCTTCTTGTCCTTGAATGTCTTGTGGGATAGAAGCTCCAGCCTGCTCCACCCTACCTGGTTTCAGCTGGTGTATGTACCCTTAGGGACTATACCAGCCAACAGGAGTTAGAGCAGCCCCTGCTTGAGCATCAGGGAGGCGTCACCAGCTCACTGACATCTCCACACTACTCCTGCAACAGGCAGGTCTCAGCACAGAATGAATGCACTCCCAGATGTTTTCTTTGTAGGCTATAGAGAGATAATGGATTAAACTTGTCAGGGCCCCAATCACAGGAACAGAAGGGATATGTCACAGCCTATACTGTGAGTATACATGGGTGTAGAATGGTTACATTGACTGCAATGTGGCCCCTTGTTCATTTTCAGATTGGAGTCTGCACTTGCTAAGAAGTGAAGAGGTCTCTGAGGCTGAGAGAGACGCCCTGTCCCTACTTCCTGGAGACCCAGGTTATGATGACGTTGAAGATGGGGTCTCTGGGACATCACTATAAGAATGCTGAGTTCAGATCAAATATCCTGTGAGGACATAAATGTTGTATGATTGGGCTATTCTTCTCTCAAATGCTCTCTGGGCCATCAGAAACAATCCCTACCTGGGAACTAGTTCATACAGCTTTTATATTGCAGTTTTGTCTGCTTGCAAGAAATATGTGTGACTGAGACAGGGTCTGTGGTTTCCCCTGTAATTCCCAATTGATCAGACTGTCTGGAACTGTCCTGCTTTTTTATTCCTGCTGTTTTATTTGTAACATGAAATATTATTTCTTCCTTGTGAATTTTTACTTTCTTAGTAAACTGTTTTTGAAAGACTGTTCCAGGGCTGATGCTTCTCCAATGAGGTGTGTTGGGCAGCTCCCTGGAGACCATTGGGGGAAAAATTGAGATTGAACCACCAAAAAATTATAATGGTAAAATGTCACCCCTCGGGTATCTCAGGTTGTTGGACAGGGTGTTAGATTGAGAATGAATATTCTGCCAGGTGTGTGATAATAGTGAGATACCTAGCAACAGAATATTCCTCACTCCAAAGATGGCCCTAACCCCCAGTCCAGACTTTCCTTTGAAATTCTGGAGGATAAATAGGATGCTATTTACAGGTATCTTAATGCCCATACACACACAATCAGATAGCTGTGAAAATATGCCCCTATCCTTTCCTCTTCTCTTCTATATAAATTCATGTGCCATGCCCATCATTCTGGCATCAGAGCACCTTCCAATGATTTACTTTCAGTGTACATGTGTACTTTTATTCCTCCCCAGAGCAAAAACACATGGATTTTTTATGGTGGGTCATGGGTGGTTATCGGTGAGTTTATTTTATGATGTGATATGGGCTTATATTAGCAAAAGCAGACTGAGGAACCCCGCAAGTGGAACAGAAAGAGGTTTCAGGTGATTTTTTAGATCTTGTGGGATTTTGTTCTAGAGTCTTTGATCAGCCCCCAAGAAAACTGTCTCCTGTACAAATGAGTTTTCCCCTTGCAGGAGACAGCTCCTTTGTGTCTAAGGCAGTGGTTCCCAAACTTGTTCCGCCACTTGTGCAGGGAAAGCCCCTGCCAGGCCGGGCCAGTTTGTTTACCTGCCTTGTCCGCAGGTTCGGCTGATCACGGCTCCCAGTGGCTGCAGTTCGCTGCTTCAGGACAATGGGAGCTGTGGGAAGCAGCACAGGCCGAGGGACGTACTGGCCGGCGCTTCCAGCAGCCCCCATTGGCCTGGAGCAGCGAACTGCGGCCAGTGGGAGCCGCGATTGGCCGAACCTGTGGACGCGGCATGTAAACAAACTGGCCCGGCCCAGCAGGGGCTTTCCCTGCACAAGCGGTGGAACAAGTTTGGGAACCACTGGTCTAAGGAATAAAGCTGATGGGCACAGTCCTGGAATGAGTGGGAATCTCTTAAGTGTCCCAGGCCCAAATCATGAAGTTCCTTGAATGACTGAGACATTAAATTAGACATAGTGTTCTGTGGGAGGCCAGTGTAGTGAGCCCAGGACAGGCTTGGTGTGCCCTGGTGACCTGGGTTGCCAGGAGGTGCTCTGTTGCTTTCTATAGCAGTGGTTGTTTCCTCAGGACTGGGCACTACATACCCAGGCAGAGTCCAATTAACCATTGGAACAACTCACCTAGGAAAATGGTGGATTCTCCATCACTTGCAGTATTGAGATCATGACTGGATATTAGAGCTGTTCAAAAAACAGAATTCCCATCGTACCGGAAATACCAACATTTCAAAATTTTGTTTAATCTCATATCATTCATAGTGGAATTCATAGTCATTCATAATAAGACTGGATAATCATTGGGCCAAGGACAATAGCAGATGACTCTATAGCTTGGTGGCTAGGATACTCACTTAAGATGTGGGAGACCCGACGTCAAGTCCCTACTGCAATAGCTATTTATAAATAGAACAGCTTTGGCATGTGAAAGTTTCACATCAGAATAGCCCAGTTGCCAGAGCACTTGTCTGCAATGTGAGATACCCAAGTTCAAATGTCCTCTCCACATCAGGCAGTTTGGAGATTTGAACCTGAGTCTCACAAAAGCCAGGTGAGGGATTTAACCACTGGGTTGGTGCCTATGTCCCATAGCTCTTTTGTGAATCTACTCGTCTATTGCTTTTTTGAAAATATCCTAAATTGAAACATAAAATTTTGAGTTAGGTTGAATGAACCTAAGCAGAACTGGACAGGACACAGCATTCTAGTGCAGTGTTACCAGTGCTGTGTACACAGGCAAAACTTCTCCCTACTTCTACAAGATATTTCCCTTTTTATGCATTAAAGAATCACATTAGCCCTTTCTGCCACAGCGCTGAGAGCTCACGTTGAGGTGCATATCTATGATGACTTTCTCTGAGACATTGCTTTCCAAGACAGAGTCTTCCATCTTGTAGGTATAACCTGCATTCTTTGTTTCCAGGTGTACTACTTTGAATTTGTCTATATTAAAATGTGTGTTGTTGGACTGCGACCATTTTACCAGGAGGATCTCTGTAACAATGACCAGTCCTCCTCATTGTTTATTACCCCACCGATCTCTGTGTCATCTTCAAACTTTACCACAAAAGATTTCATATGATCATTGATGATACTATTGAATAGCATTGGATCAAGAATTGATCTCTAGGGGACCCTCCACTAAAAACAGCCTCACTCACTTATATCTCCCCATTAACAACTAGACTTTGTGATCTGTCAATGAGCCAGTTTTTAATCTATCTAATGCATGCCCTCTTCATTCCATATAATGCAACTTTTAAAATCAAAATATATGTGGTACTAAGGCAAATGCCTTGGAGAAATGGAAGTTGAGTATATCAACACAGTTACCTTCATCTGCCAGATTTGTAATCCTGTCAAAAAAAGACAACAGGTCTGCTTGATAAGACGTATGTTCCATGGAACCAGGCCAACTGATATTATAGCAGAGCACCAAAGACAAGCTTTTT
Source organism: Caretta caretta (assembly GCF_965140235.1). NCBI lineage: Eukaryota > Metazoa > Chordata > Testudines > Cheloniidae > Caretta > Caretta caretta. Next base: position 213,770,107 of record NC_134206.1, read on the forward strand.
GTTTAAAGCTCAACTCTTCTATAGGTATGTCTACACAGCAATGTAAGCCTAGGGTTAGTGGGACTTGAGTCAGCTAACTCATGTCATGGGCCCCTGGGCTTGAGCATCTACATTGCATTTTAATCCTAGGTTAAGGATTTTCTGACCCATACTCAAACCTCTGCACAGACCTGAGTCAAAGTAAACATATCACAAAGTGCCTAGCTCCCCACTCCCCACAGGTGTCAACACTCTAGCCCTGTGAATGGGGTGCACTGTGGGAAAATTCCACTGCCCATCCTGTTTCCTAACTGTGAGTGTGCTATTGATGACACTCAGGTGCCCATAAGGAGCACAAGTACATAAACTGTATAATTAGCTCTTTTGGTGGCTGTTTCAGTAGAATGACTGCAATTTGGGAAGGCTTTATACTCTAATCTGAGAACTGGACTCCCCACCTGTAGGCTGAGTCACATTGGCAGGACAATGCCCATGTGCACCTGCTCTGAGTTATTAGCCAATATAAACTTATTAGCCAAATATTTTGGTTCTCCAGTTAGGTGTGCTGCAAGCATTTCTAAGGCTCATGTGCAAAATGGATTACATTGTACATGTGCAGAGACAGAGGCTAAGGGGGTTGAAAGCTAGCTATGCTTACAGGTACTGAATAGCTCAAGGGGCCTGTTATAGTAATTGAAATTAAGCGGCACACAGGTGCTGTAAAGTCAAATTCAGCTACAGGCAGGCATCTGAAATAAAGAAAGAGGTGTCTTACTACAATCTGCATCTGTCAAAATATTTTTATTTATTATATTGGGGAGATGTCACCTGAGCACAGCACAATATTCAGCAGGCACTGAAAGCATTTTTTAAAAAAGAAAATAAATTACATATGCAAATACTCACTGGGTGGGAAGGATGATTAGGGTTGGAAGAGTACATGGAAATAGGGAGAGAGGTGTTTGGACTGCAATGAGGGTAGGGGATAAATGGGAGTGGGTGGGTAGGAAAGGGGTTTGGGTGAAGTGATAGGGAAGGACTACATATTGAGAGAAGGGAAGGGGGGACACCAGGAAGGGGTCATGTGTGTGAGTGGCAAGGGGACTGGGAGAGAACAGGGGTAGGGGGGCCTGTCAGCCCCACATTCTCCCCTCCCCTGTGTGTGCCATGATCAGCAGGGTGTTGCCTCTCTTGTGACCCAGATTCTGTGTGGGGGGGGTTCTCTTTCTGCAGGTGCCTGAGCCTCTCAACCTACCCCACTCACCAGGATCTGGGGGCCCTTGCCCCTTTGGGTATCTGAGCCTCTCTCCCTGACCCACCATGTGAGCTGGGATCTGCGGGGGGGAGCTTGTCAGAGCTCCTCTCCGTGCCAGCATCTGGGGAAGCTCTGCCCCTCTGGGTGTGAAGCTGAGAACAAGCATAGTAGACTCGTACACCAGGAACACACTGCTGATACTGGAGTGAGGCGCTGAGAAAGGGCATGCTTGATCATGGTAGCAGTGGAGATGTGGAGTGTGGGAACACTTCCTGACATGAATGGAGCAGTTCACGTCTCAGCAGTGTACTATTGTTTTAGGCTGTATTTACTTCTATGGGGAGTTCCTACTCCGTTGAAAACATCTCACTGAGATGAATGGACCACGAGGTTGCATGGGCATGTACCTTAGCTCTGTATTTCCTGGTTTTCACAAGTATGACTTTTGCTGAACTTGATGTTCTGGCAGGGTGTGAGTAGTCACCGACCAACCTTAACTCTGCATTAACAATTTTTTTTGCCGTTTAATTAATTATATTTTTAGTCTCTAACTCTTTGTTAGTAGAGTCGTGAATTAATTGTACCATTATTTTACCCCGGATTCCTGTCAGGCTAACTGGTCTATAGTTCCCTGGGTCATCCCTTTTACCTTTTATAAATATTGGAACTACATGGACAGTTCTCCATTCATTTGGAATTTCCCCAGTTTTCCAAGATTTGATCAAAATTAACTCATGTCCTCATTAGCCATGTAATGCCCTTCATGGTACAGGAGAGACGGGAATCAATAGCACTGGCTACACATGAGATCCTCTATTCACACTGATGGGAATGTACAGGACCCTGGGGTTCTCTCCAACTGCCTGTTCTGCCTAGAGTTACCACACAGGGTAGCCCTAGATACTGACCTGGACTAAGAGTCCTGGATTGGATCGCTACCTACACTACTGTATGAGCAATGGTCACTCATAATCTAATCAGTAAGCGTTAAGAACAAGTTCTAAGAGGGTGAACAGGAAGCCCTACAAGACTCTGCTGCCACTGATGGTCACTCTTAGAAGAAAAAAAAGCAGGTTGACCCAGAGGCAGATATGAGTACAGGCTTCTTTATTGCGATACTTGGTTTTTTGGACCCCATTGTTTAGTAAGCATTGAATTAGTTACAGGACAGTCTTTTTGTTTGGGTTAGTATGTACATGCCTACATACGGTACAACTCTCCCAAAACCCTTATTAAGTAATAGAAACACCTACTGTTAGTAAACCCACCTCTATCTGTTACTCATAGCATTACACATACTTTTACCTTGAAGATACATTTCTTTGCAATAATTTGTTGCCATAAATTTTCCTTGTCAGCAGTTCTCAGGGGAGGCAGGAAGGGGCTATGACCAGTTCTCAGGGAAGGGGAAGGAAGGGGCCCTAAGCCAGGACTGGTTTATGTAGCTGAGAAAGGGAGGTAAAACATTCCTTTTACCTTCTTTTACACAAGGGCATTTCTCCTGCAGCTTCTACAGCTGCATTTTATTAATCTTTATGAGCAACAGAGAAGGGAAGAATCTGGCAACTTATATTTTAGACAAATACTGAAAAATTTGCAACTTATGTATTAGACACGTAAATATTGCCTACATATGCCTTTGTCCACTAATACCATGTCAGCACATTAGTAGCTTATTGTTATACTTAACCCTGAAATATCCCAACAGTCACATCTGAAGAAGGAAATACTCCTAATGCCAATGCACCACTGACATTCCTGTTCCATTCAGGAAGCCCTGAGCACTGGGTTCCACAGAAGGAGCAGGGGTTGTTCACTGTGTTTCTGATACAGCTGATCCCAGGGGTACCATCCCAGATCTGTGGTTTTAGTGGCATGGCTATAATTGTGAAAGCAGGGTCTGAATGAGTTCTCCCGACAGATAGCTGGGATGGGGAGAGACTTCAGGAACAAAGTGTATTTACATGAACACACGTACTCTGCCAAGATATCCAGTAGATAGAGCGGTGTTGCTCAAAGTGATCAAATCTGGCTGGTGTTGGGTGACAAATCACTTTAGTACTGAATGCAGGCATAGTGAAATGTTATCAATATTGTCTGTTGCAGTGCCTCCTAAACTCTCCAGCCTGGGCTGTCTCTCACAATGCCTTGCTAGTGACAAATAGCAAGCCCCTCCAGGCACAGTTATCACTCAGCACAACCGCATGTGGAGCCCCACACCCAGTTAGATTGCATGAATGGATATGTTCCTGGATATTTGTTTGTTCCTCATGTTCCTGTGGTTAATTAAGTTAGTTCTGTTTCTCTGATCTTTTCCTGAGGACTGCACCTTGATGTGGCAGGGGAGCTTGTGTGTTCCGGTGACTGGAAAGCTATGCTAGCAGGAGTGTAAATCCTGATAGGGCCACCCAAGCTGGACAGGCCAAAGGGGAGCGACCAGATGAAAAGCAGTAGACTCGTCACCCAGGTTGAGGGTGGAGTGGTAGGCCAGCAACCCATCCTTCTAAAAAATGTTAAATTATAGAAGCAATCAGGGCAGCCATTCCTGCATACAACATGACAGACGGGGAAGGTGAAGCCTTGTTCATGTCCTAAGCAACATCTGAACAGCTGTGCTTTGCTTAGCATCTCTTCCTCCATCTCCTGCTTTGAGGGGTTTGGGTGTGTCCCTGATCATCACTCCTTTGTTATGTTCCTAAAGACTTTCTAAAGAAACCATTCTGGGGTCCATAATTACTCATTGTCAACAAACATTTGTTTTATTTAGGTAACTGTTGTCCAAAACAACACATGGGAAACATTAGTCATCACTTCTACTACCTATTTGTGGGCTAGGTTACAGTAATAGCACAAGTGATCCAAAATCCTCACAGTGTACTCCCCCAAAATGCCCCGTGCATACACTTCACCCACCTACTCTGTGGCTTTTACACTGAAACCAGAAGCAGACCAGGGGTGAGAGAAATTCTGAAAATCTATGCATGGAATTGTTCTGCAAACATGAAACACAAATAACAGTAAATAAATCATATGTGGTGCCAAGCCAGTTGTCCAGTGTTGTCTGGGGGGAAAGAGGGGAAGTTCAACAGGAAATAAAAGTGCGAGTGTCCCTTCCTTACACAATTTCTCTCAACTAAAGTTGCCCCTTCCCCACACCCAACAAACACAGCAAAGACAGGAGCAATATTAGTTCTGTAGACATGAACACATTGAATAAACCAAATGTGGTGCAAAACCACTCGCTGTTCCACAGAATTTGGAACTGAACAAAGTTAAAGGCAAGAAGTGGGGGATGGGGGGAAAGGTTTCTTCATTCAACTCCTTACAGTTCCCCCCACCAACATCAACTTAGCACAGCAGCAATATTTGTTCTGTGGCTGGGATCTTCAAACAGAAAAGCAAATAAACCTAACATTGTCAGGGGCTACAAGTAAGAACAGTTGCTTGCTGCTTTTTCCATGTTATTTGGAAGAAAACTAGTTAGCTTATGAGACCGTCATGTGGGACTGTGTCAAAAGCCTTGCTAAAATTCAGGTACATTATGTTCACCTCATTCCCCCTATCCACCAAACCAGTTACCTTGTCAAAGAAGGAAATCAAGCTGGTTTGGTATGCTTTGTTCTTGGTAAATGCATTCTGGCTGCTAGTGATTACTCCTTCATCCTCCAGGTATTTGCAAATAGAATGTTTTATACATTGCTCTGATAGCTTCACACTGAAGTCAGGCTGACTAATCCATGGTTCTGTCTTTCTATCTTTGCTGTTCTTTTTTCTTCCCTTTCGTGTGTGTTTGTCTTGTTCTGTCTTCTAGGAAATGAGTTCGGACTTTAACAACAACAGCAACAACAATAGCTCCAAACTACCTTAATTAACATCTTCTCTTTTCTCCAAAAAAGACAGTTATTGTCATCTTTGATACCATCTAAAAGCCTCTCAGACAAGAGGGGTTTTTCCTTCTACAAACTCTCTCCAGCTAAAGGGAGCGTGAACAAGGGATGTTGTTAAGATAAAAGCCCCTTATTTAATACTGTGATGGGTTTGGTCACAGAGACCCCCTTGAGACTGTCACCTGATGTGTTGGAATTACCTCTGAGCCCATTTTCCCTGCCAGCTTGGGACTCCAGAACCCTGCCTTGTTGAGCGAGACATGCTAGCCCGCTGCACCACAGAACCAGGTCTGGTCCATGCCCCCAAAGCTGCAGTCTTTAACCAAAAACTGCTCAGCAGGTCACCTATCTCTAGCACCCAGTCACCAATGGGATCCAAACCCAAAATAAATCTGTTTTACTCTGTATAAAGCTTATACAGGGTTAACTCATAAATTGTCCACCCTCTATAACACTGATAGAGAGATATGCACAGCTATTTGCTCCCCCAGGTATTAATCACTTACTCTGGGTTTACTAATAAACAAAAGTGATTTTATTAAGTATAAAAAGTAGGATTTAAGTGATTTCAAGTAATAACAGACAGAACAAACGAAATCACCAAACAAAATAAAGCAAAAACACGCAAGTCTAAGCCTAATAAATTAAGAAATTGATTACAGGTAAAATCTCACCCTCAAGATAAACTTCTTTTACAGACTAGCTTCCTTCCTAGTTTTGGCCCCATCCTTTCCCCTGATACAGTCCTTGTTAGTTCCTGCAGACATCTTAGGTGGAAACTAGGGGTTTTCTCACAACTGGCAGCCTGCTTTATTCTGTTCCACCCCCTTTTATAGCTTTGGCACAAGGCAGGATTCTTTTGTCTCTCTGGGTCCCCACCCCTCCTTCTAAATTGAAAACAACCAGGTTTAAAATGGAAAAGGAGTACTTGTGGCACCTTAGAGACTAACCAATTTATTTGAGCATGAGCTTTCGTGAGCTACACTTCATCAGATGTGCGCTGTAGCTCACGAAAGCTCATGCTCAAATAAATTGGTTAGTCTCTAAGGTGCCACAAGTACTCCTTTTCTTTTTGCCAATACAGACTAACACGGCTGTTCCTCTGAAACCAGGTTTAAAATGGATTCCAGTATCAGGTGACATGTTCACATGTCCTGTGAGACCACAGCCTCTATTCTTCCAGGGCTCGCCTGCATGGACCCAGGAAGGTTTGCAAGTAAACAGAGCCATTTATAGGTCATTGATTCTGAAGCACCCTTAATGGATTCCACTTAACATGTTTACATCAGTAATACAAGTTTATATCTTATTCTCCTAACTCCAGACATAGAAAAAATACATGCAAACAAATGGGATGAACACACTCAGCAAAGCATATGCTTTGTAATGATACCTTACGAGAGACCTTTTGCCTAAAGAATATTCCAGTTATATCATATTCATATTCATCAGTATATTTCCATAAAACATATGGAGTGCAACGTCACAAATACTTTACATTTTAAATGCTTTAACTATTTTTCCTTCTTTTCTGTATCTTTAATAAAAGGTTAAGAAGGATATTAATTGTGTGTTTGCCATTCTGCTAAGTAAGCTGAGGTCTCTATATACCCAACCTGAATCTTGTTTAAAATTGTTTAATGTTGGATTGTAACAGGGTTATTTTAATACCTTTTGTCCACGTATTCCATCTAAATCGGTGGTTCTTAACCTGCAGGCCGCCTGTGGCCCAATCAGCGCACAGCTACCACCCATGTGACATCCTCAGGTCCATACAGGTAGTATATATGTTGTGTGGATGTGGTCCACATAATCCATAGAGAGCTGCATATGTGCCCACAATGGTAAATAGGTTGAGAACCACAGATCTACAGTAATATAACATGGTTCTCCTGCAATGTCAATCTAGGCCACAAGGGGGTGCACAGGGATGGCACAGTCCCTTAGGGTCTCCATTGTCCCTGCAGGGTTGGAATGTCTCCTGTTAGCTTCAAGACAGATCTCGAACTCTGTGGAGACAGAAAGTGGCTGCAGACAATACTGATGAACAGTCTAGTCAGAGTACTAATAGGAGCTGGTTACAACATTGCTTTTCTTGCCTTTAATTTGACTCTGTGTGGAACCAGAATATCATCATCCCACTTGTGTCTGGTTAAAAATTCATAAGGAAACAGACCGTGAGCATGTGTATGAGCCACTATTAAATATGAGCTGAAAATGACTTATGGGGTTGGCAGCAGGGAGGAAGGCAGGAAGTGGTTTCCCTCCTCAAAGGAAGTGTGGATGATCTCTGTTACTGTAGTAGGGGTCCCAGGTGCTTCTGACGCTTTCACAAACCAAAAAATGCAAATATCAAAATCACAGGGGGTGGCTTGCATTTCTGGGATCCTTCTAGATTTCTTATTCTGTGAATGGGGGAAATTATAAAGGGAAGGTGTTGTGTCATGGACCTGTGTCCACTGTGTTGTTCTTAAAAAGAAAAGCAGTACTTGTGGCACCTTAGAGACTAACCAATTTATTTGAGTATAAGCTTTTGTGAGCTACAGCTCACTTCATCGGTGAGCTGTAGCTCACGAAAGCTTATGCTCAAATAAATTGGTTAGTCTCTAAGGTGCCACAAAGTTCTCCTTTTCTTTTTGTGAATACAGACTAACACGGCTGCTACTCTGAAACCTGTGTTGTTCTTGGTGCTCTGAGAAGTCATCTACGGTAGGATGTAGGTGATTTCCTCTAAGAAATGAGCTGACAGTGCAGCGTGGCAGATAGTGCTGCACTCTGGAAGTGTGGATACATAATGGGTAGATAAAATGATTTGTCTGTCAGCCTTACATCTTTTAAGCAGGACATTTGAGATGGCAGCATTCTGCTTTGTTGACCCATAAGCATCTGAGCTGAGTTTACTCCAATGGTTAACCTGGGGCCTACCCTACAGCCCAGCTAAGCTTGTGGGGGGGTCTTTTAATGCAGAATTCTCTTAGCAATGTATATTGGTCTTTCTGTAAAATCCACTCCCTTGTTGGTGTGGGGAACTGGAAGTAATATGATTGAAATCACACTGTTTTAAAAACAGTTTTATTCAGAGCTGGTAAACGGTGGTTCATTGTCAGTGATTATTTCCTCCAGAATGCCGAAGTGACAGAAGATTCCTTTCAACATGTGTATGGTGGTGCTGTAAATCTGGAATATCAATGGCAACTATGCCTAGGCATGTCCCCTTTCTCCATATGGGCCTAATTAGAGCTGGTGAAACTGTCTGAGGGAAAAGGTTTCTCTCCAAAATGTATGGTTTTATCAAACAACATTTTTTTTATCATAAAATGTCAATTCTGATGAAAAATTTCATTTTTCCCACAGAAAAGATCAAAATGACAATTTTCATTTCAACTTAAAATGTCCTTTCATTTAATCATTTTGACTTTAGAAAATAAAACAAAATGGCAATTTTCATTTTGTTTCAAATGTTGACTCGAAAAATATTTTTGCTTCAAATCAGTTTGAAACTGATGCCCTAGGAGCAGTCTGGGAAAGTGCAAGGTGTCCCAAGGAGTCAGAGAAAGCTAACTGCTACATTTAATTTTGGATAAATTAAATAGAAACATTTTGATTTTTCTGAAACAAATTTTATTCAGAATTTCCTTTCCTTTACACTCTCCTTACAACCAGTCAGCTGCCCACACATAATGCTGTGGCGAAATGAGCCATCTGTGCATATAGCCCTGCAGTCGCTGCTAGGGCTGAACTTCAATCCACACTGGTGACCTGTTTATTATCATTAATGTCTAAGAGTCCCTCCAAGGACAGGAGGCAGTTCTTCATTCATTGTAACCAAGGCCAGGCTCTCCTTACTGCCTGAGAACAGACAACTTTGCATGTCAGTCACTGTGGAGTTACATTAGAATTACATAACTCTTGTGTCAAAAGTGACACAATCCCCCCTCCACAGAGAGGAGGAAACAAAGGGATGGGGAGAAAAGCAAGGAATAAATGAAACACTTCAGCTGTGGGAAGGGAGAGTTTCAGTCCCTCACCCCAAGCGCTGAGTAGGCTGGGGCTGAAAGGGGAGAGCAGAAAAAGCTCTGGGAAGGGCTGAGGGGTCAGGAAAAGCCCCAGCCCAGAGAAGTGGAGACTAGAAGCAAAACAGGCAGAGCACAGAACACTAAACTCTCTTCAGATCGACAGCAAGAAGCCATAGACAGAGAAAGGGGGATCCAGAGGAGCAATAAGAGAGAGAGCTGCTTCACAGGGCTAGAAGCATCGGAAAGAAGCAAATACTGTAGTTTGGAAAGGAAGAAGGGTGATGGAGCTGATGGTTCCTATACTCCCCCTCCCCAGGTGCTTTAACCTTATTAATAAATGAGAGTGAAAGAAATTGAGGCACCATTTTGAGCAGCTTTGCGAGGCATCCAGCCATGTGAGGAATAGCATGTTAGCTGCCTCCTGTTTGACATGGGGGATGAGGCAGGTCGAATGCTGATGATCTCCAGCCTCACTCCAAAACCTCGGGGAACTCAGGGGAGATAATCAAAAGGCACAAATGGCAGTTAGGGACCTATTGGCTTTCAATGAGCTTGGCACCTAACTGCCATTTGTGCCTTGGGTGATTTCCCCCAAGGTCTATAAATATTTCCCCTCTCAACACAGGTCACTGAGAATAAATGAGGAGTGCTTCACACTGCAACCTGTGTTCCATGTATCACACTGTGTTGGGATTAGGTCAACATGCTAGGGTCTTACTCATTCAAAGCAATCTGAGCAGCTGTGGTGCAGAACATTCTCTACTTCATTCCCCATGAGCATCTTATCTAATCTGTTCTGGGCTATCTTCACTCATGGTGGCTCAGTCACTTCCCTTTATGTTTATCTCATTGCCTCCTCCTTCCACTGCTGGGGAATTATTCCTTATCTCCATCCTTTGCTATTCCTTTCTGAACTCTTGGTTATTATTCTAGCATTGTCAAATAAAATGAATAAGCACTTCCATGGCTTGTTATTCCTGTGTGATACTTGCATTTGTTGTCCCTTCCCTCTCCTTCTCCTTTATTCTCCAGTATCACAGATGGAGACTTTTCCCAGCCTCCAGTTCTGAGAACTGTTGGTTTATCATTATCCTTCCTATAAAAGGACAGATGCTCACAATATTGCAGCTGAGGATGGGCTAAGTCCATGTAAGCACTCCTCATTCCCACCTGATTCTCTCACCCACCACCACCACCCCACACACGCACACACAATCTGGCATCTACCTATTCACTCCCAAGAATTATGTCACTGACTTGCCCCTCCCCACGTTCCAGATTTTCTCTTATTCCGTTTCTTTGCCCCTGCAACACAAGAATTGCCATAGTGGGTAAAGGGCTCTGTCTTGCCTGTTTAAAAATGGCTTTGCTATTGGGGAAAAGAAAGAAGAAAGCAACTTTCATTTCATGCCCATGAAGAGGGTTTATGGAATGTCACAGTAACTAACACTCACTGATGGGTTGATCTGGGAATGTCAAAAGGGCCTGAGGCAGCTGTGTGTACAACTTCCATTGAAATTACATGGGACTTAGACATGTAACTTGCTCCCTAAGGCCCCTTTGAAAACTCCAGCCTTTGTTGACTTTCTAGGACACATTAAACCCCGGCTTGTTGGAGGGGACAGTGCCTGCTCAGGATGTGTGGAGATAAGACATGGAAATGTGAGCTACCATCTGTGATGCACACTTTAATTCATTATAGATAACACTGGCAGCTTTGAGATCAGAGTGTGGAACAGCTTTATCTGTCCCAGAAAGAGCTCTTTGGAGGAGGACATGGGCTGATCTGGACTGAAGAGTTCCAGTACGTGGGGAATGAGTTACACCTTGTGTACAGTCCCAGGATATCACATGTGAATCAGATGTGCTCACATGCAAATGATACTGGCACCATATGCTCATGTAAGAATTCAGCATCCCAGTGATAACTGGACATCCAGAGATGTTCCAGAGATAACTGGACATCTAACACCTTTGTGGCCTCCTTGAGGAACCCCACTTGGCTCTCTGGCCTCTAGCCATCATCTTTCTCATAGCAGGATCCTGCAATCTGCTCCTTTCAGATCAGGGACTTCTGCAATTCACTGGGATCACCTCATCAGATCTAACTTTAGTTCAGCACCTGCACTCCTGTTCTCTAAGGGGCAATGACAGGGTTAACCACTAGCCAGCCAGCTTCCCTAAAGCAAAAGTATTATTTATTCAGCACAAAAGCATTACAGAGAAGACATATCTTAAAGAAAACAACAAACAGCTTCATGCATACCTGGCTTACCAGGGGTCGCCTATCCTCCCCATGGAGATGCTGGCAGGTTTCAAGCAACTTCAGTTCCTTTGCGTGGCCTATCTGTGGTCACTGGTTCATGTCTGTCCATTCTTGGAAAGAGTGTGAGAGACTCTTTCCCCAGATCACGGCAGTTTCTTTACACAGTTTCCAGTTCTTCATTTGCCAGGCCTCTTGAACCAGGTCAGACCAGCATATGCTATTGGCCCACCAGTGAAACTTCCCCAATACCTGGCATTACAGATTTGCATAAATAGCCCCCAGTGATTTTAGTTTCTATCAGAAGCGTCCTTTAACTCAACCATTGAGCCAGGAATACAATCACTCGCCAGCCCATAAAGATACATATAAAACATAGATAAAGTTGATACAATAGTCTCTGATAATTCAATGTTTTCAAATCACCACATCTGTCAGAATGTGTATTCTAGATTAGGGTGCAGCAATAAGACAATCTCACTATATAGGGAGCTGGGATGATAGGGTCCCATCAGCTTCTGGTAAAACCCAAACAATCCAAGATAATAAGAAAGGGATCAGTCACCCCAACTTCCCGTACTTATCAATTTGATATAAAATTGCTCCAAGGCTCCTTCTCTAAACCCCTTCTCCCTTGGGCACACAGGGTTCCTGCTGGTGAACGGCAGCACAGCGTGCTCAGGGAGGGTGGAGATCCAGGTTCTTGGTGCCTGGGGAACCCTCTGTGACTCACACTGGGATCTATCAGATGCCAACATTCTCCATCATCAGCTCCACTGCTGGTTCGCTGTATCAGCTCCAGGAGGATGGTATTTTGGGAAGGGAACTGGCTGTCTGGACAGACACATTTTACTGTACAGGACTCAACCCCATTTGGGGCATTGCCCTGTTACTGCTCTGGGGGCCTCTCTGTGCCCACATGACCATGATGCCAGTGTGATTTGCTCAGGTAAGTGCAGCAGAAATGCTGCCCCTCAGTGTGTGACACTGGCCCCAGAGCAGGGGAGCCTCAGGGCAGAGACATAAGCTAAATCCTAGTTCAAAGATTATACAATATGATAATTATTAGTACCTGGAAAAATCTCTGTGTTTCTGTGACAGGGTGCTGGCTAAGGAAATCTAAGCCAGGCCTCTGTCATGCCAGCTCCAGTCAAGAAAGGGGGATTTGAGCTGGCTGAGTAAGCCCAGGCCTGATTGGCAAATGGGGAACAGCTGCTGGCCTCATTAGCAAGGGCTACATAAAGGCTGGCAGGAAAAAAAAGCCAAAGGGGAGAAGGAAAGGGAGGAGTCAGAGAGTTCATAGAAGATTAGGGTTGGAAGAGATCTCAGGAGGTCATCTAGTCCAACCCCCTGCTCAAAGCAGGACCAATCCCCAACTAAATCATCCCAGCCAGGGCTTTGTCAAGCCTGACCTTAAAAACCTCTAAGGAAGGAGATTCCACCACCTCCCTAGGTAACCCATTCCAGTGCTTCACCACCCTCCTAGTGAAATAGTGTTTCCTAATATCCAATCTAAACCTCCCCCACTGCAATTTGAGACCATCACTCCTCGTTCTGTCATCAGCTACCACTGAGAACAGTCTAGATCCATCCTCTTTGGAACCCTTTGGAACTACCCTTTTCAGGTAGTTGAAAGCAGCTATCAAATCCCACCTCATTCTTCTCTTCTGCAGACTAAATAATCCCATCTCCCCATAAATCATGTGCTCCAGACCCCTAATAATTTTTGTTCCCTCCGCTGGACTCTTGCCAATTTTTCCACATCCTCTTGTAGTGTGGGGCCCCAAAAGTGGACACAGTACTCCAGATGAGGCCTCACCAATGCCGAATAGAGGGGAATAATTACTTCCCTCGATCTGCTGGCAATGCTCCTACTAATGCAGCCCAATATGCCGTTAGCCTTCTTGGCAACAAGGGCACACTGTTGACTCATATCCAGCTTCTTGTGCACTGTAATCCCCAGGTCCTTTTCTCCAGTTAGTCCCCAGCCTGTAGCAGTACATGGGATTCTTCCGTCCTAAGTTAAGGACATGGCACTTGTCGTTGTTGAACCTCATCAGATTTCTTTTGGCCCAATCCTCTAATTTATCTAGGTCCCTCTGTATCCTATCCTTACCCTCAAGTGTATCTATCACTCCTCCCAGTTTGTCAATTGATTCCATCATCCAGATCATTAATGAAGATGTTGAACAAAACCAGACCCAGGACCCCTCTCTCCCCGTCCCGGGCACTCAGCTTGATACCGGCTGCCAACTAGACATCAAGCTGTTGATCACTACCCATTGAGCCCAATGATCCAGCCAGCTTTCTATCCACCTTATAGTCCATTCATCCAATCCATACTTTCTTAACTTGCTGGCAAGAATACTGTGGGAGACTACAGCAAAAGCCTTGCTAAAGTCAAGGTATATCACGTCCACTGCTTTCCCCATTTCCATAGAGCCAGTTATCTTATCAGAGAAGGCAATCAGATTGGTCATGAATGACTTGCCCTTGGTGAATCCATGTTGACTGTTCCTGATCATCTTCCTCTCCTCCAATTGCTTCAGAATGGATTCCTTGAGGACCTGCTCCATGATTTTTACAGGGACTGAGGTGAGGCTGACTGGTCTGTAGTTCCCTGGCTTCTCCTTCTTCCCTTTTTCAAGATGGGCACTATATTTGCCTTTTTTCAATCATCCAGGACTTCCCCCAGTCACCACAAGTTTTCAAAGATAATGGCCAATGGGTCTGCAATCACATCAGCCAACAACCTCAGCACCCTCGGATGCATTAGATCCAGCCCCATGGACTTGTGCACATCCAGCTTTTCTAAATAGTCCTTAACCCGTTCTTTTACCACTGAGGGCTGCTCACCTCCTCCCCATATTGTGCTGCCCAGTGCAGCAGTCTGGGAGCTGACCTTGTGTGTGAAGACCGAGGCAAAAAAAAAAAGAAAGAAAGAAAGAAAAAGAAAGGGTTTTTTTTTTTTTAGTACTTCAGCTTTTTCCACATCATCTGTCACTAGGTTGCCTCCCCCATTCAGTAAGGGGCCCACACTTTCCCTGACCACCTTCTTGTTGCTGACATACCTGTAGAAACCCTTCACGTCCCTTGCTAGCTGCAACTGCAATTGTGCTTTGGCCTTCCTGATTACACCCCTGCATGTTTGAGCAATATTTTTATACCCCTCCAAATTTCCACTTCTTGTAAGCTTCCTTTTTGTTTTTAAGCTCACCAAAGATTTCTCTGTTAAGCCAAGCTGGTCTCCTGCCATATTGCTATTCTTTCTGCACATTGGGATGATTTTTTTCCTGCACCCTCAATATGGCTTCTTTAAAATTCAGCGAGCTGTCCTGGACTGCTTTCCCCCTCATATTAGCCTCCCAGGGGATCCTGCCCATCACTTCCCTGAGGGAGTCAAAGTCCAGGGTCCGTATTCTGCTGCTCTCCTTTCTTCCTTTTGTCAGGATCCTGACCTTGACCATCTCATGGTCACTGCTGTCCAGGTTGCCACCCACTTCTACTTCCCCTATCAATTTTTCCCTGTTTGTGAGCAGCAGGTCAAGATGATCATAGAATCATAGAATATCAGGGTTGGAAGGGACCCCAGAAGGTCATCTAGTCCAACCCCCTGCTCGAAGCAGGACCAATTCCCAGTTAAATCATCAAGATAAAATAAATGAATAATCATAGAATATCAGGGTTGGAAGGGACCTCAAGAGGTCATCTAGTCCAACCCCCTGCTCAAAGCATGACCAATCCCCAATTTTTGCCCCAGATCCCTAAATGGCCCCCTTAAGGATTGAACTTACAACCCTGGTTTTAGCAGGCCAATGCTCAAACCACTGAGCTATCCCTCCCCCCTCATGGCCTCTGGTTGGTTCCTCCTGCACTTGCACCCAGAAGTTGTCCCCAACATTCTCCAAAAACTTCCTGAATTGTCAGTGTACTGCTGTATTGCTCTCCCAGCAGATGTCAGGGTGATTGAAGTCCCCCATGAGAACCACGCCTGTGATCTGGAAACTTCTGTTAGTTGTCTGAAGAAAGCCTCGTCTACCTCCTCCTCCTGATCTGGTGGTCTATAGCTGACACCCACCATGACATCACCCTTGTTGCTCTCGCCTCTAAACTTAACCCAAAGACTCTCAACAGGCTTTTCTCCAGTTTCATACTGGAGCTCTCAGCAATCATACTGCTCTCTGACATACAGTGCAACTCCTCCAGACTTTTCCCCCCGCCTGTCCTTCCTGAAAAGTTTATACCCATCCATGACAGTGCTCCAGACATGTGAGTTACCCCACCAAGTTTCT
Organism: Caretta caretta; assembly: GCF_965140235.1. NCBI lineage: Eukaryota > Metazoa > Chordata > Testudines > Cheloniidae > Caretta > Caretta caretta. The sequence continues at coordinate 213,785,799 of NC_134206.1, forward strand.
GTTATTCCAATCACATCATAGTTCCTTGATTGTGCCAGGACTTCCAATTCTTCCTGTTTGTTTCTCAGACTTCTTGTGTTCGTGTACAGGCACCCATGATAACTAGAGAATTGCCCTACTTTCTCAGTAGGGATCAGGAGGCTTCCCCTGTTGCACCCTCCTCCTTGTGTTTCCTCATGGTATCCTACTTCCCCACTTACCTCTGGGGTTAGGTCACCATCCCCCGGCAAACCTAGTTTAAAGCTCTCCTCGCTAGGTTAACAAGCCTGCCTGCCAAGATGCTTTTCCCTCTCTTCATTAGGTGGATCCCATCTCTTCCTAACAATCCTTATTCCTGCAACAACATCCCATGATCGAAGAACCCAAAGCCCTCTCTCAAACATCACCAGCATAACCACACATTTACCTCCACAATTCAATGTCCCTACCGGGGCCTTTTCCTTCAACAGGGGGGATGGGCAAGAACATGACTTGCGCCTCAAACTCCTTTATCTTTCTTCCCAGCACCACATAGTCTGTAGTGACCCACTCAAGGTCATTCTTGGCAGTATCATTGGTGCCCATGTGGAGAAGTAGGAAGGGGCAGCAGTCGGAGGGCTTGATCAGTCTCGGCAGACACTCCGCGACATCCTGAATTCTAGTTCCAGACAAGCAGCACAGTTCTTGAGTCTCCCAAGACTCTGGATGGATGGATGACTGTCCCCCTTAGGAGGGAGTCCCCGACCACCACCATCCATCTCCTCCTCTTGGGAGTGGTGGTCATGGAACCCCCATCCCTAGGGCAATGCATCTCAGGCCTTCCAGTCGACGGGGTCTCCTTCTGATCCCTTCCCTCAGATAACTCTTCCAAATCAATCTCTGCTGTAGTACCTGTGCAGACAGCCTGAAAACAGTTTCTTACCGCTATCTGCATTGGGGATACATGGGTTCTCCCCTTTCTTCTTCTGGATGTCACATGATGCCAATTTTCTTCCCCATTCTGCACTGCCCTCTGATTCTTTAGCATGCTGTGCCTGCAGTACCAAACTCTGACTTCTATCCAGAAAGTCTTCATTTTCTCTGATAAAATGCAGGGTTGATACTTGGGTCTCTAGTCCTTTAACTTTCTCTTCCAATATGGAGTCCAGCTTGCACTTCATACAGACAAAGTCGCTTCTATCCCCTGAGAGAAAGACAAACATGGCACATCCTGTGTAGGTCACAACAGCTGATCCCTCACTATCCAAAATGTCTTCCTTCTAAGAGCCTCTTCAGATGTTCTATTTACTGCTGACAGAAGCCTGAAAGGCAAGAACACAAAAAACCCTCTGAGGGAACTCCCTCTGTTTGCCTGTCCTCCGTTCACAACTGGTTGCTTTTTTATAAGGCTACTGGCTCAAAGCAGTTGGCTCGGCTCAAAGCTTTCCCTCCTATCAACCACTCAAGGCCCACCTGGAACAAAGCACTCCCAATTCACACTTTTCAAACAAACAACCACACAGTCAAACAGTCCCTGCCACTAGCTCCAGACAAACCAATGGTCACAGCAGACAGACACTCAGATATTCACCCCACCACCTCACAACACAGCCCCCCTAATGCAACACTCACTGTAGCTCTTATCGGACAGCTCCCAGGCAAACTCCCCCTGCTTGCCTATCCTCTGTTTGCCATTCACTCGGTTCGCAACTGGCTGCTTTTTTATAAGGCTGCTGGCTCACAGCAGATGGTTGCCCTAGTCCTAGAATAATTGCTACAGGGCCTCCCCAAGAACATCTGAGTCAGGGTCAGGCGACATCAGCCAAGTACGGTCAATGCAGTAGTCAAGCTGACTGAGGAATACACGGAGACAGACCTCCCCTGAATGAAGGGCCAACCATATAAAGACCTAGAGTTGGGGAAGAAGCCGAGGGAACCCTTCCCTGGGAAAGGCCCAGAGAGGAAGAAGGAGGAACTCCAAGGAGCTCCCAATAGAGCCGGTGCGATCGTTTGCTGGCAGTGTGGGTGGCCCAGGTGCCCCTAGAAGTGCAGGGCAGATTTAAATAGAAGCGAGTCACGGTCATAGAGGAGTTACCATACCCCATTGTGTTGGGTATGGACTGGGGCCCTCTCCCCAGAGGGAAAAGGAAAAGTTCCTCAAAGAAGGGGGTGGGGACACCTAGACTGAAAAGCCCCAGGGAGGAAGAGGAGCAGGGTCATTGGGGAAGCAAATACAGAAATCCCATACAACAGAGCCCAGATGGGATAGAAAGAGATGGAGGATGTGTGGGTGAGATGGCCAGCCCTAGCCCCTTAGTGGGAGAAAAGGGGCAACTGAAGCTCCCCACAACACAGCTTGCTGGAGAGGAGATATGGACCCCGCATGGTGGCTTGGGAGAACCAGAGGCCCAGAATGTCCTGCAGAAGGTCAGGATTGACCCTGACCCCTTACTGGATGAAAAAGGGATAAAAGAGAAGGGACGCCCACAGGGGTGTGACTGATGTGAGGACCTGTGGGTGGCGGCAGAGCTATGGGGGGCATCCATCCCCTACATAGGGTATGTTCTGCAGGTTGGGGATGAAGGAACTCCCCCAGAAATGGCATCAGGGATCACCCAAAAGAAGGAGAGAGACTCCCCTGGACGAACCCCGCTGGCAGGGGATATAGAGGATGAGGAAGGATGAACCTGGTGGTTCATAAGCGGGGAGGTTTGCTGGCTAAGAAACTCTGAGCCAGGCTTCTGTCACGTCAGCTCCAATGAAGAAAGGGAGATTGGAGCTGGCTGAGTAAGCATAGGCCTGACTGGCAAATGGGGAACAGCTGCCAGCCTTGTTAGCCAGGGGATACATAAAAGGCTGGCAGGAAAGATGCCAAAGGGGAGAAGGAAAGGGAGGAGAGTGCCTGTCTGTGGCTAGAAAGTGGTGGGAAAGCATACTGTAAATAAAGAGCAGAGGTCTCTGGCTGGTTTGTGGGTGCAGAAGGGGCAGAAGCCAGAGGTGCCCAGCTGCACCCTGTTACAAGTCCCCAATAGGAACTTCAGCAACTTTGCCTGCTCTGCAGAGACCATTTTACCAGGGAAGAAACTAAAATTTACCAAGAAGAATAGGAGCATTTGCCTCTCCTTTTGTAGGGCAGATGTACTAGATGCTGGAAAACAGAGTGTGAGAAAGTGTGTGTGTGTGGGGGGGGGGAAGAATGTTAAATTAAACAGTGAAAACTTGTGAAAGGTGTGTATATTTCCCACACTTTCTGTTTCCCGGTTGTTAGCCGACGGCCAAGGATGTTTGGTGAGGTGCCAGCTATGCCCGTTTATACCATCCGTGACTTTAACCGCTAGGGAGCACTGTCCCTTCGCGGCGGGCAGCCCGGGCTAGGCTGACGGATGCCCCAAGGTCCTAACCACCCGTGACTTTAACTGCTAGAGCTCAGAGCTCCTTCGCAGCGGGCAGTCAATACTGACTGACAGGTGCCCCAATGGCAGCACTAAGAGCCTCTCCACACCCGTGACTTTAACTGCTAGAGCTCAGAGCTCCTTCGCAGCGGGCAGCCAGGATTGACTGACAGGTGCCCCAAGAGTTTGCCCCGTGGAGGCGGCACAACTCAACGCTAGGCTCTTAGTACTCTCACCTAATGGCCAGGCTTTAGAGCCAAAACGGCTGAGGTTCTTTAATTGTGATGGCTGCTTTACAGTAAACCAGAGAAAACAAGTCAGGCTTATGCATAAATGGTTACCAAAATTTATTAAGCTAGATTCTAATCATGTGGTTACAAAATTGCTAGTGCCTACTTATTTAAATGTAGAGATGTTACACACACACAAACAAGTTACAAAACTGAAGCCACAATCCCAAAGAAAGAAAACAAAGTATAGAGCTCTCTTTCAAAATATGTGTACACTAAAGGTAGGAGATCAGGTGTGGGTGCTTCTTACCCTCCTTGCATCTCTCGATTCCAGCGGTGCCAAGCCAGGATTGGTCACTCAATTCCGCGGAAAGACGAATAAGGGACAAGGCGTAGGGACCCTCTTAGCTGCAGAAGCCTTGGGAGGCTGTCACTTATCTGACCAGCAGATAGATAGTGAAAAGCACTCAAAAATCATGGTGCTGTAGGTCCCCTACTTATACCTCTGTACTCCTTTATTCTCTTTCTCCTTTCTTATGCCAAATTGAGGCTGGTCTGTCGGGGTGACGCCAGCTTTTGCAAGAGTAGTTTACACTTGCAAGGGAGAGAAACAATAAGTTTCGACTACTGGACATTTCTTTTATCAGGGTAAATATTTTCCCACCTAGGATGTTGGTGTGTGTGCATCACGCTACTTAGTAGGGGCTAAGAGCCATGTCTGTCACAGGGCCTCTGCCTGCTGTGAGCTTAATCGTCGTATCTGTTCCCAGAGGCACATTGTAGCAGCACACCTGTGCTTCAAAGGCTGTGCTGGAATATATGTTAAGTGCCCTGTTCCGGCTTCCTCCTGTGTTTCCAGCAATGCTGGTCTGAGGGGGGGGGGGCTGGCTGTCTGGCTACATTCCACCCCCTGATGCACCACACTACATCCCAGATTGCAAGGTGGCGGTGATGCCAGCACCTCTTGCCCTCCTTGGGGAAATCTAGAAATACCCAACAACCAAATTAGAGGATGAGGGTTCGCGGAATTGGTTAGGATCCCTTTTTAGCTCTAGGTATCTGATTTGCGTGGAGGAAAGAGCAGTTTGAATCAAACGCTTCATAATACATAAAGTTACACAAAAAACAATTACAATAATTAAAATGGTTAAAACAGTATTTACAACCGAATGTAAAAACGGGGAGAGGGAAAATCCCAAGTGTTGAGCTAACCATTGCATCCATGAGGTTTGTCCATTCTCAGCCACTGCATGTAAAATTTTAACTGCACCTTTAATAGCAACCACATCTTGCTCTATTTGCCCTGAATGATTTACATAAAAACAACAAGATTGGTTGATGACAGCACACACTCCTCCTTGCTGGACTAGGGTAGCGTCCAGTGCTATTCTGTTCTGCAGAGCATATCGGGCCACAGACTGAAGTTGTTCATTTAAAAGCCCTAATGCATCAGCAGTATGATTCAGAGCAATTTCCAATTGTCCAGAAACGTTTGCTATTGCCATCTCGAGCTCAGTTATACCTAACCAAGGTATAAGTGCACGTGTAAATCGGTGAAAACCAGAGGGCCGTTCAATCAGGGGGTTATAGGTGAACTTTCGTTTGGACCGATGTATAAAACTTCCCAGATTTGTTATTCTGGGGGCATTAACATGAGGGTGTACCGTTAGTCCCTCGGGTACTGCATGTCCCAGTGAACACCTTCCAGTCCAACCTACAGGTAGATATTTATATGCCTTGTCCCCACAAATAAAGAACAAGCCAGGTTCTTTACTAAGAATAGGTGAATAAGGTCCTCTGTGCCACCTGCCCCCCTCAGGTTTAGGTATGGGTTGGTGATATGGAACACAATATCCCATCTTAATGTTAGTACAGAGCAAAACTATTAACAAATCTTCTAAAATTTGATCTGAGCGAAAAAGTCCATTTTCATTACACTGATCTAATAAGGAGTTAATAGATTTGATTAGCAATGGGTTATAAATGTGTCCGGAACTGGGAATAAAGAACAGTGATTGGTCATACCAATCTCTGCTTTCAGGGTATCTACTCATATTCAGGGGAACAATTGTGGCATTATGTATGCTAAAAAGGGGTCTATGTTCAAGTGTGCCATTGATGGGACCTTTCCAACATTTTAAAGTCCTTTTGTCGCTCATGGGTGGGTAGGTAGTCCAACCCCCACTTTTCTGATCAAATACAATTGTATGGGCACATTGCTGCTTATCTAGACTACCCATTTGTATGTCACCCTGAGTTTCAAAACAAATAGGGTATACTTCTTTAGATGATCCCGTTACATATTCCACAGGCTGTCCCCAAACAGTGCGATGCCATTGTCCCACCTCCCCCGAGTCATTGTGAGGGTTGTTGGTGTACCATGCTGGTCCCCACTGAAAGATGTCGCTTTTGTTCCACCAATCATTTAGGCTGAGTGGTACAAATTCAAGTCCCAGTCCATTGGTTGAATCTAGCAAGGTGCACATCCAGCAATTTGTAGCACCAGCAGCTGAGGCGATGGTTTGGATTGCTCCCCGAAGAGGATGTTCTGGTATTGCCAAGGTGACTGGAGCCAACAGAAGGATCATGAGGGCTTGCAGGAACATATCTCTGGTGGGTCGTGTTCTAGCTAAAAAACTTATTTTAAAACCAAAAGCAAAAATTACACCTGCTATTATAAGTAATGGCAAATATATCAACAGTCCATAGTAGTCTCTAGTGATCAAACAGGTCTGCTGCATGGTCCATTTTGCTGACAGGTTAGCTGGCAGGTTGCTCGGAACCATGGGACCATTCCTGCAATAAATCACATGGTCAGCCGGTCTTGGATGCGATCCAAGCCTCTGTAATGGTTATTAGCCTTTTATCAGCATTTAAGGCACTCCATACACCTTTCTCTTTATAGGCGTGCAAAACGCAGGTAAAGGTACCCAGGGCTGGGTGTTTAATCACAATAGTGTCTCCGGGAGCATACTTGGAACTGTGCAGTGGTGTTCTGGCAGGGGAGATAGCTTTCCCTGTAGGGAAGAATCCCCTGCTGATTGGACTTCCTGTAGGAGTCTGTCTGTTGTTTAATCTCTGCACCACTTCGTCCAGTCTGTCTCCCCATGTGCCATCAGTAGGCTTCAAGTGATTCTTTAGCAACCCATTCCAGCGCTCGACCATGCCATTAGATTGAGGTCGATATGGAAGGTGGAAGGTCCATTGGACTCCATGGTTAAGGGTCCATTCCCTTACAAGTTTATTCTTAAAATGCGAACCATTATCTGATTGGATTTCTTGAGGCATTGGGACAATTGCTGTTAAGCGGTTTAGTCCCATAGCTGTGGACAACCCTGTTGCCAGTCGGGTTGGATATGCAAAACCAATCCCTGAAACAATTTCTACCCCAGTCAAGATGTATTTCCACGTCTGCCTTGTAGTGGGCAGTGGTCCGACATAGTCGACCTGCCAGGTTGCCCATAGTGTTTTTCCATCTCTTAGCCTGGCAAACCTTTGTCCTTCTGCTATATGTTTTCTAGTCTCAGCACAAATAGTGCAGGCTTGCACCAGGTCTCTAGCCTGTCTGTGGGTGATAGGCCACCCCCTGATATGTGCTTGCCGCACTAACTCATCACTTCCTGTGTGTCCTAAATTATCATGTAACCATGAATATAAGCGTTCCCATTCTACTTGTGTGGTAAAGAGCTGGGCAGCTGCATCGGCTAAATTGTTTAACTGTGCAGCTGGGGTATTATTCCTCTGATGAACTGAGACATGTCCTATAGACAGGGGTTGTTGCAGGGCATGCTGATATAACCACTTCCAGTATTCCAGTCCCCAGACTGGTTTACCTCCTATTTCCCAGTGGTTATTTTTCCAGTTAGTGATCCACTGAGTGGCACCTGCCCACACCGCATAGGAGTCCGTATATACTGCGGTGGCTCCTGCTTCACAGGCCAGTTTAATTGCAGCTAATTCTGCAAGTTGTGCTGACCCATCAATTTCAGCAGTTAGGGGTGCTGCAGAGGGGTCTGCAGGCACTGCTGCAGCTTTTCCCTTCCATTTTCCTTTAACCAGCCTGGCACTGCCATCAGTGAACCATACTCCCTCAGGCTTAGAAGGATCAAATGGGGCAGCATCCTTAATGGGAGACTGCTGTGGAGGTAGGCGGTATTCATCAGGCATTCCTACTTTCCATAGGGATTCCTGAATCATAGTGGGGTTTTGTGCAGTGTCTGCACTACCTACCCTGTGGTGTATGTAAAGTGCCCATCTTTGGATAGTCATCTTTTGTGCTACACCAGGTGGTAACTCTTTCCCTTCCAATATAGGTTTAATGATTGGAAGAGGAGTGTGAATTGTGATGTCCTTATCCTGAGTTAATTCCTCAGTTTCTCTCAAGGCTGTGTAAGCTGCCAGAAGCACCTTCTCATAAGGCGTGTAGTTAGCCTGTGACCCTTGCCATGACTTGGAACCAAACTCAATTGGTCGTCTGGGAGCAGTGTCACTTTCTTGCCAGAGAGCATAAGACATTCCAGTGGCTCCCACAGTTAGGTACAAATGGAATGGGGCTTCAGGATGTATGGGACCCAGAGCCTGATAGGTGTGTATCTCCCCTATCAGTTGCCTGAGGGCTTCCTCATGGGCAGGAGCCCATTCCCAGGCAGCACTTTTCTTTAACAAATTGTACAATGGTCTGGCTATAATGGCAAAGCCAGGTACATGTTTTCTCCAAAACCCCAGGGTTCCCAAAATCTGTCTCAATTGATCTTTACTTTCAGGGGAGGGTGCCTGATTTAGCTCTTGCACAGTGTCATTAGGCACAGACCTCCTACCTCCCATCCATACAGTACCTAAGAATTTTATCTCTTGGGAGGGACCTTGGCATTTCTCAGCTGGTAACTCTAAATTAAGGGCTTCTAGTGCTCCTTTGATTTGATTCATAGCCTCTTGTACCTCTTCTGGGGTTTTCCCACCTATTAAGATGTCATCAATGTATTGCACAGTTTGTACATTGGGTGGCAGGATAAGGTCATCTAGGACCTTTGCCAGTGCCCCATGGCAAATAGTGGGTGAGTGTTTAAACCCTTGTGGCATTCGGGTAAAAGTGTATTGTACACCTTTCCAAGTAAAAGCAAATCTTTCCTGGTCAGCTGGTTGCAAAGGGACCATGAAGAACATGTCCTTTACATCTAATACTGCTAGCCAGGGTTTATCCCAGGTTTGTATGGTGTTTACAATATCTGTTATGCTAGGGACTGCTGCAGTTAATGGTCCAGTGTTACTGTTTAGCTTCCTATAGTCTATAGTGAGTCTCCATTTGCCATTTGGTTTCTTGATGGGCCACACAGGAGAATTAAAGCGAGAGTGGGTACGAATTAAAATTCCTCGCTGTTCCAAATCTTTGATCAGGTCAGTAACAGGGCTTATGGCCTCAGCTGGGACATTATACTGCTTTATGTTTGTTACTGTTGAGAGCGGGAGAGCAGGCGCGCTGCTAAGTAAATTTACAGAATAGTGGGGAGGGCTTTCCTCTTCCAGGTGGGTGGCATGAGGAACAGAACTGACTCCAAAAGCCCATCTTTCCCCATTAATCCTTCCCTTCTTTCCTCTTAAAACATCCATGCCCAGTATGTTGGCATTGCCCAAAATCACCTCATATTTTCGGGGCTGATGGTGGGGTTGCAATGGGATATCCAGTTTTATCTTAACTAATGGGTAAGTTATGGTACTGCCATTTACTCCTGTAACAAGTATCTGCTTTCGGCCAGTAGGTGGCGAGCCCTGAAAACTTTCTCGCTTAATCATGGACATTTGAGCCCCTGTGTCCATTAAGAAAGGAATAATGTGTTTGTCATTTACAGTTACATGTATCCGGGGGTCTTTTGCTGTTGTTTTCTCCTCTTTGGATTTAAGCTGGTTTATTAGGAGAGGAGATTGACCCCCGCAAGCTAGTTTCCCTGCTCTGGTAACTCTTGCAGTTGCTGCAGCAATGGAGTATACAGGGTGTCTGCAGGTGGGGAAAGAGGAGAGAGCTGCAGAGGTGCACTGGGAGTAGCATTAGTTGTCTCCCAGTCAGCTCTTTTAAAGGTGGTGAATAATTTTAGCCGCTCTGTGGGCAGTCCATTTATCACATCTCTGGGATAACCTAAAGCCAGACATTGTCTCCACAACTTGGCTCTAAGCTCCTTTTCCTCCTGGGTTGGCTCTCGCTTGTTTTTATGTCCTTTAGATGGTGCCCCCTTGTTTCCCTGAAGGGAACGCATCTTAGCTTTGCCTGTCAGTGCTCTGATGTCTCCGAATTCTCTAAAGTATGACACCAGAAGGTTTAGCAGTGCCCGAAAGGTACTGTTATGTGCTGCAGCTTCTGATCTAAGGGACAGTGCCATAGCCCTGTGGTTACTCGGAACTCCCTTAAGCAGGGGTCTGAGATCATCTACATCTACCTGACCCTCCCATGGGCTTTCATAGGCTAACTCTTGAGGGTTTTGGCCAAGCATGCTAATGACAGCCACAGTTAATAGAGCTGTTTTTACCTCATCTATGTTGGTCCAGTGCATTACTGTGGGTTCATCTCGGTCTGCTGGGTAAATTCCTCTTGCCCATTGACAAGCCAGAGACCAAAGTGTTTTAGGGGTGTTCCCATCTGAGTGTTCCAGGAATATTCCTGCACCTAAGTTAAGGCGCTCAGTTTCTTGGGCTGTCAGGCGTATATATCCACCCCCAGTGTCCCAGAGGCGGACCAGCCACTCTATTATACCTTCCTCAGGCTTTTTAGCAAAATCTCCCTGGATTGTTTTTAACTCCATGGGAGTATATTGGCGGGTGGTAATTTTGGTAAAGTGTGTTGGAGCTTTACTCCCTTTTCCCTTTTTACCTCCCTTCTTTGTTTTTGAAGAGGTGGATGGATAATTGTCATCCCCTTCTTCATCCAGCTCTGCCCCACTCAAATTTTCCTCATGTTCTTCTGATTTGTGATGTGTGATAGCTGGTCTTAATTTTACAGAGGGACCTTCCTCCTCAGAGGAGGGGGACTCATCTGCTGAATCCCAAATGTCTCCATCCCATTCCTCAGGGTCTAGCCAGAGAGCAGTCTCAACTTTAGCCCGGTTGATACTGCGTGTTTTAGTCTCCAGCTTTTCCCTTCGTTCTATCCCTTCTTTCTCAATTAAGGGAAGTAATCTTTTCTGAAGATGTTCCATATCCCTATTCAGTGTTCTTACTCTGGTATCTAAATTCTGGCATTCCTTGCGCAGTGTGTCCCTTTCCTGTTGTAGCCTATTAAATTCTATTGCCAGACTATGATAATCCTTACAGGCAGCTTGCCAAATGTTAGTAAGCAGCCAAGCACCTTTTCCTTTCCCTTTCTTCATCTTGCAGGCAGTTCTCCAGTTACAGAAATGCTGCCAGATCTCTGCTGGTTTTCCCCAATATTTCTCCAGCAGGTCTTTGCTCCACAGAGGATTTCCCCATCCCTCTTGGGCCAAACTTTTCTCTAGCTCAGGGAATTCTGTGGTGTTTATCATGACTGGTTTCATTGTGTTACTGTAGTGCAGCCTATATCACAATCCTGTTCGTGACGCCAATTTCTGTTAGCCGACGGCCAAGGATGTTTGGTGAGGTGCCAGCTATGCCCGTTTATACCATCCGTGACTTTAACCGCTAGGGAGCACTGTCCCTTCGCGGCGGGCAGCCCGGGCTAGGCTGACGGATGCCCCAAGGTCCTAACCACCCGTGACTTTAACTGCTAGAGCTCAGAGCTCCTTCGCAGCGGGCAGTCAATACTGACTGACAGGTGCCCCAATGGCAGCACTAAGAGCCTCTCCACACCCGTGACTTTAACTGCTAGAGCTCAGAGCTCCTTCGCAGCGGGCAGCCAGGATTGACTGACAGGTGCCCCAAGAGTTTGCCCCGTGGAGGCGGCACAACTCAACGCTAGGCTCTTAGTACTCTCACCTAATGGCCAGGCTTTAGAGCCAAAACGGCTGAGGTTCTTTAATTGTGATGGCTGCTTTACAGTAAACCAGAGAAAACAAGTCAGGCTTATGCATAAATGGTTACCAAAATTTATTAAGCTAGATTCTAATCATGTGGTTACAAAATTGCTAGTGCCTACTTATTTAAATGTAGAGATGTTACACACACACAAACAAGTTACAAAACTGAAGCCACAATCCCAAAGAAAGAAAACAAAGTATAGAGCTCTCTTTCAAAATATGTGTACACTAAAGATAGGAGATCAGGTGTGGGTGCTTCTTACCCTCCTTGCATCTCTCGATTCCAGCGGTGCCAAGCCAGGATCGGTCACTCAATTCCGCGGAAAGACGAATAAGGGACAAGGCGTAGGGACCCTCTTAGCTGCAGAAGCCTTGGGAGGCTGTCACTTATCTGACCAGCAGATAGATAGTGAAAAGCACTCAAAAATCATGGTGCTGTAGGTCCCCTACTTATACCTCTGTACTCCTTTATTCTCTTTCTCCTTTCTTATGCCAAATTGAGGCTGGTCTGTCGGGGTGACGCCAGCTTTTGCAAGAGTAGTTTACACTTGCAAGGGAGAGAAACAATAAGTTTCGACTACTGGACATTTCTTTTATCAGGGTAAATATTTTCCCACCTAGGATGTTGGTGTGTGTGCATCACGCTACTTAGTAGGGGCTAAGAGCCATGTCTGTCACAGGGCCTCTGCCTGCTGTGAGCTTAATCGTCGTATCTGTTCCCAGAGGCACATTGTAGCAGCACACCTGTGCTTCAAAGGCTGTGCTGGAATATATGTTAAGTGCCCTGTTCCTGCTTCCTCCTGTGTTTCCAGCAATGCTGGTCTGAGGGGGGGGGGGGGGCTGGCTGTCTGGCTACAGGGGGGAAGAATGTTAAATTAAACAGTGAAAACTTGTGAAAGGTGTGTATATTTCCCACACTTTCTGTTTCCCGGTTGGCCAAATTTGGAAAACATCAGCAATGTATGAGAAAGTGGGGGAGGAAACCTACTGCTTTGTTACTGTTTTCCAGTTTTTGTCAGTTGGAAACCAGTAAAGCGACGTGAAGAGTGAGTTCTTCCATTTTTTTCATATCTTTCACTCCTTTTTCCACTGGAAAAAATGGGGAAAGTAAAAAACAACAAGCAAAGGGGTGAAGGGGAAGCCCTGAACATTCAAAAATCAAACTGGAAAACCAAGATTTTTAGCTTTCCAAAAGTTGCAAGGAAACACACCGTATTTATTTTGGTTCATTTTCACAAATCAATACAGTTAATCTCATTTGAAATTGAGATTTTTTTTCCATTTTGACATTTGAAAATGAAACTTTTCTAAATGTTTTGTTCTACAAAAATCTAAACATTTTGTCTTGTCATCCTGCTTTGTTGAAATATGTGAATTTTCCATAGGACAGGAATTCTGTTTTCACAGTAGCTCTGCTTGCCTGGAACACCACCATGATGCAATGGCCCAGATCTCAGCTATTTCTTGTGCGGGAAACTTCCACTTCACTTCCTGCCTGACAAAGCACACTGGAAAAAGAGCTTGGGTAACAGCTCTCATGCTCCCCCTCTGCTTCTCTGCCGTAGCTGGCATAGTGGAGCAGAGACTCACTTCACAGCTCTGTCATGCTCAGGAATCCTGTGCTCAGCCACTGGCACACCACTTCACTCCCCTGTAAAACATCTGCCTTATTTCCTGCAGAAGATGTGAAGTGTGCTGTGAATGGGGCACGGGAGAGCAGGAAGTGAAAGGATGGTCTCATGGCTAAGGCAGCTTCAGCGTTACTCTGGGAACCTGGGTTCTATTGTTTCCTCTGTCACAAACATCCTATGTCATGCTGGGCAAGTCACTTACCCAGCATGGTCAGAGATGGCTGCTAATGGTGTGTTCCTCATTTCTGGGTGCCTAACTTGAGATCTCTGCGGCCTGATTTTCAGAAATATCAAGTGCTCCCAACTGCAAATCGTTGAGAAGTCTACTGAGGGGTGTCTGTAGATGAGGACTCTACTAAGGCTCGCCCATCCATGTATAGGTGCTACATGGTGGGAGGCCCCCTTCCCACAAGCCTTTAGAAATTCTTTGGCAATTCTCCAACCCCTCTGCATTTTAAAATAAAACACACACACTTCAGTAGGGTTCTCATCAGCTACAAACAAGCCTCAGTATGTTTCTCAGTCCCCAATAAGCTTAAGTCTGTTCACAGGGGGCAGACAAATGGGCATAGGCCTGGTGTGGGGGAAGCACAGAAGGTAAGATGTGTCTAACAAGATTACTAATGCTTGTGGGGGGGAGAGGGGCAGCCATGCTCACATGCAGCAGTGGCTTTAGCCATTTTTCCAGACAGGGTGGAAAATAGGGTTGCCAACTTTCTAACCACACAAAACTGAACACCCTAGCCCTGTCCCTTCTCCAAGATCCTGCCCCCCAAAATTCCCCCTCCCTTGGTGGCTCACTCTTCCCAACCCTCACTCACATTCACTAGGCTGGGGATGGAGGTGTGGGAGGGGGTGAGGGCTCTGAGGTGGGGCCAGAAATGAGGGGTTCAGGGTGTGGGCGGGGGCTCGGGGCAGGGAGTTGCGGTGCAGGAAGGGGGTGAGGTCTCTGGCTGGAGGTGCAGGGTCTGGAGTGGGGCTCCAGGCTGAGGGGGTGGGGCAATTGGATTCAGATGTGAGAGGGGGCTGCAGGTTGAGGCAAGGGGTTGCGGTGTGTGGGGGTTCTGGGGTTTGGGGCCAGGGATGAGGGATTTGGGGTGCAGGAGGGAGCTCTGGGATTACCTCGGGTGGCTCCCAGTCAGTGGCACAGCAGGGCTAAGGCATGCTCCCTGCCTGTTCCGGCTCCATGCTGCGCCCCAGAAGCCGCCAGCAGGTCCAGCTCCTAGGTGGCGGAGCAGGGGGGCTCTGTGCGCTGCTGTCGCCCATAGGCACCGCCCCCCAGCTCCAATTGGCTGTGGTTCCTGGCCAATGGGACTGCAGAGCCAGTGCTCAGGGTCGGGGCAGCACATGGAGCCCTGTGTCCCCCCGCCACCTGGAAGCCAGACCTGCTGGCTGCTTCCGGGATGCAGCACAGTGCCAACAGGTAGGGACTAGCCTGCCTTAGCCCCGCAGCACTGCTGACCAGACTTTTAATGGCCTGGTTGGCGGTGCTGACCGGAGCTGCCAGAGTCCCTTTTTGACCGGGCGTTCCAGTTGAAAACCAGACACCTGGCAACCCTACTGGAAAATGTTTTGAGCGCCACTTCCTTGTCCCAAGTGGCTGAGCCAAAACAAACAAATCACAAGTGCAGAACAATAGTGATTCAGGTCCCTAATATCTTCACCAGGCAGGCGCCATCTTGTGATGTTAGAAGATGAGTGTGTTGGGATGGGTTGGGGAGAGCATGGTGTATGGAAGACGCCAGCAGAGCAGGGGGGGATGTTCCCCAACCCCAGAATCTACTGTAAGAAACCTGGGGAAGGAACAAGCCCGCTCACTGGATGCCTCCTTCTGCTTCCTGGCCCTAGCAGTGAGTGAAAGTTAGCTCATTAGAGCCAATCTCCCATCCTGAAGCTCCTGTTTAAAATATTGGTGATTTTTGCACTCAGTCACTAGTCAGTTAACCTTCAGCCCTGGGCACTACATCATAACTTAGTGAATCCAGGAAATGATGTTTTGTCACCCTCCTCCTTGTCATTATTTTATCCAAAATGGTGAAACAAAGCTATGAAATATTAAATGAATTTTAAACTCTGGAGAACCTCTCTGTACTTTAAGGCATTATAGATTGGGACACCCATCCCCCCAACTTATTTACTTTAAATTAGACAGTGAAAATGGACTTTGACCACAGATCTCAACTGCCAATACTGAGGCCTACATTCCTTTAACAGGAGATGTTTGGAGGGGGCCAAAATCAGTTCTATACAAGAATCTCAGTCCCATCCATAACTGTGCGATGGCTGCCACTGCACCGTACTTTTGATCTATTGGTTCATTTCTTTGTGTGAAAATCTAAACAAACCAACCAACCAAATCAGGACAATGTACTAGACTTTTCTCATTGTAAACAGAGGGTCTCTCTCTCCTTCTGTTCTTTTTAGATGTAGTCCCTCCCCTGATGTGTGGCTTAAGCTTCCTCCCTTGTATCCCTGGCGCTTGCTGTTACCTTTGCTTCTCCCTTCTCCTCACATGGGTTGAGTCCTGGGTTCTCTTTCTTAGCACCTGATGCCTCCACCTAAAGTGACTGCTCACTGTGCCTGATACACAGGGCTGCTATCCCCTGAGAAATCAGTGATACTACTACTAGCTGGCAAGCTGTGTGAAGCCCAGTACACAGGGGACAATAAGATAAACACAAGCACAGGAATGACATAAAAACAACAGGTTTCAGAGTAGCAGCCGTGTTAGTCTGTATTCTCAAAAAGAAAAGAAGTACTAGTGGCACCTTAGAGACTAAGGAATTTATTTGAGCATGAGCTTTCATGAGCATCCAATGAAGTGAGCTGTAGCTCACGAAAGCTTATGCTCAAATAAATTGGTTAGTCTCTAAGGTGCCACTAGTACTCCTTTTCTTTTTTATAAAAACAACAGTATAACAGAGGGGAACTTTATTGGGAACAAAAAACAACAGGATCTGGGGAAAGAAGGAATTAAGGTTAATACTTAACTAACATTTATAAATAAGCCAGTTCCCCAGCTCCTATCTCTCAGTAGCCCCTCCAAATCCCAGCTCCCTGCCTGGCACCTTCCCAAGGCAGATGACAGCTCAGATTGAGTGTGATGAGAAGCAGTGTTGCAGCACTTTGGCTAGCTTAAGCAAACTCCTTTACCCCTAGGTGTGGCAGGATCCTCACCTGACCCCAGCCAGGCTTGCTGATTCCCTGGCTTGGAATGCTCCTGGGGTCTTGATCACAAGGGCAGAAAGAGAAAACATGGCTAAGGTTCTGTTGTGGACAAACACCCCCTAATCTTTCCATAGGTGGACTGAGCAAGGAGAGGTGAGGAGAAGTGGTTGAGATCTCATGATTCCTCCACAGAGCAGTGAAATAACTGGTAACACATTAATTGTACCCACACTGGAGTTTGGTCTGCAGGAGCCCAGCAGACAATCATAGAATTATAGAAAAGTAGGTCTGGAAGGGACATGGAGAAGTCATCAAGTCCAGCCCCAGGCTGGAGGCAAGATCAAGTAAATCTAGACCATTTCTGACAGGGTTGGGTGTGCAGAGGGAGCAGGGGATGACACTGACAGGACAGGTGCTATTACCAGGCAGCATATCCCATTGAGAACCACATCATTGCTGGAGCATTTCAAAAAGGCAGCTGTGGAGGTCATGTGCCCCAGTAGAACAGCTGAGGCAGTTCTTTACTCATCAGTTTTTACTCTTATCCTGTGCTTTGCAGATGAAATCCAGCCACATAACTGTAATCTTGAAGAAGTCTTTGCAATGCTTCTTGGCACTTTTTTTGTTGCTAGGTGGAACCCAGCTGCAAAACCTCACATTAAACTCTGTGTCCTAGGAAGGCTGCTCTGTATCAGATGAGCCCCAGGATGGCAAAATCATGCTGTTTAGCAGGATGGAAGAGGATCTAGTGACAAAGAATTAAAAAACCCTTTCAAAATATAAAGGCTATCTGGATCATTCCTTAAAAGATTTTAAAATCTTTGTTAAACTGCTTACTACAAGGGTGGATGGATTTCACTCTTGGATGAAAGAGAATGGAACACTGAGTGTCTGATAACTTGGAGCTGACTCTGGCAAAACAAAGCCAAGTGTGGCACTCACAAGCCTAATCAGAGACTGTGCTGTACAAGTTAGGCACTGATCTGCATTTCCAGTGGCAGTGCGTACAAAACCTCTGATCATTCCTAGCTATGAGTTGTGCAGATTTCTGGGGTGTAGGGAAATGCAGGGCATTTGAAACCCTGTCGTGCCAACGCTGGGATTAAGGAGGATTTAATCTTAATTTAAGGAGTAAATCCTTTCACAATTGTTTCTGTGAAGTCTCTGACAGAGGAACTGATCTAGGTGATGGATCATAGAAGATTAGGGTTGGAAGAGACCTCAGGAGGTCATCTAGTCCAACCCCCTGCGCAAAGCAGGATCAATCCCCAACTAAATCATCCCCGCCAAGGCTTTATCAAGCTGGGCCTTAAAAACCTCCAAGGATGGAGGTTCCACCACCGCCCTAGGTAACTCATTCCAGTGCTTCACCACCCTCCTAGTGAAATAGTGTTTCCTAATATCCAACCTAGACCTCCCCCATTGCAACTTGAGACCATTGCTTCTTGTTCTGTCATCTACCACCACTGAGAACAGCCTAGCTCCATCCTCTTTGGAACCCTGTTTCAGGTAGTTGGAAGCAGCTATCAAATCCCCCCTCATTCTTCTCTTCTGTAGATGATCTAGCCAGCTTTCTATCCAATTTACAGTCCATTCATCCAATCCATACTTTAACTTGCTGGCAAGAATCCTGGTGAACCCAGGCTGGCTGCCCTCAAACACACTTGGAGGGTTCTCATAATGAGAAACCATCTGCTACTTTGGAGACATGGTTGATGGGCTCCAGACTAGTTTGCTGAATCTATGGGAAGCAGTGCCATGTCAGTAGGGGACAAATACCCCATCTCCTCAGGCTTGGTTTGGACCACTATCACTCTGTTTTAATGAGCTGGAGGGCATCATGGGGGTACAGCCACTCTGCTCCTGCAGCAATGTTCCCTGGGTCCATGGGATGGCAACTAACAACTTGCCCCCAGGGACAGGTTTCCTTTGGAACAGTTTGCCCTTTGCAGGGGGAAAGGTCTGTTGGTTTGCTCAGCAGAGCTGCTCTCGTACATTTTTCAGCCTTTCCTAAGCTAGCTCTATGGTTCCTGCCCAGACCAGGATGTTGTCCAAGTGCACTTGACGGTCAGCAGGTGGCAGATTCCCCAAGGCTGCTCTATTAACTGCTCAAATGTAGCTGGTGCCATCTTATGAATCTTCCATTCAGCTTCCTCTCTTTGGGCCACAGGCAGGTGATGTGGGACTTGTGGGCTAACCCCTGCCTCCTGTTTCCCACAGACCAGGGGTTCTGAAACTGGGGGTCATGACCCCTCAGGGGGCTGCAAGGATATTATATGGGGGGTTGCGAACCGTCAGCCTCCACCCCCAAACCCTGCTTTGCCTCCAGCATTTAGAATAGTGTTAAATATGAAAAAAGTGTTTTTAATTTATAAGGGGGGGGTCGCACTCATAGGTTTTCTGTGTGAAAGGGATCACCAATACAAAAGTTTGAGAACCACTGCCATAGACGTTGCTATAAATCTACTCTCCTGATCCCTCTGGTGGGGGCGGGGGAGAGGTCCAGGGATGTAATAATAATAATAATACACTGACCTGGTCCAGGCTGCCTGCTCCCTGGGGGAAAAATGACCATTTCAGGCTAATAGGACTCAGGGCCCCTTGCTGGGGCTGCCCATCAATACAATCAGGTTTCAGAGTAGAGGCTGAACAGGTCTTCCTAGCCCTGTCCGGGGCTCAAACCCCCTAGAGTAGCATCTCACAGGGAACTGCATGGAAACCCCCTCCAGAACCCTGGCAGCCCCAGTTCCTCCCTTAGCTGGACAGCTCCATGGTGCAGGCATTATGTGCGGGATCATCTACTTTGGACCCCACCACGGAGCTGCTGAACGAAGCTGGGCTTCTGAGTTTCTGTGACTGTGAGGGTGGCCGAGTTCACAATGGAGAGCTGCTGGAGTGACCCATGCCACTGATCCAGCATGGAGACCCCTGGCCCTGCAGTGGGGACTAGGAGTGGAGGGAGGAGGCCAGGGCTGATGGGGACTCAAGCAGATGATAGTCCCAAGAAGGGAAATCCCCTCCACACCTCTGTACAATGGGTGAGCTTCCATCTGTGTCCCTGAGAAGGGGGGTGGGGTGGGGATCTGCGATATGCCATTGATTCCCCCCAAGCCCAGCACAGAGGGAACTCTGCTCCTGACCCAGAGACACTGGGCACAAAATCCATTTCTGAATGAGCATTTTAGGTGAATGTGACAACCCCAGGGGGGACAGAAAGTGTGATAGTCTCCCATGATGTGCTCAGTCCCAGGGATACCTCAAAATAAGCCACCCCAGACCCTCAGGAAAATTCTGGATATTCTCCTAATTACCTGTGTTGCTCTGATACTTAACTAAGTCAGTTTGATGCAGTTCACCTGGCTTCTGGGAGAACACCCCCTATAGCCCCACCTGAGCTGCCATAAAACTGCCTTTCAAACTTGGGGCTCCTGCCTACTGACATATCTCCTCCAACATGTCTGTCAGAACCCCAGGGGCCTCTATTCCTCAGTGGGAACCCACTTTCCCTCCCCTGTCTGCTCCTAAATGGACTAAACCCACCTGAGCCACCTGGCCCTCAGTCCCCACAATTAGAGAGATTTCTATGGATCTCATTAGCTACTAAAGTGCTGGGATAGCGGGTCAGAGTGGCCATACCCACAGGATGCCCACAAACTCATTAAACCAGTGTATTGAAGATTTGTAGCTCACACAGTGTTTTACTAGAAGTAACACTGAATGGGGGAAATGAGTGGAGGAAGAGAAACCACTTTCTTCCTGGATTGGGCGCTGCTGGGGGGAGTTCATGTCGGCAAGTTGCCATGCACTGTGGTTTCTGTACCTAAAAATCTACACGTTCAGGAGGTTATTTTCTAGATCACAACTTGAGGGGGAATATTTGGGACTTTATTTTTAAATGCCTGAGGCAATATCTCTGGCTCTGTGTGTTTTATTCCACCTGTGTTGTTTCATAGCTTCCCATGTGTATGAATCAAGATCACTGGACAAACATCCTCAGAGATAGCCAAGGACTAACCTTTGCATTTTATTTACTTCATTTCAAATTTATAAAATGCACCAAATGCCTGGTGATGTCAGCTCTGTGTTCTTGGGGAACTGGGGTGTAGTATCCAGCCTGTCTGACTCATGAAAGACACCCCCCCCACACACACCCCAGTCTCTGCTTAAACCAAAACCCATCAGAGAAAAAAGAACTTGCAGAGAGCAGTGAAGGGCATTCAGAGACACACCTAAACCCCTCCTGACAAGGGTGACAAGATTAAGACATCTCCATTAGCATACAGAATGAAGAACAGAGACAACTCCCCTAGCCTCATTTGCTTAACATCCCTAGCCTCATCAACCTAGGTCCTGCAAGATAGCTTCATTGGGAGGGGACTTGCAGAAGGAAGGGTTAGGGACCAGAAAAGCAGGGAAGCACTGCATCATGGGAATCTCTGCTCCAGATGTTAATGAACCTACGCCTGCACACACCCAGCTTAGCAATTATCAGACCAATTCTAGTGATAAATCCTCGATTGGTATCCAAAATACTGAAGCAGCCTAGTTACATTGTGAGCTCCCTGGAAGAAACCACCACCCATAGCCAAGAGTGATCAGCTCCTATTGTCTAACCTAAAGAAAACCCTTGAGTCATCAGTTTACCTATAAACAAATCTAGTGTTCTCCCTTGAACCATTGTATTTTCTCTACAAAAATCCCTGCTCACCCTCCAGTCAGTGTCCTGATGCTTAGATCCAAACTATGCATCACTTGCACTGGGACTCCATCTCCTGCCTGATGGTGCTGGGGGCTCTGCCTGTCTCCAGGAGGCTTGAACTGGTCAGGGTTCCCAGGTGATGGTGGTAGCTCAGGGTCCTGAGTGGTGAGACCCTTTTTTCCCCCTTCTCTCTCCGTTTTCCTTTCTACTTCAGTTATTAACCTTTAATATATACGTTATGTTGGTTTAGGCTCTCCTTGTGTAGTTATCACTATTATTCAATAAATAACTTATGGTTAAGCTGGTTGCCTCTCTCTCTGCACTTTATTCTTTTGTGTTTTAGCTTCCCCCATTTACTCTGCAGCAGCGCTTTTTACCTAAGCTAAAGATCCCTGTAGTGCCCAAAAATCCTGTGGGGTTTGTTCATCAAGCGGGTTACTACCAGTACAATTGTGATGTGAAAGTGGGATAGGGACATGTAAGGGGATCAGCTTGAGAGTGCTGAATGACCCGGTCCACTCAGACTTGCTCGGCTAGTGTGTGTGTACACATGTGTTCATCTAGTCCTAAGGCTGGAGGAACCCAGTCCTGGGGAACCTAGGTCCTGCAGGATAGCTCCATTGGGAGGGGACTTGCAGAAGGAAGGAGTAGAGCTCCATATGAACACACAAGTGACATAAGCGGTACATTAATAGAATTACAAAACCACCCCGCCCCAGAAGAGTAACACTAATAAATGAGCATACCCCAAAGTAACGGCCACATCTGGTAACACTGGTCTTAGGGGTAGACCCAGGAATTAGGAGAATATAAGTTATTTAACAAATAATAATGCACTGAGACAGGACAGAATCAGGCCCCTTGTTTATTCATATGTTTACCTGAGATGCTGCTAGTGGGGCCTGTGAAGGTCTGTCTGCTGCAACAAGAGTCTCAGTACATTATTATTTGTTAATAAACAATTTCTATTTTCCTAATTCCTGTATGTGCCCCCAAGACCAGGCAACTGGTGCATTTTAGAAACCTTAAACAAAGTGACTCACTGGCCAGTGTGCAACCTTGTTGATGGGCATGGGATAGCAGGACTTAAAGAAAAAAGCATAGTCCATTGAATAAAAACAGGTAAAGCTCAGATCTTACAGTGTGGAGCTGATTCCCCCTGTTGGTGTTGTAACAGGGTCACGACTCACCACTGCTGGCACCTCCTGTGGGTTGCTCTGGGAATTAGCTCTTGTCCACTGCAGAGCACCCTCTGGGCATGGTGTCTCACCTGCTATCTGCTCTGCTGGTTTGGGACCCATGTTGCACCCCGCTCTGCAGCATCCTCTTCAGGACACTGCCCTCCAGCAGTGCCCAATACTCCAGTCTCACCGCCTTCAGGGTGGGGGGCAGTTAACAGCAGTCCTTCAGTTTGCACCTGCCTCAGTGGCCAACCACAACCCCAAAGCCTAGCCCCTCACTGCAGGGGCAAGTTGCAGTCTGTCTCGGCCACACTCTTCTGTGGCCAGGTGCAGTGCAATGGGGGAACTCAGGTCCACCTGTTACTCTTGGTCCCGACCCAGGGACCCTCTAGCAGCAGTATCTCTCTGTCCTTCTTCTCTCCCCTCTTGTCCAACTAACTTCCCTAGGCCACTTCCCCTTTGGCCCCATGCACCTTCTCAACCCTTTCTAGCAGGGGCCACAGCCTGGCAGGTAACTGGGCCAGAGCTCTCCTCTGCTCCCCCAAGCCTGCCCAGCACTACTCTGTCCAAGGTACTACCTCCTTGCCTCAGGAGCCAGTCATCCTCCTCCCTTGCTAGTCAGGGAGAGACTCCCATCTCTGCTGCTAGGCAGCCTTTATATAGGACCCAGCCTGGCCCTGATTGGCTGCCTCTCCCTTTGCCCTGATTGGCTCTCCACAGGCCTTTGCTGATTGGCTGCTGGTCTGTGCAGCCTCTCTGGCCTGTTCTAGCCCTTTTCCTCATGGAGTGCAGCCTCCCCACTGCAGTGTATGTGAGCTTGAAGTAAAGGTAAAAGGCAATGTAGAAAGAATAATGTTTGTAATTGTGTAAGGGAAAAGGGTGCCAATGCTAGTGTTGAAAATGTGTCAGACCCTGGGTCTTATAAAGTCAGTGTACTCTTTAGAGGGGCAGGGGATCACACACACTGAGGACCAGCTCTAAGAAGTCTTTAAGGGGATTGAAAAGTTGTCAGCAGAATATAAGATATAGTTGACTGAGCCCAATAGACCCATTATACACGCCCTGAGGAATGTAGTCCTTAGGCAGGAATTTAAAGAGGAATTGGACATGATGTGCATGTGTACCTCATAAGAAAATATTCCCAGTCACAGACAGAATGTGGATTGAAATTGCCAAAGCCACAGGTGAGGATGAGACTTTGCAAAGAATCATCCACACTACATGCACAGGGTGGCCTGGGCACTATATACCCAGTCCATACTATCCATTTGAAGGAGAACTTTCTTTACTAGATAGGAATCTGTTCAAGGGCACCAGACTAGTTGTTCCAAAAGCAGGGGTGAAAGTAATTTAAGGGACTTACCGGTATGCAGAGTGGCCGGGGTCCTGAGCAAGGTGAGGGCGCGGTTCAACCAGAAGGCGCGAGGCCTCGGGAGGAAGGGGTGGGGCTGAGGCCAGACTCCCTTGCCCCACCTCCTGCCCCACCCCTTCTCCAAGGCCCCCCCCAATCAGTCCATCCCCCCTCCCTCCTTTGCTCACTCTTCCCCACCCTCACTCACTTTCACCGGGGTGGGGCAGGAGGTTGGGATGAAGGAGGGAGTGAGGGCTCTGGCTGGGGGTGTGGGCTCTGGGGTGGGGCCAGGGATGAGTGGTTTGGGTGCAGGAGGGGGCTCAGGGCTGGGGCAGGGGGTTGCGGTGCAGGAGGGGTGTGGGGTGCAGCCTCCGGGAGAGAGTTTGGGTGTGGGAGGGGGTTCAGGGCTGGTGTAAGGGGTGGTGGTGAAGGAGGGGGTAGCTTGCCCTGATGCTGCACAGGCTGGACCTGCTGTGGGGAAGATCAGAGAATTCAGGCACCAGAGACTGCCAGGTTGCCCCGTTCACCAGTGCTGCTGGTGTAGATATGTGGGTAGAGTTGGCATTGAGGTTTGTTGCATGGATTGGTTCCTGAGTTAGAGTTACAATGGTGTGGTGTGTAGTTGCTGGTGAGAAAATGCACCCCATCACTAGAGGAGCTCTGAGGGCTTCCTCATTGATGGGGCTGGAGGGCTGAGCAGATCATGGCAGGGCTTCAGCTGCAGTGGTGTGCACCAGATGTAGAGTGCCTGCTATGCCAAGCCCAGCCACAAGGGGGTGTGCCAGCCAGTGAGTCACATGTGGACATCTACACACAGCTTCTTCAGGTTGAATTTTACATGTGAATGGACCTTCCTCCAGCCGCTTTTCTATGGGATGGAGGCAGTTGTTTTCTTGGTTAATTTGCTGATGTCTCCACCGGGGGGCCTTGTGTCCTTATAGCCAGTGTAGAGCTGTTCACGGTACAGGAGAGGTGGGATTCAGCACACTGACTACACAACAGAAGCTCTATTCAAGACTGATGCAATCAGACAGGACCCTGGCATTGTCTTTAGCTGCTAGACAGACGAATGCAGCTTGTGCTGCCTATAGTTACCACACAGGGGAGCCCTAAATACTGGCCTTCACTGAGAGTCCTGGAGAGTGTTGCAAACTACACTACAACACCAGGGGTGATCACTAATAACCAACATGGTCAAAAGTCAGAATTTCCATTCTGAAAAAAAATCGTTCTGTTTCTGAACAAAAAGTTGAAATTTCCCATGAAAGGAAAAATCTGAAAAAAGAAGCTGATTTGGAAATGTCTAATGGAAGTTGAGCCTGGGAGCCCAGGGTCTGAGGCTTCTGGCTCATCCATGGTTTCTAGGTCTTCTAGATGGCTGGACCCCCCATAGCAGTCTGGAAGACCCGAAAGCCCTGGCTTGAGCCAAAGCTCCCAGACTCCCAGTTTAGCTGGGGCTAAGGGGAACCTGGAAGGCCTGGGGTCTCTGGCCCCAGGGCAGTCTGCATGACAGGGTCCCCTTGAGCCTTGGATCCTGGGGTTCCTGACTTCCTCATGGTGGGGCTGCCCTGGAGCCACAGACTCTGGAAGTAGCCCGTCTGACAAGCTGGTAGCAAACCAGACAGTGTACCATTGGAAACTGCTTGTGTTTGGTCAGAAATTTATCAAAACAGATATGTTTCCGTAAAACACTTTGTTGCTGACGAATCAGCATTTTCTGACCAAAAAGCCCCCTGCTTCACTGGGAAATCCCAGACCAGCTCTATTCTTAACCCAATCAGTGTGTACTCAGCACAAGCCTGCAAGACTGCAGCCACTGATGGTCACATCTGAAGAAGGAAGCTGTATGACACACTCTTACTACCAATGTATCTGTGGTCCTGCTCCACTCAGGAAGCCCTGACCAGTCTGGGTTCCACAACAGGAGCAGGGCTTGTTCTCTGCGTTTCTGATACTGCTGATCCCAATGGTAACATTCCAGCTCTAGTGGCATGGCTGCAATTGGACCCGCACAGCTCTGTGGGGTTGAATTTTAAAGGTGTTTTTCCTTTCAAATTTTCTAATAGATTTATACAATGAGCAGCATTTGAGTCTCTGCATTTATTTGCCTAATAAGGCAGAATCATTTTTCACGCTGATCTGCTCTGTGCTAAGGAGGGTGGTTACATGATGATCCGAGACTGAAGCGAACATGACATCAGAAGCGGACTCGTCACTCATATATGGTAACAGCTGGAGTTTTAGAATTGTATTGGATGTTTTGGGTACATAAAGTTTTAGATAAACCCTCTGATAATGGCTAAAAAGGTGAATGTTGTTTCTATTGGTTCCTTCTGGCAGCTGATGCTAGTGTCTGAATCTATATATTTCCCTGCAACTGCTTTGTTGTCACTTGTCAGACACAGAGGAGCCCTGGCAGGGTGTGTAGGTGCAGCCAGGGCACTGTCAGGAGGATGGCAATGAAGGGACATCTCGGCACTCAGCTGCTTTGTGTGCTTCTCCTGTCTCTTCAGGTCACCATGGGTAAGTGCCTGCTATTTCACTTACTGAGATGGACAGACTGGAACTAGGAAGTTAGTTTCAGTTCCACTAGAAACAGGGTTTTATTCCAGAAGTCAATGAAACAAGGGCAAGAATTAAAGTAAACTTGTGTCTCCAATTATCTCCCGTGCATGATTCTTAGAGAGAGAGGTTATACATGTGCAATAATCAAAGATTATTTGACTGTGAGTACTTTATAAATTATCCCATTCTTGTAGCACTGTGAGCCCAAAGTTGGTTTTAGTGACACTAATGGCTTCAATGCTTAAAAATTCCTGATAAACAAACAAGCCAAAGGAAGAAGAAAAAAGAGGGGGGAGGGTCTCTGTATTGTGAACTCTAGCCTTATCCCCCTGGTCCAGCTCTGTGCCTCTGCATGGAACATGTGAATAATTCCATGTGTACAGTCCATACAATTTAAAATGGTGCTACTGTGCTGTGTGCGTTAAATGTGTTGGACCAATTTCAGTAGGGTTTGAATGATCCATGTGTTGGGCCATTGAACTGTCCAGTAGCAGCATATGTCTGTGAGTTCCTGCAGTGTGATACACTGCTATTCTGGAGCTGAAGTATAAACCAGTGAAGTTGAAGATGAGAATCAGATTTTAGAAACCTCAAATGCATTGCTAGAGACAAACCGTGGTATCACACCTGGTATGTACAGATCACAGATAACTCTGCAATGTCTCTGTGCCTGGGAGGGTAGGAGCTGGGAATTCTAGAGCAAGGAATTTTCTGGAGCAGCTAATGTGGGGTTTGTATGTGAACTTCCCAAGAAATTAAACAGAATTAGCTGGAGTTTGATCTCATGATAAAAGTGAAATTTTACAAAAGAGAAACAGCAAAGAGTTCCACTGGGATTCCTGGGTAACCAGACTGACATGCTATGGGTGATGCTTCATGTGATACCATGGGTCCCTATTCTCCCTGCAGAGTGGAATGACTCCTAGTAGCTTCAATGGGCATAACTCGTACCCTACAGAACGAGAAGGTGGCCATGGATTCCATTCATGAACTGTGTATTAATACATGGTCAGAGCATTCATCGAGTCTGGTCATAACTCTGGTTTTCTTGGCTTTAATTTGTCTCTGTGGAACAGGAATATCGTCATCACATGTGTATCTAGTTAAAAGTTCATAATCCAACAAACCATGAGTGTGTGTATGAGTTTGAATAAAATAATAGCTGAGGACAGCTAAGGAAAAATGGAAACAGAAAAACGGAAAGTGATTACTTGCTGGACCTCAAGCAATAGACCTAAATTTCCATCCACAAAACCTTCAGAAAATTTATGAAAATAAAAAACTTCAACAAACCTAAAATAATTTCATGGCCATTTTCATTAGGACAAAAAAATTCTTTTTTGAAAATTGTTGCTAATGTCTCTTCCTGACACTACTGAGCCCATTGTGACTGGAGCAGTCCCAGTGGGGCTGTGTAGTCAGTGGGATGACTCCTGTGAGCAAGGGCTCACCAGTGTTGCACAGTCTGGCCTTAAATAAATATGGGATTCAAGGGGGGAGAGGTCACAAATGCGCCCATAGGCACTGACTTCCCTCTGCCCGATGGGTGCTTGACCTCCCCCTCCGGCCCCTACCCCGCCTCTTCCTGCCCCTGCACCACCCTCTCCCCACCCCCATTCCACTCCTTCCCCAAAGTCCCCGCCCCACCCCGCCTTTTCCAACCCCAGCCCTGCCCCCTTCCCACCCCATTCTACCCCCTTCCCACTGCCCTGCCTCTTCTCTGCCTCCTCCCCTGAGCATGCCACATCCCCGTGCCCTCCCCCACTCAAAAGTCCTAAGCGCCGCCAAACAGTTGTTAGGCGGCAGAGGGCAGGAAGCGCTGGCGGGGAGGGGAAGGAACGGGGATGAGGTGCGCTCGAGGTGGGCGGGGGAAGAAGGAGGCGAGGAGGGGGGAGCTTGGCTGCCAGTGGGTGTGGAGCACCCACTAATTTTTTCCTGTGGGTGCTCCAGCCCTGGAGCACCCACGTAGTCAGCGCCTATGAATGCACCAGGGCCTATGCATGAAGGGATGTAACACAACACGGACAGCTTAAAAATCAACCCATCAGACTATGGGAATTAATGTAAACTCCCTTCCAACAAAGCTCTTTAACACAGATGTAACTTTAAGCACATCAAGTTGTCCACTGTGATTAAGTGCTGTGCATATAAAGAGCACAGTGTGGTATCCAGTGATAACTCCGAGCCACTGTCTGAACTCTAGCAGATCAGCACTGCATAAAACTATCAGTGTTCAATTAATCTCGGAGTTGCCCAGATCTGTCGCTTCCACCTGCGGGTCTCCCCTGATATATCAGCAGTGCCACTGTTGCCAGGCAATGGTAAGTCTATTAGTTGTGGTTGTGCCATGTCTAAGGGCTGCGGTTGTTGCCTGTCTGGGTCCCTCTTGGGCAAAATGGCAGACACAGTGCCACTTATCTCCCTCCCTTCTGGGATTTCGAGAAGGTGTTGCCTATTCCTTTTCAGTTTGTGTCTCTCTGGGGAGACAACCTCATATGACCATGGGACTATCTCTTGTAGGGTGAAAAGATGCCCCGATTTTATAGGGACAGTCCCAATATTCAGGGCTTTCTCTTACATAGGCACCTATTACCCCCCACCTCATCCAGATTTTTCACACTTGCTATCTGGTTAACCCTAAACTCTTGGATCACCAATGTTGTTTGCAACCATTGTTTCCCATTGTAGAGATGCACGGGGGGGGGGGGCGGGGGGAGGGAAGCTGGCAACTTTTCCTTGTCAAGTGTGGGGATCTTCACTTATAAACTAGTAGCACAGGAGGGGAAGGTGGTAAAGACCTTGGTGGATTCAGGGAAGTTACCAAACTCCGTTTCAAGGACATTCGTTGAAACATAACAACCCATAAGTTCAACATCCATTATGTGTGTCCATGGAGACACCAAGATATGTCATGTGGTGGAAGTTAAGATCCAAATGGACAAGAGATTCTTATGATGGGGGTATGATGGAAACAACTCCTCATTAGTATTAGGAAAAAATTGGTACCACAGATCTTTTGGGAGGAGGAAGGGGAGCTTTCAGCAGGTAGGGCCAGGGTCACAGCCCCCTGGAAGCTCTTGGATTTATTTTTGAAGTACAAAATGTAAAACTCAGTCCATATCATAAACATTTGTTGTGATTATTTTATATATTTTCTATATTTTAATAACAATTAATATAGTTTCACTACAACAAAATTACCAGCACAGCACAAAGTATTGGTGAACAGTGTCTTAGAGAAGTAAATGGATGGTCCCAGCCCCAGGAGCTTGCACTGCCAATGCCCCATGGAGGATGATGCCAGTTCAGGTGTAGTAGTAGAATTTATTGTTTGTATTTTGTATAATTTAAAATAAAAAATAAAGAATATGATAAAAAAGATAACAATGTAGCATGTATTAAATGTATTGTAGTATGATTTGATTATATTTTGTTAGCTATTTTTTTTTAATCACAGAAAGGAATGGCCTAACAGCTATTGGCAGAGATGCATCAGCCAGAATTTCTTTGTGTCTGGACTGATTTCAAGGCAGTAACAGACCTTTGAGGTCATCACTTTTTTGTAGGTTTAACATTTTAAAATAAGTAAAAGAATACCATGATTGTTTTCTTTTGCATTGCAACTTAATATACTAGAGGCCATTCCCGTGGACGGGGAAACCAGGGGTGACAAGGAGATCGGTTATACCCAGACCTCCAGCAATATCAGACAACCTCCTCCCAGCAATCAAAGGAGGGAGGTGGGCACACGGAAAATAAAGTTCGCCAGATAGCCTGGCGAACACTGATGGAGCATGGGGCAAACCAAGAACAGTGGAACGGAGCCCCTACATTAGAACTAGTCAGGGAAACCATGAGGTTGCAAACCCCACCAAAAGAAGTGGCTAGTCTAACTCCTAGTGGACCTCCCACTTCTTCCTCAATGCAATGCTTCCCAGACCCATTCCCTTTTTTGGGGCAAGAATAGAGGGGCCGCTGAACGGGGAATCCCCACCACCAATAGAGGCACAAATGTGGAGGTCATAGACAAGGTCTCCTGGGATCCCAGGGGACGACCATGTGTGTATGTTCAGCAGGGTAAATATACCCCTACACTAGCTTTAATAGATACAGAAGCCACTGTATCCTTAATCAAAACAACCCCAAAAGCAAAAAAAAAAAAAAAAAAAAAAAAAAAATTTAAAACAGGTAGCTTTAAAATCCTTTCAAGGAAAACTTAGTCTCGGGTGGGAATGGACCCAAGTCTCCTTTTCGGTGCAAGGGTTTGAGACATGAGGGGATTTGATCCAAACTCCCGATATTGTTAATGAAATTATTCTGGGATCCGACTGGTTGTTCAAAACCAACGTGGTAATCAATATGCCTAAAGGTACTCTTTAAAAGTTAGAAGTTCCCCCTCGCCATTAAAAAAAAATCGGGCAAAATATCATATTAACAAAAGGGGAGGGAAAGACCAGTAGCTGCACTTACAGCTCAACAAGCTGAAAAGTGGCACTTGAAATTCCACTCAGTATAAACTAAAAAAAAAAAAAACCCAAAAAAACAGAGTATGGTAAAATTAATGCTTCTGTAAAATTGTTGGGGAATTTGTGCCTCCCTAAAAAACAATACTTCTACCCGAGAGAGGCAAAGGCCCAATTGGTGCAAACCATCCAAAAATTAAAACAACGGGGGGTCATTCAAAAAACAAATTCACCCTTTAACTCCCCTGTGTGGCCAGTGCTAAAAGCAAACGGCCAATCCTGGCATTTAACAATTAATTATAAAAGAATCAATAAGGGCACCATCCCTATGGCTCCTATTGTGGCTAATATAACACAGATAATACAAAAAGTGAAAGCCACATCTAAATATTTCTCAGTTATTAATTTGGCCAACTGTTTCTTTGTCATGCCCCTACATCCGGACTCACAAGATTGGTTTGCCTTTACAATAAAAAGGCAGCAATGGACCTTTTGTCATTTATCCCAGGAATATCACAACAGCCTGGCTATTGCCCATCGGCATGTTGTGAATATGCTAGACCAGTTGAGTCCACAAGAAAGGCCTTTTGTGTTTTCATATGTAAATGACATTTTAATATTTGGGGAAACTAAAGAACAAACTCAAACACTAACGGAAAAAGTTTTGGCACTAATTTTCAAAAATCAAAGGAAGGTAAGGGCACTGGTAAAAATTCCAGCCTCTACCAGCGTCCACTCTTTAAAAGTACTACTAAAAGAATTCAATTTTCTTAAACCACACATTTAAAAATATGCTAAAATAACTCATCCATTATAAAAACTGCTAAAAAACAAAACAAAATAAAAATTAAATAAAGCAAAACTCCGCTTTAACCCTGCTAAAACAAAGGGCTCTCAGAGCTCCAGCCCTGTGTTTCCCTAATGAATCACAGCCTTTTGTTATTCATTTGGTAGCTAATAACATGGCCTTGGCTGCCACACTATTGCAAAATAATAATAATAATAATAATAAAAAACTAGGGCCAATAGCATATAAATCCAAAAAATTACAAAAAGCAAAAATAAATTTTAATCCCTGTGAACATAAGTGTCTAGCAGCCGTCTGGGCAGTACAATCTTTTAAGCCTCTTACAGGAACAGTCCCTATTACTATCCAAAGCACCCACACTCCTCTCAAGTACATTTTATCAGGGAAATTAATAGGAGGTAAAGTCTCAAACACCCAAATGGCTCAATGGACGTGTACTTTAGTTAACAAAGGGGTGACTACAAAAACAGTGTCCAAGCCGGACATGCTAATACATGCCCTAATTAAAAAAAAAACCCCAACATAAATGTCCAGAGGTCACTCTGGAGCAAAAAATTGCCTTACCAAAGGCACCCCCACTAAAAGAATGAAATACTATGGGCCAAAAAAAGCACATTTGGTTTCCTAATAAAAGTGCAATGGTAGTAAAAAAAAAAATGTGTAAAATACGCTGCCATTAACTTAAAAAAAAATCATTCAAAAACATTTAGACCATGAATTGGCTCAGCATGCCAAGCTCCAGGCAATTTATCAGGTTTTAAAGCAATATAAAAATTCCCCACAGCCCGTTTATATTTATGCTAACAGTAATTTTTGTGTGAAGGAAATACAGTTTTAAATACATGATTGGTATAAAAACAGGTAAAAAGCAGCAAATAAAAAAAGCTGCATATACAAAAAAAAAATACATTTACCAGGGGGTAACAAACCCCCCTAAAGAGTTAATGGTGCAACATGTAAAGGCACACAGTAAAAAAATGGGTATAAAAGCCACCTGGAATAATCGAGTATATACAATAGCCCAACAGCATAACATAGCAGCTGTAACCAAAAAAAGTCTGTGCTAACACATCAAAGCCAACAAATGGCACTACAGACAGCCCTATCCAAGTTCCAAAAAAAATAAAAAAACATAAGTTACTTAATGTAGCCCACATCAGTTTATGCATAAAAAAGTAAAAAAAAAAAACCTTTTAAAAGGCTTGAGCAAATAGCAAAATGAAAGTGTATAAAAAAAAAAGTTAAAACGTCGGTCCGAAATTGTGTGTGGTGCACTTAGGACAAGGCTCGTCCTCAGCACTAGCAACCCATAATGCACCGTCAAAGGCTTGGGCCATAGCACAGGGTTCAAATTAATTTTATTAATAAATTGCCAAAAAGTAAAAAAAAAATTCCAGTATTTATTGGTAATAATTAATTCCTTTTCAGGATGGGTAAAAGCATTTCCTACTAAAAATAATAGCACCAGGGTAATGGCCAAAAAGTTTTTTAATAAAGTAGCATATAAATATAGCACCCCCAAAATAATAGATTCTAACAATGGGGGAGCCTTTGTAAAAAAAAATCCTTACAACAATAATACAAGCCTTGGGAATTAAACAAAAGCTCCATATACCATACTGGCCTCAGTCCTTAGGCAAAGTAAAGCGCATGAACCGCACTATTAATAAAGCGCTCCAAAAAATAGTAAATCACACACAAAAAGACTGGTCAAATAAACTGCTTCTCATTTTGGCTGCCATCTGCAGCAGTAATAAACTAAACACAAAAATTCAACCCTTCCAAATTCTGTTTGGACATCCAATATGCCTAATAATTAATCCGAGTTATCTGGTACAAATTTTTTTTAAAAAGCTCTAATATAACCTAACATAATTATTTTAAATAGCTCAAATAGCTACAAAAAAATAAAACCACTCTCCAAAATAGTGTTAATCAAGCCATCAAACACATAAACAACAAAATTCAAAGCAAAGGCCCACAAAGGCAGCCTTATAAAAAACAAAGAAAGCAGATCATGTACCTTAAAATAAAAAAAAGGGGTCACTCACTAAAATAAAAATAAATAGGCCCTTACTCCATAGTAAACTGCCTTAGCCCATTGGTATGCCGCATTAAAAAAAATAAAAAACTGAAATGGGTACATGTTTCACAAATTAAATTGTTTACATAAATAATAATGTTTAAATTCTTTGAAAAAAAAATTCCCAAAACCTAAGCACAAAGCGCTGCTTAACCACCACAATTTTAATCCACAAAAAATAAAACTCCAGTGTAAGATGTGGCTTTACCTGCTTCTAAAAACTTTTAGTGCCCAATTAATTAAAGCAATCATAAAAAAAAATGCAGCCCTCTTTATAAGCCAATATTTAAAACATAATTCACTCCCCACCAACCAATCATAAATTCCTACCCGTAATCCAGTAATCCTAAAAAAATGGTATAATAAAAGTACTAGCCAACTCTTAAAATCCTTTAAAAAATACCAAAATGTATGCCTAAAAAAAAGAGTAAAACTTAAGGTTCACCTTATAAACACCACAAACATACCAAACCACTGAAAAATAGGGGTTAAAATAAAGGGTCCCTATAAAAATACCACCTAAAGTTCCAGCTACCCACAATTATCATACCAATAAAATAAGCCTGTTAAAACAAAAACAATATTAACGGCTATTTTGGGATACGGTCCAACACCCTGTAATAAATTAAAACTATGGTCCCCAAACACATGCACCAAAACCTAAACCAAAAGCTATGCATTCAAAAAAGTATCCCAATTAAAATAAAAAAAAAAATTGTTTGTAACTCAAAGTAATCCAGTAAAAGTCTTGTAAAATCTACTATTAGTAAAAAGAAAAATTGGTATAAATTAAACTCAGTTCAACGTGTATAAATTAAAACCCAAATGTTCCCCCTACTCCCTTCCTATTATAACAGTCTAAATAAAAATACATCAACACTCCAATAGCCAAACAAAACAAAATGTAATAAACACCATATTTTAAAAAGTTACATTTAAATAAAAAATTATAAATACTATAAACCTAAAAGTAATTAAAAAGAAATTAAGCTTCTTGTCACAACTGCAAAATAGTCTCATTCACAAGCAAGCAAATAATACTGTCAATTTAGTACAAATACATCGAAAAACCCTAAAATAACATAAAATATGTGGCGGTGGCTAAACAGGACCTCCTAGCTGCTATATAAACAACAAATAAAATAAAAAAATAAAACTGCCTTAGCCATAAAATGTACCAAAATGCAAATTCTGAATTTAGCATCACTAAAACATAAAATGTTTTAAATAATATCTAAAAACGTTAGGGTATTAACGCATCTTTTAAAACAATGGAAGAGGTCCTTATTTAACACCTACAAATATAAATACATGCAATATGTTTCCAGCACAGTTAAGCCTAATTTGTTATAAAATAAAATTATTATTAAAATTGCTCACCAACAATCTATAAAAACAAAAATATAAAAAATAAGCCCGCTCCCCAAATTGACCATAAAATCCTTTTAGCTACCCCGGGTTATGGGTCAATAAGCTAAAAAATAAATACATTATTAAACACCCAAGGGTATACAAAATGAAGCCCTCAGAAATGAGTGTGCTTGTCCCTACCTATCACCACAAAACCATGCAGCAAAAACACATAATTTAAAACATGTATAAAACAAACTAAAAAATGTAACACGTGTTTTGTACAACAAACAATGTGTATGTTACATCATAAAAAACAATATTTAAAAGAAATGCAAATACTAGCCAACCACCAGTAAATAAATGTAAATATAATGCCCGTGTATTATATACTAGCAATCACATGTACTATTTACCAAAAATAAAAAAGCACAAAGCACTATAACCACCACCCCGGTTAATTTCTCTGTTACCCTTGGCCTAAATTGGCACAATCTAACTAATCACTTGTTGTAAAAAACAAAGGTGACTCAGTTTTTACAACAAACACAAAAAAATATAAAGAAGCGTGTCATTCAAATATTACATGCGAATACAAACATGCTTAAAACTGCTAAATCTAAAAAAACCCTACGTTTTTACAAGCTGGTCCACAACCTCTAAAAGCATATTGTCTATTATGTTTCACCCATTACTAGTTGTATTAATATTGTCCTGTGTTTGCTTGCTAAAAATGTGTTATATATGCTCTTCAACAAAAAAAATGTTTATTAAATTACAACCACAAGCCCAAATTGTCTCTCAGTATATATATATATATATATATATATAAAACAATTGAATAAAATATGACCCGCTCAAGAATTGTTCTTGAGGGGTCAAAAGGGGGATATGTAGTAGTAGATTTTATTGTTTGTATTTTGTATAATTTAAAATAAAAAATAAAGAATAATAATATAATAATGTAGCATGTATTAAATGTATTGAAGTATGATTTGACCATATCCTGCCAGCCACCCTTTTTGAATAGCAGAAAGGAATGGCCTAACAGTCATTGGTAGATATACATCAGCCAGAATTTCTTTAAAAAGAAAAGGAGTACTTGTGGCACCTTAGAGACTAACCAATTTATTTGAGCATGAGCTTTCGTGAGCTACAGCTCACTTCATCGGATGCATACCGTGGAAACTGCAGAAGACATTATATACACACAGAGACCATGAAACAATACCTCCTCCCACCCCACTGTCCTGCTGGTAATAGCTTATCTAAAGTGATCATCAAGTTGGGCCATTTCCAGCACAAATCCAGGTTTTCTCACCCTCCGCCCCCCCACAAACAAACTCACTCTCCTGCTGGTAATAGCCCATCCAAAGTGACCACTCTCTTCACAATGTGTATGATAATCAAGGTGGGCCATTTCCTGCACAAATCCAGGTTCTCTCACCCCCCTCCAAAAATCACACACACAAACTCACTCTCCTGCTGGTAATAGCTTATCCAAAGTGACCACTCTCCCTACAATGTGCATGGTAATCAAGGTGGGCCATTTCCTGCACAAATCCAGGCTCTCTCATCCCCCAACCCCCACCCCCACCCCCCGGGAAAACACACACACACACACAAACTCACTCTCCTGCTGGCAATAGCTCATCCAAACTGACCACTATCCAAGTTTAAATCCAAGTTTAACCAGAACGTCGGGGGGGGGGGGGTAGGAAAAAACAAGGGGAAATAGGCTACCTTGCATAATGACTTAGCCACTCCCAGTCTCTATTTAAGCCTAAATTAATAGTATCCAATTTGCAAATGAATTCCAATTCAGCAGTTTCTCGCTGGAGTCTGGATTTGAAGTTTTTTTGTTGTAAGATAGCAACCTTCATGTCTGTGATTGCGTGACCAGAGAGATTGAAGTGTTCTCCGACTGGTTTATGAATGTTATAATTCTTGACATCTGATTTGTGTCCATTTATTCTTTTACGTAGAGACTGTCCAGTTTGACCAATGTAAATGGCAGAGGGGCATTGCTGGCACATGATGGCATATATCACATTGGTGGATGTGCAGGTGAACGAGTCTCTGATAGTGTGGCTGATGTTATTAGGCCTTGTGATGGTGTCCCCTGAATAGATATGTGGGCACAGTTGGCAACGGGCTTTGTTGCAAGGATAGGTTCCTGGGTTAGTGGTTCTGTTGTGTGGTATGTGGTTGTTGGTGAGTATTTGCTTCAGGTTGCGGGGCTGTCTGTAGGCAAGGAATGGCCTGTCTCCCAAGATTTGTGAGAGTGTTGGGTCATCCTTCAAGATAGGTTGTAGATCCTTAATAATGCGTTGGAGGGGTTTTAGTTGGGGGCTGAAGGTGACGGCTAGTGGTGTTCTGTTATTTTCTTTATTAGACCTGTCCTGTAGTAGGTGACTTCTGGGAACTCTTCTGGTAAGCTATTACCAGCAGGACAGTGGGGTGGGAGGAGGTATTGTTTCATGGTCTCTGTGTGTATATAATGTCTTCTGCAGTTTCCACGGTATGCATCCGATGAAGTGAGCTGTAGCTCACAAAAGCTCATGCTCAAATAAATTGGTTAGTCTCTAAGGTGCCACAAGTACTCCTTTTCTTTTTGCGAATACAGACTAACACGGCTGTTACTCTGAAACCTGTCAGAATTTCTTTGTGTCTAAACTAATTCCAAGGCAGTCACAGACCTTTAAGGTCAGTACTTTGTTGTAGATTTAACATTTTAAAATAAGTAAAAAAAATGCCATAATTGTTTTCTTTTGCATTGCAACTTAATGTTCCTGTTCAAAATGTTATTTATAAATTAATTCTATTTTATGTATAAATAAATATATATATATATATATCAAAATATAAATATAAAAGCCATTGCTAAACCAAATATGCTAAAAAAACAAATGCAAAAGCACCAAAAAGCTACATCACACCTTGTCAAGGTTCCTCCCCCACTCTGAACTCTAGGGTACAGATGTGGGGACCTGCATGAAAAACCTCCTAAGCTTATCTTTACCAGCTTAGGTCAAAACTTCCCCAAGGTACAAAATATTACACCCGTTATCCTTGGAACGGCCGCTACCACCACCAAACTAATACTGGTTACTGGGGAAGAGCTGTTTGGACGCGTCTTTCCCCCCAAAATACTTCCCAAAACCTTGCACCCCACTTCCTGGACAAGGTTTGGTAAAAAGCCTCACCAATTTGCCTAGGTGACTACAGACCCAGACCCTTGGATCTTAAGAACAATGAACAATCCTCCCAACACTTGCACCCCCCCCTTTTCTGGGAAATGTTGGATAAAAAGCCTCACCAATTTGCATAGGTGACCACAGACCCAAACCCTTGGATCTGAGAACAATGAAAAAGCATTCAGTTTTTACAAGAAGACTTTTAATAAAAAATAGAAGTAAATAGAAATAAAGAAATCCCCCCTGTAAAATCAGGATGGTAGATATCTTACAGGGTAATTAGATTCAAAAACATAGAGAACCCCTCTAGGCCAAACCTTAAGTTACAAAAAAGATGCACAGACAGAAATAGTTATTCTATTCAGCACAATTCTTTTCTCAGCCATTTAAAGAAATCATAATCTAACGCATACCTAGCTAGATTACTTACTAAAAGTTCTAAGACTCCATTCCTGTTCTGTCCCTGGCAAGAGCAGCACACAGACAGACCCAGACCCTTTGTTCCTCTCCCTCCTCCCAGCTTTTGAAAGTATCTTGTCTCCTCATTGGTCATTTTGGTCAGGTGCCAGCGAGGTTACCTTTAGCTTCTTAACCCTTTACAGGTGAGAGGAGCTTTCCCCTGGCCAGGAGGGATTTCAAAGGGGTTTACCCTTCCCTTTATATTTATGACACACCTCTATTAAAATATATATAAAAAAGCAAAATAACAACTCTAAAAATAAATCAAACACTTATCAATAAAAACAAAATAGCTATAATCAAATCCAGCTTAAAATAACTCCCTAAAAAACTTTAAAAAGCAAACACTCATCAAACATCAATTAATTACAACATAACAATGCAAAACTCATTAATCCCAATAAAAAAATCACTATATAAACAAAATACCTTGCCATAAAACTTTGGGTTCGTCCTACCAAAACTTCCCCAAAGCATCATATCACAAACAACAAAACCCAGCTCCTCCCTACCCATAATCAACTTAGCTAGACACTAAATTAATCCAAACTCTAAACTTTAATAACTATATTATCAACTAGCAAAACAATGTATGTATGTATATAGTATAATTAAATACATATGCTAATTGTTATATCTTCAATAAATGCAGCTTATTGCCTTTTCCCCTAAAAAATATCCCATATGCTTCTTATAAGCATAACAGTGTGTTGATGCTAAAGGGAGCAGAAGTAGGGTTGAAATTACTGGAAAAAACAGATCATAGAATATCAGGGTTGGAAGGGACCTCAGGAGGTCATCTAGTCCAACCCCCTGCTCCAAGCAGGACCAATCCCCAATTTTTGCCCCAGATCCCTAAATGGCCCCCTCAAGGATTGAACTCACAACCCTGGGTTTAGCAGGCCAGTGCTCAAACCACTGAGCTATCCCTTCCCCTAACACATGTACCCAGTGCAGTGGCCTGAGTCCCACACGAGGGGGAATGGGAGAAGCAGGCACTTAGAAAAAGAACACATGCAGTGTGGGATTCATAATAGGAACCTAACTCCCATGATTTAACTGGGAATTGGTCCTCCTTCGAGCAGGGGGTTGGACTAGATGACCTTCTGGGGTCCCTTCCAACCCTGATATTCTATGATTCTATGATTCTATGAACTCAAGTAAACACCGTCTGGCTAGCAGAGCTGGCCTTTGAGCCTTGTGAAGCCCCAGGCTATGGGGACCGGCCAAACCCACCCCGCCTAACTTGGGATAACCCAGAAACGAAAAAGGTAATATCCGCATTTATGTTAAAAGCCAAGTTTCTGGCCTGGAAAGAATGAATTTACAGCTAGGGCTGGGTACTTGGGATAACCCAGAAACGAAAAAGGTAATATCCGCATTTATGTTAAAAGCCAAGTTTCTGGCCTGGAAAGAATGAATTTACAGCTAGGGCTGGGTACTTGGGATAACCCAGAAACGAAAAAGGTAATATCCGCATTTATGTTAAAAGCCAAGTTTCTGGCCTGGAAAGAATGAATTTACAGCTAGGGCTGGGTGCTTGTCCCTGTTATCTCCTACACATCAAAGGCTATTCATAGTCCACCAGTGTAGGCACGCTGTGCTGAGACCAAATCCTGCAGTTGAGACCATGTGTTCGGGGAAGGGATTTTAGGGTTTTTCCCTCTCTGTCCCCCACTCAGCCCAGCTCCTCTCCCTCTCTGTCCTCCATCCAGTCCTGCTCCTCTCCCTCTCTGTCCCCCACTCAGCCCAGCTCTTCTCCCTCTCTACCCCCCATCCAGCCCTGCTCCTCTCCCTCTCTGTCCCCATCCAGCTCTGTTCCTCTCCCTCTCTGTCCCCCACCCAGCCCAGCTATTCTCCCTCTGTCCCCCACCCAGTCCTGCTCCTCTCCCTCTCTGTCCCCCATCTAGCTCTGCTTCTCTCCCTCTCTTCCCCCAACCAGCCCTGCTCCTCTCCTCTCTGCCCCCCCATCCAGCCCTGCTCCTCTCCCTCTCTGTCCCTCATCCAGTCCTGCTACACCGTCTCTTTATCTGTCATCCAACCCTGCGTTCCCCACCCCCAGGTTTGTAGGGAGGATGTTGCCATTTCAGCCTGGCTTGGGCAACCAGTGGCAGTGGCAGCTCATTCTTCTCCTTCCACTCTCCCTTCCCCTGCACCACATCTCCCTGCCAGCTGGTGTACTGGGTTCTCATTTCAGTGTTGCTGCCAGTGGTAGGGACCAGCCTTCTGTAACCTTCTCAATGTGCCTCTGCTCCCCACCTCCCTGTCCCAGACTAGACCATGAACAGCCTCCCCACGGACAAGGAGAGCACCCTAGCTTGAGTTGGTATGAAGCATATGGGGGAGAGGGGGAACTGCCCCCCGATCCAAATGGAGCCCCTGGAAAAATATTCCTAATTTTGTTAACCTCTTGGTAATTTCATTAAAAGAGCCCAGTATTATGACTGTTACCACTTGAAGTCAGGTATGATTGGGAAAAGTTTCCAAGGAAGAAGAGAAATAGGATCTGTTTCCATTTTCCTCAGATATTTTTGATGGGGGAAGGGAGGAAGATCCACTTTGCCAGAGGAAAGAGGAAGAGCACTATGGGTATGTCTGCACTGCAGTGTAAGCCCGTGCTTCAGCACAGGCTCAAGCCCAAACCCCCGTCTGTCTACACACAAATGTTTTGAACTCAGTCTCATACCCAGGATTCTAGGACCCCACACAGGTGGAGAGTCCAAGCCCAAGTCCAGCCAGGACCCAGAATTCAAGCCTTATCATTTTGTCGTGTGGACACACCCATGCCAGATCCACCAAAGCTGTTTCACAATCTCATGTGCCGTTGTCCTTTGTCCTCTCTATCCCACGAGCTGCCAATCAACTCCCAGGAAATGAAAGTAACCCCCCTTGTTCAAGTACATCTTGGCTTTTAACCCTTCCATTTTATTCTGACCACTGAGCTGGAAACACAATAAACCTTCTCCTGCATTTGCAGCAGCCACCAACCAGAAGAAATCCTTTGCCAAGCACGCTACTTCATGGTTTCAGGAGCACAGCCTAATTCTGGTGAATCTCTGGTGTGAGGTGAGCAAAACATTTGATTTTAGTAAGAGTACCAGGAATGACTAGGCATACCAGCAAATAGCAAAGAAGTTGACAGCATTGGAAATTTACTGACCGGTGACTAGTGCAGGGAGCATATTAAAGTAGCTCAAGACTGACTACTGCAAAGCCAGAAATCAGAACCACACCTCTGGGAACTTGCCCATCATGCCCATTTTAGGATGACTTTGGCCAGGTGCTGGGCACTGTGCCTAGTACAGAGCCAACAGCTGTGCACAATGACCTGGATATCTGGGATGGTGAACTGCTGGCCCCACAGTCCAGCACCGGAGCCAGCAGCTGGTGCTGGATGAAGCCACCAAATTGACTCTGGTGTTGAAACAGGTCCCCAAGGTGGCTTTGCTGCAGGAGCAGCTGCAGCATATCCTGGGGCTATACTTTCAGGAGCTTTTTCAATGCCCCCTGGAGGACTGGTCCACCACAGAACCAGCAGAAGAAACTAAAGAGGCAGAAGTCGCCCCAGAGCAGGATAAGTTTCTGGTTCCATTTTTGTGTTTATTAATATAGCTATGAGAGGGATTTCTGATTAATGAACTAATGCAAAAGTTATTACAAGTCATCAGGATGCTGCGTTAGCATCAACATGGTTGGTGCCTTCCCACAGCTTCCAATGCAACTTGTTATGACTGCATGCAAATACTCAGCAATCCTTCAGTATCCCCCCATCCCTCCTACTATGTGGAATTCAAAATGGAGACTGGGAAGTGCAAACAGTGAAACAAGCCTCCTAATGTGAAGTTTTACTGGAAAAGCATACATATTTGCTAAGACGTGCCAGCCTGTTAAAAATAAGATCCTTATATTGTCTTCCCACTTTGTACCAAC
Source organism: Caretta caretta (assembly GCF_965140235.1). Classification (NCBI taxonomy): domain Eukaryota; kingdom Metazoa; phylum Chordata; order Testudines; family Cheloniidae; genus Caretta; species Caretta caretta. Next base: position 213,828,243 of record NC_134206.1, read on the forward strand.
CCAACATTGTAATGAGCCATCTGCAAACAGCGAACCGTGGGAGGCGTTGAAATGTAGTCCATTTACAACAGTAGTCCATTTCAGTTAAGCGTAGTCTGTGTGATCCATTTGTCTGAAGTACATCTGGGGGTTTGAATGCAGTCCAGAATTGTGCCAGAGGAGGCAGGGGGATGAACGGGGATGCTGGTGGGGTTCTGTGTGTTTGCATGTAGTCATAACAGGTTGTATCGAAAGCCATGGGATGGCACCAACCGTGTGGATGCCAATGCAGATCCTGTTGATTGCCTAATGAATGTTGACCCAATCCCAGGTGCTGATAGTTACAAACTTTTCCCATAACAGGAACTTCAGATAGGTAAGTCACAGTTTGGGAAAGGACATATTTTTCAGGCCACAGGGGTAGCTGACCTGCCGACACCTCTCCTAGATGTACTGTTCACTCACCATACATTTGATTACTTCAGTGTCACACACTGCTGTCTTCCCACCAGCAGCTTGGAATAAAACCTCTTTTTTCCACTCTGGAAACACAAGAAATGTCATGCCCTCCAAAATGTGGAATGCCTGAAATGACAGAGTCTTATGTAGAAAGCCACAGCAACCACCTTCCCCCAAAGCCCAAACTGGTCTTCAATTTTTAGAAAAAAGTGGTTGTGATTTTTCACTTGCCATATTCTGTGCATGTAATTAACCTGTTCAATCACAGGTCCAAGGAGCTTCTTTGGTCTGAAGTGTCTCTAACAATATACTGAAGTACATTGCTATAAAGTAACATTTTATGTCCTTGAAATTCCAAAGGAATTTTTCTCTGCTCATGTGGTGTGACATTTCAGCAATGAACACCTGTGCCTTCTCTACTTCCATGCCCATCTGCCTCGACAGTTCATCCACACTCCAATAGAAGCCTGGGTCACCATAGTGCTGCAGACCGGTCCAAGAGGAAGTGTGTCCATGATGAACTTATCGTTGACGTTCTGGTTAGGGCCAACAAGCAGGTCCAGTACCAAAGAGAGAGGGACTTGCAGCAATTGCAAAGGCAAGATGAGAGGCAAGTGGAAAGGCTCAGGCTGGCTGCACAGCTTGAGGACAAGATTTCAGTGTGGGAGCAGACACTAGCTTTGCAGTTCCTGGAAGAGGAATGGCATCTGAGGGAGGAAGATAGCAGAAAGAACTCTTTGAGTGGCTGTTTTTGCTAATGGCTGCCAGCGTGTAGGCTCCTGATGAGTCCACCCCATGGTGTGAGTCCCCTGCTCAGTACAATGTGCTGCAGATCAGGAATAGTTTGGACAATTCCATGTCTGGGTGAGCCATGCAGTCGGGCCCTAACAATAGATGTACAGGCCAAATGTTCCCCATGCAGTCCCCCAAACTGAGCCCCTCCCTGTGGATGCCTTCTCCCCACTGCCCAAGCACCCGGTGTGCAGGAAACATGTAAGGAACGGAGAAGAAAACAGGGACCAGGGGACTCGCCACAGTAAGGAGCTTTCTGTCTTGGAAATTGTTTCACTTTTTGCCCTTGTTCATGCACCTTGTCCCTGGTTTGGTTTTGCTGTTCCTGGTTTGGTGTGCTAATGGCAGCTGGCCCACCCGGCAATAGTTTAATACTGTGCTTTTCTAATAAATGTTCAAAAACAAAGATTTTTATTTGATAAAGAAATCATACTACCAGACTGCATCACATCATATAATGTGTATTTCAAATAATAAAAATAAACACATAAGGGACAACTGTGAAGTTGTATAGAAACACTATTTATTTCTTAGTACAGACATCTACATTCACAGTTCACCTCCCCCCACCCACAATTCTAGTTTCCTAAGTGGTCATCTCATTCATAAGGTACAATTCATGGGAATCAATCCTCCCCCCTCCCTTACCTAATGTACAGGAAGCATTGCACAAGCACATTCATAAAGCTACTGTTCTCCCTCTTCCATTGGCCCATGCAAATCCATGGTATGAGAGCACAGGGCATCCCTAATTTCTGTTGCCTGGGTGCATCCAGCTCCAGCTGCAGTAGCTGCACTTCCTGGCTGGGAGTACTGGCTCAGCAGGATGTGTTGGTGGGCTGCTCAAACTACCTGTGATGCACAGGAATGGACAATCAAGTTATCTCACAGTGCATTGTGACGGGGTGTACACCCGGAGTGAAGCCTGGAAGCTGTTGGAACCACTGTGCCCCCAAATCATTCAGCTGGGTTGGCCTCCCACATTGCTCTGCTGGTGACCCACAGCCAGCCCCTCCAGGCCCTGTTATCACCCAACATGACAGCAGGTGGCACCACACACCCAACTGAGTCACCTGAGTGCTTTACTTAAGCCACTCATGACTAACAATGGAGGCACTAACCAATTTCACAGCTCCCCAGCTTTGCACCCCTACTGGAGTATAAGTCCAGAATTATACTGTCTTGCATTGCACAGGGATCTGTATGGTGCAAGCTCATTAATTAGTCCATTCCCCCCCCCCCCTCAATGTGTGGAAGATATGCACAAGCCTTTGTTAACAGAGCTAAGATTCCCTAACACTTCCCTCAAAAACACACTGGTTAAGATAAAACATAAAACAGGTTTATTAACTACAGAAAGATAGATTTTAAGTGATTATAAGTGATGACAAACAGATCAAAGCAAGTTACCTAGAAAATCAAACAAAATCCAATCTAAAATTTATACAAATTAGATAGGATTTGAATCTGCAGGATTACAGATTCTTGAGGCACAGGCTGCATCTGCTTTGCAGTCTGGGTTCCCTTCCCCTATTCAAAGTCCTTTTTCTTCCAGAGGTTCTTCCAGGTGTTGAGTTGTGGAGAAATGAAGACAAGTGATGATGTCTTGCTCTAGAGCAGTCTGGCTCTAGACTGTTCTCAATGGTAGCAGATGACAGAACGAGGAGTAATGGTCTCAAGCTGCAGTGGGGGAGGTTTAGATTGGATATTAGGAAAAACTTTTTCACTAAGAGGGTGGTGAAACACTGGAATGCGTTACCTAGGGAGGTGGTAGAATCTCCTTCCTTAGAGGTTTTTAAGGTCAGGCTTGACAAAGCCCTGGCTGGGATGATTTAACTGGGAATTGGTCCTGCTTCGAGCAGGGGGTTGGACTAGATGACCTTCTGGGGTCCCTTCCAACCCTTATATTCTATGATTCTATGTCACTACCCATCTTTTATAGTTTCTTCCAGATTGCTGGAAAGTCTGTGTATGTGACGTGGGGGTCCACCCCCATTGGCAAAACATTCTCCATGGTCTCTGTGCTCCTTCCGAGGAGGCTTCCTTATACAGAGTTCCTGAGCTAGTGGATTCTTCCCTTGATGGGTGTTGATGACAGCAATTAACACTGTCTGACTGCTCTATTGTTGTACCTGAAAGGCTGGTTTTGGGTGTTTCCAGTCACACATCACACTTTAGTAATTCACACATAGCAAGATTTCATAACTTCACATATGATGATAGCACGTACAATCCACTGAGATATTAATGTTTAGCAGATCAAGACTTTTAGAATGATACCTCACAAGGCATACTTTGTACAAAATGTATCATAATTACATCACCATGGTAAATATATGGTGCTTTGGGGTGCAGAATGTCACATGCATCACACATAAAGGGCTAGAACGGCCACATTTCAGAAGGGCGCTAGGAAATCTGGGATATTGTTAGTTTGATTCAGGACTGTGTGCTGCAATACAGATGCTGGAGCCACAGGTTGGGCCCCAGGTTTAAATATTCTCAGCCAGGGGTCAGTAATCAATGTAGATGCTCAAGACCTGGGTTCTCATACCCGAGGTTTGCTGACTCCAATTCCGCTAACCCTGGGCTTACGTTACAGTGTACACATGTTAAATGGCTAAGGGCCACTGGCATCCATACAGACAATGTGAAAGAAACTATGGATATTGCTAAATATAAAAAGAAGACAGTATCATCAGACTTTCTATAAAAGGCTGTGTGAGGAGGATCTTGGTCAAACTAAGGTCCTCTACTGTACTGAATAGTATTTTATATAGGATATGTGAGATCCTAAGACCAGAAAATGGGTGAAACAGCTGGTAGTCCCCAGCATTTTTGGCTGGCAGTGAAAGGTAGCTCATCAAGTTCCTTTAGCAGGCCTTACAGGGAGGGACAAGATATTGGCCAAAATTCTGCAAAGATTTTTCTGGATGAATATTTATTAAGAAGGAGCTGAATGGTGTTAATCCTGCCCAGAATGTCAGATAGTGGACCAGAAACAATAAAAAACAGACAGCTGATTTCAATTCTTATTGTAGGTACACAATTTGAAAGGATTGCAATGACTCCATTAGAACAGAGTTACCAAATGAATCAGGTTTGCTGTAGCTCTGTAACAATGAAGTGAGCTGTAGCTCACGAAAGCTTATGCTCAAATAAATTGGCTAGTCTCTAAGGTGCCACAAGTACTCCTTTTCTTTTTGCAAATGAATCAATACATTTTAATTATTTGTGACTGTATGACTCAATATCCAGAGGCAGTCCCTTTACAGTGCTACTGCCATGAGAATTGTAGAGGAAGTGATGATACTCTTTAGTAAGGTGGACATCCATAGAATGTTCCTGATGGATCAGGGAACTAATTTCCAAGCATCCCTTTTACTATCTCTTAGGCATTAAAGCCATCTGAACTAGCCCTTATCCAAATGATCCCTAATCCACTGGTGGATGGGCTAGTGGAAAGGATGAATCAATCCCTGAAATGAACATTAAAAATCTATGCACAGTCCATACCCAGACAGGGACTTTATCTTTCATTTGCTTATTAAAAAGCCACACAGGCTTCAATGTAATTCTCTCCATTCGAGTTGTATGGCTGACAGCTTAGTGAGCCATAGACATGATCAAAGAAAGTTTGCAGGGATGAACTACTGACTTTTACAATATTATTGATTACATTATAAACCTGAAGGACAACTTGCAGAGGTCTCCCACATAGCTAAGGAAAATCTAGAAGAGCAGGCACAAACAAGATGATATAATAAACTAGTTCAGGAATAGCAGCTTAGGGTGGGAAGTAAAGTTCTGTTATTGTTACCCACCACTACGAAAGATAAGCTGCTAGCTAAATGGCATGGTCTGTTTATAGTATCAAGACAGGTAGGAGTGACATATTGTGAAATCGAATTATCTGAAGAAAAGAGAAAAAACTTTCATATAAATATACTAAGACCCTGGATTGAAAGGAAAACAAGGAATTTAGCATTGACCGTACCCCCAGAATTAGGTAATAATGTATCAGAGGAGGCATATACCAGAAAGTCATTTTCGTTGCCCTCCACTGGAGTCTCTCCAATCTGTCCACATCCCACTACAGAAGGGATGTGGACAAATTGGAGAGAATCCAGCGGAGGGCAATGAAAATGATTAGGGAGCTGGGGCACATGACTTACTGGGAGAGGCTGAGGGAATTGGGCTTATTAGTCTGCAGAAGAGAAGCGTGCAGGGGGAGAGGGGGATTTGATAGCAGCCTTCAACTACCTGAAGGGGGGTTTGTAATGATGCTGGTTCTGGCGGGATAAATTGGCAGGACAAATTCAGGATAAATTGCTTAAAGCAGGGCTGTTACAGCCCAAGGCTGGGGTTTCTATGCACACCAAGGCAAACCAAACCAGCCAGACAGAGAGGACTTTGGTTTTACCCCACTGGCTAACCACAAGTCACACAAGCAATTCCCTTAGACACTTCAGTTTCCCAGTATCCCCAGCAGTGCCACTTGTTATGGGGACAAATGGTTATGATAACCAGTACCCCAGTAAAAGAAAAAAGGTGTCTTGATCCCAAAGGACCAAGCCCCAGACCCAGATCAATATACAAATCCAATCTTACCCACAAATCACGCTGTCGCCAATCCTTTAGAATCTAAAATCTAAAGGTTTATTCATAAAAGGAAAAAGATATAGATGAGAGCTAGAATTGGTTAAATGGAATCAATTACATACAGTAATGGCAAAGTTCTTGGTTCAGGCTTGCAGCAGTGATGGAATAAACTGCAGATTCAAATCAAGTCTCTGGAGAACATCCACAGCTGGGATGGGTCATTCAGTCCTTTGTTCAATGCTTCAGCATAGCAAAGTTCCTCCAGAGGTATGAAGCAGGATTGAAGTCAAGATGGAGGAGCTGCAGCAGCTTTTTATATTCTCTTGCCATGTGATCTTTCTTTCTTTGTTCCAGAGACAAGCTGTCCATCACATGGTATGGAAAAACCTCAGAGTTCTCTCCATAGGCAGGTCCCTTCATACCTTGCTGAGTCGCAAGGCGTGTCTGCCTTCTCTCAGTGGGTCAATTGTATAGCTGATGGTCCTTAATGGGCCATCAAGCAGGCTAGGCAGAGCTGACACCAACTTGTCTGGGGTGTCACCCAGAAGCATAGCATAAGTTTGAAATACAGACAGTATATAGCCAATACTTATATCTTTAAATACAAAAATGATACATGCAAACAGATAGCATAATCATAACCAGCAAACCATAATCTTGTCTTAGACACCTTATTAGACCCCCTTTATACAAGATTTGGTGCTACTACAGGACCTTGGTTGCAACCATGTTCTATATGGTTCCAGTTCAAGTCAATAACGTGACAGGATTCCACAGAGGATGGAGCTAGGCTGTTCTCAGTGGTGGCAGAACAAGAAGCATTGGTCTCAAGTTGCAGTGGGGGAGGTCTAGGTTGGATATTAGGAAACATTATTTCACTAGGAGGGTGCTGAAGCACTGGAATGGGAGGTGGTAGAATCTCCACCCTTAGAGGTTTTTAAGGTCAGGCTTGACAAAGGTCTGTCTGGGATGATTTAGTTGCTTTGAGCAGGGGGTTGGACTAGATGACCTCCTGAGGTCCCTTCCAACCCTGATATTCTATGGTTCTATGAAAGAAAGGTACATGAGTGCAGAAGATTATCCAAAGGGGCAGAAGAGTAACAGCTGAACAACATGTGGATTTGAGCCATCTATCAATAAGTTCTGGCATGTAAATGATAAAATACTATTCATTTGGATCTACCAGTACATCATTAACTAACCACCTTCCACTAATTGAGTTAAACACAATGAGGGATAAGAACGTGCATTACTAGATGGTATTTAGCCCTACAATTATATCAGTTTGAGATAAAACATAAAGTCTATGGAGAGATGCAAATAGAAACAGTAATTCCCCCTAGGAAGGGAGAGGTATGTGACAAAGTGGTCTGGCGCTTTACAGGGTGTATGCATTATTAGGGGAGGTTTCATTAGTCTATAAAACTCACATTGCATGTAGGATGGTTAAATTAGTGAATGTGATACAAATAGAGTACGAAAGATCACGTTGCCTTTTTTTTCTTTCTTCCCTTTGCTCGACTGCAACATTTTTCTGTTCAAATTCCTTTCTCACTTTCTTTTGGAAATCAAATGAGCACTAGGGAGTGATGACATGTGGGAATCAGTTGGGTTGCCTTAACAATTGGCCAGAAAAGACAGGGGCTAATTACACTGGTTTAATCCTGAATGATTAGGTGGGGCTTGCTGAGGAAAGCAGAGTCTGAGGCCTATCAGGATAAGAGAAGGGCCAGATAAAAACAGCTCTCCTGAGTCTGCATGGGGGCAATTCAAATGCTGGAAGTTGTTGGCCTCCAGAATCTGAATGCTGGATCAGTTAAGCTTCAGATTCAGGGGCTACATCTCAGAGGATGCAAACTGAAACATGTGGTCTTGGGAAACCTGAATTTTGACTTCGGGTTTTGTGTTTGGAATATTTTTCTGCATATTCTTTCCTAGCCCAGGGTAGGGCAAATAAGTGATAACAAATTTTCCCTCGGAGAAAGCACCTGTGACTTTTGTCGTATGAAAGCCAAACCCACCATCTGAGTTATAGAGTTTAGAACCAGAAGAAACCACCTGTTCATCTAGTCCAGGGGTTCCCAAACTTAGTTCGCGGCTTGTTCCAAGTAAGCCCCTGGCAGGCCGTAAGACGCTTTGTTTACCTGAGCGTCCACAGGTACGGCTGCTCACAGCTCCCAGTGGCCGTGGTTCACCATTCCCGGTCAATGGGAGCTGCGTGAAGCGGTGGCTTGGTTCGCGCCTTTTCCCGCAGCTCCCATTGGCCGGGAATGGCGAACCGCGGCCACTGGCAGATGCAAATGGTCGTACCTGTGGACACTCAGATAAACAAAGGGTCTCACGGTCCACCAGGGGCTTAGCCTGAACAAGCCACGAACCAAGTTTGGGAACCCCTGATCTAATCTGACCTCCTGTATATCACAGGCTGCCAGCACCCACACACTAAACCCAACAACCAAAATGAGGCCAAAGTATTGCAGCCCAGTATAGAGGCATCCCTGTGACAAGACTAATCAAGTCACCTCTCAAACTTCTTTCTGACAAGCTAAACCAGATGGATCTCTTTAAGTGTCTCATTATAAGGCATTTTCTCCAGCCCTCAAATCATTATAGTGGCTCTTCTCTGTACCCTCTCCAGTTTTTCAATGTCCTTTAAAATATGTGAACACAAGAACTGCCATATACAAAGGTAAAATCAATTCCCTACTCCTACTTACTACCCATTATTTACCACTCTGCCAATCATTGTGTCATCTCTAAATATTATCAGCAATGACTTATATAGCTACTTCCAGATCATTGCTGTTCAGCACAGTATGAGTGCAGAAGCCCACTACAAACACACCATTCAATCATGATTCCTCATTAACAGCCACTTTTGGAGATCATAATCCATTTAATGTGCTTTATTATTACAGTAACTCCTCACTTAAAGTCGTCCTGGTTAACATTGTTTCATTATTAGGTTGCTGATCTATTAAAGAACATATTCGTTTAAAGTCACACTCATTTAAGGTTGTTTGACTCACCCCACTCCACCCAGTGGGGAGCAGGGTCGGGGTGTGGGGGCTTGCCCCGTTCTGCCCACCTGGCATTCCAGCTGGGGAGTGGGCAAGCCGCCGACCCCACTCCCTGGCAGAAGTGTCAGACCCCACGCCAAACCCCCGTGCCCCGACCCCACTACGCCCCGCCTCAACCAAGCTTCACAATCATCATTGATGAGTACAATATTAAATAGTTTGTTTAAAATTATTTAAAACTTATACTGTATATGTATATAATGTCTTTTGTCTGGCAAAAAAAATTTCCCTGGACCCTAACCCGCCCCCATTTACATGAATTCTTATGGGGAAATTGGATTCGCTTAACATTGTTTTGCTTAAAGTAGCATTTTTCAGGAACATAACTACAACTTTAAGCGAGGAGTTACTGTATTGTATAGTGCTTATTTTTAATCAGAATGATGTACAGTACTAAATCAAACACCTTACAAAAGTCTAAGTATCTTACATTTACAGTTACTTGTATCCACCTGTGACACTGAGTCCAAAAGCAGGCTACAGAACCCAAATTCAACCTTTAGAGACATATTAAAAAGTATGTAAATGGTAATTAGGGCCATTCCATATTAGATAAACTTGAGCTTTGAAATGTAGACTTGTATTGATAGAGAATTAGAAAATGTTTACCTGTATCTTGTTAGAGGTTAACAATGTAACCAAATGGTTCCTGTCTGTCACTATGTTCTGTTAATTCAGAGATCAAAAGGAAATGTTAACATTTAGATGAACCGTGAATGTAACAATATCATTGTCTTTATTTCTCTTTGAAGTTTGTAGTAAGCTACTGTCAAGGTTCCTTCCCCACTCTGAACTCTAGGGTACAGATGTGGGAACCTGCATGAAAACGTCCTAAGCTTACTTTTACCAGCTTAGGTTAAAACTTCCCCAAGGTACAAACTATTTTACCCTTTGCCCTTGGACTTCCACTGCCACCACCAAACTTTATCTGGGTTCCTGAGAAAACATAGTTTGGAAATGTCTTTCCCCCCAAAATCCTCCCAACCTTTGCACCCCACTTCCTGGGGAAGGTTTGGTAAAAATCCTCACCAATTTGCATAGGTGACCACAGACCCAAACCCTTGGATCTTAGAACAATGAAAAAACATTCAGTTTCCTTACAAGAAGACTTTTAATAGAAGTAAAAAAGAATCACCTCTGTAAAATCAGGATGGTAAATACCTTACAGGGTAATTAGATTCAAAACATAGAGAATCCCTCTAGGCAAAACCTTAAGTTACAAAAAAGGCACACAGACAGGAATATTCATTCTATTCAGCACAGCTATTTTCTCAGCCATTTAAAGAAATCATAATCTAATGCATCTCTAGCTAGATTACTTATTAAGTTCTAAGACTCCATTCCTGTTCTGTCCCTGGCAAAAGCATCACACAGACAGACACAGACCCTTTGTTTTTCTCCCTCCTCCCAGCTTTTGAAAGTATCTTGTCTCCTCATTGGTCATTTTGGTCAGGTGCCAGCAAGGTTACCTTTAGCTTCTTAACCCTTTACAGGTGAGAGGATTTTTCCTCTGGCCAGGAGGGATTTTAAAGGGGTTTACCCTTCCCTTTATATTTATGACAGCTACCTGTAACTGGGGGGAGATGGGCAGTTGCCTTATTCTAATTCATGCAGCTAATTACTGGTGGTGCTTAGGAAATAGAGGTCTTACTTCAAAGCCACGATGATTGCCTATTGTTCGCCGGAGGACTGCATGCTGTTAAGAGGCTGCCAGAGAACTATAAAAAGAACTCCAGGGCCCTGATACTGTTATCTTAGATATCCTTAAGCTTCTTCAGGGGAAGTTTGAGTCACAAGACTGAGGTCTCCAGTCTTGGATCACCCTGATATTGGACCTTGGCCTATAACATATTAAACTAATTCTGACAGGTTTCAGAGTAGCAGCCGTGTTAGTCTGTATCCGCAAAAAGAAAAGGAGTACTTGTGGCACTTGTGTTTTCCACTGCATGCATCCGATGAAGTGAGCTGTAGCTCACGAAAGTTTATGCTCAAATAAATTTGTTAGTCTCTAAGGTGCCAGAAGTACTCCTTTTCTTTAAACTAATTCTGTTTCAACTAAACTAATTCTGTTTCAACTAAACTAATTCCTTTCAACTCTAAAGCTCACCATCTCTACTATGAAACTGACCTAAGAACTTTATTCATATCTGTATATATAATGATCTTTTAACCAATACTCTCTCTTTTTTTAAAAATAAATTTTAGTTTAGTTAATAAGAATTGGCTGTAAGCATGTATTTGGATAAGATCTGAAATATTCATTGACCTGGAGGGTAATGTGTCTGATTCGTTGGGATTGGTACAACTTTTTATATGATAAACAAGATTTTCAGTAATCCCCTCATCATATTTGACTTGGCTGTCTGGGTGGGAGCCCAAGTCTGGGTTGCTTTAAGCGAACAGTATTTATGGTTTCTGGGTAACCAGTAGGTATTGTAGAAGCTGTTTTGTTGCTGGCTTGGTGAATCTAATTATTAGAAATAACCACCAATTTTTGGAATTGTCTGTCCCATTCTTTGCAGTTTTCCCTGATTAAGCAATCTCACTGTGGCCGCCCTGGAATCCCAGTCGGGCAACCATTCTAGTAATCTCATCAGCGTTGTGGGAATTTCCCCAGTATTCCAAGATTTCTTAAAAATGAACATCAGCAGGCTAGAAATCTTCTCAGCCTGCTCTTGGGTGCAAGTTATCTGGCCCTGCTGATTTTAAAATGTTTATCCCCAGTAAATAGTTTAACATCCTCTTTAGTTACAAATGGACTAGAAGGTATTTCATCATCCTCATGTGATATGACTAAAATATCTTGCTTTTTTCAATATACAACAAAATTATTTATTGAACACTCCTGCCTTTTTTGTATCATTATTAACAATTTTACCATCTCCATATAGTGCCAATGAAATATTTTGAAACAGAGATTACAGAATATTTTAGAAAAAACATTGGGACTTGTTTGTGAAAGATTCACAAAGCATAAACCACTGCTATTTGCCAAATATTATATTTGTTGAATACTATTTGACCAGCTCCATTCATAATAATGATGGGGACGTGGCTCAGTGCTCTCTCTGGTAATTGTGTCCTGATTGTGTTTGAAGGTGGAGCTGCTGATCTCAGGCTGTTCAATGGAAGCAACCCATGTGTTGGGAGAGTGGAGATTGAACGTAATGGTCAGTGGATGAAGCTGTGTTTTACTGCTTCCCGTGCTGCAGAAATCTGCCAACATTTGAGATGTGGAGAGGCATTTGGTGTCCATAATGCTGCCCATTTTGGAGAAGATTCCAGACCATACTTGATGGTAGGAGATGTATGTTATCAATCAACAATCTGGGACTGCAGGCTGGAAAATCTGAATACAGAGTCAACATGCTCTCATCCTTTCTATACTGGAGTGACCTGCTTTGGTAAGAAATTACCCATCCTGCTACTTGGCATTAGAGAAAAGGGATTGTATCCAGAGCTTGTTTCATTCCTGCAAACTAATGTAGAAGTGGGTAAATATGATCAAATCCTGAAACTATGCTGGAAGTAACCTGTGTAGGTAAGAAACCAGACATCCTGCCACTTGTATATTTCCAGCCCACAATAATTTCTTCCTGGAAATGACAGGTTTATTTGGATTCTGGAAAAAGGTGAGCCTAGGCACACCCAAAACTAAATGTTGGACCCCTTGCTTGAGGGGAGGGACCTCAAGGCCCAAAACACAACTGAGTATGTGGGATAACAAATGCAAAAACAAGAAGGGAGTATGGGTGCTGGAAGGTACAGGACTGACTGGAGCAGTAAGGGATTAAACTCCACCCCACCTACCTTGTGTCACCTAGAAAGACATTGGAAGATTTGCTCAAATATGTGTGTTCAACTTTGAATTCATGTGTATGAACTAATATGGCCAATAGTCTCCAGACAATCTATCCTGGGCCTTGGTGACCTTGCTGTGTAGAGTAGGAGAGGTAGTATATAGCTGCTGCAATTATACGTTCTATAGAAAAGCCTACACTAGGCTAGAATAGACAGATAGAGTTAGGTTGGGAGTCAAATTCACAAATTTACCTCAATTCTCTAATAACTAATAATTCTTTTACCTCCACAATGGATCACATACTCCACCCACCTCCCTGCTCCAGCATCCTAACATCTTTTATTGGACCAACTTCTGTTGATGGAAGATACAAGCTTTTGTGCTTCACAGAGGTCTTCACCAGGTCTGGGGAAGGTCACCAGAGTGTCTGGTTAGATTTCTGAATATTCCTGAAGGTGGCGATGCTAAGGAGCTGAGATATGATTGAATCAATATGCAAATAATTCACCAACTTCATTTTTTAGTATTTGATCAGCTGTAGATAGTGCTTTGTTACTGTCCTGCAGATATTCCTCCATTATTCAGAAGGACTTAGCTTCAACAGAATGCTCATGTAGCTGGTGGAAAGCACAGACAAGACCCGTGGCCCTGTGCTAGTTTTGTCATCATCATCTCCTCTTCCTCTTTGAAAATGTATTTCTTTCTTATCGGTAGTATTACCATAGTGCCTAGGAGCCCCAGTCATGCACCAGGACCCTACCGTGCTTCATCTGTACCGAGACAGAAAAAGAGATGGTCCCTGCCTCAAAGAGCTTACAGTCAAAGGGTGTATCTACACTACAAGCACTACACCAGCACAGCTATGGTGCTGCAGGTGTGCTGTTGGAGCACCCCGGTGTAGATGCTTCCCACAGTGATGGAGACTTTTCCATCGATTTACTTAATCTAACTTTCATTCTTACATCAATTTAGCCACATCTACAACAGGGTTTAGGTTGGCATAGCTATGGTGAACAGGGGTGTGAATTTTTCACATCCTGAGAGATGTAGCTATATTGATCTAAATTTTAAGTGTAGACCAGGCCTAAGTAATTCTATCCTGGTGAATTCTCCTCCCTTGAGGTATCTTCAGTTCCAGTAGTCATAAAACTTTTGAATCTATTCCCTTATCTACTTCCTGTAAGAAACGAAAAAGGGTGTGGAACTGGGTAGAGCCCCTTCCCCCTTTCTCCCTTTCCCCTTCCCTGCTACTCTGTGCAAACTTGATTGGCTGTGTGCGGGGCGTGCCATTCTAAAAGAAGGACACAGAATTAACTATGAACCACTTGGGAGGGTTTGAGTCAATGGGGGGACAGGGATCAAGCTGTAACAATGCTGCCTCTGGCGGGACATAACTGAGAGTATCGATTCAGGACAAATTGCTTAGAGCAGGGCAAATACAGCCCAAGGCTGGGTTTCTTTTATTACTAAGGCACACCAAATCAGCCAAACAGCGAAGACTTTGGTCTCACCCCACTGGCTGACCTTAAGTTATAGAAGCTATTCCCTCAGACACTCCAGTTTCCCAGTATTACCACCAGTGCCACTTGTTATGCGGACAAATGGTTATGAAAACCAATACCCCAGTAAAAGAAAAAAGGTTTTCTTAATCCCAAAGGACCAAGCCCCAGACCCTGGTCAATATACAAGTCAGATCTTACCCACAAATCACGCTGTTGCCAATCCTTTCGAATCTAAAATCTAAAGGTTTATTCATAAAAGAAATAAATATTAATAAGAGTTAATATTGGTTAAATGGAATCAATTACATACAGTAATGGCAAAGTTCTTGGTTCAGGCTTGTAGCAGTGATGGAATAAACTGCAGTTTCAAGTCAAGTCTCTGGAGTACATCCACAGCTGGGATGGGCAGTACAAACCGCTCCCTGATTTACGCAAGACCCGACTTACGCAAATCCGCACTTACAGAAAAAGTTCCATAAACTAGAAATAGGAGGGGTTTTTTTTTTTTGCTTAATGATCAGGTATACGTTTCCGACTTACGCAAAATTTGAGTTACACGGAACAGAACGATTGTGTAAGTCGGGGAGCGTCTGTACTTTGTTCAGAGCTTCAGTTTGTTGCAAGGTTCCTCCAGAAGTAAGAAGCAGGATTGAAGACAAAATGGAGGGATTTCCAGGGCCTTTTATATTCTTTCTCTTGTGGGCGGAAACCCCTTTTTTCTCTTGTGCAAAATCACAGCAACAACATGGAGTTTGTAGCCACATGGGCAAGTCACATGTCCATGCATGACTCAGTTCTTTTACAGGGAGATCAGCCATTGCTCACATGCTACCTTGAACATCCCAGGAAGACTTTTCATGTGGATTGGAGTCTCCTGAGGTCCATTGTCACTTAAGTGTTTTTTGATTGGGCACTTAATCTGCAAATTCCTTTCTCAAGAAACTGACCAAATGTTTCACTAATGCTACACATTGAGATACAAGTACATAGCCAATATTAATAAACTTCGATTACAAAAATGATACACACATACAGATAGCATAATCATAACCAGCAAATCATAACCTTTTCATAGACACCTCACACAACAACCTTTGTACAATATTTGCTGCAAATCATAGAATCATAGAATATTAGGGTTGGAAGAGACCTCAGGAGGTCATCAAGTCCAATCCCCTGCTCAAAGCAGGACCGACACCAACTAAATCATCCCAGCCAAGGCTTTGTCAAGCTGGACCTTAAAAACCTCTGAGGATGGAGATTCCACCACCTCCCTAGGTAACCCATTCCAGTGCTTCACTACCCTCCTAGTGAAATGGGGTTTCCTAATATCCAACCTAGACCTCCTCCACTGAAACCATTGCTTCTTGTTCTGTCATCTGCCACCACTGAGAACAGCCGAGCTCCATCCTCTTTGGAACCCCCCTTCAGGTAGTTGAAGGCTGCTATCAAATCCCCTTCACTCTTCTCTTCTGCAGACAAAATAACCCCAGCTCCCTCAGCCTCTCCTCATAATTCATGTCCCCAAGCCCCCAAATCATTTTCGTTGCCCTCCACTGCACTCATCATTTCGCTTAAAGTAGCATTTTTCAGAAACATAACTACCATGTTAAGCGAGGAGTTACCGTATTATATTTTTCAAATACTATTTGACTAGCTCCATTAGTAATAATAATGGGGATGTGGCTCAGTGCTCTCTCCAATAACTCTGTCCTGATTCTACTTGAAGGTGGAACTACTGATCTAAAGTTGGTCAACGGAAGCAACCCATGTGCTGGGAGAGCGATGATTAAGATTGGTGAACTGAGCGCCATTCTGTGTTCTACTGTCTCACCTATGAAACATGCTGCAGTAGCTTGCAAACACTTGGGATGTGGTTCTGCAGTTAGTGTCCATGGTGCTGCCCACTTTGGAGAAGATTCCACACCATACTTGGTAGTAGGAGATGTTTGTCATGGGAGTGAGTCAACAATCTGGGACTGCAGATTTTTAACACAGAATGTAAATTCAACATGCTCTCATCCTTTCCATGCTGGAGTGACCTGCTCAGGTAAGAAATCAGCCATCCTTCTACTTGCCATGTGAGAAAAGGGATTGAATCCAGAGTTTGTTCCATTCCCACAAACTAATGTAGAAGTGGGTAAATATGATCAAATCCTGAAATTATTACTCTCCCATTATAGTGAGCAAATCCCTATGTAATTCCCAACCCAGATATCTTTAGAGTCTCCTTTATTAACCTCACTGCAGTTGTCTCAATACCACATTTTCCATTTTCCTTTCATGGGTTTCAAATTTATTTTGTATATCCAAACTAGGGAAAGTATTGGTATTTAATAAGCTATTCTATGTACATATTTAAACTGCGCCTATCGCCATGGCATTGGTGTGCCTACCTGGAAAGCCCATAAAATCCTGTTGAGTAATAATGTTTTCAAAGGAAATAGACCCATACTTTTCTCTATGCAGCCATTTGAGAGCTTAGAAAGTATCAGACAATAGGAACTTTTAGTGGCAAAGAGTAGCCAGATCCAATTACAGCATCATTTGGGGGGGAGGAATAGCTCAGTGGTTTGAGCATTGGCCTGCTAAACCCAGGGTTGTGAGTTCAGTCCTTGAGGGGGCCATTTAGGGATCTGGGGCAACTATGGGAGATTGGTCCTGCTTTGAGCAGGGGGTTGGACTAGATGACCTCCTGAGGTCCTTCCAACCCTGATATTCTATGATCATGCAAGGCATTTCCCATTAGAGTCTTGTCTAACCTCATGTCACACATCTAATGGTAGATCTGTTATCTCCCACAGTGTTTATTCAACTGCATGATCACTCAGGCTTTTAGAAAATTATTCCCAACCACCAGAGTGAAATTCAGAGCCTGATTCTTCACTTTTGGGTATGTTGTGCATGAATGTAAAATGCTACCAAACTGGAAATCACTCTGTCAGACTGGAGATGGACAGGAAGAGAGATACCCCTGGGTGTTTGCCCTTTACTTATATAGTTCAGTCCCCCTCATAAAATTCTGTCCAGCTGAGCAGAAGGAGACATGGAATCTAGTAAGGAAAGATGCTTCATGTTGTTTATTTCACCTGTATGTTCTGAAAAAAGAAAAGGAGTACTTGTGGCACCTTAGAGACTAACCAATTTATTTGAGCATGAGCTTTCGTGAGCTACAGCTCACTCATGCTCAAATAAATTGGTTAGTCTCTAAGGTGCCACAAGTACTCCTTTTCTTTTTGCAAAGACAGACTAACACGGCTGTTACTCTGAAACCTGTATGTTCTGAGATGCAGATTTTCTTTGTCTCCTTTATTTTCTCCCCTGCTGTCTGAGGACTCTGTTTACAGAGTATATGTAAACTGAGGTAACTGCACATCCCTTTGTTTAAGACCTACTTGACCAGTTCTGCCTAATCAGACCACAAGAATTTGAACATGTCCCTTTAACATCATACAGGGGAATTTCATAACTTCACACATAATGATGCTACACACATTTCCCCATGATATTATTGCCCAGTGAGTTATTAGTTTCCAAATGATACCTCAGAAGGCATATTTTATACAAAGATTATTACAATAGTGTGCAGGTTGTGATTACAGGGGTGCATTTGGCCACAGTTTCCTTGCCCCCCAGTCCACAGTGTGTCTGCATAGTCTCACTCCTTATAGCATTCTCTGATTTATGAGTATCTATCATAAAATGGAGTGATCAGAATTCACCAAATTCCTGTTGTGGTTGTGCAAGGGCTGAGTAAAATTGCATAATTGCATCTAGTATGGGAAGGGTCTCCTGTGCACATACACCTTCCACTAGACATAGACATATTGTGTTACCTAGGGAGGTGGTGGAATCTCCTTCCTTAGAAATTTTTAAGGTCAGGCTTGACAAAGCCCTGGCTGGGATGATTTAGTTGGGGATTGGTCCTGCTTTGAGCAGGGGGTTGGACTAGATGGCCTCCAGAGGTCCCTTCCAACCCTGATATTCTATGATATTCTTTGAGTACACAGTGTGACAGACAAAGGCATTGGCACCTGATGTACTAACACAGGTGCCCTCTCTCCTGGGGTATGGCCTTTTCTCTCCCTGGCACTTACTATTGTTATGCTTATAAGAAGCACACGAGATCTTTTTCAGGGGAAAAGGCAATATGCCACATTTATTGAAGATACAACAATTAGCATATGCATTCAATCACACGCACACACACTGTCCCGCCAGTCAATGTTATAGTTACCAGTCCAGAGTCCGGCGCAATCTAGTGGCCCGGTAGGTAGGAGCTCGGTTCTGTCAGTTGCGACACGATGCTCTGGGGAAGTCTTGGCAGGACAAATCCAAAGTTTCATGGCAAGGCACCCTGTTTATATAATGATTTTTCTCATTGGGACCAATGATTTTTGAATGATTATGCTCTAATCAATTGATGTTTGATGAGTGCTTGTTTCTTTAATTTCTTTTTTTTTAATTATTTTATTATTTTGTCTTTTTATTAAGTTTTTTAGGGAGTTATTTCATGCTGGTTTTGATTACAGCTATTTTGTTCCCGCTGATAGGTGCTTGTTTTATTTTATTTTTTTATTTGCTTGTTCACAGGAGACAATCAAGTAAATAGAACAAACCCCAGCAAAGGAAGGACACATAAAAAATAACAGCATAGCAGTGGTGGTAACTTTACTGTGAACAGGAAACTAGGCTCAAGGGAAGGAAAAGGTTAAGGTTAACTAATCTATATATAATATAACGGTAACGTACCCATCTATGCCATGCCAAGAGTCCTAAACCACTGTGATATTAGAGTTAACTCAACCATTCACCACCCCTACTCTACAGCTAATTTTCATGCAACAATTTAATTGGTTGTAATGAGTCAGTGGTACAAGAGGGACAGCACAGATCATGGGGTCCTTGGCCCAAATGCCACTGTTCTTCAAAGTTTGATTTGCCACCCATACAACTCACCACAAACTCCCCAAGGCAACTGACACACCCAAACAAATCAACATAGCTTTCCCAGCACAACACAACCCACACACAAATCAACACAACCACTCACAGAACACACAATAACATCAAACACACACAGCTCCTCACCTTAGCCCACACTCCTCATTCACCACCTGCACAAATCAGTACAAAACTCTCAGTACAACATACATACTCACCCACCCTCATTCATACTTACCATAAAACCAGTAACTTGAGTGGCAAAATTGCTGGTCATCTCTTGTAATAAGTAAGCCTATTCTCCAGAATTTAACACTCATAAATTCTTCCAAACCCCAGCTGTCTGCCTGGCCCCCTACCAAGGCAGACAGTATGGCTGAGTTTGTGTATCCTGGTATAGGGTCTGCACCGCTGCAGCATTGGCCAGTTTACACAAAAGTCCCCTTAGTATTTCTCCATCCCCGAATGGGGCAGGATCATGTCCTGGATCCAACCAGGCTTGCTATTCCCTGGTCTGAAATCCTCCTAAGGTCTCAGTTGGCTATCGGTAGCGAGTCCCAGATAGGATCTCTCTCTCCAAATGCTGGTGCTGCCTGGTCCATGCAGCTAGATTCTAAGAGCATGAATCTCTGAGTGGTGCTGTCTCTCTTCCAGCTTCCAAACTAAAACTCACTGTGTAAAATCAGTCTATCTTGTCGCTGAGAGCTGTGCAGCTCTGGCTTGTCATAGGCTCAGTGGACTGCTCATCTAGATCCCCCATGCAGAAGCCTCCCTGTTGCCCTTGGACAAGGTTTTTAGTTCCTTCTGTCCCCACCCCTAACTCCAAGCAGGCTGGAAATGGGGTCAGGAGGCTCTAGTAGCCATTATAGCTGTAGTCCTTTAGGATAAGGCCCTCTAGAGGCTGAATCCTGAACTCCAAGGGCTGGCAACCGTAGGTTGGGGTTACACACAAATAAAAGCCTGCAGGACTCTGTGGAACACATGAGGAAAAATAAATAAAATCTAAGGAAGGAGAAGCTGCCAGTGGTGCAGCTAGGTGAGCAGGAGGCTGGCAGCTCAGTGCTCTCCTGGCCTGGCTGGACCCTTTGTACAGCTCATGCTCTAAAGCCAGACATGGGCAAAGGATGAGCTAGTGCGGATCCCAGAAAGGCAAACAGGTGAGATGGATGGAAGAGGGGATTCAGGCTCCAGCAGCTCTGGTAGGACAGGCTCGGATTCTAAAACACGACCTCTGCGCCTGCTAGAGCTGTAGGCGAGAGGTGAGACCAAAAATATCATTCTCTCCTCACAGCTGCAGTGGTACCAACTCTTGCCATTTTGTTTTGTGTCATACTTTCAAAAGGAAGTTTCTAGCCTTTGTGGGTGGGTTGAAAAGTTTGAACAAGTGACCCCTAAAGGCTCAGAAACCCGAAGGCAAAGCAGAAAACCCCCCTTGTTCTATTTCTAAAATCTCTGTGCCTTTCACTACATGTCCCTCTGCGCACACTGTGGCCTCTGGGATCTCATCTACAAGGGCCCTGCCCTCTTCACATTTAGTCCCTCTTATAGCCCAGAGTTGCCCACTCTTGCAGTTTTTTCCACAAGTGACACAACTGTGGCTGGTCTGGGGCCCAGTCCTACAATGGGGCAAGAAGCTCCATCCTGAGTCCTCTGATTGGCTGGCTGCCTTACTTGCCCGCCTCCTGGGGTAAAACAACCCCAGTCATAACTGTTTCCGGCAGAGCTCTCTTCCTCCCCCTTTCCCTTCAGCAACCTGAAGCCATTTTCATTGGAGGGTGGGGGAGCAAAGAGCCATCAGCTCAGGGTGGCTCTTCCCCCCCGTTTCCCTCCCTTCCTGTGAGCAACAGGCTTCCCCTCTCCCCAGTGGTCGATTAATGATTTTGCCGCCCCTAGGCCCAGAAATAATTGCCGCCCCCACCCCAGCTCACCTCCGCTCCACCTCTGCCTCCTCCCCTAAGGGCGCTGCCAGGTCCTGCTTCTCCCCGCTCCCTGCCAGTGCTTGTGCATGAAACAGGTTCGCGAAGGAAAGGAGGCGAGGCTGGGGTGGGGATTTGGGGAAGGGGACCAATAGGGGCAGGGAGGGGACGGGGAAGGGGTGGAGTTGGGGTGGGGCTGGGGGCAGAGGGTATAAATCGGCACTGGGGGAAGCAGCCTCTGGCTGCTATTATAAATTTGCCGCCCCTGCAAATTTGCCACCCTAGGCCTAGGCCTTCCCGGCCTAGGCATTAATATGCCACTGCCCCTCCCGCAGCACTGGCTTGGGAGGGGGCGGAGCTCCCTGGAGGGGCAGAGTTGAGGCTGGGGGGCTGAACTGAGGGCTGGCACCTGGGAGGGAACAGAACTGATGGGTGGCTAGGTAGGGACAGACCTATTTGCTGGACAGGGGACAGGCAGATGTGGGGGTGAGAGCTCCTGTAGCCGGGGCCAAAATCATCTTACCCAGTACCGTGGGGAGAGTGGGCAACACTAATTATCTCACATGCCATGCTGTCTCCAGTAAATCTATTTAATTTGTATAAAACTTTCTTTGTATAAAACTAAACTTTCTGTACCTGTCTCTCTGTCCTTGGACCACGTACTCCCTGTAGCAGGAACCTTCCCTTCTAGAATGTCTGGAAAGCATCTAGCACACTGTACATGCTACCGTAACATAATAATAATAAATAATAATAATTAATAATAAGAATAAGTAATAATAAATAAATACATTTGCACCCTCAATTCGCACTTGGGGAGAGGAGTGTTCTTCTCTGACTCCTAAAATCATGCCTATTCTTGCAATTAAAGTTTGCCTCCCCGGATGTTAGGCTCAGACCCATTCATATTGCCAAATCCTGAGGTCCTTACACATTTTTTCTTCTCAGTCTTTACTCTGGCAAAATTTCTTTTGGTTTTAATACAAATTTGCCTTTGTTTTCGGTAAGGCACTGTACAAATGCAAAGTAAATAATCGGTCTCTGCTTCACAGTCTGAATGGAAAAGACAGACAAAGACTACAGGAAAAAGCGGAGGTCCAGAAAGGTGAAATGACTAGTCTGAGGTCAGACAGCAGGTTAATGGCAGAGCTAACCTGGAGCATGGGGCCACAGGACAAGTGCAACCTCCCCCAGGGAATATCTCCAATGCAGAGTGCCCTTACATCAGGGACAGAGCCAGCTGGTTACGCACTGCCACTGCCTCGGTATCAGTATTATTTAATCGCAGCAGCAGGAATAAGGCAGAACAAGTTTTTACACAACAAATATGCTTCTATCTTACCTAAAGCTTAGCATCTTCCTTAAAACTTAGGCAGGTCCAGCTGCTTAAAAGTTAAGACCCATCTTCCAGGGCTCGTCTCTGTATCAGTTTGCTCCCCTTGAGCAATAACTTAACCACTTCCTCTGCCTGCTCTTCAGGGACATTCTTTTTATCCATTTCAAAGCATTTTATTCCAGTTTCCCACCTGGATCTCCCCTGACTTCACTAGCCAAGCAGCTGATCGCAGCATGGACAGTGTTAAAATTTCAAAGGTATTGTCACCTGTATTTTCTTCTGAATATCAGTGAATGAGTTATCTAAAATATTGTCTTGTTTCTTGTGGAAACAAACCATCCAGGTCTGATTTAACCCTCAGGGAATGCATAGACTGCAAAAAAGTGTATTCTTAACGTGGGTTAGCTAACCCCCATTAGTTAACTCTAATTAAAATATCAGTGAAAACATGGCAACTTGCCTTTTAACTCAGGTTAGCAGCTCAAATTCAACCTCAGGCTGCCCTGGGCTTGATTTGAACTGCTAATCTCAGGCCAGGTCTACACTATGGGTATAACTACACTGCTCATAGGTGTGAAAAATCCACACCCCTGAGAGACCTAGTTATACCAACCTTAACCGTCCGTGTAGACAGTGCTATGTTGGTGGGAGAGCTTCTCCTGCTGATATAGCTACCAGCTCTTGTGGAGCTGGCGTAACTAAGCTGACAGGAGAGCTCTCTCCCTTCGGCTTAGAGTGTCTTCATCAAAGCACTACAGCTGCACTGGTGCAGTTGCTGATGCAGCGTTTGTAGTATAGGCCTGCCCTGAGTTAAAAGCTGAACTGGTGTGTCCTCACTGCTATTTAACCCAAGTTAGCTAAACTGAATTAAGAACACACCTCTTCTTGGAGTACTTTTAGTAATCCTGTAGCAGACAACACAGCAAGAAAACAAGCAAAACTTCATAAAATAATACAGGCCTCTCTCACATCCTTCACAATTAGTTAAAAAACACTGACAGTAGTGTTCGTTTCTAAATAGTGACACAAAGGTCCATATTTCAAGAACAGATATTTAATTACAAGTACTGTATTTTTTAATGTACTCATAGGTATAATCCATGATTTCTAAACATTGTTATGAAAAAGTTTGAAAAACGTCTATTTACTGAAAGGTGTAGTGGCGAGTATGGAGTGTAAGTGTAACATTCATTGATGGATTGTTTGACTCTCTAGGCTACTCACAGCCTCGGCTGGTGGGAGGAGATAATCCCTGCTCAGGACGTGTGGAAATAAGACATGGTGAAACATGGGCTACACTCTGTGATGCACACTTTGATCTCAAAGCTGCCAGTGTTATCTGTAATGAATTAGAGTGTGGAAGAGCTTTATCTACCCCGGGAGGAGCTCACTTTGGAGAAGGACAGGGGCTGATCTGGACTGAAGAGCTGCAGTGCGTGGGGAATGAGTCACACCTTGCATACTGTCCCAGGATATCACATGTGAATCAGACATGCTCACATGCAAATGATGCCAGCGCCATATGCTCAAGTAAGAATTCAGCATGATGTCTTTAAAATCCCAGTGTTGTGTATTCTAGATTAGGGTGCAGCAATAAAACAATCTCACTCTGTAGGGAGCTGGGATAAGAGGGTGCCATCAGCTTCCTGTAAAACCCTAACAATAAGAAAGGGATCAGTCACCCCTGACTTCCCGTACTTATCAATTTGATATGAAATTGCTCCAAGGCTCCCTCTCTAAACCCCTTCTCCCTTCTCCCCAGGGCACACAGCGTTCCAGCTGGTGAACGGCAGCACAGCGTGCTCAGGGAGGGTGGAGATCCAGGTTCTTGGTGCCTGGGGAACTGTCTGTGACTCACACTGGGATCTATCAGATGCCAACGTTCTCTGTCATCAGCTCGACTGTGGGTTCGCTGTATCAGCTCCAGGAGGAGGGTATTTTGGGAAAGGAACAGGCTTTGTCTGGAGAGACACATTTCATTGTAAAGGGACTGAACCCCATTTGGGCCATTGCCCTGTGACTGCCCTGGGGGCATCTCCGTGCCCGCATGACAATGATGCCAATGTAATTTGCTCAGGTAAGTGCAGCAGAAATGCTGGATTAATGACACCTGCCCCTCAGTGTCTGACACTGCCCTCCAGAGCACAGGGAGAGGAAGAATGATCTAGAATCAAGGATCATGAGGTAAAATAATAGTTACTACCTGGAGAAATCCCTGTACTCCACATTTCAGCAATGTTGCCTCCCAGACCATTTTATCATGGAAGATGCTAAGACTGAACAAGAAGAATAGGAGCATTTGACTCCAACAGAAAGGAGCTGCTAGGACAGAGCTAGAATTCATCAGACTGGTACCGAGAGTGCCCCTGGTGGCTGCCCCACTGTATTGGGTAAGATGATTTTGGCCCCGACTGCAGGAGCGCTCACCCCCACATCTGCCTGTCCCCTGCCCAGCAAATAGTTCTGTCCCTACCCAGGCATCCATCAGTTCTGTTCCCTCTGAGTTGCCACCCCTCAGTTCAGCCCCCCAGCCTCAACTCTGCTCTTCTTCATGATGCAGAGTGAATCATCTAGTCCAAGCCCCTGCTCAAAGCAGGACCAAAAGCAAGTAAATCATCCCAGCCAGGGCTTTGTCAAGCCGGGCCTTAAAAACCTCTAAGGATTGAGTTTCCACCACCTCCCTAGGTAACCAATTCCAATGCTTCACCACCCTCCTAGTGAAATAGTGTTTCCTAATATCCAACCTTGACCTCCCCCACTGCAACTTGAGACCATTGCTTCTTGTTCTGTCAAGAAACAAAGCAATGAAGCATTAAATGATTTTTAGACTGGTGAACCCTTTTGTACTTTAAGGTGCACCCTCAACTGGTTTACTTTTTAGACAGTGAAAATGGTCCTTTACCACAGATTTCAATGGGCAACATAGAGGCCAATACTCCTTTATTAGGATAAGTTAGGAGGGTGGCCAAAATTATAAAAGAAACTCAGTCCCAACCATAAGTATGCAGTGACTGCCACCGCACCATATTTGGATCTATTAGTTAATTTCTTTGTGTTAAAATCAAGACAAACAAACAAAACAAACTATGTGGGACCACGTACTAGAGTTTCCCCATTGTAAACAGGGTTCTCGCTCTCTCTCTCTCTCTCTCTCTTTTCTGTTCTTTCTAGAGATGTTGGCACAAAGACTCACTGGTCACTGTTCTCCAGAGCACCGTGGATTGTTTCCTTAATACCACAAGCCATTAATGTCCCTTGGCCAAACTCCCTTAGATCAGTCACAAAACCCATTTGCCTACTCAGGTGCCATTCTCTGTCTTCAAGGTATTTAACTCTTATTGAGACCATAGACCTGATTCTCAGTCACTCCGTTTCTGCACTTGGTTGGCAGGGAAGGCAGCTTTAAGCCACATTTACGTTCTTTATTCTGGTGCCGTGTAGGGCCTTGCCCAGACCCTGGTGTAACTAAGAGCAGATTCAGGGCTGTTCTAAGTTGTACTTTTCTCCCCATAGTCTCCAGAAGAGAATAGCTGTAGTGTTGTGCACTGCGGGAACACTCTGATTAAACTGTGATTGTTCTTGAGGGACCCAGGGCACCTAGTGGTCTCTTGCCTCTGGTAAGAGGTAGCCTTGCCCATGGTGGGTGGGTGTTAGATCGTTAACATCATCAGCCTGTTAGTCACTCAAACACTCTCCTCCGGGCTATGTCAGCCATGTCTTTGCCTTGCAGGTTAACACGAGGTGCATCCTAGACTCCAAGTCCCCTTGAATCACTCCTCTGTGATATCCAGCCCCTGACACTGGCTATTCACAGAAGACACAGATTCTCCAAAAGTGCAGTGTGCCCTAGTTTACTAGTTTTAATGTAAACTCCTGTATAATACACAGCACTTGTAAGCTCTTATAATAAAACAGGAGAAAATTTATTTAAGAAGGAAAGTTCACTAGAAACAAGAGAGAGTGGTGAAAACAAACGGTTACAATATAAGACAAAACCATAAAACATGACCTAAGGCTTACGCTTATCAACAGTTACCTTTCCTATCTAAAAAATAGGTTTCCCGGAAAAGTTAAGTCTGTTGCAGTGCTGTCTGGCTTCACAGGAATCAGGATCCAAACTTGCACAAATACACCCCTGCTCCAAAAAATGTCTCCTCAGTGACAGGATCCAGAATGCCTCTCCCACTCTGTGTTATACTGAACCAGTCTTTTGTCTATATTCATAGGCAGGGTGATTCCCTGCTGTTGTATTGTTCCTTTTTTACCTTTTTTACCTCTGTTTTGGTTTTGATTGTTTGCAGTTGTCTCTGAGGGTTTCCATTGATAGTCTGGGAATGGAGCAATTGAGCCTCAAATTACCTCACTGGCTAACCAGGGAGGGGTGACAGCTCCCTCCTGCTTGAATGGGCCATCACTGAGACCTGTTATCCCTGGTGACTAACTTTAAAGTCTCCATTCAATATACTTCCATGATTACTTAAATGTTACCTGCACATACATCTCATAATGGTTCTGAGTCGTGATAAGTTATGAGCTTTCTGTAGACACCTACCTGTTACCCCTTATGGATAAATTCCCTACAAGATGCGTGTTCGGTGTAGTGAGTTTGTCAGGTCTGAGGACAGAATTTCAAAGGACTGGGGAGCCTTTGCCAAGGGATCTCTGTGTCACACACACCACTGCCACACACGATCACTATCTCCTTGTGACACATGCAGATGCCTGTATCAATGCAATGACTTGAATATGGGTCATTTTATTCACTGAGCTACTATAGAGTTTGTATTGTTCCTAATGTGCACAGTCTATTTCCCATCTCTCCTGGGTCCAGGTCATTCGGAATCGCTCAGACTGTTGAATGGAGAGAGCCGGTGCGATGGGAGAGTCGAGATTTCCCTCCATGGTGTGTGGGGCAGAGTGCTGGATGATCAGTGGGACATGAACGATGCCAGCGTGGTGTGCAGGGAGCTCCAGTGCGGAGTTACTGAGAAAGCTTTTAACCCCCCTAAGTCTGGGCGAGGAACAGGCCCTGTGGGGCTGAGAAGTGTCCAGTGTGCAGGAAATGAGACTCGCCTGACTCTCTGCAACATCTCCGCATTTGAGACAGCCCAGGCAAGAATTACTGAGGATGCCGGTGTTGTTTGCTCAGGTGATTTACTGTAAACATTTTACAAACAGCCTGTCCTTGTCCAATAGGAACATGACCCACCCCAGGGCCTGCCTCCATCCACCTTGTGCTGAGATCTCAAACAGATATGGATTTGAGATTCACATTATGGACCGTCTCCAGTAAAAGTATGTGTGTTATATGCAGAAACAACAGCATAACTACATTAGCGATTAAGCGCCAGCAGCAATTCAGCAATTCCGCACAATCCAGCCTGTGCACGGAGTGGGGCCTGTGAAAAAAATAGTCTGTGATCAAATACTCCCAAGTCGGTATCATAATGCACGAGCACAAAGAGCCCATGGTAAGGTTGCACTAGCAAATGTAAATCTATTTCCTAACTTTTGACAGCTTGAATCTGCAACCCAAATAACGTTCTTTTAATGTAGTTTTATGTGAAATTTCCTATAAAAAAGAGAGAGGTAAAACCAAATTCTATTATGTGCACCCCTACCACTCACCTCCCCCTGTGACTCCTCAGTGGGGTCTGACCCCTACTTCATACCTTTGGCACGAGAGCCCAGATTGCTGCTACTATTTAACCTGCAGAACTAACAATGTCAGCTAGCAGCAGGAGAAGGCTGTTATCCAAGAAGGGAATGGGTTGCTGGGTCTGCATGATGGTTGTGGGGAAATCCAGTCTGGTCTGGCTCTCTCTCCCTCACCTTCAAAATTGGGGGAACTCCCACTCCATGTATTACCCCAGATTGCGGGATTTTCTGTTGGACCATGTGCTGTGAGAGCAGGATGGCTGGTGGAAATCCACTCTGTGTCTCTTTTACTCCATGGCCAGGTTCTTGGGGTTCTAGCCCCATGTTCTGCCCCCAGAGTGTGGGGTATGGTGGTAAATGGGCCACTGAGGCCAAGTGCTGGGTTTTGGGATTTACAGAGGAGTGGGCAGGAACCCAGTCCTGCTCTCTTCCCCCTCTACAGCTGCTCTGGTAACTCCGAGCTGGTCACAGTACAGTGAATGCTCTGCTGTTGCTTTGATGATAGTGTTAGTGAAGGGTCAGTGATTTTGACGGGCTGCTAACATTTTCCTGAAGAACTCAAATGAGAGAAGGGAAATGGCAATTTTGAACACTGTAGATCTTAGCCAAATCTGAACAGAGTTTCATGGGACAAAGAAAAGGCAGTGCTGTAGCCACAGGAGATTCCCTCTGCTGAATAGCCAAGACCTGTTGCAAACAATAGAGATGTGAGAGCTCAAAGAAAGATCACTAAAGCCTGGACCTACAAAGGAAGTAGGCATTGCAAAACTTATCTTTTAAGAGCTTAGAAAATCACAGGAATGACGTGATCTACAACACCTGAGTTAGGCGCCCTATACAATGAGTGGGAAGAGATAGGAGCCTTAGAATGGGACTCACAAAAGCCAGCTCACTAGTCAGGAAGCCTTGTAAATTAGTCAATGGGAGATGCTAGTGAGAGGGGTGTGTCCTAAACTCTGCCCCTCTCATGGAGACAGGCACCTAAGTGTATGTCTACCCAGCAATTAAACACCTGCAACTGGCCCAGATCAGGTGCTGCGAGGATACCAGAGCCTGGGCCCCAAGCCAAGCCCAAAGGTCTACACAGGAATTTTTAGCCCTGCAGCCTGAGCCCCAGGTCAGCTGCAGCCATGTCACAAGTCTTTTATTCCAGTGTGGATGTAAGTCTGAGCTGCAGGGAGGCACCAGTCTCAGAGCATGCTCCAGGAACTGGGGGAAGAGAGGCATTTCTGTGCCTAACTCGTGTGCAGAGTCCGATGTGGTAGACATGTCAGAGGACATCTAACTCCATGTAGAACAGCAAAAAGGAGTGGGGGGGGGGGAGGAAGGAAATAGAAAGAAGGAGTGCCGCTTTTATCCCAGTGGTTAACACACTCACCTAGGATGAGGAAAGTCCCCTCTTTCCCTGATAAGTAGGAGGGATTTGAACAGAGATCTCCTGCCTCTAGGATGAGCACTCTAGGCAATAGAATGATTCTTTCTCTGCCCAATTAGATTTATTTAATTAAAGTGGAACAATGTCAATGGGAGAGAGACCCACATCAGGATGTCTTATAGCCCAGTGATGAGAGCCCTGTCCTGAGTGGTAGTAGATCCCTGGAAATAGACAACCTTAACTCTGCCCTGTAATGACACCACACAATAACTTACATTTATGGTTAATGTAAATGGTATTTGCTCTCCCAAAATAGATTAAACAGATTTCTAAAGACACATTAGATTGTTTCATATTTTCCCCTCATGGTGTCAAGGGAGCAGGATCAGGTAGGGGTGCTCCTCAGAACTCGAGTGGGTCAGAAACCAGAATTCCCATTCCACAGGAAACTGGGAAAATTTTGATTTTTCCCTCCAAATTAAAATTAAAATTTGAAATTTCACACAAGCAAAAATTCCAAAATTTTGTTTCAGAAAAATTGAAACAACATTTTGTTTTGACCCCATTGCCTTGACTTTTATGTTTATTATAATTGTAATATGACATAATATAACATAAAAGTAGAAATGATAAAGCAGAAATTAAACATTTCAGCATTATTGAAACAATATGTTTTGATACTTTGATCTAAAACTTTGAAAAAATCAACACAATTGTTGCAATTTTGTCAAATCATCATTTTCGGATGGAAAATGTTTCTGTCTGACAAATTCAAATAGTTCTTCTGAGAACCATACTGGAAACCTCTCTCCTCTCCCAGCTCTCCGATATGATGCCTCTATGCATCCAGTCTAGAGTAGAGAGCTTAGTTTCTTGTAGTTTTATCACATTGCACGAATGGGTGGCCAGTGACCCTGCCTTTGGGGGAGGCTAGCCCCCAGCCTCTCCCCTTGTGCCCAAGGCCCCGCCCCTCCCCTTGTGCCCCCCTTTCTCCCTCCCCTTGTGCCTAAGGCCTTGCCCCTACTCTTCTTCTTCCCCTCCCTCACCCCCCCAGGAGCCCAAAGCACCCCACCGTGGCCCCCAGCCCTAGCACAAGGGGCCGGGGGGTGAGGCCCCAGCCCCAGAGTGTCAGGCTGTGTGGCTGCAGCGCCCCCAGCCCCAGTGCGCTGGGTAGCACGGCCCCAGCCCCAGCCACTCGGAGTCTCTGCAGGAGGCAGGCCAGCCAGCCCCAGCCAGCCTGGGCCCAACAGCGCTGGCACTGTGTACCACAGGAGAGGGCCTGGCCTGGGGGCAGATCATGGGCTAGGCTGTTTGGGGAGGCACAGCTTCCCCCATCTTTGATACTTGTTGCCCATGATTGCAGTCTCAGATCTGTTCTATTTACCTTTCTTGCCACTAGGTCTCTTTAACTTTTGCTCCTTCTCAGCTGATCCCAATGATTATATGTGTTTCATATTCTTTTTTACCAGACATATTCACTTCCATTTTCCTGAACTGAATCTCATTTTGATTTCCTTACCCAACGGCCACATTGCAGGGCTGGCCAAACTTACTGGCCCGCCGAGCCACATACGATGGTCTTCAGAAGTTCAAGAGCCGGAGCACACCTGCCAGGAGCCAGGGCTCGGGGCTTCAGTCCCATTCCTGCTGAAGCCCCAAGCCTCGGCAGGTGCACCCCATAGGACTGAAGTCCTGAGACCCTCCTCCCTGCTGGACAGAAGCTCCTACCCCACCACCAGACTCCAAGGCAGAGGTCCCGAGCACCCCCCAGCCCCGCACCACCCCGGGTGTGGTAGGCAGAGAAGGGGGGATAGAGGGAGCTTGCGAGCCATAACTTAATGGTAAAAGAGCCACATGTGGCTTGTGAGCCACAGTTTGGCCACCCCTGCCATATAGTGTCATCAGGATGTAAGCACAATTCTCTTTTGACTTTAGTGTGGATTTATATTTAGAAGTTAATGGTATATAATGGGGCTTTATATTTTTGCTTATGATTTCACACTTTTCAGTGTTCATAGTCTCTCCCAGTTTTGTATAATCTGAGACTTTTGCTATATATAACATATTGCCATTTTATCATTATATTTTGTGTTCCTCCCTGTAGCTGATCACATCCTAGCCAAAATCATATCTAAGTCAGAATGCTGAATGCTGAAAGCTTGATTTTGTGAGAAACTTTATCAAATGCTTTACTAAAATGCAGTTATTACATATATTGTATTTTTATCATCCATTTTATCATCCATTGATGTGATAGCTATTAAAAAGCAGTATAAGGTACTTAGCATGACCTGTTTGTAAATTTTAGCTGCTAATGGCTTATGGTTACATTGGATTCAGGATAGGAATATGAATTACAGGACAGTAGTAATCAGGATCACTTACATAATTGTTAAAATAAATTGGTGCCGTATTTGCTTTCCTCTAAGCTTCTAGTACCTCCCAATTCTTCAGCACTTACAAACATAATTATTAGTACTTAAGCAAACTTGTGAGCTAAATTATTATCCTTGAATGCCCTCTAAACTTATTTTCAAATACATGTTTGAAAAGATTTGAGTTTTGAAGGCACGACTGATTCTGCAAATCCACAAACTCTCAGCTAGTTCTTTCTCCTAGGTAAGTCAAGCATTCAGGATTAAGCCTTATTCCCTTATGCACTTTTAAGATCTCTTTACCATGCCTTAATCACTTTCTAACTCTGCAGACTTCTTCTCTTTATGTTTCATGTTAAAGACAGACTTTTAAAAGCATTTCAATATTTCAGCCATTGGAGCAGCATCATTGGTTTGCATGGAAGCTGTCCAGTTATCATTATATTACATATTACCCACTGGGATTCATCCTTGTAGGGAGCAGGCGGATCCGGCTGGTGAATGGGCCAGGTCGCTGTGCCGGGAGAGTGGAGATTTATTACAATGGTACTTGGGGAACAGTCTGTGATGATTCCTGGGACCTACCAGACTCCAATGTTGTTTGCAAACAACTGGGATGTGGACGCGCCATCAATGCAACTGTCTCTGCTCATTATGGGCAAGGATCCGGGCAGATCTGGCTGGACGATGTGAACTGCTCTGGGAACGAATCTGATCTCTGGGAGTGTCCTTCCCAGGGCTGGGGCCAGCACAACTGCAGACACAAAGAGGATGCAGGAGTTCTCTGCTCAGGTCTGTTCTGTGAATGATCTCGTGAGTTTGGTTACTAGGGATTTAATGAAGTATATGGGTGTTTGGGGAGAGAGATGAGAATAACAGAAAGTTTATCTCCCTTTCCATTTCTCTATCTGTCTTTCTTCCTGACCTATCCACCTGCAATGGTCACCATTAAAAAGTCTACATTGACAACAGTTAATATCAAGGGGTACTGGAAATATTGTATTATTACCTTAGCTTTAGAACATGGATTAAATTCTGAATCTTGGGTACCATTGTGTGTAACTATTGGTGAATGGTGTCTTTTAAATACCAATTCCATTGTTAATATGTCTGTCGCTGGTCTCCAGAAAAGTCTTTCTGACTTGAGAAATGAATCTTGCTTCTGTAGAAGAATGTGCAGGTTTGTTAGCGATCTCAGGGATTCAGCCTTCAAACCACAGTGTGTTTCAGAATCAGAAAATGTCACAGCCAACTTCTGCATTTCCTTCTAGGGCTCATGGATCTGAGACTGGTGAGCGGCAGTGCCTGTGCTGGGCGGCTGGAGGTTTTCTACAATGGGACATGGGGCAGTGTTTGCAACAGTCCCATGGATGCCGTCACCAGGGCACTTATATGCAAACATTTGAACTGCGGAGACAGTGGGATTCTTTTAAGAGACTTTACATATGGAATAGGCTCTGGCCCCACCTGGGTGGATGGCATTCGGTGCAATAAGCAGCACAGCTCCCTGTGGCAATGCCCGTCAGACCCATGGAATCAGCAGTCATGTAGTACCAGAGGACAAGAAACCCACATCTTTTGTGCAGGTAAATAGTAAACTATTTATACTATATAAACACTCAAACCACAAGTCTAACTCGCTGACAGGTTTTGATATAATTGTGGTATTTTTTATTTTCACTATATTTTATGAAATTCATAGTTATATTCTTTTAACATACTCAGCAATGGCACAAACTTATTTTCAGTTTCTGAAGTTATAGAGATAGGAATGTAGTCTGTTAATAACAAACATGGAAATCAATTATTAAAAAATACACATTATACAGCATGATCAGTTATGACCTAATCCAACACCCAGTGAAGTAATCAAATCGAAGTAATCAAATCATAGATTTTAAGGTCTGAAGAGCCTGTTAAAATAATCTAATATGGCAGGCCATAGAATATTAACCAGTAATTCCTGCATAGCCCAGTGGTTCCCAAACTTTAACAGCCCGCGAACCCCTTTCACTAAATTGTGAAATCTCGTGAACCCCCTCCTAAAAATGAATATTTCTAGGGATTTAAGTTGAAATTTCCTCCACACTCTGCACTGCGTGGGGCTCCTGCTGCTGCACCCCGTTGACCACCCCAGTCAACTGAGCTCCACTGAGCTCGAGCTGCAGGTCCCGCTGACTGCCAGGTCTCAGGCTGCCAGCCCCAACTGCCCGGCCCTGCTCTCCCTGGGGCTCCGGCTGCCAGCCCCGCTCAGAGCACTGGGGTTCAGGGGGCTGGCTCTCCTGCTGATGGGGGCAGGGCTCAGGCTGCGAGCCCCAACTGCCCGGCCCCGCTCTCCCTGGGGCTCCGGCTGTCCCACCTGCTGCCTCCAATGCCCAGGGTCCTCTGACCGCCATTAGTGAAATTTTTCTGGCAAAGCCCCTGTAATGTTCTGCAAACCCCCAGGGGTTCACAAACCCCACTGATCTAGCCTATACATTCTGGTTTAGCTACAGCATGTCTTTTAGAAAATCCTCCCATCTTGAATTAAATACTTCAAGTGATGGAGAAGCCACCTTGGTAAAATGTTTCAATGGTTAATTACGGTGACTGTTAAATAAACTGTTCTTTATTGCCAGTTTGAATTTATTTAGCTTCACCTTGCAGCCACTGGATCGTGTTAGGCTTTTGTGTACTAGATTAAAAAGCTTTCTGCTCTCAGAAATCTTCTCCTTACATAAACACTATTAACAAATAAAGCCCTTCACTGCCATTGTTAGTAAGCAGTGTTTCATACTCCACTTCAGAGCTGCAAAAACTGGGATCAGAATCCTGCTGTCTACTGTGGCAAACTCAAGTGTCAGCCAAACAAGAACACTGCTTTCCAGAAAGCATTATTATCCCCATTTTATAGATAGAGAACAGATAAAAAAACTGTCTCAAGGAGTCTGTAGTATAACCAGGAACTGGCTGCAAACCACTTGTGTTCTATGCCAATGCCTTAACCTCAAGACCACCTTTTTTACCTGTTGATTTCCATGGGTATTGGATCAGTCCCATAGTGAGACCCAGTAAGAGTTATCCACTAAATACTCCTGGGGAAATTCTGCACCACTGCGCAATGCAGAATTTTGCAGAAATTAATGTTATGTGTACAGAATTGCCTTTCCCCCCACAGAAATGGGCTGCAGTGCTGCTGGCCACCACTAGGGGCCGCTGGACCCAGCAGAGCCCAGCTCGCACATAGAAGACACTGCTGGGAGGAGGGGGAGGAAGCTAGAGAGTTCCCAACAGCTGCAGTTCCCAGCACACCCTGAGGGAAGGAGATGGTGGCATTCAGGAAACTCCACACAAGCTGGACCCAGCATGAGACTGTTTCTTCCTCTTGATCCCTGGGCTCTGAGGGGTAGGGGGCAGGTGTCTGGGCTGGGGGGGGCATGACTGAGCTCTGCGAGAGAGGGAGCAGGTATCTTGGCAAAGGGGGGGGCGCCGCAGCTGGGCTCCGGGGGCGGGAAGGTGTGGGAATCTGGGCCAGGGGGCCCCCGCATCTGGGCTCTGGGTGGGAGGGGGTTCGGGTCTCTGAGGGAGGCGAGGGGGCAGAGAAACAGGAACTGGGTTGTCATAGGGGTTTCTTTAACTCTCTACTCCTGGGGAATTTTTGTCTGTGTCTGTATTGTTACAGACATACTTGCTGACAGGTATTTTGAAATAAATTACCAAAATAATTGAAACTGGCATGATTATATAGTGTTATTCTGACAAATAAAATTTGCAGAATTTTAAAATATTGTGCACAGAATTTTTAACATTTTGGTGCAGAATTCCCCCAGGAGTAGACTAAAGAACATCAGTAGTGTGCCTTTATGGTTAAAAATCTTCCTGGGAATAACAATCTGAGGTCTGGGCTGTGAAGTCCATTGATAGATCCGTGTCTGAAGCATTATTTATATTACTGTAACACCTAAAGTCCCCAAGGCCTCAATGCACCAGGCACTGTAAAAACACCGACTGAGAGAGGCACTGCCATATGGAGTTTACAGCTGAGACAGACAAGGCAGGTGAGAGGAGATGCAGAGGGACATGGAGATGAATTAACTTGGCCAAGATCACACAACAGATTGAAGGCAGAGACAAAGATAAAACACAGGTCTTTTAAGTCCTATTCTAGTGCCATAACCAGTGTCAATATACTGCCTCTCAGTGTGGGAAGGTACAGACCTGCAACTCCTACATAGCTCGTTCTGAGTATTAATATTCCTCTTCTATTGGTTCCTGCAGTGATGAAGGTGCGTTTCAATTCATGTGTCTGTTTACATTCCAGTCACTGTGCAGGGGATTCAGGGATGTTGTCTGAGTGGGGAGATGGAGTAGATTCCAGGCTGGTCTACACTAGAAAATTAAGTCGACCCTGCTAATTTGCGCCGGGGGAAATCCATGCCCCTGAGCGATGTCATTAAACCAACCTAAATGCCATGTAAACAGCACTAGGTCAGGGATGCATATTACCTACACTGAGAACCCCTCCCTCCGGCATAGGTCGTGTGTACTCTGAAGTGGTGCAGCTGTGCCATTGTAGCATTTCAAGTGTAGACAAACCCTTAGATATACTGTCCTGCCAGTTACATAAAGACACGTGCATGCCAGCTGGGAACTGATCAAAGATTTCAAAATCCAGAGAAACACCAGAAGAGCTAATTATCCCAATTACCAGATTTTAGCTTTTGGCCAGTTTATAAAGTGCTGGTATTGGGGTTTGAAATACCAGTAAACCCTACTGTATCCTGCAGCACACATGCTGCCCAGTCCAGTCACCTCAATGTTTTATCTCCATAGGTGGGAAAGGGAAACCATCTCAGAATCCATTTGCTGAATGCCCGAACTCTACAGACTGCACAGGTATCTCTGCCTCTCTGTGTCTCCTCCTCAGTCCCTAAGGACATTCCCAGCTGTCCCAGTAACATGTGAGGTTTCTGTATTTCCAGACCAGGAGAAGTTACGTGTCGTGGGAGGAGAGGACAGATGCTCGGGGAGAGTGGAGGTTTGGTACCGTGGCTCCTGGGGAACAGTCTGTGATGACTCCTGGGACATGGCGGATGCTAACGTTGTGTGTAAACAACTGGGCTGTGGATCTGCTGTATCTGCTCCGGGCGAGGCTGCATTCGGTGAGGGGACTGGTCCCATCTGGGTGGAGACGTTGAACTGCAGAGGGACAGAGTCATCTCTCTGGGACTGTCCTGCCAAGCCCTGGGGTGAGAGTAACTGTGGTCATAAGGAAGATGCTGCAGTGAATTGCTCAGGTGAGTGACAGGAGATGTTTCTGCTTTATTATATAATTTTTAAGGGGGAGCAGGTGTCACAGCAGCTGGGTCCCCATTCCTGCCCACAGACCAGGCCTCCTTTTTCCTTAAAAGACAGGATGTGTTGGGACTTTTTTTTATTCTAAAGTGCTAGGGCATCAGACCACGTTGCTTCCTTTATCCGGCACAGGCTAAGCCGCTAAGCCTGTGCTGCTGTGAGGAATATATTATGGGTGAAATGTAGGTGATGTGCAGAGCACATGGGGACTCAGAGGAACAATCACATAACAGCATGTCATCACCCCCTCACTCCACACTCCAACTCTCCTTCCTTTTCCCCTTGCAGGCGTGACAGAGACAACAGCTTCACCGGCTACAACAGGTAACACATTCTCTTCCAAGCAAGGGTTAAATTTACCTACTGCCAGGCTCGCAGGGGAATGAGCTGGAACCTCCACCCTAAGAAAATGAGCTTCTTTACACAGAGTGTGAAATCTAAGGGTGAATGACACTCGGGTGGGAGCTGCAGGCTGTGCTGAGCAGGACAATTCCTGTCTATTGGTTCTAGCCCCCAGTGCAGGGCCCATGATTTAAACAGCAGCCTGTGAGCTGCCCCCATGGTGTACAGACTGGGTCCCAGGCCATTACCCTGCTTCCTAGGTGGTTCAGTAATACACTGGTGAGCTCCTCTGGGCCCCCCGGACTCCCACAGGATAATCTCTCCCTGTTGTATGTTCATTTCCACCCAGCTCCCCCGCGCCATCCTCCGACCGACAGTGGGAGAGTCACGGTGCCCGTGGTCATCTGCATTATCCTGGGGGCCCTGCTCTGCCTGGTCTTAGTCATCCTGGGGGCGCAGGTGCGAAGGGCCAGGGCACAGCACAGAGGTGGGTCCTGATTAGTGTCACTGTGTGAAATGCCTCTGAAATAGCGGGGGAGCTGCAGGTGTGGAGAGGGGCATTGGCAGAACTATGAGGGGACCTCAGGTCTATGCTAAGTCCTGTCTTATTTAATATTGTCATTGATGATCTGGCTGTAGAAATGACCAGGAGAGCAATAACTCTTTCAGATGACACTAAGCTGGGGGCATTTGAGAGCAGTGGTGACAGAGAAATAATAAATAGGGGATTAGAAAGACTGTAAATATTGACAAAAAATAGAGATCACATTTGGGAAAGTACAAGAAAATGCATGTGAGGGAGGACAGTGAACAGAGAGACTCAGTAGGAGGGAGGGTTTGAGGAAGAAGAAATGCTGGAAAAGAGCTTGGGTGATAATGGCCAAAAAATCAAAGACAATTCCAATATTTGGCACTTTTCATTTTTTAAAAAGTGCAAAGACATTTGCTAGTTAATGCCCACACAGTCCCTAGGCAGCATGTGTAGAAGTACTAAGTATATATATGTAAGTGCTATTTTGCTCATAGCTGTAAACACCAGTTTGGGAGAGAAATTATTTCAGGTGATACCAGGAAGAATAACAAAGATTTAATGAGATTAATGTACAATGGGAAAATTTTAGGCTAAATATGAGGAGAGACTTGTGACAGTGAACTAGCCCGTGGGAACCATCTTCAAAGGATTGTTGTGGAAAGGAACATGGTCTCCGTCGCCTTTCAAATGTAGACTGGACAGAGCATTAGGAATGTGCTGTAGGGATCAGTCCTGGACTGGCCCCAGGGCACAGGACTGGATGATCTAATAGGGTTTCCTATCTATAGTTTCTATGACCCTATGTAAACACTGTCCTTTTTTTACAGGTGCCACAAGACCCTCAGATCCCGTGTATGAGGAGATTGATTATAACCTGATGGGAGAGAAGCAGATATTGGGTCACTCAGGTGTGTGTCTCATTCCTACTGAACTTTCCATCTTGAGACCATGACCCACAGCTAGATATCCTTAGCCACCAGCTCTGTGAACCCTGGACTGCTGTGGGCGTTGGGCCTGTGAAGAGACCAGTTATTGAACTCATGTAGGTGCAGTGACAGATTAGCCACTGGGCCAACGGGGCCTGTGCCCAGGGTCCCCGGACAATTGCGGGGCCCTGGAAAAATCAGTGCTCCCACACCACAATCTGCTTTGCCTGCCTCTCCTGCCGGGGAAAGGGATCAGGTACAGAGTTTACCCCACTCCATATGCCTGCGTGGCACTCTTGCCAGGGAGGGGGGAAGCCCCCACAACCTGACCCTGCTTCTCGGCAGGAGTGCCGGGGCAGAGGCAGGGGACTACTGATAGAAAGGGTGGGGAGGGGCTCCCACTTGCTCTGGCCCAGGGCCCCACAAAACAGTAATCTGCAGCTGGTTAGGTGAGCCTCCTCCCCAGCAGACTCTGCTAGACCCTATTCTCAGGGCAGCCAGTCCCATCTGCCCATCCCATAGCCTTGGAGTGTAACTAATTGTGGGTCAGGAAAGTGACTGTCTCTGGGGCCAGGCTACAGCATCATTTGAAAACTGCTGGAGCAAGATGGGGGTGTCAACAAGGTGGGGGTGTCAGGGTCCCCCCTCTCCACTCTGAACTCTGGGGTAAAGATGTGGGGACCTGCAAGAAAGACCCCCTAAGATTATATTCTACCAGTTTAGGTTAAAACTTCTCCAAGGCACAAATTTCTTTCCTTGTCCTTAGACGGTATATTGCTGCCACCACCAAGTGATTTACACAAAAATTCAGGGAAGGGCACTTGGAATCCCTATCCCCTCGCCATATATCCCCCAATCCCCTTCACTCCCTTTCCTGGGGAGGCTTGAGACTAAAATACCAACCAGTTGCCTTAGCAAAGTGAGCTCAACCAGACCCTTTGTCTTTAGGACCCTGAAATCAATCAGGTTCTTAAAAGAAGAACTTTTATTATAAAGAAAAAAGTAAAAGAATTACACCTGCAAAATCAGGATGGAAGGTAGCTTTATAGGGTAATAAAAAGATTGAAAACACAGAGGATTCCCTTCTGAGGTCAGCTTCACAGTTACAAAAACAGGAATGAAACTACCTCTGTAGCATAGGGAAATTCACAAGCCAAAACAAGAAATAACCTAACACATTTCCTTGCACTACTTACAGTTTCTGTGGTTTTAGATGGATTATTCCAGGTATATGTTTCAGAAGATATTGTACCTGCTTGGCTTCTCCCTCCATCCGGAGAGGGAACAACATACAGAACAACAAACAAATCCTTCCCCCCTAGATTTGACAGGTTTCAGAGTAGCAGCCGTGTTAGTCTGTATCCTCAAAAAGAAAAGGAGTACTTGTGGCACCTTAGAGACTAACAAATTTATTTGAGCATAAGCTTTCATGAGCTACAGCTCACTTCATCGGATTTGAAAGTATCTTCTTTTCTTATTGGTCCTTCTGGTCAGGTGCCAGCTAGGTTATTTGAACTGCTTAACCCTTTACAGGTAAGGCAATCCAGTACAGCTGCCAAGGAGAGATTTTATGATACTTCATAATAAAGATTGCTACCCTTCCCCCTATATTCAGGACAGGGAGAGGGAGTATTTTTCTTTAAGAAGTGGTGTTACCTGTACAATTTATGACTCCGCCCCTACCCTCCCTCATGGGTACTCAGGGCATAATATAGGGCTCCCCCCATCCTCATGGGTAGTCAGGGCATAAGGGACCCAACTTTATCCTTCTGTGGGCTCAAGACTCTACCCCTCTGTTGGCTCAGGGCTAACACCCATTCTGGATGGATTCAGGACACAGTAAATATCCTTAAACATGTACAAGTATTTATTAACAATTAGCAACAAATCAACAAAATACACACACCAAGCATCTTATGCTCACCACTCCCAATAAAACAGACGGACGTCTCCTGATGGCCAGTCAGGGTCGTGTTGTTTGTGCTCTGGCTTCTGCACAGTCTTGTCCTGCAGGGTTAAAAAGTCCTAGCAGCTTTGGTCTTGAGCTGTATCCTAGAATTAAGTTCCAACAAGCTTGTCTTTTGACCCTCATTATGTAATTAAAATAAGGATTTCTCTTATCTATACCTTAACCAATTATTTTACTTAAAACATAGCTATGTAAAAACACTAACCAATCATTTGCACTATATGGGGATTCACACAAGCGAGCATGTGCACTATTTCATGAAATAACAAAACTAGCTTTGGTCGTTGTGTCAGTTTCTTTACTGAAAGCTGAAAGTAGTGTCTGCTGACTATTTAGGTGTATTTTTAATGTGGCTAGCTTGTTTTTCCTTAGTTCTGATTCAGAAAGGTATTTAGATGAAAATTTATTGTGATTCGTTTCATAATGACTTTTCAAGTTGCTTGCTTTGTAATGAGCGAGCGATGCATTGCAGATAAGGCCCAGGTGTTTGCCACCTTTAATAGTGAATCAAAATCTTCCTCCCAATCTGACTTAAAACTTTCGTTTTCTTCTTCATACTTGTGTTTCTTACAATCTGAAGATGTCATTGTTATCCACGAAATTAACATAGGGTTAAAACTTAAATCTAAAACTATTCAAATGTGACATATGAACAGTAAACACAGCCTGTATTCTGCAGAATGCAGGGAGATCACAAACACCCGAAGTCAACGCAGCACAACTTTTGAATACAGAATGATGCAATTTCCGGACATAATGCACATATGAGTGAGAGCTTCTCTTTCTGTGAATCTCACTCTCACACTATCGGGTTCACTCAGTAGGAGAGAAAACCAATTTTGAAATTCTTTCACTGATTTGTATAGCTTTTTTAAAAAATTGGTGTTAATATTAATTTTAACCACAACTTGTGTTAGACTGTAGTTTCTTCACGGGTTGCACTTCAGCTGTAGAAGAGCCTTGGTTTGGGTATGCCTGGAATATACAGATGCTGTAAATCCTGCTCTAGGACCCGAGTGCATCAGCCAGCGGTCAGTTTAGCTGCTCTCACTTTGATAACATCTCATTGTTGTCTCTCCAGTCTCCTATGCAGAGGATTCAGTGACGAAGCTGCAGTATTACACCGGGGACAGTAAGGAGGAAAACGATTCTGGATCAGAACAAGGTAATGGGGTAAAGTGGCATACAAAGACTCAAATCTGGGTGGAGAATTTAATTTCCACAGCATTTTCTGTTAAGGCTGTCATTTCCCCTCACTCGATTTCATGGCCCGGGACTGATTGTATCCCTTCTGATGGGATCAGATTTAACCAGACTTTCAAAGATTTCTGATGAACCCTGTGATGGAAATATGTGATCAAATCCTGGCTCTTCCTGTGTGCAGTTCATGGTACCCTCCCCCACAGGAGGAGCTGCAAGGAATGGGGCCCAGAAATATTTGCTTGCAATGGAAGAATCTGAATTTCACATCTGGCACCGAGCATTAAACAAAACCCTAATCTGTGCCCATGGTCTTACCCACCTGCTTCCATGGCATGAACACAAGCCTGAATCACAATCTAGCCCATATAATCTTAGAGATTTTACACTAAGTTTATATAGTCCAGTTGGATTCACAAAGGTCAGTTCTGGTGC
Source organism: Caretta caretta (assembly GCF_965140235.1). NCBI lineage: Eukaryota > Metazoa > Chordata > Testudines > Cheloniidae > Caretta > Caretta caretta. The sequence continues at coordinate 213,870,801 of NC_134206.1, forward strand.
AGCAGCTACTGTCCTCCAGACAGTGTGTCCAGTGTTAGCTTAGCACCAACACAGATCCAGATCCCATGGAAGGGCTTGACAACATTGCTATTGGATTCAGTGGGGATGGGCCCCAAACTATTTATGAGAAAGTAAAGGTTGCTGTGACACTGCACCCCATATTCTTCATAGTGATATTATAATATGATTATGGCATAATTATGAAACATTTTGTACAAGACAGGTCATGTAAGGTGTCATTGGAAAAGTTATGATTTGCTGAATATGATTATCCTATTTGTATGCATGTATCATTTTTGTATCTGAAGTTATAAATATTGACTATGGATCTGTATTGGGCTTACTCTGGAACACACCTACAGCCAGCCTTTCAGGTACTATAATGAAGAAGGCAGACAGTGCCAATGGCTCATCAACAAAGACAATGGGCTGTGGAATAGCTTACACTTCCTGAGAACGCTCCAGACAGCCTGTAAGTAATGGCTGCTATGACTCAGCAAGGTATGCAAGGGCATGTGACCAAGCCACATGACTCTGAACTCCATTTTGGGATGTCTGTATTTTTCCACAAACTAGCCTGGGAACCAAGATTAAAACATATGGTCCTGCCATATGCTAAATCTATATAAGGCAAGAAGTGACATCATCCGTGGTTCTTCACTCCTGACACAAGAAGACTCCTAAAGGAACAAAAGACTGAACTGGGGGAAGTGCTGAACCCAGGCTAAAGGGATTTCTAGCCTGTGTATGAAAACCTTGGGATTCCTAGCTGTAAAGCAAATGCAGCTTTTACCTTGAGAACCTGCAAGCCTGCTTGTATCATCAGTCAGGATGAGAAATTAAGTCAAATCCTATCCTTCTAGTATGCATTTTTGTTTATTTGCTAGGTAATTTGATTTGATCTGTTTGTTATCACGTATAATCACTTAAAATCTATCTTTTGTAGTTAGTAAACTTGTTTTTTCTTTATCTAAATGAGTGAGTTGGAATGAAATGCTTGGAAATGTAAGCTCAAGGAGCAAAGGCTGTTGCATTTCCTGTGCACATTGAGGGGGAGGCAAACTGGATAATAAATTCATACTGGCCGGGGTTTTGACCAGGGCAGGATGGTACAGCTCTGGGGTCCTGGACTGGGAAGCTGGCAGTTGTTTTGGCTGTAGCCTCTCTATTGTTGGTTCATACAGTGGCTCGTCAGAGAGCCTGCATGTAACTGCAGCTGGGTGTGAATGCTGGTGGAAGTATAGGTCTGGGAGTGGGTCTGCAGCTTGTCACAGCAACACAGTGTGAGAGGGACCCCAGGCGGGTGAGTCAGAGGGCTCAGTGGTACCCCAGTTCCAGGTGGCACCCCAGGGGGAACCTGTCACAGTGACACCACTCCTAGTTTGCAGAATGTCCATGACTTTCCCTTTTCTCCTTGATCACCCTGTGGCTTCTCCTACAAACACCATAATAAACAGCCTGGACTCCAATGCAACAGGCACTTAATGGGGAACTAGAAACCTGCTCAGGAACTGGGTGTGTTCAGAGGGAGCTGAGTGTTGTGTTTGCTTTTCCAGAGGGCGCTTCCCCTGGGGGGTCTCAGTTGGATTACGATAACGTGGAGGAGCCTGCATTGAATGATGACCCCCAGACTCCAGACGACCAAGGTGAGGAGTGAATCTGCCTTCTGGGAGCAGCATTATCCCAGGAAAAAGTTAATAATATTGTCTTTGTAGACACAAAAATTGTGCTTTATGGGTTTGCTCTTGTAAGGTGCTGAGCATGTTCAGTCCCGCTGCGATCAGTGGGAGCTCAGAGTGCTCAGCACTTCACAGGATCAAGCCTTCTGCAAGCAGCTGTTTGACAAACTCTTCTCCCATAAAGCATGGCTGTGTGCAACGGTTTAGTCCAGAGATGCACTGAGAGGACCAAGAAGTAGCAAAGCATGTGGTGCCGCAGGTCAGAATAGAGGCACATTAGCCAACCAGTGTGACTCTAGAAGAAGGTTGTTCTCCCCCTGCCCACACTGCCCGATTCCAGTCACTGATCCCTGGCCCTCACTTTCACGTGCACTAACATTACTCACAATATTAGGGGACAATCTCTCTGGGCACAGCCCTCTGATCTGCAGTAACGGTCCCTCTCCACCATTCCTGCCTTTGCTGGGTCCACTGATCTAGATGTGAGTTTCACATGCACTGTGATATGTGAAGGGATGTACAGATTTCAAACACAGACCCATATCTTGTCCTGAACTGGTGGCACAGCTTCCAGAGGCTGCAGATCGAGGGTGGTTTATGGGCCAGACTAGTTCAGGGAAATGGAACAAAACAAGATTTTAATCATAATTGAAAATTTAGGAAGTGGGTGATAAACAGATCAAATTAAAGTGTCATTTATCTGTTACTAATTACTAATTGATATATAATTAGTATAATAACAAATTACAGTGCAGAAATCTTCCTCTGATATAGACCCTACCCCCACCCACCTCTTTCCAGATCTCCCACATCCCCACCTGGGTTTCTGCTTTAGGTTCCATCCAGCAATTTACAGACACATCAAGTCCTTAAAATGTGTCAGATAAATGTGACCTGTATAAAATTCCTCTGACACTGAGGTTGCGAGGGGAGAAGGGTACTTATGATCTCTTATCATTGTGGGAGTGTCAGTACCTCGGGGCTCTTCCTACCTCGTGTATAATTTATTTCTCTATTCAGTGGAAGGTCTTTTCTCATTACCATTAATTCTCTGTTTCAGAGGGCCCTGCCTTGCCTGGAGATGTCCCAGGGGATAGTTATGACGATATCAGAGAAGTTTCTGACCCTGAAGATGATTCTGGTTCAGGGCAGTGTGCCCCAGAAGTTACTTGGGCCCCTGGAGAGAGTGACAGGAACAGGGATTCACGGAGAGGTGAGTGGGGGAAAAGCCCTGTTGCAATTCTTGCAGTTTGATTGCTAGTCTCATTATGGCTTGGTATACACTACAGAGTTAGGTCAATGTAAGGCAGCTTACGTTGACCTAATTATGACACTACACACTACAGCCTTGTTCCTGCTGATGTAAGTGCTCTACTACACCAACATAATAACTCCACCTCCATGAGAGGTATGGGGCTTATGTAAGTGCAGTTAGGGTGATGCAATGTCTGTGTAGACACTGCCTCAAGTACATCAGCTGATGGCTGTCATTCCTGTCAATTTCATGGCTCCATGCTAGACAAAATTGACAAAAAAAACCTGGGTTGGGAGCTCCCTGCTCCCAGCCAGGCTACACTCGCCCTGTTCCCTACTCCGAGCTGGGTGGTGCCTGACAAGTTCCCCTGCTCCCTTCTCCCAGCCGCACTGCACCTGCCTGGCTCCCCACTCCCAGCTGGGCTGCTGCCTGGGCTCCCAGGAGCCACCTGGACAACAGGCACAGAGCTCCCCGCCAGGAGCCCAGGGGGCCAGCCACACTTCTGGAAGCAGGGAGTGGGGATCTGGCTCCCAACAGAGGGAAGCCAAGAGATATGGGGCAACCAGGCTCCTCAGCCCCCCACACTGCCCATCTTAAGTTTGTGGAAGAGCTCCTGGTGAGGACCCACACGATGGGCAGAAGGAGGACAGCCTGTACATAAACCATCGCAGTAATTACTGCGGTGGCGTAAGTGACCTAAGATAGGCCAGCTTAAATTTCTAGTGTAGACTTGCCTGATATTTGGTAAAAGATGCAGCTCCTAGACTTAGATGGTTACATGATAATCTCAGCTTTCAGTTTAGAAAAGGAAGTTTTCTAGCCCTCATGGTTGCAGAAAGAAGTCTCAAATTGTTAGGGGGCTTATTCCTTCACCCGCTTCCTTCCCTGGTCCTTCTCGCATGACAGAGAGCAACAATACCCGAAGTCCAAAGGTGCAAACAATTCGATGTTTATTGGGGTGAACTTCCAGCAAGCATGATTCCAGTTTCCTTCCTTAGTGTCCTCCTTCCCAGCTCTGACACCACAGAGCCTTACACCTGTGTCCTTGTTCCCATTCCTGCCCTTAGCCAAACATGATTCCAATTTCCTTACCCCCATTCCCTGTTCCCATCTCCCCCTTTAGCAAAACATGATTCCAATTTCCTTACCCACATTCCCTGTTCCCATCACCCCCTTTAGCAAAACATGATTCCAATTTCCTTACCCAGATTCCCTGTTCCCATCTCCCCCTTTAGCAAAACATGACTCCAATTTCCTTACCCACATTCCCTGTTCCCATTTTCCCCACACACCCACCCACTCACTTTCTGATTGACTGCAGGCTATATAGTAAAACTTGAGTTCTGCTTTGCTATACCTTAACCAATCATTTTCCTGAAATTTAACTAACCAATCCTAACATATTGTAACATGATTATTTTCAGAGTAACAGCCGTGTTAGTCTGTATTCGCAAAAAGAAAAGCAGGACTTGTGGCACCTTAGAGACTAACCAATTTATTTGAGCATGAGCTTTCGTGAGCTACAGCTCACTTCATCATCCGATGAAGTGAGCTGTAGCTCACGAAAGCTCATGCTCAAATAAATTGGTTAGTCTCTAAGGTGCCACAAGTACTCCTTTTCTTTTAACATGATTATGTAACCAATTATATCCCACCACCTTAATTAGTTTACACCCAGCAAAATTAATTATACAGCAGACAGGAACAATCACAGAACCAGACAGAGATTATACAGACAAACAATAGCAAAGTGGGAACTATAATGACAAGACAATACAGAAGTGAGGATTTCACATCCCAGCTATTGATAAGTGAGTTCTTGCCAGACAGGATGCTATCAAACTAAGTTTCCTTTTACATTTTCTAGGCACTTCTCTTTTTCTGGAGGTGATAGGCACTATCAGGACAGGATTGTATTCCTAACAGCCCCATAGCACCTTATTTCAATGTGACTAGTTTGGAATGTGAGGATGTGACTGTTCGCTTCCTAGCTTATGGCTGCCTCTGCTGCTTAGCCAAAGGCCTTAGCCTAAGCACAGGGCCTCAGACTGTCACAGTAAGAGAAGGACCTTACACCGACAGACAGTGATTTTGATTCTTTCTTTTATACCTCTAGAACTAGCCAAGTGATAAGAATACACCTAAATTCTTAAAGTACAGGCCTTTGCAGACAGGCCTGAATATCTATATCCTAACACAAATCATGAACCAAGTTTAACCTAAAGGCTTAGGAACCAGAAGACAAACAGAAACCAAAAGGAAACCAAAATGTTTTTTTAATCTCAAGATTTTTAAGCCAATCTCATGATATGTGAGGTCTTACTCCTGATTTCCAAACACTTGGAGATGGCAGTGCTGGAAATGTCCATGTTTCCCCGTGACCCACAGGAACAATCTCCAGGTGGGAATGTGGGTTATGCAGCAAGGAAGTGACGCTGGCCAAAACGATGGCTGTGAGGAGTCTTCTCTCCTTGTCTCTGTGCGTGGACACATTTGAGATAAAAATTGCAGAAAACGTTGCTGGGCCTATGTATTGGGAGCAAATAACCTGGGACAGCCTCTATTGACCACTAGAGGTCACTGTCACTTCACTAAAATACAGCTATTGTTAAACTAATCTTCTCAGCTGTATCCGACTCTGACTTCTGCTAAACACTTTTAAATGGACTGAAATACATGATGATTCCTAGATAAGGCCCTAATCCTGCAAACACTGGAGCCCACTTGTCACTCTCATCATATGAATATTCTCACTGACTCAAGGGTGGCACCAGCCTCTTCCTGGTGGGGGGACTGAGGTGGGCCAGACAGAAAACGCTGCGCGCGGGGGGTGGGGTGGGGGTCTGTGCTCCTCCTCACCATGAGGTCCCACCCCTCTCTGTTGCCCTGCCCCCGGGCCAGGTTGCAGGCTGGAAGCCAGAGCCAGCCAGTGCCAGGCACTGGCTGATTGCAGCCGTTAAAAGCTGTCCAGGCAGGGAGACCTGGCTCCCGGCTAACAGAGCCCTTGGGAGGCGGGGCCCAGGAGCCTGGGCCAGAGCAGGTCAGTCTAAGCCACTGTGGGGAGCTCCAGACTGTCCACCTGCCCTGGGTGGCTCATCTCGGCAGGCAGGGACATAGGCTGGGGGCTGCTGTTGGGCACCCCGGCAGCCCACCTGGGCTTACTTCTCTGCTGCTGCTGGAGCTGGGCACCCAGCCAGAAGCTGCCACTCTCTCCACTCTGCCTTCAGAGCTAGTTGACTGGAGAGTGGCAGCTGCTACTGGGTGGCTATGGGGATGCTAAGACAAATTTTGGGGTGGATATAGCCTCTGCAAGCCCCATCCTAGTGCCAACTTCAGTAGGACTGTCCAGATCAGCAAAGTTACATGAGTCTATTTGCAGGATCAGGACCTGAGTGTCTTTTCTCCAAACAAGGTGGCAGTGCCCTGGATGGTAACGGGAAGAGGAGGGCCCTGAGATGGGGTTAGTTAGTGGCCTGGCTTCAGGTTTGAAACCATGCTCTTCAATATGCAAATGGCTCCATTAGCATTGTACCAGAGCACCTCACAGTCTGAGGCTGGGGGCTGAGCTTCCACTTTGTTCCTCAGAGGAAAGTGTGTTGGGATGAAATGTGCATTTCATTGTACTTGATGGGAATAACATGTAAACATGTATTGTGTGGGCAGGATGAACTCTATGACATCCTCCCCTTTTGTGTTACTTGCCTTTGCATGTCCCCTGGGGTAGGGACCCTGCCCTGCTCCTCCCTCCCCAGGTCTCACCTGGCACATGTCCCCTTAGGGACTATGCCAGCTATCAGGAGTTAGAGCAGTCCCTACTGAATCATCAGGAAGGTGTCATCAAGTCACTGACATCCCCACACTTCTGCACCCGGCAGATCTCAGCATGGAGAGAATCTACTCCCAGATGTTTTCTTTGTGGAACAGAATGACATAATGAATTAAACCTGTCAGGATCCCAATCAGAGGAACAGAGGGGATAATTCACAGCCCATACTATAGGCTGCTCACCCATGTTAGGTGAGTGCCCATGGGTGTAGAATAGATATATTGGCTGTAATGTGCATCCTTTGATATTTTCAGATTGGAATCTGCACTCCCTAAGAAGTGAAGGGGCCTCAGGGACTGAGAGAGATGGCCCATTCCCGCCTCCTGGAGACCCGGGTTATGATGATGTTGAAGCTGTCGTCCCTAAGACATCAATATAAGAATGATTGAGTTCCAATCAAATATCCTGTGAGGATGTAAATGCTGTATGATTAGACTCTTTCTCTTCTAAATGCTAACTGGGCATGGGGGCATCAGAGATAGTCCCTGCCACGGATCTAGTTCAGTCACCTTTTATATTGGGGTTTTATGTAGTTGCAAGAAATATAAGTGTGACTGAGACGGGGTCTGTGATTTTTCCCTGTAATTTCTCATTGATCAGATTGCCTGGATCTTGTCCTGCTTTTTTATTCCTAATATTTCTTCATTGTGAATTTCTGCTTTTTCATATTGAATCCTTTTAAAAAGTTGATTCCAGGAATGATGCTTCTCTCCCAAGGTGCACAAGGAATCATAAGGGAGTGAGATGGAGTCTGAACCACCAAAAAATAATAATTGCAAAATGTCACCTCTCGGTATTGCAGGTTGTTCAATAGGGTGTTGGATGGAGAATGAACGTTCCATCAGTCGTGTGGTAATGGTTAAAAACCCAGGAACAGAATAATCCTAACTCCAGAGATGGCCCTAACCGCCATCCAAACTCCAGACTTTCCTTTAAAATCCAGGAGGATAAATGGACATTATTTATAGGAACCTTAATGCACACACACAATTAGATAGCAGTTAAAAAGATACCCCCTTCCCATCCTCTTCTCTTCTCCTCTATACAAATTCATATACCATGCCTATTACTCTAGCACTGGAGAATCTTTCAGTGGTGCATTAAGAGTAAGGACCTTCATCTTTGGTTTATACTGATTTTTAATGAACATTTGCTGAGTTTTACAAAAATCATTATTCCGTTTTTAACAATTTTTACCCAACTTTTAGATGTGCTGGAACTCCATCTCGCTGCTCCAGGAGAAATGGCAGCTTGGTAACCTGGGTGACCCAGGCTACCAAGCCACCATCTCTCCTTCCAGAGTGGGAAGCCAGGTCAAAAGCACTGGAACAACTTGAGTGTTGTGTCAATCCCACACCCACCACATACATATTACCAGCTGTACAGATAGTGCAGATAGTCATCAGCAGTCAAAGCAAAATAAAGGTAGTGAACTACTTTTTATGATAAAATGGGTTAAAAACAAAAAACTGTAACTGTTTACATTTCAGAACATATTGGGGGTTTAGGGGGGCTTGAAAGTTTAAAAAACAAATGCACAAAAAAAATCTTAGGAGAAGAGAGTCATATTTCCCTGATATTTCCCCAGCTAACTGTCAAGTTAATTTTTTGTACTGATTTTCCACCATTTTTTAATTTTTGAAATAAACACTGAGACATTCCTTGGAAATTTCAAACAAAATAAAAATCTAAAAAGAAGGCCCTTAATTAAGTGACATTATTGTCTTTCATCATGTGTGTTCATTCTGCCTCCCTCCTGTGACCCAGGGAGCCAATGGGCAGAGGGCACACTATACCAGAACTCTTATCGGGCCTGACACTCTCATTGCTCCAATTCACTCATAATCTGTATCTAAAAGGTGTTGTGTAAGATGTTCTATGCAAACTGCTAACATGCTGCTCATTAATATAATGGCATGATGTATATATGGGTGTGAAGAAATAAAGATGTGTGCTGGAAATATATTTCTAAAATGTATTTGGCAGACCATGCCTAAGCGCTGCCTTTCTCAAAGAAAGGAATGTGTTTTTGCAGCTTGACTGAGTCTCCAGTGTAAATTAAGCAAGGTGTGACCTAAGACAATGAAAAGGACATTTATAAGCAAGGTAAACAAAGCCATCATGGGGGGAATTGACCAATTAACCATCTTGATGCGGGATGGAGGCTACACTCCCAGAAAGCCTCCCTACCTCTTGAAACAGGGTCAGTGGACTTTGAGAAGATATAAACAGAGGCAAAAAGTTGTTTTGTCATCCATCCCAGACAACAGGTCACAGCACCTTCAAGCCTATGACAGTTGAGTCCTGTGGTGTGGGGGACCAGGGATGCTGATGATTCGATGTGAGTTAGGAAACTGATCAGGCAACGATTGTAACTTGCTAGAATTAAATGTCACTTGAAAGTATGTTTTGTTTGTTTTATTTGTAAACTTTCCTATCTGTTACTTGTAATCACTCCAGCCTATGCCCTCATTAATAAACATTTTTTTTTGTTTGATTACAGTAACATCTCAGAGTTATGCATTAAGCTGAAGTGTGGGTTTTCAGCCAAACTATCGGGCTGCTGTGTGTACTCTGTCTCTCTGGAGGCAGGGAATGCAATAACTTATGTGAGGGTACAGTGAGAGGGACTGGGCACTGCAGGGGAGATGATTTTCAGGAGTCTGTGGACTGAAAGGGTGAGGTTGGTGTCACCCTTCAAGGAGTAAACAGGGTGGTGGAAGCCAGGGTGTGATCAGGCTGCTTATGTCAGGGCCCTGAGCCAAAGCTGCACAGGACAGAGACACCCAGGGTTACAGGACAGGCGGTGACGCAACCCCTTACTGGTCTGGGTGAAACCCCAAAATGTCAGAAAAGGGCCTTAGTAAAGTGACATTATTTTCTGTCATCATGTGTGGTTCATTCTCCCTCCTCCCCTAAGAGAAAAAGCACATACAGATTTTTATGGAGGGTTACAGGCAGTTATTGGTGGTTTTGTTTTATGATGTGCTACAAGCTTCTGTTAGTGAAGGCAGATTGAAGTAGCCCCCTGGCAAGTGGAACAGAAAGAGGTTCAGGTGATTTTTGTAGATCCTGTGGGAGTTTGTTCTAAAGTCTTTGATCAGCCCGCCGATGCACCCCACCTACAAAAACTGTCTGTTGCACATATGAGCTTTCCCCTGGCCTGAGACAGCTCCATTGTGCCTGAGGGACAAAGGTGATGAATGCAGTCATGGAATATGAGGGAATCCCTGAGGTGTCCCTGGCCCAAATCATTAAAGCCCAGATTTTCAGATGTATTTAGGCTCCTAACTTTCATTGATTTCAACGGGGCCTAAAAACCTCTGAAGCTCTTGGTTAAATATATGAACTGAGACCTTGAATTAAAGATGATATTCTATGGGAATATCTAAGAGAAGGTTAAAATGCCTCTGTATGTGTGATATGGTTGTGTTGTATGTGTAATAGCCTTGGGGTTTAGAGAGCGTGGTCCCTTTAAAACCTTGTGTGTGGCCCTATTAAAACCAGGATGGGTGTGTCCGTAGCTCAAGACAAGAGGGCTACAGTGAGCAGGCCATCACATAGTGAAGCAGCCGAGAACCTGCCTGCAGCCTGGGAGGGACAGAGTGACTGACTGGGGAAACCCCAGAACAGGAGCCAGGAGGAGCATCCTGCCAGGGAGCAATCACCTGAGAAGGACAAACCAGAGCTGGACCCACTATCACTGTTGCCCAGAGCGATACAGGGCTGTGAGTACTGAGGCTTGTGACGTTGCATTGGGAATAAGGAGAGAGACTGTATTTAGCTAAGTGGAGAAGTTATCGCTCTGTGTGGCATTGCAGAGAGCGGCAGAAGGGGGCACCAGAGGGCTTTGTTGGGGAAAGTTCACTGGCACCAAAGATGACCAGGAGCACCCAAGACTCACTGCCAGACTGGAACTCTGTCCAGTACTCCTGAACTTTGAGTGTAGATGCAGTGCTAAGTGTCTGTCCTGTCATGTTGTGGTACCGCTGGGCCTGTGGGGCCTTGCGTTGGATGTAGGGTGACCAGGTGTCCAGTTTTCGACCAGAACATTCGGTCAAAAAGGGACCCTGGTAGCTCTGGTCAGCACCACCAACCGGGCAGTTAAAAGTCTGGTTGCCGGTGCTGCAGAGCTAAGGCAGGCTAGTCTCTACCTATCCTGGCTCTGCGCTGTACCTCGGAAGCGGCCATCAGCAGGTTTGGCTCCTAGGTGGGGGGCCACGGGGCTCTGAGCGCTGCTCCTGCCCCGAGCACCAGCTCCGCACTCCAATTGGCCGGGAACCGCGGCCAATGGTAGCTAGGGGCGGGGGTGGTACCTGTGGGAGACAGCGGCACGCAGAGCCACCTGCATACCTCCGCCTAGGTGCCACACCTGCTGGCCACTTCCAGCCCGGGTGCAGCACGGTGCCAGGACAGGCAGGCAGCCTGCCTTAGCCCCCTCCGCTGCACCACTGACCGTGAGCCACTGGAGGTAAGCCCATGGCCCAACCCCCTTCCCCAACCCCCTGCCCCAGCCCTGAGCCCCCCCAAACCTGGAGCCCCCTCCTGCATCCCAAACCTGTCATCAACTGCCACACCCAAGAGCCTGCACCCCCAGCTGGACCCCTCACCCCCTTCCCCAGCCCAGAGCCCCCTCCCACACCCTGAACCCCTCTGCCCCACCCCCATCCTGGAACCTCCTCCTGAACCCCAAACCCCTCATTTCTGGCCCCACCCCTGAGCCCATATGTCCAGTTAGAGCCCTCACCCCCTACCGCACCCCAACCCCCTGCCTCAGCCCAGTGAAAGTGAGTGAGGGTGATGGAGGGTGAGCCACCAAGGGAGGGGGAATGTAGTGAGTGGAGGGCAGGGCCTCGGCAAAGGGGTGTGGCAGGGGCGTGTCCTCGAGGAAGGGCCAGGGCTAAGGCGTTCGGTTTTGTACAATTAGAAAGTTGGCAACCCTAGCTGAATGTAACCCTGTCTTACTACTCCCCCTATTTTCTCCACTGTTGTTTTTCTCCATTCATCCTTCTGTGAATAAATATTTCCCTTTCCTATATTCACTGTATTATTCCAGTGTGCCTGTGTGTTCACTCCAGGGGGTGTGGAACAGATGCCCCTGGGATGGAAGGCAATTTCCCTGCTGTGTTCCTGCACATGCTTTTTCTTGGCCAGAGCTGCCTGCGCAGCAAACTCCATCTTGGCCAGGAGGGTGCTAAAGTAACATGTGTGTGTGATGGTGTGTATGTGTTGTGTGTGTGTGTCTGACAGTGGGTGTGTGGGTGCTAGATGAGTGTTGGGTGTGGGGTGTTTGATGAAGTGTGTGACGGTGGTGTAGTGTATGTTGTCTATGTGTTGTGTGTGGCTTGGGTGATGTGTGAGGGGTGTGAATTGAGTGTGATATGTGTGGAGGGTGTTGAGCACATGTTGGTTTTGTGTGTGATAGGGTGGGACGTTGGTGGAATGTGTATATGTTGGGTGTTGTCGTGGGAGTGTGTGTGTGGGGATATTGTGTGGTGTTATAATACAATATATAAGTTGAAATAATACATTTAAGTAATTTCCTGTCCAAAATTTTGCTGAAATTGATACTTCCTGTGAAATACACACACACATACACACACACAGCCTAAGATATTCAGACAATTGTCCTAGTATCACTAATGAAAGTGAAAACAAGCAGCAGAACTTCTGAGGAGATTAACATAGCCCTACTGAGCTTTTCAAAAATATGGTCATGTCCATTCTGAGTGTAACAGAAAGAGGCTGTACTGGAAGCAGAAACATACTGAGACAAATAAGCATCCTGGCTGAGTTTTACAATATCTGTCAACTGAATGGTCTGTCTCTCTAGGTACTCTTATGGTCCCCCTCATTGTAGTATCTGAGCATCATTCATCAATTTATCCTCACATCATCTCTGTGAGTCAGGTGTCATTATCCCCGGTGCACAGGGAGAGCTAAGGCACAGAACGGTTAGTACCTTAGCCATATAACTAGAAGCACGTTCCCACAGGAACATCTGGAGCACTGGCACAGAACCTGCTGGGAGTTGAGAGGGCAGAAAGAGAAAACATGACTGAGGTTTTTTTGTGGACAAACTCCTCCTAATCTCTTCATAGGTTGACAGAGCCAGGGGCTGGGATGAGCAGTGGTTGTGCAATCCCATGATTCCCCTACAGAACAGTGAGGACACCAAGAACTAATTGATACAACACATTCATTGCACCCACACTGGACTTTGGTCTGCAGAAGCCCAGCACTGGTGACGGGGGCCTCCATCTTGCCTAGGATGTAACTAGCATTCATCACACACCTTACTGTACCGCCCCACTGAGGCCCACATCATTGCTGAGGCATTTCAAAAAGGCAGCTATGGGGGTCATGTGCTGCAGGAGAATGGCTGACATGACTCTTACTGACCAGCTTTTACTTTGATCCTGTAGTGTCACAAAAAATCCAGCCGGTCCTTCAGCATATACCCTGGAACAGCTCACTTGCTATGGTGTATTACTTGCATTTAGCACAGTGTTACCCAGGGCTTTTAGAACCCCAAACAGTGCTAACTTAACTGTTTTATTTTAGGTGGTGCTAGGAATAAATTAATGGGAACACAGCAATTTCTGTTTGATAAATGACTGATATAAGCAAGCATGCTTTTATTTAAAACTATTAGATTTAAGCACACAGACATAAGCAATAGGTTTACAATATTTTAGATATAGTTACAGTTTGAGATGTTTTTGAGTAATTATTAGCTGGACTTTTAGGGGCTTTTTTCAACTGATAGGGAGTTTAGAAAACTTTTTCTTTTTTTAGAAAAGTGGTTTGGGACTGCTTTGAGGTTTTTACTGAATTTTTATAAAGCTAATTTTAATAAAACATATAACCTATAGTGATTTTAAGTGGGTCAGAATAATAACCTTTACTGGGTTAACCAGTTCCTTTAATTTCAATAAACTACTTATTATTAGTATTTCTAGCCATAACAACAATATGTCAGGGGCACCTAAAACTGAGTTCGCTATTCACTCATTCTTTTTTTATAATGTTTTATTCATTTTTTCATTCTGATTAACAAACTGCAAATATGCAGCTATCTTACATTGTCTCACAAAGGCCTAAGATTATTCCAAGCTATGTGATGTTTGGTTTTCAGCTATCAGTGGCTGAACACACAAAATGGCTGACTGCAGTACTGTCAAGTTCTTGGGAGCTCTAGCCTGTAACTTCCATGTTACACCAATGCCTTTCATGCAATGGAGGGGACACTGTGTTCACTGCTGACTGAAACTATTAATGCCTTCCAATGGAAGAGCAAAAAACCATCCTGTTTCAAAAGAGCCATTGGTAGGGCCATACTCAAGAACCCATGTCTTCAGTCTGTCATACTTGCAAACTCTGGCCCTGCTTTTACTTTCCATGTTCTAGGAAACTTTACTGAAAAGGTTGTGGGGAAGAATTTGGGGAGATCTCTGAGGTCTCCTGAGGTTGTCTCAGTGAAGTTAAATACTGTGCATAGCATGGAAACTGCTCTGATTTCATTTCCTGATATTCTCCTAGCTGTGCTGAATCTCTGAGATTTGCCATCAGCCTTTGAGACCCTTGATGCTAAGGTTTTGTGGCCCTGTTGCCATGATGGGGTGGAGGGAACTTCCTTGAATGGCTTCATTCTTTCCTTCCAGAGGGATCCCAGAGAGTTATGGTAGGTAGGGTGAGGGGAATTTTTTTAATGTTTGCAATTTCATTGACATTTTCTGGCAAAAATTTGAATGTAAACAAAAGAAAAAGGGTTTTTTTCATAAGAAACCCCTCCCTCCAAGGTTTTCTCCCAGCTCTGGTATTGGCTAACTGCTCATCTTCCCTGCAAGAACTCTTGTGTGCCCTTCTGCAAGGCTCTGTTGTGTAACTTCTTCTGTCCAGAGTCTATGTTAGGCTGGTGTGGGAGAGAGTCAGAACATAAGAATGGCCCTACTGGGTCAGACCAAAGGTCCATCTAGTCCAGTATCCTGTCTTCCGACAGTGGCCAGTGCCGGGTGCTCCAGAGGGAATGAACAGAACAGGTAATCATCAAGTGATCCATCCCTTGTTGCTCATTCCCAGCTTCTGGCAAACAGTGGCTAGGGACACCATTCCTGCCCATCCTGGCTAATAGCCATTGATGGACCTATCCTCCATGAATTTATCTAGTTCTTTTTTATATCCTGTTATGGTCTTGGCCTTCACAACATCCTCTGGCAAGGAGTCCCACAGGTTCACTGTGTGAAGAAATACTTCCTTTTATTTGTTTTAAACCTGCTGCCTATTAATTTCATTTGGTGACCCCTCATCCTTGTGTTATGAGAAGTAGTAAACAACACTTCCTTATTTACTTTCTCTACACCAGTCATGATTTTATAGACCTCAATCATATCTCCCCTTAGTCGTCTCTTTTCCAAGCTGAAAAGTCATAGTCTTATTAATCTCTCCTCATACGGAAGCCATTCCATACCCGTAATAATTTTTGTTGACCTTTTCTGAACCTTTTCCAATTCCAATATATCTTTTTTGAGATGCGGTGACCACATCTGCATACCATATTCAAGATGTGGGCGTACTATGGATTTATAAAGAGGCAACATGATATTTTCTGTCTTATTATCTATCCCTTTCTTAATTATTCCCAGAATTCCATTGGCTTTTTTGACTGCCGCTGCACATTGAGTGGATGTTTCCAGAGAACTATCCTCAATGGCTCCAAAATCTTACTTGAGTGGTAACACCTAATTTAGACCCCATCATTTTTTATGTATAATTGGGATTATGCTTTCCAATGTGCATTTCCAATGTGCATTACTTTGCATTTATCAACATTAAATTCTTGTTGTCCAGTCACCCAGTTTTGAGAGATCCTTTTGTAGCTCTATGCAGTCTGCCTGGGTCTTAACTATCTTTAATAATTTTGTATCATCTGCAAATTTTGCCACCTCACTTTTTACCCCTTTTTCCAGATCATTTATGAATAGGACTGGTCCCAGAACAAAACAGACCCTGGGGGACACCACTATTTACCTCTCTCCATTCTGAAAACTGACCATTTATACCTACCCTTTGTTTCCTATCTTTTAACCAATTAACAATCCATGACAGCACCTTCCCTCTTATCCCACGGCAGCTTACTTTGCGTAAGAGCCTTTGGTGAGGGACCTTGTCAAAAGCTTTCTGAAAATCTAAGTACACTACATCCACTGAATCCCCTTGGTCCACATGCTTGTTGACCCCCTCAAAGAATTCTAGTAGATTGGTGAGGCATGATTTCCCTTTACTAAAATCATGTTGACTCTTCCTCAACAAATTATGTTCATCTATATGTCTGACAATATTGTTCTTTATTATAGTTTCAACCAGTTTGCCAGGTACTGAAGTCAGGCTTACAGGCCTGTAATTGCTGGGATCACCTCTGGAGCCCTTTTAAAAAATTGGCTTCACATTAGCTATCCTCCAGTCATCTGGTACAGAAACTGATTTAAATGATAGGTTACAGACTACAGTTAGTAGTTCTGCAATTTCACATTTGAGTTCCTTCAGAACTCTTGGGTGAATACCATCTGGTCCTGGTGATTTATTGCTGTTTAATTTATGAATTTGTTCCAAAACCTCCTGTAACGATAAATCAATCTGGGACACTTCCTCAGATCTGTCACCTAAAAAGAATGGCTCAGGTTTGGGAGTCTCCCTCACATCCTCAGCCAGGAAGACCGATGCAAAGAATTCATTTAGTGTCTCCGCAATGGCCTTATCGTCCTTGAGTGTTCCTTTAGCACCTCAATCGTCCAGTGGCCCCACTGGATGTTTAGCAGGCTTTCTGCTTCTGATGTACTTAAAAAAAATTGCTATTACTTTTTGAGTCTTTGGCTAACTGTTCTTCATATTCTTTTTTGGCCTTCTTAATTGTATTTTTACACTTCATTTGCCAGTGTTTATGCTCCTTTCTAATTTCCTCACTAGGATTTAACTTCCACTTTTTAAAGGATGCCTTTTTGCCTCTCACTGCTTCTTTTACTTTGTTGTTTAGTCATGGTGGTTCTTTTTTGGTTCCCTTACTATGTTTTTTAATTTGGGGTATACATTTAAGTTGAGCCTCTATTATGGTGTCTTTAAAAAATTTCCATGCAGCTTGCAGAGATTTCACTTTTGGCGCTGTGCCTTTTAATTTCTGTTTAACTAACCTCCTCATTTTTCTGTAGTTCCCCTTTCTGAAATTAAATGCTATAGTGTTGGGCCGCTGTGGTGTTTTTCCTGCCACAGGGATATTACATTTAATTCTATTATGGTCACTATTACAAAGCGGTCCAGCTATATTTAACTCTTGGACCAGATCCTGTGCTGCACTTAGGACTAGATCAAGAATTGCCTCTCCTCTGGTGGGTTCTAGGACCAGCTGCTCCAAGAAGCAGTCATTTAAAGTGTCAAGAAACTTTATCTCTGCATCCCATCCTGAGGTGACATGTACCCAGTCAATATGGGATAATTGAAATCCCACATTATTATTATTGAGTTTTTTATTTTAATAGCCTCTCTAATCTCCCTGAGCATTTCACAGTAACTATCACCATCCTGGTCAGGTGGTTGGTAATATATCCTTACCGCTATATTCTTATTATTAGAGCATGGGATTTCTAACCATAGAGATTCTATGGTACAGTTTGATTCATTTATGATTGTTACTTCATTTGATTCTATGCTTTCTTTCACCTATAATGCCACTCCCCCACCAGCACCACCTGTTCTGTCCTTCCGATATATTTCGTACCCTGGTATTACTGTATCCCATTGATTATCCTCATTCCACCAAGTTTCTGTGATGCCTATTATATCAATATCCTCATTTAATATGAGGGACTCTAGTTCAACCATTTTATTATTTAGACTTCTAGCATTGGTATATAAGCACTTTAAAAACTTATCTCCTTTTAGCTGTCTGCCATTACATGATGTGATTGAATGGGACTCTTTTTTATTTGATTGTTTCTGATCAGACCCTGCCTGTATTTTATCATTTTCCATCCTCTCATCCTCACTTGGACATAGAGAGTTTCTATTAATAGATCCTCCCCAAGGGATGGCCAAACCATGTGCTCCTCCGTACCTGTCGACTTTCCCCCAGCCCTTAATTTAAAAACTGCTTTATGACCTTTTTAATGTTAAGTGCCAACAATCTGGTTCCATTTTGGTTTAGGTGGAGCCCATCCTTCCTGTATAGGCTCCCCCTTTCCCAAAAATTTCCCTAGTTCCTAATGAATCTAAACCCCTCCTCCCTGCACCATCATCTCATCCATGCATTGAGAGTCTGCAGTTCTGCCTATCTAACTGGCCCTGTGCGTGGAACTGGGAGCATCTCAGAGAATGCTACCATGGAGGTCCTGGACTTCAATCGCTTACCTAGCAGCCTAAATTTGGCCTCCAGGACCTCTTGCCTATCCTTCCCTATGTCATTGGTATGACATGTACCACGACCGCCGACTCCTCCCCAGCACTACACATCTAGATTCCTTGAGAGATCCGCAACCTTTGTACCATAGATTCATAGATACTAAGGTCAGAAGGGACCATTATGATCATCTAGTCTGACCTCCTGCACAACGCAGGCCACAGAATCTCACCCACCCACTTCTGCAATAAACCTCTCACCTATGTCTGAGCTATTGAAGTCCTCAAATTGTGGTTTAAAGACTTCAAGGAGCAGAGAATCCTCCAGCAAGTGACCTATGCCCCATGCTACAGAGGAAGGCAAAAAACCTCCAGGGCCTCTTCCAATCTGCCCTGGAGGAAAATTCCTTCCCGACCCCAAATATGGCGATCAGCTGAACCCTGAGCATATGGGCAAGATTCACCAGGCAGACAAGTCACCATGCAGTTCTCCTGGTCATTGCAAACCCAACTGTGATAGTGCACCCCCTAAGGTGTTATGGAAATATGCTTATGAATGTATATATGACATAACTGAAATATGTTTTATGCTACATATGCCATATAACATATCTCTGTAAAGGTTATGATCTACTGAATCTATTCATCCTATTTGTATGCATGTATCATTTTTGTACTTGAAGTATTGACTGTTGGCTGTGTACTTGCTTGACTTTTAAGTAGCCTTAGTAAAGCATTTGGTCAGCTTCTTGAGAAAGGAATGTGCAAATTAAGTGCCCAATCAAGAAACAATTAATGAACAATGGATCTTGGAAGGCTCCAATCCACATAAGAAGTCTTCCTGGAGACATTCAAGATAGCATGTGGGTAATGGCTGCTGCCTGTAAAAACTGAGTCAT
The DNA here is from genome assembly GCF_965140235.1 of Caretta caretta. NCBI lineage: Eukaryota > Metazoa > Chordata > Testudines > Cheloniidae > Caretta > Caretta caretta. The sequence continues at coordinate 213,889,848 of NC_134206.1, forward strand.
GCATGGACATGTGACTGGCCCATATGACTCCAAAACTCCATCATGGAGCTGGACTTTGCATAGGAGAGAGGAGGGGGTCTCCACCCACAAGAGAAAGTCTATTTAAGCCCGTGGGAGACCCCTCCATTTTGTCTTCAGCTGGCTCAAGAGATAGCCTCTCCACCCCCAAGGTTACTGAGAGAAACTGGAACAAAGGACAGTAACTACAGGGGGTGTGAGCGATTGCTGGACTATGAGACTAGTCTGTAAAAGGAAGCTTACTGAAACACCTCTGAAGGTGCAGTTTTATCTGTATTCAGTTTTCTTACTGTGTTAGGCATAGGCTTGCATGTTTTATTTTGTTTTGCTTGGCAATTCACTTTGTTCTGTCTGTTACTACTTATAACCACTTAAATTCTTTCTGTATTTAATAAAATCACTTTTTACTTATTAATTAACCTAGAGTATGTATTAATACCTGAGGGGGGCACTGTGCATATCTCTCTATCATTGTTATAGAGGGTGAACAATTTATGAGTTTACCCTGTATAAGCTTTATACAGAGTAAAACAGATTTATTTGGAGTTTGGACCCCATTGGGAGTTCAGCATCTGAGTGCTAAAGACAGGGACACTTCTTAAGCTGCTTTCAATTAAGCCTACAGCTGTTAGGGGACATGGTTCAGACCTGGGTCTGGGTTTGCAACAGGCTAGTGGGTCTGGCTCAAATCAGGCAGGGCACTGAAGTCCCAAGCTGCCATGGCAGGAAAGCAGGGGCAGAAGTAGTCTTGGCACATCAGTTGGCAGCTTCAAGGGGGTTTCTGTGATCCAACCCATCACACCAGCTATCTATGTTTCTAATGATCGAATCATCCATTACTAATACCTGTCTCTTTCTAATAGCTGGAGTTCCCTCCCCCGGAGAGGTATCCTCAGTGCGAGAGGATACCACAACATCATCTGGAAGGAGGGTCTCAACTATGAGATTGTTTCCCTCTGCTCCAGTTAGATGCTCTCCTTCCCTGGGACTTTCATCCTCCTCAACAGCACAGAGGCTGTCAGACTGGGGGTGGGACAGTTCTACTGTGTCCCGGAAAGTCTCATCGATGTACCTCTCTGTCTCCCTCAGCTCCTCCAGTTCCGCCACTCTGGTCTCTAAAGCCCGTACATGGTCTCTGAGGGCCCGGAACTCCTTGCACCGAATGCACACATACACCACCTGAGCCATAGGGTAGATACATGCTGCATTAGGTACAATCAACTGAGTAGCCCCCACTCTGTTGCTGGACTTCTGCCTGCATTCTCTTGAGATGCAAGAGATGTTTTGGGCAGTGGCACTATCAGGATGTGTCTTTTCCATCTCACATGAATGGTGCAGTCACCCTGCTCTAGCCGTTAGGTGGCCATAGTGAGAACAAGCTGGCTGAAGATACTGGTAGATGAGGGAAGTATTTGAAGGAAGGGGGTGGTGCTGTTATCTCCCTTTTTGAAGGAGTTCTCCCCAATCTGCCAGTGAGGTTTGCAACATGTGTGACTACTACATCCCTGTGATGTGGGGTGTACCCCACACTGGTAATGAAAGAACTAACTGAAGCCAGAGAGAAATTAGTGCCTGATTGCACCTGTGGGGTGGGTGAGGCCCAATTAAGGATGAGTCCCAGCTGGGGAGGAGCTGGGTGGTTAATATAAAGAATCATAGAATCATAGAATATCAGGGTTGGAAGGGACCCCTGAAGGTCATCTAGTCCAACCCCCTGCTCGAAGCAGGACCAATTCCCAGTTAAATCATCCCAGCCAGGGCTTTGTCAAGCCTGACCTTAAAAACCTCTAAGGAAGGAGATTCTACCACCTCCCTAGGTAACGCATTCCAGTGTTTCACCACCCTCTTTGTGAAAAAGTTTTTCCTAATATCCAATCTAAAGCTCCCCCACTGCAACTTGAGACCATTACTCCTCGTTCTGTCATCTGCTACCATTGAGAACAGTCTAGAGCCATCCTCTTTGGAACCCCCTTTCAGGTAGTTGAAAGCAGCTATCAAATCCCCCTCATTCTTCTCTTCTGCAGGCTAAACAATCCCAGCTCCCGCAGCCTCTCCTCATAAGTCATGTGTTCCAGACCCCTAATCATTTTTGTTGCCCTTCGCTGGACTCTCTCCAATTTATCCACATCCTTCTTGTAGTGTGGGGCCCAAAACTGGACACAGTACTCCAGATGAGGCCTCACCAATGTCGAATAGAGGGGAACGATCACGTCCCTCGATCTGCTCGCTATGCCCCTACTTATACATCCCAAAATGCCATTGGCCTTCTTGGCAACAAGGGCACACTGCTGACTCATATCCAGCTTCTCATCCACTGTCACCCCTAGGTCCTTTTCCGCAGAACTGCTGCCTAGCCATTCGGTCCCTAGTCTGTAGCGGTGCATTGGATTCTTCCATCCTAAGTGCAGGACCCTGCACTTATCCTTATTGAACCTCATCAGATTTCTTTTGGCCCAATCCTCCAATTTGTCTAGGTCCTTCTGTATCCTATCCCTCCCCTCCAGCGTATCTACCACTCCTCCCAGTTTAGTATCATCCGCAAATTTGCTGAGAGTGCAATCCACACCATCCTCCAGATCATTTATGAAGATATTGAACAAAACCAGCCCCAGGACCGACCCTTGGGGCACTCCACTTGATACCGGCTGCCAACTAGACATGGAGCCATTGATCACTACCCGTTGAGCCCGACAATCTAGCCAGCTTTCTACCCACCTTATAGTGCATTCATCCAGCCCATACTTCCTTAACTTGCTGACAAGAATACTGTGGGAGACCGTGTCAAAAGCTTTGCTAAAGTCAAGAAACAATACATCCACTGCTTTCCCTTCATCCACAGAACCAGTAATCTCATCATAAAAGGCGATTAGATTAGTCAGGCATGACCTTCCCTTGGTGAATCCATGCTGGCTGTTCCTGATCACTTTCCTCTCATGCAAGTGCTTCAGGATTGATTCTTTGAGGACCTGCTCCATGATTTTTCCAGGGACTGAGGTGAGGCTGACTGGCCTGTAGTTCCCTGGATCCTCCTTCTTCCCTTTTTAAAAGATTGGCACTACATTAGCCTTTTTCCAGTCATCCGGGACTTCCCCGGTTCGCCACGAGTTTTCAAAGATAATGGCCAATGGCTCTGCAATCACAGCCGCCAATTCCTTCAGCACTCTCGGATGCAACTCGTCCGGCCCCATGGACTTGTGCACGTCCAGCTTTTCTAAATAGTCCCTAACCACCTCTATCTCCACAGAGGGCTGGCCATCTCTTCCCCATTTTGTGATGCCCAGCGCAGCAGTCTGGGAGCTGACCTTGTTAGTGAAGACAGAGGCAAAAAAAGCATTGAGTACATTAGCTTTTTCCACATCCTCTGTCACTAGGTTGCCTCCCTCATTCAGTAAGGGGCCCACACTTTCCTTGGCTTTCTTCTTGTTGCCAACATACCTGAAGAAACCCTTCTTGTTACTCTTGACATCTCTTGCTAGCTGCAGCTCCAGGTGCGATTTGGCCCTCCTGATATCATTCCTACATGCCCGAGCATTATTTTTATACTCTTCCCTGGTCATATGTCCAACCTTCCACTTCTTGTAAGCTTCTTTTTTATGTTTAAGATCCGCTAGGATTTCACCATTAAGCCAAGCTGGTTGCCTGCCATATTTACTATTCTTTCGACTCATCGGGATGGTTTGTCTCTGTAACCTCAACAGGGATTCCTTGAAATACAGCCAGCTCTCCTGGACTCCTTTCCCCTTCAAGTTAGTCCCCCAGGGGATCCTGGCCATCCGTTCCCTGAGGGAGTCGAAGTCTGCTTTCCTGAAGTTCAGGGTCCGTATCCTGCTGCTTACCTTTCTTCCCTGCGTCAGGATCCTGAACTCAACCAACTCATGGTCACTGCCTCCCAGATTCCCATCCACTTTTGCTTCCCCCGCTAATTCTACCCGGTTTGTGAGCAGCAGGTCAAGAAAAGCGCCCCCCCTAGTTGGCTCCTCTAGCACTTGCGCCAGGAAATTGTCCCCTACGCTTTCCAAAAACTTCCTGGATTGTCTATGCACCGCTGTATTGCTCTCCCAGCAGATATCAGGAAAATTAAAGTCACCCATGAGAATCAGGGCATGCGATCTAGTAGCTTCCGTGAGCTGCCGGAAGAAAGCCTCATCTACCTCATCCCCCTGGTCCGGTGGTCTATAGCAGACTCCCACCACTACATCACTCTTGTTGCACACACTTCTAAACTTAATCCAGAGACACTCAGGTTTTTCTACAGTTTCGTACCGGAGCTCTGAGCAGTCATACTGCTCCCTTACATACAGTGCTACTCCCCCACCTTTTCTGCCCTGCCTGTCCTTCCTGAACAGTTTATAACCATCCATGACAGTACTCCAGTCATGTGAGTTATCCCACCAAGTCTCTGTTATTCCAATCACGTCATAGTTCTTTGACATCACCAGGACCTCCAGTTCTCCCTGCTTGTTACCAAGGCTTTGTGCATTTGTATATAAGCACTTGAGATAACCTGTTGATCGCCCCTCATTCCCAGTATGAGGCAGGAGCCCTCCCCTCACAGACATTCCTGCCTGTGCTTCTTCCCGGTATCCCGCTTTCCCACTTACCTCAGGGCTTTGGTCTCCTTCCCCCGGTGAACCTAGTTTAAAGCCCTCCTCACTAGGTTAGCCAGCCTGCTGGCAAAGATGCTCTTCCCTCTCTTCGTAAGATGGAGCCCGTCTCTGCCCAGCACTCCTCCTTCATGGAACACCATCCCATGGTCAAAGAATCCAAAGCCTTCTCTCCGACACCACCTGCGTAGCCATTCGTTGACTTCCACGATTCGACGGTCCCTACCCAGGCCTTTTCCTTCCACGGGGAGGATGGACGAGAACACCACTTGCGCCTCCAACTCCTTTATCCTTCTTCCCAGAGCCACGTAGTCCGCAGTGATCTGCTCAAGGTCATTCTTGGCAGTATCATTGGTGCCCACGTGGAGAAGCAGGAAGGGGTAGCGATCCGAGGGCTTGATGAGTCTCGGCAGTCTCTCCATCACATCGCGAATCTTAGCCCCCGGCAAGCAGCAGACTTCTCGGTTTTCCCGGTCAGGGCGGCAGATAGATGACTCAGTCCCCCGGAGGAGAGAGTCCCCGACCACCACCACCCGCCTTCTCCTCTTGGGAGTGGTGGTCGTGGAACCCCCAACCTCAGGACATCGCATCTCATGCCTTCCAACCAGCGGAGTCTCCTTCTGCTTTCTCGCCCCAGACATATCATCTGGTCCACTCTCCGCAACGGTACCTGTGGAGAGAACATGAAAGCGGTTAGTTACCTGTGTCTGTGTTACTGGAACCCGGACATTCCGCTTACCTCTTCTGGAGGTCACATGTTGCCAAGCTTCTTCACTGGCCTCTTGGCTCCTCTGTGCAACCTGCTCTATATCTTTAGAGCTTTGTGCCCCTAGAAGCCTATCCTGAGTTTTGTCCAGAAAATCCTCAGTTTCTCATATGCAACGCAGGGTCGTTATCTGTTGCTCCAGACCTTCAATCTTCTCTTCCAATATGGAGACCAGCTTGCACTTTGTACAGACAAAGTCGCTTCTGTCCTGTGGAAGAAAGACAAACATGGCACATCCAGTGCAGGTCACAACAGCTGAACCCCCCCCCTTCCATATCACCTTCCTACTATGAGCTTCCTCAGAGCAGTTTGCAAGACGTAAGCCTCACTGGGCTCACTCCAGGCGAACTCCCAGGCAAACTCCTGCTGTGAGCTGCTCTGCTGTCCCCTGCTGCTCAGCTGGTTCGTGAAGCTCTGGCTATTTTTAAACAGCCAGGCTTCCCTGACGCAAACAAACAGACACCCTAATGCCCGCCCCCTGCAGGCTAGCAGCCAATCAGACACTCACTCAGGCTCTCACACTGCCCTCCCAGCAAACACACGCTCGGATACTTCCTCAGCAAGCAAACAAACACACACTCGGATACTTACCAGTCCCAGGTATCCGAAGAAAGGGCTTCAGGGCTGTAGGAAAGCAGGAAGCATACCAGACCAGACCATGGGATCCTCTTCTGAGAAGGGAACCCTGGTAAAAGGCCAGGAGAGACATTGGGAGACCACAAGGAAGGCACCCTGGGAGGCATTGTTGTTATAGAGATGGAAAGAAGACTGCTGCAGAGTCCAGACAGGGCCCCTGTCACAGAAGCTGTAGAAAAGGTCTGAGAGACAGGCCAAGGTCAGAAGCAGTCCAGGGAGGCATCAAGGAGTCTGAGGAAACAGACCTCTGCTGTTTGCTACAGAGTCCCTTGACTGGAACCAAGAGTAGAGGAAGGGCCAGGGATCCCTAGTGGCCACCAAGTAAGGTGGCATGAAACCCCTAATACAAAGGGTAATTACTAATGAAAGCCTGGAGACAAGGGGTGTAAGGAACCCTGGGCCCAGAGTCAGGGGCCAAAGACCTGGCATGAAATCAATGGACCATTTTTGTGGGACTCGCTGCTACCCCGGAAGGGGTGGGACTGAACGTGACTTGGTCAGAGTCATGAGAAAAAGCAGGCCACGAGCCAGGAGAAGGGGAAGCCAGAGAAGAAGAGCCTGCTACCTCATGCTCAGCCATGTGGGGGCACACCAGCCAGTGAGACACTCTTCTACAGTCCCCAAGTCTACTCCTAAATCCCCAGGTAGCATCTGTGACAAGAAGTGCCTTTATCCATTTGAGTTTAGCTACATCACTGGAATGATTAGTCTGTGAAGTGGACCCAGCACAGTTCTCCATGGCTCTGTAATCTTCTCACTGCATTACCTTCTTGTGCTGTGCATGGGCACACTGCAGAACCACGTTTATCTTCTCTCTCACTAGAGCTGTAGGTCATGGGACCATAGCACACCAGTTCTCTGATGTCTGAATTGGCTTCTCATTCATTGCATGGTGCAATTCAAGGTGTTGCTCTATAATCCCCCCTGTAGTTTGGACCCACCTCTCTCCCTTCATGACATCTGAGATCCTTCCACTCACTTTTCCTGGATTTGGATGTCTGGGGGCAGGGTGCGCCCAGGGAACAGACCAAGGCTCCGGTGCTCATTCCTCACACTGGTGGGATTAAATCCTGATTTGCTGACCCACAGGACAGAATTAGGCCCCCTGTTTACTCACCCGTTTACCTGAGATGCTGCTAGTGGGGCCTGTGAAGGTCTGTCTGCTGCGACAAGAGTCTCAGTGCATTATTATTTGTTAATAAACAATTTCTATTTTCCTAATTCCTGTGTGTGCCCCCAAGACCAGGCAACTGGTGCATTTTAGAAACCTTAAACAAAGTAAATAAATGCAAAGTTAGTCCCTGCCCCTGGCAATCAGTGGGGACATTTGTGCAGTGACCTTGATTTATGCACAGATGGGAAGCTATGAAACAATGCAGGTGGAATCAAACACGCAGATCCAGAGATAATGCTTGAGGCATTTAAAAATATAGTCCCAGGTATACCCCTCAGGTTGTGATCTGGAGATTAAGCCCCTGAACAAGTATACTGCCCCAAGTACTCCCTGCCATTAATTTGGAGAGCCTTAACATGCTCCATATCTGGTTCTGCAGAGGCTAACCTCACAGAACCAATATGATAGGTTTCAATTGCTTGGGGGGTTTCTGTGTTGAGGACAGCAGAACTAACATGAGCTATTGGTTACCTGCTTCCTCCTAGCACAGGGCATTTATTCCTCAGGTGATCAGTGGAATTTACACTGATAGCACCTTTTGGGCTCTTCTGCTTTTACAGGAGATTCGGGATGAGGGTTAGAGGAATGTTTTTTGTGTAAGAGGATATTTAGGCTCCCAACCCCCTTCTCCCTTCCCAGGGGCAAAATGGGATCCTCCCTTCCCACCAGTTTTAAACCCCTCTTCTGTGGCCTGCCCTCAATAGATGCTAGAGTCTGTTTGAAGGCATCAGCTAATAGAACCATCTTATCCACAGACTTTACATTTGTGTCCCATAGACACTGCTTTACATCAGCCTTACATATGATCTAGAAATGCTCTTGAGCAACAAGATCAAGCATTCCTTCAAAACTTGCCACCTCTTTACCCTTCACCCATTTTCCCAACAAATCTTTCATCTTTCAAGCGCTGTAGTCTCTGCTCCATTTATCCTCACTGTCCTGGTGTAATTATGCGGGGCTAATGCGACCCCTGCAAGGTGGATAAGGGAGTATGGGAACTCCCAATCCCCCAAGTTACATTGGATAGGCTCCTCGGTGCTGGGACACTGTGCTGCTATGTGTCCCCACTCCCCACATGCATAACATCTATAATTGCTTTTAATCACTCCCCTATCATGGGGCTTAGGGGGTTTAGTTCCGGGGTTCCCCCCACTCAGGCAAATCCCTTCCTTCTGGGGTCCCCTCTGGTTTTCGCCCCCCCCCCCCTTCTTCCACCTAGGACTCCCTGGGGGTTTGGTTGCCCAACCTTCCAGGGTTGGGGTAAGGTGCTTGCTTCAAAAGGGGCCTTCCTTGGGTAGTCGGGTCAGTTCCCTGGCTGTCATCCATCTTTCTACCAGCGTGATCATCTCGTCATACGTGGATGGATCGTTCTGGCCTACCCGTTTGCGGAGATTTGGCGGCAGTCCCCACATGTAATGGTCTATGACCAGGGTCTCCAAAATCTCCTCCGGCCTGCACACCTCGGGCTGTAACCACTTCCGCATGAGGTGTATGAGGTCGAATAGCTGGGACCTCGGGGGTTTGTTCTCCTGGTATTTCCACTCATGGAACCTCTGGGCCCTTACCGCTACTGTTACCCCGATCGTGCTAGGATCTCTGCCTTCAGACGGGTATAGTCAGTGGCATATGTGGCAGGCAAGTCAAAGTAGGCCTTCTGGGCCTCTCCAGACAAGAAAGGGGCGAGAATGATGGCCCACTGCTCCTGGGGCCACGCCTCAAGCTGAGCAGTCCTTTCGAATGAGAGGAGATATGCCTCTACGTCATCTCCTGATGTCATCTTTGGCAGATAACCAGTGGCCCTAAGGGTTGGCGTCCCGTCGGACCCCCGGGCCTGGGTGGTGAGGATCTTCAGCTGGTCCACCACCTCTCTCAAGAGGGCACAATCTTGGGTTGCCTGGCTCATCAATAATTGATTGGTTTCCTGCTGTAGACAAAAAAAGAGAGCAGGGCCGCGGAGGCCTTGGGAACCCGGATCCTGACCCAGGGCCAGAAGACCTCCCTAGTAGGCAGATGGACGCGAGCGGCCAACAGAGAAACTTCCACCACAGAAGGTGAGCCAGAGGCTGCCCCCAGCCATGATGGCGGCGAGCTGTTGGAAGAAGCAGAAGCCGGCCCCTGGGAGCTTGGGCAGGTTAGTCCTGGAAGAGAGACTTTTGGGCTGGACCAGGCGGAGGACCCCAGATATGATAACGCCAGGAAAGAGGTGGCCGAGATCGATGGGATATCCGTGGATGGGAAGGTCCAGGGTCCCGGACCTTACTTTATAGTGAAGAAAGATCTCCTGTACCACGCGGTACAAGTGCAGGAGCAAGAGATACAACAACTTCTGGTGCCACGAAAACATCAAAAAGCCGTATTGAGTCTCGCCCACAGTCACCTGTTTGAAGGACACCTAGGGACAGAGAAAACCCAGGCATGGATCCTGCAGAGGTTCTTCTGGCCAGGAGTACATGAAGATGTCCGGCGATACTGCACCTCTTGTCCGGAGTGTCAGTTACATAACCCTCGCCCACACTTGCGGGCTCCTTTGATACCTCTTTCAATAATAGAGGTTCCTTTCGAACGGATAGCCATGGATCTGGTACAGCCCCTAAAGAAGACAGCTTGGGGCCACCAACATGTGCTTGTTGTACTGGACTATGCAACCCAGTACCCGGAAGCTGTTCCCCTCCGCAACATAGCTTCCAAGACAATAGCTAAGGAACTAGTACAGATCTTTGCCCGGGTTGGGCTACCCAAGGAGATATTGACTGATCAAGGGACACCTTTCGTGTCCAAGTTGATGAAAGATCTCTGTTCATTGCTCCATGTACAAGCCCTACGGACCTTTGTATACCACCCGCAGACATATGGCCTTGTGGAAAGGTTCAATAGGACCCTCAAGGCCATGATCAGGAAAGTGATGAGCCGGGATGGGAAAGATTGGGATACCCTATTGCCTTACCTCATGTTCGCCATCCGGGAGGTTCCGCAAGCCTCCACGGGTTTCTCTCCATTCGAACTACTATATGGGCGCCACCCTCAGGGCATATTGGATATAGCCAGAGAAGCCTGGGAAGAGGAGCCAAATCCCAGAAGGAACATAGTTGAGCATGTACTGCAGATGAGAGATCAGATAGTCCGAGTTATGCCCATTGTACGGGAACACTTGGAGAGAGCACAGGAGACCCAACAAACCCATTATAACCACCAAGTGAAGCTTTGACGGTTCCAACCAGGGGATCGGGTGATGGTACTGGTGCCCACAGCAGAAAGTAAACTGTTGGCCCAGTGGCAGGGACCCTACAAAGTAATCGAAGCCGTGGGAGAGGTGAACTATAAGGTGCGGCAGCCATGCCGCTGGAAATCAGAGCAAATTTACTACATCAATCTTCTAAAACCTTGGTACGATCGAGAGGCATGCTTAGTCATGCAGGAGACCCTTCCCCAGGAGGATAACTTACACGAGCAAGTGAGGATATCATCTGACTTGACGCCGATCCAAAAGATCAAGGCAGCCGACATGATTAATCGCAACCGAGATGTGTTCTCTACAAAACCAGGGCGGATGACTGAGACCTATCACCATATCCACACGATCCCTGGAGCCAAGGTAACATTGAGACCCTACCGAATCCCAGAAGCCAAAAGAGAAGAAATCAAGGCCGAAGTAAAGAAAATGTTAGAATGAGGGGTTATTGAAGAATCTTACAGTCAGTGGTCCCGTCCCATTGTTCTAGTGCCTAAACCTGACGGTACCATGAGATTCTGTAATGACTTTCGCTGACTGAATGAAATATCCCAGTTTGATGCATACCCCGTACCACGCATCGACGAACTGGTTGACCGACTGGGTAGTGCCTGATTCTTGACTACACTGGATCTGACAAAAGGGTACTGGCAGATTCCTCTGACCTAAGAAGCTAAAGAAAAGACAGCATTCTCCACCCCGGACGGGCTATTCCAGTACACCGTCCTCCCTTTTGGGCTACATGGGTCCCCAGCCACATTCCAGCGCCTCATGGATAAGCTGCTGCGCCCTCATACTAGTTATGCAGCTGCATACCTAGACGATGTCATCATCCATACGCCAGACTGGGGAACCCACCTGGAGAAAGTTGAGGCAGTACTGGCCTCACTGCTAATCCCGCTAAATGCACCATAGGGCTAGCAGAGGCTAGGTACCTGGGATATATTGTGGGAAGGGGCATAGTGAAGCCCCAAACGAATAAGCTAGAGGCAATTCAAAACTGGCCCCAGCCGATCTGAAAGAAGCAGGTCTGTGAGTTCCTAGGTGTGGTAGGCTACTACCGACGTTTTATTCCCCACTTCGCCACTAGGGCAAGTCCCCTAACGGACCTGGTGAAGGCCCAAGGTCCAGACATGGTAAAGTGGACCGACGCAGCAGAGGGGGCATTCACAGACCTTCAGACGGCCCTCTGTAATGACCCCGTACTCATAGCCCCGGACTTTAACAGGGAATTTATTTTACAAACAGATGCTTCCGAGGTGGGGTTGGGGACAGTTCTGTCGCAAATGGTGGGAGAAGAGGCACACCCAATCCTCTACCTAAGCAGGAAGCTTCTCCCAAGAGAACAGAAATACGCAGTAGTCGAGAGAGAATGCCTTGCTGTCAAATGGGCTATGGAGATACTGCGTTATTACCTCTTAGGCCGGCGATTTAATCTTGTGAAGGACCATGCACCCCTCCAGTGGATGCAGTGGAGTAACGAAAAGAATGCGAGAGTCACCAGGTGGTTCTTATCCCTCCAACCATTCCAGTTCCGCATACGGCACAGGGCTTGATGCCACCATGGCAACGCTGATGGTCTGTCACGAGCATAGTGCCTGGTGTCCCAAGTTGCCCAACTCTATGGTGTTGAGCGGGGAGGGGGGGCGGGGGGGGATATGTGACGGGGCAAGGCCAGATGGCTATAGAAAAGTAGTGGGAGATAGATATATTAGCTCCAGGCCAAACAAATCCCTGGTACCAGGATAAGTGAAATGGCAGCTGCTCCAGGTCAATTAAGACACCTCGGGCCAATTAAGAACTTTTCAGAAGGCAGGGAGAATGCTAGGTTGATTGGGACACCTGAAGCCAATCAGGGGCTGGCTGAAACTAGTTAAAAGCCTCCCAGTTAGTCGGTGGGTGTGCATGTCAGGAGCTGTGGGAGGAAGTTGCACTGTTGGAGAGACTGAGTAGTACACACCATATCAGGCACAAGGAAGGAGGCCCTGAGGTAAGGGTGAAGTGGAGCCTGAGGAAGTGAGGGCTGCTGTGGGGGAAGTAGCCCAGGGAATTGTACATGTCATGTTTCTAAAAGGTCAGCTACCATAGCTGATACTATCAGGGTCCCTGGGCTTGAGCCCGGAGTAGAGGGTGGGCCCGGGCTCCCCCCCACCCCTTTGCCCCCTGATTAATCACTGAGACTGGGAGACAACAGAGACTGTGGATAGGAAGGGTAACTTCTCCTCACCTTCCTCACTGGTTTATGATGAAAATGGCTCAGTAGACTGTGACTCTTGTCTCTAGAGAGAGAAGTGTTACGTGGAGGGTCACAGTGAGCCTCTGAGGCTAGCAAAATCCGCCAGGAAATGCGGGACCCACGGAGGCAACGACAGAGCTTTGTCACACAGTGCATGGGATTCTTCCATCCTAAGTGCAGGACTATGCACCTGTCCTTGTTGAACTTCATCAGATTTATTTTGGCCCAATCCTCTAATTTGTCTAAATCCCTCTGTATCCTATCCCTACCCTCAAGTGTATCTACCACTCCTCCCAGTTTAGTGTCATCTGCAAACTTGCTGAGAGTGCAATTCATACCATCCTCCAGATCATTAATGAAGATATTGAACAAAACCGGCCCCAGGACCAACCCTTGGGGCACTCCACTTGATACCGGCTGCCAACTAGACATAGAGCCATTGATCGCTACCTGTTGAGCCTGACAATCTAGCCAGCTTTCTATCCACCTTATAGTCCATTCATCCAGCCCATACTTCTTTAACTTGTTGGCAAGAATACTGTGGGAGACAGTATCAAAAGCTTTGCTAAAGTTAAGGAATAACACATCCACTGCTTTCCCCTCATCCACAGAGCCAATTATCTCGGCATAGAAGGCAATTAGGTTAGTCAGGCATGACTTGCCCTTGATGAATCCATAATGACTGTTCCCGATCACCTTCCTCTCCTCTAAGTGCTTCACAATTGATTCCTTGAGGACCTGCTCCATGATTTTTCCAGGGACTGAGATGAGGCTTACTAGCCTGTAGTTCCCCGGATCCTCCTTCTTCCCTTTTTTCAAGATGGGCACTACATTAGCCTTTTTCCAGTCGTCCGAGACCTCCCCCGATTGCCATGAGTTTTCAAAGATAATGACCAATGGCTCTGCAATCACATCCACCAACTCCTTTAGCACCCTCGGATGCAGTGCATACAGCCCCATGGACTTGTGCTCATCCAGCTTTTCTAAATAGTCCCGAACCACTTCTTTCGCCGCAGAGGGCTGGTCACCACCTCCCCATTCTGTGCTGCCCAGTGCAGTAGTCTGGGAGCTGATTTGTTCGTGAAGACAGAGGCAAAAAAAGCCTTGAGTACATTAGCTTTTTCCACATCCTCTGTCACTAGGTTGCCTCCCTCATTCAGTAAGGGGCCCACACTTTCCTTGACTTTCTTCTTGTTGCTAACATCTGAAGAAACCCTTCTAGTTCCCCTTGCTAGCTGCAACTCCAAGTGTGATTTGGCCTTCCTGATTTCACTCCTGCATGCCTGAGCAATATTTTTGTACTCCTCCCTGGTCGTTTGTCCAGTCTTCCACTTCTTGTAAGCTTTGTTTCTGTGTTTAAGATCAGCAAGGATTTCACTGTTAAACCAAACTGGTCGCCTGCCATGTTTACTATTCTTTCTACACGTCAGGATGGTTTGTCCCTGCAAGGGCTCAATAAGGATTCTTTAAAATACAGCCAGCTCCCCTGGACTCCTTTCCCCCTCATGTTATTCTCTTAGTGGATCCTGCCCATCAGTTCCCTGAGGGAGTCAAAGTCTGCCTTTCTGAAGTCCAGGGTCCGTATTCTGCTGCTCTCCTTTCTTCATTGTGTCAGGATCGTGAACTCAACCATCTCATGGTCACGGCCTCTCAGGTTCCCACCCACTTTTGCTTCCCCTACTAATTCTTCCCTGTTTGTGAGCAGCAGGTCAAGAAGAGCTCTGCTCCTAGTTGAAGGAGGAAATTGTCCCTTACACTTTCCAAAAACATCCTGGATTGTCTGTGCACTGCTGTATTGCTCTCCCAGCAGATATCAGGGTGATTGAAGTCCCCCATGAGAACCAGGGCCTGTGATCTAGTAACTTCTTTTCATTGCCTAAAGAAAGCCTCATCCACCTCATCCCCCTGGTCCGGTGGTCTATAGCAGACTCCCACCATGATATCACCTTGTTGCTCACACTTCTAAACTTAATCCAGAGACTCAGGTTTTTCTGCAGTTTCATACTGGAGCTCTGCTCTCTTACATACGGTGCAACTCCCCCACCTTTTCTGCCCTGCTTGTCCTTCCTGAACAGTTAATATCCATTCATGACAGTACTCCAGTCATGTGAGTTATCCCACCAAGTCTCTGTTATTCCAATCACATCATAATTTCTTGACTGTGCCAGGACTTCCAGTTCTCCCTGCTTGTTTCTCAGGCTTCTTGCATTTGTGTATAGGCACTTAAGATAACTTACTGATCATCCTCCTTTCTCAGTATGAGGTAGGAGTCCTCCCCTCTTGCGCTCTCCTGCTTGTGCTTCCTTACAGTATCCCACTTCCCCACTTACCTCAGGGCTTTGGTGTCTTTCCCCCAGTGAGCCTAGTTTAAAGCCCTCCTCACTGGGTTAGCCAGCTTGTTTGCAAAGATGCTCTTCTAAAACCATCTCTCTTCTAAAACCATTAGTCAAGAATTCCCTCCGACTTCATACTATTCCGCCTCCCCTGCCTATAACCCTTCAGTGCCATGAAGAATATATGGTTTGACAGATTCTAGTCTCTCACAGGTTCTGGGGAAAACTACACTATCCAATGACTGGGACGGGAATGGCCCAGATGACTGTTCATGGGAATCTCCAGAACATGTCCATAACCTTGATCTCTTGCACAGCTTACCCAAAGAAATCAGGCCCTGAGACTGCTGAACAGCATCCTTGGAGGAGGGGTGAAGGAACAGTAATCCACACCATGTAGAGTCAAGCACAGGAGTTTATTATGCACAGCACTGGCAGAGTGTCACTTTGCTTATTAGGTTCAGAGACACTGCAGAACAATTTATTACAATAGATTATATAGAGTGCTCTTTGGATGGAGAGAAGCAATGGGGATTGGTTTTCCCAAGCCCCTGGAGAGGTTCTAGCAGCAAGACAAGATAAGCACAATAAGACAATGATTACATAATGGCTCCGCCCATGGTCCAAATTAACATATTGCTGACACACAGGTAATTACCCCCAAACTATGTCTATTAAAGTATATAGTTTAAATCCTAATTTTGGGGTCCCGGGGAATGAGGTAGCAGCTCTCCCAGTTGACCAACAGGTACACTCCTGGAGATTTAAAGCAAAAGAGCAGTAATTAGTTCTTAACAATAACAATTGTTTGTAAGTTTACCCTTGCATTTCTGTGGGCTAGGATTAGCATACATCTGTGAGGGGAGGGTATCATAACTCATGTTAATCATATTAGGCCTCTCCCTGAACTCTCTCTGGGATCTGAGGGGTATTGTATCACTATCTCCTCCCTGCATTAGGGAGTAACCATAAGGCGTTTCTCAGCACTTCATGTGTCTATAACTCTCTATAAGGATGCCCAAAACATTCGAGGTTATGCTGATTAAGCTCACTGACTTGAAACACACAAAGTTATCTGTTTACCCCAGCTTTCTCTTAGCCACATATTGTTCTCTGTTAGCCAGCCCCCATAACCCAGGCCAAGCTGTGGACTCCGGGCCTATATGAAAAGTTCTTAGCAGAAACTGCAGTTAAGATCTTACATCCACAGCAAATGGATTTTGGCCCTTCAAGGGGAAATGTCCAGAATCAGGGCCTATAGCAGAGCTAGACTCCTGGAAAACTAATGAGCACAGCTGGCCTGCAGAAGGCTGCCTGATTGGCTACACCACCTGATTGGCTGGAAGCAGACCAGCAGCAGCTCACTGGTTGTTCAGTGCTCATGCCCACCACTGTGACTACTTCTGTGTTGCCTTATTCCTGCTATCCCTTGCCTTGCCTCTGTTCTGCCCCTACCTGGGACCCCTTCTTGCCTGTTATTCTGCTTGCTCCAGGTGATTCTAGCTCTGACCCTCAGCTCTGGTCTCTGGTTCCTGCCTCCAGATTGATTATCAGCTCTGGCTTCTAACTACTGCCTCCAGATCTGATCGTAGACCCTGATTTCCGACCTTTGGTTCCTGATGTCAACTTCGACCACTAGGCCTAATACTCACTCTAACAAGGAAGCTAGACCACCCAGTTCCCACTTGCCTGACATTGAGGGCTTCCACAATAGGCAGACACTCCAGTTCTGTAGCTGAATATTTGGTTTCCTGCATTTAATTTGCAACCTCCAAAAGCCACTGGTCTGCATCTACCAAGATCATCAATTTGTTCAAATGAAAATCTGACAACAGTTTTGAGGCACCACAGGTTGCCACAAATGGACTAGATGGATCTGTAAATGCAAGCACAACACGGTTTAAAGTCCATCCATCAGTGATTCAAATGCTTTTTTGTATTCCTTCATCCAGACAAAGTTGCTCTTAGTTAGCTGGTATAAGGATGCTGCCAACTCAGCAAAATTTTGTACAAATCTACCATAGAATCCTGAAAGGCCTACAAACTGCTGTACCTCTTTCAGGTTTGTAGGGAATCTTTCAGTCTTTTGTAATGTTCAGTTTCTGTTTCAATCAAAGTCAACCCATCATCACTGGCCACATGTCCCAGGAAGGTGAGGCAACTCACCACAAGCTTTCATTTGTTTCCTGCAAGTTTAAACCCTGACTCCTTGAAAAGCTTTAGAATCCTTTCCACTTCTTCCAGATGTTCCACCCATGTTTATGGGAAAAAAAGAAATCATCTAAGTAGGTGAAGACACTACTTTATCCTGCAACTAAATTGTAACCTGAGCAAGATTTTTGTACAAAACTGGGTGACTGGGCAACAAAATGGCAGATGAAATTCATTGTTGTAGAATTGTTGCACATTGTCAAAACGTAATCCCAACTATACATATCAAATGATGGGGTCTAAATTAGCTGTTACCACTCATAAAAGAGATCTTGGAGTCATTGTGGATAGTTCTCTGAAAACATCCACTCAATGTACAGCGGCAGTCAAAAAAGCAAACAGAATGTTCGGAATCATTAAGAAAGGGATAGATAATAAGACAGAAATGTCATATTGCCTCTATATAAATCCATGCCATGCCCGCATCTTGGATTCTGTGTGCAGATGTGGACGCCCCATCTCAAAAAAGATATATTGGAATTGGAAAGGGCTCAAAAAAGTGCAACAAAAATTATTAGGGGTATGGAATGGCTTCCGTATGAGGAGAGATTAATAAGAGTGGGACTTTTCAGTTTGGAAAAGAGATGACTAAGGGGGGATATGATAGAGATATATAAAATCATGGCAGGTGTGGAGAAAGTAAAGAAGGAAGTCTTATTTACTCATTCTTATAACACAAGAACTAGGGGTCACCAAATGAAATTAATAGGCAGCAGGTTTAAAACAAACAAAAGGAAGTATTTTTTCACACAATGCACAGTCAACCTGTGGAACTCCTTGCCAGAGGCCAAGACTATACCAGGGTTCAAAAAAGAACTAGATAAGTTCATGAAGGTAAGGTCTATCAATGGCAATTAGCCAGGATGGGGAGGGATGGTGTCCCTAGCCTCTGTTTGCCAGAAGCTGGGAATGAGTGACAGGGGATCAATCTGTACCTATTCTGTTCATTCCCTCTGGGGCACCTGGCATTGACCACGGTTGGAAGAGGAATACAGGATACTGGGCTAGATGGACCTTTGGTCTGACCCAGAATGGCTGTTCTTATGTTCATAAACACAGAGCATTAAGTGTTAATAATTAGAGACAAAGAATATAGGCTGGTCTTACAGGATAGGGGACTCTATCCTGGGAAGCAGTGATTCTGAAAAAACATTTGGAGGTAAGTGTAGATAATCAGCTGAACATGAGTTCTCAATGTAATGCTGTGGCCAAAAAAGCTAATGCAATCTTGGGATGCAGAAATAGGGAATCTCTAGTAGGAGAGGTTATTTTACCTTCATATTGGCACTGGTATGGCTGCTGCTGAAATATGTCCAGTTCTGTTGCCCACAGTTCAAGAAGGCTATTGAGAAGTTTCAGAGAAGAGCCATAAAGAATGATTAAGGTATTAAAAATGCCTTCTAATGACAGACTCAAAGAGCTCATCTATTTAGCTTAACAAACAGAAAAATGAGGGATGAATTAATTACAGTCTGTAAGTATCTACATGGGGAATAAATGTTTAATAATGGTCTCTTCCGTGTAGCAGAGAAAGGTACAATGTGATCCAAAGATCCAATGGCTGGAAATTGAAGCTAGACTAATTCAGACTGGAAATAAAGCATACACTTTTACCAGTGAGGGTAGTTAACCATTGGAACAATTTACCAAGGGTTGTTGTGGATTCTCCATCACTGACAATTTTAAAAATCAGGATTGGATGTTTTTCTAAAAGATCTGTTCTAGGAATTATTTTGGGGACGTTCTATGGCCTGTGTTATACCGGAGGTCAGACTAGATTATCACAATGGTCTAGTCTTGAATTCTGTGACTCTTTGGGGTAACTCATTTGATGTTCCCTTGATTAAGAGGTGAAATGAAAATAGCAATACACACACACACACACACAGAGATTTTCCTTTCTCCTTTTAATCAAGGGAAGATCATATAAGTATATGTAACTAATGAAAAATAGAGTAGCTGATAGCAATGAATACAAATTGACAGCTAGGAAATGTAGACAGTTGATAAGGGAAATTAAAGGTGTCAATAAAAAAAAAACTATGGCAAATAGGGTTATGGATAATAAAGAAGGAATTTTTTAAAAATTATCAGGAACAAATTAAATCCTAACTTTTGTCTGGGTCCAATATTAGATAAGGACAGCAAAATTATCATTTATGATACAAAAAAGGCAAAAATCTTCAATAAATATTTCTGTTCTGTATTTGGGAAGAAATAGGATGATGTATTCATATCTTATAAATTAATTAAGATTTTTCCAGGTGTCAAGACTTTTCAGAAGAGAAGAGACAAAGGCCTGAGAGAGCAGACACTCGAAGTCCAGTGGCAGTTTCTTTAGCTTTTCACAAGACTATGTATTGCAACTCAGCACAGGAAGTCAGGAAGCCTGTTCACCACACTGTTGGTGTAGCTGAAAAGTAACTTCCCTTGTTCTCATGTTCTAATCTACTTTGAATGACCTGCAAGATAAGTGCTAAATATTAAGATACTACATGATGTTTTACAAATACAGTAGTTAGGGGGTAAATATAGGGTACTAGGCTGAATAAACTATTTTGATGACAGACAAGGTGGTTGAGATAATATCTTTGATTGGACCAACTTCTTTTAGTGAAAGAGATAGGTTTTCAAGCCACACAGAGCTGCTCTTCAGATCTGGGAAAGACAAGTTCTATGTGGCTCAAACGTTTCTCTTTTTCACCAACAGAAGTTGGTCCAATCACAGATATTACCTCACCCACTTTGTCTCTCTCTAATATACCGGGACCAGCATGGCTGCAACTACACTGTATATTTTGATGAAACAAAATTATGTGTAAAAGGGAAATACACTACAAGTTAATACAGCTTTCTGCTAGACATTCTGTGCCGCTGCGCGTGTGCATATTTAATGAGCCCTGCAGACTTCTAATTTATTGCTCAGAAAAAAGCTTCTGCCAAAATGTTGCTGCAGTTCTGCCTTTGACCCACCAGAGGGCACCGTGGCGATAGAGCAAAGTTGCAGCTCCCTGTCAGCAAGGGGGGAGAGAACTGCCTTAGCTGCGCCAGTCAGGCCAGGTCAGGACACAGAGCCTGTGGGGTGCTGGGAGGGGTCGGGCAGGGGCTCATAAGGGCGAGTGGGGGAGGACAGGCTGGGGCAGGGCTGAATAGGAGTGGAGGCACAGGGCCACGGAGGGGAGGGAGATGCAGAGACACATAGGGACAGGGGGAGGTGGGGCAGAGCTACATAGGAACGGGGGAGTGGCTGAGTGAGGGCACAGAGACACATGGTGATGGGGGAGGGGTGCAGAGTTACGTAGGGACAGGGGAGTGGCTGGGTGAAGGCACAGAGACACAGGGGAAGGGGCAGATGTGACTGACTGAATGGGAGAGGCTGGGGTCAACCAGGGGCTGCATGGAGGAAGCTCTATAACAATCCCTCCCCACCCTCACCTGCCAAAAAAAAACCTGTTCCATACTTTTCCCACCCATACCCAACATCCCTCCAAGTTCACACCCAGGCTCCTTCCAAGCAATTTACTTCCCTCCGTTACCCCTGACTCCCCCAATCCTTTGCACTGCTTCTGAGGGGTGTGGGAAATATGGTTCTGTATTGTAGTTTAAATGAATTATTATTCAGAGTTCTTTATTAATATGCCTAGTAAGGCATCTATTTGTCAAAAAAAAAAAAACATTTCCTGAATCTTTTTTCTGAAACATTGGAATTTATAACTGATTGGCACACATGAGATCCTGTTCTGCGGCACTCAGTGAAAATTACAAAGTCAGCTTCCCAGGATAATTGTTGAATAGGAGTATTATTTTCTGTTATGGTTGTGTTTCATGATTCTTAAGACTTGGATGGTTACTTTGTTGACCAATATTTTTCCAGTTTAGGTTAGTCCAATCATAATCCAATGCTATTTTTCCATTTTATATCCTGTACTATTGATTACCTTTGTTAAGGATAGCTAATTAAAGTCTATAAAATAAAATCTAATACTTGAGTCCTTTTCTTTAGTTAAGCAATCAATATACAAAGAACCATAAGACAGGTGTCTGATGAGGTGGACTAGGTCCAAAAGCCCTCTGGTTTCTTCCACACCCATCCCGGGAAAGGAGCAGTGGAGAGGTTTTCCAAGCAGCTTAGAGAGGTTGCAAGGAAGTAACCAATCAAAGGGGCTGCTGGAACGGCCAATCAGTGGCCAGGAGGGCTATATAAAAGGGGCTGCACAACAACGCAGCAGTTAGTTGCTGCATGGAGTTGAGGAAGAAAGGACTGCCTTCCTGGCTGAGGGAACTGCACACAATGGACAGCTAAGAGGGGGCAGGGACTGGGGGGAGCTAAAGGCTCCTGGCTGGCTGCTAGGACTGAGCCAAAGAGAGTTTGCTAGCAAGGACTGGGGAAACAATGAAGGAGCTCCTGGCTGGCTGTGGGACTGAGTAGGGGCTGAGCCTGGGGAGGGATGTAGGAAGATTGTGTCTCCAGGGAGGAAGCCCTGTAGATATGGTGCCATGCCAGGGGTGGACAAGTTTAAAGACTGCAGACACACCCAACCAGAGGGGGTGCTTGTGAGAGGTGGGTGTTGACCCTATTACAAGGTGATATACAGGTAGTCAGTGGAGCAGTTTACTTAATTAAGGTTTATTATATTCCATCTTTATTTCATGTGATACGGAAATACTTCTATTCCCTCACTAACTAGGAAGGATATTAAATCACAGCTATTAAAGATAAACATTTTTAAATCGGCAAGACTGGATAACTTGCATCCAAGAATATTAAAATTTGATTTCTTTTGGTGAATCTTGTAACACTGGGGATTTCGAAAGAACTAGAAAAAACCCCAGATGTTTTGTCAGTATTTAAAAAGAGTAAATTGGATGACATGGGAAACTATAGTTTGGTTAGTCTGACATTCATCACAGGCAAAATCATGGAAAGGCTGATATAGAATGCATTTCCTAAAATTAAAGGATGGTAGCATAAATAATGTCAATCAACAGTGTTATGGAAAATAAGTCTTGTCAAATAAACTTGATATCATTTTTGATGAGACTATAAGTTTGGTTCATAATAGTAACTGTTTTGACATAATATAATTAGGACTTCTGTAAGGAATTTGAGTCCCACAAGACATTCTGATGAAAAATTAGCACTGTATAAATCAATAGAGACCATATTAAATGGGTTAAAAACTGGTTAACTGCTAGATCTCAGTCTAGATACAAGCCAAAGGTCAAAGCCGAGTGCTGAGAGTTCAAGGGTTCTAGTGTAATGAGAGGCCTGGCTTGACATGACTCATAGCCATCTTTTGTATTGATTTAGCATAACCTGCAGCCATTTTATATGCTCAGCCACCAAAAGTTGGAAACAAAAACTGTAGAGTCAGGAGAATTTGGCCTTTGCTTAGACAGATAGAGAAGTAGCAGCTGCATGCGCAGCATTACTAACAGGGATAGATACAGTAAAATCACAGATTCATGGGAATGGAAGGGAATATGGACAAGATAACCATGACTTTCTGCAAGTTTATTACTGGGTGCCTGTGTGAGTTTTTGTAAAAAGTTGCTTTTGCTGATAAGTAGAAATTATGAGGTTTTGCTGATGCTAGAAAAATTGTTTTAACCCATTAGGGGTTATGGTTGTTTAGATTTAGTGTCTTGTCACACTTTGACTAAAATAATTGCTCAAGGTATTGATAAGAAGAACTCTCATTTTAACTATATATGGTGTTCAGAAACCAACCTTGTTGGAACTTAACTCTGGGATACAGCTCAAGACCAAAGCTTCTAGAATTTTTTAACCCCTGCATGATCAGACGGTGCAGAAACTGGAGCCCCAGACAACATGACCCTGACTGGCCATCAGGAGATGTGCATCTGTTTCATTGGGAGTGTTGTGCATTAGACTCTTGGCATGTGTATTCTGCTAATTAATTGTTAATTGCTAATAAATACACATACATGTTTAAGGACATTCACTGTGTGATAAAAGGCTTTCATTTGGAAAAGGTCCTGTTAACCTGTAGAGGCCCATTGCACCCAGAGGGGGAGGAGAGAACGAGCCCTACATTGTATAGGGAACAGTAGGGAGATTAGGAGGTGGAGGCAGGGCTAGAGTAGGTCACTAGCAGGACTGGAGCAAAGTCAGAGTAGGGCCAGGACCAGGCTGGAATAGGGCTTGGGCAAGTCTGGGGCAGGAACAAAAACTAGATCAAGAGCAGACTGAGAGTCTAGAGAGCCCGTTATATTGCAAGGTAACAGGGGTTTCTTCTTTGAGTGGTTGCACATGTGCTTTCCACTCTTGGTGTGTGCACACCCTGCACACAGTCACTGGAAATATTTTCTCTCAGTAGTACCAATCAGGGTGGCTTAAGTGCCCTTTGCTTCCATGCACTACTGGAGTTGGTATAAAGTGCCCAGCTGACCTTGAGGCCCCTCAGCTCCTTCTTACCTCCTGTGACAATCACTGGAACTGCTCTTCTTGCATTTGCAAGTTCTCTCAGCAGACTGTGTTCTCTTATATTGTACCAAGTATCGGAGGGATAGCCGTGTTAGTCTGTATCCACAAAAACAACGAGGAGTCCGGTGGCACCTTAAAGACTAACAGATTTTTTTGGGCATAAGCTTTCATGGATTAAAAAAACCCACTTCTTCAGATTCATGGAGTAAAAATTACAGATACAGGCATGAATATACTGGCACATGTGGAATTCTGTGTGGACTCCTTCTAACGATTGAAATGAGAGACTGGACTTCTACATAGTGTGCTTCCACAGACGTGCACAGGCTGAAATTAGGAACAAACAGCATCACTTGCCCCATTACCTCAGCTGTACAGAATGCAATGCCACCCACAGCCTCAAACAATTCTGACATTATAATTACAGTGGCTGACAAAGGAGATGTTGTAGTCATCAGGAACATGTCGGATTATGATCAGGAGGCTGCCAGACAACTATCCTCCGATCCCACTGAGGAGTACCAAAAGAAACTACACCATCTGCTCAAGAAACTCCCTGCTGTAGCACGGGAACAAATCTACACACTCACCCCTAAGCCCCGAGGTATTCTATCTGCTATCCAAGATCCATAAATTTGGAAATCATGGACACCCCATCATCTCAGGCATTACCACTATTACAGCAGGATTATCGGGCTATTTGGACTCTCTCCTCAGACTTTACGCTACCAGCACTCCCAGCTATCTTTGAGACACCACCGACTTCCTGAGGAAACTACAATGCATTGGTGATCTTCCTGAAAACACCATCCTGGCCACCATGGATGGAGAAGCTCTTTACACCAATAATCCACACGAGGATGGACTACAAGCTGTCAGGAACAGTATCCCTGATAAGGCTATGTCACACCTGGTGGCTGAACTTTGTGACTTTGTCCTCACCCACAACCATTTCAGATTTGGGGACAACTTATACCTTCAAGTCAGCGGCACTGCTATGAATACCCGCATGGCCCTACAGTATTCCTGTCATAAATATAAAGGGAAGGGTAACCAGCTTTCTGTATACAGAACTATAAAATCCCTCCTGGCCAGAGGCAAAACCCCTTCACCTGTAATGGGTTAAGAAGCTAAGATAACCTCGCTGGCACCTGACCAAAATGACCAATGAGGAGACAAGATACTTTCAAAGCTGGAGCGGGAGGGGGTGGGGGGACAAAGGGTCGGTCTGTCTGTGTGATGCTTTTGCCGGGACCAGGTCAGGAATGATCTTCAGAACTTTTGTTAAGTTAGTAAGTAAGCTAGCTAGAAATGCGTTAGATTTCCTTTTGTTTTAAATGGCTGGTAAATAAGCTGTGCTGAATGGAATGTATTCCTGTTTTTGTGTCTTTTTGTAACTTAAGGTTTTGCCTAGAGGGATTCTCTATGTTTTGAATCTGATTACCTTGTAAGGTATTTACCATCCTGATTTTACAGAGGTGATTCTTTTACTTTAATTAAAATTCTTCTGTTAAGATCCTGATTGCTTTGTCATCGTTCTTAAGATCCAAGGGTTTGGGTCTGTGTTCACCTATGCAAATTGGTGAGGATTTTTATCAAGCCTTCCCCAGGAAAGGGGGTGTAGGGCTTGGGGGGATATTTTGGGGGGAAGATGTCTCCAAGTGGGCTCTTTCCCTGTTCTTTGTTTAACACGCTTGGTGGTGGCAGCATAGGGTTCAAGGACAAGGCAAAGTTTGTACCTTGGGGAAGTTTTTAAACTAAGCTGGTAAGAATAAGTTTAGGGGGTCTTTCATTCAGGTCCCCACATCTGTACCCTAGAGTTCAGAGTGGGGAAGGAACCTTGACAATGCCAACATTTTTATGTCTGACTTAGAACAACGCTTCCTCAGCTCTCGTCCCCTAGCACCCCTCCTCTACTTGATCTACATTGATGGCAGCTTCATCATATGGACTCACGGGAAGGAGGCCCTTGAAGAATTCCACCTGGATTTCAACAATTTGCACCCCACCATCAACCTCAGGCTGGACCTGTCCTCACAAGAGATCCACTTCCTGGACACTACAGTACAAATAAGTGATGGTTACATGAACACCTCCCTATACCAGAAACCTACTGACCGCTATACTTAACTACATGCCTCCAGTTTCCATCCACAACACTTCACACAATCCATTGTCTACAGCCAAAGCCCTAAGATACAACTGCATTTGTTCCAATCCCTTAGACAGAGACAAACACCTACAAGATCTTTATCAAGTATTCTTAAAACTACACTACCCACCTGCGGAAGTGAGGAAACAGATTGACAGAATAAGACGGGTACCCAGAAGTCACCTACTACAGGACAGGCCCAATAAGGAAAATAACAGAACACCACTTGCCATCACATACAGCCCCCAGCTAAAACCTCTCCAGCACATCGTCAATGATCTACAACCTATCCTGGAAAACGATCCCTTACTCTCACAGACCTTGGGAGGCAGACCCCCAGCCTGAAGCAAATACTTAACAGCAGCAACACACCACATCACAGAAACACTAACCCAGGAACCAATTCCTGTAACAAATCCCGTTGCCTACTCTGTCCCCATGTCTACTCTAGTGACACCATCATAGGACCCAACCAGATCAGCTACATCATTAGGGGCTCATTCACCTGCACATCTACTAATGTGATATATGCCAACCTGTGCCAGCAATGCCCCTCTGCCATGTACATTGGCCAAACTGGACAGTCTGTACATAAAAGAATAAATGGACACACATCAGGAATGGTAACATACAAAAGCCAGTAAGAGAACACTTCAATCTCCCTGGACATTCAATAACAGATTTAAAAATAGCCATCCTTCAACAAAAAAACTTCATGCTCAAATAAATTGGTTAGTCTCTAAGGTGCCACAAGTACTCCTTTTCTTTTTGCGAATACAGACTAACACGGCTGTTCCTCTGAGACTTCAAAGAGAAACTGCAGAACTACAATTCATTTGCAAACTTAACACCATTAATTTGGGCTTGAATAGGGACTGGGCGTGGTTGGCTTGCAACAAAAGCAATTTTTCCTCTCTTGGTATTGACACCTCCTCATCAATTATTGGGAGTGGACCACATCCACCCTGACGGAATTGGCCTTTTCAGCACTGGTTCTCCACTTGTAAGGTAACTCCCTTCTCTTCATGTGCCAGTATATTTATGCTTATATCTGTAATTTTCACTCCATGCATCTGAAAAAATGGGATATTTTACCCATGAAAGCTTATGCCCAAATAAAGCTGTTAGTCTTTAAGGTGCCACTGGATTCCTCGTTGTTCTTATATTGTAAACAGTTAGTGTTTCAACCATCTCAGGGTTTTGGTTGACTTCAGGTGCCAAGGAATATCTCGGTCACCCGACTTCAGGCCTTGCATTTCCTGCAATATGGTTATGCTCATGAGTAATTTGCCGTCAAATTTCTTGAAGTACCTTGGGGAAGCTCATATTGGAGTGCATTGCCAAGTTTGCTGGGACTTTAAGCATAGCATGAGAAAGATAATGAAGCTAGGCTAAAGTTTCAACTCATGGAGGTGGCCTTGAGACCTCCATCTGAGCCAGAACAGTCAGAATTGGCATCAACTGGCCTTGATATTGATAAAGAGTGTGCCTCCTACCGTACCTGAGTCCTGATACAGCTCACCATCCCCATTATCTAAGAAGAAGCATAACAGGCAAACTGTCAAAAGGGGGAGATCCCCGATACTGAAGTCTGCTAGACATGGGGATAAGAGTAAAATCAGTCTAAGCCCAAGCACTCCTCTGCTTCAGCCCCGCAGAAAACAGCACCATTAGCTCCGGCATCTAGGCAGGTTCCATCGAGTCTGGAGCCAGAAGGTGCTTATTCCTTATCTGCAGCACTGCACTGTACTGACGCTATCTCGGTAGGGACCACTTTGGAGGCATTTGTGGCTGCCAGGGACCTCCTGATCTTGTTGGTGCTGGATTTGCTGGTAGTACAAGAATCATTGCTATCAGTGCTGGTGGACATGGGAGAACTGGGAGGATCACTGCAGCACTCAGTACCATGCCAGCCTCATGTACGCCGATGGCTTGCCCTTCAGTATCATCAAAGGGGAAATGCACAATGCTTACATCTCTGTGGGCCTCTCCACCTTGGCACGGGTCTTTGGCACCATCTGGAACTGAGACCTCTTATCTTCCAGGGGTGCAGAATGAGCTAGCAGATTGCCTAGGCAAGTCTTTCTCCAGTCATCCCTAGTAGTCTCTTCACCTGGATGTGGCCAGAGGCATTTTCCAGCAGTGGGGAACTACGCAGATAGAACTGTTTGCAAATAAATACAAATAATTTCATAGCTTGGAGTATCTGAGGTATAAGATTTTTAAAATAAGCAGCAAAAGTAGCACATATTTCATTAGGGTGTGAGAGGATCTGCTTATCAACTGACCCCCAAATACTGCTTTACCTGCCTCCTAGAGGCAGCCTCTGTTAAGGCTGATTCCCTGCTCTGGCACTTTGAGTGCAGAAGGTAGAGGCCCGCAAGGATTCTAAAAATAATACTAGCATTTCCAGGCTTGTATTAAACTCCCAAGGTTACAGCTTTTCTCTGACTTTGGATGGATAGATGCTGCCACCATCCAAGTGCAAAACCCCTTTGAGAACCCAGGAAGGTGCACTTGGGAATTCCTTCCTGTGGGGTACCCTCAAGCCCTTTCACGCACCCCCACCCTCCAGGGAAGATCTGAAAAAGAAAACAAAGGAAGTCAGCTGTTGCCACCAGCTAATTAAACAACATGTGCACAAACCTCTTAGGGCACAAAAATTTAATCCTGTTCTTAAAAGGTAAATTTTATTAAAAACAAAAAGAAAGAAAATACATCTGCAAATTCAAGCTATTGCTAGATTAAAAAAAAAAAACACTTGCAAGGATTAAGCATCAAGAATTACTTTCTTGAGGTCCAGCTTAAAGGTTACAAGCAAATCAAAAGCATTTGGGGTTAGTACAGAGGAGTCCACAAGCCATAAAGAAATAAAAGAGAGAAACTTAACCGCGTCTTCCTAGACCTTTCCTGATATATTTACATATCTTGGGTTTCAAAGGAGTAGTTTCTAGGTACGATCTGATGATTCTGATGATAAGCTCCTACAGCATAGCTGCTCTGTCCCTTCTCTCCAGGAGAGCAACACAGACAGACAAAAGTGGAGTCTTGTTTCAATTTTAAAAAGTTCTAGCCTTCCCATTGGCTTTTTTTGGCCAGGTGACCACTCACTTCCTTTTACTTATGCCTGCAGTGAGACTTTTTAACTCTTTACAGGGAAAGCAAGTAGAGAACAGCTACTAACAGGGATTTTATAGCTGGCTGTCTGGCTGGGTCCATAAAAGGGAGCTATTTCTCTCCCCCCCCACCCCCTTCATTTATCACAGCCTCTTTTTATATTGTCCATATCATTGAATTGGAAGCATTGAACAATGCCCTTTTTTTAACTGCTGCAACACAGTCTTTGTCCTGGAGAAGCAAGCAATTCATTTTCCAATAAAGTGAACTGTGGGACCCAACCCAGCTATCAAATATTTCTTCCGCTCATGCATAATCTGACTGTGTAATGCCAATTTCTGCAGATCTTGTCTGTTTCATTAAGGATTTAGAGATTAACATTAAATCTGTTCTAGTTAAGGCCTCACCTAATTTGCGGTTCTGAGGAAATTGCAGATTCCACAATATTAGGCTTCTACCACAATTTTGACAGTAACAGCCCCCACTGTGAGCCCCAGATGGCTGACAGCGGGAGCCCCTGCTGTAAGTCCTAGGTGGCTGACAGCTTCTTGAACTAATTCTCCCGTCTCCCCAGTTTCCTCTCCTCTTCTGCAT
Organism: Caretta caretta; assembly: GCF_965140235.1. Classification (NCBI taxonomy): domain Eukaryota; kingdom Metazoa; phylum Chordata; order Testudines; family Cheloniidae; genus Caretta; species Caretta caretta. The sequence goes on from NC_134206.1 coordinate 213,919,366, forward strand.
TCCCCTGACTCTAAATCCACAAATGAAATACCAACTGTGACCGAGGTCCCAGTGGAGGCCAGATGAGGTCACTCAGTTAGGGTGAACTGCAAAGAATGGCGCAGACAAACCCCAAAGCTGGTGGATAATTTGGTACTTAAATTCACCAAGCCACCATAAACAGCTTCTTTATACCTTATTGGTTACTCAGAAGTTCAAACAACACAGTTCCCTTAAAGTAACCCAGCCTCAGGCCTCCATCCAGGTACCCAAGTCAAATATGATGAAGATTTCTGAAAATCTTATTTCATCATATAAAAGAAAAGGTTCTACCAATCCCAAAGGATCAGACACATTACCCCCCAGGTTAATGAATATTCCATGTCTTACCCCAAATACATGGTTACAGTCAATTCTTATTAACTAAACTAAAATGTATTAAAAAAAGAAGAGAGAGTATGGTTAAAAAGATCAATATACATACAGACATGAGTTCAATTCTTAAGGTTCAGATTCATAGCAGAGATGGTGAGCTTTGTGTTTGCAAAAAGTTCTTTCAGAAATAGTTCATAGATTATATTCTAATGTCCAATATTACCTTCAGGGAGTACCAACATTACTGGGACCTCAATCTTGTGACCCAAACTTCCCCCGATGAAGCTTAAGCAGATCTGAGATAACAGAATCAGGACCTAAGGGTCTTTTTATACAGTTTTCAGAGGGGTTGCCAGGTTAGTCTGTATCAACAAAAACAATGAGGAGTTCTTGTGGCACCTTAGAGACGCACAAATTTATTTGGGCATAAGCTTTCGTGGGCTAAAACCCACTTCATCAGATGCATGGAGTGAAAAATACAGTAGGCAAGTATATATATTATAGCACATGAAAAGATGGGAGTTGCCTTACCAAGTTGGGGGGGGGGGTGTCACTGCTAATGGGGCCAATTCAGTCAAGGTGGAAGTGGTCTATTCCCAACAGTTGACAAGAAGGGGTGATTGAATTGGCCCCGTTAGCACTGACCCCGCACTTGGAAAGGCAACTCCTATCTTTTCATGTGCTGTACTATATATACCTGCCTACTGTATTTTTCACTCCATGCATCTAATGAAGTGGGTTTTAGCTCACGAAAGCTTATGCCCAAATAAATTTGTTAGTCTCTAAGGTACCACAAGGACTCCTCGTTTTTTTTTTTTTTATACAGTGTTCTAGCATCCACTTGACCATGCAGTCCTGGGTAAACAATAGGCTTTTGATGTAACCTTTTGCTTTCTAAACACCACCAGTAATTAATTACACAAATGAACCTAGGGCAATTTATCTATCACAAACTTCAAAGAGACATATAGACAATGACATTATTTCACCCAAGATTCATCTAAATGTTAATATTCCCTTTTGATCTCTGAATGAGAGCTATAGTGACAGACAGGAATTGTCTGTTTACACCGGTAGCATTTAAGATACAATTAGAATTACTTCTAACTTCTAACAATATAGGTTTGCATTTCAAAGTTCTAGCCTACTTACATGAATGGCCCTCATTACCATTCACGTATCTTTCTAACATGACTTTAAAGGTGGGCTTTGGGTCATTCAGCCTGCAAGCTGTTTAACCATTTCTGGCCATGAGTTATATTTTGTATAAGATTTGTTGCAATTATATAACAGTGGTAGCAATAATGATTTGCATGGTTATATTTTAATCAGACAACATCACAACAACATAACATGTAAAACAGTCCCCAATGACTGTGCTTTGCTAATCCCTGCAATCTCCCCATAAGCACATGGGGTGTTTCTCTTGTAACCCAAAGGACATACATTCTCTACCTGTAGGACCTTGACCCTCGCCCTTTGGGACATATTGCTGTCTGATTATTTGAGTTATGGGGAGGGTTTATACGGACCTGTAGAAACTCCTTCCATTCCCGTCTCTGTTTTCTTTGATCTCCTTCAACCTTGAAACCTTGCCCCCCCACTCCTGCCGACATAGCTCTGTCCATACTTTTGCTGGTGAAACATTTGTTGGTCAGGGGTGTGTTTTTTCACACCCATGACTGAGAAAAGTTTTACAGACAAAAGTTCTAGTGTAGACATAGCCTCAGAACTGCCTCACCATCAAGTCATGGGGAACTGGCTGCGCAATATTGTGCCCACAGATCCAAACACCAGCTTTCTTAACCCTTTCCCTTGTTGATGAAAATTGGATAAAGAGCAAAATTAGGACATTCACATTGTTGGAGTCTGATTTTTCAACCAGAGTCCTCACATACGTCCTGTACACATTTGAATGCCAGCGACCGATTGCCTGTATCCCTTGTGCCCTATGAAATTACATGATGGGCAATCACCAATCTCTCCAACTTACCTGGTTTATCCCCTCAGCCAATTTACGTATCTCATGGCCATGTCCACCTGCAAAGTCACTTCGACATTCCGGTTCTGCTTTGTGGTTTCTCCATTTCAGCTTTCCACAAAGTTTGTTTCCTTCCCATCCTGTACATCTCTTTTCCCTTGGAAACACCACCTGTTTCTCCTGTCTTCCCCATCTCTTTTAGTCTCCTACATGGACCTATATTTCTTTCTTTTCCCCAGATGCAAGGACTAGGAGTCGTGCCATCTCTCTACTCCTTCCACTTCCATCCCTGATACCCCCAACTTCATAGATTATCCCAAGCATTATCCTTCTCTCACAATATTGCATATATCTAGACACAGATTTGTCCTACCTCTGTATCCCCTGCTTTTTCTAGCTACATAGGGCTCACTCTTTCTAAATGTGATTATAACACACTATATAAAAACTGGACAGAACAGGTATAATGCAGCTCATAATTAGTACACAGCACTGTGGAAGTGAATATGCAAATATAATGCACGCATAAGTGGCATATAGGCTGAATAATGAAATTCTACTGGGATTTGCATCCCTAGGAAGAACTCCAGAGAAAACCTGATCAACACCTGAAAACATCAATGACATTTTTTCCTTGTCTTCCTGATACTAGATTAAAAGCAGAAGCAAAGTGCTTGTCATATATAAATACCCAGTTAAAAATAAATCACTGCTACAGTAAGACTGTCTCCTTTGGGAAATTCCTCCTGGAACCCCACAGTCAGAGCAGGTAGTGGGGATTGTGAGAAGAAACATGTTTACGCTTACGCGAGTTCCTATCATTGCTGTAATCATTGCAGTTATTGAGATCAGCATAGGACTAGTGGGAAATGGATTCATTGTAGTCATTAAAGGCATGGATTGGATGAAAAGTAGAAAACTATCCTCATGTGACATGATCTTGAGCTGCCTGGGCATGTCCAGAAATATCATGCAGGGGGCAGCTGTAGTGAGTCACTCTTATTCGTTCTTCCGTACAGAGCCAGAACATTGGATAATTTATTTATTACATTCAGAATCATACAGATGTTTGCAGGCATTACCACTGGTTGGTTTGTCAGCCGCCTCAGTGTTTTCTACTGCTTGAAGATCGCTAGTTTTACCCAACGCCTTTTCCTTCAAATGAAGCAGAGGATCTCTGGAATGGTTCCACAGCTGCTCCTGGGGTCACTGCTGCTCGCCTTGCTCACCTGCATCCCTTCAATGTGGGCTAATTACGATTTTTAGCTTTGTAACTCAACAAGGAAGCTTTCAGAAAACACCACTGTATCAGATTTCAGAGGAACAGCCGTGTTAGTCTGTATTCGCAAAAAGAAAAGGAGTACTTGTGGCACCTTAGAGACTAAGGTGCCACAAGTACTCCTTTTCTTTTCACTGTATCAGATGTTAACTTAGAGGTCTCATATCTATACTTCACCTTTCTGGTCACTGTAAAGGGTTTCTTCCCTTTTATCATATTTTTGGCATCATCCATCCTGTTAATCATCTCTCCGTGGAGGCACACTAGGCACATGCAACATAATGCAGCCAGCTTCCAGGACCCTAGTACAGAGGCTCACGTAAATGCCATTAAAATTCTGTTCTCTTGCCTCATGCTTTATGTGTGCAGTTTTGTAGCTGACACTCTGTCTGTTTCCTACCTGTCTGACTGACAGCACCTGGAGTAGGTTCCATTGTGGTTCCTTTGTATCCTTCAGGGCACTCCATTATCCTGATACTAATTAATCCTAAACTGAAGCAGGCATCGGTGAAGATTCTGCATCATGTCAAGCAGCACTGGAGTCAACAAACTTATTAAGCACTGTCACAAGACACTAGAGTGACACTAGTACTCGTCTCAGAGGGAGAACTGGACTCAAACCTGGATTCCACATTTCTCTATATTTCTTCTCATCTTCATCCTCGATAGGTTTTTTTAATGTACCTTTTACTGCTGGTACCCTCTGGCACCTAATGGACTGACATTTGACTGTGTTTTCAGGAGTCCCAGTCTCAACTCTGCTGTTATTTTGCTATTGAGCAAATCACATTACCTCTCTTTTCCTCTGTCCACCAAGTTTAACATGGGGAAAATAACACTTACCATTCTTTTTATAGCACTTTTTGATCTTTGGATGAAAAGGATTTACATAATTACTACTTTTATCACTATATACAGATATACTCATCTACATTGTGAAATGAAACCTCAAACTTCCTGGTGAATGTCTTTCTTCTTTAGTATATCCCTACAGGTGTCAGTAAAATCAGAGAGAAGGAATTTCCATTTTCTTTAAATTTTTGTGAAAGCATCCGGGTGGAACAAATCTTGGGTATAATCATGAACAAGAGTCCCAGAGCTCCTAGGCTGGATGAAGATTGGCAGAACTGTTGTCTTAGGACATGAGGAGCTGTTCATATTCTGACATTCTGTAGAGAAAAGGAGACAAATGTTGACAGAATCCACCATGAACCTGAGGACCTCCCAAAGGCTGGTGTCTGAGGAGGAGAAACAACAAAAACACACCTGTCAAAAGATATATCACTGGTCCTTTATGTTTATACATAACAAAGCTGTCAAACTTGGTGGGATAGAGTTCTTCACCTGAATTTATATTTAGGAATAAATGTGACCTGATTTTCAGAGCTGCTGAGCACCATCAGCTCCCATTAATGTCATTAAAATCTATAGGTGCTCAGAAGTTCTGAAAATCAGGTCACTTTTGGTTAGGTTCCTACTAGAGCTTGTTGGAACATTTCTGATGAAATGTGTAATCAAAATTCACAGCACACTTTGGTATTTGGGAATGTAAAGATGTTTACTCTGGTCCAAAGTAATTTCTCTAGTCATTAGTATGATTCAGCTGGGATGATGGACTTTACATGTGTTAATTATACTGACAAGACCAATAGCAGAAAATTATCTTCTTCTGACATGATCCTGACCTCTCTATGCATGTCTAGATTTACTTAGCAATAGTCAGTAATATTTCTTTTCCCTTTCTCTCCAGAGGCATTTGAATGGGGTCATGTGCCTTAATTGTTAAAGAGCTTGTGGCAAACACTGCCAGGTTCTGGTTCACCACAAGGGCCAGTATTTTCTACTGCATGAATATCACCAAATTCACCCAACTCCTCTTCCTCTGAATGGCCTCCACAACTCTGGGATTTCCTGGGGTCACTGCTGGTCTCCTTGCTTGTCTCTGTCCCATTAGATTGGGGTAATCTCAGCTCTCATCACAGCTTTTCAGGAGAGAATCTTCCAAGCAATAGCACTGTGGCTGACATGAACTGTGCTCCATCCTTCTGCATGTCATGTGATTTTTTTCTTCCCTCCATGACATTTCTCATGTCATCCATTCTGTTAATCACCTAACTATGGAGACCCACCAAACATATGCAACACAGTGCAGCCACCCAGCTTCAGAGACCACAGCACAGAAGCTCATGTAAATGCCATTAAAACTCTGTTCTCTTTTTTTATTCTTTACATTTCCAGTTCTGTAGCTATGGCCATATATCACTTACATAATAAAGGCTGCATATCCTTCAGTTTGTGCCCATCATCTTGATTTTATTTAATACCAAATTGAAACAGGTATCAGCAGGGATTCTACATCATACCAAGTGCTGTCTGAAAAAAGTGATGTGCTAAACCTATTGCAAAACCCTCAAGAGATACTATCCACCTTGTAGCAGAAAAAATTAGGATCACACCTGGATTCCATATTCTTTTGTATTTATTTTCTTCTCCATCCTGTTCCCCAATAAAAAAAAATTCCAAGCAACTACACCTTTACAGAATAAACACTATAAATACCTGAGGTTAGAAATAAAAATCTGAAATTTCCTGTTATGTTTCTCCTTCAGGACAGCATTAGGGTATATTATTTGCACTCATAGGTATGATTTCCATTTCTCTCCAATATTTGTGTTAATTATCTGATCTTTAATGTGCGGAGCAATCCTTTTATATAACCATGAGCAAGAGCTCCAGAGTTGGTGAGTGGCAGGGAAGCAGGACAGTTTTTGAAAAGAATTTGGCAGAAAAATCCATGTCTGGGCCAATGCTTACTCTGTTAAAGAAATAGGCTTTTCTGTTCCAGGGTTTCTGTAGGTTACAGATGAGATGAGAAGCCTCTCTTTTGCCATCAAACTTACTGCTCTGCTAGTTTCTGCTTCACTGTGTAAGACATGCAACCCCTAAAACTCCACAATACCACTTGCCTAGGGTCTATAGCAGCCATGTTGGCAAAGGCTCAGGATTCCATTTCCCAGATTGCCTGGAGTCCAGGGTGGAGACAGAATGGGCTAGCAATACTACCAGAACCAATCATATGCCAGAACTCAGAGACAAAGAGCTTGGTTTTGCTTTTGGCTTTTGTATTTGTTTGGAGACCCATGTGTGATGAAAGAAAAAATGATATCTCATTTCTGCACGGTGTTGTGTAAATTGTGTCACTAGCAGAGCACAGTGGTGTTCTTACCATGGGAATTGTCAGCAATTAGGTCAGAGATGAGACAGCATATTGTGCATAAGGATGAAGTGATAGTAAAAGAGGTTGAAGTGGTTGTAAAAATTAGCAGCTCTGGTGTTCTAAGTGCTTGAGTGTAGGATAGGTGTAGGTTCAGTACAGTGAAAGGGCAGAATGTGAGCAAGGGTATTATGGGTGTTGTTAGAGAGCTTATTCCTTCACTCTCCTACTTCCCTGGTCCTTCTCACATGAACAGAAAGCAACAATACCCGAAGTCCGAAGGTGCAAACAATTCGATGTTTATTGGAGTGAACATCCCGCAAGCTTAAATCCAAGTTCCTTTTTCCTTATTTTCGAATCCCAATTTACTTCCTGTTTGCTCCTAATTTATATAGTAATATTCTTAGCTATACCTTAACCAATCATTCTACTGAAATTTACCTAACCAATCCTAACATACTGTAACATGATTAGCTAACCAATTATATCCCACCACCTTAATTAGTTTACACCCAGGAAAATTAATTATACAGCAGACAGAAACAATCACAGAACCAGACAGAGACCATGCAAATAAACAATAGCAAAGTGGGAACTATAATGACAAAACAATACAGAAGTGAGGATTTCACAACTACATCTATAAAGACATAAGGGTTTTCCAGCTGTGTCTATTGATAAGTGAGTTCTTACCAGACAGAAAACTATCAAACTAAATTTCCTTTACATCTTCTAGGCTCTTCCCTTTCTCTGGAGGTGATAGATTGGATCACCTTCCTAACAGCCCCATATTGACTAGTTTGGAATGTGAGGAAGTGACCGTTCGCTTCCCAGCGTATGGCTGCCTCTGCTGCTTAGCCAAAGGCATTGGCCTAAGAACAGGGCCTCAGACTGTCACAGTGAGAGAAGGCCCTTACACAGATTCTTTCTTGTTTCCCTCTATTATTAGCTAAATGATAAACCTATACCTAAATTCTTGAAGTATAGGCCTTTACAGGCAGGCCTGAATATCTATATCCTAACAGGTATATTGGAGTATTGCTCAAAAAGGGCAGAGTTAAGGTTGCATGGACACTAACTTTATATTTCCTGTTTTTCAGAAGTGTTAGTTTAGCTGAACTTGATGATCTGGAAGGGCATGAGCTACTACCTGGCAAACTTAACTCTGTATTAATGAAGTTTTTGTCAGTGAATGTTCTAGGTTTTTTAACAGAAAGAACAAAGTTATAGGTAGGAGTTAGAGGCACAGTTGTAGTTATCATGTAAGTTTGCAGCTGAGATACTCCTGTGGCCAGGTAATGAGAATAATACCTAGCTCTTAAATACTGCTTTTCATCAGTAGATATCAAGGAGGAAAACAGCATTATTCCCCTTGAATAAATGGGGAATCTGAGGCAAAGTGACTTGGACAAAGTCACACAGCAGGCCAGTGGCAGCTTTTATTTCTAAGTGCTACATCCCACACCTGTAGACTTTATTATAGTGGAATGGGGATATTGGTCCTGCTTTGAAATGTGTGGAATGTGTAGTTGCTAACAGGGCCAGTGAGAGAAATCTCAGATATGGCCCATATCCTAAGAACTTGACAGTCTTATTATATGGGGATTATAAGAACTGTACAATGTGGCAGAAAACTGTTGCATGGCTCACTCTTTCCACCTTCCCCCATAACTCTCTGCACCACATAGCCCCCTGCCATAATTTCCAGCTCAACTTCCTTTCCGGTCCCATTATTCCATTAGAATTTCAGAAGGTGTGCTCACAATAGTCTGAACTTCATGAAATGCAGGTTTTTTTAGGGGGCTGTGTTGCAGGCACCTATTGGTTAAATGACTCCCGATTTTTCTCACTAACCCTAAACAGTGAACCAAATTCCAAGGTAATCTAAATAACCATGCTTATTTTAGAGTACTTAGAGTCAAATTGGAAGCAAAAAGTTGGTCTAGAACTTAACTATTGTAGACCTAGCAGTCCACCACAGTTTACTATCTGTATATATAGAGTTTCCTTTTCTTGTTAGCTTTAAATAACTACTTATTTTTAGTTCTAATATCATAAAATATAATGAACATAAAAGTCTTGGGGCCATACCCATGGTTAAGTTATCCTTGTCAACAGTCATTGGCAAACAAGGAATTTATACTTTGGCAGATCTACATGTTGTATTTCCTTCTGAGAATGGTAAATTAAACTGAGCCCTGGTCTACACTACAAGTTAGATTGCATTTAGCCGCATTAGGTCAATTTTATAAGCAATGCAGCTACACAACCAATCCGTTTTGTCGACCTAAAGGGCTCTTAAAATTGACTGCTGTACTCCTCCCCGATGAGGGGAGTAGCACTAAAATTGACCTTCTTGGGTCGAATTTGGGGTAGTGCAGACGCAGCATTGTGCAATTCGACGATATTGGCCTCCAGGAGCTATCCCAGAGTGCTCAGATGTGACCACTCTGGACAGCACTTTCAACTCTGATGCACTAACCAGATACACAGGAAAAGCCCCAGGAACTTTTGAATTTCATTTCCTTTTCGGTCAGCGTGGTGAGCTTAGCACCACAGGTGACCGTGCAGTCCCAGAATCGCAAACGAGCTCCAGCATGGAGCGAATGGGAGACCTGTTAGATCTAATTGCTATATGGGGAGAAGAATCTGTGCAGGCAGAACTCCGATCAAAAAGAAGAAATGTTAATATATATGCCAAAATCGCACAGGGCATGGTGGAGAGAGGCTACACCAGGGACACACAGCAGTGCCGCATGAAAGTTAAGGAGCTCAGGCAAGCCTACTACAAGACAAAGGAGACAAACGGTTGCTCTGGGAGCCTGATACATGCCGCTTCTATGATCAGCTGCATGCCATTCTAGGGGGGGACCCTACCAGTACCCCACCACTGTCTGGACACCTGCAAGGGGGGAGTCTCACGCAACATGGAGGAGGATTTTGGAATAGGAAGAGGAGGAGGAGACTGTGCAGCTGGCAAGCAGAGAATCCATTCTCCCTGGCAGCCAGGACCTTTTCATCACCCTGGAGCCAATACCCTCCCAAGGCGGGTTCCCGGCCCCAAAGGCGGAGAAGGCAGTTCTGGTGAGTGCACATTTGTAACTACACTACAGGGGTTAAAAGCAATTGTGTTTAATGTTTGATTTGCCCTGAAGAATTGGGATGCATTTGTGGCCAGTACAGCTACTGGAAAAGTCTGTTAACGTGACTGGGGATGGAGCTGGAATCCTCCAGGGACATCTCCATGAAGCTCTCCTGGAGGTACTCTGAAAGCCTTTGCAGAAGGTTTCTGGGGAGGGCTGCCTTATTTCATCCTCCATGGTAGGACACTTTACCACACCAAGCCAGTAGCAAGTAGTGTGGAATCATTGCAGCACAAAGCATGGCAGCGAATGGTCCTGGGTTTTGGTTGCATTCAAGCAACATTCGGTCTATATCTTTCTGTGTTAGCCGCAGGAGAGTGATATCATTCATGGTCACCTGGTTGAAATGGGGGAATTTTTGTAAGGGAACAGTAAAAGGACCCCATTCATGCTGGGCTGTTTGCGCTTGGCTAAAAGAGAGAGAATAGCCACGCGGTGCAAGGAGGGGTGTGCTGTACATCCAACCCAAAACCGCAGTCCCTCCTTTTAAACAGCAAACCTAACCAGCATTGCTTGCTATGGGAAAGGAGGGCACTGCAGTTTGAAACCATTCCCACATGTTATGAAGGCAGAAGAAGCCAACCCCGCGTACCCTTTGGCTTACCATGGCTGCCTGGAAACCAAATTCTGTTGCCCAGCCGTGTGTGAAGTGTCACTATACCGGCAGGTGCTCAATATAAAAGGCAAAATGCGACCTTGTACCTAAAGCACATGTGCTGTCTGCTGTGAATTGCTTGATTCACTGTGAAAGAGTTTTCCTTTTGTTCTCAGAAATATATATTCTTAAATTTTACTCTCCCTTTTTATCCCCCCTGCAGGTGCAAATGTTTCTATGCTTCCAGTATCAACTCCGTCCCTGAGGTTATCGCAGATTAGGAGGTGAAAAAAACGCACTTGCAATGACATGTTTTCCAAGCTCATGCAGGGCTCCTGCACTGATAGGGCACAGCTGAATGCATGGAGGCATTCGGTGGCAGAGGCCAGGAAAGCATACAGTGAGCATGATCAGAACACGCAGGAGACTATGCTGAGGCTAATGGGGGAGCAAACGGACATGATCAGATGTCTGGTGGAGCTGCAGGAAAGGCAACAAGAGCACAGACCGCCACTGCATCCATTGTATAACTGCCTGCCTTCCTCACCAAGTTACATATCCTCCTCACCCAAGAACTCAGGGGGAGGGAGAGGCTCCAGGCACCCAGCCACTCCACTCCAGAGGAGGGCCCAAGCATTAGAAGGCTGTCATTCAAACAGCTTTGATTTGTAGTGTGGTTACAATAAGCAATGGCCTTGTCCTTACCTCCTCCCTCACCCCACCCAGGCTACCTTGTCAGTGGTCTCCCTTTTCTTAAAATAAAGAATGCATGGATTCAAAACAATAGGGACTTTATTTCCTTTGCCAGCTGTGGTTGAAGGGGGGAGAGGGATTGGCTTACAGGGAAGTAAATTCAACAAAGGGGATGGTTTTGCATCAAGAAGAAACACACATAACTGTCACACCGTAGCCTGGCCAGTCATGAAACTGTTTTTCAAAGCTTCTCTGATGCGCAGTGTGCCTAGCTGTGCTCTTCTAATTGCCCTGGTGTCTGGCTGCTCAAAATCAGCTGCCAGGCGATTTGCCTCAACCTCCCACCCCACCATAAATGTCTCCCCCTTACTCTCACAGATATTATGGAACACACAGCAAGCAGCAATAACAATGGGAATATTGGTTGCGCTGAGATCTAACCTACTCAGCAAACAGTGCCAGCGAGCTTTTAAACGTCCAAAGGCACATTCTACCACCATTCTGCACTTGCTCAGCCTATAGTTGAACTGCTCCTTACTACTGTCCAGGCTGCCTGTGTATGGCTTCATGAGCCATGGGAGCAAGGACTAGGCTGGGTCCCCAAGGATAACTATTGGCATTTCGAACAAGGAGTACCTGTGGCACCTTAGAGACTAACAAATTTATTTGAGCATAAGCTTTCATGGGCTAAAACTCACTTCATCGGATGCATGCAGTGGAAAATACAGTAGGAAGATATATATACACAGAGAACATGAAAAAATGGGTGTTGCCATGCACACTATAACAAGAGTGATCAATTATTTGGGCTATTATCAGCAGGAGAAAAAAACCTTTTCTAGTGATAATCAGGATGGCCCATTTCCAACACTTAACAAGAAGGTGTGAGTAACAGTAGCGGGGGGGAGGGGGGAGAAATAAGCATGAGGAAATAGTTTTACTTTGTGTAATGACCCATCCACTCCCAGTCTTTATTCAAGCCCATTTAATGTTGTCCAGTTCGCAAATTAATTCCAATTCAGCAGTCTCTCATTGGAGTCTGTTTTTGAAGTTTTTGTTGTTGTAATATTGTGACTTTTAGGTCTGTAATCGAGTGACCAGGGAGATTGAAGTGTTCTCTGACTGGTTTTTGAATGTTATAATTCTTGACATCTGATTTGTGTCCATTTATTCTTAGGGACTGTCTGGTTTCGCCAATGTACATGGCAGAGGGGCATTGCTGGCACATGATGGCATATATCACATTGGTAGATGTGCAGGTGAATGAGCCTCTGATAGTGTGGCCGATGTGATTAGGTCCTATGATGGTGTCCCCTGGATAGATATGTGGACAGAGTTGGCAGTGGGTTTTGTTACAAGAATAGGTTACTGGTTTAGTGTTTTTGTTGTGTGGTGTGTGCTTACTGATGAGTATTTGCTTCAGATTGGGGGGCTGTCTTAAGCAAGGACTGGCCTGTCTCCCAAGATCTGTGAGAGTGAGGGATCGTCCTTTAGGATAGGTTGTAGATCCTTGATGATGTGCTGGAGAGGGTTTTAGTTGAGGGCTGAAGGTGACCGCTAGTGGCATTCTGTTACTTTCTTTGTTGGGCCTGTCCTGTAGTAGGTGCCTTCTGGGTACTGGGTTCTGTCAATCTGTTTCTTCACTTCAGCAGGTGGGTAATGTAGTTGTAAGAATGCTTGATAGAGATCTTGTAGGTGTTTGTCTCTGTCTGAGGGGTTGGAGCAAATGGGTTGTATCTTAGAGCTTGGCTGTAGACAATGCATCGTGTGGTGTGGTCTGGATGAAAGCTGGAGGCATGTAGGTAAGTATAGCAATCTTTAGGTTTCTGGTATAGGGTGGTGTTTATGTGACCATCACTTATTAGTACTGTAGTGTCCAGGAAGTGGATCTCTTGTGTGGACTGGTCCAGGCTGAGGTTGATGGTGGGATGGAAATTGTTGAAATCATGGTGGAATTCCTCAAGGTCTTCTTTTCCATGGGTTCAGATGGCATTTCAACATCCCCAGCAGTAATTTTCTCATGTGGGAAGAAAGTCCCTTCTTGCAGCTGTTCGAACAGCTCGGAGTTCTTAAAGATGCAAACATCATGCATCTTTCCTGACCATCCCAGGTTAATGTCTGTGAAACATCCCTTGTGATCCAACAGTGCTTGCAGCACCTTTGAGAAGTGTCCCTCGCAGTTTATGCACTGTTTGGCAAGGTGGTCCGGTGCCAAGATAGGGATATGAGTTCTGTCTATTGGCCCACCACAGTTAGGGAACCCCATTGCAGCAAAGCCATCCACTATGACCTGCACATTTCCCAGAGTCACTACCCTTGTTAGCAGAAAGAAGGTGCTTGTCTGTCCAATGAAACACCACAAACAGCACACGCTCTCAGTAAGTTCAGAGACTACCTCAGAGCTCAGGTTCGCATACGATGAAGCCTATTATGTGTTTGATAGTGGGAGAAAGGGGCCCTTCACCTATATCTCATCAGCTGAGTCTCATGGATGCTGTATCCTGTATCCAACTCCTGTATCCATAGTTGTCAGCTGAGTCAGCTTCCAGGAGGGTCATCAGCATAGTGGAAGTGTTGATGTTAGAAAGGGTTAACCTCTATACACAATAGATATGATGCCTAGATACTGTGATGGTTGGTGCCATAGAAACATGATTGATAGATTAGGTATATGACACAGTTTGGAGTGGGTTTCTGCAGGAATTAAAAAAAAACAGCCTAAGGACCAAGAAATACTGCTGACATTTAAAAAAAAAATTACCCACATCAAAAGATTTCTGTTTTGATGTTAGTAGACTGATGCAGAAGTTATTTCCCCTTTGGTATAGTTTTCCTGAATTAACCTTCTCAGACCAGGTCTACACGTACCGGGGATCGACGCTGCTGCAATCAATGTGGCCGGGTCGATTTAGCAGGTCTAGTGAAACCCTGCTAAATCGACTGCAAAGCACTCTCCGGTGGACTCTGGTACTCCACCAGAACAAGAAGAGTAAGGTAAGTCGACAGGAGAGTGTCTCCCTTCGACGCAGTGCAGTGTAGACACTGAAATAAGTCGACCTAAGCTACGTCGACTCCAGCTACTTTATTCACGTAGCTGGAGAAGCATAATTTAAGTTGACTTACTCCGGTAGTGCAGAGATGGCCTAAGAGTGTTCCTGCCAGTAGGGTCAAAACCAGAGATTTTTGTCTTCTGCAAAAATAAAACACAATCAGGTACCTTGCTAATAGGTGACCATATAAAATATACAAAGACAGAGATATTTTATTTAAATTCCTACTACTGCAGTGTTAGGGAAGTGTCCTGTGATTTGCTGATGTTACATAAAGAGATCCTGCAGTCAAGAAATGAAATCATCATTCTAGTTGGTGGGAAAAAACCTTAAAAAAAATCCTGGTTTACTAGAATAAAATAATTCAGAGAAATGGAAAGACCAACTGCCTGTATTAGATTAACAACAGAACTATTAAAGGAAAGATTAACCAAATAGGATAAAATGGCAAAAAAGTAACTTCTGTAACTTGTATTATAAAATTAGTGGGTAATCTGTACTGCTTTATCTCTACTTGCTTTCTCTTATCTTTAGGGTCTTTCACCTTTTCATGTAATGCTTCTGGGGCAGTAATAGAGACTATCTGTGGAGATAGAGGTGGTTAGGGACTATTTAGAAAAGCTGGACGTGCACAAGTCCATGGGGCCGGATGCGTTGCATCCTGGAGTGCTGAAGGAATTGGCAGCTGTGATTGCAGAGCCATTGGCCATTATCTTTGAAAACTCGTGGCGAACCGGGGAAGTCCCGGATGACTGGAAAAAGGCTAATGTAGTGCCAATCTTTAAAAAAGGGAAGAAGGAGGATCCTGGGAACTACAGGCCACTCAGCCTCACCTCAGTCCCTGGAAAAATCATGGAGCAGGTCCTCAAAGAATCAATCCTGAAGCACTTGCATGAGAGGAAAGTGATCAGGAACAGCCAGCATGGATTCAGCAAGGGAAGGTCATGCCTGACTAATCTAATCGCCTTTTATGATGAGATTACTGGTTCTGTGGATGAAGGGAAAGCAGTGGATGTATTGTTTCTTGACTTTAGCAAAGCTTTTGACACGGTCTCCCACAGTATTCTTGTCAGCAAGTTAAGGAAGTATGGGCTGGATGAATGCACTATAAGGTGGGTAGAAAGCTGGCTAGATTGTCGGGCTCAACGGGTAGTGATCAATGGCTCCATGTCTAGTTGGCAGCCGGTGTCAAGTGGAGTGCCCCAAGGGTCGGTCCTGGGGCCGGTTTTGTTCAATATCTTCATAAATGATCTGGAGGATGGTGTGGATTGCACTCTCAGCAAATTTGCGGATGATACTAAACTGGGAGGAGTGGTAGATACGCTGGAGGGGAGGGATAGGATACAGAAGGACCTAGACAAATTGGAGGATTGGGCCAAAAGAAATCTGATGAGGTTCAATAAGGATAAGTGCAGGGTCCTGCACTTAGGATGGAAGAATCCAATGCACCGCTACAGACTAGGGACCGAATGGCTAGGCAGCAGTTCTGCGGAAAAGGACCTAGGGCTGACAGTGGATGAGAAGCTGGATATGAGTCAGCAGTGTGCCCTTGTTGCCAAAAAGGCCAATGGCATTTTGGGATGTATAAGTAGGGGCATAGCGAGCAGATCGAGGGACGTGATCGTTCCCCTCTATTTGACATTGGTGAGGCCTCATCTGGAGTACTGTGTCCAGTTTTGGGCCCCACACTACAAGAAGGATGTGGATAAATTGGAGAGGGTCCAGCGAAGGGCAACAAAAATGATTAGGGGTCTAGAACACATGACTTATGAGGAGAGGCTGAGGGAGCTGGGATTATTTAGCCTGCAGAAGAGAAGAATGAGGGGGGATTTGATAGCTGCTTTCAACTACCTGAAAGGGGGTTCCAAAGAGGATGGCTCTAGACTGTTCTCAATGGTAGCAGATGACAGAACGAGGAGTAATGGTCTCAAGTTGCAGTGGGGGAGGTTTAGATTGGATATTAGGAAAAACTTTTTCACTAAGAGGGTGGTGAAACACTGGAATGCGTTACCTAGGGAGGTGGTAGAATCTCCTTCCTTAGAGGTTTTTAAGGTCAGGCTTGACAAAGCCCTGGCTGGGATGATTTAACTGGGAATTGGTCCTGCTTCGAGCAGGGGGTTGGACTAGATGACCTTCAGGGGTCCCTTCCAACCCTGATATTCTATGATTCTATGATTCTATCAATAACACAAAAACATCTGTACATTAGGAAATCCTAGCTCCACTGAAGTCAATGGGAGTTTTGCCATTGACTTCAGTGGAGTCAGGATTTCACACCAGAATACACCTGTAATACACAAAATGTTTGGCATTATCTCTCCTCTGGATCTGAAGATTTACCTGTTAGGGAGCGATGGAGACAAAAATGTTACTAAAGTTAGCAGTACCCGTGTTATGTTTTAGTTACTCAGGGCTTAAAGCTAAGCCTATCCATTACATGTGATTTACCCCTATAAAACACAATCTTCTGTGGGAACAAAGTACATCCCAGATCTCACAGGCCACAGAAGCATTTGATGATGAATGAATGCAAGTTATGGAATTATTATTTATTCTTTGTACTTCAGTAGGACCCAAGGACCTTTTTGGACTGGGTACTGTACAAACACAGAGGAAACCAACTTCATTGGTACAAGTAAGGGCCTATCCTGCCAAAACTGAAAATCAGTAGGAGCCTAAATATGGATTGAGCAGTCTAGCTTTCAACTCCTTTTTTTTTTAATTAAAAAAGTGTCCATTGCAATTTAGGGCTTGTCTACACAGCACAGCAAGGCATACCAGAGGGGTGTGTTTTGTAGAGCACTCTAAGACAGTGCACACTAAGTGACCCGTGCAGACCCTGCTGGCATGCTCTGAAAGGTATTGTTAGGAAATAGATATTCAGGCCTGTCTGTAAAGGCCTATACTTTAAGAATTTAGATATATGTTTATCATTTAGCTAGTTATAGAGGTATAAAAGAAAGAATCAAAATCACTGTCTTCTCTGTGACAGTATGAGGCCCTGTTCTTAAGCTAAGGCTTTTGGCTAAGCAGTGGGAGCAGCCATAAGCTGGAAAGCGTACGGTCACGTCCTCACACATTTCAAACCAGTCATATTGAAATGTAACCCTTCTACCCATCAGAGTTGGCAGCAACAAGGGCCGGGTTCAGTATCTAGGGGTTCCATTCCAATAACACAATGCAAAACCGGCTCGAGCCCCCACCCAGTGACCTGGGACAAATATATACCACCCCCGCAGGCGCCTCCAAGAGTCAATACTTTCCCTCTCGCAAGCACGGAGTCTGAGTGTAGCAAAAAAGCCTTTTAATAACAGAGAGAAACAATGTGGCATTATGTTGGGGAAACACCACCAACAGGATTCATAATACAACCTGTGAGCAACCCGTGAGCAAAAACCCACCCCAAACAAATTGCGGCGTGTCCTTTCCCTTGGGTTCTTGAGTCCCGCAACCCGAAATCACCCAAAGTCCCAAAAGTCCAATGGCCCAAAAGTCTCTGTCCCTGGTCAGGGCAGCCCCAGAGTTCGAAAGTTTATCTGCAGAGTTTTACCTCCCAACCTGGGTGGAGATGGGGGGGGGAAAGGGGAAGAGGTAAGGGGCACCTTACATGATGTGAAGCTGACTGCCCCACCACTCCAGCAGCCAGTCCACAAACTGCTCTGCATCCCACAAGCAGCTCCCACCGTCCCATGAACTACTCCACCAGCCGGTCCACAAACTGCTCTGCTCGGCTTGGCTCCGCGTCCCACAAGCAGCTCCTGCCGTCCCATGAACTGCTCTGCTCAGCCTCCCCCAAACAGCTCCTGCCGTCCCATGAACTGCTCCACCAGCCGGTCCACAAGCCGTTCCAGCTGTCCCACAAACTGCTCCACAATATATCTTCAGGCTCCCCCACTACTTAACACAACACTCAGTGATTTCAGCTCTTAGTCAGTTTTTAGATTTCAGCTTGTAGTAGGGGAGCCCTAGCACTGGTGCACCATTAGCCCAAAGTGAATTCAGCTCAGCAGCCTGTAACTAGACTCCTAATGGAATCAACATTAGCTCTGATATTCCACAGTGGAGAGAGGAGGAAGTGCAATTAGCATATAAGGCCCTCACCAAGGGGCCCATGCCACTAAGTATAAATACGTGTCCCCAACCTCTCTCAATTCACAGAGTTTTGGAACCCATGTCCCTTGCCTAGCGAGTGCTACTTAGTTGATGGCGAGTCCCTCCATCCTAACAAAAGGCCCAGTACAGTTCCAAGCACAGTTCCCATAATCAGGGTAATAACAATTTATTCTTCCTGCCCCAATAACAGAGACACTGGGGATCCCACAGCAGCCAAAGTGACCATTTGGGCAGCTATGGCCTCATTCTAGGTGGGGTGGGTGTGCCTATGCAAATGAGATCAGCCCCTGAACTTCTTTTCCACAACTTGCCACACCTTACTACCAGATGTCAGGGTGGAGCTCATCCTGACTCTGCTTACAGAAATAAAGCAATCTGGGGCTGTTAGAAAGCTGATCTGATCTATCGCCTCCAGATAAAGGGAATAGCCTAGAAGATGTAAAAGGAAATTTAGTTTGATAGTTTTCTGTTTGGTAAGAACTCACTTATCAATAGACGTAGTTGGGAAACCCTTATGTCTTTATAGATGTAGTCATGAAATCCTCACTTCTGTATTGTTTTGTCATTATAGATCCCAGTTTGCTATTGTTTATTTGCATGGTCTCTGTCTGGTTCTGTGATTGTTTCTGTCTGCTGTATAATTAATTTTTCTGGGTGTAAACTAATTAAGGTGGTGGGATATAACTGGTTAGCTAATCATGTTACAATATGTTAGGATTGGTTAGTCAGATTTCAGTAAAATGATTGGTTAAGGTATAGCTGAAAATATTACTATATAAATTAGAGGCAAACAGGAAGTAAGTTGGGATTCGAAAATAAGGGAAAAGGAACTTGGATTTAAGCTTTCTGGAAGTTCACCCCAATAAACATTGAATTGTTTGCACCTTTGGACTTCGGGTATCGTTGCTCTCTGTTCAAGTGAGAAGGACCAGGGAAGTGGGAGGATGAAGGAATAAGCCCTCTAACAGGTACCTTATTTGCATTGATGAAATCCTCTATGTTAACACAATCTACGTACTTTTTAGAGCCACCAACAGGGTCAATGTAGGGCAATTAGAGTGCAACACATTAGAGCACTTTACAAATCACACCCCTCCAGTGTGCTTTTGCTGCAAGCCCTTTTGCAGTCACAGCACCTCTCTGCATCACTGTCAGGGTCCTGACAAGGGCAGTCGGGGCCAAGGGTCAGAGCAGGATCAAACCTGAGGCTGGGAGTAGGAGAGGAGTCCATAGTTAGGTTCCAGGCCAGGGTCAAGACCAAGGGTCAGAGTCCAAGTCAGGTTTTAGGGTCTGAGTCAGGAGGAAAAGTCCAAACCAAGCCAAGGTCAGAGACAGGAGTTCAAGAGCAGGAGTGATCATGGCAGCTGCAGGAGATCCACACTATTCCCTAGACGCTTCCTGGAACACCCCTTAGATTTATATAGGGTGGGGAGCCAATCAGGAGCCATAAGGCTGCTGCCTATCAGATTACTTGAGATGGGTCTCCCATGGTCTGTGTCCACTGTGGGTTGTGGGTAGTTGAGCACAAACTGGTTACAGCAGCCACTGGTTGGCAGCATGGAGCTGTCTGCTGCCTGGTAGCTCTACAGGCCAAGGGCTCTAGACCTGCTAGGCCTTATAGTACCTGTCCCCTGCCAGCCTGAGTTTGTCTGGACTGGCTATATGGAAGGCTACCATGACATTAGGTTGCTCTTCTGGTCAATAGCCTCCCCAGCCTACAAGGGTGCTGTGTCTGATTCTCAAGTCCAGTATCTTATGGACCTGTGCCCATAATGTCCTCGGATATGCACCAGAGGATATGCTATGAGCTGGGGATGTATCAGTTGGAAGTGAAAGAGGAGGAGAAAGACCTGAGCGTATTGGTTGATCACAAGGTGACTGTGAGCTGCCAATGTGATGCAGCCACGAAAAAGGCTAATGCAGTCCTATGATGCATATAGTGAGCTATTTCCTGCAGAGAGAAGGAAGTGTTAGTATCATCATACAAGGCACTGGTGAGACCTCATCTGGAATACTGTGTACAATTCTGCTCTCCCAGAATTCAAACTGGAATAGGTGCAGAGCAGAGCTATTAGGATGATCCAAGGAATAGAAAACTTATCTTATGAGAGGAGACTCAAAGAGCTTGGCTTGTTTAGCCTAATCAAAAGAAGGCCAAGGGGAGAGATGATTGCTGTCTATAAATACATTAGAGGGATAAATACCAGGGAGGGAGAGGAGTTATTTAAGTTAAACGCCAATGTGGACATAAGAAAAAATGAATATAAACTAATCATCAACAAGGTTAGGCTTGATATTAGGCAAAGGTTTCTAACCATCAGAAGAGTGAAGTTCTGGAACAGCCTTTCGAGGGGAGAAGTGTGGGGGTGGGAAACTGGATTCAGGACTGAGTTTGATAAGTTTATGGAGGGGATGGTATGCTGAGACTGCCTGCAATGGACTGCCAGCAGCAAATATCTCCGATGGCTGGTGATGGGACACTAGATGGGGAGGGTGCTGAGTTACTACAGAGAATTCTTTCCCAGGTGTCTTCCCAGTGGGTCTTGCCCACATGTTCAGGGTCTAACTGATCACCATATTTGGGGTCAGGAAGGAATTTTATCCTGGGGTAAGATTGTCAGAGACCTTGGAGGGGTTTCGCCTTCCTCTGCAACATAGGGCTCGGGTCACTTGCAGGTTTAATCTAGTGTAAATGGTGGATTCTCTGTAACTAGAAGTCTTTAAACCATGATTTGAAGACTTCAGTAACTCCGCTAGGGTAGGGGTCTATTACAGGAGTGGGTGAGTGAGGTTCTGTGGCCTGCAATGTGCAGGAGGGTGGACTAGATGATCATGATGGTCCCTTCTGACTGTAAAGTCTATGATTCTATATGGTGGTTTAGCCTGATGAGCAAAGGGGTTGTCAATGTAGGATTTTAGCAAGGATACATGAAATATGGGTGCATTTTGAGGGATCTGAGTAACTGAAGCTTCATAAAGCTTATGCTCTAATAAATTTGTTAGTCTCTAAGGTGCCATAAGTACTCCGTTCTTTTTGCAGATACAGACTTACACAGCTGCTACTCTGAAACCTGAAGCTTCGTGGTCACTGTGTTGATTATCTGGTTTGTGAAATATGGCCCACAGTATCAGCAATCCAGTTTACAACCTGACCAGTTGGTGCAAGATGTTTTGGGCTGAGAGCTACATTTTTTGCCCAACAGTGAATGCCGGGCCTTCCTGGTACTGGTGGTCAGCATACCAATCATTGTCTTCCTTGGCTTTGTCCAGATGTGCCTTGAGTTCTTCTTAGAACTCATGGATCTGCTGCACCCAGTCAGTAGTATCAAGGTTGGTGGAGTTGATGGGTATGGCTGGATGGAGATGCGGGTGAAAGCCACGGTCATAAATATAAAGGGAAGGGTAAACACCTTTAAAATCCCTCCTGGCCAGAGGAAAAACCCTTTCACCTGTAAAGGGTTAAGAAGCTAGGATAACCTCGCTGGCACCTGACCAAAATGACCAATGAGGAGATAAGATACTTTCAAAGCTGGAGGGGGAGAGAAACAGAGGCTCTCTCTGTCTGTGTGCTGCTTTTGCCGGGGACAGAACAGGAATGGAGTCTTAGAACTTAGTAAGTAATCTAGCTAGATATGCGTTAGATTCTGTTTTGTTTAAATGGCTAAAAAATAAGCTGTGCTGAATGGAATGTAGATTCCTGTTTTTGTGTCTTTTTGTAACCTAAAGTTTTGCCTAGAGGGATTCTCTATGTTTTGAATCTGATTACCCTGTAAGGTATTTACCATCCTGATTTTACAGAGGTGATTCTTTTTATTTTTTCTTCTATTAAAATTCTTCTTTTAAGAACCTGATTGTTTTTTTCATTGTTCTTGAGATCCAAGGGTTTGGGTCTGTGTTCACCTATGCAAATTGGTGAGGATTTTTATCAAGCCTTCCCCAGGGTAGGGTTTGGGGGAGGATTTTGGGGGGAAAGACGTTTCCAAGCGGGCTCTTTCCCAGTTATATATCTGTTAAACACTTGGTGGTGGCAGCAATAAAGTACAAGGGCAAAAGGTAAAATAGTTCGTATCTTGGGGAAGTTTTAACCTAAGCTGGTAAAAATAAGCATAGCGGGTTTTCATGCAGGTCCCCACATCTGTACCCTAGAGTTCAGAGTGGGGAAGGAACCCTGACAACCCCAAAAATATAAAGCAAGAAAAGTTTTAGAAAACCAAACACTAATATACAAAAAAGCAGGGGAATGTAGCTAAGGCCTGAAATGAGTAATTAACACATGGAGAGCGGCCTCCTTTTTGGAAGATAGGAGTAGAGAAGGAAATAAATTATTAAGTTGAAAGCAGTGTGGATGTTAAGTAAGATAAGTTAAATAGGTCAGTAGGCCAAGAAGGCAATGTCTGAGCCAACTAAGATAAGAGGGAAAACAGAACTATTTACAGTAAACTAGATAACAAGGGACAACGAATGTAGAAATGAGGTAAAGAGCAAGTCAAATCATGATCAGTGTGTGGATGTACAGAAAAGGCAATAAGATGTGTAATGTATATAAAGGGAGAAGGTTTCTGTATAACTTTGAAGCTGTACTTTCTTTGCCCTGCATCCATCCTCCCTACATTTTGTTAGTATCAGTCATAATTTGGGGTCAGTTAATGCTGCATTCTAGCTAATCAAAACAATTTTGGTTAGTGTCAAACTACCAATATTGAATTCTGACAGCAGTATTTAATAAATTGGTTATTATCCATTCTAAAAAACAGCATCTACAAAAAACAATTGGCTCTACATTAACTACTGGTGTATCACAAATGATTGCAAACATAAAGAGCACAGCACTCATCTTGTTATACCAGGAATATTGTCAACATTGCAACTCCAGTGGCCACAATAATTCAGGCCAATCCAATGGAACAAAGAAGTTAGCCACTCCTGTCTCCCGCTCTGAGAAGCCTGCCAGATGGTAACAACCAGCAGTAAGAGCAACCTAGAACCTGGCTGGACAGTACTGTGCAGTAAATTTATATATGAAGATCTGATTTGTAATGTAATTATTCCAAATTTCTGTTTTACTCCTCATGCACATAAAAGTGTGAAATATATTTTAATAGTGCCAATTTCAGTTTTTTTAACTGGTTTTAAAATGAAACCCCTCAATCAAAGTCCCAAACCTAACATTTCCAGGCCCACAATAGAGGACTAAAATCAGTTAATTGAAAAAAATTGTACATAGGTTGTATAAGGGAATGTACAGACCATTGGACATATGGAGCATGAATGTATGGATCGATAAAGCAAAATGGCCATAAAACAGTGTATAGCCCACTGAGTCATTTTCAGTTCGTACATTATGCTTTTCCAGGATTATGGGTAAACATCCTCCCCATAAAAAGACAAAAAGTAGGGGGATGTAGTGGAGAAACAGACAGACAGCCTGGAGCACTGGGCCTGGTACAAGGTCTGAGGCCTGAACCAGAGGCTGTGAACCAAATTCAGGCCATGTATTAAAGCAGATGCTTACAAATTCACTGTCCAGTACATGAACTTGGTAAAGTTGTTGCTAGTATAGTAGGCACTAGATATTTACATAAATATATTCCAGCCACTACAAATACATTCCAATCTAGTACAAGATAAGATGGTTTGAGAAAACAATGAATAGGGATGTTTTGTTCAAGATATTAGGAAAAAGGGAAGGTAGCAAATAGATGTCATAAAATACGCAAGGTAGTGTGTACGTTGTGTGTTCCAGTTGTTTGTCTCAGCCTTAACCCTTTGTCCAGTCTAGTCCCACTGCTGACTAACCTAAGTCCATTGTAACAAGCATACATGTGTTAGTGTAACTGTAGACATCAATCCAGGGAGCTAGTATCATGCTTCATTGACAATAAACTTGGCCAAGCACCTTTGCCATCAAACCGTGCCTTTGGTCTTCCTTTATAAGTAACATCAAAGTCTGCCAAACGAACATGCTGCACTATCTCCTAACAACATTGAAGATCCAAGAACAGAAGCACTGAGTAGCCTGAACAGTGTCACTGAGGCAATGGCCTTCAGCACTTAACACTAGGTAGTACTTGTGACAGGTTGGATCAAAAAAAACCCCTTGGGAACTGCCAACTGATGTGCTGAGACTACTTCTAACCCATTTTCCCTGCTAGATTGGGACTCTGGAACCTTGCCAGTTTGTGCCAGACACGCTAGCCTGTTACAAACCCAGACCCAGGTCTGAACCACATCCCCCAACAGCTGCAGGCTTAACTGAAAACAGCTTAAGAACTGTTCCTGCCTCTAACACTCAGATGCCCAGCTCCCAATGGGGTCCAAACCCCAAATAAATCAATTTTACCCTGTATAAAGCATATACAGGGTAAACTCATAAATTGTTCACCCTCTATAACACTGATAGAGAGATATGCACAGCTGTTCCCCCCCCCCAGTATTAATACATACTCTGGGTTAATTAATAAGTAAAAAGTGATTTTATTAAATACAGAAAGTAGGATTTAAGTGGTTCCAAGTAGTAACAGACAGAACAAAGTAAATTACCAAACAAAATAAAATAAAACACGCAAGTCTATGCCTAATACAGTAAGAAAGTGATTACAGATGTTATCTCACCTTCAGAGTTGTTCCAGTAAGTTTCTTTTACAGACTAGCCTCCTTCTAGTCTGGGTCTAGCAATCACTCATACCCCCCGTAGTTACTGTCCTTTGTTCCAGTTTCTCTCAGGTAACCTTGGGGGTGGAGAGGCTACCTCTTGAGCCAGCTGAAGACAAAATGGAGGGGTCTCCCACGGGCTTAAATAGACTCTGTCTTGTGGGTGGTCTCCCTCCCTCCCCCTGTTTAGAATCCCAGCTACAAGATAGAGTTTTGGAGTCACATGGGCAAGTAACATGTCCATGTATGACTCAGAATTTTACAGGTGGCAGCCATTTTTCACATGCTACCTTGAATGTCCTCAGGTAGACTTCTCATGTGGATTGGAGTCTTCCAAGATCCATTGCCCATTAAGTGTTTCTTGATTGGGCACTTAACTTGCCAATTTCTTTCTAAAGAAGCTGACCAAATACCTTATTAAGGCTACTTGAAATCAAACAAAAACACAGCCAATATTCATAACTTCGAATACAAAAATGATACATGCATACAAATAGGCTGAATATATTCAGTAGATCATAACCTTTGCAGAGATATGTTACATGGCTTAGGTAGCATAAAATATATTCCAGTTATGTCATATTTACATTCATAAGCATATTTCTATAAAGCATTATGGGGTGCAATGTCATAGTACTCTCAAGGTCTGCTAAACCAGCTATCAGTACAGAGCTGGACAGCACATGGAAAGAACACAAACATGCAAGTCAACTGACAACACCGTGAATAGTAGGCACAATGGTGGAGATGATATGCTAGGGACCATGTCTTTGAGAGAATATGGGCCCAATTGGCACATTGGAGGCATTGGTCTCGACAACAAAGGGTCATGCCAGTTTGGGATGGACCAGGATTGGGGCAATGGTAAAGGTCATCTTGAGCCAGACGAATGCTTGTTAGGCCTCTGGAGACCAGGTGAAGGTGGTTCTTGTGGAGAAGCACTATCAATAGGGAATTTTGGTATGAAAATCTGGAGATGAAGCATCTATAAAAGTTAGTGAACCCTAGGAAGCGTTGAGCTTCTTGATGTTTTTTGTGGGGGCGCACAGCTCCATACTACATCCACCTTCTTGGGGTCCATTCAGAGCCCACTGGTGGACAGGATGTAACTCAGGAACTCCATGAAGCCCTAGTCAAAGCTCACTTTCCCAGATTTGATACAAACTATGTTGGTGGAGCCATTCCAGGGCCGACTGACCGGACATGCTGGGGGTGTTGCTCAGGATCCTCAGAAAAGATGAGGATGTCATCTAGATAGACTATAATGTACTGGTGTAGGATGTCAAGGAAGATCTTCTTCATGAAGTTCTGGAATGTTGCATTTGTGAGACCAAATGGCATTCATAGTGGGTTCAAAAAACCTGAACCAGGTTGCAGGTCAATTTTTATGAATACCTGAGTTGATCATACAATAGTTCTGGAATGAGTGGAAGAGGGTATTGATTCCTGATGGTAACCTGATTGGGGGCCTGGTAATCCATGCTGTCAGGGTTCCCTCCCCACTCTGAACTCTAGGGTACAGATGTGGGGACCCGCATGAAAAAAACCCTAAGCTTATTTCTACCAGCTTAGGTTAAAACTTCCCCAAGGCACAGATCCGTTCTTGTCCTTTGACTGACCACCACCAAGTGATTTAGACAAAGAATCAGGGAAAGGACCACTTGGAGTTCCTATTCCCACAAAATATCCCCCCAAGCCTACACCCCCTTTCCTGGGGAGGCTTGAAAAATAAACAAGGTGAGCACAAACCAGACCCTTTGGTTTGTAGGACACTAAAAACCCAATCAGATTCTTAAAACAGAACTTTATTATAAAGAAAAAAAGTAAAAGAAGCCCCTCTGTAGAATCAGGATGGAAGGTAATTTTACAGGACAATCAGATTCAAAACACAGAGGATTTCCCTCTAGGCAAAACTTAAAAGTTACAAAAACCAGGGATAAACCTCCCTCTAGCACAGGGAAAATTCACAAGCTAAAACAAAAGATAAAATAATGCATTTCCTTGCTTTACTTACAATTTTTGTAATCTAGATGCTTAGTTCAAGTAGGGCTTTGGGAGATGTATTTTTCCTGTCCTGATTCCTCGCTGACCCAGAGAGAACCAACAAAGAGAACAAAGCAAAAACCTTCCCCCACAGATTTGAAAGTATCTTCTCCCCTTATTGGTCCTTTTGGTTAGGTGCCAACCAGGTTACCTGAGCTTCTTAACCCTTTACAAGTAAGGAGGGATTTTATGATACCCTTAGCTGTATGTTTACGACACATGCATAGGTGCAGGTTTCCATCTTTCTTTTTAACAAATAGAATTGGGGCCCTGGCAGCAGAGGTAGACAGATATATAAAACCCTTGGCCAAATTCTCCTGGAGATAGGAATGCAGGGCAGCCAGCTCAGTTCCAATATCACACAGATACAGCCAAACAGCATCCTAGCCCCAGGTTGCAGCTCAATCTCAATGGTGGTAGAGTGCCAGCATTCTTCTTCTTGAAGACATCACCATAGATGCTGTACTGGGGAGGGTGGTGCTGAAGTAAACTCTGAGTGTGTGTTTGTTTGCTTGCTGAGGAACTATCCGAGCGTGTGTTTGCTGGGAGGGCAGTGTGAGAGCCTGAGTGAGTGTCTGATTGGCTGCTAGCCTGCAGGGGGCGGGCATTAGGGTGTCTGTTTGTTTGCGTCAGGGAAGCCTGGCTGTTTAAAAATAGCCAGAGCTTCGCGAACCAGCTGAGCAGCAGGGGACAGCAGAGCAGCTCACAGCAGGAGTTTGCCTGGGAGTTCTCCTGGAGTGAGCCCAGTGAGGCTTACGTCTTGCAAACTTCTCTGAGGAAGCTCATAGTAGGAAGGTGATATGGAAGCGGGGGGTTCAGCTATTGTGACCTGCACTGGTTGTGCCATGTTTGTCTTTCTTCCACAGGACAGAAGCGACTTTGTACAAAGTGCAAGCTGGTCTCCATATTGGAAGAGAAGATTGAAGGTCTGGAGCAACAGATAACGACCCTGCGTTGCATACGAGAAACTGAGGATTTTCTAGACAAAACTCAGGATAGGCTTCTAGGGGCACAAAGTTCTAAAGATATAGAGCAGGTTGCACAGAGGAGCCAAGAGGCCAGTGAAGAAGCTTGGCAACATGTGACCTCCAGAAGAGGTAAGCGGAATGTCCGGGTTCCAGTAACACAGACACAGGTAACTAACCGCTTTCATGTTCTCTCCACAGGTACCGTTGCGGAGAGTGGACCAGATGATATATCTGGGGCGAGAAAGCAGAAGGAGACTCCGCTGGTTGGAAGGCATGAGATGCGATGTCCTGAGGTTGGGAGTTCCACGACCACCACTCCCAAGAGGAGAAGGCGGGTGGTGGTGGTCGGGGACTCTCTCCTCCGGGGGACTGAGTCATCTATCTGCCGCCCTGACCGGGAAAACCGAGAAGTCTGCTGCTTGCCGGGGGCTAAGATTCGCGATGTGACAGAGAGACTGCCGAGACTCATCAAGCCCTCGGATCGCTACCCCTTCCTGCTTCTCCACGTGGGCACCAATGATACTGCCAAGAATGACCTTGAGCGGATCACTGCGGACTACGTGGCTCTGGGAAGAAGGATAAAGGAGTTGGAGGCACAAGTGGTGTTCTCGTCCATCCTCCCCGTGGAAGGAAAAGGCCTGGGTAGGGACCGTCGAATCGTGGAAGTCAACGAATGGCTATGCAGGTGGTATCGGAGAGAAGGCTTTGGATTCTTTGACCATGGGATGGTGTTCCATGAAGGAGGAGTGCTGGGCAGAGACGGGCTCCATCTTACGAAGAGAGGGAAGAGCATCTTTGCCAGCAGGCTGGCTAACCTAGTGAGGAGGGCTTTAAACTAGGTTCACCGGGGGAAGGAGACCAAAGCCCTGAGGTAAGTGGGAAAGCGGGATACCGGGAGGAAGCACAGGCAGGAATGTCTGTGAGGGGAGGGCTCCTGCCTCATACTGGGAATGAGGGGCGATCAACAGGTTATCTCAAGTGCTTATATACGAATGCACAAAGCCTTGGAAACAAGCAGGGAGAACTGGAGGTCCTGGTGATGTCAAAGAACTATGACGTGATTGGAATAACAGAGACTTGGTGGGATAACTCACATGACTGGAGTACTGTCATGGATGGATATAAACTGTTCAGGAAGGACAGTCAGGGCAGAAAAGGTGGGGGAGTAGCACTGTATGTAAGGGAGCAGTATGACTGCTCAGAGCTCCGGTACGAAACTGTAGAAAAACCTGAGTGTCTCTGGATTAAGTTTAGAAGTGTGTGCAACAAGAGTGATGTAGTGGTGGGAGTCTGCTATAGACCACCGGATCAGGGGGATGAGGTAGATGAGGCTTTCTTCCGGCAGCTCACGGAAGCTACTAGATCGCATGCCCTGATTCTCATGGGTGACTTTAATTTTCCTGATATCTGCTGGGAGAGCAATACAGCGGTGCATAGACAATCCAGGAAGTTTTTGGAAAGCGTAGGGGACAATTTCCTGGCGCAAGTGCTAGAGGAGCCAACTAGGGGGGGCGCTTTTCTTGACCTGCTGCTCACAAACCGGGTAGAATTAGTGGGGGAAGCAAAAGTGGATGGGAATCTGGGAGGCAGTGACCATGAGTTGGTTGAGTTCAGGATCCTGACGCAGGGAAGAAAGGTAAGCAGCAGGATACGGACCCTGGACTTCAGGAAAGCAGACTTCGACTCCCTCAGGGAACAGATGGCCAGGATCCCCTGGGGGACTAACTTGAAGGGGAAAGGAGTCCAGGAGAGCTGGCTGTATTTCAAGGAATCCCTGTTGAGGTTACAGGGACAAACCATCCCGATGAGTCGAAAGAATAGTAAATATGGCAGGCGACCAGCTTGGCTTAATGGTGAAATCCTAGCGGATCTTAAACATAAAAAAGAAGCTTACAAGAAGTGTAAGGCTGGACATATGACCAGGGAAGAGTATAAAAATATTGCTCGGGCATGTAGGAATGAAATCAGGAGGGCCAAATCTCACCTGGAGCTGCAGCTAGCGAGAGATGTCAAGAGTAACAAGAAGAGTTTCTTCGGGTATGTTGGCAACAAGAAGAAAGCCAAGGAACGTGTGGGCCCCTTACTGAATGAGGGAGGCAACCTAGTGACAGAGGATGTGGAAAAAGCTAATGTACTCAATGCTTTTTTTGCCTCTGTCTTCACTAACAAGGTCAGCTCCCAGACTGCTGCGCTGGGCATCACAAAATGGGGAAGAGATGGCCAGCCCTCTGTGGAGATAGAGGTGGTTAGGGACTATTTAGAAAAGCTGGATGTGCACAAGTCCATGGGGCCGGACGAGTTGCATCCGAGAGTGCTGAAGGAATTGGCGGCTGTGATTGCAGAGCCATTGGCCATTATCTTTGAAAACTCGTGGTGAACCGGGGAAGTCCCGGATGACTGGAAAAAGGCTAATGTAGTGCCAATCTTTAAAAAAGGGAAGAAGGAGGATCCTGGGAACTACAGGCCACTCAGCCTCACCTCAGTCCCTGGAAAAATCATGGAGCAGGTCCTCAAAGAATCAATCCTGAAGCACTTGCATGAGAGGAAGGTGATCAGGAACAGCCAGCATGGATTCACCAAGGGAAGGTCATGCCTGACTAATCTAATCGCCTTTTACGATGAGATTACTGGTTCTGTGGATGAAGGGAAAGCAGTGGATGTATTGTTTCTTGACTTTAGCAAAGCTTTTGACACGGTCTCCCACAGTATTCTTGTCAGCAAGTTAAGGAAGTATGGGCTGGATGAATGCACTATAAGGTGGGTAGAAAGCTGGCTAGATTGTTGTGCTCAACGGGTAGTGATCAATGGCTCCATGTCTAGTTGGCAGCCGGTATCAAGTGGAGTGCCCCAGGGGTCGGTCCTGGGGCCGGTTTTGTTCAATATCTTCATAAATGATCTGGAGGATGGTGTGGATTGCACTCTCAGCAAATTTGCGGATGATACTAAACTGGGAGGAGTGGTAGATACGCTGGAGGGGAGGGATAGGATACAGAAGGACCTAGACAAATTGGAGGATTGGGCCAAAAGAAATCTGATGAGGTTCAATAAGGATAAGTGCAGGGTCCTGCACTTAGGACGGAAGAACCCAATGCACTGCTACAGACTAGGGACCGAATGGCTAGGCAGCAGTTCTGCGGAAAAGGACCTAGGGGTGACAGTGGATGAGAAGCTGGATATGAGTCAGCAGTGTGCCCTTGTTGCCAAGAAGGCCAATGGCATTTTGGGATCTATAAGTAGGGGCATAGCGAGCAGATCGAGGGACGTGATCGTTCCCCTCTATTCGACATCGGTGAGGCCTCATCTGGAGTACTGTGTCCAGTTTTGGGCCCCACACTACAAGAAGGATGTGGATAAATTGGAGAGAGTCCAGCGAAGGGCAACAAAAATGATTAGGGGTCTAGAACACATGACTTATGAGGAGAGGCTGAGGGAGCTGGGATTGTTTAGCCTGCAGAAGAGAAGAATGAGGGGGGATTTGATAGCTGCTTTCAACTACCTGAAAGGGGGTTCCAAAGAGGATGGCTCTAGACTGTTCTCAATGGTAGCAGATGACAGAACGAGGAGTAATGGTCTCAAGTTGCAGTGGGGGAGGTTTAGATTGGATATTAGGAAAAACTTTTTCACTAAGAGGGTGGTGAAACACTGGAATGCGTTACCTAGGGAGGTGGTAGAATCTCCTTCCTTAGAGGTTTTTAAGGTCAGGCTTGAGAAAGCCCTGGCTGGGATGATTTAACTGGGAATTGGTCCTGCTTCGAGCAGGGGGTTGGACTAGATGACCTTCAGGGGTCCCTTCCAACCCTGATATTCTATGATTCTATGATGGTTTTCCCACCTGACCCTTGGCTAAGGACAGGGGGGTGCACCTTTTTCTCAGGTTCATCAGATGGTGTGCGTAGGCAGACTTGCTCACAGAACTTGGAGTAGAAGCTAAGCAGGTGCTCATGCCTAAGGATTTGCAGACCATGAGCCACCAGCCATGAAATGCTAAGGATTATGGGGAAGAGTGGTGGGTGGATTGTCCTGAACTGAAGGCCTCCCTGATGGTCCTGAATGACAAGTTCCAGAAGCACTGTCTCCTGGATCACTGCCTTGATGACTGGAGTGAGCCATCTTTAGTTTTAACTAGATCAGGGGCAGTCTTTGGTTGAACCAGAATACCCAGGGCTTGGGCTGTATCAGCATCTATGAAGCTGTCCGCTGCCCTGGAATCCACCAGTGCCCACTGTGGCAGAATTTAGTAAGGCTTCCCTGGAACACAAAGGAAGACCTGGACTTTAAGGTGGATGAATGGTTCACCATGCCAGGGGCATGCCTCAGTAAGGAGTAGGGGGGCTGTCAAGGTTCCTTCATCACTCTGAACTCTAGGGTACAGATGTGGGGACCTGCATGAAAACCTCCTAAGCTTACTTTTACCAGCTTAGGTTAAAACTTCCCCAAGGTACAAACTATTTTACCTTTTGCCCTTGGACTTTTGCTGCCACCACCAAATGTCTAACCGGGTTTATTTTATTAGGAAAGAGCCCATTTGGAAATGTCTTTCCCCCCAAAATCCTCACCAAAACCTTCCATCCCCTTCCTGGGGAAGGTTTGATAAAAATCCTCACAAATTTGCATAGCTGACCACAGACCCAAACCCTTGGATCTTAAGAACAATGAAAAAGCATTCAGTTTCTTAGAAGAAGAATTTTAATAGAAGAAAAAGTAAAAAGAATCACCTCTGTAAAATCAGGATGGTAAATAGCGTACAGGATAATTAGATTCAAAACATAGAGAATCCCTCTAGGCAAAACCTTAAGTTACAAAAAGACACAAAAACAGGAATATCCATTCCATTCAGCACAGCTTATTCTCTCAGCCATTTAAAGAAATCAGAATCTAACGCATACATAGCTAGATTAAAAGAAAAGGAGTACTTGTGGCACCTTAGAGACTAACCAATTTATTTGAGCATGAGCTTTCGTGAGCTACAGCTCACTTCATCGGATGCATACCGTGGGAGTGAGTTTGTGTGTGGGGGGGTGGAGGGTGAGAAAACCTGGATTTGTGCTGGAAATGGCCCACCTTGATTATCATGCACATTGTAGGGAGAGTGGTCACTTTGGATGAGCTATTACCAGCAGGATAGTGAGTTTGTGTGTGTGTTTTTTGGAGGGGGGTGAGGGGGTGAGAGAACCTGGATTTGTGCAGAAAATGGCCCACCTTGATTATCATGCACATTGTGTAGAGAGTTGTCACTTTGGATGGGCTATTACCAGCAGGAGAGTGAGTTTGTGTGTGGGGGGGTGGAGGGTGAGAAAACCTGGATTTGTGCTGGAAATGGCCCAACTTGATGATCACTTTAGATAAGCTATTACAGCAGGACAGTGGGGTGGGAGGAGGTATTGTTTTATGATCTCTGTGTGTATATAAAGTCTGCTGCAGTTTCCACGGTATGCATCCGATGAAGTGAGCTGTAGCTCACAAAAGCTCATGCTCAAATAAATTGGTTAGTCTCTAAGGTGCCACAAGTACTCCTTTTCTTTTTGCGAATACAGACTAACACGGATGTTACTCTGAAACCTAGCTAGATTACTTACTAAGTTCTAAGACTCCATTCCTGTTCTGTTCCTGGCAAAAGCAGCACACAGACAGAGAGAGCCTTTGTTTCTCTCCCCGTCCAGCTTTGAAAGTATCTTGTCTCCTCATTGGTCATTTTGGTCAGGTGCCAGCGAGGTTATCCTAGCTTCTTAACCCTTTACAAGTGAAAGGGTTTTTCCTCTGGCCAGGAGGGATTTTAAAGGTGTTTACCCTTCCCTTTATATCTATGACACGCCCCCCCCAATCACAGATAGGATGAAACGCTGGCTGGGATTTCTTCCTGGAGCTCTAGGAAAAAACAGAGTTAAGACACATGCACCTCTAAATATACTACCAAGTACATAAAGACTAACAATATTTTCCACATCTCAAGGACGATTTTAACCAGCTGATTCTGGGAAACTTTCACGGGAGAGTGCATCAGCCACTTTGTTAGAAGCTCCTGAGATGTGTTGGATGTCGAAATCAAAATCTTGGAGAGCTAAACTCCACCGAAGAAGTTTTTTGTTATTTCCCGTGGCGGTATGAAGCCACTGCAGCGCAGCATGGTCGGTTTGCAGGTGGAAACACCGTCCCCAAACATATGGGCGTAGCTTTTCCAGAGCGTAGACAATGGCGTAACATTCTTTTTCACTGACTGACCAGTTGCTTTCCCTCTCAGACAGGTTCTTGCTGAGAAACACTGCAGGGTGGAATTCTTGATCCGGTCCTTCCTGCATTAAAACTGCTCCCACACCACGCTCGGACGCATCTGTAGTTACTAGGAACAGTTTGTCAAAGTCTGGGGCCCTTAGTACAGGGTCAGACATGAGTGTCGCTTTAAGCTTGTTAAAGGCCTTCTGACACTCTTCGGTCCACTGAATGGCATTTGGCTGTTTCTTTTTGGTTAGGTCTGTCAGTGGGGCGGCGATTTGGCTGTATTGCGGTACAAATAGTCTGTAATAACCGGCCAAGCCTAAGAAGGATTGAACCTGTTTCTTTGACTTTGGGACAGGCCACTTTTGGATAGCATCCACTTTGGCCTGGAGGGGGTTGATAGTTCCTTGACCCACCTGGTGTCCAAGGTAAGTCACTCTGTTTAGGCCTATTTGACACTTCTTAGCCTTAACAGTTAGTCCTGCCTCCCTTATGCGCTCAAAGACTTTTTGTAGATGTTCCAGGTGTTCTGCCCAGGAATCCGAAAATATGGCCACATCGTCAAGGTAGGCAACTGCATATTCTCCTAATCCCGCTAGGAGACCATCTACAAGTCTTTGGAAGGTGGCCGGTGCATTTCGCAGGGCGAAAGGGAGTACATTAAATTCATACAGCCCGACATGTGTGGTGAAGGCTGACATTTCCTTGGCAGATTCATCTAGCGGTACCTGCCAGTACCCCTTGGTTAAGTCCAAGGTAGAGATGAACTGGGCCCGTCCCAGTTTCTCTAATAGTTCTTCTGTGCGTGGCATTGGATAGTTGTCTGGGCGAGTTACAGCGTTTAGCTTATGGTAGTCCACGCAAAAACGTATCTCCCCATCTGGTTTGGGAACTAGAACCACTGGAGATGCCCATGCACGGCCAGAGGGGCAGATTACACCCATCTATAGCATATCCTGGATCTCCCGTTCTATAGCAGTTTTAGCTTGAGGAGACACCCGGTAAGGTTAGACTTTAATTGGGTGAGCATTACCTGTGTCAATGGAGTGGATATGCCCGTTCAGTCAGTCCTGGGGTGGCTGAGAACGTCGGCACGTAGCTCGTGCACAGCTCCTGGATCTGCTGTCACTGCATATGCCCAAGGGTCATGGAGAGGTTCACCTCTTCCACGCCACCATCACTTTTCCCTTCGTAGTAGACACCTTCAGGCCACTCAGCGTCATCTCCTCCCTGGGCTGTAAACTGACAAACCTTTAATTATCTGGTATAAAAGGGCTTTAGAGAATTAATATGGTATACCTTAGGCTTTTGGTTGGAGGTGGGGAATGCTATCAGATAATTAACAGCTCCCAGGCGCTCCTGGACCATGAATGGCCCTTCCCACGATGCTTCCATTTTATGGGCCTGGAGCGCCTTTAAGACCATGACCTGGTCTCCTACTTTGAAGGAACGCTCTCTGGCATGTTTATCATACCAGGCTTTTTGCTCTTTTTGAGCATCCTGTAGGTTTTCTTTAGCAAGGGCTAGAGAGTTTCGGAGGGTGTTTTGTAGGTTGGTTACAAAGTCCAGAATGTTAGTTCCTGGAGAAGGTGTAAATCTCTCCCATTGCTGCTTCACCAACTGTAATGGCCCCTTAACCTCACGGCCATATACAAGTTCAACTGGGGAAAACCCTAAACTGGGATGTGGTACAGCTCTGTAGGCAAAGAGCAACTGCTGCAACACTAGGTCCCAATCATTGGAGTGCTCATTTACGAATTTACGTATCATGGCCCCCAAAGTTCCATTAAACTTCTCCACCATGCCATTTGTTTGATGGTGGTAAGGAGTGGCAACCAAGTGATTTACCCCATGAGCTTCCCAAAGGCTTTCCATAGTTCCTGCCAGAAAATTAGTTCCTGCATCTGTGAGGATGTCGGAGGGCCAACCTACCCTGGCAAAAATACCTGCTAGTGCCTGGCACACACTTTTAGCCCTGGTGTTGCTTAGAGCTACTGCTTCCGGCCTTCGGGTGGCAAAATCCATGAAAGTCAGTATGTACTGCTTTCCTCTGGGTGTCTTTTTCGGAAAAGGACCCAGAATATCCACAGCTACCCGCTGAAATGGAACTTCAATGATGGGGAGTGGCTGGAGAGGGGCTTTGACCTGGTCTTGGGGTTTTCCCACTTTTTGGCATACCTCACAAGACCGGACATAGGTAGAAACATCCTTGCCCATTCCCTCCCAGTGGAATGGCCTCCCCAACCAGTCTTTGGTCCTGTTCACCCCAGCATGACCACTAGGATGATTGTGGGCTAAGCTCAAGAGCTTGACCCGGTACTTAGTTGGAACTACCAACTGTCTCTGAGGATGTCAGTCTTCCTGGTGTCCACCAGAAAGAGTTTCCTTGTATAAAAGTCCTTTCTACAACAAACCTGGATCGATTAGAAGAGCTGAGAGGCGGTGGGTTGCTCCGTGCCACCGTCCAAGCTCTCTGGAGGCTTTCATCTACTTCCTGTTCGGTCTGGAACTGTTCCCTTGATGCTGGAGACATCAGTTCCTCATTGGATTGTGGAACTATGCTTGGTCCCTCTGGAAGCGATGTAGGGGATGGGGCTGTTTCCGTTGATTGTGAACCGCTCTCCACTGGTGCACTATGTTGGGGTTCAGGCTCCGGCTGAGCCTCTTGTGTAGGGTTATCGGCTGCTGCCGGTTCAGGTTCGGTGGGGCCCTCTGGTGTTGGGTTTGCAAGTACTGGGTTCAGTGCTGGCAATGGGTCTGTTGCTAGTTGTTCCGCCGGTTCCAGTTCTGGAACTGGCTCTGTCTGTGTCTCTGGGACTGGATCCACTACTGCTGTTGCAGACATTGGCCTGGGGTCTGGGTCCATCACCCCTGACCGGGCCCTGGTAGAAGTTTCCAGAACAGAGCTAGGCGTGACGGCTGGTTTAGCCTGGCTGCGGGTGACCATTTCCACCCTCTTGGCTGACTTCACATGATTGGCCATGTCTTCCCCCAACAGCATGGGGATGGGATAATCATCATAGACTGCAAAAGTCCACGTTCCCGACCAGCCCTTGTACTGGAGAGGCAACTTGGCTGAAGGCAAATTGAAAGAGTTGGACTTGAAGGGTTGAATCGTCACTTGGATCTCTGGGTTGATTAAATTGGGGTCCACTAAGGAAGCATGGATAGCTGATACTTGTGCTCTGGTGTCCCTCCACAAGGTGACCTTCTTCCCGCCCACACTCACAGTTTCCCTCTGCTCCAAGGGTATCTGGGAGGTATCTGGGCCTGAGGACCTCTGGTGTGATTCCGGTGCAATGAACTGTAATCTGTTGGGGTTCTTGGGGCAGTTGGCCTTTACATGCCCTGGCTCATTACATTTAAAACAACATCCAGCTGATGGGTCACTGGAGCGAGGTGGGTTGCTGGAGGACGGGGTGGAGGGACGATAAGGTGTCTGGAGGGTTCCTTGGGTGGTAGTTGGGGCTTTGGGTGGCCCCCGGTAGTAGGGGGTGGTCTGAGGTTGTCCCTTCTGGTATCCACTCCAACTGCGACCAGTTTTTTTCTTTTCTGCCACGTCCACCCATTTGGCTCCGATCTCCCCCGCCTCGATTACAGTTTTGGGCTTCCCATCTAGGATGTATCTTTCTACTTCCTCAGGAACACCCTCTAGGAACTGCTCCATTTGCATTAGGAAGGGCAAATCTTCTGGAAATTTAACACTTGCACCTGATATCCAGG
Source organism: Caretta caretta (assembly GCF_965140235.1). Taxonomy (NCBI): domain Eukaryota; kingdom Metazoa; phylum Chordata; order Testudines; family Cheloniidae; genus Caretta; species Caretta caretta. Next base: position 213,957,386 of record NC_134206.1, read on the forward strand.
CATCCCAATGTTTCACAATGTGGTAGGCATGTCGGGTAAATGACACATCTGGTTTCCACCTTAGGGCTCTGAACCGCTGATGGGAATGCTCGGGTGTTATCCCCATTCTGACTTTTGCTTTGGTTTTAAACAGTTCATACTGGTTCATGTGTTCCTTAGGCATTTCAGACGCCACCTCAGCTAAGGGTCCACTGAGCTGCGGCCTCAGCTCTACCATGTATTGGTCTGTAGAGATGCTGTACCCAAGGCAGGCCCTTTCGAAGTTTTCTAAAAAGGCTTCGGTATCATCGCCTGCCTTGTAGGTGGGGAACTTTCTGGTATGGGAAGTGGTACCTGGAGAAGGATTGCTAGGGTTTGTTGGTATATTCTGCTGAGCCTTTGCCTTCTCCATCTCCAATGCATGCTTCCTCTCTTTTTCCTTCTCCTCCATCTCCATCCATCTGAGTCCTACCTGTTTTTCGTGTTCCTTTTGTTTTTCCTCGGCCTCAAATCTGGCTAATTCCAGCTTTTGTTGAACCGTGGAGTCTGTCATCCTAACCTCTCTGTTTTTAACTAACTTTACACCTGAGAGTTAGAAAGAAAACAAAAAAAAACCCTTGGCTTGTAAAATTTTGGTGTGCTGTAATATGATACCTATATTCTCTGATAGTGATTGTCAGCCTACAGAGAAATCCTAAAAAAAAAAAACCCCAAAACCCCCTTACACCTTTGTCTCCAGGCAAATAGGCAGAAAACCCCTCTAGTTGCTCTTAGGTAAAAAAAAAAAAAAAAAACTTCTGGTCTGTGAAGACTTGTGAATTTCCCTGCAGGAGGTTAACTACCCTGCCTTTAGGTAGAGAAAATTCCAGCTCACAAAAGACAATTCCCTTTTAATCGTAGAATCATAGAATATCAGGGTTGGAAGGGACCTCAGGAGGTCATCTAGTCCAACCCCCTGCTCAGCGCAGGATCAATCCCCAATTAATCATCCCAGCCAGGGCTTTGTCAAGCCTGACCTTAAAAACTTCTAAGGAAGGAGATTCCACCACCTCCCTAGGTAACACATTCCAGTGTTTCACCACCCTCCTAGTGAAAAAGTTCTTCCTAATATCCAACCTAAACCTCCCCCACTGCAACTTGAGACCATTACTCCTTGTTCTGTCAACAGCTACCACTGAGAACAGTCTAGAGCCATCCTCTTTGGAACCCCCTTTCAGGTAGTTGAAAGCAGCTATCAAATCCCACCTCATTCTTCTCTTCCGCAGACTAAACAATCCCAGTTCCCTCAGCCTCTCCTCATAAGTCATGTGTTCCAGTCCCCTAAAATAATTTTTGTTGCCCTCCACTGGACTCTTTCCAATTATTCCACATCCTTCTTGTAGTGTGAGGACATCCTTCTTGTAGTCTTGTTTTGTCTCTGCTCTGGCCCCAAAGCAGAGCAAAAAAACCTCTAACTGCTTTCAGTTTAACCTGCTTTCCAGCAGCCCAAAGGAAAAAAAAATCCTTTTCAAATCTGTGCTTCTGGTTCAAAAAATCTCAAAACGATTTCAAGTTGATCTCACTGCTCTGCCACCATGTCATGGTTCCTTCTCCACTCTGAACTCTAGGGTACAGATGTGGGCACCTGCATGAAAACCTCCTAAGCTTACTTTTACCAGCTTAAGTTAAAACTTCCCCAAGGTACAAACTATTTTACCTTTTGCCCTTGGACTTTCGCTGCCACCACCAAATGTCTAACTGGTTTTATTTTATTAGGAAAGAGCCCGTTTGGAAATGTTTTTCCCCCCAAAATCCTCACCAAAACCTTGCATCCTGGGGAAGGTTTGATAAAAATCCTCACAAATTTGCATAGCTGACCACAGACCCAAACCCTTGGATATTAAGAACAATGAAAAAGCATTCAGTTTCCTAAAAGAAGAATTTTAATAGAAGAAAAAGTAAAAGAATCACCTCTGTAAAATCAGGATGGTAAATAGCGTACAGAATAATTAGATTCAAAACATAGAGAATCCCTCTAGGCAAAACCTTAAGTTACAAAAAGACACAAAGACAGGAATATCCATTCCATTCAGCACATCTTATTTTCTCAGCCATTTAAACAAACAGAATCTAACACATATCTAGCTAGATTACTAAATTCTAAGACTCCATTCCTGTTCTGTCCCTGCCAAAAGCATTACACAGAGAGACCCAGACCCTTTGTTTCTCCCCCCCCCTCCAGCTTTGAAAGTATCTTGTCTCCTCATTGGTCATTTTGGTGAGGTGCCAGCGAGGTTATCCTAGCTTTTTAACCCTTTATAGGTGAAAGGGTTTTTCCTCTGGCCAGGAGGGATTTTAATGGTGTTTACCCTTCCCTTTATATTTATGACAGGGGCATTATTTCAGGACTCACCCTGACCAACCACATCTACCAGGTCTGGGTGTGGTTGTTTCCCAAACTGCATAGTACTAGACCGCGGGGTGGCCAGTTGGCAAGAGCATGGCTAGATCCTCCACAGTAGAAACACAGCCTGTGGTGGTGATGGCGCTTTTTTCCCGTCAGAGTGGTTGCTATACAGTGCATGGGTTCAGGGTCCGGGTTGGAGATCCATGCCGTTCTGTGGGCACTTCCTGGAATGCTCTGTGGGTTTATATAGGGTGGAGAGCCAATCAGGAGCCAAGAAGCTGCTGCCTGTCAGACTACTGGCAGGCTAGTGGCAAGTGCAGCAAGGTGAGGACTTGGATTCCATCTACAAAGACCCTATGCAAACTCACTTCCTCTGTGCACATCCCATCTGCTCAGGCTGTGGGCAGAGATTCGACCTAAGGGCAATAAAAATAACGTTTCATGTCTCAGAAGTAGCAACCCCAAACTCCCACTGAAATCAGTGGGAGTTAAGAGCACTTAGCACCTTTCAGAATATGGCTTCATATGCAAGGAATAAATAACATCATTCTTACCACCAAACGTCCTCTTCCCTTCTTATTTCTAAATTTTTATGGTCCCTCTTTTGCCATCTCCTTTTCTGTCTCTTGTTTTTTTATTATTTTGCTCATATTCCTGCACTGGTATTTCACATTTGATAAAAAATCACCATTATTATTATTTTATTTTATTAATAATTAATTCTCCGGTTTCATTACTTGACATGCTCCCTGCTTGGAGAGAGTGACTTGAGCCAGCCCTTCTTTCTGATGTGGACTTCACAACCTGCAGTTTATGGAAATAATCATTTTTTCATGTAATCTAGTACATGTCTCACTTCTTATTCCAAAAAAATAAATATATTTGGAGAGGCAAGGGACCGGGCACAGGCATTTCCTTACTGATATAAGTATGCTATAAACTTGGTCCCCTGGACATTTCTTTTTCCTGTTCCTCTTCCTCACCAGCAAATATCTTCTCTTTGGAATGATTTTATGTCCTGGGCGGACATAATAATTTTATGTCTTTATGGAATGACATTATGTCCTGGGCAGACACAATGTCCCTTATGACTTTGACTTCACCTAACTTGGCTCCTGAGTTTCTAAACTCTTTTGCTGACTTCCTTAAATTACACATCCACAGGAGGCCTTGTGGCTAACCCTGGACCCATCCTGGACCACAATATCAACTAAAACATCAGCTCAGATGTCTAACTGGAGCATCACCCATGTAGAAGTAGCATACTATGGGCCAGCTCCAGAGCTGGCTCACCCCTTCCCATGGAATTACCTGGGGGAAGGGGCTCAGGGTGAGGAAAACTCTACAAAGGTCCCCAACAGAGTCTCTTCCAAAATCTTTCCATGAAGGGGATAGGATTTGACACCACAAACATATGTGAGGAATGAGCCTTCATAGATTCCAAGGCCAGAAGGGACCATTGTGATCATCTAGTCTGACCTCCTGTAGAACACAGGCCACAGAACTTCCCTGAAATAATTTCTAGACAATATATTTCTAATTGGTAGAGCATATCTGTGACATTGAGCCAGAAAGGGTTAAGCAATTAGCAGGCTAAATGACCCAAATTCAAGCTTTAAAAACATATTAGAAAATTGTATGAATGTTAATTGGGGCCATTCCATGTTAGATAGACTAGAGCTTTGAAATGCAAACCTGTACTGTTAGCGAATTAAAGGGAATACTAATTGTATGTGTTTACTTACATCTTGTAAGCTGTTAACCATATAAACAAATGGTTCCTGTCTGTTACTATATTTATTGATTCAGAGATCAAAAGGGAATATTAACATTTAGATGAAACTTGGGTGTAATAATTTTGTTGTCTAGATCTCTCTTTGAAGTTTGTAGTAAACTGTCTATGAACTGCTTAATGGATAATTACCTTGCATTCATCAGTGTAAGGAGTTACCTGTATATGCTTAGGAAATAGGAGGTCTACTTCAAAGCTAGCATAATTGCCTGTTGTTCACCTCAGGTCCGCACGCTGTCAAGAGGCTGCTAAACAACTATAAAAAGAACTCTAGGGCCCTGATCCTTTAATCTCAGATCTGCTTAAGTTGCATCAGGGGAAGTTTGAGACACAAGACTGAGGTCTCCAGTCTCATCTGGATCACCCTGCTATTGGACTGTAGCGATGCGATGACTCATCGGCGTGGTGCCTCCTGCTGGTCATTTTGGGAATTAGCTCCCCAGCATATGAAGCACCTCCTCCTGGCTGGTGTCTTGCCTGCCACTGGCCCGTGTCCCTCCCAGACCCCGGGGCCCCTTTACTTTGGGATGCTGCCCCCTGGCAGTGCCCCCACACTCTGGGTCTCCCCTCTCATGGGAACCCCTAACCCTCTATCCCCACCTTGCCTCAGTGGCTACTGCCAGTCATCATCTAGTCCCCACTCACTGGGGCAGACTGCAGTGTAATGGCCATTCATCATGGGCAAGGGGTTAGGACAGAGGTCGGCAACCTTTCAGAAGTAGTGTGCCAAGTCTTCATTTATTCACTTTAATTTAAGGTTTTGCGTACCAGTAATACATATTAACGTTTTCTAGAAGGTCTCTCTCTATAGGTCTGTATATTATATAACTAAACTATTGTCATAAGTAAAGTAAACAAGGTTTTCAAAATGTTTAAGAAGCTTCAATTAAATTAAAATGCTGATCTTACGCCGCCGGCCTGCTCGGCCCGTTGCCGGCCTGGGGTTCCGTTCACCTAGGCCGGCAGCAGACTGAGCGGGGCCTGCAGCCAGGACCCTGGCTGGCATGGGGCAGGCAGCCAGAACCCCAGACCGGCAGCGGGCTGAGCATGGCCGGCGCCCGGGACCCCAGACCGGCAGTGGGCTGAGCAGCTCAGCCCGCTGCCACTCAGCCCACTGCCGGTCTGGGGTTGCATCCACCAGCTCCTGCCAGCCAGGGTCCCGGCCCTGCTCAGCCTGCTGCCAGTCTGGGATCCTGGCCCTGACCACATAGAGTGGGTACCTACCTTCTCCCTGGTTCTAGCCCATTCTCTTCCTCTCTCTCTGCACTGAGCTGAGGGTGGGAGTGCACTGAGCACAGGGCTGGGGGTGAAGGAGCAGGCTGGGGGTTGGGGTGCAGGGTCTGGCCAGGAGCTAGAATGTGGGAGGGGGCTCAGGGTTGGGGCAGGAGGTTTGGGTGTGGAGCGCTTAGCTGGGCATCTCCCATTTGGTGCGAGGCTGCAGGTGGGAATTTGGGGGGGGGGTACTCCTGTTTGGTGCTCAGGATGGGGGTGGGAATGTGGGGGGTGCAAGAGTCAGAGCATGGGGGGGCTGGGTATGTTTGGGGGTGCAGGAGTCAGGGCTGGGGTCGTGGGGGATGCAGGGGTCAGGGCAGGAGGCTGGGGTGTGAGGGGGTGCAGGGGTCAGGGCAGAGGGCTGGGGATGTGGGCTAGGGTCATGGGGGTGCTCCCAGCCCCCTGCCCAGAGCAGCTCATGGCAGGGGGCTGGAGGGGATATGCCCTGATTCCACCCCGCTTCCCCACCTCTTCTCCGCCTCCTCCCCGGAGCAGCAAGCATGCTATGGCTCTGCTTCTCCCCCTCCCGCACAAGGGCCATCAGTTGATCAGCGGCAGGGAGGGAGAGGAGGAGGGGTAGGAACCCAGCACGGTGGGGGAAGAGGTGGTGGAGGGGGGAAGCTTGCCTGCCCTGCAGCAGCAGGACCAAGCTTCTTCACCCTGCCCCCACAGGTTGGGGGGGGGAGAGGGGGAAGAGCGGACGGGGGCAGGCAGGATTTTTAATGGCACGCTGCTGCCTGCTGGGGTCCCGGCCACTGGCCCCGCTCAGCCCGCTGCTGGCCTGGGTTCGACAGGGGGCTGAGCAGGGCTGGGACCCAGCAGGCAGCAGCGTGCCATTAAAAATCAGCTCACGTGCAATCTTTAGCACACTTGCCATAGGTTGCCAACCCCTGGGTTAGGACCTGCTGCCTTTGCCTATTCCTGGGCTGTATCTCTGCAGCCCCAGTACTTTTGATAGGCCTTTAACAAGGCCTGCAGCCTGGGGGTTTACCAGCCTGGAGCTCTCCAGCTCCCTGGGCCCTTCCCCAACACTGCTCCACTTCAGGTGCCTTGCTCCCAGGCAGCTAGCCCTTCCCACTCCAGGGCTAGAGTGAGACTCCTTTAGCTCCTGGCCCCCAGCCCTCTTATAAGGGCCAGCTAGGCCCTGATTGAGCTGGCCACAGCAGTGGCTGCTTCCCCAATCAGCCTAGCCTTTCACAGCCGCAGCCCTCTCTAACCCTTGTTTTCCAAGAGTGGTGCAGCTGCCCCGCTACATGGACATTGAACTGTAAACTATGGACTAATTCTGAAAGGACTTTTTGCAACTGTAAAGCTCACCATCTCTACTATGAAACTGACCTAACAATTCTATTCACATCTGTATGTATAATGATTTTTTAACCAATGCTTTCTCTCTCTTTTCTTTTTTAATGAATTTTAGTTTAGTTAATAAGAATTGGCTGTAAGTGTGTATTTATGGTGGGTAATGTGTCTGATCCTTTGAGATTGGTAGAACTTTTTAATATGATGAATAGGATTTTCAGTAATCCCCTCATCAATATTTGATTTGAGAGCAATGGCTCTCAAACTTCCGATGAAGTGAGCTGTAGCTCACAAAAGCTTATGCTCAGATAAATTGGTTAGTCTCTAAGGTGCCACGAGTACTCCTTTTCTTTTTGCGAATACAGACTAACACGGCTGCTACACTGAATCCTTTCACATAGCAAGTCTCTGAGTGTGACCCCCCTTATCAATTAAAAACACTTTTTTATATATTTAACACCATTATAAATTCTGGAGGCAAAGTGGAATTTGGGGTGGATGTTGACAGCTCGTGACCCGCCATGTAATAACCTCACGACCCCCTCAGGGGTCTTGACCCCCAGTTTGAGAACCCCTGCTTTAAGGGAACTGTAGTTCTGGCTTCTGGGTAACCAGTAAGGTATTGTGGAAACTGTTTTGTTACTAGTTTGGTGAATCTGAGTATTAGAATAACCACCAGTTTGGGGGATTGTCTGCCCCATTCTTTGTAGTTTGCCCTGATTGCCAATCTCAGAGTGGCCCCCCAGGACCCCAGTCACAACATCTATGTTTCTTTGTACTGACTCAAGGTCCCCTGGTTCCTCCCTCCTCAGTTCCTGGCATCACAACTCCATTGGAACTGCATTCCCATGACCTCCCATGTCTGAGGCTGCCTCTGCGGAGAGTTGTAGAAAGATGTAGGAGGAGGAGCCCCTGTAGTGCAATTCCAAAAGAGCTGAGATTACCCCAGTCTAGATTAATTTTTCTGACTAACCTCCCCTGAGCTGGAAGGGTCATGATGTGGCCCCATCTCCATATATATCTACTCAAACCAGTCCTGCAAACCCCAGCCCCACCCCATGCATGCAAGAGTATAACCTTCTACCAGGTGGAGTCAGCAGCAACAAGGGCCAGGTTCAATATCTAGGGGTTCCTCTTAATAATACAATACAGAACTAGCTCAAGCCCCCACCCAGTGGTCTGGGAAAATGTCACACCACCCATGGGCACCTCTAAGAGGCAATACTTCCCCACTCCCAAGCACTGAGTCTGTGTCAACAAATGAGAACTTTTATTAGAAGGGAAAGGGAATCCAGCATTAGTTTGGGAAAATGCCACAACCACATTCAAAAGCATGTGACCATAAGCAAACCTGACTGCACAGTATGTTGGGCTGGGTCCTTTGCCTCAGTTTCCAATCTTGTGTGTGAAAGTCCAACAAATGATTTAACACATCACTCCCCTCTCCTTCTGCTGCACCCCACTCACAGTTGCTGTACTTGGTTGGCAAAGACCCAGAGTTCAGAGCTGTGTTCACAGGGGTTCACCTCCCACCCCTGCGGGGAGGGGGAATCAAACAATGCCTCTGCTGCTGCCTCTGCAACTGGCTCACAGCTGCCACTGTCTCTATACCACTGCTAGCCACTGCCACTCTGCTGCCACTGGTCACCACTGTTTGCTGCTTCTGCGATGTCACCGGCTGAGGTTCCACCCCTTAACATGGCTCTTAGTAAATTCAGCAGGGAATGAGGAACCTCACAGCCAGTGAAGTCTCTGTGTTTTCTTTCACTGTTTCCAGGCAAGAGCTAAGGATTAGCTTTTAGACCCATTCAGCAGTGATGTCAGCACTAGGAATCACCAACAAGAAACAATGGCTTTTAATTGAGTCTAATTAGCTCTGCCATTAACCACTAGAAAGGGGCAGGTCAAAGAGTGTCTAGGACTCTTTAGGTAGAGACCAATCCACCACGAGGAACACCTGTCCCACCCACTCTCAGCTTCCCTGGAATTTGGCATCCCTTCTCTTTGCTTAGCAAGTGAGGTTCAGTTCAGGATAACCCCCTCAATCAGGGCAGGCCAAGCACAGTTCTGCTGCCCTTTAACTCAGACAGTAAGCATGACAACATTTCCTTACCCCTGCATTCAAATACTAGAGTGATTTGTAATCCAAAACCAGCCAAAATTGATCATTTTGGCAAAGCATCATGCTGCACCAGGCACGTCTATGAAAACAGAGTCTGCTACTGAAGTCTTTTCCCCCAGAGCGTCACTAGATGTCAGGGGAGAGCTCATTCAGACTCTGCTTACAGGAGGAAGAACAGTTCATGGAGGAATACTCTTTAGGTCTAGCATAGAATCATAGAATATCAGGGTTGGAAGGGACCTCAGGAGGTCATCTAGTCCAACACCCTGCTGAAAGCAGGACCAACCCCAAATAAATCATCCCAGCCAGGACTTTGTCAAGCCAGGACTTAAAAACCCCTAAGGATGGAGATTCTACCACCTCCCTAGGTAACCCATTCCAGTGCTTCACCACTCTCCTGTGAAATAGTTTTTCCAAATATCCAACAAACCTAGACCTCCCCCACTGCAACTTGAGGCCATTACTCCTTGTTCTGTCATCTGCCACCACTTTGAACAGCCTAGCTCCATCCTCTTTCGAACCCCCCTTCAGGTAGTTGAAGGCTGCTATGAAATCCTCCCTCACTCTTCTCTTCTGCAGACTAAGTAACCCCAGTTCCCTCAGCCTCTCCTCGTAAGTCATGTGACCTAGCCCCCTGATCATTTTTGTTGCCCTCCGCTGGACTCTCTCCAATTTCTCCACATCCCTTCTGGAGTAGGGGGCCCAGAATTGGACACAATACTCCAGATGTGGCCTCACCAGTGCCGAATAGAGGGGAATAATCACTTCCCTTGATCTGCTGGCAGTGCTCCTACTAATGCAGCCCAATATGCCGTTAGCCTTCTTGGCAACTGGGGCACACTGTTGTCTCATATCCAGCTTCTTGTCTACTGTAATCCCCAGGTCCTTTTCGGCAGAACTGCCACTTAGCCAGTTGGTCCCCAGCCTGTATCAGTGCATGGGATTCTTCCGGCCTAGCAGATCTGTCCCTGGCAAGCACGGGCCAGCTGAGTGAGATGCCTTTCAGTGAGTGTGAAGGCTGCAGGGGGGAGTTCTCCAGCTCAAGTAGAAAATGCAATCAGTAATTGAAGACATCAGGCTGTCTCTGCAGTTCTGAGCTGGCAGAGCTCCAGAACCATAAACAGACCAGAAATTCTTCCACAGTTCAGTCTCTAGAATCCTTCAGAATTCTGTTATAAAGGAATGCAAAATTATAGCCTGGTCCGCAGTACAAGGATGGATGTGCATTGTAACCAGGCTGTGGCATTCTCATCTGACCTGCTTATAGCAAATGCAAGCAAGCAGCACCCACACAGCAGCAGCTTTTCTAACCTTTAACTATGTGTAAATGATATTTGTGTGTCTACACGCACCCCACTGACTAAAAGGGCATGTGTCAATGTACCCTGGGACAACCTGGGTACAATCCTGTAGTGAGCAGGGAGTGCACAGAGGACAGCACCAGCACCATATGGAGCAATGCACTCTGGGATGTCTTCCTACTCATGCAGCAGGGTAGAGCTGGTTGGGAAATGCCTTTTTTCCACTAAACATTCTGACAAAAACACAATTCTTCAAAATGTAAAATTTTCCTTTTTGTTGAAAAGCTGTTTTTGACCAAAAAAATTTTGATGAATAAATTTCGACCGGCAGCAGGGATGAGATAAAGGAAAATCAGCCAAATAGGTTTCACAGACACATTTTGTGTGTGTGTGTGTGGGGGGTCCATTAACACAGCAAAATAACAATGTGATGAGCCATTTACAGGAAGAGACATATGCCTCCTTCTGCCTCTGCTGTCCTTGCTTCTATCCCCCCTACCTCTGACTTGGTCTCCCTCTACTCCCCTTCCCCCCCGTTGCCAATCCCTCTGCATTTCAATCATGTTCTTTCCTCCTTCTCTTCCTCGCTGCCAAGGTGCCAGAAGGGAGTCACTGAGTGCACAGCGGAGACAGGATCCCTAGTCTCCATCCCCGCATCTAGCCCCACAGCAGCCACAAGGACCAATTACAGGAAAAGTCCTGCTCGGCCCCAGGCTAAAGCATGCTCAGTGAGCTCTGGTGAGGAAGAAGGGTAAAAGAAGTTTTGCGCCAGAATGCTGTCAGCCTCTACCCAGCAGGAGTGAGCCTCCCAGCCCAGGATGACAGACTTGGGCTGATGGGGTTCGCACTAACTCTCTAAAAATAGCTGTGTAGACAATGCTTTGAAGTTGCAGGCCAGGTTGGAGTTTGGGCTCTGAAGCCAAACCCCTGTTCCTAGGCTTCAGTGCCTGAGCCACAGCCCAACTCACAACTTCAAAGTGCTCTCTACAAAGCTATTTTCAGAGCACTAGCATGAGCCCTGCTAGCCCAAGTCAGTCAACCCAGGCTGCGAGGCTCGCTTCTGTAAGCTGTGTAGATATACCCTAAGAAACCACATGTGCAAATGATGGTTTCCAGAAGTGTTTAATTTGGGTGGATTTTCACAGGGCTAGCAAAAAGCAAATCCTTTTCACTATATTGACCCCTTTCCTGCTACCTAATTTCAAATCCCTGCTTCCAATTGGGGATTAATTGGGGATTGGTCCTGCTTTTGAGCAGGGGGTTGGACTAGATGACCTCCTGAGGTCCCTTCCAACCCTGATATTCTATGATTCTATGAAAGCATGGAGGCTACTAATTTTACACCAGTGTAATGCCCATGTGTCACTCCTGATTTCCAACAGTGTGAGGGCAGAATCAGGCCCCATTCAAGGTAAATTCAATAATGCCTGTAAAGTTCTTTGAGGTTCAGAGGTGCTATAGAAACACCAGTTATTATAATTAGTAGTAGTAACTTCTATGGCTAAGTTTCCAAGGTCTCTGTAACTCTGAGAGCAGCCTAAGGACCCCAGGCTGAAGAGCCAGACCACAGAGCCAGATAACAGTAAGTCAAGTTACTTCCCACAGCCAACACTTTGCATGAGACATTGGCTGTGGTCACAAGCCACTACATTGGGGGTGACTACAGAGCTGAATGGCAGGAAGTCAAGAGATTGTCCAGCACTCGCACTCTGCAGTGGTGACATAAGCCGCACTAACTGTGGTCCGGAGTCACCTGCTCACACATCTCCTCTCCTGTGGCACCGTGAAGAATTAATTTGGATAATGATATCCACCTTGAGATTCCTCCTACTCTGCCTTCTCTCTGACGGGGACCTCATGGCAGAGGGTGAGTCTGCAGCTCTGATCAGCCAGTTACATTGAATGCAGATGGCACTGTGCTTGCTAGGGAAGCATGTTGACTTCTCTGGTTTCCTTTCAGAAAGGTGGGGAAGTTATAATTTTAGCATGAAAAATTCACATTGGGTGGGAAATGTGTCAGTTTGGAAGACAGTGGCCTTGTCTGCATGAGAAAGATCCCTGGGTTTAACTTAACATATAATTTAGATAAACCAGTGCAAAGGGCTCTTATTTCAGTTTAAAAGTAGTTTATATTAGTTAATCTTAAATCAACTCTGATTGCTGAAAATCAAGAAAATGTCAGTTTTGGAAATTTTGTTGAGAACTCAAAAATTTTTGTAGCAAATTAAAAAAAAATGTAATAAAAAAGTTCATAGGGAAAAAACATTTCACAATCAACTGTACTGGACATACTCCAGTGTGAACACTGAACTGCCCTATTAAGCTTTTTATTGAAAACAAAGATGCATTCACTAAGCTTATGCTTCCTTATTCACTCAGTTCTAATTGCTTTTGATATTTTGACCTTTAAATAGTAGGGAATGTGCAGGGGTCCAGAAACTGTGGAAAATTGGAAAGAATTTTTTTAGGATATTATTATTTTGGAAAGACTCTATTTGTTACTTCTTAAAATGGCCACATCATTAATAATAATTCGGATTTGAGGTTTTTGTTGCCTTTCCTCTTATAGAGAAGACAATGTGATGGATTATATCACATTTACAATTTTAAGCTCGTCTTGTTTCTCTAACTTTTAGTGGCTTTTAAATCAGACAGTAATCGCCAACCCCTACTCTCTGGCCATGTTTTCCCAGACAACTGCTGGCAGATTGTGTCTGACTCCTAATTCTGAAGCTGTAAACTCAAGGTGAATGAAATGGAATCCATTAGAATCACAGAATCATAGAACTGGAAGGGACCTCAAGAGGTCATCTAGTCCAGTCCCCTGAACTCAAGGCAGGACTAAGTATTATCTAGACCATCCCTGACAGGTGTTTGTCCAACCTGCTCTTAAAAATCCCCAATGATGGAGAGTCTACAACCTCCCTAGGCATGCTCTTCTTTTCATCTCACTGATCTGTGGGAGAGATCTCTCTCTGCATATTAGGCTCTTACTACCACATTTAACCTTGCATACTGGTCACATAATAATTAATAATACTTTGCACGAGGGCTGTCAAGTGATTAAAAAAATATTGCATGATTAGTCACACTGTTAAACAATAACAGAATACCATTTAAATATTTGTTGATGTTTTCTACATTTTCACATATATTGATTTCAATTACAACACAGAATACAAAGTGTACAGTGCTTTATATTTATTTTTGGTTACAAGTATTTGCTCTGTAAACAAGCAAAATGAATTGTATTTTTCAATTCACCTAATACAAGTAGTGTCTGTGTCATTAAAGTTGAACTTACAAATGTAGAATTATGTAAAAAAAACTACATTCAAAAATAAAACAATGTACACTCTTAGAGCCTGCAAGTCCACTCAGTCCTACTTCTTGTTCAGCCAAGACTCCTTGGGGGAGAATTGTGTCACGAATTTAATTAATACATATTTTTTTTAAATGTGCATCATCAGCATGGAAGCATGTCCTCTGGAATGGTGGCTGATGCATGAAGGGGCATACAAATGTTTAGCATATCTGGCATGTAAATACCTACAAAAGTGCCATGCAAATTCCTGTTCTCACTTTCTGGAGACATTGTAAGTAAGAAGCAGGCAGCATTATCGCCTGTAAATGTAAACAAACTTCTTTGACTGTGCGATTGGCTGAACAAGAAGTAGGACTGAGTGGACTTCCAGGCTCTAAAATTGTACGTTGTTTTGGTTTTGGTGCAGTTATGTAACAAAAAAAATCTGCATTTGTAAATTGCACTTTCATGACATTACTTGTATGAGATGAATTGAAAAAAAATATTTTATTATTTTTACAGTGCAAATATTTCATCAAAAATATACACTTTGATTTCAATTACAACACAGAATACAGTACATACAAAAATGTAGAAAAACAGCCAAAATATTTAATGCATTTCAATTGGTATTCTATTGTTTAACAGTGTGATTAAAACTGATTAATCCTGATTAATTTTTTTTAGTTAATTGTGTGAGTTTACTGCAATTAATTGACAGCCGTACTTCATACCTATACAGGAGATTTTTTTACTTAATTTCAAAACATTTTACAGTAGTGGATAAACATAATTATCCCCATTTTCCAGATGCACAGAGAGGTTAAGTGATTTGCCCAAAATCACACAGTGCTCGGAATGGAAGTGAGGTCTCCTGTCCACCAGTTTTGTGCCCTAGCCACTGGAGCATGGTGCAATAGTTTGAGATGTGTGTGAGCTTAAAAGGATGGGAGTGCAAGACACCAAGTGATCACATAGTGGCAGAAGACAGTAAGGGAATAAGGAAAGGTGGCTACCAGCCCTGAGAACTACTTCAGTTCAGGTTACCTATATACAAACTGACAGGTCACTGGTGCGTTGGAGAGTGTGAGAGAATTTCAGCCCTTGGAAAGGAGTACATTGACTCCTCTCATTGATTCTCTTCCCATAGATATTTCTAGTGTGCGACTGGTAGGTGGAGACAACCCCTGCACTGGGTGGTTGGAGGTACTGCATGAAGCCACCTGGGGCACAGTGTGTGATAAGCACTGGGATGCTCATGACTCTGCGGTGGTGTGCAAACAGCTGGGGTGTGGATCTGCATTGGAATCTCCATGGTTCAGCTTTGGACCAGGCTCTGGTCCTGTGTGGCTGGAGGCCACATTCTGCTGTGGTACTGAACAAAATCTCTCCGACACAGAGCCAGTCTCAATCTGCAGTACTTCTCCCCAACCTTGCCCTTTCTCCTGCAGATATCTCTGGTGTGCGCCTGGTAGGTGACCAAGGCCCCTGTGCAGGGCGTGTAGAGGTATTTCTCCATGGCAGGTGGGGCTGGAACACCGCATCCTTCTCCATCCTCTGTGGCAGTCTGGGCTGTGGATCACCTCTGGAGACATCATCTATGCCAGCATCAGGCCACTCATTGGCACTCCATGGCCTACTCTGTGGCCCTGCAGACCACATCTCTCAGTGCAGCTCATGGCTGTCAGAGAGGAAGCTCCACGCTGATGTGAATGCCGTGGTGGTGGTCTGCTCAGACCCAGGTATGACTCAAGGTCTTGTCTTGATCCCACCCCTGATCCCTGTGGTTGAGGAACCCCTTATTCTCCCCAGTCCAAGGCAAAGTGGGCTTGCAGAGGGTAACTGGTGATGGGGAGAAAGTGGGAATGATTTCCTGAGTCCATTAGCCATGAGGAGGGGAACATCACCAGGATAGTAAACCCTTGTGGGGGGCATGTCTCTCTCCTTCCTGCCTCCCACCAGTGGCAGAAAGCCTATGGATTTAGTGTGTAGGTGCTGAGTGGTGCTGGTGGTCTGTGATCTACAAATGGACAGACAAGATGATCTGGTGGTCCTCTATGACTCTATGGAGGACTGTAGGGTAGCAGAGTAAGCCTGGGAGAAGGGAGTCTTTGGAGAAGGGATCTGAGAGCTGGGGGTGGGGCGAGGCAGGAGTTGTGGGATTGGGAGAATGGCTCTAATCTGGCTCTTCACAGCCCTGGAAACACTGTGGTTTGGGTTCTTTGTGTGAAGCATGAGGAGGAGGGAGTTTTAAAGGAGTGAGGGCTGAAGGTTTGCCAGGGCTGAATTTTTGGATGCAAATTTTGAGTTGAGTGAGAAGAATTATGGGGGTAGTTGAAATTTGGGGTGAAAGGTTCAAGTTTTTGGAGTGAGAGTTTTGGGTTAGTTTATGCTTGCTTCCACCCTGTCCCTGCTTTCTTAGATGGAGTTTTCAAAGTGAAATTATTTAGTCTGTGTTAGTTTGCATGGAACGCTAACTGATGGCCCTTGGATTTGTCCTGCTGAGTCCTGTCCTGCTTCCTGTTTCCCCAGAGAATTTGTCAGTTGGTTCATCCCGCCACCATGTCTTCTTCTTTTGGAGCTCCTGGATTTTCCGTCTGTTGATCGTCATGGCTGTGTTTGTATCCATTCATCTTGGGACCCACCTGCTGCTTGTCTCCCAGAAACAGAATTAAGATCACAGTCAAGGCTCCTGGGGGGACTGGAAGCTCAGAACAGTCAGGGGATGGGATATGGAGCTTTTCACCTCTTGGTCCCCAGTTTCACTATAGCAGCGGGTCGGGAAGTCTGGGTATCTCAGTATGATTACGGAATGGAATATGACTAAACCATTTTGCTTTGAGTCATGGGACCCTAGGTTAGTAGAGCTGCACAGGGACTAGAATTTCTGCTCTGTGAAAAATTTGTTTTCATTCTAAATCAGAATTTTCCACAGAACACAACTAGATGTTTCATTTCAATAAAAATCAAAGTTTCATTCAAATTTTGACTTTTAAGAGAAAAAAATTTTGATACAAAACACTATTCTAAGTTAAAAAGTCAGAACATTTCATTGTAAAAATGCTTTTACATTTTATTAAAATGAAATTTTGTCCAAACTGACATGTTTCCACTGGAAGTTTCAATTTTGACAAAATAGCATTTTCAAATAGAAAAAATTCTGTTGGATAAGTTTTGACCAACTCTAATCATGGGTTAATTCCCTCAGCAGCCATTAGATTCCTATAGACCTATAGATACTGTGACCGGGATCCTAGTGGGGGCCAGCTGTGGTCACTCAATTAGGGTGGACTGCAAAGAATGGGGCAGACGATCCCCAAAAAGCTGGTGGATATTCCAATACTTAGATTTACCAAGCCAACATAAAACAGCTTCTTTATTACCTCACTGGTTACTCCAAAGTCCAAACACAGTTCTCTTAAAGTGACCCAGTCTCAGGCCTCCATCGAGGTACCTAAGTCAAACATGATGATTTCTGAAAAATCTTGTTTCATCAAATTAAAGAAAAGGTTCTACCAATCCCAAAGGATCGGACATATTACCTCCCAGGTTAATGCATGTTTCAGATCTTACCCAAATACATGCTACAACCAATTCTTATTAACTAAACTAAAAATTAAAAAACAAACAAGCAAGAGAATGGTTAAAAGATCAATATACGTACAGATGTGAGTTCAATTCACCGAGGTTCAGATTCACAGCAGAAATCTTCTACACTTTCCACAGTATGCATCCGATGAAGTGAGCTGTAGCTCACAAAAGCTTATGCTCAGATAAATTGGTTAGTCTCTAAGGTGCCACAAGTACTCCTTTTCTTTTTGCGAATACAGACTAACACGGCTGTTACTCTGAAAACAGCAGAAATGGTGAGCTTTGTAGTTTCAAAGAGCTCCTTTAGAATTCAGTTCATAGGTTATAATCCAATGTCCAAATATCATATTAAGGTCATACCAGCATAACTGGGACCTCAGTCTTGTGACTCAAAGATGAAGTTTAAGCAGATCTGAGATTAACAGGATCAGGACCCACGGGTCTTTTTATACAGTGTTCTAGCATCCTGGGTAAACAGGCTTTTGATGTAACCTTTTGCTTTCTAAACACCAGTAATTAGTTACACAAATTAACAAAGAGAAATTTATCCATTATCACAAACTTCAAAAAGACAATGACAATGACATATAGACAATGACATTATTTTACCCAAGATTCATCCAAATGTTAATATTCCCTTTTGATCTCTGAATCAGTAGTTACAGTGACAGACAGGAACTGTCTGTTTATGGGTACCATCTAAGATACACACAATTAGTATTACTTCTAACAATATAGGTTTGCATTTCAAAGTTCTAGCCTATTTATGGCCCTAATTATCATTTGCATACCTTTCTAACACGACTAAGTCATTCAGCCTGCAAGCTGTTTAACCCTTTCTATCCATGCGTCACACATATCATTAGCAAATATGAGGTTTTATGAGGCCAGCTGGAGGAAGCACAGAGTGAGAGAAGGCGGGATGTAGTTTCTAAAGATAAAGAAGGCTACTCCAGGAAGCCAAAGCCAAAGCGTTTTGTGTCTTTATCTTGGTTAGTAGACGAGACACAGGTTCTCAGAGCAGAGACTATTGCAGTTTTATTGAGCATGGCCAGATAGCCCAGTCTGCAGCATCACAGCTCTAGCAGCCCAGAATACTCCAGTGCAAGAGATCATTTTGTGCACTTTACATGGATCCTCACAGTCTCAGCTTATCACCTTTCTTTCCATGCAATACCATAGCTGCACATTTCTTCCTGACCACTGATGATGGTCAATATATGCCGAGAAGCATAAGAACTGGTGGCCTTGTAATTGTTATCCTAGCTAATTTAACTGCAAGTGCTGTTCTTTCTAGGTTTAAAGAAATTTTGACTCTTCCTAAATTAATTGCCTCTCCTACTTTGAGTTCCTTCAGTACATTACATTAAAATTTTATTTCCTTCCCCCCCACCACCACCATTTTCACTGTTTTCTTTTCATTGCCAGTGGCATTTTACACTTTTGCTCTTTTTAATCTGTTAATCCTGACTTCTTTAAATCCCCCCTGACATATATATGCACATGCAAACATCTCTCATTTTTGTTGCCCTTCTCCAAGCCTGTTTTATTTCTACTATATCTACTTTTTATAAATGAGCAAGCCTGGATGAAGTAGTCAAAGGGTTTGACCCTAACTCCTTCCAAAGTCAATGGGCGGTTTGACAAGGAATTCAATGGGTGGAGGTTCCATTTTAAAGTGAGGATACATGCTAGTGAGGCCTGATTTTCAGTTTGCTCTTAAAAGGGCCAGTTACATTGGTGTCATTTTGTAGGTCACCTCCATGGTCTGATCCTGAGAGCTGGTGAACACCCTCAATTCCCATGCACTTCCATAGCAGTTGGGAACACTCAACAGCTCTCAGGAGGCGGTCAACACCTTGCAGAATTGGGCCCCAAATGAGTGACTTTCCCCTACAATTTTGCTGCACCCAGAAAATTTTTAAAAATCCAGTTGTTGAATCTCCACTTGCACTGTATGTATGTGCAACTGTTCAATCTCTGGGCCCAGTTCTCCTCAGTGAGATCAGTATATCTGCTTTGACTTCAGCATTTATTCCTGATTTACACCTGTGTACTACATATCCTTTGTTTCCTACAGCATTGTTTTTCAGAATGTCTCAATCCAATTGGTTATACCAGAGTGTGACGGTTTATGCCCCTAGGGTCAGGGCAGTGAAGTCTAGTGCCAGAGTCTATGGAGCAGCCCTTATGTGTGTAGGGCTTGGGGGGATATTTTGGGGGAAGACATCTCCAAGTGGTCTCTTCCCTGATTCTTTGTTTAATCACTTGGTGGTGACAGCATACTGTTCAAGGACAAGGTGGAATTTGTGCCTTGGGAAAGTTTTTAACCTAAGCTGGGAAAAATAAGCTTAGGGGGTCTTGCATGCGGGTCCCCACATCTGTACCCCAGAGTTCAGAGTGGGGAAGGAACCCTAACACTGTGCATTTACCAATTTTCCAAAAATCTTTTCAAGGGAACAAGTGTTTCAAGAAAACAATTCTACTCTGAAAAATGATTCCTTGTAAATGGCATCATGGGGCTTCTTGTTTATTGGCTCTCAGTGACTCCAGATCCAATGGGCTCAGTTTACAGGTAAAAATATGTTTATTTCTGATGCCTGGGCTCTGAGAGTCAAGCTGAGCTCTTTCCAGCTCAGACATCAGCACCACAAGTAAGGGGTCTGCAGGCTAAATTCTGCCCTGTCACCTGTGCAGCCCTTTTGCCTTCAATGAGTTTGCTCAGGTGGAACTTAATGAATAATTCTGTTCATAGAATCATAGAATATCAGGGTTGGAAGGGACCTCAGGAGGTCATCTAGTCCAACCCCCTGCTCAAAGCAGGACCGATCCCCAATTAAATCATCCCAGCCAGGGCTTTGTCAAGCCTGACCTTAAAAACTTCTCAGGAAGGAGATTCCACCACCTCCCTAGGTAACGCATTCCAGTGTTTCACCACCCTCCTAGTGAAAAAGTTTTTCCTAATATCCAATCTAAATCTCCCTCACTGCAACTTGAGACCATTTCACCTTGTTCTGTCATCTGCTACCACTGAGAACAGTCTAGAGCCATCCTCTTTGGAACCCCCTTTCAGGTAGTTGAAAGCAGCTATCAAATCCCCCCTCATTCTTCTCTTCCGTAGACTAAACATCCCCAGTTCCCTCAGCCTCTCCTCATAAGTCATGTGTTCCAGTCCCCTAATCATTTTTGTTGCCCTCTGCTGGACTCTTTCCAATTTTTCCACATCCTTCTTGTAGTGTGGGGCCCAAAACTGGACACAGTACTCCAGATGAGGCCACACCATTGTCGAATAGAGGGGAACGATCACGTTCCTCGATCTGTTGGCAATGCCCCTACTTATACATCCCAAAATGCCATTGGTCTTCTTGGCTACAAGGGCACACTGTTGACTTATATCCAGCTTCTCGTCCACTGTAACCCCTAGGTTCTTTTCTGCAGAACTGCTGCCTAGCCATTCGGTCCCTAGTCTGTAGCGGTGCCTTGGATTCTTCCGTCCTCAGTGCAGGACTCTGCACTTGTCCTTGTTGAACCTCATCAGATTTCTTTTGGCCCAATCCTCCAATTTGTCTAGGGCCCTCTGTATCCTATCCCTACCCTCCAGCGTATCTACCTCTCCTCCCAGTTTAGCGTCATCTGCAAACTTGCTGAGGGTGCAATCCACACCATCCTCCAGATCATTAATGAAGATATTGAACAAAACCGGCCCCAGGACCGACCCTTGGGGCATTCCACTTGATATCGGCTGCCAACTAGACGTGGAGCCATTGATCACTACCCGTTGAGCCCGACAATTTAGCCAGCTTTCTATCCACCTTATAGTCCAGTCATCCAGCCCATACTTCTTTAACTTGCTGGCAAGAATACTGTGGGAGACGGTGTCAAAAGCTTTGCTAAAGTCAAGGAACAACACGTCCACTGTTTTCCCTTCATCCACAGAACCAGTTATCTCATCATAGAAGGCAATTAGATTAGTCAAGCATGACTTGCTCTTGGTGAATCCATGATGCTGACTGTTCCTGATCACTTTCCTCTCCTCTAAGTGCTTCAGAATTGATTCCTTGAGGACCCGCTCCATGATTTTTCCAGGGACTGAGGTGAGGCTGACTGGCCTGTAGTTCCCAGGATCCTCCTTCTTCCCTTTTTTAAAGATGGACACTACATTAGCCTTTTTCCAGTTGTCCAGGACTTCCCCCAATCAGCATGGCCAATGGCTCTGCAATCACATCCGCCAACTCCTTTAGCAGTTTCGGATGCAACGCATCCGGCCCCATGGACTTGTGCACGTCCAGCTTTTCTAAATAGTCCCGAACCATTTCTTTCTCCACAGAGGACTGGTTACCTCCTCCCCATGCTGTTGATGGTGCACAAGAAGGAATAGACTCCAGTTTCCTCTCATTGAGCTGTGCTGGCTCTGCAGGCAAACATGAGTAAAAAGCAGTAAATATCTGCCTTGTTATTAAATTCAGCAGATTTTACTCTGAATACCCCAAAGGAGCAGGTCTGTTGGGTAGGAAGGGAACATTTTTACCTAGTCACTTTTCACAGTAAAACTGCACTTCAGATCATATATCATGTGATATTTTCTCTGGCCAGTTGCAACTGTAATTGTAAAAAAAATAACTGGAGAGTAGACACTACCTTTTAGGACTGTGGGTAGCTCAGTTTCTAGCACATATTTGGGTAGGTGGTGTACTCTGGAGGACTAAGTATGCGGTTGCAAGGAAGAATTCCTGAGTTCTAATGCAGGTCTTATGACTGACTTGCTGGCCTTGGGCATGTCATTCACTTCTCTGCCTCGGTTTCCCTGTCTGTAAAATGAGGATAATTATTCTTACTTGCATACATCACAAGTATGTGTGTGTATTTTGAAATCATGATGTCTTTCGTTTCTGTGTAATGCACCTTTAAATTGGTGAAATCTGTGCATTATACAACAACATCCATTTTGTATTCTGAGTGATTCCAGCCTATTATAAGGGAGATACATACACTGTGCTTTCCTTTGCAGGGATCTTATTTTTGTTCTACCGTGTTTTGTTTTCCCATAATCTAAAATAAAAGTCGTTCAAGGTTTGCTTTTTTGAATAGGAAAGCAGCACCCCAGAGGAGTGTTGGCAGAATTTTATAGAATCACAGCTATCATAGAAATGTAGGGCTGAAAGGGACCTCAAGAGGTCATCAAGTCCAGCCCCATGCTCTGAGGCAGGGTCAAGTAAACCTAGAGCATCTCTGACAGGTGTCTGTCCAACTGTTCTTAAAAACCTCCAGTGATGGGGATTCTACAATCTTCTTTGGAAGCCTGTTCCAGAGTTTAACTATCCTTATAGTTAAGAAGTTTTTTCCTAATATCTAACTGTAGTAATGCAATGCCTCACCAGTGCAGCATCTCCTGCTGCTGGTCCAGGAATTAGCTCTTTCCAGCCTTCGGAGCACCCTCTGCAGGCCAGTGTCTTGCCTCCCACTGGCCCCATGTCCCTCCCAGACCCCAGTGATCTTTACCCTGTGGTTCTGCCCCAACATTCTGGGTGTCCCCTCCCTGGGGAACCCCCAACCCTCTAAACCCACCTTGCCTCAGTGGCTACTGCCAGTCGTCATCTAGCCCCCGCTCACTGGGGCAGACTGCAGTGTAATGGCCACTCATCATTGGCAAGGGGTTAGGACCAGCTGCCTCTGCCTATTCCCAGGTTGCCCGTCTGCAGCCCCAGTAGGTAGGTCTTCACCAAGGCCTGCAGGTTGCCCTGGCTCTGGCCTAGAATAAGCCTCCTTCAGATCCTGGCCCCCAGCCTTCTAATCAGGGCCCAGCTGGGCCCTGATTGAGCTGGCTACACCTGTGGTCAGCTACTCACTCAGCTTTTCCCAGCCGCAGCCCTCTCCAGAGCTGCTTTTAACCCCTTCAGGGCCGGAGCGGGGTGACCACCCCGCTACACTAACCTAAATCTCCCTTGCTGCAGATTAAGCCCAGTACTTCTTGTCCAACCTTCAGTGGACATAGAGAACAACTGATCACTATCCTCTTTATATTAGCCCTTAAGATAGTTGAAGACTGTTATCAGGTCCCCCGTCAGTCTTCTTTTCTAAGACTGAACATGGCCAGTTTTTTAACCTTTCCCCATAGACCAGGTTTTCTAAATCTTCTATCATTTTTGTTGTTCTCCTCTGGACTCTCTCCAATTTATCTACATTCTTCCTAAAGTGTGGCACCCAGAACTGGATGCAGAATTCCAGCTGAGGCCTCACCAGTGGGTAGAGCGGGACAATCAACCCCTGTGTCGTACCTATGACACTCCTGTTAATTCACCCCAGACTATTAGCCCAGAGGTCCCCAAACTGTGGGATGTGCCTCCCTAGGGGGGGCGTGAAGGAACATCCAGGGAGGATCGGTGGCGACTGTGCCAGCCCCCACAGGAGGTGGGGAGAGAGTGCCACGCAGCCCATCCCTGCCCCAGCTCTGCTCCGGTCCTGCCCCCAGCTGCGCCCCTGGCTTCTGGCCCTGCAGCTGGCCCTTTCCCCAATCTAGGCGTGGTTCTGCTCCTGGCCCTGCACCAGCCCCCAACCGTGGCTGTTGGCTGCGGCTCTGTTCCCAGCCCATGGCCGAAGCTGGGGGAGAGGCTGGAAGCGGAGCCGCACCTGGCCGCAGGACTGGCTACCGGCCCCCACTGGAGCCCAACTGCAGCTGCGCTCCTGCCCCTAGCCTCGACCCCTGGCCGCAGCCAAGCTCCAAGCCCCATCCCCATCCCCAGCTGCAGCCCCAGCCTTAGTTCCCTTATCCCTGGCCGCATCCCACCTGCCCCAGAGCCACAGCCCTGCTCTCAGCCCCAGCTTTGGGGAGGGCGGGGGGAGGGGGGAAGGGCACAGACAGGTTTAAGGGGATGCAACCCTCAAAAGGTTGGGAACTGCTGTATTAGCCTTTTTGGAGCTGCATCGCGTAATTAGCACCTGAACACAAATAGCACTATACAAGCTCTAAGTATTATGATTAGCTTGAGTCCTTATAACGTCTTGTGTGAAAAGCTTAAACTCAGTATCACGTTTGCGAACTCATGTATACACAAACGAGAACTCAGTGGATCTAGCCTGAAGTGATGTTATAATTAAGTCAGATTCGCTCTTAGAAACCTTTCCCAATTCAGCAGTAAAACCAGGCATTAAAGTTACTCAGAAAGTGATGAAAGGCATTCTCAGTAGGCAGAATTATGCCCAGGGAAAATGACAATAATAGAAGAGGTAGGTGCTTTACAATTTCTATCTAACACCTTCTCCTATTACCTGCACCTCTGATCTCCTCCCTGCCTCTTGGCTTTCAGGTCCAATCCTCTCTATCTCCTGCCCTCCTTTCCCTGAGGCCCTGAACACCCTGATTTTTCCTCCCTCCCCATGATTATCCACCCCTGCTCTCTTCCTGGCTCTCACATATTTCCTGCTCTTTTCTCTCTGCATCACCTTCCTTCTTCCTTTCCTCCTGTCTCCCCTTCTGCCTCCTTCCCTCCCCCCACACCATCCAACCCTCCAGTCTTGCCGCCCTCCAGTCCTTTCCCCTCTTTCCTGGCTTCCCCTGATCTCCCCCACCCCTCTCCATTTTCACCCTTACTTCTGGTTTCTCTCCTTTCCATGGATATCAGGCTCCCTGATCCAGCCTCTGCCTCTTTCATACAAACTCAGCTTCCTGGCCTAACTGTGCTCTGGCTCCAGGCTGGATTGGCCATTTCCTTCTCTCCAAAGGGCCCACAGACATGACACTATTCCACCCTCCCTGCCCTAGTCCTATTGTAAGCTTGTCTGCCACCTCCTCTGCTATGAGTTAGACTATCCCACTATCCCTCCCTGACTTGAATGCTAGAGTTTCCTTCCCCTTTTCCCTGCCATGGTTGGCTAAGTTTCCCTGCCATTTGAGCGTGGGGAGCCTCATAGGCTTTCTGTCCTCATTCATGGTTGGAGATGAAGAAGCAGGTGGAGGAATGAAAGTAGAAGAGATAGTGTACATAAAGAGGGAGGGAAGGTATGGATAAGGGGGTTAAGCAGGGTGCCAGCTGGGTGTGTCACTGAATCTCCATCAGCACTCTGTGCCACCGATGGGCTCTGCCACCTACTGGCTGGTCAGAATGGAGTGACAAAACCCTGAATCAGAGTAACAGTAACTTGGTTAGTCTCTAAGGTGCCACAAGTACTCCTTTTCTTTTTGCGGAAACCCTGAATGGCATCCTCAGTCCTGGCCTATTGGTAAGAGGTGAACTCACCCTGCCCATAGGGTCATCCTTCCACCCTCCACAGTTTGACAGCCTCATGCTGTCTGTGTGTCCTGACTCTCCTCACTCCCCCCACTCCTCCCTTCTCCAGATGACAATGGGATGGTCAGCACTCTTGTTAGCTCTAACAGTATTTGGTATTTTGCGCTATGTCTCAGCTCCTAGATTCAAGCAATTACTGGAAAATCTCAGCTTTCATATAAAAATAGAAGGAAGTTTCTAGCTCTCATGGTTGCAGAGAAAAGTTTGAAAATGTGAACCCAGTGATCCTGAAAGGCTCCAGAACCAGAAGACAAAGAAACCAACATTTAAAAACAAACAAGCAAACAAAAAACCCTCCTGTTTTTTATGGCAAATTCATAATTTTGTTTCAGAGTAGCAGCCGTGTTAGTCTGTATCTGCAAAAAGAAAAGGAGTACTTACGGCACCTTAGAGACTAACCAATTTATTTGAGCATAAGCTTTCGTGAGCTACAGCTCACTTCATCGGTGGGAAGACTGCTGTTGTATTTCTGCTACCCAGGCCCTCATGCCAATGGGCACAACCCTTTCCCCTGACATGGACAGGCTGCAGCATTATAACAGAACAGAGAACATTCTACGATGTGTTATATTAGTACAATTCACACAACATGTGCCACAGTTTATTTTGCTTGCAGGACAGCCCTGCACTGCATCCTGGGGGCCCAGAGAAGGGATGGGAGAGGAAAGGAATGCAAAGCCTGCTTAAGAGTAGAGTTCTGTACATGGAAGAGGAAGAAAGCCAGTATTGCCATTTCTACAACTCCTGTCACAACCATGGGCCTCAAGGGTTCAGAGCTGTCCTCTGCAGCTCACAGATAAGCTGATAAATGTTCCTGTGACGTCCCCGCTCTGACACCTCTGCCTCCATCAGTGGCCATGAGAAAGTTTCCAGGGAAAAGCATTTTGTCTGCTCTTTCAGTAGCTGATAAGGTGTCTTCGAAGAAATTCATGAGTTAGCAGCAAAAACAACTTCACGTACACAGCACCTTTCCTCCTGAAGGATCCCAAGCTATTTGCAGGCTATATAGACAGTACAGGCATCACTCCTCCATCACAGTCACACTACACAACAGTATAGGGCATGAAGTGCAGAAGTGTTCAATATCCAGTGGAAATATGGACAGTTGAGAGAGACACATGGAGTTTGGCAAGGACACAGGGCTTAACATCCCCTACTCTTGGAGAAAAAACACCATTGAATCTTTAATTGCCAAGGGCCGCTTTATATCACATTTAGATGACTCACAGCACCTTCTTATTGAATTACTAATCACTCTCCCTGCAATCCAGGACTATGCTAGGGCACACACCCCTACTGAGTCACCCTTGGCAGTGCCCACTAACTCCATTCTGGGGCATTCGGGTCAGTGCTGACTCAGAGGGGAGAGCACCCCAAACTGAGCCACCCATACTGCTGCAACACAGCACCCTCTAGTGCCATGCTTAGTCACTGCAGTGAGCACTGACAGAGGGCTGAGTGGTCTCTGTTGAAGAAATGGCACTACTTCCTGAAGCACCCTAGATCTCCATGGAGGTCTCCTATCCAAGAACTGTTGAAGTTCAGCCCTGTTTAGCTTGTGAGATCTGAAACAGCTCACAATCATCCAAAATGGTCTAGATACTGTACCACGGAGAATACATAGCAGGGTCATAATAATAGGAATTACATTTCTCCCACTGGTGGGGCATACGTTAAAAAAAGCCTATCAGTGCCTAGCATCTGGTTAAGAGATTAACTTAAACAAGTTAACTCCAGTCTCATTCTCTCATTGATGTTTTCCAATGTTGATTGTTGGCCAATTCACGTTTCATAGTAATTTTAAAACCAAATATGTTTGGGGCCTCATTTTCAGAGGGCCTGAGCTGCAACAGCTCCCATGGACTTCCATCAAAGTTGCAAGGCTTAAATTCTTATAGATTATTTATCAGGGCCACCCCCCCCCCCCCCACACACACACACATACGATAAAAACTCCAAGGCCCATCAGGGATGGGGCATGGTCAGGGCCTTTGGCTTCACCTGCAGGCTTGTGGGGAGCTCAGGGCTTCTGCCCTGCGACAGAGTGGTGGGGCTAAGGGTTTCTGCCCTGAGGTTCAGTGGGGTTCTGGGCTTCAGCTGCAGGGCAGGGTGTCTCAGGGCTTTAGCCCCATAGGGGGTAGCACTGGGTCTCAGGACCTCAGCCCTATGAGAGACACTGGGCTTTGGGCTTTAGCCCTATGGGAGGGCGCTCTGGCTCGGGCCTTCTGCCTCATGAGTTTAAAAATTTTTACCGAAGCTCTACTCTGGATACCTCTGGCTGAATTTAAGCCCTGCAAAGTTGTAAATGTTCAGCAACTCCGAAAGATTGACCCCTGCTTCCTTTACTCTGTGTGTGTTTTTAGATGGTTTTTGTTGGCAGCTATTCCTCCATCTGAGCTTTCAATGTACTAATCAAAATTTTGTTTTTCAAGGGTGTGGGTGAACTTCAAGGAAAGGAGATAAAATGTTATTTAAAAGATAGTTAGGGCCTAAACAAGCATCAAAATTTCTGGGTCAGGAAAGCTGAATCTAGTTTGCTGAATAGCAGGAAAATTGATCCTATTTAGCAAACCAAATTATTTTAAATTGTATCATGCCCAAAGCATTCTAGGCACTTTACATACAAAAACGGAAATAAGGTCTGCGCCTCAAAGAGCATACAAAGCCCAGCCCCTACTAACTGGAGAGAAGAGAGAAATCATACTGGAGAGAAATCATACTACTTTATGAGTACATTCCTTAATTTTAGATGGCTCTCAGGTAATTCAGTTACAGGCAGCATTTAAGTAGCTAGCTAGATATGTAAACAGTTAGAATAAGTTTTCTTCTATCCTCTATTGATGAACCGGGGGAAGAGACTTTAGGAGCAGACTGTATTTGCATAGACACACCTGATTAGCAGAGAGACCTGCTTTGCGAAAGTAATCAATTTTGGCTGTTTTGGGTTAATATGCACTTTAATCTTGGACCTGGGGATAATGAAATGTTATTATCCTGATTGTATGATGAAAGGGCAGCAGAACTTAATGTGTCCTAATTGAGGGGGTTACCCTCACTTTAACCTCACTCTCTTACCTCGCTCATTAAGCAGGGAGTAGTGATGCCAAATCCAAGGGAAAGTCAGAGAGGATTGGAATGGGTGTTCCTACTGGGTGATGTGGTGTTACTTAAAGAGCCTGTACCAGTTGATACTCCCCTCCAGTGTCTAAAGACAGAGCTGATCAGACTCAAAGGAGAGTCCTTGTTTCTGCTCACTAATTACTCACTAGAGGTGAAATCACTGATGGCAAGGTCTAGGGCAGCACTTCTCAAACTGAGGTCTGTGGACCCCTGGGGGTCTGCAAGGGTACTCCAGGGGGCTTGTGGGCCCCACTGATCAACTCCTCCCCCTCCCTCCCAGCGTCTCCTGTGAACTGGAGAACAGCTGTTCAGTGGCATGCAGGAGGCGCTGGTAGGGAGCGGGAGGAATGGGGACGGGGTGCACTTGGGCGAGGGTGTGGAAAGAGTCAGGGAAGAGGAGTAGCAGAGGTGGAGCGGGGATGGGAAGAGGTGCAATGGGTGATGGGGCCTGGGGCTGATCGGGAGGTTTGGGGATCCATGAAAATTTTAAAATCAAAATGGGGGTCCTCAGGTTGCTAAAGTTTGAGAACCGCTGGTCTAGGGGGTTGAACCTTAGACCTTGCGTAGAGACAGTATTGCACTGAAATACAACACAAAGGATACAGCAGCAGTAAGGTTCCCAATGAAATCACTAAGAATCACTACCCAATGAAATCACTAAGAACTGGACTAGGTAGTGGAATCATCACAGCTAGATGCAGAGATGGCAGGCAACAGCATAGACAACAGCGGTAGCAGTGAGCAGCAGAAGGGGCATTGCTCAATGCCCCCCTCAGGGGTGGGAGCTGAACCCACGTGAAAGCACCTCTGACTTCTGGGACTTTGCTGACTTTGGACAACTGACTGTGAGTGAGGTGCAGCATGTTAAAGGGACATTTGTCTGTCAGGCTTTCACTCCACCAGGGGAGAAATTGAGGCAAAGGACACTGCCCAAGATATTGTGGGGAGGTGTTCACTTGTAGTTTGCATATTTTTGAATCATTATTGTGGTGTTTTCCCAAAGTAATGCTGCATTTCCTTTCCCTTGCAATAAAAGTTTTCTTTTGTTATTCACAGACTCCTGTTTGCAAGAGGGGAAGTATTGCCTCTTAGAGGTGCCCGGGATGGTATTTAGTTCTCCCAGCTTTTTGTGTGGGGATGTTAGGATATAGATATTCAGGCCTGTCTGTAAAGGCCTATACTCTAAGAATTTAGGTGTATTCTTATCACTTAGCTAGTTACAGAGATATAAAAGAAAGAATCAAAATCACTGTCTGCTGGTGTAAGGGCCTTCTCTGACTGTGACAGTCTGAGGCCCTGTTCTTAGGCCTTTGGCTAAGCAGCAGAGGCAGCCATAAGCTGGGAAGCGAACGGTCACATCCTCACATTCCAAACTAGCCACAATGAAATAAAGTGCTATTGGGCTATTAGGAATACTGTCCTGTCCTGATAATGCCTATCGCCTCCAGAGAAAGGGAAGTGCCTAGAAGACATAAAAGGAAACTTAGTTTGATAGCATCCTGTTTGGTAAGAACTCACTTATCAATCGACGCAGCTGGGAAACCCTTATGTCTTTATAGATGTAGTTGTGAAATCCTCTCTTCTGTATTGTTTTGTCATTATACTTCCCACTTTGCTATTGTTTATTTGCATGGTCTCTGTCTGGTTCTGTGATTGTTTCTGTCTGCTGGATAATTAATTTTCCTGGGTGTAAACTAATTAAGGTAGTGGGATATAATTGGTTGGCTAATCATGTTACAATATGTTAGGATTGGTTAGTTAAATTTCAGTAAAATGATTGGTTAAGGTATAGCTAAGCAGAACTCAAGTTTTACTATATAGTCTGCAGTCAATGAGGAAGTAAAGGGGGGAATGGGGAGAGGGAATGGGGGTGGGGAAGTTGGAATCATGTTTTGCTAAGGGGGGGAATGGGAACAGGGACACAGGTAAGGCTCTCTGGTGTCAGAGCTGGGAAGGGGGACACTGAGGAAGGAAACTGGAATCATGCTTGCTGGAAGTTCACCCTAATAAACATTGAATTGTTTGCACCTTTGGACTTTGGGTATTATTGCTCTCTATTCATGCGAGAAGGATCAGGGAAGTAAGCGGGTAAAGGAATAAGCCCCTAACAGGGGGCTTGAGGCATTTCTGTTTTGCAATATTAACAGGAATCTCTAGATATGGAACCTGGCCCTTGTTGCTGCCAGCACCACCAGGTGTAAGCAGGGGTGCTAGAACAATTTGTATAGTGGGGGTGCTGAAAGCCATTTAGCCAAACTCTAAACTGTATATAATGGAAACCACTTCAAGCCAGTGCGTGTGGCAGCACCCCCAGGACCCCTAGTTCCAGCACCTCTCGGACCAAGGGTGACAGAGGGACAGAGTCAGAGAGCAGATAGAAGTGAAGAAATTTGGCTAGTTTATTCACAGATGCTTATAGGTGTCATGGAAGATTTATGTTTTGAGAAGGGATATGAAGGAGGAGAGGATGGAATGGGGGACCTATGGATGAAGAGTACAGGAGTGTGAGCCCCAGAGTGAAGGCACAGAGACAAGTGTGGCAGAGGGACATGAAAGGATGAGCTAGACACAGCTTGGAAGGGTCAGGGAGCAAAAGTAATCATGAGCTGAGCAGTAGGTAGAAGTTAAATTGTGCAGGGCCTTGAAGGCAAAGACAAAGAGCTTGAATATGAATATAAATACTGCTGTAATTCATCTTGCCAGTTGTCTGAGAGAACACATACCAAAGTGAAGACATGGGCATGAGGGTCCAGGCCACCTGTCAGGAGAGCCTTATCAACCAGTCTGAGGACAGATTGAGTACCTCAGTCACATGATATAAATCACTCTGTCACTTCACAGTTATTCTCCCTACCCTGGTTGGGGACAATAGTTTATGTTGCTCAGGGGATGACAGAGGCTGTGCTAAATAAAGGAACCACGAGGCTGAAGTGGGTTACCTATTCCCACCCTATTCAGGATCCTGGTTCATTGTTCAGGGGCTCCTAATTTAAATAAATAACTGGTGGTTTGACATAACATCTCTCAGGTCACACCAAGTCATGTGTCCCTGTGTCTGTCAAATGGTTCTGAACATTCTGAGACATGATGCCCTCAGTCTCAGAGACTTGATTTGGGGTGACCCAAGAGCTATTTTCTCATACACAGCTAGATGCAAATTCGAGGAGCATTTGTAAAATGGAGGCTGAGCTGGGGGTGACACAGGATAAAACACTGCACAAAAAGAAAACTTCTAAAGGGACCTCCATGTTCCAGGCTATTCAGAATCATCAGATGGATATGGAGATGTATGACTTGGGGTGACACAGAAGTATAAGGAACTGGGGATAAGTAATTGACTTCAGCTTCATAAGGGATCAATATCCTTATCTCATAATTATAAAACTATGAATCTGCATGTGCACTTCACGGATACACAAATAACCTCACTGTAAGATCTTTTTTTGGGGGGGGGCGCTAATATCTGGGAAATTTCTGAATGCCTGAACTGGAATCCAAGCCTATTTGTACATCCCAAAGGCAGTGTGGGAAGACAATAGCACATTCATCTGGGGAGTCTGTCAGAGTGGAGTGGTGAGGGAGGACCCTGCCCCTGGACCTCTGCTCAGGTCTAACCTTTCTGTAAACTCTCACCCCCCCAAATAGGGCCCAGCCACCCCTCTGTAACTGTCCTTCCCTGTCACTGAGCTTTAGGGGTCTTGAGGGAAGTAACCTAGACTCCCACTCCACTCATGAAACCTTCAAGGGACCACCAGCTGGTTTCTCTAAGCAGAGGAACCACGCCTCTTAAATCCTCCCAGGAACGGTCTTTTCAGGGAAGTGGGCTGCTGCTATTTTGTACCAAGCTGGAATGCACACAGGGTGCACCTGCCACCCTGGAATGTATACTGGGTGCAGAAGGAAGAGAATCAGAATTCCATTTCTTCTCCTGCTGGAAATAGATACTGGTGCTTTTGTAGAAGCAGCAGGAGAAGCACATCTGGATTTTTGCACCTTCTGTGGGTGGAGGAGCACCAGAATGTGCTCCTCATTATAAGTGTCATTATCTTGGAGGTTAGCAGAGGCCTCAGGGCCCAAAACAGCAGGTTCAGACAGGCAGTTAGAATATCAGAGCAGGCATGTGGAGTGGAGGGAACAGCAGGGCAGCTGGGGTAGGAAAGAAGAAGCGGTGAGTTGGCAGGGGGGAAAAATTGCATATTTGTGACCAACATGGGTTCCTGGCATGGCGGAGAGGGAGCAGGTCCACAGGGTAACTCAGACAGATAGGCTGTGGTGGAACCTTGTTCCCCCAAAGGGAAGGAGAAAGCGAAAATGCACTGACGGGGGAGGAACTGGTATCAGCAGGAGAAGGTGGGCGGGGAGTTGCAGAAATGTATCCATATCTCTCTCTCTCGGCCTCCTGTTTTCTTTAAGGGTGTTTTTCAAAGCCCTTTTTCTCATCTCCTCCTCCTCCGAGCACTCAGCCAAGGTGGGAAAGAGAGACTGTCTGTGATCTGAACTGTGTTCTTTACCAGCTCTTGGGGAGGAGTAGGGCATAAACAACCTAGCAGCAGCAGCAGTAACCATACAGGGAGCAGGAGAGTCTCCACAATGAATGGCATAAGGACGCCTCAGCAGGTAGGGAAAGAGCTCTAGTCCCCTATTCATATCATTTAACACACTTGTGCTCCCTCTCTTTTCCTTCCTTTCTATGTCTCTCTTTCACTCTTATCCTGCTCTGTGCCCTAAGGGGGGTTGAACAGCTGGACTCAATCGCACTTGAGAGTTGGGGTACAAAAGCACTTGCACAGGGCCCAGCACTAGGGGTTCAGGTTCCAGCATGGGGATCTACAAAGTTTGAGTTTCAACTTTGTTTTGGATTTGCCTAATTTACACATAGATAACTCCTGGCTCCCCCTCCCTGCTGCCGGTGAGACAAGATATCAGAGTTTTCTGTCTCTATATTTATCTGTATCCCCTGCTTTGCCCACATTTGTCTCCATATCTCTGTATCAGAGTGAGTGAATTTGCAGGGGAGGCTCATTTTGCACGATTCCAGTTGGTAACTGCTGCTAGAACCACCAGCTACAATTCAGAGTCATCCGAGTGGACAGTTTTGTCTTGGAGTTGCTGTCCACAGTTAAAGATTTTAGAAAACTGGTTCCCACTGGTGGCCATTTTGAGGTTATACTGAGACCTAAATGAACAATTTGCAACAAATAATGTATCTGATGAGGTTTTTTTATAGTATCCACAATTTGTCCACACACAAATTGCAGAATTCCAGATACACTCTTTATTCAGAATTATTTGCAATTTTTTTCAACATTTTTTTTTTAGTGTGAGCTCATTCTTCAGTTGAAAATATTTGCAAATTGAAAATCACATTGTATTGGCTAATTATATGTCATGTGGTTTTGTTTCTCTTTCCTGACTAGATGTCTTATGTAATTGGAATCAACATAACTGCACATTTATAATCAAATGTACATTTGCCAAGCAGTGCTAATTTGGTTAAATATATAAGATCCAAATGGAACAGAAACAATACCATATGAGTTATGTAACTAATC
This sequence comes from Caretta caretta, assembly GCF_965140235.1. Classification (NCBI taxonomy): domain Eukaryota; kingdom Metazoa; phylum Chordata; order Testudines; family Cheloniidae; genus Caretta; species Caretta caretta. The sequence continues at coordinate 213,991,392 of NC_134206.1, forward strand.
AACATAACATTAATTTCAAAATGTCTATTAGGTTATAATTAAAGCTGTTGAATTCAGCAAAAAGCAGAGTTCATAAGCCTTTGTTTGTATTCTAAATTGCTGTTCCATTTGTTCGTGTTCATACCCATTTTTATTTTCTGTTCAGACAAATGGGGTTTTGTTGGCATGTATATTTGGGGAATGGCTGTTTTACATACAAATACCCACATTCTCATGAGAACAAGAGTAGTTGTCATTCATTATTTCAATTTTTTATTGGCTGTTTTTATGCTTCACACTTTTCAGTCTTCCAGGCCAGTGTTCAGCAAACCATCTCTGTTCAGCAAACCACTTTAGTATATGCTTCACTTTCAATGTGTGCTTCAATCCCACATTTTCCAGGGATTTATGCACGTGCTTAAGTGCCTTGCTAAACAGAGATGGATTTAAGGATGTGCTAAAGTGTTTTGCTGGATTGGGGCTCCAAATCTGAGAGGATAAGGTCTTTGGTGCAAGTGCATCCACGGAAATCAGGCCCAGATTAACCAATGTGCACTGGGTGCACTTGCACAGGGCCCCCCATATCAGGTTTTGCCCAGTTGCCCCTCCACTATGATGGAGGGGTGTTGGGACCCTCTGCACCAGGTTGCAGCACCACTCAGGTTTGGATCAGCCAGTCCTCTGTCATGATGGAGGAGGGCGCCGGGCCAAATCTGAGTGGTAGTGTGACCCTGGGTGCCAGGTCACAATGCCTGGAGCAGGGAGCCGGACAGAGCCCCGTGGGACAGAAACCGCTGCCCGGGTGGTAAGTGTGAGGCAGGCTTGTTCTCCAACCCACCCACTTCACCCACCGCTCCCTGGGACCTCCCATCTGCCATGGGACAGTATTAGCATTGTAGTGCTGAGGCGGAGGGTGCTGCTGCTTGTGGCCAGTGCTCCCGCAGCAGGGCAAGGAGGAGGAGGCATTGTGCCTCCCATTGAATCGGGAGACTACATCCACCCCTGCATGTGATTACTGTGGCAAATCATGCCTCAGGCCCACTGAATAGCAAATGGTCAAAGTGAACAGTTTGTGAACAACCCAATGGCTGAAAATAATTCATTCAAGTTATTTAGAGAATACTTACAAATAATAGCTCTGATTCACCACTGCCTTGCACCTTTTGTTTCATCATTTACACCCATACTAACTGAGTGCAAATTAGATGTAAAATGCTACCATTCTGCTTTAGTAGTGTTTTACACCTGCTTTGTGCTCATTTTGCACAAGTATAAATGTTAATGACAAGGGAGAACCAGGCCCAGTGAATGCATAGGCAGAAATCTGTCACAAACAGAAAAAGGGCTAAATTATTTGGAGAATTTATTTGCAACAAATAATTCTACTAGCTTTAACTGTAACAGTCTCAGTTCATGTCCTCTTAGTTTATAAATCATATGGTTGTTGTATCAACCAGACAAGGTACTAACAAGCTTCAAGAGGACTTTATTTTCAAAGTGGAAATCTTTTTACCAAGCTGCTTTTGCACCCTCTCTAGCTCTCTCCCAGCCTCTCAACTCCTCCCCCCTCCTTCCTGTTTCCTGTCCTTTCAGACTCCCAACAGCCCATGCTCCCAATTCTAATAATTACAAACAACATCTAAACACCACATTTCTTAAGAAACTCTCTCAATTAAAATAAATGTTGTTCTAACCACAGGAACAAATATGAAACACGACACTATATTGTTGGCAAAAATATTACACTGAAAACACTGTAGATACTACATAAATCGTCTCTAGTCCAGACAGGAGGTCGTCTGGGTCTGACAGGCCGTCTCTCAAGCCCTGGTTCCAGTGTAATGTCTTGTGGTGTTGGTATTACGGTGAAGTCATCCACTGCAGACTGGGTGTTGGCATAATTTCCTCTTGGTGCATAGGCAGGTGCAAGATAATAAGCATTCCATACCCACCCATCAGAAAGTCAATCGGTGTAAGGTCCTTTCTTCTCTATGATTTTAAGAGGAGCTGTGAATTTATGGTCCCCTTTGCATAAAATTCCTGGTTTTCGTATTCTAACAAAGGAACTACACTCAAACTTTGGTTCCTTAGCATCTCACTGCTTGTCTGTGAAAGCCTTATACTTTGCTTGGCTCTGTTCAGCTGTTTTTCTCACATCGTCCTTGTTTGGGGCATCAGGTCTTGCCTTTAACAATCCAGCAATGTTCAGTTTAGTTTTCATCTGTTTTCCACGCAGTAACTCTGCGGGTGATCTTTGCGTTGTGGCATATCTTGTAGCCTGGTATGCTTGCAAGAAATCAGTAGTGAAGGGTATCCACAATCGTCCTTCCAGTATAGCCGTTTGCAAACTCTCTTTCAAACTTCTGTTAAACGGTTCGATTTCCCCATTGGCTTGAGGGTAATATAGGGATGACCTTCTGTGTAAAATGTTCCTCTGTGCTAGAAAAGTTTCAAACTCCAGGGAAGTAAATTGACTACCATTATCTGAAACCAGTTCTTTGGGGTTACATTCCCTGCTAAAAACTGAAGAGAGGAACTTAATTACTGTATCAGAATAGATTTGCGATGTAAACACAAATGTTTACTGTTTACTCAGGCCATTTACTGAAATAGTCTATTAAAGTCATGGCATAATGGCAGTCAGTTGGAGCAGTATCAAAGGGTCCTACAATGTCAATTGCCACTTTTTCCCATGCAGATTCAGGAAGAGGAACAGGCTGTAATGGAGGGGTACATATCACTGCTGTCTTATCATGCATTTGGCAAGTGACACAGGATTTTATAAAAAGAAAAGGAGTATTTATTTGGTTAGTCTCTAAGGTGCCACAAGTACTCCTTTTCTTTTTGCGAATACAGACTAACACGGCTGTTACTCTGAAACAGGATTTTATGAGTGCTTCAGTTTGAGAGTCCATCTGTGGCCACCAATACAGATCCTGTAGTCATTGTTTGGTTCAGACAATTCCCTGATGTGTATCTTGTGCCAGGTGTATGAGTTTTGACTGTAATTCTTCTGGCACAAGGAGCCAGTGTGTACCTCGTAGCACACAGCCATCAAACAAAGAAAGTTCATCCCGAACTCTAAAATAAGGCAGCAAAACTGAGTAGATGACTTATGTAATTAACCTACGCACTGTAAATTCCAAATTGTGTATTTTACTCTTAAATAATCAGTTAGAAATTAGCTTCCAGTGACTATACAAGCATTTGGGCTGACATGGCAAATTTGGCAAGAGTTGGTGTTAGTAAAACTTGAGTGCCTGAATTTTCATGGGAAGCAAATAGGATTGTGAACATGGCTGAGTCAAAGTACACCTTCCCCTTCAGACTAATATTCTTAGAAAATTGTTTCCTTGCTTTGTTCACCTCTAGATATATCTTTGCTTTAAATGCCGATTCTTTCTCTTTCCTCTCCCTCCAACCACCAAGAATTTCTCCCACATTCAGCACTTCAGTATCTGAGCACTTTACAAAATTATCATTACCACAAGACAAAAGCTTCTTCCTTAGACACTCTGGGTTGTTTTTTTTCAGCGATTTCCTCTCCTCCTCTATCATCCCCGTTATTGCAGATGTGGGGAAAGATCAGCTGAAGAAACAAGTTTTATACTTTGCGCTAAGAGCTGTGAGCTCTGAGCTTATTTTTCATGGGAAGTGAATTCTATCCGCTTGAGACAACTGCTGAAAAAGCTCTGCCTTCTCCTCTCTCAGGATTAATTCTCCAGACTAACATTTTCATAGTTCCTTATTAGACATCTATGGAGATGGACAAAGATCTTTTCTAGCACTGCACTAGTTGAAATTATGGGCCAAAGATTCAGCAAAAAAATTCAAAAGTAAATTGAACAGTTTTGTTTTGTTCAAAATTTTTCACATTGTTTTCAATTTTTGAAAAAAAAAGGGAAAAGAAAATTACTTTTGAAAAAATGTGTTTTGAATTTCTGGATTCCCCGCCCCCCATATCAGTTTTTACTTCTGCCCATTTTTTAAAAAGGCAAGGGGGTGTAAAAATGCGGGGGAGGGGAGTGATTTTCTCTCACTATATATACACATTTTCATACATTTCCTGTAGTGAATCATTTAAATAGAGATAGTCGGGTTTTTCCACGTATTTCTCTAACTTCTTTACCTTTCCTATCCCCCTTTTTCAGGGGAAGGAAGTTAGGAAGTAAGTAAAATTGAGAGAAACTGGGAAATTTCCAACTATTTTGAAATAAAAAATTCAAACGTTTAAAAGTTTTGGATATTTTAACATTTGTGTTTAGAAATTTTTCTAAACAAACAAGTCATCAACAATAATATATTTTTTATATATTTATTCACCAAAAAAAATTAATTAAACCCTATTTTTGGAGTCACACACACACACACACACACACACAAGTGTATCTGCCCAGGTGATTACTTGGCTTGGCTTGATTCTGTGTCTAACCTTAAAGACTGAAACAGAAAATTTGAATTTGGCCATTTATTCTGTGAGGAGCTCATGAAGTAAGCAGAGCTTTTGGGAGATCTGCTTTTATTGACATTGGAGCTTACCTTAGCCCTGCTGCACTGCCGAATGGACTTTTAACGGCCTGGTCAGCAGTGCTGACCAGAGCCACCAGGGTCCCTTTTCGACCAGGTGTTCTGGTCGAAAACTGGATGCCTGGCAATCCTATCTTTATTAACATATGTAACCTATAAATGACAGGGTCCATACCCCATTTGCCCATGCCCACCCCCCACCCTGGAATATCCAGTCCCCACAACATGGAGCAGCACTGGAAATGTGACCCACTCCTCAGTCTCCTGTAAACCATTCAGACTCCACACTCCTTCATGAATTGAAGCTAGTGATGGCTTGGAGGTGAAAGGCTCTCTATCCTCTTCCTCAGTCTCCTCCAACCAGACAGCCAGTTTACCCACTCACTCCTCTCTTACCTGGAAGGGGCAACCTGCACATGATAGGCTCCATATCCCATTCCTCAGTCCCCTGTAAGCTATCCAAATGTCTTGCACCCCACAACTTCAGGCCAGATTGGAAGATGTAAAAGCTTCCATATCCCATTGCCAAAACCCTTTGAGTATCCAGACCTACCTGAGCTGAGACCAGACTGAAGCCAGAGACTATTTGAAAAATTCTGTAGATCAGTGGCACCCCTTGCCCCCTACAGTTTCCCAGAGCCATTTTATCCCCTTTGGACCTAAGGTCAAGGGTAGTTAGTTTGTGTTGGGCCATGTGTATCTAGCCATGAGAGGCAGAGGAGGCATTCCCCCATTCTGTATCTTCTTCCCACAGCACTAAGGGAGGAGATCAGTGTCCTTTTGAGCAGACCCAGGACATTGTTATTTCAAAAGTTGAATGTCATTCCTTCAAACCCAACATAAAATACAGATAAGCTAAATCCAAACGCTATTATTTAGGAAATATGAAATGTTTTAGGAACATTTGTTCTTGTCATGATCTTCACAGCACAGACCCTAAAATCTCAGCTTCTTCGCATTATTCAGAATTGTGGGTTTGGAGGGAGCACTGTAAATATCCGGTTTGTTTGCTTGCTTGCTTGCTTTGTTTTAATCACTATTCTTTAAACAGAGGCATTATTTAATAAGGAACATATTAATACACTTTATGTAGGGTCTACTGTGAATTATAGATTACACAGCGAATGAAAAGTCATATCTTGCTGCTTCCTGTCTTCTTATACCACAACTTTCAGCATTTGAGGAGGAGATATAAGTACCCTTCAAAGACCACAAGACCACAGTACTCCAGGATTTTGAACAACTTGTAATCAGGCTGCCAACCTGAAAAACAGAGAAACATATTGCAGGGGCAAGGAGGGGGCACAAGGGATAGTTTTGGAGGGAGTGAAGGAGTTGCACACAGAAGAAAAGGGTACCCACTCCTCTCTGTTCTTAAGCCATGCAAATTCTCCCTCCCTTTCCACCCCTTCCCTGAGACTGTCTTCACTTTTAGAGTAAAACCCAGTGTGTGTTACCGTCACCGTGAGGTGGAAGAAAACCATTTTTCTTTTTTTTTTGTGTTTGGTCTGGTCACTTTCTATGTTTTCTACCCTATATGTGTAGGCCCAGCTCCTGTGTATTTGATTTCCTTTCTCCTATTCCAAATCCTGCCTTAATTAGTTGGGGGCAGATTTTCAAAGGCACAGTTATGCACCCATTGAAGGCCAATGGGAACTGGGCACCTAACTGGAATGTCTGCCTTTGAAAATCCCACATTAATGATTGTGCTGCCTTTCCTTTCCTTGGTGAAACACTGGAATGCGTTACCTAGGGAGGTGGTAGAATCTCCTTCCTTAGAGGTTTTTAAGGTCAGGCTTGACAAAGCCCTGGCTGGGATGATTTAACTGGGAATTGGTCCTGCTTCGAGCAGGGGGTTGGACTAGATGACCTTCTGGGGTCCCTTCCAACCCTTATATTCTATGATTCTATGATTCAAGGATGTAAAATACTAGTGTGCTAAGCATTATGGCCCCAGATCCATAAAAATATTGAGGCAGGTTCCTAAATTCCATTGAAATCAATGGAAGTTAGAAGCCTCAATACCTTTGTGGATCTGGGGCTAGAACCCTGCTTTTTGCTCTTCTTCTATTCAGCTCTGTATAGGATCTTATATCATGCTCATCACTATAGTGTGTGAGCAGCTTCCAGCAGAGATAGGAGCACTTTCCAGCACTGCATTAAGCAGCGGGACTAACGTCTGCCATGTCTGGTTAGTTCTCTCATATTCTCACATGGGGAGAAGAGTGTGTAGGAGTGTCATAAAAATAAAGGGAAGGGTATTTCTGTATACAGTGCTATAAAATCCCTCCTGACCAGAGGCAAAACCGTTTTACCTGTAAAGGGTTAAGAAGCTAAGATAACCTCGCTGGCACCTGACCAAAATGACCAATGAGATGACAAGATACTTTCAAAGCTCGGGGGGAGGAAGAGAACAAAGGGTCTGTCTGTCTGTGTGATGCTTTTGCCAGGAACAGATCAGGAATGCAGTTTCAGAACTTCTGTTAGTTAGTAAGTAATCTAGCTAGAAATGCGATTTCCTTTTGTTTAATGGCTGGCAAAATAAGCTGTGCTGAATGGAATGTATATTCCTGCTTTTGTATCTTTTTGTAACTTAAGGTTTTGCCTAGAGGGATTCTCTATGTTTTGAATCTGATTATCCTGTAAGGTATTTACCATCCTTAGTTTCTGGAGGAGTCCATTCCACGCTCTCAGATCAGCCCCTGAGAAAGCTCTGTCTCCTGCACCAATGACCTTATAGAATCATAGAATATCAGGGTTGGAAGGGACCTCAGGAGGTCATCTAATGCAACCCCCTGCTCGAAGTAGGACCAATCCCCAATTTTTGCCCCAGATCCCTAAACGGCCCCCTCAAGGATTGAACTCACAACCCTGGGTTTGAGCAGGCCAATGCTCAGACCACTGAGCTATCCCTCCCCCTTCTGTTTCTATACCATCTCCACATTCCTCCTCCCCCACCTGGGTTTTCTGTTATCTTTTCTCTGCTTTTATTATGATTATTGTTTATTATTAATCATGTTTATGGCAGTAGTGCCCAAGGCCTAGATACAAACACAAAGCAGCTGCTGGTCCCAGCCCAAAAGAGCTTACAGTCTGAACAGACCAGAGAGACACAGGGTTGGGGCAAGGGGGTAAAACACAAGCAGAATGAACAATAGGATGGCAGCATGTTAGTGCCATGATTTTGGGGGAGGATTTGGGGAGTCAGCTAAGTGGAAAGAAAGGGAAGGATCGCTGCAGTTGGTGAGGAAGAGGTGCAGAAACTGCTGTTGAGGGTTCTGCAAGGCATGGATAGAAGCAACTGGGGAACTGGTACAATTAGTAATGTCTCTGGTTACCACCCCTCCTGTGTCAATACTAGTTGAACAGGTGGAGCTAGGAGGGCATGTGACCTGGTGTGACTTTAATAGGAATGTTTCTCTCTTCATCTCCTCTCTTTTCCTCACTCCCCCTTTTCAGGCCTGTGAGGAGGATCCGAGAGAGGCTTCAAAGAAAGGAAGATGGCTCCGGGGGAAGAGCCTGCTCCTGTGTGCTCTCATGCTCAGCACTGTCCTTGGGTTTGCATTGCTTCTTGCCTACACCATCCTGACCGGTGGCCTGGGTACAAGACATGACAGTCCTTCTCCTTTCCCTCACACCCGACCCACCAGTGAGACCCCTTCCTCTCTCCTCTCCCTTCATTGCCTTTTGGGCTGAGCATCTATGCTAGGTCCAGGCCCTGGATGATTCCTAAATCTTAGGAAAACAAATGTCTGAAGTAAATAAATTGTAATAAAGAGATATTGCCCTACCCCTCTCCAAGCCCTCCCTGCCATGTGAAGGCCTCCTCACTCCCAAGCTCCCACACTTCCCAACCTAGTGTGGCCTGGCCCAGCTTCCATGAAGAGCAGCACTGCACCTTCTAAAAGCTATTGTATTACAGTACTCTCATCCCCTCTCTCTTACCCACAGCTTCTGTATCCCTGAGCAGTATTGGTCTGTCTGTAGGTGACCCAGCAGAAATAGGGATAAGTCTGGAATTTGGGGCTGGGGCTTGGAATTGCCCCTCCTTTCCATCCCTGAATTCATAGGCCCGTCTTAGTTTTCACAGATCCAACCAATGGAATCCTTGTACTAATAAGACAATTAGAGAGTTCCTGTCAGTGGCAGAGCTGGAAATAGAGCCCAGGAATCCAGATCCACAAGCAGTCCACTTTTCTAACCACTAGACAGATCTCTGCTATAAAGGATCTATAAATATGAAGAGGCCAAGTCATACATATCCTATTCCCCAGTTTACTTATTTTCCCCTTAGCTGGCATTTCCTTTTAACTCCTCTCCTATCCTTTCCCCATTTGTGAGGGCTGGGGATACCCTCACTATAGACCCCTAGAAGGCTGCATTATTTCAAATCTCCCACCTTTTCCCACGTACATCATACCAACCAGTGAAGGTCTGAGCCCTACTTGTATATTATACAGGAATTTGTTTAGGCCAGTGTCCTATGTCTCAGACAAAGGCCCTTCCACCCTTCACCTTGAGACATTATGCTGCAGCTTATGGCCTTGTCTAGACACAAACATCCAAGGGTTTAACTAAAGATGTATTATTATTTTGACTGAAGAGTAGCTTATTTCAGCGAAGAACTGACTTAACTGGAAACCAACATAAACCACTCTTAAAACAAAATAAGAGTGTCTACCCAGGAGTTTACACAGGCTTAATTAAATCAGTTTTTAAATCAACATAAGTTGGACTGGTACAACTTTCCTCTGTAGAAAAGGTGTGACAGATTTCACTTTTGGGAAATGCTTCCTGATATATCATTGTTCAGGTTTCTCTCTTTTCCCCTAGCTATGCCCTTCTCTTCCTCTCTGGTGTTTACACCCTTCCTAACCTTGTAGTGGTTATCATGTTCCCTTGGGGTCATTACTTGGCCAAACACCCACTGACACAGTGAATGTGGTAAGAAGATGGAAATAGGAGAAGTTCGCTGATAATCAGCTTTGTGGCCGCTTGGGTTGTGCCCAGATGGGACCTCCTCCCTGGGGTGACCCTACAGCCTTTATTTTAATGGCTTCCCTTAATTGGTACTTATTGTCATCCATCCACAAAGTCAGACATAGGATAACACTTTATCCTCTGTTCAGCAATCATTTTTCAAAGAATCCAACACTGTGCCAAAAGCATAGGATTTTTACCACAAATAAAACTTCAAAATAACCTCTTTCCTATATTTTCATACAGTTGTCCTGAATTTCCTTCACCCTGCTAATGATGGCTCCTGTCTTTGCTTCTTGCCCAGAACCTTGTGACACGGAGGAATGTCTCATGCTCCTGGCCAGACTCCTGGAGGTGAGAAATGCCACCATAGACCCCTGTGAGGATTTTTATGGCTATGCCTGTGGCAACTGGGAAGCCAACCACTTGCGCACGGAGACTATGGAGTCATCAAATGTGTTTGATGTCCTGCTGGAAGAAAACCAGCTGATCCTGAAGAGGCTCTTAGGTAGGGAGGGGAGATGGATGGTGTATGTACTGCCAGCATCCTCTTCAGTCAGAGATGTGATTACTGGACATACAACAGTGCAGCCATTCCCAACAGGGACCAAACCCAACCCGTCACCTCTCTGTCACTGCAACCACAAGCATGAGCCCCAGCATGCACCAGTATGGGACCGCACCGCTGGGAATAACACCATCCCCGTCACCACAACCACCAACATGCATCACTACAACCTTCCCCAGAAAATGATCAAACAATTTCAGTCACAATAGACACAGTGACAACCACATGGTCTCTCACTTCAGCCCCTTAAAGTCCAAATCATTTTCCTGACATCTCACACCACCACTGTTGAAGTAGCCATGCCAATCAGGCAGCAATACAACCAACTGTGCATTGACACACAACCACCCCCATGTTATCTCCCTGTCATTGCCACCAGAGCTATAACCATCCTAGATGGGAACATAAAGCTCTCTTGGGATTCTCCAGTGCTGACTTGTGACTGTATCCCTCTGCCTCTTAGAGTTCGGATGTGATCATGTCTCTCATTACTCTCTTGGCCCCTAGAAACTATAGCAGAAACCTCCTTGCTTACAGCTAAAGCTACTGCTTTGGTTTAGGTGATTGTGAGTTGTACTTTTTAGTGTGGAAAATCCAGATTTGATCTGCACTGGTGACCATGGGGTTTATCTATGCAGCTCCAGTATGCTATATTTTGTCATGGATTATCAAACAAGCTGTAGTTCCTGATTCAGGATGCACATTACCTCTTACCAGCCCCACCTCCTCACCTGATGCTGCTTCTTGCTCTTTAATTTTTGGCTTGTTAGCGTTGTGCGCTTTCCTTTTCTCAGAGGTTCCACAGCTCAGGGTTGAAGGCTCGGCCAAGGGAAAAGCCATCCAGTTCTACCACTCCTGTATGGATACCCAACAGATAGAAGCAGAAGGGGCTCAGCCCTTGAAGGAGCTCATAAATCAGGTGATCATTGTTCACACTATATTATTTCTGAGCATACGTATACCCTTACACTTCAGAAAAGAGTTCTACCAGGAAAAGGATAGAAAACAATAGGGGGAAAGGTAATCTGCTTCATTATTTGCTCCTTCATTATTGCACTTGCTAGCACCAGGTCATTGGCGACTAAGGTGTCAGTGATGGCAAGTTGGTGGCTTCTGCCCATAGAATGAGTATAATTTGTAAATGAGGAGTCATAGCCTAATTTATAACTGACGAGACTCCTTGGCACAAACAGCATTTCCCTAATAGATATGATGGGCCCAACGCTCATACTTGGCTGCCTGATTTCAGGCCCTGACTATGTATTTATTACCTTAATGTCCGTTCAGGCTAGTGCAGCCTTGCAGTTTCAGAATTCCTCCCATCCTGAAGGCAGGGATATTTTTCTTAACAGAAACTCAGTGTAATTCAATAAGATCCAGCCTGCAGGATAGGAAACTCCCTGCAAAAAACAGATGGAATTTTGGGGCCCAGTGAATGTACGATCTGATTTAAGCACCTAAATCCCCAAGTATGAAAAATGAGCCCTAACTGCCCTGCTTGAGGGTCACAGTGAAGTGTAGACACTTTCCTTTCATCCCCCTCTACCTTCTTAAGTCACCTGTGGCCATCATGTGGCTTTCTCTCATCCTCTTGCCCTCCCCTGCCCTGTATGGCAATTTTATGTCATTCCATAAAGATAAAGTGACAGGGTCACTTTAGGGTCACACAGTGAGTGTGAAGATTTTCATGGGTTCTTCCCATTCTTCTTCATTATTTATACTGATCCTGAACTTTGGCTGTCATATTCATCATGTTCCATGGGGTGGAATTTGGAAATCAGTATCCAACAGCTGTTCTTGCTTCTCTTTCCACCAATGGTGATCAGTAAGTTCTCTGTTTGTCACTCTTTCCTCAGGTTGGTGGCTGGAACTTCACAGGCCCCGGGAAACAAACCGATTTTAACCAGACCCTGAAAACACTCATGGGCAAATACAACACTTTCCCCTTCTTCAGAGTATATGTGGGACCCAGCTCTTCTGATCCCAGCACCAATATTATCCAGGTGAGAGGATCAGCAGGAGATGGCAGTCGGAAAGGACAGAGTCAGAGCAGTACCTATTGGCCTTTAGGATCAAACAACTGCTTAAGCTACTGCGAGTGGAAACTGGACATATCTTATGAGTATTATAAACACATTAGCTCCATAAAAAGATCTCTGCAAATCTATGCAATTAAAACAAACAAGAAGAACTGTTTTGCCATGCAGAGTGTAATTAAGCCGTGGAACTCACTGCTGCAGGATATCATTGATGCTACTAGATCATTGAGACTAGAAGAGGATTAGGCACTTTCATGAACTGAACCAACACCAGCAGTAACACTATGTAAGGGACAAATTGTTTTGGTCATCAATCCTCATGAGCTGGGAGGCCAAGGAGTCCTCCTTGCTCCAGTTGTATAATATTACATAATAAGGTATGCTGTGGATATTTTAAAGCCTTTGTCTGTCAGAGACTAGAGATCAGATACTATTTTGTACCAGTTCATTTTCTTACATTTTCCACTAATTTCTTAATTTTGTAATTACTTTTTTAAAAACAACAACCTTTATCATTCATTTCTGGAAATTGAGCATAGGGGGAGTGGGTTAGGGTGAGCACATGCAGATAAAGTTATTTCCCTTTCTCCCACCCTTTATCTGCTCTTGTCTAGTTATATAGTAAGCTGTCTTAGAAGGGACTGGCTCTTGTTATGTGCATAGCACAATGGGGCCCTGGTCTCAGATGGGTCTCTTGGCATCACTTATATAAACAAGTTATGAATTTTTATTTATTATATGTAATAATAATTAGGGCTGTCAAGTGATAAAAAAAGTCATGATTAATTGCATTAATTGCACAATTAATTTCACTGTAAAAACAGTATGTTTCAATTCACTTAATACAAGTACTGTAGTGCAATCTCTATCATGAAAGTTAAACTTACAAATGTAGAATTTGATGTACAAAAATAACTGCATTCAAAAATAAAAAACAACAATGTAAAACTTTAGAGCCTACAAGCCCACTTAGTTCTACTTCTTCTTCAGCCAATCACTCAGACAAACAAGTTTGTTTACATTTGCAGGAGATAATTCTTGTTTACAATGTCACCTGAAAGTGAGAGCAGAGGTTTGAAGGGCACTAATGTAGCCAGTGTTGCAAGATATTTATGTGCCAGATGTGCTAAAGATTCATATGTCCCTTCATACTTTAGCTTCAACCACACTATTCCAGAAGACATGCGTCCATGCTGATGAGTTCTGCTCAATAACAATCCAACGCAGTGCAGACTAACGGATGTTCGTTTTCATCAGCTGAGTCAGATGCTACCAGCAGAAGGTTGATTTTCTTTTTTGGTGGTTTGGGTTCTGTCGTTTTTGCATCGAAGTGTTGCTCTTAAGACTTTTGAAAGCATGCTCCACACTTAATCCCTCTCCGATTTTTGGAAGGCACTTCAGATTCTTAAACCTTGGGTCGAGTGCTGTAGCCATCTTTAGAAATCTCACATTGGTACCTTCTTTGCATTTTGTCAAATCTGCAGTGAAAATGTTCTTAAAAACGAAAAACATGCTGGGTCATCATCCGAAACTGCTCTAACATAAACTATATGACAGAATGCTGGTAAAAAAAAACACAGAGCAGGAGACGTACAATTCTCCCACAAGCAGTTCAGTCACAAATTTAATTAACACATTATTTTTTTAATGAGCATCATCAGCATGGAAGCATGTTGTTTGGAAAGGTGGCCAAAGCATGAAGGGGCATACAAATGTTTAGCATATCTGGCATGTAACTACCATGGAATGCCGGCTACAAGAGTGCCATGCAAACATCTGTTCCCACTTTTAGGTGACATTGTAAATAGGAAGCGGGCAGCATTATCTCCTGTAAATGTAAACAAACTTATTTCTCTTAGCGATTGGCTGAACAAGTAGTACTGAATAGATTTTTAGGCTCTAAAGTTTTACATTGTTTTGTTTTTGATTGCAGTTATGTAACAAAAAAATTACATTTGTCAGATGCGCTTTCACGATAAAGAGATTGCACTACAGTACTTGTATAAGCTGAACTTAAAAATACTATTTCTTTTATTTATCATTTTTACAGTGCAAATATTTGTCTCAATAAAATCAGTTTATGACAATCGTAAGCTGCTTGCAGACAAATTTCTTGAACAGATAAAGAAACAAAAGTCATTGAATACATTATCTCTAGTGTTTCTGGTATTAACTAAGTGTTTTTCCTTCATTTCGTTCCTCAGATTGACCATCCGGAGTTTGAGATGCCACCAGAGAGTGACTACAATGAAAAAGCAAATTATCCCGAGGTACCATGTCAGAGGCTGGGCAAGGCAAAAAAATGCCTACTGGGTTAAGGGATCTACTTTGAAATGTCCCCTGATTTGGAATGGTTTGTGAGTGGTGATCACATGGGCTCAGTGTCGGATGAGATCATGGGGCTATTCTAGGGCTTGTCAACACTAGGACAGGATGGGGGTGTTTTGGAACATTTTTAGCTAACAGGTTTTTAAGTCGTGGTGTAGGAAGGGCATGTTGAAGTTTTTTAATGTGTTAGCTTGTCAAGGGGAACATGGCTTACAAAAAACTTGTCCTGATTATACTAGGACTTTATAATCTGTTAGCTAAAATGTAACGCATTTCATCCTAGCGTGGATGAGAGCCCTTGGAATCAATCACCTTTGAATTCTGTCCAGAAAATCCAATTCCGTTTAGTCATTTCATCTTCTTCATCTTCCTGAACTGGATCAGCTGAATTGCCTGCAATTTACTGAGTGTGGGTCTTTCAGAGATCTTAAATACCAAAGTTCTGTCTTCCCACTGTGGATATTTAAGATCCCCTGATAATCCAAGTAGAAACAGGAGACTGGTCTGCTATCTCTGTCCAAAATTTCCATTCTGTTTGACTCACTGTCTGGAGTGGCTAACAACTGTGAGTGCCAGTCTCAGGGCAGACTGTCAGAAAACAGGGCAGACACCCCAAACTGGTGGTGTATTCTATAATTAGATTTCACCAAGCCAGTAACAAATGTGCACTCCTGGATCGCTACATCAGCCTTACCATGGAGTCATAGCCTCTCCAGCCTATCTTGCCACCCAGACAAACTGGACTTTATGATAAAAGGTTGTATAATCCAATAATCACATCACATTAGGTTACTCCCAATCCCAAAGGATCAGTCACTTACCCCAGATCAACTCTGGATCTCACATCAAAGACAATGCTGGCAGCCAATTCTCTAGTAAACTAACTAAAGATTTATTAGATAAGAAAAGAAATGAGAATTAATGAGAGGTTAAAGCAGGCAAAATACATTAATAGGTGAGTCAAAGTTTGTAAGTCCAAAATGATAGCAGCTGATATAATTAACTTCTAGTTGCCCAAAAGTCTTTTCAGGGAACACAGATGTTTCTGGGGATCTCCACATTGGACTTTTACAGGGAAGATACCAAACATGAACAGTCAGAGGTGACGATTATTCCTTTGAATCAGTATTTATAGTTTCTGCTCACAGAAGACAATCTGAAGAGGGTCTTCAACCACATGGGCCAGTAAATTTCCATTGTCAAATACAATGGCCCTTGCTTTGAAGTTAGCACTCTTCTTCATTTAAAGAAAAGGAGTACTTGTGGCACCTTAGAGACTAACCAATTTATTTGAGCATGAGCTTTCGTGAGCTACAGGTGAGCTGTAGCTCACGAAAGCTCATGCTCAAATAAATTGGTTAGTCTCTAAGGTGCCACAAGTACTCCTTTTCTTTTTGCAAATACAGACTAACACGGCTGTTACTCTGAAACCTGTCCTTCTTCATTTAGATTTCCAAGGCTCCAATCACTTTTAATGGGTAATTTAGTTACAGGGATATATACAATGTAAGAGGTAATGTAATAGCAAACAATCCTTCATTAGTTTTCATGAAGTTTACACATCAAGTACACCCTCATTTTAACACAAACACCTTTGATCTAGGGTTATCTAGTTACAGGGATATACATAATGTAATGTGATAGCAATCAACAGGTTATAGATAAGCAAAGACAATACCATTAACAGTTCTTTTGTGTGTTCACAAATGAATTGGCCTGATTACACTCCAATACCTTTTGAGAGGAAGGATAGCTCGGTGGTTTGAGCATTAGCCTGCTAAACCCAGGGTTGTGAGTTCAATCCTTGAGGGGGCCATTTAGGGATCTGGGGCAAAAGTTGGGGATTGGTCCTGCTTTGAGCAGGAGGTTGGATTAGATGACCTCCTGAGGTCCCTTCTAACCCTGATATTCTATGACACTCCTTTGATTTCTATTAGCATATGGATGAATTAGCTACAGCCCCGTCCTGAGCTGGCACCAAAGAAAACAGTACCACACTGTTGTTCACTTCTGCTTCATGCAATTAAACAGCTGCCTCCTCTCACCCAAAAGTAGCTGCATTTCAGTGCTAAAATGATCCCTATATTCAAACCATTTATAAAGTGTAAGGGAACTATAACCTATTATTTCTCACTGATAATTCAGTTTTGTTCACAGGTCCAACAGCCCTACTCAGCAAACCTTGCTCCAGGCAGATACACAGGAACATTGGGATGAAAGGGGTGGTTTGTGGTGATGAGATGGTGGGGAGCAACCCCTGAAAGATTGAGGGTTGGGTGGGATGGCTCAGATCCCAATTCATAGCTCTTCTACTGGTGAAGTGTTTTAAATCACAGGTTGTCCGTGTGTATTTCTCATACCTGATGAAGCTGGGGACATTGTTGGGAGGGCCACAGAATGTTACCTCCACCGTCATCTCCTTCGCCTTGTCCTTCATCTCCAACCTCCAGAAGGAGGTCACCCCACTGCAGGAACGGCAGGAGAGAAGGATGCTCTTCTATCACACCACTATCAGGGAGCTGCAGGTGTGTGTCTTGAACTTCCAGGTGAGAGAGGATGTGTGGCACCCCTTGAAGGAGCCTGGCAAAAATTGCCACTCTCCTGCCTCCTAGAGTCTCCTCTGTCACTGAACTGTCAATTACAGACTAACACGGCTACCACTCTGAATCAGTAAAAACAATGAGGAGTCCTTGTGGCACCTTAGAGACTAACAAATTTATTTGGGCATAAGCTTTTGTGGGCTAGAACTCACTTCACCAAATGCATGGAGTGAGAAATACAGTAGGCAGGTATAAAGATCCATCTTTTCATGTGCTGTATCTTTATACCTGCCTACTGTATTTCTCACTCCATGCATCTGATGAAGTGGGTTCTAACCCACAAAAGCTTATGCCCAAATAAATTTGTTAGTCTTTAAGGTGCCACAAGGACTCTTCGTTGTTTGAGCTATCAGTGCATCCCCAATCTGCTGAGGTTGTTCTTTGCTGGTTCCAGGGTGAGACTTCCATTCTTCACCCTTTCAGTCCTGGTAACTCCTCTCCCTGCACTGTCACCGCCCCTGAATCTCACTCTGGTGAGATTGGTACCACAAGGGGGCAGACACACATTCCTATTTTCCCCATTCAGTCCTGGGGATAGGCAGGGAAGTCACATTTCAGCATTTCTGTTTGGCTTTACCTTTAGGAAAAGGCACCCACAATCGATTGGCTGTCATGCCTCCAGGCAGCCTTCCATCCTGTGCAGCTGAACATCTCCCAGCCAATCGCAGTGCACGACATGGATTATTTGAAAGGCATGTCACGGCTGATTGAAAAATGGCAGAAGGGGAGGTAGGAGCTGATGTCTGATACCGTAGCCATTGTGCCTTGAGGAGGTGGTGATAGCTTCAGGTGTTAAACTAACCATGAACGGACTTAGTCAGTGTTCAGATGGGAGATGGCCAAGGAAACACTAAGGCACTGCAGGAGGATGACCCAGCAGGGGCTGTTCCCACTTGTAGTCATTAAAGATCCTATGGCACTTTCTGCAAACTTTGACCTGTTTCCTGGCCCAGTTCCAGCTCAGGCAATTATATTCTGCCAAACTAAATTCTTCCTGCAGTTCCAGGCAGAGGTATTGTTAATCATTCCTTGTCTTCACTGTTAAATGGTATTGCTATTTGCAGTTAAACAGCTGCCACAGTTTACCCAAGATATGAGTGCATTTGGTGCTGACTGAAGAGTTCCTTATATATTAATCCCTATAAATGTGCTGCTTTGTGTCTTTTCCCCCAGGGTCCTACAGATCTATATGATCCTCTGCCTGGTTGGAAATCTCTCCCCAGCCCTTGACAGCCGGTTCCAAGATGCACGCAGGGAGCTGTTTGAAAAGCTGCATGGAAAGACAGGGGAATCTGGGATGGTGAGTCAGCTTCCCTTCAGTTCCCCCAACCCCCAAGGGAGCTCTATAGATGTTCTGCTCCCATGGCCACCCCCACTGGCTGCTGCCCCCGATCTCTAGTCATAGAATCATAGAATATTAGGGTTGGAAGGGACCTCAGGAGGTCATCTGGTCCAACCCCCGGCTCAAAGCAGGACCAATCCCCAACTAAATCACCCCAGCAAGGGCTTTGTCAAGTCTGACCTTAAAAACCTCTAAGGAAGGAGATTCCATCACCTCCCTAGGTAACGCATTCCAGTGTTTCACCATCCTCCCAGTGAAAAAGTTTTTCCTAATATCCAACCTAAATGAAGTAGAGTTTCTCATGTTGGAGGGACAGAGTGGAAGGACATGCTGACCGTGATAGCAGCATTACTTCCTATTTCCCAGCACTTTCCCCTAGTGATGATGCCATCAAGGAAGCCAGCCCTGTACCTACCGCACCCATGGAGTCCAATCCACATTAAGAGGCTTCCACAAGGACAGGGGTTGGAGAACAACATATAGATGGGCAGGTTTCCCTTTTCTGTCCCTTCCAGCCAGGATATGAGTCCCCTCCACTTGTGGAAGTGAAGAGGGTGAACCAGCCTTGAGTTTTATGGTCATGTTTTCTGAAGTGCTCAAAGCCTTTTAGGGTTGATAAAAATCTAATTAAAATAAATTAAATTCTTGATTTGCTATGATCATTACTACACATGTACACATTTCTCTGTCCCTCTCTTTCTATGTGTTGTTCTGCCTTCCTCCTCTCTCTCTGTCTCTCCCTGCCCCCCAGGTACTGGCCCATCGCTGGAGGAAATGCCTGAGGGACACCAGCACTTTCTTTGAGCCTGTCCTTGCGGAGATGATTGTGCAAGAGATTTTCCCTCAAGAGACAAAGGAACTCGTAGGTATTCTTCTTCCCCCACCCAAACACAAACTCAGCTTCATTTGCTTCTCCTCTTTCCATTCTTAGCTGATACACTGTCAGGGTCTTGTCACTTCCTTACAAATGTCCCATCATTCTTTGGGAGTGAGGTAGGTTATGGGATCAATATACTTATTGCTAAAATAGTGAGTACTAGGACCTCCGTCCTTATTCTCATCCCTTCAGTAACAAAGCAGAGAGTGGGGCCCCCAGTACTCATGTGTGATCCTACACTAACAAACCACTGTGTGCAGCCCCAGCACTCATACAGGACCCTACAATAACAGGCCAGTGCATGCAGCCCCAGAACTCATACACAACCTACAGTAACAAACCAGTTCAGCTCTAATGTTCATGAGTATCCCTACAATAACAAACTAGTGCATGTAGCTCATGAAAGCTCATGCTCAAATAAATGTGTTAGTCTCTAAGGTGCCACAAGTACGCCTGTTCTTTTTGCGGATACAGACTAACCCGGCTGCTACTCTGAAACCTGTCAGTACTTTCATGTGATCCTACAATAACAAACCAGTGCATACATTTCTAATGTTCATGAGTAACAATACAATGACAACCAGTATGAACATCATTTATGAACAACCCTAGAACAGTAAGTGCAGTTCCAGCCATCTCATGATAACAAACTAGCATAGATTACCCAGTGCTTGTGAGCAATCCTATATTAACAAACCAAAATGCCAGGGCTTCTGAATGGTTCAGTAATAACAAACAAGTCTGCATACCCTGGGGAAGGGGAACCTTTTTGCTAAGGGATCAGATTTCCATTTCCATTTCCAAGTGTAATGGGGCGGGACTCACCCCTGCAGCACCTCCTGCTGGTCATCCAGGGAATTAGCATTTCCAGCCTCCAGAGCACCTTCTGCAGGCTGGTGTCCCGCTTGCCACTGGGCCGAAGTCCCTCCTCAACCCTGGTGCCCCTTTCAGGCCAGGGTACTGCCCCCTGGCAGTATCCCCACAGATCTGGGTCTCCCCTCCCCAAGGAACCCCCATCCTCTATCCCCACCTCACCTCAGTCTATGGCCACTGCCAGTCATCAACTAGCCCCCATTCCCTGGGGCAGACTGCAGTGTAAGTGCCACTCATCATCAGCAAGGGGGGTTTGGACCTGCTGCCTCTGCCTACCCTTGGGCTGCCCTCTGCAACCCCAGTACCTTTCTTTAGCCTTTAACAAGGCCTGCAGCCTGGGGGGTTTCCAGGCCAAAGCTCCCCAGCTCCTTTGGCCTTCCCCCAGCCCTGGTACACTGCTTAGCTCCTAGCAGCCAAGCCCATCCCTCTCCACATCGAGAGAGAGAGTGAGTGTTTGCTCCTGGCCCACTGCCTTCTTATAAGGGCCAGCTCGGCCCTGATTGGGGCATGGCTGTGTCTGTGGCTGGTTCCCCAATCAGCCGAGGCTTGCTGCTTTTCCTAGCAGCAGACCTCTCGGCCACCTCAGCCTTCTCCCAGGGATGATTTCAAGCCCTTCAGGGCAGTAGCAGGTGGCCACCCCACTACACCAAAGTTATTGGCACAAGCACTGAATTTATAAAGGGTTTGCAATGTATGGAAAATGCCATTGAAAAAATAACCCAGGGACATGGGACAATGAGAGACTGAGACCTTAAGAGGAAAGAGCAATGAAGAAGCAGAGAAGAGAAAGAGGGAAGAAGGACACAGGAGAGCATGTCAAACTACAGCACTCAGCACCTTGTAAGGGCAGCAGTGAAGTGAATTTGCTGGGCTTCCTCCAGGGCAGAATATAGGTTCCACTGTGGGAGAAGTGTATGTGTGTGTGTACATGCTTGTAGCGAAGCCCTGAACGGACTGATTGAATCCCCCTCAGATACCACCAGCAAAGAGGAGGGTCAGATTGTGTAATAGAGGGAGTTGGAACTAAATGCATTCTGAATTTTCCTTTAATTCAAGCAAAGGGAAAGTAGTCTAGAATAGATCCCATCCCATGTTAGGAGAGGAGAAGTCTAGAACTGAATGAACAAGGGATTGTGTTTTCCTCTCACCTAAGCAGAGGCAAGGGGGATGAGATGAGAAGAACAGGGCAGGGTTAAGGGAGCAGTGTATAGGGACAAGCCCATGGCTGAAAGGATATAATGTCTTCTGTAGTTTCCACGGTATGCATCCGATGAAGTGAGCTGTAGCTCACGAAAGCTCATGCTCAAATAAATTGGTTAGTCTCTAAGGTGCCACAAGTACTCCTTTTCTTTTTGCGAATACAGACTAACACGGCTGTTACTTTGAAACCGATGTAAAGAATGAATTTCTTTCTCACTTCCTGGAAAGAGGGATCCTTACCAGGGCTGGGCTGTAGCTCAATTTGTGGAGCATGGAGAGAGAGTAGCCCAGGACTGAATAAACATGGGCCCCAGTTGCTCCCCTCTCCTCTCAGACCCAGATATGGCATTTTCTAAGGAGCAGCTGCTTTTCTGTAGCCCTGAGTGTATCTCTCTTTCCCCTTGGCAGGCTGAGAAGATGTTCTCTCTGGTCCGAGATGCCCTCCAAAGTCGGCTGGATCAGGTGGAGTGGATGGATGAGCAGACCCGACAAGAGGCCAAGGACAAGGCATGTGTGGAAGACACAGGTCACTGGGGTCTTTATGTCCCAGAAGCCCCTGGAGAATGGATGGGTGTCTGCACCTGCACATACTTTGACATGCATGCTCATGTACATGATCCTACATGGACAATTTTATACATACCTGCTCAACACTTTTAGGTGGATACACATATACCATCATATGCACATGGTCATACACTGACATGTATATATGGAGAAGCTCAGTGTTTATCCATGCGGACCCACAGCTGCATACGTGCCAACATATATGAGCACCAACAAGCTTACACATGGAGGGAGATAAAAAACAATTCCATGGG
This sequence comes from Caretta caretta, assembly GCF_965140235.1. Classification (NCBI taxonomy): domain Eukaryota; kingdom Metazoa; phylum Chordata; order Testudines; family Cheloniidae; genus Caretta; species Caretta caretta. The sequence goes on from NC_134206.1 coordinate 214,013,526, forward strand.
CTTCATGAGAGCAGCTGCTCTTTATATCAGGGCTGCATTTGGCCTTAGGGCACTGACTTGGGAAAGGAGAAGAGCAAGGGGAGATGTGTTCCCTGGAGAAATCAAATAGGACAGCTCTTATTTTTACAGAGCTAATTTATAAGTCCTACTTACCCTGCCCTGAAACACATTATACGGACATTCAAAATGTAAGGAATCCTCTTGGTTATGTAAATTATTTAATTTAATTTTATTTTAACGATTTAAGGTTTCTAAGCTTCAGGTGGAAATTGGCTATCCAGACAGCATCCTCCAAACTGCTGAAATGGACCAGGAATTCCAGGATGTGAGTTACACAATGCAAACATACCTGTCTTGTTACTGGTAATATACCTGTTCCATACCCAAGGGCACCTTCTGCTGGAGGGGAAGGGAGCAGAGCATACTCCATACAACTAGCATACCTTCTCCTTTCCCTCCAATGTCTTGTTTTGAAAGAGGTTGGGTCTGGAGAAGCTGGGAGATCCAGCCAGTGCTCTTGCGTCTTTGCCTACTCTGTCTCCTGTTGCGGAAGGAGAAGTTGGGGGTGGCACAGTTCATCCCCCAAAGAAGGCGTGCTCTGCTTTGCTTATGATAATATCTCCTGCAGTCCTTTTCCACATCTTAGGTTGGAGATTTTGAGGGTTGGGAGAGAAAAGAGAGAATATTTGATTTTTGATTAACCCCATTTTCTGCCCTGTTTGGTGTTGTCTCTTTTGCGCCATCCTCTCTCTGATTCTCATCTCTCTCTTACTCTCTCTTCTGTGTCCTTTTAAATACGCTCTCATTGCCTCTCTCTTTCCTCAGCTGGAGATACATGACAATACCTTTTTGCTCAATGTGGTGGCCTGCCTGAAGGCTGTGAGGGAAAATTTCTCCCTGAGGCTCCTTCAGCCCCACCTGCAGGATAAGTATGTTTCAGCCAAAGGTGGTGGGGATGATGTGTGGTAGGGGGCAGGTTATAGGAGGTATATAGGCATTGGAGAGGAGGTATAGGAGCAGCTGATCAGATACAGAAGACGATACAACAAAAACAAGAGGATAAGTACTCCTTTTCTTTTTGCGAATATAGACTAACACGGCTGCTACTCTGAAAAGAGGATTTGAGATATGGTATAGGAATGGGCCAAGACAGTGGGGAGGAAAGTTGCTCTTGTGGTTAATGAACTGAGCAGAAAGTCAGACAAGTTGGGTTCATTTCCCTGTTCTACCACATGCCGCCTGCATGACCCTGAGCAAGTCTCTTCACCACTCTGTAAAATGAGGCTACTAGCACTGGCCTACCTGACAGTGGTGTGGGGAGGGTACATCCATGAATGTTTTCAATGGTAATAAGTGCCTAATAAATAAATAAAGGCAGATACAGTGTTTGTATTGAACACATGAGGTTCTGAATAATGTGAACCTATAACTCTGCCTCCTCTCTGTATGGGATTGCACTGGGGAGTCCTTTCTCTATGTCACCACCATTCCCACAAAGGTCCAGTAGGGAGAGAGATCAGGAGAAGGTCCCAAGCCATTAATAGTGGGTGTTCTCTCTCCTTTCTTTTTCTGTTTCTAGTTGGGAGGTCTTCCCTTGGTCTGTCCATTCCTACTACTCAATGAGGCGCCACACCGTGGTCTTCCCTGCGGGAATGTTCCGCAGCCCCTTCTTCCACGCTGAGTTCCCCAGGTACTAAGAGGCTGCAAAGCCACCAACATAAATCTCACCCCTTCAGCACGCTGGGTTTCCAGCATACTTTTTCACTGCAAAAAGCCAAAAAGCAGGAGGGAGGGTCCTGCTCTGACTGACCTCAGTGGGAATTTGGCCACTGGCTTCAGTGAGAGCAAAATCAAAGCCTAAGTGATTTCCATGTGGGGCTGAGATAAGCCGCTGACGCTGAGTAACCTCAGACTCTTACCCTGAGACTCAGGCGGGCAGTTTTCCTGGCCCTCACAGGCACGCAGAATATATTAGAGCAGAAGGAAAAAAGACATGAGGCTTATCAAGACAGGCTACAAAGAAGACAGTTCCTGAGCCCACCTCAATATTGAGTCACTCAAAGATGGGGATATGTTATTTTCTAGATTCCAAGAATAAATCCTGTGAAACCTTTCGGCAATCTCCTGTCCAAAATGTCTTCAAATGGATCAAAGACAACTCTGCTTCCCCTTTATAAAAAGACCACCTCTACTAAGCAACCATTTATTTATTTTTGCATTATGAGGTTTGTGTGCCTTCCTGTGAACCATCCAATAGTACAATTCTGTTCCTCTATTATAATGAGAGCACCTCTGTTGAGCAACCAGTTGTTGTCATTGAGTGGTCATTTGAGACACATCAAACATTGTTTGATGTAATTTTTTGTCCCCCTGGAGAAAGGTTTGCACAGAGAGAATAATCCCAGACTCATTAAATTCCTATTGTACAAAAATAGGCTCTCACTATGGGAAGGAATGAAACAGGTGGTCTGATCAATATAATAATTCTTTTCAGTCTATAGTGAAACTTACACCCCCTATCTGTAGAACATCCATGTGCCCTTGATGACTCATAAAACTCATAACAGGATTAAGAATGGGACACAGCTGAAATGAATAATAGCAAAACAAATATACTTTTCTAATGCTATGTGCTTCCACTTAATGAGTGAGTCACTTCGGAATCAGCAGATCTGCCCCCTGTATCAGTCTGATCTACCGATTAAATTGACTGTGACGGAAGTGCGTTTGTTACGACTGTTAGCCCAGCAGAGCCAACCATTAAGAGAGAGAGAGCATTAGATTCAGGAGTCAGACATCCAGGGTTGGTTTGTTTTTTTTCCAAAAATGCAGTTTGAGGTTGACAAAAACATTTCACGAATTCATTTTGAATTCTCCAAGTTGTTTCAGTTGAAATAAAAACAAAAAAATCAAAACATTTTGTTTTGACATTTTTTAAATGCAATGTTATGATTTTTCAATACTAAATGACTTTTCATTTTGAAATTTACTTCAATTTTATTAAAGAAACTTTTTTAAAAACTGAAAATGAAATTTCTTTTCAGGTGGAACTGAATGTTTCATTCAGCAAATTTTTTTTCAGCAGTTTGCGGAAAAAAAATTAAATTCTCGTCAATCCTGAAATAAAAGTTAGTTTTGATTTTTCAGAATGACCAGTAAACTGAAAAATCAGTTATACATCCAGCTGTAGTTGCAGATAACCTTTAAAATGTGAACTGAGTGTAACCAGTGCAGTGATGTCTACTGAGTCTGCAGAACTCTTAAAGCAGCAGCTGTTAGAGAGATGCGAGCTGCTCCTATTCACTTCAGTGACCTATTGATTCTGAAATCTAGTAATGATCACTACATACATGTCAATGTTCTTTGCTTTTTCATTATTGATCAAGACATGTAAGAAAGGAGAGGGATGATCATACTGTGGAAATTTGATTGTGAGTGGACTCATTCTGGTGTTTCAAATGGGTGGAGCTTGGTTTGTGGGTGGAGTTTGTGGAAGTACCACAACTATTTCTAGTGAAACCCCTGATTAGATTACTATCTTGCACGTCTTTAGCAGACTTGTTAACAAACATCCCGTTGCAATTGTTCACTTGTACAATCCCACTGTCTTTACATTATACATTTACTGAACATGTTGATATGGAATAACAGAGACGATAAGCGTGTAGCCCCTGATACTGGTTTTACATCATCATTTGGCAGAGTAGACTCATACTTGATGGAGCAGGGCTGTACAGAGAAACCCGTGCTTCCCCTGCCTCCTGCAGGTTTAGCAGCTGATACCTCTTTACGTTCTGTGTTTTTCAGTGCTGTGAACTTTGGAGCCATGGGAGTCATCATGGCACACGAGCTGCTTCATGCCGTCTATGATTACGGTGCGTATTGTGACCCATTCAGGGTGCAGCAACATCCCCTGGTTTGAAGTAGTAATAATAACTAAATACATGGTTTCCACTTTCAGCACCCTGACTTTAAAAATAGTTCCAGTGACCCGAACCATTGCTGGTAATTTATAATAGAATCTGTTCCCTCTGCTCACTGTCACAGGCCTCAGGGGTGTGTTCCCTCTGGAGAGCTCAGGGGAGTTCCTCCAGGACCTGCTCCCTATTTAAATGTATAGTGCAAAGGTGGGTTTGGTAAATTCAAAAGACTCAATCCCAGACCATGCTCATTACTGATGGGAGAAGTGACTGAATCCCAGTGGATACTGATATTGCATTTACCTTCTTGGATTTCCCTCTTCTCCACAGTGGTGCCTGAGAGCTGTCCTAGATGCAACAGGGATGCATTAGTGCGGGGTACAGACTGCCTGGTGGAACAGTATGAACGCTACTCTCTGCAGGGCCTGAGAATCAATGGCACTTTCACCCTGCTGGAGAATGCAGCTGACACAGGAGGACTCGCCATCGCATACCAGGTATCACAAACTACCTGCTGTTCTAGTCTTGTAGTTTCACACAACTCTGCCTGTGCCCCTCAATCCTGCCCTGCAACCACCTGCCCTGCTATTCTGGTCCTGGGCTGCCCAACTTCCTGTCCCTATGTAACTCCACAAATGCACCTCAATCCAAATTAACTGCACTCCTTGCTGATCCAGTCCTCCACCCCATCCCTCCTTCCCCCACAGCTCTACCAATGCCCCTCAGTCCTGCCCCTCAGCCCCCTGCTATTCCAGTGCTGGGCTCCCCACACAGTCCTATCAATGCCCCTCAGCCCCCTGCTATTCCAGTGCTGGGCTCCCCTCACAATTCTGGCAATGCCCTCAGTCCTGGCCTGCAGCCCCCCTGCTATTCCAGCCCTGGGTTTCCCACACAGCTCTGCCAGTGAACCTCAGACCTGTACTGCAGACCCCCTGCTATTCCAGTCCCTGGTCTTTTTTATTCCAAGACGGTTCTTTGAATGAAAATAGGTGACTATTATTTCAAGCTGATATAGGCCCCTGGGAACTAAACTGATGTCCTTCAATTCATTTGTCTTGGTCCTTGATGAATCAATACCCATATCTATGGAGGTGAAAGTACTCTGTAGAAGGAAGTTCCTCTTCAGTTTTCTGTTGCTGGGGAAGTTATGAGGTTTAATTAAATAATGTCTGTCACATGCCTTCAGATCTTTAGACAGAAGGTACCAGTGATATGAAAAGCATGGCAAGAATTTTTTGAGCATGGGTGACTCAAGTTGAAATAGTTTTTATTCAATTATAGTGCATCAAACAGCATCATCTTCTGACCTTCTGCTGCCACTGTGTGGTATTGTCTGGAATGGGAAGCACAACAGTTAGGTTGATAGGGAAGAGGGCAGGGATAAGCCATCTCAGAGAGCAAGGAGACGGGATGGGAGAGAAAAGGATGCTACACTTTCTCAGTGAGTGGGTGGATGGATGTCTATGTCCCAGCGTAAGAGCTCCAGGGCAGCACCAGCAGGCAGCACCAGCATTCACACTGGGAGGATGAAGGCTCCTGATTTCAGCTCTCCCTTGTGCGTTAAACTTTAATGATATTTGTGGGACACAATCTGAGGTTTTTTATTTTAATTTATCTGTTCCTCTTTCCCCACAGGCCTATAAGAACTGGCTGAAAAAGCACAAACAGGAGAGGAATTTACCCAGGAGTGGACTCTCACACCATCAGCTCTTCTACATCAGCTTTGCCAATGTAAAGAACATCCTGCTGATCTTGTCTGTCCCAGCCCATCTGGCCTCTTTTAATGTATCTTCCTCTCATACTTTCTGGTCTGTGTGTCTGATTATCGCCATCTCCCTCCCTCCTGGTCTGAGTCTCTCCCCCAACTTCACAGCACTGGACTGCTCCCTAGATGCTGATCAAAGGCCTCACTGAAGACCTACACCGGGCTCTGAAGCGATAGACTGTCAAAGGGACCAAGCACAACAATATCTATCTACTATCCATCATCTAAGGTTTATCTAAGGCAGCAGTCACTGGAATATCTAAGAACCCTTGGTTATGATGACTGATGATAATGAAATAAAAAAAACAAATTATATTTAACTTCCCTGTCAAAAGATAATTTACTTACCGGGGAAGAGTGGACAAGAAGAAATTTAGGTTTGCAGGAAGGAAAAGACAGCAAGAGTGAACCTGCACCGCCACTATGATGGCTTTAGGGAGAGAGCTGATCAAGTATTTTAGTGATGGGGGTCAAGCACATAGATGGATGGATGGAGTGAGATTTTTCAGGTACCTTCCTCTTAGCAAGTTTAGGGCTTATACATAACCAAACCCTTGAGCTGCAAGTGAAGTGCACTTCATAGATCACTGGTGTTATGCTCTCATAGAGGTTCAGGGAACATAGAGATCAGCCATTGTATTTGACACTAGCTGGAGCTTCAGGGTGCTTATTGATGGTAGCCCTGAGAAGAGTGCAGAAGAAGGTGATCCAGTCCTGAGGCTACAAAGGATTGGGTCACTCTGGTAAGGTCTGCATTAGAGAAGGGATGTGGCAGCTCTAGGACCAGCTGTCAGTGAATGCAGGCAGGATTAACCAGAGTGATCAACTGGGCTTCCAGCAACAATGATGAGTCCAGTATGACCCAGACACTGCAAACCACCTGAATAAAGGCTGGACACTCCCCTCCAAAGAATGACATATTCACAGCACTGCCTGTCCTATAGGTGCTTCCCCTTCCAGCCAGCATAATTTTTGCTTTGTCAGGGCTGTGACTAAATCAACACACTGAAATAAAATAGTGACAAGTTTAGGACAGATAGATATGGATACATGGAAATCTACCCCTCTACTATGTACTAGGAAATGGCAGTATCCAGGTGTTGATCTGAGTGTCATCCTCTCTCCTGGCACGGTTGTCCAGCATATCTCTCTGTCTCTCCTGTCATGCTCATGTTGCTCAGGAAGGATGACAAGCTGGAACCCTGCAGAACCTATGTGAGGGCTCGTGGGCAAGTAAGCCTTTGGGATCATTCTTAGATGCTGACATGATTGTTTTGTTTCCCTTCAGGGGATGTGTGGGCACCAGAGCCCCGAGAGACTGCGAGCCTTCCTGCACAGGGACCCGCACAGCCCCCCACCACTCCGTGTCCACGGACCCCTCAGCAACAGCCAGGACTTTGCCAGGCATTTCCACTGCTCCAGCACAACACCAATGAATCCAGCCTTCAAGTGCCACATCTGGTAATCCACATGGAGAAGGAGGGGGAGAAAGAGAGACGGGCAGATGTATGGAGACTGGAGCTTTGTAGAACTTTTCCCTGCTGAAGAATGGCCTGCCCTCACGCAGAGACATGCTGGAACCTAACCAATTCCTCCCCATCCCTTCTTTCTCATCCTTTTTCCCCGCCAACAGGTCGTGGTGGCAGAAGGTTCAGGTCTGGGTAGCAGGAGGGAAGACAGGCTAAACATAGCAGCCAGTACAGTGTGTGCTATTCCCCGACTGCTCCGCATGCCCTGCCCCAGTTAGGCCAAACTTGCTCTTCAGAGTGTGGGGGCACAGGCTTGCAAGGTCAATAGACAAGCTGCAATCATTAACAACTCGGGGGGAACCTCACAAGTCCCCATGCACACCTCCCACCCATGCCACCCACCCTGGACCACCAGGGATAGAAGAACCTGGTTCTCTCACTCTGAAAGCACATTGGGGCGGGGGGGAGGGAGAGACATGCTGGTTACTGCTTCCAGATGGGAAGATGAGACATTTAATTAATGTACATTGCTAAAAACCCCAGCTAGATATGTTATGGCACACCTGTCTTAGCACCCCCAATATGAGTGGGATGGTCCTGGGATTTTATCTTATTTTCTGCTACTTAGCCTAGTGTCCTGGATCTGACCTGCCTAGCTCTTTGGGATTGTTTTTTCCCTTGTTCCTCTTACCTCTGACCACTAGGGGCCCGGCCCAGTGCCAGCTTGAATGGAAAGCTCAGTTCCATTAACTTCATTGGACTTTGGATCAGACCCTAGATACCACTCCTCCAATGCAGCAGCTGCCTCTCTTTTCTGATTGCTCCCCCTGCTGACTTCTGCCGAGAAGGAATAGCAGCAGCAGCAGCAGCTATGCTCAAGCTTTTTCACACTCAGAAGAAGGGGAAGAGCATGCACTGGCTGAGGGAGAAGAAAGGCTGGAACGGTGGAACCCCTTCTGTGGAGAAGAGGAAGTGGGGAAGCAATTCATGGACAGGACAAGGAGTGGAATCTCAGGAGTCAGTGATGTAGATACAATGTTGCAAGTAATGAAGTTCCACCAGAACCATTGAGTTATGAGGTTATGGGGGACTTCCAGATGGAATGGCGCTCTGGCACGTCACTTGGTCCATAGGGTGGCAATGTCGCTCAAACAACTTTGCCCTTACCCCACTGGGGCCCAGGCCAGATTTGAGCGGCATTGTGACCCAGGTGACACCACTCATCACTCAGATTTGGTCTGCTGTGTGATGTGGGGTGGACAATGGGGTGAGAGGAACTGAAGGGCAGCCGCCAGCCAAGATTAGGAGTTGGGTCCCTAGCCTGGGATGGGAGCGGAGTGCTGAGTTGGGCACTGGTGAGTGGCCTGGAACGTCCTGGGGGCTGGTGAATGAGGGGTTGAGGGTGTGAGGTGTTGGTGTACTATGGGGCAAGTGGGAGAGTTGGGGGGAGTTGTGGCAGACAACTGAAGATGTGGGAGGTGGTGGGGTCGGATGTGGGCCCGATGCTGGGCATAAGCAACATTTTAGATTTTGGAAGGGAGCCCCTAACCTAGTCCTGCACCAGGGCCTCGTCGTGTACAGTCAGGAGAAAATGGGGTCTGGGAGGGTGTTAGAGATTCCTACTCGTTGCCCCCAGTCACTCCATATGAAGATAACAGACAAGTCTTGTTCCCTCTCACAAAAAGGCATCGGGTTAGGGTGACCATATATCCCATTTTGGCCGGGACAGTCTCTTTTTTTAAGCCCTGTCCTGGCTGTCCCGACTTTTTTTTTTTTTTTTGGCAAAACTGGGCATTTGTCCCATTGCTCCTGTCAACTGATCAGTTAGCAAGAGGAAACTGTACACATGCTCAGTTTTTCCAAAAAGGTTGAGTGCAAACCTTAGCGGGGCATGGAGGAACATGTGTGTGGGGGCGAGCAGCAATGCCAGCCCTTTGCAGGAAGAGGGCTTGGGAGAGCGGCTCGAGCTGGGCCAGCCCTCCACAGGTGGGTGGCAGGGAGTCTTGGGCTGGCTCCACACAGGAAGGCAGGCGGGGGTGGAATAGCTCAATGGTTTGAGCATTGGCCTGCTAAACCCAGGGTTGTGAGTTCAATCCTTGAGGGGGCCATTTAGGGATCTGGGGCAAAAATTGGGGATTGGTCCTGCTTTGAGGGGGTTGGACTAGATGTTCTCCTGAGGTCCCTTCCAACCCTGATATTCTATGGTGCCTTGGGCTGGCCCCATATGGTGTCCCATTTTCCCTTTGGGAAAATATCATCACCCTACATCAACTTAGCTAGGGCCTGGGCCTGTTTAAGGAAAGGTTGGGATGGTAGGGGATGGTTTCCAGGGTTTATGGGAGCCTCCAGAGTCAGACTAACCATCCAGATTTTAGAATGCTTCTCCAAATACCAAACTGCTTTTCAGGAATTTTTGCTATCCAGATAGGGGAGTTTTGCTGCTTGTCAAGGTTCCTCCCCCACTCTGAACTCTAGGGTACAGATGTGGGGACCTGCATGAAAAACCTCCTAAGCTTATCTTTACCAGCTTAGGTCAAAACTTCCCCAAGGTACAAAATATTACACCCGTTGTCCTTGGACTGGCCGCTACCACCACCAAACTAATACTGGTTACTGGGGAAGAGCTGTTTGGACGCGTCCTTCCCCCCAAAATACTTCCCAAAACCTTGCACCCCACTTCCTGGACAAGGTTTGGTAAAAAGCCTCACCAATTTGCCTAGGTGACTACAGACCCAGACCCTTGGATCTTAAGAACAATGAACAATCCTCCCAACACTTGCACCCCCCCTTTCCTGGGAAATGTTGGATAAAAAGGCCTCACCAGTTTGCATAGGTGACCACAGACCCAAACCCTTGGATCTGAGAACAATGAAAAAGCATTCAGTTTTTTACAAGAAGACTTTTAATAAAAAATAGAAGTAAATAGAAATAAAGAAATCCCCCCTGTAAAATCAGGATGGTAGATATCTTACAGGGTAATTAGATTCAAAAACATAGAGAACCCCTCTAAGCAAAACCTTAAGTTACAAAAAAGATACACAGACAGAAATAGTTATTCTATTCAGCACAATTCTTTTCTCAGCCATTTAAAGAAATCATAATCTAACACATACCTAGCTAGATTACTTACTAAAAGTTCTAAGACTCCATTCCTGTTCTGTCCCTGGCAAGAGCAGCATACAGACAGACACAGACCCTTTGTTTCTCTCCCTCCTCCCAGCTTTTGAAAGTATCTTGTCTCCTCATTGGTCATTTTGGTCAGGTGCCAGCGAGGTTACCTTTAGCTTCTTAACCCTTTACAGGTGAGAGGAGCTTTCCCCTGGCCAGGAGGGATTTCAAAGGGGTTTACCCTTCCCTTTATATTTATGTCACTGCTGTTATGTTTTTGTGACCTAGTATCGTTGTAACCAAATGTCCTGTAGCAATGCAGTGTAGGGGAGGCAAAGAGTGAAGATATAGTGGATTTCAGGAGCAGCAAGAAAACTGGCATTTAAGAATGTTTGTGTGTTACTAAGAAGAGCCTGAAAACTATCAATTTGGAGGCCCTGATAATTAGACCTATATTTAAAAAAACAAAAAAACCTAAAATTCACTAGAATTGGTGAACACACCCCTCCTGCAGCTCACGGATGCCTGGTTTCTTTGTAAAGCTATCTCTGGGAAATTTTTTAAATGGTGGGAGCTGTTTTATTCTGACCATTATACAGTAACTCCTCACTTAATGTTGTAGTTATGTTACTGAAAAATCCAACTTTAAGTGAAATGATGTTAAACTAATCCAGTTTTCCCATAAGATTTAATGTAAATGCGGGGGGTTAGATTCCAAGGAAATTTTCTGGGGGCAGACAAAAGGCATTATATACTGTACGGTACTGTACTGTACTGTGGTTGGAAAGTGCCCCTGGCTTACTCCACACAGGCAGAGCCCGCTGCAGGCAAGGACACTAGGAAGCACCTTCGCAGCAGCAGCAGAAACTTCCCCCCTGAAGAACAGGCTCTGACTTTGCCGGGGAATGCTCCAGGCCCGCCTCTTCCCATCCCCGCTCCACTCCAGGCCCACCTCTTCCCACCCACAATCCACCTTCTCTCTGGAGCACACCGCATCCCTGCTCCTTCCCCCCTCCCAGAAAGTCCTAACAGCTGTTTGGCAGTGCTTAGGACTTTCTGCGAGGTAGGGGGAGGAGCGGAGAAGAGGATTCTGTTCAGTGAGGAACAGCTGTTTGGTGGCAGAGGAAGCGCTGGGAGGGAGGGGGAGGAGGCAGAGAAGAGGAACTTGTGCAATGCTTCCTTGTAAAGTTGCTGCTCTTCCACAGAACCTTACAAGCAGTGGACAGAGCAGGCAGCCAAACCTGTTATAAGAAAACATTGCACAACTTTAAACAAGCATGTTCCCTAATGGAGCAGTGACGTAACTTCGAAACAACATTAAGCGGGAGGACATTAAGTGAGGACTTACTGTATTACCAGTGTGGTGATTCTTTGGAAGTAGATACTGGTATTGGGAATGAGCATCAAAATTAAAGCTGGAAAAGACCTATTAATTGTCTTATGACTGTGACAATTAGCAAGGGTTGTGGAGGATTCTCAATCTTTGGCAATTTTTAAATTAAGACTGGATGTTGCTCTAAAAAAACAGGAATTTTTGGGGGAAGTTCTATGGCCTGTTTATACAGGAGGTCAGACTAGATTATCACAATCATCCCTTCTGGCCTTGGAATCTATGAATCCAGTGCCAGCCAGCGTAGGCCAACACAGTATATTCTTCAGCAGCACTTCTTTTGAAAGACTATTCCACTGTTCTGTTCTCACTGATTAAAGCCAAAGAGAAAGTACATGAATAAAAGGTTCCTTACCTGTGTTGTTATTAGTAACACTTTTGACTGAAAAATTATAATTGAAATAATTTTAAAATATTAAATGTACTATTTACTATTAATGCTGATTGATTCATTTTTGAATTTCACTCAGTATGAGAGAATGAAAATAGACTGCTGAATTTCACTTTTTTTCTGTCAGTTTTATTTTCCAGCTCTCAAGCAGTAGGTCATTGCTGTAATATCAGAGTTACAAATGCTGCAGGAGAATGTTTAAATCCAAACAAAAATCTGTATTCCTTGGAGTGAACAAAGAAAATCATAGAAACATTTCTACTAGTCTTGAGAAAATGGTGTATATCAAACTCACATTTTGATATAAGTAATAGCACATATGCTGGTGATTTTCATACATAGATCTCAAAGCACTATACAAAGAGGGTTAGATATCATTATCTTTATTTTACAGATAGGGAAACTGAGGCACAGAGACACTAATGACTTAACCATTATCGCACAGCAGGTCAGTGACAGAGATGAGAGAATAAACCATAGGTGAAATCCTGGCTACCTTGAAGTCAGTGACAAAACTCCCTTATGATATTAATACGGCTGGATTTCACCCCAGGCCTTCCAACTCTTACCCCTATGCATTATCCACTGCATCACACTGACTCCCTTTAAAAAAAACAACCTAATATTACATATTTAAGATTACTTCCAATGAGAAACAAATGTGGATTTCTGGGGTTTTTCTTTTCTTTTATTTGTTTGCTTCCTGAATGTGTTGGCATTCCCCCCCTCCCCCAATATTTTTTCTTTTTTTTTTTACATTGGAAATTCAGGTCTTGTGAGCCATGCTTTTCTTGGAAGCCTCTTGGACTACCAGAGAGCTAGGATCTTTATGACATCAGAGAAATCATGCAAATGAAACCTGATTCATTGAGATGGAAAGAGATTTTTTTCTACTCTAACTGTTTAAAACCATTTGTTTGGTTGTTGGTGGTGATGCTTTTGTTTTTTAAACATCTGTTTAACAAACTCAAATACCTGAATAATCAGTGTGAAGCAAAGCTCTTGTAAATAGGGCATACCTTGCCCTTCCAGTATGGGCTGTGAGATCTGAGAATCTACATATCCATGTCTTCCAAGAAAGACCTCTAGCAAAACAGGAAAAACAAGATTTATTTTCCTTTTATTTCTAAGGTTAAAAAAAAAAAAGAAGGTGGTGAATACCTTAGAGCTTAACTACTCATGGAGTTATTCAGGGACAGCTATTATTGAATAACTCCATGTGTTGACACACCCTTACTTGGACTGTAAACTCTTTAGGTAGGGCTCCCTTTTTGTTCTGTATCTGTACAGTGCCTAGCAATGGGGTCCAGGTTCATGACTGGGGTGCCACCTTAACAAATCCTGTTAGGCCTTTTTTGTCCCTCACAAAGAAGAGCACAAGCCAAATGTTGCTATCCTTTGCAGATCACTCTTAAAGTGTTTACTGATTCCCACACCCGAACTTTTCCTCTGTGTTCAATTTTGTTCCACTAATTCCTAGTTCAGTCACCTCAAGCAAGACTCCCTGAAAAATACTCCTCTTTCCTTTGCATTTATTTCCTTCAGATACTACAGCCTGACCTAATGAATTATGAGCAATATATACTGAGAATGATTCAGCTCATTTTGACTCACTCCATTGTACTTGGGTTGCATGTCTCCTCCTTTGCTTCTTTACAAGAAGGCTTTATAAAGAAAACCTTTACAAAAAATAAGGCTTTCTTTTCTGGTTGGTGTTTGCTTTAGAAAGATCAGCCTGATCTTTCATGGTTTTTCCAGAGGACTTCTTGTGGGGTGTCCTAATACCTGTATTCAGAGTAACAGCTGTGTTAGTCTGTATTCGCAAAAAGAAAAGTACTTATGGCACCTTAGAGACTAACCAATTTATTTGAGCATGAGCTTTCATGAGCTACAGCTCACTTCATCGGATGCATACCGTGGAAACTGCAGAAGACATTATATACACAGAGACCATGAAACAATACCTCCTCCCACCCCACTCTCCTGCTGGTAATAGCTTATCTAAAGTGATCATCAAGTTGGGCCATTTCCAGCACAAATCCAGGTTTTCTCACCCTCCGCCCCCCCCCCCCCCACACACACACACAAACTCACTCTCCTGCTGGTAACAGCCCACCCAAAGTGACCACTCTCTTTAAAATGTGTATGATAATCAAGGTGGGCCATTTCCAGCACACGGTATGCATCCGATGAAGTGAGCTGTAGCTCACGAAAGCTTATGCTCAAATAAATTGGTTAGTCTCTAAGGTGCCACAAGAACTCCTTTTCTTTTTGCGAATACCTGTATTGTGAGCTTCCATAGCTCAGCTGAAGGGGTAGACATCCTTTGTCCAAACTGTTGATTCATTGGATTTTAATAAAAACAAAGAGTTCTGAACTATCTATAAACCTTTCCCATCACAATTGCTCAGACTTCAGTCTCTGTTGACTCTAGTAATGTCATCTTTTCCCTACTTATCCAATTTCTGTAAAGTCTTTTAGGATTGGGAAGACCTGAATTTCAAATATAAAAAAAAAAAAAAAAAAAAAAGGAAAATAAATTAATAAATCCTTCCCAGGCCAGCAAAAGTTGGCACAAGCCCAATTTTTAAAAATCCTTTGCAGGTCAATTTTAATATTTCTCATATGCTTTCTATTGGCTATTTTGGTGATTTTTTTTATAATTGGTATCTCAAAGTGTATTTAGTTATTTTACTCATAATTTTCATCATCAAAAAAAGATTGTGTTATGTCTCCAACAAACCTATTCTTTATTATTTAAACTGATGCTTACAGTAATCTACATTGGGCTCTGTTTTGACTTTTTTACTCCTTGTTAATCAGGAAAAAAACATTTTCTCTGGAATGTAGTTGAGAAAAATGTTTGTCATTCAGTAGTTTCTTTTCCAGCAATGTATGTAACATAATTGTGTAAGCCCTTTACACTGCTGCTCTTTCAAAGACAGAAACATCTTTAAATATGGGACATTTTTGGCCATTACAGTGTCTGACTTTATTACACAGGGCATAGTTGGCCTGTGGAACTCATTGTCTCAACATATTATGGAGATGCAGAGTAAAGTGGGATTCAAAGCAGGCTGAGATGTACCTGAGTAAGAAAATATCTGCAGGGACATTGGATAGGATCAGCTCTTATAAAGAATATCAGACCTACTAGTTTATGGATCAAACAAACACTAACTGCTTGCATTAAGAAATACCTTCCCCTGTAAGCACATGTTTGTATATTTATGGTGGACTTTGCAACTTCATGTGAAGCATCTGGTAATGGCCCCTGTTGGAGACAGAATACCAGACCAGAGGGACCAGCTGCTGCCCTTTGTGTAGCAAGTTCCTTTCACTCATTCTCATGTGAACAACCCATGTCATTGGTTTAACTATTAACCATTAAGTACCTACAGGGTGAGTCACTGCGCTGGTGGACCGTTAGGTATTTTGGCTGCCACACTGTAGAAACTGGGTCTCTGTCACCTTAGCAGCACCAGGTGAGAAAGGAATTGAGACTGTGACCCATAGGTAGGTCACCAACATGGCAATGCAGCGCATAAGCCCCTTTAGAGCCCCCTGGCCCAGCTCACTGAGGAGTGCTCTGCTCTGCCATAAAAAGCAGATGGGAGACAGAGGATGGAGATCCTGAGATGGGGAAGTCTGATTTATAAGAGATTCCACAAGCTTTGGATTGAGGGTTTATTGCTGTTCTCAAGGGAGTTGGGAGATGAGCCAGGTCTGGGTGATGGGGAAGGTGCCTGTTGTTGTCACTTGGTCTCACAGGTTCCCTGGGGTGTGGGTAGTGGGGAAAAGCACTGCTGCCTAGTAGGCAATCATAAAACGCAGGTAGACATTCAGGTTGTCTTCATCCATGAGCATGGCAATGATTTCTGGTTCTATGTCACGCATAAAAAAAAGAGCATGATGCTGCCTGTGTTCAAGGAGATGGCCAGATCCAACAGCAAATCCTTCACCACTGCGTTCCTCAGTCTTTGTGCATCCTCGTTCTGCACCATGTCAATCACCTCCATGCCTTCCCCTGTTGACGAGGCCACAAAGGTTTCTTCCATTTGCTCCCAGCCTGCAACCCGAGAGGGGGAATAAGCTCTCCTCTCTGCCTCTCTCAGTCCTCTCTGCCTCTTTCACTGTCCATCCTGTCTGTTCTCTCATTCTTTTTGGTCTCTTACTGCTTCTATGTCTGTCTCTCCTCTCCTCCCACTCCTTTCTCCATTCTCTCCCTCAATTCCTCCTCACCCCATCTCCATGCTCTCACTCCTTCACTCCCTTCTGTACTCAGTCCCCTCCAGCTCCTTAACTGCTTCCCCTCCTGTTCCCTTTTCTCTCTTCCGAACTCCCTCCCCTCACTATCCTTCCTCTCCTTAGACATGTCCCCTTAGCCCATCCCTCACCATATTGTTGTCATAGCTGCCAAATTCTATGTAGCTCCTTGTGTGACATGCTTATGGATTTGTGTGAAGTGAATGAACTTTTTCTACACCAGCAAAATCATCTAATGCTAATAAATGAAAGCTAATGCTAGTAAATGAATGCTACACTGTCATCCGAGGCTATGAAGGTGCTCTCACCCACCTGTGACCCAAGATCATTATAGATGGGGAAACCGAGGCAAAGAAGAGGGATGAGACTGGCCCAAGGCCCTACCGCAAGTCAGTGGCAGATCTGGCAATGGAACTCAGGAGTTCCAGGCCTGTGCATGAGCCACATGACCCTACAGCATTTTCCCTCCTCCCTTTCCCTTTCTCAACAACAATCTCTCATCTAGTCCCTCCTACCTTCATTTCTTCATGGTTGGCCCTCTCTCTCTCTTTGGTCTCTCCCATCCCTTTCACCTCCCCTTTTCTGCCTTCCCTCTTCCCACAGGGATCCAGTGCCCCTCTCCCAGAGCCTTTGCTCTCCCTGAACTTGTGAACTCTGGTCCCTTCTCCCTCATTGCACAGAAGGCTGCTGGAGGTGGAATGTGCACAAGCTAACAGCCTGCTCACTTCTCTCTCCCCAAGTGAGGTAGAAAGCAGTGGGGCCAAGTGAGGGTGGGGCAAGGGGAGGAAGCCTTGGATGCCTGTTCAGAGAAGCTCTGAGAGCAAGCCCTGCTGGGAAGGGGAGCTGAGCGGATGAAGGGGAAACCTTGCTCCCTGCCTATGAGTGGCATTTCAGCTGGCATGAGTGAGAAAATGGCAGGACTGTATCATTTAGTAATTATATTTGTAACACCGACACTCCTGGATGGGTCATCAGCAGCGGGGAGCAAACCTGAGACCTCTGGATCTTAATGCAGGAGCCCTCTGCTGCCTGAGCTAAAAGACAGAATTTTCAGCAACAGTTGCAGCAGGCTTACCAATTTCTAGTTGGCCTAGCCATCCCTAGAGAAGGACAGAGTGCCAGACGGGGTATGCATCATTTACATATCATAGTACCACTCAGAGGCCCTGGTCCAGAGTAGGGCCTTATTGAGTTGAGGCATTGCACCTATAGATAACTAAAAAACAAGCTCCTCTGAAATCGCCTCTCTTTATATGTACCCTTCCCTTATGCTGTCACTTCTTATCACCTTTCTTCCCTCCCCATCCCATTCCTTTTTCCCTCTCATTCCTCTTTGCCAACCCCATTCCCGCTTTTCTATCCATTCCCCTCCCTCTTTCTCCATCTCTAGCTGTCCCCTTGAACCCTCCCTTTTTTTTAAATCCTCACACTCTAACCCCTCCTTCACCACATCCTTTCTTCCTTCCCACTCTGCCATCTTCTCAGTCCATCCTCTCTCCTCATTGTCTCTCCACATAGGAAAGCCAGAGACAGCCTTTCTAACCTGGTGGTGAGCTCCTTCCCTCAAGCTTCCTGTCCTTGACTCCATGGAGCATGGTCTGGCTTTTTGATGGTATGAAGGCATCAGAGAACACCAAGAAGTGGGTGGCCAGGAGTGCGGCCAACAGATGGATGGTGTACCCCAGGGAAACCATCAGGATTGGATCACCCCTCCTCCACCTCTCCCGTCCAGCAGGAGATGCCTGTACTCATTGCCCCTTGAATTAATGAAGGACCCAGGATCCTCCTGGCAGACTGACTCCAGCTCAGGGTGGGCTATGACATCACTAGGCCCTTGTGACATACCGTGATGTCATACTCTGTTGTGCATCTGCCCTGTGAACTGGGGGTGGTGGGGGGAGGAAGAGTCCCCTTCAGAATGGAGCAAGGACTCACTGCTAACAAGAACCTAGAATGTGGAGAGAGTGGGGAAGCACTTTGGGAATCTGTCGGATCATGATTTACTTACAGCAAAGACTGTACAAAACTAAAAGGGAGGCTAAGGAAATTGGGCTAGCAAACTCTAAGACCATAATTAAAGGGAGACCACTGATCTGAAAATCACACTTCACTCTGAACATGTTGTACCTATGATTGTTACAAGTTTCACTTCATACATTATAACAGAAACAGACTTCACAAATCATATTTGTCTCTGTTTTTGTGCCAGGGGGAAGGGATTGTGTAGTAGTTTCCCTGTATTACCAGTTAGCTAGAATCCCTGTTGTTTGTACAGATCTTTCACACAGCGCCAGTGGAGAGAATTCAGAGTAACAGCTGCGTTGGTCTGTATTCGCAAAAAGAAAAGGAGGACTTGTGGCACCTTAGAGACTAACCAATTTATTTGAGCATAAGCTTTCGTGAGCTGCAGTGAAGTGAAGCTGTATGCTCAAATAAATTGGTTAGTCTCTAAGGTGCCACAAGTACTCCTTTTCTTTTAGTGGAGAGAATCACATTTTTAAAAATAGGAAAATGTGCTTGTAAAACCATAAAAAATGTGAAAGGGACTCAGGGGCAGAGGTGGGATCTGAAACTACATTCTACTTAAGAAGGAGATGACTAGATTTCAAGATGCTTAAATAGAAGCATATGCCCTAAAACAGCCTCCAGATGGTGCTCTAGCATCATCAGTGAAGAGACACAGCTGCTGTTATTGAGTAGTTTTATATTATAGATGAAAAAGTTATTTTAGGTCATGTCTTGTCCGTCACTTCTCTTTCCCCCAGCCTCTAGTGGATTGTCCACTACAGTTTAGCGTTCAGGTCTTTGTCTGGACCACAGTTATATGTCTCAAGTGATGGGGTTTCCAGCGTGTGGCTTGGGAAGCAATTTTCTCTAATCATTTTCAAACTCACGGTGTAACCACAACTCCATTTGCCGTTAGGAGATGCTGACAAAGTTTGTGGAATTTTAAGCAGAAAGTTTTGCACCATCATTTATAGGCTGTTCCTCTGCCCTTTGCCCTCCCGCCCCTGCACATTTTCTTATTCCTCCTATTTGTTTCACATTTTCTACCTTTCATCTATTACTATGGGACAGGCTCCTGGGCTATTTACTCTTTCCTGGATATAACTGTTGGGCAGTAGCCAGTTAACAAACTTATCTGTGTCAAACCCAAAGTAATCTTACACTCTTTCTTCGGGGATGCTGCTTCTACTCTCAGGTATTTGCTTCTTTCCTGGGTGCCTGGGATTTTTAGCCTTATGCTCAGGATACCATTTCTTTCAAGCCTAGGAATTTATCAGAAGACTGAATGGGCTGGAATATGACTTTCTACATCCTGGGATGTTCTGCGGCCATCTCCAGATTCCTGACTGGGACTTTGAAACAATCCAAAAAGAGACTTGCCCCAGGTAATCTTTCCCTGTTTCTACCATGAGCCCAGGCCATGCTGGCTGGGACAAGACT